>NC_083714.1:30146152-31396152 GCF_033118175.1 Dama dama
CCTGGGTCTTCCGCATTGTAGGCCGACGCTTTACCGTCTGAGCCACCAGAGAAATAGTTCCAGCTTTGCCACTTCCTTGTGTGACCTTGAATGAATCACTTCACCTGCAAAGTCTTCTGTCTTGGTCTGTGTGTGGGTTGGAAAGGAACTTCCAGACATGAGGCAGAACGAGAGGAGATGCTATTAGAACAGTGGACTGGCTCAAAGGAGAGCCGACCCCTTTTTATGGGTTAGTAGCCAATGTTTACAGCCTCAAGACAAAGAAAAATTCCTGCTGGAAGGGTGGCATTAGGGGATTGGTTAGGGTGCTCTAGGTGGGTATTTTTACCTAATATGGGCGCTGGTTTAGGTCAGGGAGGCTCATGGCAACGGTTGCAATGGGGCTGGGTCAGTTCCAGGGATGGCCTTGGTACAAGGCTTTGCACCCATGACCTTGGACTAGGGCTCCACATTCTCTTTTGTGAGATGACAGTGCTAACATTTCCCACCCTCTGCCCAACTTCAGAGCTTCTAGGTGAGGACAAAATGAGTTAGCTTATTTAAAAGTGCATTTCAAACCACACTGTTCCGTCCAAATGCAAATGAATCAGGGTAAATGCTGTGTTCATATATATTAAAACAAGTTGTGTTGATTTGAGATGTAGATTTTTTGTGCGTGCTTTTTTAACTTTTAACATTTTTTTTTCCTTTAGTGACATTTGAGATAATTAAATTATCTTAAACCACAGATGGAAGATTTTTGTTGTTGGTTTCTAAGTTGCAGGTTTTTGAGAGGTATAGGGGGATTAAATGAAGAATGACCCCTATCATATGAGAAAGGTGGGTTCAAGGTACATAAATAATGGGAAGATCCCACAGCTTTCCTTACTCCCAACAAAACATCTTTGTTTTCTCTTCTTTTTAAAGCCTGAAGAGTCAATCCACTTTCTATGAAGTAAAAACACTTAGATACTGTCAGACTCCTTGTCAAGTTGTATCATCATCTCTAATGACATGGAGGTGTTATTTAGTTTGTGCTTCATTTATCTGGCAGGCAACCAAATTGAATCCACGTTTTTCCACTCTTGATCATTGTCAAGAAGATTTTTTTCCTTTATACTTGTCAAAGTTAAAAGGGCTTTAAAAGTATTTAAGTGGATAAGTGAAACATTTAATATTCTTGTAGGTTATTCTTCATTGATAAGAGCCTGTTGTAATTTTTTCTTGTCACCCAGGCAGTTTGGAAGAAACCATCAGCAATCTAGCTTTAGCATGTCTTTATTACCATTTTAGACTAGGGAGGAAGGTTGTCATGGCCAGTACTACTGTCCCCATTTAGCTGATAGAGATATTGATATCCAGTAAGACTCTGCCAGTACACAAAGAAGTCAACAGTAGACAATCACCAGACTGCATCATGAAAAACACCAATTGGTACAGAGTGCTAACGTAGGTTTCATAATCAATACACTTAAACAAACATGACTGTAGCAATGTCTATTAATCACACACACACATAAAATAGTCTCATCCAATTATAGTGACTGACTTTGACTTACTACAGTGTATTTTGATTGCCGTATATGACAATAACATTAGTAAAGTGTACACATGATTTATTTATATTGTGACATAAATACTATCTTTAAAAAACTAGAACTAAGGCTTTAGGATAATCTATAACCCCCCAGTAAGTAGATAGATGCCTAAACCAACCCTGACATCTCACTTGTTCAATTATGTTGTGAGATACTGCCGTATGGTATGGATTGTCTCATTCTATAGGATCCATGTAACCTATCAATGCTATGTGCTGTGCTCAGTGGCTCAGTCGTGTCCGACTCTTTGGGACCCCATGGACTCTAGTCCACCGGGCTCCTCTGTCCTTGGGGATTCTCCAGGCAAGAATACTAGAGTGGGTTGCTGTGCCCTGCTCCAGGGGAATCTTCCCAATCCAGGGGTCGAACCCAGGGTCTCCCACATTGCAGGCAGATTCTTTACCATCTGAGCCACCAGGGAAGCCCTATCAATGGTATATAACCATTCATATCTCACATAGTAGATTTCATATGGTACCATGAGATATATGACACCATGTCTAATCTTTTTGACTTGATAGACAAGTTGTTAGAAAAAAAAAATCTCTTCTGGCTTGCCTAAATAACAAAATGCCTTTTATTTCCTGCTTGTAACCATCGATTTTCTATTCCTCCCAGTCAGAGCCCACGTGTCTCATTTGTTGGTCACCTCATTTCACACCCCTCCATACTGTAGATTCATTTCCACTAAGCACCAATGAAGCATTTCCTGACTTCAAAATTTGGTTTGAAATTTGTTTGTCTAGGATGTGTTCCTTACTGTACCAAAATGAGTTTGGTTACACCTTTATTGTACATTTCCTTAGAACGTTTGTTCATTACCAAGGCATTGTTTTTATGTGTTCCTAAATGATAAGTATCAGGGAAATAGCATAAACTGGCATTCAATCAGTACTTAAGACTTTATTGATCACCTGTAATATGCAAGCCACTCGAGAGTTAAGACTCTACTACAAAGCCACAGTCATCAAGACAGTATGGTACTGGCACAAAGACAGAAATATAGATCAATGGAACAGAATAGAAAGCCCAGAGATAAATCCACGAACCTATGGACACCTTATCTTTGACAAAGGAGGCAAGGATATACAATGGAAAAAAGACAACCTCTTCAACAAGTGGTGCTGGGAAAACTGGTCAACCACTTGTAAAAGAATGAAACTAGAACACTTTCTAACACCATACACAAAAATAAACTCAAAATGGATTAAAGATCTAAATGTAAGACCAGAAACTATAAAACTCCTAGAGGAGAACATAGGCAAAACACTCTCCGACATAAATCACAGCAAGATCCTCTATGACCCACCTCCCAGAATATTGGAAATAAAAGCAAAACTAAACAAATGGGACCTAATTAAACTTAAAAGCTTTTGCACTACAAAGGAAACTATAAGTAAGGTGAAAAGACAGCCCTCAGATTGGGAGAAAATAATAGCAAATGAAGAAACAGTCAAAGGATTAATCTCAAAAATATACAAGCAACTCCTGCAGCTCAATTCCAGAAAAATAAATGACCCAATCAAAAAATGGGCCAAAGAACTAAACAGACATTTCTCCAAAGAAGATACACAGATGGCTAACAAACACATGAAAAGATGCTCAACATCACTCATTATTAGAGAAATGCAAATCAAAACCACAATGAGGTACCATTACATGCCAGTCAGGATGGCTGCTATCCAAAAGTCTACAAGCAATAAATGCTGGAGAGGGTGTGGAGAAAAGGGAACCCTCTTACACTGTTGGTGGGAATGCAAACTAGTACAGCCGCTGTGGAAAACAGTGTGGAGATTTCTTAAGAAACTGGAAATAGAACTGCCATATGACCCAGCAATCCCACTTCTGGGCATACACACTGAGGAAACCAGATCTGAAAGAGACACGTGCACCCCAATGTTCATCGCAGCACTGTTTATAATAGCCAGGACATGGAAGCAACCTAGATGCCCATCAGCAGATGAATGGATAAGGAAGCTGTGGTACATATACACCATGGAATATTACTCAGCCATTAAAAAGAATTCATTTGAACCAGTCCTAATGAGATGGATGAAGCTGGAGCCCCTTATACAGAGTGAAGTAAGCCAGAAAGATAAAGAACATTACAGCATACTAACACATATATATGGAATTTAGAAAGATGGTAACGATAACCTTATATGCAAAACAGAAAAAGAGACACAGAAATACAGAACAGACTTTTGAACTCTGTGGGAGAATGTGAGGGTGGGATATTTCAAAAGAACAGCGTGTATACTATCTATGGTGAAACAGATCACCAGCCCAGGTGGGATGCATGAGACAAGTGCTCGGGCCTGGTGCACTGGGAAGACCCAGAGGAATCAGGTGGAGAGGGAGGTGGGAGCGGGGATCAGGATGGGGAATACGTGTAAATCCATGGCTGATTCATATCAATGTATGACAAAACCCACTGAAATGTTGTGAAGTGATTGGCCTCCAACTAATAAAAAAAAAAAAAAAGAGTCAGACATGAAAAAAAAGAAAAATAAAAAAATAAAAAAAAAGAGTAAGGGATGCCAGCACTATGCAAAGCAGAATTAAATAATTAACAGATATACTGCAAAATGCTATGAGCAGATAGGAAGAAACAAGTTTATTCAGTTTACTACTGTAGCTTGTTTCAACTTTCTTGATAGGATCCTTTGCACATAAGTATTTAATTTTGATGAAGTCCATTTTGTTTATATTTAAATTTTGTTGCTTGTGCTCTTGGTGTCATATTTAGGAACCCCTTGCCAAAACCCAAAACATGAAAATTTGCCATAGTTTTCTTCTAAGAGTTGTACAGTTTCAATTCTTAAATGAATGTCTTTAATCCTTTTTGAGCAAATCTTTGTATATGGTGTGATATAGGTACACTTTGATTCTTTTCATGTGGATATCAAGTTGTTCCAGCACTGCTTATTGAAAAGATTATTACCAATGAATGATCTTGGCATATTTGCTGAAAATCAGTTGAACATACTTGGGCTTTCAGTTCTGTTCCATGGATTAATATGCCTATCCTTATGCTACTACTACATTGTGTAATTGCTGTAGCTTTGTGGTCCATATTGAAATCAGGAAGTGTGAATCCTCCAGTTTTGTTCATCTTTTTCAATATTGTCTTGGCTATTTGTAGTTCCTTGTAATTCCACATAAATTTAAAGATTGGCACTTCCATATCTGCACAAAAAGCCATTGGGCTTTTGATAAGAAATGCATTGAATCTGTAGATTACTTTGAGTAATCCTGACAGTTTATAATATTGTCTTTGTGTTTATGAACATAGGATATCTTTCCACTTCTTTATATCTTTTTAGTGTACTTGAACAATATTTTTTAGTTTTCACTCTAAAATTCTTGTACATTGATTCCTAAGTATTTTATTCTTTTTGAGCCTATAGTAAAGTGAATTATTTCAGTTATTTTATTTCCTGATTCTGCATTGGCATTGTATAGAAAAAAATCAATTTGGGTATATTCATTTTGTATCCTGCAATTTTACTTACTTTTTAGCTGTAAATCTTTTTGTGTGTGTGTGTGTGTGTGTGTGTGTGTGAATTCTTTAGCATTTTTATATATAAGATCATTTTGTCTGTGAATAGATTTAGTTTTACTTCTTTTCTGTTTTCAGTTCAGTTCAGTTCAGTCTCTCAGTCGTGTCCGACTCTTTGCGACCCCATGAATCGCAGCACGCCAGGCCTCCCTGTCCATCACAAACCCCGGAGTTTACTCAAACTCATGCCCATTGAGTCGGTGATGCCATCCAGCCATCTCATCCTCTGTCGTCCCCTTATCCTCCTGCCCCCAATCCCTCCCAGCATCAGGGTCTTTTCCAATGAGTCAACACTTCACATGAGGTGACCAAAGTATTGGAGTTCCAGCCTCAGCATCAGTCTGTCCAATGAACACTCAGGACTGATCTCCTTCAGGATGGACTGGTTGGATTTCCTTTCAGTCCAAGGGACTCTCAAGAGTCTTCTCCAACACCACAGTTTAAAAGCATCAATTTTTCGGCGCTCAGCTTTCTTCACAGTCCAACTCTCACATCCATACATGACCACTGGAAAAACCATAGCCTTGACCAGACGGACCTTTGTTGGCAAAGTAATGTCTCTGCTTTTTAATATGCTGTCTAGGTTGGCCATAACTTTCCTTCCAATGAATAAGCTTCTTTTAATTTCATGGCTGCAGTCACCATCCACAGTGATTTTAGAGCCCCCAAAAATAAAGTCTGACACTGTGTCTCCCCATCTATTTCAGTTTTAGATACTTTTATTTCTTCCTCTTGTCAACTTCTCTAGCTAGAACTTCCTGGTATTATGTTGAATACCAGGGTGAAAGTGAATTTCTAGTCTTGTTCCTGAACTTAGGGGGAAAACTTTCAGTTTCTCCACTAGTGAGTATAATATTAGCTGTGGGTTTGTCATGAATAACTTTATCATGTTGAGAAAGGCCCCTTCAATTCCTAGGTTTTGAGGGTTTTTATCATAAAAGAGTGTTGAAATTTATCAGATGCTTTTCTTTCATCAATTGAGATCGTGTTTTGTTTTGTCCCCCCCCCACCTCCATTTTACTAATGTGGTTGGGTTTTGGATGTTGAAGTACACCTGCATTTCTGGGATATATCCCAGTTAGTCATGATGTGTAGTCCTTTTAATACTGCTGGACTCTGGTAGTGTTCAGTAGAGGGTTTTGCATCTATAATATTTTCATGAGGGATATTTGTCTGTATTTTTCTTGTTTGTCCTTGTCTGGCTTTGATATCAGGGTAATGCTGGCTTCATGGAATAGAGAGAATTACTTTCTTTTCTATTTTGGAAAAAGTTTTTAGAAGGATTTTGTTAATTCTTTAAATACTAGTGAAGCCATCTGGTCTTGGGCTTTTCATTTCTGGTAGGTTTTTTACTCAATCTCTGTAGTTTTAGATGTGTTTCAGATTATCTATTTTTTGAGTCAGTTTTGGTAATTTGTGTGTTTCTAGAAATTTATCCATTTCATCTTGATTAATATAATTTGTTGCTTTATAGTTTATAGTATTTTCCTATAATCCTTTTATTTATATAACACCAGTAGTGACATCCCCATTTTAATTTCAGATTTTAATTATCTGTGTCTTCTCTCTTTTTCTTAGTCATTCTAGCTAAAGAATTATAAATTTTGTTGATCTTTTCAAAGAACCAACTTTTGGTTTCATTAGTTTTTTAAAAAAAATTTCTGTATTTTTTATTTTCTCCCTTCTGATAGTTTTGGATTTAGTTTGCTCTTTTTATAGTTCCTTAAGGTGTGACTCAGACGGTAAAGCGTCTGCCTACAATGCAGGATCCCTGGGTCAGGAAGATCCCCTGGCGAAGGAAATGGCAACCCATTCCAGTATTCATGCCTGGAAAATCCCATGGACTGAGGAGCCTGGTGGGCTACAGTCCATGGGGTCGCAAAGAGTCAGACACGACTGAGCGACCTCATGTCCTCATGTCATGTCAAGGTGTAAGTTTAGGTGATTGGTTTTTGAGATCTTTCATCTTTCTTAGTTTTATAGTATATTTTTCCATATAAGCACAGCCTTTGCTGCATCTAACAAGTTTTGGTATGTCATATTTTGTTTTCACTGGTCTCTATAAATATTTTCTAGTTTCCCTCGTGATTTCTTTGATCTAGTGCTTGCTTGAGAGTGTGATATATAATTTTCATATGTTTGTTAATTTTCCAGATTTCCTCTGATATTTTATTTCTAGTTTTATTCAATAAAATTCACTGTTGTCAGAGAAGGTAAATTGTATGACTTTAGTTTTTTAAAATATAGTGAGATTTTTTTTATGGACTAATACAAGGTCTATCATGAAGAATGTTCCATGTAAACTTGAGAAGAGTTGCTTATGATTTTTCTGTGGAGTGATTCTCTCTGTCTAGGAACAGACATTAAATTGACTGCTACAACTATGTTTAAGGAGCTAAAGCAAGCCTTGGACAAAGAACTAAAGGAAAATAGAAGAATGCTTCCTCAACAACAACAACAACAAAAATAATAATAAATATATAAATTATAAAATAGAAGCAGATATAATTTCTGACACTGAAAAGTACTGAAAGCAGTGAAAAGTCTAATCATATATGGTTATTCAAGTCCTCTGTTTCTTCACCTATTGTCCATTTGGTTGATCTATCAATTATAAATGGGTTATTGAACTCTCTGATTACATGAAGCTGTTTTCTTTCTCACTATAGTTCTGTCAAATTTTGCTTCATATGGTTTTGAGCACTGTTTGTTAGCTTTGCATATGTTTACAGTTGTTATATATTCTTGATACACTGACCTTTTTAACAGTATAAAATATCCTTTGTCTCTGGTAACACTTTTTGACTAAAATCCTGTTTTGTATAATATTACTATAGCCATCTCTGACCTCCTGACTACAATTTGTATGGAATATAGTTTTCTGTTTTTCACTTTCAACATATTTACAACTTTGGATATGAAGTGAATATCTTGTACATAACATATGGTTGGGTTATGTTATTTTATCCTTTCTGCCAATCTCTGTCTTTTAGTCAATATTTAATTCATTTACATTTAAAGTAGGTACTAATAAAGAAGGACTTCTGCCATTTTGTATTTTTCTATACATTTAATAACTTTGATTTTCTATTTATTGTGTAGCTGAAATTTCTTGTGCTTATTTGATTTTTTTTGGTCAGTGTAACATTTCGATGCATTTTTAGTTTCTATTCCGCAAAAATTCTATATACAGATTTTTTTTTTAATTTTATACCTACTCTTAATTGTGGTACATGGGCTTCTCATTGCAGTGTCTTCTCTTGTGGAGCACAAACTTAGTTGCCTCATGGCATGTGGAATCTTCCCAGACCAGGGATTGAACCTGTGTGTCCTGCACTGGCAGGCAGATTCTTATCCACTGTGCCACCAGGGAAGTCCCATATGTAGTTACTTTTACTCTTGTTTTCTTCACATGGCTTTTAATTACTACTTAATGTCTTTTAATTTCATCCTGAAAGACTTCTTAAGGGAAAGTTACCTAGACACAAATTCTCTCAGCTTTTGTTTATCTGGAAATACCTTGATTTGTCTTTCACAACTCAAAGTCAGTTTTGACATGAAAATAATTATTTGATGCAGTTTTTTCCCCAGTATTTTTAACACATCATCATAGTGCTTTCTGGCATCTAAAGTCTGGTGAGAAATTGACTGTTGATCTTATTGGGGATCCCTTGTACTTGAGAAGTTGCTTTGGTCTCTCAACTTTAAAGATGCTTTGTCTTTTTATCATTTGATTATAATATGTCTCAGTGTAGATCTATTTATATTTATTCTGCTTGGAGTATGTTGAACTTCTTGGATGTATAAATTTATATCTTTATTAAATCTAGAAAGTATTTGGCCATTGAGTTTTCTCATATTCTTTCTATTCCTTTTTCTCTCTCCTCTCTTTCCCAGGACTCCCATTAAGCATATGTTGGTATGCTTGATAGTATCCCATAGGTCTCTTGGATGTTGTTTATTTTTCTTCGTTTTTTATTTCTGTTACTCAGACTGATTAATTTCTGCGGATCTACCTTCAAATTCATTGATTCTTTCTTCTGCCTACTCGTATCTATTGTTGAAACCATTTAATGATTTATTTTTATTACAGTTATTGTACTTTTCAGTGTCAGAAATTATATCTGCTTCTATTTTACAATTTCTATATTTATTGTTATTCTTTTTTGTTGTTGAGGAAGCATTCTTCTGTTTTCCTTTAGTTCTTTGTCCAAAGTTTGCTTGAGCTCCTTAAGCATAGTTGTAGCAGTCAATTTAATGTCTTTTCCTAGTAGCAACAACACATCTGCTTTGATAGGGTCAGTTTCTGTTAATTTCTTCTTTTACCCTGTGAATGGATCATATTTTTTGTTTCTTTGTGTGCCTTGTAAGTTTTTGTTGAAACTGACTTTTGAATATTATAATGTGGCCACTCTGAAAATCAGGTCCTTCCTTAAACTTTTCAGTGTTATTTTCCTTGCTTGCTGTGGGTTGTAGTTGTTTCGTGATTTTTTCAAAACTAGTTTTTCTGTCTGTTATTCTTTTTTTATGGTTTCTGTAGACACTCTTTAACTTGTGGTCAGCTTGTGGTGTGACAGAAATACTCTTAAATATATGTAGCCAAAAGCATAAATAAAACAGTAAAAAGATGAAAAAAATACACTACCAGTCTTTGCACAGATTGACTCTGTGTTGGGGAGGTGTTTTAAAGCTTATTTGGGTCCTTTGCAGCACTGCCTTAACCTTGACTTCCTGCTGGCACTGAACCTAAAAATCTGCTGAGGTGAAAGCTTAGGTCTTTTCTGATCATGAATCTATCTCTGGACATGTGCTTGGCTTCCTAGCGTCCTCATTATATGCAGGTTCTTTGAGAAGCAACTGACCCAAGTGTAATCTTTTGCCAGTGGAAGCAGCAGCTTGTTTATTTACCTTTCAATGTTTCTGAGGAAAGCTCTATGCTTAGCCACTTTTCTGTCCTGAGAGAGTTCAAGTAAGAAGAAACAAATGCAAAATCCTATTCCAGTCCTTCAGGGAAACCCCTTAAGGTCAAAGCAGAGAAACAAAATTTATTGGGAACAAGGCCTACTCTGCTCTTACCAGAGTCAGATAACCACACTAGAAACATGGACCCTCATCTTCAAAATCACCCTCATGCTGAAATGGAAGGTAGGACCCAACTAAGTTCAAATGTTACAAAGCCCTCTTCCCATGTTTTAATTCACTGCTTTCTTGATTGTGCATTCATTTGGTGCTGTGAACCATTGATTGTTTCTCAGAATTCTGACAGTTTTATTGTGTAGCAGAATCAGGTTTTTTTTTTTTTTTCATTTTTTTTTATTAGTTGGAGGCTAATTATTTTACAATATTGTAGTGGTTTTTGCCATACATTGACATGAGTCAACCATGGATTTACATGTGTTCCCCATCCTGATCCCCCAACTCACACTCTTTTGTGTTTCTGTGATAGAAGAAGTAGTTAGAATTCCATATTCTTGCCATTTTTCGTGAAGTTAAGCTCATGGAACTTGTCTTTTTTTTAAACGTTCAAAAAATTAGATTTCTAGAAAAGTTACAGAACTAGTACAAAGTCTTCTCATATCCTCTCCACCCAGTTTATCCTCTCCACCCAGTTTCTCTTAGTGTTAACATCTTACATTATCAAGATACTTTTTGTCAAAACTAAGAAACTGGCGCTGATATATTGCCATTAACTAAGTGATACACACTTTGGGATTTCATCACTCTTTTCCTACCCTCCTTTCCTTTGAAAGACATTTTTAGAGTAGCTTTGTATTTGTAACAAAAATTGAGAGGAAGTTACAGAGATTTGCCATATATCCCCTGCCCCTACACATCTATAGACTTCCCCATTACCAGCATCACTCACCAGGAATAATGTCTTTTTCTAAAAATGTAGAATTCTATCCAGGAGACCAAATTACATTTAGTCATCATCTCTCCTTAGGCTCCTAATTATTGTGACAATTTCTCAGATTTTTTTCTTGTTTTTGATAACCTTGACAGTTCTGAGGAATTCTGGTCAGGTATTTTGTATAATGTTCTCAGTTAGATATTTTTCTCCTAAGACTGAGGCTATAGATTTGGGGAAGAATATAACAGAAGTGAATTGGCCTTCTCATACCATAGAAGAGGATATGTGATATCCCTGTGGCTTCAGTGGTGGTATTAACCTTCATCTCTTGTTTATAGTGGTATTTACCAGGCTTCTCCATTCTATAGAAGTAAGTCAGGAAATTGAGCCCACTCTGAAGGAGGCAGCTAATCTCTACTCCTTGGAGGGAGATGTATCTACAGATACTATTTGGAATTCTTCTTTGAGAAAGATTTATCTCCATTTACTTATTCACTCATTTATTTATGGATTTATACATACTTATTTCATATTTTGAGTTATAACCAATAGTTTGCTATTTTATTTGCTGCTCAATTTGTTAAAGCTTCTGCCATTGAGAACTTTTATAGGTTGACTCCCATACTCCTTTAACATGCCCCCATCCTTTTGTGTTTTGAACACTTCCATACTTGTTTGTACTGAATGTTTCTGAAGGTTTCTGAAGAGGAGAGTTGGTGTATTGACTTGTATCTTAGAACTTGTTGGCAATTTAAAAAATAACTTGATGCATTATATATTAAGATATACCTGGCAGGAGGATAATCTGGACAACGAAGAATCATGAAATATGTTACACACATGATTGAAAAAAGTTATTGGATATGAGTGATGTTACATAAATTCTAGTCTGGAATTTGTCATTAATATATGTTGTGACTTCTGTGCAGTTGCTTCTTTTCACTGGATGTCAGCTTTCTCACTGATATGATGCAGTAGCCTGCTGAAACTATCTTCTCAAACATTTCTACCAACAAGCCAATAACTGATAAGGAAAATAGCTATGGTTTCTCTGTAGGCTGGGGTGTATGGCAGAAGCCCTTTTCAAATATGATATTTCATTGAAATTTCTTGTTTTATTTGACAAATTCATGTGAATTTTTCATACCAGTTCACTTTGTACCTATATTTTAATATAAAAACATTTTATGCAGAGTTTTTTAAATAGATGTTGCAGAACAATATGACCATTTCTCTCATGGCTTCCTTTATGCCCTGGTACATATCCTGGGGGCTGAGTCCTCTAATTTGAAAATAAGGGAACTCTCAGTTTTGGAACTCTATGATTTTAGGAATTCACTCCAAATATTTAAAGTTCTATCCTGTAAATGAGACCAGGCTTGTTTTGTGTTTGTCCAAAGAGAAAATCTAAGTAATACTAGGGAACAAAATTGCAGCCATAAATTATTGACTTGATATAAAAAAGTACATTCATTCAACAAAATTTTATTGACTGCGTACCATTTTCTAGGCACTGTTAAGTGCTGAGAATCCAGCATTACATGTCCAGTTTAGCATGAGAGACAGACATTCTCCAAAAAAATGTCAAAGACATGAGCCATCTCATGAAACACTAAGCTCTTCAGCTTTGGAATTATCCATCAAGACCTGTTAATTTTGAGGGCAAACGTGTCTTTGGAAGTTTGCTGCAGCTCTAAACATCCTCTTTTCAGGATAATGGTTCTCGATCTGTGCTTACTTCAGGTCCATAGGAGAATGTGCATAGAAGGGAAAATAAGTGCTGAGCCTGTATATTTTCTTATGATCATAATTATGTATTATTTATGGAAGGAAGAACATATTTTGTACTGGGAGATTTGATTTCAGCATACATAGTCAATTTGCCCATTTGAATAGTCTGTATATGTTGAGTGAAGAAGACAGTGGAAAGAGAATCAAACGATGAGGAAAATAGGAGAGCAGAAGCAGATTTTCATCTGGTCAGGGAATGATGATGATACACTAAAGCCAAGACTACATGTGATCATTTTTCCTTCTTAAATTATTTGGCTGAAAAAAAATTTTTAAGTATATAATAGAAACATCTTCTATTTCAGATCAAATTATAATTCTGTAGTGGTCTATAACTATTCTAAATTATCAAGTCATTTCAGGCAAATAATGTTTTTTCAAAGTAGTCAAGCCAGTTGTATAATATTATGTAGACAAAAGATATGGCTAGTGCATCTATTTGCTTTTTGGCTGGTGGTCTTGGCTTTAGATTTATGAGGTGGCTATCTCTGCTTATACTTGTATACTTCTTGTAATTGGTTAGTTACCTGCTAAGTATTAGTCTTTATCAGCACTGTGTTAAATTGTGATGCCATAAGTATATAAGCTGCAATTTGTAATCCTGAAACAATAGTTAACATTTCTCCATCCTTTGTTGTACTATAGTTTAGCTAAAATATTTTATACATTTTGTACATTGTACATTTTGCAGCCAAAGCACAAGTTATTTGTGAAATGTGTGAAATTTCCCTCATCCTTCTTTACTAAATATGTCAATGTGTCACAGTAAACTATTTCATTACTGGGCATCTTGTTTAACATACTTCTTTTTTAAACCTCAAATCACCCTTGCTAACTAATGAAGGAATAAAAGAACCTCACTGAAGAGATATTTACAGTAATACCAAAATGAGTTTTTAACCATCTTTCTAGTGTTAGACATTTCAAGTTTCTGATTTTCTTAATTATTTAAGAGCTTTGAGGCCACAAGTCACTCAAACTTGAAGAAATCTATTTGGAGTCAATTTGAGAAGTCACAAACTCAAAACCCTAGCCTGCCAGAAACACGTATGTAAATGTAAATGAGTGAAATGGGCTCTGTGTAAAATCCATTAGAGAGTTGTGGAGAGTGGTAAACTGAAACAAACATGTCCTGTTTAATAGTGAAATCTCCTACTTAGCTTTAGTAACTTTTTGTCATGTGGTGATGAGGACCCAGTGTTCCAGATCTCTCTATCTTTCAAGAGAAACCTCTAGTTGGGCTTTTAATGGTAATTCTTAATTTTAAAATGCTGGTGTATAATGGGCTCCAGTTTCATCCATCTCATTAGAACTGATTCAAATGAATTCTTTTTAATGGTTGAGTAATATTCCATGGTGTATATGTACCACAGCTTCCTTATCCATTCATCTGCTGATGGAAATCTAGGTTGCCCATTATACAGAGTGAAGTAAGCCAGAAAGATAAAGACCAATACAGTATACTAATGCATATATATGGAATTTAGAAAGATGGTAATGATAACCCTTTATGCAAAACAGAAAAAGAGACACAGATGTACAGAACAGACTTTTGGACTCTATGGGAGGAGGGGAGGGTGGGATGTTTCGAGAGAACAGCATCGAACCATGTATACTATCAAGGGTGAAACAGATCACCAGCCCAGGTTGGATGCATGAGACAAGTGCTCAGGGCTGGGGCACTGGGAAGACCCAGAGGGATAGGGTGGAGAGGGAGGTGGGAGGGGGGATCGGGATGGGGAACACATGTAAATCCATGGCTGATTCATGTCAATGTATGGCAAAAACCACTACAGTATTGTAAAGTAATTAACCTCCAACTAATAAAAATAAATGGAAAAAATAAAAAATAAAAATAAATAAAAAATAAAATGCTGGTGAATAATACAAAAAATTTAATAATATGTAGGTCTAACAAACACATTTGTGACAAGATTTGGCCCATGAGGTCATCCTTCTCAAAGTGATCTCTAGATAAAATGGTTAGGTACACCAAGTTGATCTTTGACAACTCTTGTCCTTCCCTTGTATTGAAACACTGCTATATTTAAAATGGGTAACCAACAAGGACCTACTGTATAGCACAGGGGACTCTGCTCAATGTTATGTAACAACCTAATTGGGAAAAGGGCTTTGAAAAAGAGTAGATATATGTATATGTATAACTGAATCATTTTGTTTTATACCTGAAACTAAAACAACACGGTTAATCAGCTATATTGTTCAGTTGCTAAGTCATATCCTATTCTTTGAGACTCCATCGACTGCAGCATGCCAGACTTCCCTGTCCTTCATTATTTCCTGGAGTTTGCTCAGACTCAGTGTCCATTGAGTCGGGGATGTCATCCAACCATCTCATCCTCTGTTGACCCCTTCTCCTTGTGCCCTCAATCTTTCCCAGCATCAGGATCTTTTCCAAAGATTGGCTGTTCGCATCAAGTGGCCAAACTATTGGAGCTTCAGCATCAGTCCTTCCAGTGGATATTCAGAGTTGATTTCCTTCAGGATTGACTGGTTTGATCTGCTTGCAGTCGAAGGGACTCTCAAGAGTCTTCTCCAACACCATAGTTTGAAAGGATCAATTCTTTGGTGCTGAGCCTCTTTTATGGTCCAACTCTCACATCTGTACATGACTACTGGAAAAACCATAGCTTTGACTATATGGACCTTTGTTGGCCAAGTAATGTCTCTGCTTTTTAATACGCTGTCTAGATTTGCCATATCTTTTCTTCCAAGGAGCAAGTGTCTTTTAATTTCATGGTTGCAATCATGGTCCTAGGTGATTTTGTAGACCAAGAAAATAAAATCTGACACTGTTTCCATTTTTCCCATCTATTTGTCATAAAGTGATGGGACCAGATGCTATGATCTTAGTGTTTTGAATGTTGAGTTTTATGCCAGTTTTTTCACTCTCCTCTTTTACCTTCATCAAAGAGGCTTTTTAGTTCCTCTTCACTATGTGCCATTAGAGTGATAATCAACTATAATGTAAAATAAAAAGTTTTTTTAAAAAAATAAATGAAATAACTCAATGTCTCATACAGATTGGTTGGACTAGAAGAATGAGAACAGAACTGAGTTTCAGATGGCCTGAGTTAGTTAGTTCTTCTAACTCATTTTTGACTTTAGGTCTTTTAAGGTTTTAGTATCCACTTCTATAAAATTAGACCATTGGATTACTTTCAAAGGATTCTCAACTTCCTCAGAATCAAAATGTTTCTATACTATTTTCCTTTTATCAGACTATATATAACTGGAAAGTAATAGATTCCTCTGGCAAGTTCATTCCTGATAATGTTTACCTTTCCCAAATAGTATATTGCCTTAATATAATGAAACAACACAATTCCTTTAGGATTGCTGGTTGTTTTGGGAATGTTTAGCACAGTGACAGTCTAATCAGATGTTTCTTGTTCAGATATTCTTGTAAGCACTTATCAGCATGTATTAAGATTTTTCTCTATTTTAAGAAATCTTGCAGGTTTATAAGGAAAAAAGTCATATACTAGTAAAATGAGATTTTGACTAATTATTGTAGATTGTGAGTTCTGGTGATTGGGTTCTCTAACTTGCAATTTTATCCTTTATTGACTGCACATACTAGATTCTCAATAATTGTTTATTGAACTAATTTTCCATGGGGAATCTCTAAATTATGCCTTATAAAAATTTGAAGTTTCTGTTCATTCATCACATAGTTATTACCCACCTACTCTGCACCAATTGTGATACACTCCAGCTATATCACAGTTCGAGCACAGTGAATGCTGATATATTTATTTTTAATGATGATCTATTGATTTATATTTAGCCTTCACTATAAAATAGTATAGTTTCTTTTTACAGTATCATTAACAGTATTAATCTTTACTATTTTTTTTTTGCATTCTCGAGCACATACCCTTTCCAGAGCAGATGATATCAACCTTTCTCCAGCTTCCCTTCCCCTCACTTCTAGACAGTCTAATAAATGTATACATAATCATATATAGTCCCTCATTTCTCTTGAGTCTTATGTTCCTTGGTAAGTGTACCAAGCACCATAATGAGTGTATACTTAACACCTTTGTGAACTTAACAAAAGGACTAAAGTGCCATGAAAGTCATGGCCTAGATTTTCAAGAAAGCTGAGATGAACTTTTTCACCTGTTTCCAAAGATTTTTGTCACATTAACTATAGCACTTGTTCAGCATCCTAAGTCCCAAGAGACTAGTGAGAAATTTTTATAGCATCAGGTTTTTTTTTTTTTTTGCCCTAAGTCATCTTCACCTCCAGCCCCTTCCCAAGATAGTGGTAAGAGTAATAAGCAGTTATAACAACTCCTTTCTCTGGGACTTGATAGAGCACAGACCCGTGACACATCTCATTTTTTGTCCCCTTTGTGGGATCACGCAACCACAGTCTGACATTTCTTTTGGTATTTCTAAAAAGCAATGGCAGTTTATCAAGTGGCAATTCAAGTCACAAAACTCTCTTAAAAACACTGAAAGGGAGAGAGACAGGGTTGAGAGGGAAGGTGATAAGGATGTTTAGCTTCCTTCCAAGTGATCCGTTGATATAGTTCTTTGTAGAGTATATGGAAATGGCACCCCACTCCAGTACTCTTGCCTGAAGAATCCCAGGGACAGAGGAGCCTGGAAGGCTACAGTCCATGAGATCGCAAAGAGACATGACTGTGTGACCAACACAGAGTCTATGGGTGTATAAAAAAGGGGTTGTTATTGGTTTTGTGTATATGTGTGTGTGTTAATTAGAAAAGTATATATGAAGAGTTTGTTTTATTTACATACAAGCATCTTGCTCCTTTGATTCTTTTATTAAGCTGTAATTTATTGAACACTTACTGAGTGCAAGACCCTATACTAAATACTTTAATCTTAACATTAACCCTTTGAGTTATTATTATTTCCATTTTACAGAAGATTAAACTGAGGTTTGGAGGAAGTGACATATTTATCTTACAGCTAATAAAAGGAAAAGCCAGAGTTTAAATTTCATTACACTTGACTCAAAAAATCTATACTTTTAAACCACTGCACAATACTGCCTCACTGTGGTAAAGCTGAGCATAGCTCAGTTATAGCCAAACATGAAATAGACTAGTTGAACTTTGACTTAAAGATTAAAACTTCCCTTGAATCTATCCTTTTGCAATGTGAATTATCCCTCTTAATGTGCCTGTTTTGCATATTAATATGAAACAGTGCATCCAGAAAAACAGCTTTACTTTTGTAGGAGAACTACTGATATGCTGAGCTTAAAAATTAAGACCCAAACATATTTTGAAGATTCAAAGTTATTGGAACTTTTTTGGGGGATGTTCTGTTGTATCCTAGTAAAGGCAGAGTGATGAGTACCAAAGGGTGCCTGAAGTGTGGGGAAAGGACTATTAAGCAAAAAGATAAGATTTGTTGATGACAAGGAATTCCTTGGTGGTCCAGTGGTTGAGACTTAGCACCTTCACAGCTGGGACCTGGGTTCAACTCCTGGCTGAGGATCCCACAAACCATGTGGTACAACAACAACAACAAAAAAAAAACCCAAAAACAAAATAGATGATGATAGCCACATTACTGTCAAACAAAAATCTATTAAAATTAAACATTTTGTCAAACACAAAGCCAGATTTATACCCACCCCCGCCCCTTTTTTTTGCACAGAAGAATACTATTTCAATGCTTGAGCAAAAGGGAAGGGACTATATCCTGGTGTGCTTGCTTTGAAGGGATTCTAGTTAAAAAACAGAGCCCTCTCATCTATTTGCCAAAGTGCCTGAAAGATGCCACTCTCTTCTAGGAGGCATGACACTTGAAGCCGTCCTCATTCCTCATCATATTTGTGAGTTTGGGTCTTTCTGAATCACTCGTCTAGAAATAATCCCAGTAGGAGAAAGCAAATTTTTTGGAGAGTTTGAACACCACGGGCTGGAAACAGTTGGAAAGAGAGGGCTGAACACATTTCAGCTCCTTTCCATTCAGGCTGTGATCCAGGACAAGGCGGGAACAGAAGCTTTCCCAGGAATATTGATTGATTGTGTTAAATATGATGGACTGCACTTAAAGGTTTGGAGCCAAAAGGTCCTTAGAGAGCAGGTTTGGCTGTCCTGGCAATGCTATAAAATCAATCAGCTGAAATGCATTTGCGAAGGAGTTGTTTTTGTCCCCATCTATATATAAATATTAGAAAGAGGAAGAGGGAAGTTAACATCATTTCAGATTTTCTTGTTGAAGTGATGATAGTTATTAACACTACACTTCTTGTTTATGTGTTTCTGATGAGAATCTGACAGTGACGATCTGTCTTTTCTTGGAAGCAAACTCTTCAGACACATCAAAAGAAAACTCAGTGAGATGTAAACACAGTGGAGAGATTCAGAGAGAGGGTCACAAGGAGGAGCATGAAAAAGAGCTATACTGAGAAACAGCTTCCTTGCCCTACATCTGTGACTGTTGTTCTTTATGCAGAACTTAATGTTCAGAGATGGGATCAGGGATTAGAAGGGTAACTTCAAAGTTAATGTGAGATTATTATTATTATTATTATTATAAGTGGTGTAGGATGGAGACATGGAATGATGGCCACTTAAGCTCCAAAAACATTTTTACACAAGTGTCATAAGAGTGAATGAATCCTTTAGAATAAAACATTCATGATTAGTATAATAGTTCACTCCTATGGAAAGTGAAATGCCAAATACCACTTTTAAGAGTTACATGTTAAAGTGCAAAGCGTTTCTCTCTATTGCCCTTTTATAGTGAACATCATGCCAAGGCTTCTTCCATTGCTTTAAGAGCACATAGCTCTGAAATAACATGGCTGAACTGCAAAATGTGCAAAGTAAACATAGGATAAGCCTCTTTAATGTCATTTAGCCTGGAATAGCAAGAAATGGCTGTTCTTTGATATTTGCATATGTAATTCAGACGATTCTGATCAATTCAACCTTTTCTCAATAGGAGGTATTCAAATGTCTACAAACAATTGTATGAATATCAATAATTCAACAAATACCAGGTTATGCCAGCCTGTAATGTGAAAATCCGTATATGAATATAAGGCTTATGGAAACAATTTCCTATTACTTATACTTTCTGGTATGAGTAAAAGAAAAAAGGACTACAATATTTTTAAATGGAAATGCATAGAGGACAAAGGGTAACATTTGAGTTCCATTTTTAATAGCTTTTCATTTTTACTGAGAAACACAGGCAGAAATGGGAAAATTCACATAAAAACAGCTCTAAGTGCATGGATTCTTTTTGCATATATTTATCAGTTGCTTGTGTGTGACCAGAAATATATGAGTCACTTGCAAGAATGCATTCAAAGATAGCCTGTGTCACTCAGTCATGTCTGACTCTCTGCGACCTGATGCCAGACTCTGTCCATGGGATTTCCCAGGCAAGAATACCGGAGTGGGTTGCCATTTCCTTCTCCAGGGAATCTTCCCAACCCTGGGATCAAACCCAGGTCTCCTTCACTGCTGGCGGATTCCTCACCCTCTGAACCACCAGGGAAGCCTAAAAGACAGCCTTAGTGGAGACAAACAGGTTGAGCAGCAAGGGGACTGGGAATGGCTATTGCAGTGACAACTTCCAGTGTTACTGCTTAGGGAGGCAGCAGTGTGGTAGGGAAGGAGCACTGCTCTGGCACGTAGGTGAGCTCCTGTTTATTAGACTAGTCCTTAATTGGTGAACTGGTAATGTGGGTAAAACCTCAGGTAAAGAATTTAGTTACTTTTAGAAGAGGTCACCCAAAGGAAGAAGGAAATTAACTTTTTAGAAACAGAGTCTCAAGGAAATTGACTCCCAAAGGCCCCAATAGGCCATCTGTAGAATGTCTATTTCTGTATAGAAATATTTTCTATGACATTCCTGATAGATGGTTGGTAGTTACTCGCTTCAACAATCGAAGAAAAGAAATTGCTATCTAAAAGTCACACCATTCCAGTTGTGAAAATATTTTTATATTGGAAAGCTGTCTTCAGGTAAAATCCCCCAGGTTATTTTGTGCACCATCACATTTCCATGTGTGTATGTGTATAGAAACAAAAATGAAGAACTTTAATCTTTTGCATTTATCACCTCAGCCTATCAAGGCTATTTGAATCATAATCCTATTACATAAGATAAATAACTGCTGAAGCTTAGCTTGAAGGATTTTGAGCATAATCTTGCTAGCATGTGAAATGAATGCAGTTGTACAATAGTTTGAACATTCTCTGGCACTGTCTTTCTTTTGGGATTGGAATGAAAACTGACCTTTTCTAGTCTTGTGGCCACTGCTGAGTTTTCCAAATTTGCTGGCATGTTGAGTGCAACACTTTAACAGCATCATCTTTTAGGATTTGAAATAGCTCAACTGGAATTTCATCACCTCCACTAGCTTTGTTCATAGTAATGCTTCCTAAGGCCCACTTGACTTCACACTCCAGGATATCTGGCTCTAGATGAATGACCACACCATCATGGTTATCCAGGTCATTAAGACCTTTTTTTGTATAGTTCTTCTGTGTATTCTTGCCACCTCTTCTTAGTCTCTTCTGCTTCTGTTAGGTCCTTACCATTTCTGTCCTTTATTGTGCCCATCTTTACATGAAATATTCCCTTGGTATCTCTAATTTTCTCGAGGATATCACTAGTCTTTCCCATTCTATTGTTTTTCTGTTTCTTTGCATTGTTCACTTAAGAAGGCTTACTTATCTCTCCTTGCTATTCTCTGGAACTCTGTATTGTTGGATATATCTTTCCCTTTCTCCTTTGCTAGGCTTTCCATTATGTCATCAATGAAGTCACTTATAGAACTTTGACTAACAAAGGGACAGAGCAACATAAAACATCACCAGAGAGACCATTCTCCTGGTTTCCTGTTTTCTGGAGAGAAGCCAATGAGACTAATGTTTTCCTCTATAGTTTGTAAACATATGTCATGAATTTTATCTTTTGTAACTTATTCAACCAGGGACAGGCTCTGTAGCCAAAGGTAATTTTCTGTAGCAGCATTCTCAACTCAGTAACTTGTGACCCATATATAGTTTGTTTAGCTCTGATATTGCTAAAAAAGTGAATTGTCACCATGGTGGACCCTTTCATCATAAGGGAGACCAACAGATTCTAAGTTGGCCTTGATAAGAATTCTGTCTAAATAGGGCATTTCATGTTCACTTGTGACTAACACAATCTGAACATTTGTTGAGGCATTTTCAGTGTGTGATATGGAGGACATATAGTTGGAGTGAAGAACAAGGATAAATGATAGGGAAAAAGAGGGTATAGAGAGAATAGAGAGGTTAAATAATGATTTTGGGTGAAATCACTAGTGCAGTGAGAGATACCCACCTTTCTGGAGTTGGCAAGATGATAGCATCACCTAGTGCTACTGTTGGTTCATAAGAGTTACTTATGTAATCGGAATGATGAGATATTTTTCCATAGTTGTGAATGTGCTGAGATATTACCTTTGTTTTTTTTTTTTTTACTTTTCATTATATGTGTCAAATGAACCCATCAACTTAGATACCATTGTAATGAAATGTGCTATGTTTTGGATATATTTAATTCATTAAAATTTAGGAAATCTTTGCTCACACAGAACTCTTAGAAGGATTGACCTTTGTTTTCTTTTAATATGCTTATAGGTTTATTTAAAATATTTAAAGTTTTAATTCAAGTGCAATTTGTTGTGCAATTTGAGGCTACCCTCTTAGTTACTCTTGTGAAAGTAATCCTTCCAATATTTATTTTTTACTGAGCATCTTTCATGTGCCAGAAAAAAAAGTTACTTTAATATGTTATTTAATTTAATCAGCATAGCCACCAGTAAGACTGGCATTATTGTCACCAGTGTACAGATAAGGAAATTGAAGAGGGGTCAATTAACATCTGTAAATCACACAGTAAGTTCTATTTCCAATAATTAAATTTTTATTTTCCAATTTCTGAATGCTTTATACAATTCTATGCTTTCATTCCCATTTGTATCACAAGAAACTTTGTTAAACACTGGTTGAAAAATATTTACTCATGCTAATAATTTTACTTGGATCAGTGATATGACATCAATAACATCAACAGCATCATCGTCATCAACAGCAATAACAAGGAATGTGTGAGCTTTGTGAAGACTGGTGATCCCAGGGTGGTTTATAGTGATTACAGCTTTCTAAACCACAAAAGTGACACGATCTCCAGTATTTGGAGGATGATTAGGACTCGGTTAACACTTGTTAGATAAGCAGATGAAATGCCCCAACAATGTTTTGAGCATAAGGTTGTAGAGGAGAGAAGTTGTTCTGTTTCATTGCTTTCAGCTGGCAGCAAGGAAAGTTTCTTCATACATCTCATGTTCTGAAAATCAGAGTTATCTTTAGCAGTGCTCCCAGGAGTAGTCTTTGTCACTGCCACAGTGTTGATTCTGAACCTTGGGAGTTCCCAGGGTTTGGAATCTGAAACCGGTCCTGTACACAGAGGGCAAGGGGAGACCAAAGAAAGAGGCAGACCTTCCCTAGATTGGTCAAGGTGGCAGTTTTTATAGGCATGGAAACTTACATGTAAGGCTTCTTTTGGGTGGCCACAAGACAAGTCGATTGCTGCACCCACCTGCTGGAATCATAAAAGTTTATATAGTAGCCTTAGTTAAATTCAGTCATATATACTATCCAGATGGTCTCAACAACACATTATGCTCTCAAGACTTTGAAGTGGCTTTGAAGCCTACTATGGGAGCAGTGGGCAGAGAGTACATTCCAAGCACAGTGGATGGGGTGAGGAACCTCTGGTTGCCCGGAGTCCAGCTTGCAGGTCAACCAGCAGTTATCTCCTTTCAGTGACCTCCTCCAACACACAATCCTTTCCCAGCGAGAATAAGAACAAAGGGATATTGCTTCTGCTCTTGTAACTGTAGTAAATTTTAGTCAGTTGTCTCATGATATGATATGTAAACACATCTTAACAGTCTCTGTTGCTAAAAGAATCCATGGAAAGCTGGAGAGACAAAAAACACCAGACAAATGATGTCCTCAAGCTGATTTTTAAATTTTTATGACTAGAAAACTAAAATATTGCCAGGAAATACAATCAAAGTCACGTTTTGACTAGGAGCAAGCACTTCTTTGACAAAAAGGTCAATCAATGTGCAGTCAAAACTTTTATTAGAGGTAGAATTAATAGATAAACACTTAAAAGATGGCTTAAAAATTCATATTGAAATGAATATAAGGCAGATAAACCAGACCAAAGTATAACAGGGCAGTTGAATCACTATTCCACACACTTTCTACCTGTTGCCCTTTATAGTGCTTTTCTACTCTTTGGGTCAGAGTAGTCAAAAGGTTGGTGGCCTGCCAACCAGGAAAATTCCCTGGTGGACTTGGTACATGAGTTCTTAAAACATACTGCAGTAGGGAAGTTTGAAGATATGGAGTATCCTGAAGTTTCAAAGGCATTTTGCATTAGATAACAATTCAGTTTTGGCTGATACAATGGTTTTCACAATAATTTAGATGTTTTGCAAATAGTACATATATATTGAACATTACATGTATCCAGCAGTATAGTATAGATAGTATCACTGCTTTAAAAATCGTTCATATTCCAACTACCCATCCTTTCCTTCCCTCTAGCCCCCAGCAACTACTGTTTCCATAGTTTTGCCTTTTCTAACATGTCATAGAGTTGCAATCCTATAATATACATAGCTGAAGAAAGCCAGGCTATGTTATCCCAAAGTATGCCTCTTTAATGTAAAAATTATTTTGTGCTAAAGGCAATTAGGAAGCAGGAAACATAGAAAAAGCACCCTAGTTTGTACCTAAAAGGAAGGATATAAATTCTCCTTTACTGGAGATAGAATCTTTTGAGCCCAGAGACAGCACCAGAGGAATCTGTAAGAAAAGCCTTACTCCTTCCATATATTTACTTCCCACAGTTTGCCACCCTTGGAAACCTAAAACTGCTTTCCTTTATCCTGTCATTTGTCAACAAATACATTGTTTTTTGTTGAAGATGCAGTATGAGCTGGAATTCTAAGCTGCCATTTTGAGTTACTTTGGGTTAGGTTTCTCCCTCATGCTGTGTGCTGCATGTTTTAAAACTGTTTTTCTCTTGTTAATCTTCTATTACAGCAGTGTCAAGAAGGAATCCAGAAGGGTAGAGGGCAAATATTTCTCCTTCCGTACTAGCCTTTTCAAATTGGCTTCTTTCACTAAGTAATGCTTATTTAGGTTTACTCTATACTTTTTCATGGTTTAATAGCACATTTATTTTTACTGCTGAATAATATCCTATTGTCTAGATGTACCACAGATTATTAATCCACTAACCTCAGTCAGTTCAGTTCAGTTCAGCTCAGTCGTGTCCGACTGTCTGCAACCCCATGAATCGCAGCACACCAGATCTCCCTGTCCATCACCAACTCCTGGAGTTTACTCAAACCCATGTCCATCGAGTCAGTGATGCCATCCAACATCTCATCCTCTGTCATCCCCTTCTCCTCCTGCCCCCAATCTGTCCCAGCATCAAGGTCTTTTCCAATTAATCAACTCTTTGCATGAGGTGGCGAAAGTACTGGAGTTTCAGCTTCAGCATCAGTCCTTCCATTGAACACCCAGGACTGATCTCCTTCAGGATGGACTGGTTGGATCTCCTTGCAGTCCAAGGGACTCTCAAGAGTCTTCTCCAACACCACAGTTCAAAAGCATCAATTTTTCGGTGCTCAGCTTTCTTCACAGTCCAACTCTCACATCTACTGGAGGGTATTTT
This sequence comes from Dama dama, assembly GCF_033118175.1. NCBI lineage: Eukaryota > Metazoa > Chordata > Mammalia > Artiodactyla > Cervidae > Dama > Dama dama. Next base: position 30,171,693 of record NC_083714.1, read on the forward strand.
GGCTGTTTCCAAGTTTTAGCTATTATGAAAAAAATTTATACATGTCTGTGTGCAGTTTTTAGTGTGAACATGTTTTCAACTCTTTTGGGTAAATACCAGGGAACACGATTATTGAATCATATGATAAGAGTACCTTTAGTTTTGTAGCCTGTGTGCTTAGTCACCTGGAGAAGTCAATGACAACCCACTCCAGTACTCTTGCCTGGAAAATCCCATGGACGGAGGAGCCTGGTAGGCTGCAGTCCATGGGGTCGCTAGGAGTCGGACACAACTGAGTGATTTCACTTTCACTTTTCACTTTCATGCATTGGAGAAGGAAATGGCAACCCACTCCAGTGTTCTTGCCTGGAGAATCCCAGGGACAGGGGAGCCTGGTGGGCTGCCGTCTATGGGGTCGCACAGAGTCAGACATGACTGAAGTGACTTAGCAACAGCAGTAGTGCTTAGTCACTCAGTTGTGCCCAACTCTCTTGTGACCCTGGTGGACTGTAGCCCGCCAGGCTCCTCTGTCCATGGGATTTCTCAGGCAAGAATACTGGAGTGGGTTGCCATTTCCTTTTCCAGGGAATTTTCCCAACCCAAGGATTGAACGTAGGTCTCCTGCACTGCAGGTGGATTCTTTACCATCTGAGCCATCAGGGAAGCCCAATACTGCCAAATTTTCTCCCAAAGTAGTTGTACTATTTCACCTTCCTACCAGCAGTAAATGAGAGTTCCTGTTGCTCCACACCCTCACCTGCCTTTGGAGTTGTCAGTGCTCTGGATTTTTGGTCATTTTAATATCTCATTATTTTAATTTGCATTTTCCTGATGACAGATGATATAGGACATCTTTTCATATGTTTATTTTCCATCTGCGTATTGTCTTTGGTGAGGTGTCTGTTAAGATTTTTCACCTGTCTTTAAATCGAGTTTTCTTATTATTGAGTTTTAAGAAAGTTCTTTGTATATTTTACATAACAGTCCTTCAGATATGTCTTTTGAAGAGATTTTTCTCCAAGTCTGTGACTTGTCTTCTTAGCCTCTTGACATTGACTTCCTCAAAGCAGAAAATTTTAAATGAGTGAAGTCCAGCTTATCAATTTTTTGCATGAATTGTGCCTTTATTAGTGTTCTATCTAAAAAAGTCAGCACCATACCCAAGTCACATTATTTGGAAACAAAGACAGTTTTATTTCTTCCTCAATTTATATACTTTTAATTTTCTTCTCCTGTCTTTTTGCATTAGCTGCATTAGTATGATGTTGAAAAGGAATGTTGAGAGGCGATATTCTTCTTGAAAAGCTTCTAGTTTCTCACAGTGTGTGTGTGTGTGTGTGTTTTTTTGGTTTTCATTCTCAAGATGAGGAAGTTCCCCTCTTCCTGGTTTACTGAGTTTTTTTTTTTAATTATCAGTATTAGATTTTGTCAAATGCTTTTTCTGCATCAATTGATATGATAATATGATTTTTATTTTTTAGTTCATTGATGTGACAGATTACATTAATTGATATTTAAATGTTGAATCAACTTTCTATATCTGGGATAAATCTCACTTGGTCACATTATATAATTCTTTTATATGTTGTTGAATTCTGTTTGCTAAAAGTTTGTTGAAGATTTTATATACCTATGTTCATGAAAAATTAAAAGATGCTTACTCCTTGGAATAAAAGTTATGACCAACCTAGACAGTATATTAAAAAGCAGAGATGTTAGTTTGCCAACAAATGTCAGTCTAGTCAAGACTTTGGTTTTTCCAGTAGTCATGTATGGATGTGAGAGTTGGACTATAAAGAAGGCTGAGAACCGAAGAATTGATGCTTTTGAACTGTGGTGATGGAGAAGACTCTTGAGAGTCCCTTGGACTGCAAGGAGACCCAACCAGTCCATCCTAAAGACGATCAGTCCTGGGTGTTCATTGGAAGGACTGATGTTGAAGCTGAAACTCCAGTACTTTGGCCACCTGATGCGAAGAGCTGACTAATTGTAAAAGACCCTGATGCTGGGAAATATTGAAGGCAGGAGGAGAGGGAATGACAGAGGATGAGATGGCTGGATGGCATCCCCGACTCAATGGGCATGAGTTTGAGTAAACTCCGGGAGTTGGTGATAGACAGGGAGGCCTGGCGTGCTGCAGTCCATGGGGTCACAAAGAATCAGACAAGACTGAGCAACTGAATTGAACTGATGGGGCTTCCCTCATAGCTCAGTTGGTAAAGAATCCATCTGCAATGCATGAGACCCCAGTTCGATTCCTGGGTCAAGAAGATCCCCTGGAGAAGGGATAGGCTACCCACTCCAGCATTCTTGGGTTTCCCTTGTGGCTCAGCTGGCAAAGAGTCAGACACGACTGAGCAACTGACCTGAACTGATGGGGCTTCCCTCATAGCTCAGTTGGTAAAGAATCCACCTGCAATGCAGGAGACCTGGGTTTGATCTCTTGGTTGGGATGATCCCCTAGAGAAGGGAAAGGCTACCCACTCCAGTATTCTGCCCTGGAGAATTCCATGGACTATATAGTTCATGGGGTTGCAAAGAGTTGGACACGACTGAGTGACTTTCACTGTTCACTGAACTGATGTTCATGAGAGATACTGGTCCTTTCTTGTAATATCTTTATTTGATTTTGATATTACAGTAATGCTGGCCTTATAGAATAAGTTAGGAAATACTGCTTCTGCTTCTATCTTTTGAAAGAAATATTAAAGATTAATATAATTTTTTTTTCTTAAATGCTTGGAAGACTTAACCAATGAACCCATCTGGTCCTGGTCCTTTCTGTTTTGAAAAGTAGATTATTGATTCAATTTCTACAAATGATATAGGCCTATTCAGATTGTTTATTTCTTCTTATGTGAGTTTTTGCAAATTGTTATCTTTCAAGAACTTTTTCCATTTCATATAGGTTATCAAATGAGTATGGATAGAGTTGTTTCCACTATTCTTTTATTATCCTTTAATTGTTGTTACTGATTTCTAGATTTATTTGTGGCTTTGATCAAATCTCTTTACTTCTTTTTGCTTTGGTTTCTTCCTTTATGGAATGGAAATTATTATGCTAATCTTGCAGGGCTCTTGCAAGGATCAGCAATGAGGAACCTAAAATGACTTACACGGAAGAGGTGTCAATAAATTAGAACTGCTATTGTACTATGGTCTGGGAGAATTTGTTTCCTCACAGAACATTTCCTTGTCATTTTTAAAAGGCTATTAGAGGAAAATAATCTCAAATGTATATAAAATCCTTTTCTTACGTTGAGAGAAAATAACAGAAATAGATGATTCCTCATAATTTCAGTTTAAGATTCCTGTTCAGTTCAGTTCAGTTCAGTCGCTCAGTCGTGTCCGACTCTTTGTGACCCCATGAATCGCAGCACACCAGGTCTCCCTGTCCATCACCAACTCCCAGAGTTTACTCAAACTCATGTCCATCGAGTCAGTGATGCCATCCAGCCATCTCATCCTCTGTTGTCCCCTTCTCCTCCTGCCTCCAATCCCTCCCAGCATCCAGGTCTTTTCCAATGAGTCAACTCTTCGCATGAGGTGGCCAAAGTACTGGAGTTTCAGCTTCAGCATCAGTCCTTCCATTGAACACCCAGGACTGATCTCCTTCAGGATGGACTGGTTGGATCTCCTTGCAGTCCAAGGGACTCTCAAGAGTCTTCTCCAACACCACAGTTCAAAAACATCAATTCTTGGGCACTCAACTTTCTTCACAGTCCAACTCTCACAACCATACATGACCACTGGAAAAACCATAGCCTTGACCAGATGAACCTTTGTTGGCAAAGTAACGTCTCTGCTTTTTAATATGCTATCTAGCTAGGTTGGTCATAACTTTCCTTCCAAGGAGTAAGCGTCTTTTAATTTCATAGCTGCAGTCACCATCTGCAGTGATTTTGGAGCCCCAAAAAATAAAGTCTGACACTGTTTCCACTGTCTCCCCATTTTTTCCCATGAGGTGATGGGACCAGATGCCATGATCTTAGTTTTCTAAATGTTGAGCTTTAAGCCAACTTTTTCACTCTCCTCTTTCACTTTAATCAAGAGGCTTTTTAGTTCCTCTTCACTTTCTGCCATAAGAGTGGTGTCATCTGCATATCTGAGGTTATTGATATTTCTCCCAGCAATCTTGATTCCAGCTTGTGCTTCTTCCAGCCCAGCATTTCTCATGATGTACTCTGCATATAAGTTAAATAAGCAGGGTGACAATACACAGCCTTGACGTACTCCTTTTCCTATTTGGAACCAGTCTGTTGTCCCATGTCCAGTTCTAACTGTTGCTTCCTGACCTGCATACAGGTTTCTCAAGAGGCAGGTCAGGTGGCCTGTTATTCCCATCTCCTTCAGAATTTTCCACAGTTTATTGTGATCCACACAGTTGAAGGCTGTAGCGTAGTCAGTAAAGCAGAAATAGATGTTTTCTGGAAGTCTCTTGCTTTTTTGATGATCTAGTGGATATTGGCAATTTGATCTCTGGTTCCTCTGCCTTTTCTAAAACCAGCTTGAACATCTGGAAGTTCTCGGTTCATATATTGCTGAAGCCTGGCTTGGAGAATTTTGAGCATTACTTTACTAGTGTGTGAGATGAGTGCAATTGTGCGGTAGTTTGAGCATTCCTTGGCATTGCCTTTCTTAGTGATTGAAATGAAAACGGACCTTTCCCAGTCCTGTGGCCACTGCTGAGTTTTCCAAATTTGCTGGCATATTGAGTGCAGCACTTTCACAGCATCATCTTTCAAGATTTGAATTAGCTCAACTGGAATTCCATCACATCCACTAGCTTTGTTCGTAGTGATGCTTCCTAAGGCCCAGTTGACTTCACATTCCAGGATGTCTGGCTCTAGGTGAGTGATCACACCATTGTGATTATCTGGGTCGTGAAGATCTTTTTTGTACACCTCTGTGTATTCTTGCCACCTCTACTTAATATCTCCTGCTTCTGTTAGGTCCATACCATTTCTGTCCTTTATTGAGCCCATTTTTACATGAAATGTTCCCTTGGTATCTCTAATTTTCTTGAAGAGATCTCTAGTCTTTCCCATTCTGTTGTTTTCCTCTATTTCTTTGCATTGATTGCCGAGGAAGGCTTTCTTATCTCTCCTGGCTATTCTTTGGAACTCTTCATTCAAATGGGAATATCTTTCCTTTTCTCCTTTACTTTTAGCTTCTCTTCATTTCACAGCTATTTGTAAGCCCTCCTCAGACAACCATTTTGCCTTTTTGCATTCCTTTTCCGTGGGTATGGTCTTGATCCCTGTCTCCTGTACAATGTCACGAACCTCTGTCCATAGTTCATCAGGCTCTCTGTCAATCAGATCTAGTCCCTTAAATCTATTTCTCACTTCTGCTGTATAGCCATAAGGGATTTGATTTAGGTCATACCTGAATGGTCTAGTGGTTATCCCTACTCTCTTCATTTTAAGTCTGAATTTGGCAATAAGGAGTTCATGATCTGAGCCACAGTCAGCTCCCAGTCTTGTTTTTGCTGGCTGTATAGAGCTTCTCCATCTTTGGCTGCAAAGAATATAATCACTCTGATTTAAGTGTTAACCATCTGGTGATGTCCATGTGTAGAGTCTTCTCTTCTGTTGTTGGAAGAGGGTGTTTGCTATGACCAGTGCGTTCTCTTGGCAAAACTCTACTAGCCTTTGCCCTGCTTCATTCCGTACTCCAAGGCCAAATTTGCCTGTTACTCCAGGTGTTTCTTGACTTCATACTTTTGCATTACAGTCCCCTATAATGAACAGGACATCTTTTTTGGGTGTTAGTTCTAAAAGGTCTTGTAGGTCTTCATAGAACTGTTCAACTTCGGCTTCTTCAGCGTTACTCGTTGGGGCCTAGGCTTGGATTACCATGATATTGAATGGTTTGCCCTGGAAACGAACAGAGAACATTCTGTCGTTTTTGAGATTGCATCCAAGTACTGCATTTCGGACTCTTTTGTTGACCATGATGGCTATTCCATTTCTTCTAAGGGATTCCTGCCCACAGTAATAGATATAATGGTCATCTGAGTTAAATTCACCCATTCCGGTCCATTTTAGTTCGCTGATTCCTAGAATGTCAACATTCACTCTTGCCATCTCCTGTTTGACCACTTCCAATTTGCCTTGATTCATGGACCTAACACTCCAGGTTCCTATGCAATATTGCTCTTTACAGCATTGGACCTTTCTTCTATCACCAGTCCCATCCACAACTGGGTATTGTTTTTGCTTTGCCTCCATCCTTTCATTCTTTCTGGAGTTATTTCTCCACTGATCTCCAGTAGCATATTGGGCACCTACCGACCTGGGGAGTTTCTCTTTCAGTATCCTATCATTTTACCTTCTCATACTGTTGATGGGGTTCTCAAGCCAAGAAGCTCTGATGATTTCTAATTTTCCCAATTAAGGTCTGAAAGTTGGTACATCATCAGGATAAAATTTTTGTATAAGAATTTGGTACTAACCATACCAGTAATTCATAGGAATCTTAGTCCAGTTTCTATGATCATATTTTCTTGAATGACATATGAAATGTTTTTTAGAAATACTGAATTAAATGAAGAAATTGGTCTTTTAAAATAAATTTTATATAACTGTTAAAAGTGGGACTCATTAATTTTTTCTTTACTAATGTTTACTAATATTTATTATGTCATAAAAATTTATTCTCATCCTGCTTAATTGGTAAAAAACAGAAAAAAGAATACAGAAGAAAAGAATACTCATAATGTCTTAAGCAGAGGGATCTACCATAATATTTTATAGTTTGTAGTAGTAAGAATATGCTAGATTATCTTAACAAATAAACTGTACACACAAGTGGTTTAAAACAGCAGTGGTTATTTCTTGCTCATGCTAAACGTAAAACAAAGATGGGCAGTAGGCCTATGTCTGGAGTATTCACTCAAGAGATATTGGCTGGTAGAGCCTCCACCACTTTTTAGGATACTAAATTCTCCAGATGAGACTTTAAAGTTTGATAACTGGGAAAGTAATCATGGAAAATCATGAACGGCTTCTAAATATTCCTGCCTAGAGACTACAAATGTTATTTTTGTTCACTCTATTGGCTAAATAATGTTAATATTGTCGTGTCACTTCAAGGAGACAGGGAGGTGCACCCTTCCCTTGTGCCTAGAAGGAGAAAGGTACTTAAAGTATTAGCAGTCGCTTGGTTTGAGCAAACTCCAGGAGAGAGTAAAGGAAAGGGAAGCCTGGCATGCTGCAGTCCATGGAATCCCAAAGAGTTAGATACAACTTAGTGACTGAACAACAGTGAAATTGTCTAAATAGGCTATATATATTGGGTTGGCCAAAAAGCTCATTTGGGCTTTTCTGTAAAATGGTATAGAAAAACCCAAACAAACTTTTTTAGTCAACCCAATATTTCTAGTTTTTTTATTGTGTACCTGTGTAAGTATACATTCATGCAATTAACATCTTACTATAAGAGTTGATTTCTGCCAATTTTTACCTAACAAGACATGGTAAATATTTTCTAGTATCAGTAAACATTCTTCAACCTTATTTTTTGTTATATCACTTACATGTACCAAATTTTTTTTTAATCTAAAACTGGTGGTATTTAACATGTTTCCAATTTTAGGTATACAATACCATTGTAAAAGCCATATTCATAAATATTTATCTAAATTAGTTTTTCTTCAGGGTAAATTCTCTTATATACTTTTATGAGTATGTATATACTCATACAAAGGATATGAGTATTATAAAAGCCACTGAAGCCATTGACCTGCCTCTTGAGAAACCTGTATGCATTTTAGGAAGCAACAGTTACAATTGGACATGGAAGAGCAGACTGGTTCCAAATAGGAAAAGGAGTATGTCAAGGCTGTATATTGTCTCCCTGGTTATTTAACTTATATGCAGAGTACATCATGAGAAACGCTGGGCTGGAAGAAGCACAAGCTGGTATCAAGATTGCTAGGAGAAATACCAATAACCTCAGATATGCAGATGACACCACCCTTATGGCAGAAAGTGAAGAACTAAAGAGCCTGTTGATGAAAGTGAAAGAGGAGAGTGAAAAAGTTGGCTTAAAGCTCAACATTCAGAAAACTAAGGTCATGGCATCCAGTCCCGTCACTTCATGGCAAATAGATGGGGAAATAGTGGAAACCGTGGCTGACTTTAATTTTTGGGCTCCAAAATCACTGCAGATGGTGATTGCAGCCATGAAATTAAAAGCTGCTTACTCCTTGGAAGGAAAGTTATGGCCAATGTAGACAACATATTAAAAAGCAGAGGCATTATTACTTTGTCAGCAAAGGTCCATCTAGTCAAGGCTATGATTTTTCCAGTAGTCATGTTTGGATGTGAGAGTTGGACTGTAAAGAAGGCTGAGCACCGAAGAATTGATGCTTTTGTATTGTGGTGTTGGATAAGACTCTTGAGAGTCCCTTGGACTGCAAGGAGATCCAACCTATCCATCCTAAAGGAGATTAGTCCTGAGTGTTCATTGGAAGGACTGATGTTGAAGCTGAAACTCCAGTATGTTGGCCACTTGATGTGAAGAACTCACTCATTTGAAAAGACCCTGATGCTGGGAAAGATTGAGGGCGGGAGGAGGATGGGACGGCAGAGGGTGAGATGGTTGGATGGCATCACCGACTCAATGGAGATGAGTTTGGGTAAACTCCAGGGGTTGAAGATGGACAGGGAGGCCTGGCGTGCTGTGGTTCATGGGGTCGCAAAGAGTTGGACACGACTGAGTGACTGAACTGAACTGAACGGAAGCCATTGAAGTATTAAAGTCATTTCATTCTTACTGTGCCTTTTCTGTCTTTGTATTCCAAGTCGTGTTCTATACACCACAGCAGAATTCCAGAATAAGAAAAATAAATGTCTATTATATCATTTTTCTCATTTTTCATGGAAATCTACAGATACTACTATACATGGTCCAATTGATTGTTAAGTTATAATTACTGCATATTGAAAATGATAACTATAAACCAAAGATTTAGGATTAAGTTCCATTGTAGGAAAGGTCCCTGATTAGGTAGTGCTAGTGGTAAAGAACCTGCCTGCCAATGCAGGTAGACATAAGAGACACAAGTTTGATCCCTAGGTTGGGAAGATTCCCTGGAGAAGGGCATGGCAACCCACTCTGGTATTCTTGCCTGGAGAATTCCATTGACCAGAGGAGCCTGGCAGGCTACAGTCCATAGGGTCACACAGAGTCAGACATGACTGAAGCGACTTAGCATGCACCCATGCACAAGGAGACTAAAAATGTACACTTCATAGTAGTTTTCTTCTGTATAGATTTTGTAAAGAGCTTGTAATGTTTTGAAAGTGAAAGTAATGTTTTACCCATTTTAAATCAAATAATGTCTAATTTTCCTCTATATATTCTTGCCCTGTGCCTCTATAAGAACAGATAATCTGACAAACAATAGCAAATGTATTAAATTAGGGTTTTGTACTAAAGTAGCACAATGAAAATGAAACTGTGAGCATATGGCATTTCTTGCTTATGATGCCAGGTAATAGCAGTATATTTTGCTTTATGGTCAACTTGGGGGATGTAAACTATTACAAACATAGTGGTCCTGTTTTGCATTTTCAAAAATTGCCATTTGGCCAAGTATTGTGACCAAATGCAATGAATTTTATATCAACTTGTAAAATCTAGAACTTTGAGACTCTTGAAGTGTGTTATAGTTTTCCTATTTAGGACCTAGAAATAGCATACTTTAGTCTAGCAAATTGCAACAGAATCAAGTTGAAAACTTGGCATCAAAAATTAAAAGTTGAAGATGTAGAAAGTATATTTTAGAAATGATTCTATGCCTAAGTCAAGAGATGTTTAACTATATTACGCTTCTTCAGAGTTAGCCATTTTTATAACTATTGAATGGAGAGGAAATGATCTAAACATATTACTCAAAAATTTGTGTAGTGTCAATTTATAACAGCATAATTTGGGGGTGATTAGACAGCTATTATTTGTGAATGGAGGTTTCTGTGTGCAGTACATAGTTGACCTTCTGATCCTTTGTGGAAAATGAATAAAGTTGGGAGAGTTGGCTAATTTTGTTTATGTACTTAATTGATTCTTACCATAACTATATTTATGAAGATATCAAATCTGTTTTCAAATGCTAAGTGCTATCCTATTGAGCTTTTTTTTTTTTATCATATTTTCATTTTATTTGTCACAAATGACAATTCCATCCACTCAGGTAATTTTGGACACACAAACATACACATGTGCACACACACACATATATACATAGAAACTCACACACACCATTTTAAAAGTGGTTGAATTGACCTGATAAACTTAAATATTATTTATTGAATCAGCGAAATATATTTTGGTACTTACTCTGTACCAGATGCTGTTAGATATGCTAGTATTATTGAAAACACTATTGTTATTGACAGCTAGTAGGGGAAACATAATAAACTTATACACATATGTATATTCTATGTAAAGTGAAGATAAGCTTATGAAGAAGACTAGGATAGGGGAATTAAAAATCAATGTGTGTCTCTAGTGGAGAGGAGTTCTATTTTCTATAGGGTGATCATAGATGTCTTCTCTAATATATAGTCTACTGACCTTTGACAAAGAGTGAAGACAATTCAATAGAGAAAGGATAGCCTTTTCAATAAGAAATGGTGCTGATCATCCACATGCACAAGAAAAAAGAATTTAGAAACTGATCTATAAAATTTGCAGAAACTGAACCAAAATGTATCACAGATATAAATGTTAAACACTAAACCATAAAACTTAGAGATAAAATGAGAAAATCTAGATAATCTCGGGTCTGGCAATAAGTATTTATAGATACAACACCCAAACCTTGATCTGTATAGAATAAAACTGATAATGTGAATTTCATTTAAAATGTCTACTATGTTGAAGTTACTGTTAAGAGAATGGAAAGATAAGCCACATACTGGAAGAAAATATTTACTAAAAGGACTTGTATCCAAAATATATAAAGGAATCTTAAAACTTAACAATAAGAAGATAAACAACCCACTTTAAAAAATGGGCAAAATCTGAAAAAAACATCTCGTAAAGAAGATATACAGATACCATCTCCTAAAGAATATATACAGAAAAGATATTCAACATCGTATGCCTTTGTGCTGTGCTTAGTTGTTCAGTCATGTCTGACTCTTTGTGACCCCATGGACTGGAGCCCACTAGGTTCCTCTGTCCATGGGGATTCTCCAGGCAAGAATACTGGAGTGGGTTGCCACGTCCTCCTCCAAAGGATCTTCCAAACCCTGGGATCAAACCCAGGTCTCCCACATTGCAGGTGGATTCTTTACCATCTGAGCCACTAGGGAACCCCAAGAATAATGGGATGGGTAGCCTATCCCTTCTCCAGGGGAACTTCTCAACCCAGGAATCAAACAGGGATCTCCTGCCATTATGTAATTTCAAATTCAGAAAACGGGTCACAAAGAGTCAGACACAACTGAGCGACTGAACTGAGCTGAACTGAGCATATCCATTGTAAATTCATAAAATGAAAATCTTTACATTAGGAATGGGTAGGCTGTTACAATAATCCTCAGAAATGTAAAATTGAATGAAGGAATGGACAGTGGTATGCATGCTGTATGATTCCATCCATCTAATACTGAAAAGCAGATAAAATTGAGATGTAAAGCAGAAGGGTGAAGAGAAGAGATTTTGCTTGGATTGGTGCTTATGTAAATATGTTCACAGTGATAATTAATAAAGCTGTACCTTTTTGTACTTTTAAAATATATGTCTATATTAAATTTCTATATAAATTTATAACAGAAACATTAATATTTATATTAATATATAATACTATAATTTAAATCACTTAACAGCTCTTCATAATTGTCTCCATGTAAGTTTACTCATGCATACATATATGTGTGTGTGTGTGTATTTGAATTAACACCATATTTCCTGTAGGTTTAAATTTATACCATTTTCCAGGCCTGGGTCTACAGTGTAAATCAAAGGAAGATTGTACTTTGTTATGTTCAGCACTTTACCAAGAATTGCTCAGCAATAATGCCACAACAGCAATAGAATTTGTGGCATTTAAAGTGGCAAAACAGAATATTCCTGTCAGTGTGAATCTGTAGATCTCATATATTGATTTTAAATATAGGTACAAGCATCTGATTACATACTCCATTATATAATGTGGAAGAGTGATACTTGGTCATCTATATAGTAAAAATACCTTAAAAAAATTCTAGAGTTTTTTTTTTTTTGGTTGTCCTAGATCTTTGTTGCTGCATGTGGGCTTTCTTTAGTTGCACTGAGCAAGGGCTACTCTTTGTTGTGGTGGGTGGCCTTCTCATTGCTGTGGCTTTTCTTGTTGCGGAGCACAAGCCCTAGAGCACATGGGCTCCAGCAGTTGTGATGTGTGGGCTCAGTAGTTGCACTCTCTGGGCTCTAAAGAGCTGACTCAGTAGTTGTGGCACATGAGCGTCAGTTGGCTGCAGCATGTGGGATCTCACCAGACCAGAGATGAAACCCTTGTTCCCTGCATTGGCAGGCAGATTCTTAACCACAGTACCACCAGGGAAGTCCAAAGTACCTGTGTTTTTACTATTTTTTAAAAAGTTTACATGAGCTGATGTGAAGTTAAAGGCAGAATAAAACATTCGTAGAACATAAATGTGGAAAATATAAGGAAAAAAAGAAGAAACCTTGAGAATTAAACCATGGAGTCCAAAGCAGGAATGAAGGAGTTTGAGGGGGTGACTTTTTTTTAAATTTATTAGTTGGAGGCTAATTACTTCACAACATTTCAGTGGGTTTTGTCATACATTGATATGAATCAGCCAGAACAGGAAAGAAAAGATGCCAAAGTTTTAAAATGGATATAAGTATTCTACTTGAAAGAATCTATTACATGTCAAGTTGTATGATTTTCATGTGTGTATGTAATTCTTTTTTTCTCCCTTGTTCTAAGTGATTATGTATGTATATATGTGTGTACATACATGTGTGTGCAAATATATATCTGTGTATGTGTGTGTGCATACACATGTGCATATACATATGATAAATATACATATATAATCCCTTATAAGAAGGAAAAATGAAAGAAGGATGAAGGGAGAAAATGAGGTAAATTTTCAAGTTTTCCAGATTTCTCTCATTTCATGCCAGGGCAAAAACAACAATTAGATATTGTGCAAACAGGTATTAGATATTGGCTTCCCAGGTGGCACTAGTGATAAATAACCCTGCCTGCCAATGCAGGAGACATAAGAGACGTGGGTTCTATCCCTGTGTTGGAAATATCCCCTGGAGGAGCGCATAGTAACCCACTTCAATATTCTTGCCTGGCGAATCCCATGGACAGAGGAGACTGGCAGGCTACAGTCCATGGAGTTGCAAAGATTTGGACATGACTGAGTGACTAAGCACAGCACAAAAAAGTAGAGGGATATAGGTAGCCTTTATTTGTGAAAAATAGGTAAGTTGAGAAGTAGGTATCAGGAAGATCTCCTTTATTTAAAGTAAATTATATTATCACCAGAATAACTAAAATCCCATCTGTTTAGAAGTGTTTTATAGTTGTTGTTTAGTTGCTCAGTTGTGTCTGACTCTGGCACCCCATAGACTATAACCCACCAGGCTACTCTGTCCATGGGATTCTCAAGGCAAGAATACTGGAGTGGTTGCCATTCCCTTCTCCAGAGGTTCTTCCTGACTGAGGGCTTGAACCTGCTTCTCCTGCTTGGCAGGCAGATTCTTTGCTACTGAGCCACCTGGGAAGACCTTGAAAGTGTTTACTTATGAAGAAAAGGACTGGAGCCAGGGCATAAGACATTTAGTTTTCATTTTACAGTATCATGTTTATTTTCTCTTACCTTGCATTGCATATATACCTTTTAAGATAATAATAAGATTAAATGAAAGGGAGAGAAGGACTGTGAAAGTAAATGAATAGATAAAATCAGGCTAATCTGAGCTTCTGCTAACTACCCTCAAAGGGTTTCTGAGAATTTGCCTCAGGTCCTGTTATTGCAAGTACTTTTCAAGGCATTTCTTAATTATTATAGGCTTTGGAAGCATACAAATTTGAGCCTTAATCCAGAGCCTGCCACCTCCTAGCTATGTATAACTTGAGCAAGTTCCTTCCTTGAAGTCCAGTGTTTCCCATCAGCATAATTGAGATAGTAATATTTACCTCCTGATGTTATTGAGATGTGTAATTGGGATCAAATAAATGAAGCACTTATCACAGTAGCTGACACATACATATTTGAAAGATAGTAGTACCAGTAATAATACGTAAGGTACAAGAAAATAGAATATATCTTTGCAAACAGTACAGGTTACCTGTGTAAAGGGAAATGAATGGAAGAGATGTAAAGCAAACGTGAAAATAATAACCATGGTTATCTGTGAATAGTGGTATCATGAGTGACTTTTTTTCTTCTTTGTACTTTTGTGTAGATTACACATTTTCTACAATGAGTGTGTTATTGTGATAAAAAAAAAAAACAAGAAAAATTGAATTCTAGGCCATAAAATCAACAAGTTGCTGCCACTAATGTAAGTCAATAATATACAAGTTTCTATTTTTACATACATCTTGTTACTAGCTATTATTATTCAGCCTTACATGAAAGCCAGAATCCTCTGCTTATATTATACATGATTTTTGTCTGTGTTCTGCAATAATTATTTTTGTAACTGTTTTTTTTCTTGACAAAAGAATATATGTGTATGGGACCTGTACTCTTCCAATTAACCTCTCTTCATTCTCCTCATTTCTAAATTTAAAAGCCCAGAGTATAATGTACAGTTTCTGTGAGATCCCGGACACAGCATTTACAAAATTGTGAACATGATCTATCCTCTCCCTTACTGAACTGTGATTGTATTACCAACCTCCTTACGTGTAGGAAGAGGAGATGTAGGAGTAGATGCTGTCTTTCCCTTCTCCGGTGCCACTTTTATTGCCTTTTCATGACTGGAAGAGACAAGGAAATCATTGAAGACTTTTGATAATAGAAAATTATTTAGACTTTCAGATGGAAAGTGTGGGAACATACTGGGAGGGAATGACAAAGTGGTAACTGCTGTTAGGAAAGTTGGATGGAAAAGAACAATGTATGGTCAGCACTCACTGTGCTAGATCATCACTAAATCAATCGACTGTCAGATAATAGGATGTGGCAGATGGATGCAATTGACACTTATGTTTGGAGAGCTTAAATGAAAGATAGTGTGTGCAATGTCAAGGTTATTACTAACTGAAAGGTATGGGCTGTTTGCCAGTTGAGCACATCAACTAAGTGAGGAAGTGGGATGGATCTAATAAATATTGGGTGATATATAGAACAGAAATGTAACATGTTCTGCCTTTACTTTCTTGTTTCTCTACACTTGGGTGTTTCTTGGGAATTTACATGTATGGTGGAATTCGAACACTGTCTCCAGATATCTGTGTACTGACAATACTAGATTTAGATTCTTCTTTAGTTTGCTAATATACTTGGTATAATGGATTCTTATGGTTTCTCCACCTATTACTTCACTGTATACACAGACTAAATCTGCTTAATTTGAATTATGTTGTTAATACAGATTGTAATCCAGCTTAACATATGACAGCCAATAACATGACAACAAAATTATATGGAGAAATTTCTAAAAATTTTAAGTGTAATTTGGTTTTAATTGAGGTATTTGATCCTTTAGACCTGTGGGGGTCTTCATGATTAGCTTACCTGGGAAGCAGATTCTAAGTTGGGACTTTGGATTCAGAGAATTACATTATGCAATCTGGAACAACATGTTGAAGAGTAGAAAAAAATAGGATGGGGCAGAGAGAACACTGAAGCAGTTTCAATAAAGGGTAATCCCCTGGGGAACTCTGGAATTGATTTGACCTTTCAGAGTTGTCCTGAACTAAGAAGAGTCAAACCAGGCTTTTATACTCTTTCAGGCTTTTATACTCTTTTTATACAACCAGTCATTGAATGTGAAAGGATCCCTGGCATGGGAGTGACCATAGACATGGAAGCTCTTTTCAGCCTAAGGTAAGTTCTGGAAAGGAACATAGTTGAGAGCTGTTGGACACCAATGCTCAGAGCAGCTAGAAAAATGAATGTTTCAGTTCTAGAGCAAAAGAGGAGGTTATGGGAAGCAAACCACAGCATCCACTGCAAGATATGAGTACTTACATATGTTTTGCACATGTTTTGGGTAGTTTTCAAGGAGGTGCTTTAATTTTTTAGAAAAATCCCAGAATATTCTGCTTGATGCAGAATGTGCTTCTCATGTGGGGGCAGTTACTATAGAAAACAGACATGCCTAGAAAGGCTACAAATATGAGTAAAAGTTTTATGAATTTTACAGACCAAACTGCAAACTTAATAATTAAATTCTTCCAAAACAAAGGTCAAGTTTTGTTATAACATCAATAACTTTGGCAATTAGGAAGAAACTCCCAAGCAGAGTCAACAAAAGTAGAATTACAGACTATAACTATTAAATTTTTCATATAATAATATACATTGTAGAAAAATATTGAAATTTATAATGTTGTCTTACTGAATAATGAACAATGGTATGTTGAATTTATTCTTAACTTCTTCCATGAAATTCTAGCTACCTATGTTCCTGATTTATACATCTACTAGCATCTATTTTTATACTGTATGAAATAGAACACTTCATTTGATCGATTTCTGGGTATAGTGAAAAAAACAACTCGAGTATGTAACCATGTTCCTTGCTGGCTTATTTATAATCATTAAAGGGGTGATAGTCATTGTACCCCTTAATTTCATAGCTCTTTATTACCATGTCAAGGGTTAAATTCATCCAACAAACATTTGTGAAGACCTTATTCTAGGACTGGCATTATGTTAGCTAGTGAAGCTAAAATTATGAGCAAGACAGCCACTGCTTTCAAGGGCTTCATACTAGTGAATCTGATTATTATTGTAAGTACTTTCATAGTACTTTCTGAATTTGATGGTGTGTTACACAGTATTTTTTTAAATGGCCCTCCCAGATCTCATGTTCACATGGTGTCACTGCCATGATTAGATGGATTTCTTTCTCTCTCCATATACATATAGCTAGGTCCCCCTCTGTGTGTGTGTGTGTGTGTGTGTGTGTGTGTATATATAATCAGTTAAGATAGGGAAATTATCAGGGTGCGCACAATCTAATGACATGAGCCCTTTTAAAAGCAGATGGATTTATGTGGTTGACAGCAAAATATGAGGGCAGACATTAAATACACAAGAGAAATTCGATTTGTCATTGCAAATTTGAAAATGGAAAAACCAGGTGCCAAAAATAGTTGACAGTTTTTAGTGGTTGACTGAGTCTTCTGCCTGACAGTCAGTTAGAAAATAAGAATATCAGTCCTACAATCACAATAAACTGAACACAGCAAATTCTTTAATGAACTCAGACATAGATTTTTCCCTCAGAGCCTCCAAATAAGAGCTCATTACAGCCAAAACCTTGATTTGAAAATCCTCTGCCAGGGTTTCCCAGTGGCTCAGTAGTAAAGAACCTGCCTATCAATGCAGGAGACACAAGAGATGTGGGTTTGATCCCTGGGTTGGAAAGATCCCCTGGAGGAGGGCATGCCAACCCACTCCAGTACTCTTGCCTGGAAAGTCCCTATGGACAGAGGAGCCTGGCACACTATAGTCCATGGGGTCACAGAGTTGGACATGACTGAGCATGCATGCAAACCCATCAAAGCAAGATGAACACTAGTAAAAACTGTCAAAATCTACTTTTTCAGAACTCAGGCAATTAACAAAAGATTTGCAACAATCTGATGAATGCTTATTTAAGATTAACAACAGGATATCAGTAAGAAAAATGTGCTTTATTATGTTTTACCTTTCCCTATTTCTATCCCATCTCCCAAGTTCCATGGTAGTTTGAATAGCAACAGTCTTCTATCATAGTAAAAACCAGCAGCCTAGGAGGTACTGGAGGAATCACAGAGATTGAAGCTCTTTTAATAGCCCATTGTCAAGGAGTTGTAATTTGACCTAGCTGGCAGTTCCCTGGGAAATGCCTAGTCACAAGACTTGTCAATTTGACCAGATTCAAAGCTTACACAATGTGAACAGTTTTATTTTTTCTCTAAATATGTTTTTCAAAAATATTCAGTGGCAATTGTGTAAAATCATATCTGCCTAAGATGGGGTAACAGTTGGGGCAAACTACAAGCTAACCAAAAAACTTAAAAAGAAAAACTGGGGAATGGGATATCCATAGAAGCCTTTGAAAAGCTCCAATATATCCCTGGGAAAATAGAAGATTGTATATGCAAGGAACTATGCTTAGGGCTGTGGACATACCCAGGAGAGTCCTGAGATGGCCTTAAAATCTCAACCTTGGCTAACTTTGAGGCACTCTCCAAGCAGGAAGTAATGGCTATGGCAGTGTTTTCAACTAGCAGTGGAAGTTAACCAAATGTTGAATAGTCTGGAGAAAATTTATTCAAGAAATACAGCTTAATATCCAGAAAAATTATAACTCCCACCCTTGGGAATGGTAAAGTTACATTCCAAAAGGCACACAGAGCTTATCAGCAAAGAATAGGAGGTTTATTGGTTCCAGACAATTAATGAAATATCTGTCCAGTCACTAGCTGACCATTAAGGTGTCTGAATAATGATTTTAGTGGTAATACAAGATACAAATAAAGAAATCCGGAATAAGTTCAGCGAGGTTACTAAACAGATGAATAGTAAAGTCAACAAACAGTAACAACAACAAAACCTGAGAAGGCAAAGAATCTGATTTTCTGTGTTTCTACATTGTGTTATGTAAAATGTATAGTTATTAACAAAAATTACAAGACATGCAAAAAACTGCATGACCTATACATAAGCAATACAGCAGTCAGTAAAAACTTTCCCAAAGGAAATACAGATATTGAAATTATTACATGAAAACCTTAATTCAGCTATTTTAAATGTGTTTAAAAAGAAAACTGTCTAAATAACTACAAGTGTGCAAACAATGTCTCTTTGAATGGGCTTTCCTGGTGGCTCATATGGTAAAGAATCTGCCTGCAATGTGGGAGACTTGGGTTCCATCCCTCGGTTGGGAAGATATAGAGAGTATAAATAGAGGAAGTTCTTGTTGTTTAGTCACTAAGTCATGTCCAACTCTTTTGAGATCCCGTGGACTGTAGCTTTCCAGGCTTCTCTGTCCATGGGACTTGCTATGCAAGAATACTGGAGTAGGTTGCCATTTCCTTCTCCAGGGATCGAACCCATGTCTCCTGCAACAAAATAGAAAATATGCATTATAAAATAAAAAGCCACACAGAAATTTTAAATTTGAAAAGTATAATAACATACTCAAAATGCTAGTAAAATAATATAATAAAGATTTCTGTATCTAAAAAAGTTACCTTTGAAAAAAGAAGGAAAAATCAAGACATTCCCAAATAAATAAAAACTGAGAAAATTTGTTGGTAGGAGATGTACCCTATACATCATATTTTGGGCTGAAATGAAAGGACACTGGATAGTAAAGGGAATCTATATAAAGAAATAGAGTACCAGGACAGGTGATTAACTATATAGGTAAATATAAATGACAATATTAATGCATTTTAATACTTTTCCCCTCTTATTTGATATAAAGGACATACACATATAGGAAAAAATATAAATCTGGGTAATGAGAACATAAAGTATGAAAGTGTAACTTTTATATAATAGTACAAAGGAGGGTGGAGGAAACAGAGCTATATTGCCATATTGGGGCAAAGATTTATATACTATTGAAATTGCAATAGTATTTATCTAAACTACATTGTTAAATGATATGCATTAAAATTTCAAGGTAAATCACTAGAAAAATAGTTCAGCATGCAGTAAAACAGATGAAAAAAGGTACAGTATAAAATATAAATTTAACACAAAGGCAGTGATGGAGGATGACAGGTACAAAAAAGCTGTGAGACATGCATAAAAATATAGGAAAAATGGCAGATACACATTACTGTATAAGTAATAACTTAAATAAAATAGATTAAACTCTTCAATTAAAGAGTGCAGATGGGCAGAATGGATAAAAGAAAAACTAACCATAATTGAAATATATGCAAGAAACACACTTCAGATTGAAGAACACAAATAGTTTGAAAGTAAAATGGTGGACAAACAACATGCAGAAACTTGCAATAAGAGAGCCGTGGTGTCTAACCTAATATCAAACAAAAATTCTCTAAGACAAAGACTGGTGTAGACAGGTGTTTACTCCATCAAGAAGATATAGCAAAGATACATATATATCTATTTAATACCAAAGTTTTAAAATACACAAAGAAGAATTGAAAGGAGAAATAAACAATTCAACAATAATAGTTGAAGACTTCATAATCCAATTTCAATAATGTACACAACAACAAAGTCAAAAATCAAGGAGGAAATAGAAGGTTTCTAAAACATAAAGCTGTACTTAACCTCTGTTTTTCATTTCACATATAACAAGTTTAGAGTTGCTGCTCAGTCCTAACAACATAAAAAACTGAGAAGACTGAAAAATGAACTCTTCCTGGAGCCCTAAGAAAGAGGAGGACACAGGGCAAACCACTGCCCCCAATAACGGAGAGACAGAAAGTCTTATTAGAGCAGACTCATCATCAGAAATTGCCACATGATCCAGTACTGGGAGGAAAAATCTGAACTATAATTGAGAATTTCTGGAGGCTCAGCATGGACAATTCTGAAAGTTAAAAAATCCAGGAGCACCTAGTCATAGGGGAGTCCCCACAAAATTGTGAGATTTACTTCAAGTTCCCATAGTTAATATCTGAGAAAAGTCCTCTTGAGTTTCCAGCAGGGGAGAGGTAAAGAAACCATTTGAAATAGGTCTGCACTCAAGAGAAACTAGTTAACCAAAGCCTAACCTGTTGGGATGCACTTCCCAGGTGGCTCAAGTGGTGAAGAATTCACCTGCCAGTGCAGGAGATGCAATAGACGCAGGTTTGATCCCTGGGTCAGGAAGATCCCCCAGAACAGGAAATGGCAACCCACTCCAGTATTCTTGCTTATAAAATTCCATGAACAAAGGAGCCTGATGGGTTACAGTCCATGGGGTCACAAAGAGTCTGACATGACTGATCATGCAATCTGTTGAGATATAATCGGGGCCTAACTGAACTGAGGCAAGGGAAATAGCTAACTCTAGTCAATTCTTGCCTTACACTTGAAACTTTTAGTTGTTCAGTCATGTCCAACTCTTTGAAACCCCATGGGCTATAGCCCACCAGGCTCCTCTGTCCACGGGATTCTCCAGGCCAGAATACTGGAGTGGGTTGCCATTCCCCTCTCCAGGGGACTTTCCTGACCCAAGGATCGAACCAGGTATCTTGCAATGCAAGCAGATTCTTTACCACTGAGCCACCAGGGAAGCCCGTTGGGAGAAGGTAAATACCCAACTACATCCCATTCTCACCATCCTGTCATACCTAGTGGAAGGAAAAAACAGCAACAATTGTGAAGCTCACATTTTAAAGGCATAGTCTCACTAAAGACTAAGACCTAATCATAGGAATATTGAGTATTTCCTTTCCTTTTACACCTTACCACCATATTACGAAAAGCATATTTCTAGTAATTTGTTTTATCTAGTACATTATGTCTAGTGAGCAAGAAATAATGACCAGAAATACTGAAAGGCAATAAACACGATTTGAAAAGACTGATGGTATCAGAAATAGACATGTCTGGGATGTTGATTTCATACATTTATTTTGCAAATTGATTGCTACTGTGGCATCAACACCTCTATCACATCACACAATTACCATTTCTTTTTCTTTGTGGTGAAAACATTAAAGATTTACTCTTAGCAACTATTAAGTATATAACACAATATTCTTACAACAGTGCAGTGCTGTTCTAGATCCCTGGAACATGGTTATTTTAACTAGAAGTTTGTACTCTTTGACTAACATCAACCCATTTCCCACACTTTCAGCCCCTGATAACCACCATTCTACTATTTATTTCTACAAGTTCAGTTTTTAGATTCCATGTATAACTAATACCATACAGTGTTTCTTTGAATCATTTCATTTAGCACATTGTCCTCAAGGTCCATCCATGTTGTCACAAATGGCAGGATTTCCATCTTTCTTACAACTGGATAGTATTCCACTGTGTGTATGTTTAGTGTGTGAGTGTGGGGGTGCATGTGTCTATAATCACAACTTATTTATCCATTCATCTGTTGACACTTAGATTGTTTTAATATCTTGGCAACTGTGAATAATGTTGCAATCAACATGAGAGTGCAGATATCTATTCAGTATCCTATTTGCATTTCCTTTGGGTATATATACTGAAGTGGGGTTGTTGGATCATATGATAGTTACATTTTTAAATTTTTATAAAGCCTCCATATTGTTTTCCATAGTGGCTGTACCAACTACAGTTTCACTAGCAGTGCATGAGGCTTCCCTTTTCTTTACATCTTCCTAGAATTTGTTACTTCTTTTTAATGTTAGTTATTTTAATAGATGTGAGGACTTCCCTGGTGGCTCAGATGGTAAAGAATCCACCTGCAATGTGGGAGACCTGGCTTTGATCTCTGGATTGGGAAGATACCCTGGAGAAGTACATGGCAACCCACTCCAGTATTACCCCCATGGACAGAGGAGCCTGGTGGGCTACAGTCCATGGGGTCACAAAGAATTGGACATGACTGAGTGACTAAGCACATTCTAATAGATGTGAGGTCATATCTCATTGTGGTTTTGGTTTGAATTTCCCTGATGATTAGTGATGTTTAGATCTTTTTATGAACCTGTTGGCTATTTGTATGTCTTCTTTGGAAAACAGTCCATTCCTCTGCCCATTTTAAAAAATCAGATTGTTTTATTGTTTTTGTTATTAAGCTGTGTAAGTTCTTTACATATTTCACACATACTCCTTATAAGTTACATGGTTTGCAAATATTTCCCCCCATTCCATAGGTTGCCTTTTTATTTGGTAAATTGTTCCTTTTGCTGTGCAGAAGCTTTTTAATTTTATGTAATGTCACTTTTTGACTTCCGTTTCTGTTGCTTGTGCTTATGATAAAAATTACAAAAAAATTAATTAGTGAGACCAGTATCAAAGAGTTCTTCCCTGGATTTTCTTTTAGAAGTTTTATAATATCAGTTGTTATGTTTAAATCTTTAATCTACTTTAAGTTTTTAATTTATGTATGTTAGAGGCCGAATTTTATTGCTCTGCATGTAGTTATCCAGTTTTCTCAACACCAGTTTTTGAAGATATTATCCCTCCCCCACCAATTGTTCTTGGACTCTTGTCACCTACTAGTTGATTTTAATTGAGGGCTTTATTTCTAGGCTCTTTATTATCCATTTGTCTGTATGACTATTTTTATGCCAAGATTATACGGTTTTGATTACTGTAGTGTTTTTGTTTAATTCAACGTCAGGAAGTATGATGTCCCAGCTTTATTCTTTCTCAGGATTACTCTGGCTATGCAGGGTCTTTTTTAGTTCTATTCAAATTTTAGAATTATTTTTTCTATTTCTGAGGAAAATGCCATTGGAATTTTATTTGATTGGACATTTTGGCAATATTAATTTTTCCTATCCTTGAACATGGATATCTTTCCATTTGTGTCTTCAATTTTTTTCATCAAAGTCTTGCAGTTTCAGTGTAGGGATCTTTCACTTTCTTGGTTAAATTTATTCCTAAGCATTTATTTTTTGATGCTACTGTGAATAATATTGTTCATTTAATTTTTAGATATTTTGTTTTTAGTGTGTAGCAACAAAACTGATTTTTATATGTTGCTTTTGTGTCAAACAAGTTTATTTTTATTTTTTATTTTATTTTTTAAATTTCATTTACTTTGTATTTACTTTATCAAACCCTTGTGTTAAGGGCTAACTTTCAATAGATCACAGTGAAAATAATCTTATTGAATGGATTAGTTCTCATAGTTTTTTTTTGTAGAATCTTTAGGATTTTTTATATATAAGATTATATTGTCTGCAAATGATGACAATTTTATTTCTTTCTTTCCCTTTTGGATGCCATTTACTTATTTCTCTTGCCTGGTTGCTTTAGCTCAGACTTCTACCGAGTGGTGAGAGTGGGCACCCTTTTCTTGTTTCTAATCTTAGAGGAAATGTTGTCAGTTGTTTACTGTTGAGTATGTTGTTAGGTGTGAGTTTGTCAAATATGACCTTTATTATGTTGAAGTATGTTCCTTCTGTACTCAATTTGTTGAGCTTTTTTGTTGTTTTTGTTGAGATTTTTTATCAGTGAAAAGATGTATTTTTTCAAAATTATTTTCATCTTTTGAGATGATACAATTTTCATGTTTTATTCTATTAATTTCTTGTATCATGTTTTGAGTTGCATATGCTGACCCATCCTTGCATCCAAGGGATAAATCTCATTTGGTCATAGAGTATGATCCTTTGAAGGTGTTACTGAATTTGATTGGCCTAATATTTAATGAGAATTTTTGCATCTATATTCATCATTGTCAGGGAATGTTTGACGGGAGGATTCCTACGTGCTGTCTCTCATGAGTCCTTTGTCCCTCTTCAAGCGGAACAGCACACTGCTCCCAGGGACTGAGGTCATTGTGTGAGGTAGGCTTGGGTCTCCTTTAGTAAACATTCTCTTTAGGACAAAACTGCTTAGTCTCTTTCCCCTTTCTTGAGATATGAATTCTCTCCTGACCTTGTGACTAACATTACCCCTTGTTCCCTTGGTAACTGTTGCTGTATGTTTGGTTTTCTGATCTCTATCATTCCCGAAAGAAGTTTCTTGTACCACAGCCTATATATACTCATAGAAAAATCATTAAAGCACCTTTGCTCCATCAGAGCTTAGGTCCCTGGGTCTTTTTTTTTTTTTTTTGGTCTCTCTCTCTCTCTCTTTCTCTTTTACTTTCTTATCGTTGACTCCATACCACCAGGTTCTGGTCCATTAAAGGACCCCAACAATAATGGTCTATCATTTTCTTTTCCTGTAGTGTCCTTATGTGACTTTGTTCTCAAGGTGATTTTGGCCTCTTAAAGTGAGTTTTGGATCACAATAAACTGGAAAATTCTGAAAGAGATGGGAATAACAGGCCACCTGACCTCCCTCTTGAGAAATCTATATGCAGACCAGGAAGCAACAGTTAGAACTGGACATGGAACAACAGACTGGTCCCAAATAGGAAAAGGAGTATGTCAAGACTATATTTTCACCCTGCTTATTTAACTTATATGCAGTGTACATCATGAGAAACGCTTGGCTGGAAGAAGCACAGCTGGAATCAAGATTGCAGGGAAAAAATATCAATAATATGCAGATGACACCACCCTTATGGCAGAAAATGAAGAGGAACTAAAAAGCCTCTGGATGAAAGTGAAAGAAGAGAGTGAAAAAGTTGGCTTAAAGCTCAACATTCAGAAAACTAAGATCATGGCATCCGGTCCCATCACTTCATGGGAAATAGATGGGGAAACAGTGGAAACAGTGTCAGACTTTATTTTTGGGGGCTCCAAAGTCACTGCAGATGATGATTGCAGCCATGAAATTAAAAGACGCTTACTCCTTGGAAGGAAAGTTATGACCAACCTAGATAGCATATTAAAAAGCAGAGACATTACTTTGCCAAAAAAGGTCCATCTGGTCAAGGATATGGTTTTTCCAGTGGTCATGTATGGTTGTGAGAGTTGGACTGTGAAGAAAGCTGAGTGCCGAAGAATTGATGCTTTTGAACTGTGGTGTTGGAGAAGACTCTTGAGAGTCCCTTGGACTGCAAGGAGATCCAACCAGTCCATCCTGAAGGAGATCAGTCCTGGGTGTTCATTGGAAGGACTGAAGCTGAAGCTGAAACTCCAATACTTTGGCCACCTCATGCGAAGAGTTGACTCATTGGAAAAGACCTGGATGCTGGGAGGGATTGGAGGCAGGAGGAGAAGGGGACGACAGAGGATGAGATGTTGGATGGCATCACCGACTTGATGGACATGAATTTGGGTAAAACTCTGGGAGTTGGTGATAGACAGGGAGGCCTGGTGTGCTGTGATTCATGGGGTCACAAAGAGTCAGACACGACTGAGGGACTGAACTGAACTGAAAGTGAGTTTTGGAGTATTCTCTCCTCTTCAATTTTTTGGAAAAATTTGATAAATTTGACATTAATTCTTTTAAATGTTTGGTAAATTTCACCAGGGAAAGTATCTTGTCCTGGGCTTTTCTGTGTCGGGAGGCTTTTGATTAGTGATTCAGTATACTTATTCATCACTAGTCTATTCCTATTTTTCTATTTCCTCATGTTTCAGTTTTGGTTGGTTATATGTTTCTAGAAACTTTCTGCCATTTCCTGATTATTTGGTTTGTTGGCTTGTAGTTGATCATACTAATGTCTTGTGATACTTTGTATTTCTGTGGTATTAGTTGTAATATCTTCTCCTCCAACACTCATTTGAGTCTTTCTCTTATTTTCCTAGTTACTCTAGCTAAACGCTTATAAATTTTCTTTTAAAAAAAATCTCTTAATTTGTTTATCTTTCTCTTGTACCTAGGCACATGGTGTTGGGTCCCACAACAATCACAGAAGCACTCTGTTTATAGATGGATACTGAATTTCTGTTGTTGAGGCAGGGGAGGAAAAAACAAGCAATGTCTTATGCTACCTTGATGGTGAATTCACTCCCCCAGACCTGGAATTTAAAACAATGATGATTAATATGCTAAGGGCTATTATAGATAAAGTGAACTGCAAGAATACGTGGGTAAAGTAGGCAGAGAGATGGAAACCCTAACAAGAACCAAAATGAAATGTTAGGTATCAAAAGCAGGATGAAGAAACAAAAATGCCTTTGAAAATTTATTAGTAGACTGAATATAGCTGAAGAAAACAATCTCTGAGTTTGATGATATGTCAGTTGTTTTTTAGTTGCTAAGTTGTATCTAACTCTTTTGTGACCCTGTGGACTGTAACCTACCAGGCTCCACTGTTCATAGGGTTTCCCAGGCAAGAATACTGGAGTGGGTTGTCATTTCTTTCTCTGGCGAATTTTCCCAACCCAGGGATTGAACCCATGCCTCCTACATTGACAGACAGAATTCTTTACCACTGAGCCACCAGGGAAGCCTGATATGTCAATGGAAATTAAAAAAAAAAAGCAAAGCAAAGCTGGAGAAAAACAGATAATTTTGAGCAACTACAAAAATTATAAAATATGTGTATTGGGAATCCCTGAAGGAAAAGATAGAAAGAAACAAAAGAGATATTTGAAATAATAATGACTGAAAATTTCCCTGAATTAATGTCAGAGAACAAACTACAGATCCAGGAAGTTCAGAAGGCACTATGCAAGATAAATGCCACCCCCCACTCTACCCAGCTTTATTATTTTCAAACTAAAGAACATCAAATATAAAGAAAAACTTCTGAACATAGCCAGAGGGAAAAAATCCTTTACCTATAGAGCAACAAAGGTAAGAATTACATTCAACTTCTCTTTAGAAACCACACAAACAAGAAGGGAGATATAATACCATAATAATAACATTAGCAGTAACAATAATAACCATCCAGAAATCTATATACTCTGTGAAATTATCCTCCAAAAATGAGAGAGAGGTAAATCATGTCATCAACATGCCTGAATAAGATATCCCTTGTTGTATTTACCCTTCAACAACAGTTTGTCATTTATTCATGGACTAAAAGTTCCTTTGTGTGAGCTGTGAAATCCAGTCAAAGGGCCCAAAAGGAGTTTCGCCCAAGTATACATCAGATAATAGGCATAATTAGACCTTAGTCCTGGCTGTGGATTCTGCAGTGTCCTGTACACTGGCCCCAGCCCATCTTGGCCATGGTCCAGGAAACGCTAGAGAACATTATCTTAGACTGTAAAGGAGAGAGGCTTTGCAGAATCCCAGGTTTCCAGCAGAGAATTCTAGCATGCTATTGGAGAAACGAAAATATGAGTCATGTCCAACTCTTCACGACCCCATGGACTATACAGTCCATGCAATTCTCCAGGCCAGAATACTGGAGTGGACAGCCTTTCTCTTTTCCAGGGGATCTTCCCAACCCAGGGATCGAACCCAGGTCTCCTGCATTGCAGGCAGATTCTTTACCAGCTGAGTTACAAGGGAAGCCCAAGAATACTGGAGTGGATAGCCTATCCCTTCTCCAATGGATCTTCCTGACTCAGGAATCGAACCAGGGTCTCCTGCATTGCAGGCAGATTCTTTACCAACTGAGCTATCAGGGAAGCCCCTTTCATTGGAGAAACAAAAATATGAGATTGGGTGCATTGGAGAGGGTAAGAGGAACAATTTGACTTTACCCATCTCCCTGCTTTCCCAAACTGGAACAGATGAGTGCCAGGAGAGAACTTCTCAGCTTGTGATTTCTCTCTCAGGGAAAAAGGAGAGCATACGCATGAGCTCCTGACTTACCCAGCTATGTGAGAAGTTGCCAAGTTGCCCAGTTCTCTCTCGCCCCATCCATAGTATTGAGTTGTGAGCTATGTGTTGGGGGCGAGGCAAGAAGAGGTTGGCAGAGATAGGACTCTCAGAAGGCATTAGTGGGATGTGGATCCTATTAACTGCATCACAGACTCCATCAAGAAGCCTGCCCATGAACTGCTGGGTTCACTTCACCCTCAGATCCCTCGGATGACCTATAGGTACAGTGAACTCACCGTGTGCCTCACCCCTTGCTGCATTCTTTGGCCAGCTATCTGTGCACACTCCTGGTGGTGGTGAAAGTAAGCTTTGGCAAAGGGGCTGTGATCATACACAGAAAACCCACCCAAATCTGCTTCGGAAAGACTGTAAAATTGAGCTTTAGCTCCACCCTTGGGAAAGCATAAAGGAGGCTGTCATGACCAGGCCAGATGTGTTCAGGACGGAAAGACAGTGTATAATCTTAAAAATTCTGCTATAAGAGGAAGAAAGAAATGTGGTGTATGGCTACCATAGAAGGTCTGAGAAAACCTCAGAAACCCTAGCAGGGCTGATGGAAGTCATTTAGTCAAGCATGGAGGAGGTAGCTGCAACTACAAATACAACCAGGTCAAAATTGTTCAACCAAGTCTTGAAGATAGCAATGCAAGGCTTCAGTGAAAATGAAAAATCAAGGAAACTTGGTACCATCAAAGGATTACAGCAGTCTTATGGTAACTGCCCCCCAAAACATGAAGATCTGTGATTTACCCAATCTGATAAAGAATCAGGGCTTCATTGGTGGCTCAGATGGTAATAAATCTGCCTGCAATGAGGGAGACCTGGATTTGATCCCTGAGTGGGAAGATCCCCTGGAGGAGGGCATGGCAACTCACTCCAGTATTCTTGCCTAGGACAGAGGAGCCTGGTGAGCTACAGTCCATGGGGTCACAAAGAGTCGGACAAATACATATTTAAAAATGTTTTTAATTGAAGTATAGTTGAATTACAATATTGTGTTAGTTTTGTGTACAGCAAAGTGATTTTATTACATAAATATATCTTTCAAAAATCAAAGAATCTTAAAAGCAGCAACAGAAAAGAAGATTGTAACCTTAAAAGGAACCAGACTTAGGCTTTTAGTGCATTTCTCATCAGAAACCTTTTAGGCCACGTTTTAGAGAGTAGGTTAGCATACTTAAAGTGTTGAAAACAAAACAAAACAAAACAAAAAAACAAAAGCTGCCAAGCAAGAATATTCTATCTGGCAAAGCTGTCCTTTAGAAATGAACAAGAGGCAAATATTTTCCCAGACAAACAAAAGCTGATGGAGTTCATCACTGCTGGACCAACCTTATAAGAAATGCTGAGATGACTCTTTCAAGCTGAAATTAAAGGACACAAATTAGTAACATGAAAAAACACACCACTCTTGTAAATGTAGTCAAATTCAGAATACTCTCATACTGTCGTATGATGGTGTGTCAACCACTTTAATATAAAGGTTGAAAGGCAAGGTTATTAAAAACAACTACAATTACTATAATCTGTTAATGAATACACACTATAAAAAGGGGTAAATTGTGACATTAACATAACAAGTAGTAATGAAAGGGTAAATTTTTTGTATTCTATCCAGGTTAAGTTTTTATCAGTGTGAGGTTATTATAAGACATTTTATATAAGGCTTATAGTATACACAAAGCAAAGACCTATAGTAGATTCACAGAAGATAAATATAATGTCATTACAGAATACCACCACTGAGAACCAAAAATTCCAAAGGCAGCAACAGAGGAAGGAAGGAACTATGAAACACCTAGAAAGCAATATGATAGCATTAGTAAGTTCTTATTTATCAACAATTACTGTAAGTATAAGTGGACTGAATTCTCCAATAAAAAGGTGTAGAGTGGCTGGATGTGTAAAAAAATAAGACCCAACTATATGCTGCCTACAAGAGACTCACTTCAGCTTCCAGACACATATGGAGTCAAAAGACTTTCCGTGTAAATGGAAATCAAAAGAGAGAAGACGTGGCTCTACTGACTCTAAGCCAAAATGGCATGAAGAGACAAAGAAGGTCATTACACAGTGATAAAGGAGTCAATCCATCTGGAGAATAAAACGATCATAATGTGCTGTGCGGTGCTTAGTTGCTCAGTCATGTCCCACTCCTGCAGCCCCACAGAGGGGGAGCCTGTTAGGCTCCTCTGTCCATGGGATTCTCCAGGCAAGAATACTGGAGTGGGTTTCCATTTCCTTCCCCAAATCATAAATGTAAGTGCACCTAATACTGGAGTGCCTAAATATCTTAAGCAAATATACATGGATCTAAAGGGAGAAATAGACAATAATACAGTAATAGGAAGGGGCTTCAATACCACTTGCAGCACTGGACAGGTCATCCAAACAGAAAATCACTAAGGACACAGTCAATGTGAACTATGCTTCAAATCAAATGAACAAACTGTTTAAAGGTTGGATTCTTAACTATCTTCTTAAATTATCTTTACAATATTTCAGGAAATTTTATCATTTTACATGACGAATAAGTCAGGATTCAGGAAATGTTTGTTGTAATCTTTATTTTTTTTTTCCTAAAATAATCTCAGTAGCTCTATCTCAGTTTGTTGCTGTTGTTGTTCAGTCACTCAGTCGTGTCTGACTCTGCGACCCCATGGGCTGCAGTATGCCAGACTTCCCTGTCCTTTCATATCTCCTGGAATTTGCTCAAACTCATGTCCATTGAATCGGTGATGCCAGCCAACCATCTCATCCTCTGTCATCCCCTTATCCTCCTGCCTTCAATCTTTCCTAGCATCAAGGTCTTTTCCAATAAGTTGGCTCTTTGCATCAGGTGGCCAAAGTATTGAAGATTCAGCTTCAGCATCAGTCCTTCCAATGAATATTTGGGGTTGATTTCCTTTTGGATCGACTGGTTTGATCTCCTTGCTGTCCAAGGGACTCTCAAGAGTCTTTTCCAGCACCACAGTTTGAACATCAATTCTTTGGTGCTTTGGACCTTTATTACAGTCCAAATTTCACCTCCATACATGACTATTGGAAAAATCATAACTTTGAGTAGATGGACCTTTGTCGGCTAAATGATTCCTCTGCTTGTTAATATGCTGTCTAGGTTTGTCATAGCTTTTCTTCCAGGGAGCAAGCATCTTTAAATTTCATGCCTGCTGTCACCATCTGCAGTGATTTTGGAGTCCAAGAAAATTAAGTCTGCCACTGTTTCCATTGTTTCTCCATCTATTTGCTGTGAAGTGATGGGACCAGATGCCATGATCTTAGTTTTTTGAATGTTAAGTTTTAAGACAGCTTTTTCTCTTTCCTCTTTCACTTTCATCAAGAGGCTCTTTAGTTCTTCTTCACTTTCTGCTATAAGGGTGTTGTCATCTGCACATCTGAGGTTATTGATGTTTCTCCCAGCAACATGGTTGCTGGAGATTCCAGCTTGAACTTCCTCCAGCCTGGCATCTCGCATGATGTACTCTGCATATGAGTTAAATAAGCAGGGTGATGATATATAGCCTTGACATACTCCTTTTCCAGTTCTGAACCTGTCCATTGTTCCATGTCTGGTTCTAACTATTGCTTCTTGACCTGCATACAGATTTCTCAGGAGGCAGGTAAGGTGGTTGGTATTCCCATCTCTTTAAGAATTTTCCATAATTTGTTTTGATCCACAGAGGCAAAAGCTTTAGTGTAGTCAATGAAGTAGAAGTAGATGTTTTTCTGGAATTCCCTTGCTTTTTCTGTGATCCAACGGATGTCGGCAATTTGATGTCTGGTTCCTCTGCCTTTTCTAAATCCAGCTTGTATATCTTGAAGTTCTCAGTTCATGTACTGTTGAAGCCTAGCTTGATGGATTTTGAGTATTTACCTTGCTAGCATGTGAAATGTGTGCAGTTGTGTGGTAGTTTGAACATTCTTTGGCATTTCCCTTCTTTGGGATTAAAACGAAAACTGACCATTTCCAATCCTGTGACCACTGCTGAGTTTTCCAATTTTGCTAGCATACTGAGTGCAGAAAACAATAGAGTTATTGAATGTACAGGATCACTTCTACTGTGAAAGAGTGTGGTTAGTGAGCATGTTTCATTTGACTTCTGCTTGTTTTAAATGTCTTCAACAGTGAGATGAACTGAAAAGGAATGGGCAAATATTTATATTATTTAGATCTACTAGTTTTCTGTTATTGTGAAAAATCATCTAAAAATGTACCTATGAACAAAGCAAATAATTCATGAAATTTTGACATATTTGTTACCTGAATAGGTCGTCTGGGTCTTCATTTAAAAAAAAAGGATTTGGGCAAAGTTTATATACTTTTCCCTTTTCTAAATTTGTATACCCAAGTGCTTCTTTCACCTAATAAAATATATACTGCTATTATATTCAAAAAAGTATTTTTGAATAGGACATTTATATGTAAGCAATGCATAGAGCTCATTATGTTTCTATTTTGAGCACTTTGAGATCTTCCAATATTCATGTTTCTTTCATAGGCTCTCATCTGATTTTGTGTTTTAAATTTCTGACACTATTGATATATGAGATATTTGCTTTTCTCAAGGCAACGCATAGCTACAGTATTTTGATTATTTACTATATACAGTGTTGACACTATTCAATGACAGTATTGAGAAACAGCAATCTAAAATATATTGCCATAATTCTGTCTGGCTTAGTGCCTATATAAAACCATGGCTTAGTTTAATAATTCAGTGAGTATTAATATTGCTCAAGCATCCATTGCAGATGCACTGTACAACATTATTGTTTTTCATTGTGTGATATATTAAATAAAAAACATATCAAGTCAGTAGATTAGGGGAGATTTTTTGTCATGTAGGAATATGGTTTAGTCCTAGTTAGTTAGCTTTATATTTTTTGAGAGAGGTAAAACGTTTTATTTTTCATGTGTGTGGAATGTGTAGCTCTGATCGTATTCTGACTCCCAAAGCAGCCTTGAGATACTCAATAAATATTAATTGTTTGATTGATATCAAAAACCTTTGTTGTGTTGTCTATCCAGACCTCATTGGTTTTCTCAGGGAGCTATGAGTCATATCATATCTACTCTTTCAGTAGCATAGTAAGGCTGATAGTGAAAAAGGAAGAATAGATTTTTATGGTTAAGATTAGTGAGATAATTTAGTAGAGAAACATTATTGAATCACTGATGTCAGCACAGAAACTTTGACATGATTCCATAGTACAATTGTTTGTTCTCATTACCTTGAACACATACTAAGGAAAGCACAATGTATTTTTCTCATTTTCTAATGCTGCATGTTTATTTGGAGAAGGATAAAAATATCATTTACCACTTCAGAAAATATTAAAGGTCAGGACCAGAGCTGTGGATATTATGTGTCCATAAACTACTACTAAAATCATGTAGTTGCTTACATGTGTTCATGTTAATTGCTTGGCTGAATATATGAATACTTTTACACACGTGACAGGTTTTTTTTCCCCTAAGATTCAGTAATATGGTCATATATTCTTGTGGTACCATTATGTTTTTTATTCTTTTTAATAGAGATATATTTGAAAATTTTGTAATGAACATAAAGGGAGTTAATGGAATGCAGGTATACATTAGTTAGGTACTGATATATACAAAGGAGATTAGGAGACTCTGCCTACAATATGTCTCAAATCTCTAGCTCCTTCAGTAACTAAATCTAATTATACATTAATCACATTAGAAGTAAAGGTTATTTTGGGTCCTCTGTAGAATCATTGTACATAAAAATATATCAAAATCCAGGAGGACAACTCTGTCATGTACTAGTTGATACACCTGTCTAATGAAATCACTCGAACACTGTGAGTGTAATATTTAAATTAGGTGAATAAATTCTGTCCTTGGTTTAGCAGTTGTGCAAAAGTATGACTGTAGCCAGCAATTCATTGACTATTAATGAAGCTTTTAATAATCCACTGGCTTGGCTGTCCTTTTAACTAGCAAAACCTGACCTTTATGTGAGTACTATTCTTTTAAATTGTTTTAGCTTGTGTTTTCATAACAGTGTTTTTCTTTTTTTGGCACATAAATTACTTTTTTAATTTTAAAAAGCACGTATGCATTTCCTGGAAGATAATCATAAAAATTTAAAGTAGAAATACAAAATAAGTTTCAGTATAAACCAACCAAAAGAGATATGGACCATAGTCATTAAAGAAGGATCTTGTTTGCTGGATTTATTATCTTTTCCTCCAAGCTCATTAAGAAGAGTTCGGCAAAGGGCTAAGGTCTCAATTAATTTTAATGGGCATGACCAAGGTTTAATAAAGTGTGTGTTTTAATTGCCTAAGACTAGGCTAAATTGTAGCCCCAGTTTGCTATTGATAGAAATGAGATTTTGGTCAAAAGGTACAAAATAGTTTTCTAAGAGAAACAGATAAAGCTGGTAACCTATGGGAATAGAGCATTGGTTTTTCTAGAAAAAAAATTGTTAACATAAACTTCAATAATAAATGAAACTGGCCAGTAACTAAATATTATAGAATCATCCTTCAAATACAGATGCTGATCCAAATATAGCAGGTGGTGGATACAAAAATCCATCTGCCATCACATTGTTTGTGACTATATAGGTAAACCATCCAAGGCTCTGAATGATTGTGTCATGGATGGCAAGCAGTATAATGTAAAAGCCGTCCAAAATGGCTTTCTTGCAGCCTGTAATCATTAACTAGCCAGTCAAACATGTTGGTGTAACAAAAGTGTTTCTTTTCCAAAATTGTATTGAGTAAATGATGTCTTATTTTTCCTTTTTTAAAATTTATGTTTAATTGGAGGTTAGTTGTTTTACAATATTGTGTTGGTTTTGCCATACAACATGAATCAGGTAATATGTACACACACACACACACACACACATATATATCTCCCCTCCTCCTTGAGCCTCCCTCCCACTTCAACCCCCCATCCCTCCCCTCAGGGTCATCACAGAGCTTCAGGCTGAGCTCCCTGTGTTATACATCACCTTCCCTGTTCTGTGCTCAGTCGCTTCAGTCACATCTGACTCTTTGCGACCCTATGGACAGTAGCCCACCAGGCTTCTCTGTCCGTGGGATTTTCCAGGCAAGAATACTGGAGCAGGTTGCCATTTCCTTCTCTAGGGGATCTTCACAACCCAGGGATCGAACTCATGTCTCCTGCATTGCAGGCAGATTCTTTACCACTAAGCCACCAGGGAACAGCAACTTCCCACTAGTTATCTGTTCTACACATGGCAATGCATGTATTTCAGTGCTGCTCTCTTAATTCATCTCACCCTCTCCTTCCCCCACTGTGTCCACAAGTCCATTGTCTAGGTCTGCATCTCTATTCTTGCCCTGCAAATAGGTTCATCAGTACCATTTTTCTAGAATCCATGTATATGCGTTAATAAAGCAATTTTCCTCCAGTTAAAAAAATAAAAAAGAAAAAAGAATGCCAGAGTGATCTTCCTGAATTATCATAGAAAACCAAAACAACTTATATAAATGTAACAACAATTTCAAGGCAGCTTCAGGATACAAATACTATGTGTTAGGCCAATAATAAACTCTGAACAGTTGATAAATGATATTTTATCTTGAAAGGTTTTAGGCTTGGTTCAAGTAGTGTTGGTCAGTTGCCAATGAGATGAATGCTATAATTAATAAGTTCATCTTCAGTGCTAATAGCTAAGCAAAACTGCCTATGCGTTTTAGACATTTTGGAAATATCAACCCCTATGAATGATAGAAAAAGGAAGCAACCTCCTCACAGGAATCCTACTTCATCCTCAATAAACTAGCATATTAACTGTGATACACTTAATTTCAGAGAAAAGAAGCACACACTTCTCAGAAAGCCACTAAGGAAAGTTCTATTTTTAATACTTCTTGAATTTTCAGTACTAAAATATGTTACCTAAATTTAAAAAAAATATCCAATGTGATTATCTCAGTTGTTTAGAACACAGTAATAATGAAGGCAGTGTTGTGCATATCTGTGTTTGTATGTGTACATATGTGTGTTTGGGAGGTTGATGGGTAATTTTATGTGTCAGGTTGGGTAAGTTTATGTTGCTGTGGTGTACATTTGTTTGGTCAAACACTTGTCTAAATATTACTGGGAAAATATTTGGAATCAGTTGACTTTAAAGCAGATTATCCTTCATAATGTGTGGGTGGACTGCATCCAATCAGTTCAAGGCCTTAAGGGAAAAGACTGAGGTTTCTCAAAGAAGAAATTTTACCTTGAGACTGCAGCATAAAAATCATGCCCGAGTTTCCACTCTTCTTGCCCATTTTATGGATTTGAGGCTCAAAAGTGCATCTTCAATTCTTACCTGAATTTCCATCCTTCTGGCCTGCCCAACGAATTTCAGACTTGCCAGCCTTCATAATCACATCATCATAATCCTTAAAATAAAACAAGCTCCCAACAGACAGATAAATATAGATATATAGGTATAGTTTCTCTGGAGAACCCTAACTGATCCATGGGTTACGCTAACTTTGCTCTGGACATGTATTTCAGAAAGACAGAAGTTTTATCCAAAGGGCAGAGTATGTCAGTATGCATAGCCTGGCATAAACTAAAAATCATTGAAAAATCTCAGTGTTTTACTTTCCCTACAGAGGATCTGGAATGGGGATTGGGGGGGGGAGGGGACAGGGAAGAGCGCAATTGAAAAACAAAAGGTTTTAAAAATAACCTCAAACTCCAAAGTAAATGATATTTTCCCACCATCATTTATTATCTCAACTAAAGCTTAAAATTTGACTTGTTGACTGACAGGGAGTCTAGTAAGTGAGACAGTTAAATTTGATAAGTATCAAGCATGCCTGTACCTGACACTCATGCTATTAAGGAAACTTCTGCCTTGGGTTTTTCAGCTACTTATTATGACTTCCACAATGTTTGCAACTTGTTATGAATTGACATCCATATCCAGCTTGCCTTGGCAAACAAACAAGTAGAAAGATTAATTAGTTCTTGGGTACTTTATATTCCAGGTCTGTGACTTCTCCAGTTAGTGGCATAGTTAGTGCAGTGGACTTGGTTTATTTTGCGCTGTGACAATGCCAACAGTGTTCGTTTCTGTATGTTGGTGTGTTCCTTTTTGGCACTCAGGCTGAGCTCAATAATGACTGTGGAATCAACACAGCTAGTTGTAAATGATGTATGAAATTAAAAAATCTCCAGCCAGTGCATTCAAAGAGTGCAGAGGAGAGAGGAAATGCTATGCAGAGCCACTCTGTAGTTTAGCTCTTACGTATCTTGATATGCTGCCAAGTCAAGAAGGGGATGACTGAAACCCAGCAAATTTGGGAGCACTAAACTTTATTGCATTCTAATCTTTTTGGTTTGGTTCTTTTATTGTCATTATTTAAAATTATCTGATAGATGCTTTAATTGTAGAAATTTAAAACAGTAGTAAATATTGCTGCTTCAACCTTGGAGAAGGGAAATATAGGACATAGAATTTTTGCCAGATGCAGTTCATTTTCTCACTATCTTCTACCTAAACAATCTGCATGTTATATGTCTATTGGTCCATATACCCCCAATTGTCTCCTTCAATTCTTTTGTTTTTTTATGTGTGATCAATGCTAATGTAGAATATATTAATTTGTTATCTGTTGATTCAATACATTGAGTGAAATAAGCAGTTTCTGGAGAGAAGAGAATCAACCAGTTATTTTACTGAATCACTAGTTTTCTTAGTCAAAAGTTAGGTTAGTTTATTTGGGGGGTATCTGTTCTCTAACATCTCAGAATACAATAGAGGTAACCAACCTGAAGTGTTCCTAACCTGAAGTCAGATTGCTGGTGTTTAAATTCTTGCTCCAACCCTTACTAACTATATGTCCTTGGTAAAATTATTTACATTTTCTCTGCTTTCTTTCCCCTTCATCCATAATATTATCTTAGTCTGGTATTTATAATTTTATCCTAAAAATTCTTACTTTGGAGGTTAAATGAGATGATAAATGTAACAGTTTTTGGAGAATGGCTGATATGAAAATAGAGCCAGATCATGGTAATAGTCTTTTACCTCTCTCCTCCAATATTGACTGAGGTATAATTGACAAATAAAATTGTAGTACATTCAGTATGTATTTGATGATTTGATATATGTATACATTTTGAAATGATTACTATGGTTAAGTTACTTAACACGTCCATCACCTTGCACACTTTTTTAGGTGATAATGCTCTAAAGAAATTTCAAGTTTACAATACAGTATTAACTATAATCAGCACCCTGTACATTAGATCCTCAAAACTTACTTTTATTATAATTGAAAAACTGTATATTTGACAACAGATACAATTTCTCCTACTGCCTGGCTGCCACCATTCTGTTCTCTGTTTCAATGAGTTTAACTTGATTTTTTAAGTATTATTGACTTCTTCTATTCAGTTCAGGTCAGTCTCTCAGTCATGTCCATTTCCTTGAGACCCCATGAATCGCAGCACGCCAGGCCTCCCTGTCCATCAGCAACTCCAGGACTTTACCCAAACTCATGTCCATTGAGTCAGTGGTGCCATCTAACCATCTCATTCTCTGTTGTCCCCTTCTCCTCCTGCCTTCAATCGTTCCCATTATCAGGGTCTTTTCAAATGAATCAGCACTTCGCAACAGGTGGCCAAAATATTGAAGTTTCAGCTTCAATATCGGTCCTTCCAATGAATACTCAGGACTGATTTCCTTTAGAATGGACTGGTTGGATCTCCTTGCAGTCCAAGGGACTCTCAAGAGTCTTCTATAGCACCACAGTTCAAAAGCATCAATTCTTCAGTACTCAGCTTTCTTTATAGTCCAACTCTCACATCCATACATGACTACTGGAAAAACCATAGCTTTGACTAGATGGACTTTTGTTGACAAAGTAATGTCTCAACTT
Source organism: Dama dama (assembly GCF_033118175.1). Lineage (NCBI taxonomy): Eukaryota > Metazoa > Chordata > Mammalia > Artiodactyla > Cervidae > Dama > Dama dama. Next base: position 30,211,013 of record NC_083714.1, read on the forward strand.
TTTAATATGCTGTCTAGGTTGTTCATAACTTTCCTTCCAAGGAGTAAGCGTCTTTTAATTTCATGGCTGCAATCACCATCTGCAGTGATTTTGGAGCCCCAAAATATAAAGTCAGCCACTGTTTCCACTGTTTCCCTATCTATTTCCCATGAAGTGATAGCACTGGATGTCGTGATCTTAGTTTCCTGAATGTTGGGCTTTAAGCCAACTTTTTCACTCTCCTCTTTCACTTTCACCAAGAGGCTCTTTAGTTCTTCTTCACTTCTGCCATAAGAGTGGTGTCATCTGCATATCTGAGGTTATTGATATTTCTCCCAGCAATCTTGATTCCACCTTGTGCTTCATCCAGCCCAGCGTTTCTCATGATGTACTCTGCATATAAGTTAAATAAGCAGGCTGACAATATATAGCCTTGAAGTACTCCACTTCCCATTTGGAACCAGTCCGTTGTTCCATGTCCAGTTCTAACTGTTGCTTTCTGACCTGCATACAGGTTTCTCAAGAGGCAGGTCAGGTGGTCTGATATTCCCATCTCTTTCAGAATTTTCCACAGTTTATTGTGATCCACACAGTCAAAGACTTTGGCATAGTCAGTAAAGAAGAAATAGAAGTTTTCCTGGAACTCTCTTGCTTTTTGGATGATCCAGTGGATGTTGGCAATTTGATCTCTGGTTTCTCTGCCTTTTCTAAAACCAGCTTGAACATCTGGAAGTTCATGATTCACATATCACTGAAGCCTGCCTTGGAGAATTTTGTGCATTACTTTACTAGTGTGTGAGATGAGTGTAATTGTGTGGTAGTTTGAGCATTCCTTGGCATTGCCTTTCTTAGTGATTGAAATGAAAACTGACCTTGTGTAGTCCTGTGGCTACTGCTGAGTTTTCCAAATTTGCTGACATATTGAGTGCAACACTTTCACAGCATCATCTTTTAGGATTTGAAATAGCTCAACTGGAATTCCATCACCTCCACTAGCTTTGTTTGTAGTGATACTTCCTAAGGCCCAGTTGACTTCACATTCCAGGATGTCTGGCTCTAGGTGAGTGATCACACCATCATGATTATCTGGGTTGTAAAGATCTTTTTTGTATAGTTCTTCTGTGTATTTTTGCCACCTGTTCTTAATATCTTCTGCTTCTGTTAGGTCCATACCATTTCTGTCCTTTATTGAGCCTATCTTTGCATGAAATGTTCCCTTGGTATCCCTAATTTTCTTGATGAGATCTCTAGTCTTTCCTATTCTATTGTTTTCCTGTTTCTTTGCATTGATTGCTGAGAAAGGCTTTCTTATCTATCCTTACAGTTCTTTGGAAGTCTGCATTCAAATGGGTATATCTTTCCTTTTCTCCTTTGCTTTTCATTTCCTGTCTTTTCACAGCCATTTGTAAGGCCTCCTGAGACAGCCATTTTGCTTTTTTTGCATTTCTTTTCCTTGGGTGTGGTCTTGATCCCTGTCTCCTGTACAATGTCATGAACCTCTGTCCATAGCTCATCAGGCACTCTGTCTATCAGATCTAGTCCCTTAAGTCTATTTCTAACTTTCACTGTATAATCATAAGCGATTTGATTTAGGTCATGCCTGAATGGTCTAGTATCACCCCCCCCCCCCCCAATTTTCTTCAATTTAAATCTGAATTTGGCATAAGGAGTTCATGGTCTGAGCCACAGTCAGCTCCCGGTCTTGTTTTTGCTGACTGTATAGAGCTTCTCTGTCTTTGGCTGCAAAGAATATAATCAGTCTGATTTTGGTGTTGACATCTGGTGATGTCCACATGTAGAGTCTTCTCTTGTGTTGTTGAAAGAGGGTGTTTGCTATGACCAGTGCGTTCTCTTGGCAAAACTCTATTGGCCTTTGCCATGCTTCATTCTGTACTCCAAGGCCAAATTTGCCTGTTACTCCAAGAGTTTGTTGACTTCCTACTTTTACATTCCAGTCCCCTATAATGAAAAGGACATCATTTTGGTGTGTTAGTTCTAAAAGGTCTTGTAGGTCTTCATAGAACCATTCAATTTCAGCTTCTTCAGCGTTACTGGTTGGTGCATATGCTTGGATTACTGTGATATTGAATGGTTTGCCTTGGAAACGAACAGAGATCATTCTGTCATTTTTGAGATTGCATCCAAGTACTGCATTTTGGACTCTTGTGTTGACTATGATGGCTACTCCATTTCTTCTAAGGGATTCCTGCCCACAGTAGTAGATATAGTGGTCATCTGAGTTAAATTCATGAATTTAATTTCCAGTCCATCTTAGTTCACTGATTCTTAAAATGTCGACATTCACTCTTGCTATCTCCTGTTTGACCACTTCCAATTTGCCTTGATTCATGCCTAATATTCCAGATTCCTATGCAATATTGCTCTTTACAGCATTGGGCCTTGCTTCTATCACCAGTCACATCCAAAATTTGGTGTTGATTTTGCTTTGGTTTCATCCCTTCATTCTTTGTTCTTGTATTAGAACCTTGGAAAGTATCAACTGAAGTAAAAAAACATAGATACATGAAATAAGAGCTATACACAGATTTTTGCTTCTACTTTAAAACTCTATATGGTTACAATAGATATTCTTATATTTAGCCCTTCTATGTTATTTAATGCAATAGCTTGATTTGGATAGGTCTTAAATTATAAAAATTGCACTTGCTATATATTAAGTGCTAACAGTTTCAACAAATCTCAAAATTTTAAAATTAAAGGGTGTTCTTTGAAAACTCAGTCATCTTGTTTCACAAAGCAAGCAAGCACTAGACTTAGGAACTCATCAACCTATCCAAAGAGAACCCACAGGATAAAAATACATATTAATTGTGAATTATTTAATAAATGTATAGAATTTAAAGAGATAAGAACATCTGAAGGAAAATTAGAATGAGATCAGTACATATGCTCTTCTACAAATTGACTGGCTAGAGAATTTAGGTCAGGATCTTCATGAACAGTGGTGAAGACACAGTATGTCCATAGTGAATATCGTTGGAAAAAATGTCTGGAAAAGAAGTTGGCAAATTTTCTGAATTTTGTAAGTTACTAGAATTCTTTTGGTAAAACAACAAATAGCTCTTTTGCAAACAGATTATACATACATATACTATATATATATATATATATATATATATATATATATATATGCATTTTTATATAATGTATATACCCTGCCAAAGTATTCCACTTTCTTTCATAGATAGGATGATGCCAAACATATCTGAAAAGATGTAGATCTTTAAAAAGTGTTCTCAAGATGTTGTTGTTGTTCTGTAGCTAAGTTGTGTGCAACTCTTTGTGACCCCATGGAATGCATCATGCCAGGCTTCCCTGTCTTTCACTGTCTCCCTGAGTTTACTCAAACTCATATCCATTGAGTCAGTGATGCCATCCAAACAGCTCATCCTCTGTCACCTGCTTCTCCTCCTGCCTTCAGTCTTTCACAGTATCAGGGTCTTTTCCAATGAGTCAGCTCTTCATGTCAGGTGGTCAGAGTATTGAAGCTTCAGCTTCAGCATCAGTTCTTCCAGTGAATATTCAGGTTTGATTTCCTTTAAGAGTGGTTTGATTTCCTTGCATTCCAGGAGACTCTCAAGAGTCTTCTCCAGCACCACAATTCAAAAGCATCAGTTCTTCAGCACTCAGTCTTCTTTATGGTCCAACTGTCACATCTGTACAAGACTACTGGAAAAACCATAGCTCTAACAATATGGACCTTCTTCAGCAAAGTGACATCTCTGCTTTTTAATACACTATCTATATTTGTCATAGCTTTACTTCCAAGGAGCAAGCATCTTTTAATTTCATGGATGCAATCACTGTCCTCAGTGATTTTGGAGCCCAAGAAAATAAAATCTGTTACTGTTTCTAATTTTTCCTCATCTATTTGCCATGAAGTGATGGGACTGGATGCCATGGTCTTAGTTTTTTGAATGTTGAGTTTTAAGCCAGCTTTTTCACTCTCCTCCTTTGACCCTCATTAAGAGGCTCTTTAGTTCCCTTCACTTTCTGCCATTAGGGTGGTGTCATCTACCTATCTGAAGTTGTTGATATTTCTCCCAGCAGTCTTGATTCCAGCTTGTGATTCATCCAGCCTGGCATTTTGCATGAGGTACTCTGCATATAAGTTAAATAAGCAGAGTTACAGTATACAGCCTTGATACACTCCTTTCCCAATTTTGAACCAGTCTGTTGTTCCACGTCTGGTTTTGTTGCTTCTTGACCTGCATACAGGTTTTCTCAGGAGACAGATTAGATGGTCTGGTATTCTTATCTCTTTAAGAATTCCCCCCAGCTTGTTGTGACCCACACACTCAAAGGCTTTAGTGTAGTCAATGAAGCAGAAGTATATGTTTTGTTTCTGGAATTCTCTCGCTTTCTCTATGATCCAGCAAATGTTGGCAATTTGATTTCTGGTTACTCTACCTTTTCTAAATCCAGCTTGTACATCTGGAAGTTCTTGGTTCACATATTGCTGAAGCCAATCTAGACAATGGAAATGTTAGCCAAACATAGTTCACTTTTAAATGATGAGACTCTCTTTAAATGAAAATTTCAAAGAATCCTTCTTAATACATCAGAGGCATTTGAGGCAAAATTTCCAATATTTTCTCCTTTAAATAAAAGTAATATTTTTCCATGTTATTTTCAAAACCAATTGAATTGCCTTAAAGTTGTATCATATAATTATCACAATTTAAATAGTTGTTGCTAATACAGATCATTTTTAGTTTTATCATGATAAATAATGTTTATGTTAATATATTTGTTTAAGATTGTTTTCTACATTTTGGATCAGTTTCCTTAAGATAGATTTACAGGAGCAGTATTACTGGCTAAAAGGATATTTGTTTTGAATTCCTGAAAGTTTATACTCCACAAGCAGTCACTACTCTTTGCATACTCTCACTACCAACAAAATTGAATTTCAGTGTTTTTAGATCACAAAAGATGTAGCAGATTTAAGTGAATGTCTGCTCACTGCATACTCATATTTGTGGACTTTCAGAAGAGCAGCAGCAGAGAAATTTCAAATCTCCAAAGACAAATAAGAAAGTCACCTAACACCATCCAGAATTTCTTTATATCTCTCAATGAAACCCTGAAGACTTGAATACAATTGAGCAGTGCCTTCAAAATTCTAAATTACAGTGAATTTAAACCTAGAATTCTATACTTGACAAACAAAAATTAAGGTAGGTGTAGAATGAAGGCATTTTCATAAATACATATTCAGAAGATAGTCAGATATGTGCTCCATAAGGAGGGAGTTAAGAAAGATAAATGGACTTACAGAAAACTGCAGTAGTTACACAAAAGAGTAAAAATATTCTTCAAGATGATACTGGAGGGAGATGTTAGAATGGCACTCATCAGACCTAGAAGGCAAACTGTCTAGACTGGAACAAGTGGCTCAAGAGACAGACATATAGAAAGTGTTCATCGTCTTGTGTTTTTCCACTATATAGCTGCTTTATGGTTTTTTATATATTTATATTATTTTTCATCAACTTGTGAATTTTTAAAAACATGTAGAATAATTAAAAACAAGTGCTACTTTCACTTGATGGAATTAATGAAGGTTGTTCTGCACACACACATTGCACACAAAAGAGTTTTAGAGAAATAGAAAGATATGATCCCCAGAAATCAGGAAATACAACAAAAGAGAAAGGCAGAAGTAAGTCTCAGAATGAGTTGTTTCACAAACCTAGAAAACAACCAGTCTGGGGAGAAGTGTGGATTTCCTGGAGAGATAAGTACAGGAATAAAAATATAAAAATGATAAAATAACTGAATGATAGTAAAACCTGTGGAAATTATATTGAAAGTTCATGAGAAGGAATGGAAAAATTAGCGATAAAAAGAAAACCAAGCAAATTAAAAGCAAAAATGTAATAACTAAATCTCAGGAACAAAAGCAAGAAAGAACCAGAGAAAGCTGCTGTGTATTATCTGCCATAAAAGGAAGTTGATAGATAATAATAAAGGACTAAGAGCCTGACTATTTTTTCATAAAAGCCATATCACTTAAAAAAAAAAAAAAAAAGACATATCGCTTCATACCCGTCAGGATGGCTATTATCAAAAAGTCAAGAGACAAATACTGATGAGGATGTGGAAAATTGGAACTCTTGCACAATGTGGGTAGAAATGAAAAATGGAATCAGGGAGTCTGATTCTTCCAGCTCTGTTTTCCTTTCTTGAGTTTGCTTTGGCAATTTGGAGTCTTTTGTATTTGTATATGAATTTTACAAATTTTTGTACTAGTTCTGTGAAAAATAGCATTGGTAGTTTGACAGGAGTTGCATTAAATATGTAGATTACCTTGAGTAGTATAGTCATTTTGACAGTATTGATTCTTCCAGTCCAAGAACATGGTATATGATTCCCTCTGTTTATGTCATCTTTGATTTCTTTCATCAGTGTCTTACAGTTTTCCCAGTGCAAGTCTTTTGCCTCCTTAGGGAGGTTTATTCCTAGGTTTGTTTATTTTTTTTCTTTTTAATGTGATGGTAATTGGGATTATATCTTTAATTTTTCTTTCTGATCTTCCATTGTTAGTGAATAAGAATGAAAGAAATTTCTGTGTATTAATTTTGTGTCCTGTAACTTTACCTGAATTCACTGATGAGCTCTAGTGGTTTTCTGGTGGCATCTTTAGGATTTTCTATGTATAGTATTAAATTATCTGCAAACAGTGACAGTTTTACTTCTTTGTTTCCAATTTGGATTTCTTTTATTTCTTTTTGCTTTGGAGAACAGTATGGAGGTTCCTTAAAAACTAAAAATAGAACTACCACATGATTCAGCAATCCCACTTCTGAGCATTCATCCAGAGAAAACCATAATTCAAAAAGATAGATGAGTCCCACTGTTCACTGCAGTGCTGTTTACAATACCCAAGATATGGAAGCATCATCAGTTTCTATCAACAGATGAATAGATAAAGAAGATGTGGTACATATATACAATGGAATATTACTCACCCATAAAAAGGAATGTAATAACGCCATTTGCAGCAACATGGGTGGATTTAGAGATTACCATACTAGGTGAAGTAAGTTAGACAAAGACAAATATCATATGATATCACTTAAATGTGGAATCTAAAAAGATACAAATGAACTTATTTAAAAAACAGAAATAGACTCACAGACTTTGAAAATGAATTTATGGTTACCAAAAGGGAAAAGTAGGGGGGAGGGATAAATTAGGAGTTTGAGATTAACACATACACATTACTATATATAAAATATATAGTCAACAAAGACCTGCTATATAGTACAGGGAACTCAATTTTCTATAATAACCTATATGGGAAAAAATCTGAAAAAGAATGGATATAGGTATATTTATAACTGAATCTCTTTGCTGTACAGTGGACACTAACACAACATTATAAATCAAATATACTCCAATATAAAATAAAAATTAAATTAAAAAAAGGAGCAACTACAATGGAAAGCAGTAAGGAGGGTCCTCAGAAAGTTAAAAATTGAACTAACTACCATATGATCTGGTAATCCTACAGATTTTTTGAGTGTTTGAGTGTTTATACGAAATAATTGAAATCACAATTTCAAAGAGATGTTAGTTAGCCTGTGTTCCTTGCAGCATAATTCACAATAGCCAATGTGCGGAAGGGCTTCCCTGGTGGCTTAGTGGTAAAGAATCCTCCTGCAATTCAATTCAGGAACCTTAGGAGATGTGGGTTTGATCCCTGGAGAAGGAAGTGACAGCCCACTCCAGTATTCTTGCCTGGAGAATCCCATGGACAGAGGACCCTGGCTGGCTACTCTATATGGAGTCACAAAGAGTTGGACACAACTGAAGCAACTTAACAACACACAGTATGTGGAAACAACCTAAACGCTTATCCAAAGGTGAATGGGTAAAGAAAACAGGATGTATACATACAATATGATGGTATTCAGTCTTAAAAAGGGGGAAATTCTGCAATATGTTAAAATACAGATGAACCTTGAGGATATTATGATAAATGAAATAAGAGCAAAATATTTCAGAGAATGAAAAATACTGCATCACAGGAAGAAGTGGAAGGAAAAATACTGCATCATTTTACTTATATGAGGTGTCTAAAATAGTTAAATTCATAAAATCAAAAAGTAGAATGGTGGTTCCAGGTAGGGTAAAATAAAAGAGTTACTAATGCGGCATAAAGTTTCAGTCAAGCAAGATGAATTAGCTCTAGAAATCTGCTGTATAACATCACCCCTATAATCAGCAATAATGTGTTAGTGCATGTAAAAATTTAAGAAGGTAGATCTCATGTCAAGTGTTCTTACCCCAATCAAATAAAATGCAAGTGTGCTTATTGCTTTACTTGGAAGGTGAATCAAGTATTCTTTAAATGTTACACTAAATTTTTAAGTAAAATTCTTCTTTCTATAAAACAAATTTCATTTCCTAAAACATCTGTTAAGTAAATCAAAATTTTCTTATATTGTTTTGCATAGAGTAATGTTCACCTATATCCATAGATGAATTTTTGTTTGCCTCCTTCCATACCTAGAACTCAAGAAATATTGGAAGGTAAGGTCTGTAATAAGAATACTTATAGAGATTAACTAAGACTAGCTTATAAAGCAATAATGTTGTTATTATATTACTGCAATAGGTATATTAATAGACTTTAACTATAAAACTAATCATACAAAGCTTCATATAGGATTAATAAGTCCAGTTAGCAAAAGCAGGATCATAAGTAACTTCTGGAAAACCCATTCCCATATCTTAAAACCATAATAACGTTCCAGTCTAATTTTAGGTATTTGCATGTTTCATATCTGTAGATGAGGTCATAAGAAAAGGAATATGAAAATAAGGAAACAGGTACAATCTTTCAACATGACACATTTTGAACATAGGAAGATGAAAATGACATGCTTGACCTTAAAATGCAACGGCCCTTTTTATAGATCATTCTGTTTGTGTTAGGAATGTCAATCAAGTACCTCATGAATATATTTCAGCAGCTGTGAAATTTGATTAAAATTTAATGTAGCCTTACTTCTTCCCTAAGTCTGAATGAATTTAGATGGGCAACTATCTGTGAAATTATGATTTTGCTTGTTAATTGTTCATGATCTTTATATGAGAGGAAGTTACTTTTACTTTGTTCTAAAAATTGATGGGGATTATATTAACTTCACAACAATTTTATCGCTTGAATATTCCCAGCACAGTGTCTAATAAGAGAGTTATTAATGATAAGTACATTTTCTTCAGGAAAGGAAGTGTGTTTACACACACACACACTTCTGAAAATTCATTATTTCCAGAGTACTCTTTAAGTAAATTGGGACTAAACATGCTGGCTTAATGAATAAGGATACTTTAGAAATTAATGAACATTTGTAACTTATATTGAGATCTGAAAAAACACAGTGTTTATCTTATTTCTATTGAAATGTGTCTAAGGAAAGTAAGTTGTAAAACAATAATGGATACAAAATGGTTGTCTTCCCTCATAGTGTTGTAAGCTATGTAATTATTCAGAAAAAGGGATGAAATATATCTTGCATCCTAAGTGGAATTTGAAATGGCTGTGACCTCTCTTATCTATGATTTCTTTTTTACCCCAGGTATATAATTTTAAACCCATTTAATATTATCATTAAAGGATATTGAACATTATTGGAGTAAAGGAAGTCAGAGATATCATGTGAATTAAGTCACCAATATAACTGGATCTCAGTATTTTATTCAGTTAATTCTTTCTGATCTTTATCAGCTATCCACTGTGTGCTGTGTATAAGACCTAGTTCTATTGTTCAAGCTGCTTGGAATCTCCCAAGGATGATAAGGCATATGTAGCATTTAGAAAACAAGGAATGTATTAATTTTCTATTGCTGTATGAAAATTGTCACACATTTAGGGGCTTAAAACAACACACGTTTATTAGCTCATAGTTCTATGGGTTGATCTTTGGTTCCTTAACAGTAACCAGAGATCAAATTGCCAACATCCACTGGATCATTGAAAAAGTAAGAGAGTTCGAGATATCTACTTCTGCTTTGTTGAGTATGCCAAAGCCTTTGATTGTGTGGACCACAACAAACTCTGGAAAATTCTTAAAGAGAAGGGAATACCAGACCACCTGACCTGCCTCTTGAGAAATCTGTATGCAGGTGAGGAAGCAACAGTTAGAACTGGACATGGAACAACAGACTGGTTCCAAATTGGGAAAGGAGTACGTGAAGGATGTATATTGTCACCCTGCTTATTTAACTTATATGCAAAGTACATCAAGAGAAATGCTGGGCTGGATGAAGCACAAGCTGGAATCAAGATTGCCAGGAGAAATATCAATAACCTCAGATATGCAGATGACACCACCCTTATGGCAGAAAGCAAAGAGGAACTGAAGAGCCTCTTGAAAGTGAAAGAGGAGAGTGAAAAAGTTGGCTTAAAGCTCAACATTCAGAAAACTAAGATCATGACGTCTGGTCCCATCACTTCATGGCAAATAGATGGGGAAACAATGACAGACTTTATTTTCTTGGGCTCCAAAATCACTGCAGATGGTGACTGCAGCCATGAAATTAAAAGACACTTGCTCCTTGGAAGAAAAGTTATGACCAACATAGATAGCATATTAAAAAGCAGAGACATTACTTTGCCAACAAAGGTCCATCTCGTCAAGGCTATGGTTTTTCCAGTAGTCATGTATGGATGTGAGAGTTGTACCATAAAGAAGGCTGAGTGCTGAAGAATTGATGCTTTTGAATTGTAGTGTTGGAGAAGATTCTTGAGAGTCCCTTGGACTGCAAGGAGATCAAACCAGTCAATCCTAAAGGAAATCAGTCCTGATTATTCATTGGAAGGACTGATGTTGAAGCTGAAACTCCAATACTTTGGCCACCTGATGCAGTGAACTGACTCATTTAAAAAGACCCTGATGCTGGGAAAGGTTGAAGCGGGGAGAAGAAGGGGACGACAGAGGATGAGATGGTTGGGTGGCATCACCGACATGATGGACATGAGTTTGAGCAAGCTCTGAGTGTTGGTGATGGACAGGGAAGTGTGGCGTGTTGCAGTCCATGGGTTTGGAAAGAATCAGACATGACTGAGTGACTGAATTGAACTGCAAAGCAATTTCTGTGTCCTGCTGGTTGTGGAAGTGTCTTCTCTGCAAAAAGTTGTCCAAATGCTTAACGAAGTGTAGTCATTTGGCAAGAGGTCAGGTGAATATGACAGATGAGGGAAAACATTGTGGCTCAATTTGTTCCTCTTTTGAATTGTTGGTTGTGCGCTGTGGGGTTGGGTGTTGTCATGGAGAAGAGTTGGGCCCTTTCTGTTGACCAATGCTGGCTGCAGACATTAATATTTTCAGTGCATCTCATTGATTTGCTGAGCATACTTATCAGATATAATGGTTTTCCTGGGATTTGGAAAGCTGTTTTGGATCAGATGGTCAGCAGACCACCAAACAGTGACTATGACCTTTTCTGGTAGAAGTTTGGCTTTGGGAAAGGCTTTGGAGCTTCTTCTTGCTCTAAGCACTGAGCTGGTCATCACTGGTTGTTGTATAAAATCTACTTTTCATCTCATGTCACAATCCAATCAAGAAATGGTTCATTTTTGTTGCATTGAATAAGAGAAGATGACACTTCAAAATGCTGATTTTTAAAAAATTTTTGTCAGCTAATGGGGCGCCCACTTATCGAGGTTTTTCACCTTTCCTATTTGCTTCAAATGCCAAACAGTGTACAGTGTACAGTGATCGATGTTGAGTTCTTTGGCAACTTCAGTGTAGTTGTAAGAGGATCAGCTTTGATGATGGCTCTCAACTGTCAGACAACTTCCAATGGTTGGCCATTGTGCTCCTCATCCTCAAGGCTCTTGTCGCCTTTGCAAAACTTCTGGAACCATCACTGCATTGTACGTTTGTTATCAGTTCCTGGGCCAAATGTGTTGTTGATGTTGGGAGTTGTCTCCACTGCTTTCTGACCCGTTTTGAACTCAAATAAGAAAATCACTCGAATTTGCTTTTTGTCTAGCATCATTTCCATAGTCTAAAATAAATAGCAAGTAATAAGTCATTATAAAAAAAGAAAGTGAGAAATGTGCATAAAATGTATAACATTATCACATTTATTTAAAATGTATTCCAATATCAAAGGCAAATTTCACCAATGCAAAAACCGCAATTACTTTTGCACCATCCTAATATTGTACTTTAAGTTGTTTTAGTAGTTCCTCTGGAATTTGCAATTAACATTAAAATAATCTAGCTTCAATTATTACCAGATTAATTTAAATGACAGGAAAGTTTGCTCAAATATAGCTCCATTTCTTCTGTTTTTTTTTTGTATTTTATACAAATTCACATACTTGTGTATAATACTTGTGTATAATTTATACAAATTATGTACATTATCAGTCACTTTAGAACAAGTTTGAAATTATTGTATTATGCACCTGTCTTCTAAATCAGAGAGACCATAGGAGATAGAAACAATAAATAAATTAATACTACTTCATAATATTTAGCTATGTTGTTACCTTTATTGCTGTTCTTTCATTTTTATTTTTTTGGTGAGATTTCAGCTTACTCTTTGGAGTCATTTCATTTCAACCTGAAGAACTTTTTTGGTATTTCTTGTGGGGCAGATCTGCTAGTGATATGTTCTGTAAGTTTTTTATTATCTGGGAATTATTTAACTTTTCTTTACTTTATACTGGTTATATTTTTACTGGTATAAATATTTTTTATATTTTTACTGGTTATATAATATTTTTAAAAAATTGTGGCCATAATACTTAACCTGAGACATAACCTTTTAACAGTTGTTTAAGTGTAAAACAAAATGTTGTTACCTATAGGCACACTGTTGTACATGATATATCTAGAACTTAGTCATCTTGCATAGCTGAAACCCTATACCAGTTGAATAACAACTCTGCATTTCTCCCTTCCCTCGGCCCCTTGCAACCACCATTCTACATTCTGCTTCTGTGAGTTTGACTATTTTAGGAACTGTAGGATCCTTTCTATTGAAGGTTTTCATCTTTCTGTGACTGGATGATTTCACTTAGCATGATGTCCTCGATGTTTATCCATGTTGTTCTATATTGAACAATTTTCTTCTTTTTTAAACATGCATAATAGTCTACCATACATCTATCTCCTTGCTGAACTTCTCATTTTGCTAGTGCATTATTTTCCTGATGTTTTGAGTATTCTTCTGATGGCTATTTTGAATTATCTGGTGATTCCTATATCTGTTTCATTAGGGTCAGCTTTATCTTATTCCTTTGTTTGGATAATGTTTCCCTTTGTCTTCATTTCCTTAAGTCTCTATGTTGATGTTGGTATTTACACAGTAGATGAAAACACTACCTCTCCCAGTCTTCATGAATTGGTCTCATACAGGAGAAGAATTTCCTCAATCCACCTGGGCAGAGATTTCATATGCCTCTCAAACCCTTGTGCTATCCAACTGCAGACTTTATTCTTAGCAGCCTGCTGGGCTTCCCACGTGGCTTAGTGGTAAAGAATCCACCTGTCAGTGCAGGAGATGCAGGTTTGATCCTTGTGTCAGGAAACTGGTAAAGCTGTATAACTGTTAAAACTGTCAAAATGGTAAAGCTATAATTTTCTGTTCACCATGGCTGTGTGGTTTGAGGAACTCCCTCAGAAAAGTGCAAACTTTTTCCTTTCTTGTCTCTTGCATGTACAGTTTTTCAAGAAGCTCCACTGACTTTGCCTTGCTTTTGGATGCTTTCCAGCCCCTTTAAAAATAGTTGCCTTTTATATTGGGTGTTAGTCAGTCAGTCATGTCCAATTCCTGTGACTCCATGGACTGTAACCCACCAGGCTCCTCTGTCCATGGAATTCTCCAGGCAAGAGTACTGGAGTGATTTACCACTTCCTTCTTCAGCCTTTATTAATCCAGCTTTTATAAGTGTTATCTGCACACAACCACTTCTATCATGGAAATTGTCTCCACGAAATACGTGTCAGAAAAAAAGGAGTTTGTGTATAAACAATTCCACTCTAACATTATATATCAGTGAAATTTGAATAGTAAAGAAACTTATGAAAAATCATATCAATGCATTATTATGCAGTTACTCAGATGATTATGAAGGCTGTGCAAAACAGAAAATGTATGCTATATAATATTAGTTGATGAGAGAAAAATATAGAATTATATCTTCAAGATAGCATGTTAACAATACATAGTTGAGCATGTGGAAAATGGACACATTTATTTTGAATGTAGGATTATGAGAAGCTTTTTATTCGTACATTCAACAAATATGGTGACTACTACTAATTACCTCTGTACATAAATAGCTGAAACAATAATATTACCATGCTCATAGAACTTAGAATCTAATAGAAATGCATATGCAAACAAAAAGTTATATAATGGACAAAATTTGCCAGTATATAAACTGTGCATTATGTATTAGGGATAAAAAGAAACAGATCTTGAGTATTTAACTCATTTTTTTTTCTATTTGAAGCTATTATATTTCTTATTCAAATAATAGTATACACACATTTTAGAAAAGAAAAACTATCTGCAAAGTATGTGTAACTTTAGCTGACTTTTCAGGGAAGGTTAAACTTCATAAAGTTGGCTCTGAGTTAGAAAATAGAAACCATTTGGGGTCCTTATATATGTATTTTCTTAAATATTTATAGCAGAACCAAAAAAGTTAAGCATTGACATTATAATATGCAGATTTATACATTATAACCTTGACATATTACATTCATGGTTTCTGCCTTCTAGACTTTTACAACCTAAAAGTACTGACTTAAGGGAAAGTGATATGAGGCATAGGTTACGGAAAGTATAGTATTTGACAGTCAAAACAGTTTTATATACATATACATATATCAGTTCAGTTCAGTCACTCAGTCATGTCTGACTCTTTGCGACCCCATGAACTGCAGCAAACCAGGCCTCCCTGTGCATCACCAACTCCTGAAGTCCACCCAAACCCATGTCCATTGTGTCGGTGATGCCATCCAACCATTTCATCCTCTGCCATCCCCTTCTCCGGCCCTCAGTCTTTACCAGCATCAGGGTCTTTTCCATTGAGTCAGTTCTTCACATGAGGTGGCCAACGTATTGGAGTTTCAGCTTCAACATCAGTCCTTCCAATGAACACCCAGGACTGATCTCCTTTAGGATGGACTGGTTGGATCTCCTTGCAGTCCAAGGGACTCTCAAGAGTCTTCTCCAACACCACAGTTCAAAAGCATCAATTCTTTGGCGCTCAGCCATCTTTTAATAGTTCAACTCTCACATCCATACATGACTGGAAAAACCATAGCCTTGACTAGACGGACCTTTATTGGCAAAGTAATGTCTCTGCTTTTTAATATGCTGTCTAGGTTGGTCATAACTTTTCCTTCCACGGAGCAAGCGTTTATTAATTTCATGGCTGCAGTCACCATCTGCAGTGATTTTGGAGCCCCTCAAAATAAAGTCAGCCACTGTTTCCACTGTTTCCCCATCTGTTTGCCATGAAGTGAAGGGACAGGATGCCACGATCTTAGTTTTCTGAACGTTGAGCTTTAAGCCAACTTTTTCACTGTCCTCTTTTACTTTCATCAAGAGGCTCTTTACTTCTTCTTCACTTTCTGCCATAAGAGTGGTGTCATCTGCATATCTGAGGTTATTGATATTTCTCCCGGCAATCTTGATTCCAGCTTGTGCTTTTTCCAGACCAGCGTTGCTCATGATATACTCTGCATATAAGTTAAATAAGCAGGGTTACAATATACAGCCTAGAAGTACTCCTTTTCCCATTTGGAACCAGTCTGTTGTTCCATGTCCAGTTCTAACTGTTGCTTCCTGACCTGCATACAGGTTTCTCAAGAGGCAGGTCAGGTGGTCTGGTATTCCCATCTCTTTTAGAATTTTTCACAATTTATTGTGATCCACACAGTCGAAGGCTTTGGCACAGTCAATAAAGCAGAAATAGATGTTTTTTCTGGAAATCGCTTGCTTTTTTGATGATCCAGTGGATGTTGGCAATTTGATCTCTGGTTCCTCTGCCTTTTCTAAAACCAGCTTGAACATCTGGAAGTTCACAGTTCATGTATTGCTGAAACCTGGCTTGGAGAATTTTAAGCATTACTTTACTATCATTTGAGATGAGTGCAATTGTGCAGCAGTTTGAGCATTCTTTGGCATTACCTTTCTTTGGGATTGGAGATATATATATATATATACACACACATACATGTATAGTATGTATATATATTATATATATATACATATATATATAATATGTATAGCATGATTGCTAAATATATCCTTTGATTAAACCTAAGCCTTAATCTATAGCTTCAGAAAGAAGATATCCCTAAGAATAAGTTGATTCTGAAAATATTAACTTAGAAGCAAAGCAGAATTTTACTGCTTGTATTATAGTTGTTGATATACATTTTCTATCATTCTACCCCTTTTTTTTTTCATGTTAAGCTCACTGAGGGAAAGGGCCATATTGGAGTCATGTTTTTATTCTCTACACAGTTTTTCCATGATGCCTTACACATATGTACATTCAATAAATATTTTATAATTGTTTTTATAAAAATTATATTTATCTACAGGAATATGGAACAGAAAGGACCTTTTTTTATTCTCTTGAAAATATAACCAAATATATTTAAAACCATTTTAACATCTCTCAGTATTTCACTTGTTTTCTTCTCCTTTCTTCCCCTCTGTCCCTACTTTAAACTACAGTCAAATGTCTTATCTTGCAAGCTGTATATATGCACTGATAATAAGGAGATATTAGTATGGCTGACACTGAAAGAAGCAATGAGAGGGCATGTGTGAAATAAATCCAAAGTTAATAGATTCTTAAATCAATTCAATACATCTTTCAAGGCTGCTTAAAAGGAAAATCCATCTGTAACTCTTTATGTATTTGTACAGCAACAATTACTTTCATAGAGGAAAAACTTTTAAAAATTATTCTAGACTAACAATAGAGGCCGGACCAATTGACTTTAAGACTAAAGAATAAAGCCTAGACTTTTGAAAGTATATCACAAATTGTTTAGTTTAAGCTCAATCTTGAATGATTTGTGTAGCCTAGTTCATGTTGGGTATAAATCCTGTATAACTATACTATGTACCAAGTTTGATGTTAGGTGCTGAGGTTTCAATTGGGAAGTAAATTAAATAGTATCTGCCATCATGAAGCTTAGATTCTAGCAATCAGTCATAACTAGCCTAATAATTAACTTTGGTCATAATGATCAATAAAACCTTGCCCTTAATGTAGCATAATTAGCATAGAATCAGAAATAAACAACAATTAACTTATTCACAGTGTATACTGCAAAAATCCAAAGAAGTAGGCTCAACTGAAAGCTGTTTTTAGAATAATTGTTCTTTAAATTTAATAGTAATAATAGCTGATATTTAATGATTGCCTACCACTTGCCACACAATACTCTAAGTCATTGACAGACATGAACTTATTTAATTCTCACGGTAATCCTGGGAGGCATTACTATGATTATCTCTGTTGTACACACGAGGAAACTGAGGCTTATGGAGGTTAATAAGTTGTCCAAAGTCTTTCATCCAGAAAGCAACAGATCTATTGAAATCCAAGTAGTCTAACTACAGGGTCAGTTCATTCTATCACTGCATCTTACCAGTTGTCTAGGATTTGGGACAGAGTCATAGAAGACAACATGAAGGTTATTTTCCTTCATGAGAGGGAAATATGAGAGGGCATATGTGAAATAAATCCAAAGTTAATAGATTAACTCATTAAATAGTCCATCAATGACTATTTAAAAATGTTTTAATTCTAAGGGAAACCAAGTTCAAGTGCACGTCTGTATGCATATGAAGGATCAAGAGATAACTATTACAACTTCAGTAAATTCAGTTTATTATTGAGACTTGTGTAAAGTTGATTACAAATAGCATTGCCAATTTATATTATTTCTCTGGTTAAAAAATCTCTCACTATGTTGCAGTGATTTGATCATTAATTATATATCTAAATACATATTTCTAATTCACTCCATAGATCTATTGTTGAGTGTGCTATATACCAGAGGCTGGGGATAGGAGGGGCTTAGAGGCTGCTGCTGCTGCTAAGTCACGTCAGTCGTGTCCAACTCTGTGTGACCTCATAGACGGCAGCCCACTAGGCTCCCATCCCTGTGATTCTCCTGGCAAGAATACTGGAGTGGGCTGCCATTTCCTTCTCCAGTGCAGGAAAGTGAAAAGTGAAAGTGAAGTCGCTCAGTCGTGTCTGACTCTTCGCGACCCCATGGACTGTAGCATACCAGGCTCCTCGGTTCATGGGATTTTCCAGGCAAGAGTACTGGAGTGGGGTGCCATTGCCTTCTCTGGCTTAGAGGCTAGGGGAGGGTAAAATGAAACTAAGATGCATTTCAATGAGTGCTGAGGAGAGCCCTGTAGCGGTTCTGTTGAAGTATAACTGATTCATGATTATTATAGCTTTTTTTAATATACCTACCAATTTTAGAACAGTTTTAAACTTACAAAATTATTGTAAAGACTGTACAGAAATCTCCTGTATGCCCACTCCCTATTTATATTATATATTAGTTTTCCCTATTTATAGTATACATTAGTACTGTACATATGTCACATTTAACAAACCAGTACTAATAACATTGTTATTACCTAACATATATATATAGTTTATTCAGAATTCCTCAGTTATTTCCCTATTTTTTTCTGTTCCAAAATTCCATCTAGATTAGCAATTACATTTATTATTTTCTGTTTTTTTCATTTATTTTTATTAGTTGGAGGCTAATTATTTTACAATATTGTAGTGGGTTTTGTCATACATTGACATGAATCAGCCATGGATTTACATGTATTCCCCACCCCAATTCCCCCTCCCACCTCCCTCTCCACCCTATCCCTCTGGGTTTTCCCAGTGCATCAGCTCGGAGCACTTGTTTCATGCATCCAACCTAGGCTGGTGATCTGTTTCACCCTAGATAATATACATGTTTTGATGCTGTTCTCTCAAAACATCCCACCCTCGCCTTCTCCCACAGAGTCCAAAAGTCTGCTCTGTACATCTGTGTCTCTTTTTCTGTTTTACATATAGGGTTATCATTACCATCTTTCTAAATTCCATATATATAAATGTGTTAGTATACTGTAATGGTCTTTATCTTTCTGGCTTACCTCACTCTGTGTAATGGGCTCCAGTTTCATCCATCTCATTAGAACTGATTCAAATGAATTCTTTTGAATGGCTGAGTAATATTCCGTGGTGTATATGTACCACAACTTCCTTATCCATTCATCTGCTGATGGGCATCTAGGTTGCTTCCATGTCCTGGCTATTATAAACAGTGCTGCGATGAATATAGGGGTGCACGTGTCTCTTTCAGATCTGGTTTCCTCAGTGTGTATGCCCAGAAGTGGGATTGCTGGGTCATATGGCAGTTTTATTTCCAGTTTTTTAAGAAATCTCCACACTGTTCTCCATAGTGGCTGTACTAGTTTGCATTCCCACCAACAGTGTAAGAGGGTTCCCTTTTCTCCACACCCTCTCCAGCATTTATTGCTTGTAGACTTTTGGATAGCAGACATCCTGACTGGCGTGTAATGGTACCTCATTGTGGTTTTGATTTGCATTTCTCTGAGAATGAGTGATGTTGAGCATCTTTTCATGTGTTTGTTAGCCATCTGTATGTCTTCTTTGGAGGAATGTCTGCTTAGTTCTTTGGCCCATTTTTTGATTGGGTCATTTATTTTTCTGGAATTGAGCTGCAGGAGTTGCTTGTATATTTTTGAGATTAATCCTTTGTCTGTTGCTTCGTTTGCTATTATTTTCTCCCAATCTGAGGGCTGTCTTTTCACCTTGCTTATAGTTTCCTTTGTTGTGCAAAAGCTTTTAAGTTTAATTAGGTCCCATTTGTTTATTTTTGCTTTTATTTCCAATATTCTGGGAGGTGGGTCATAGAGGATCCTGCTGTGATTTATGTCGGAGAGTATTTTGCCTATGTTCTCCTCTAGGAGTTTTCTAGTTTCTGGTCTTACATTTAGATCATTAATCCATTTGGAGTTTATGTTTCCTTAGGCTCCTTTTAGCTTTGAGAGTTTCTCAGACTTGCATTGTTTTTTTATGATCTGGATAGTTTTGAGGATTACTGATCAGGTATTTTGTATAATATCTCTCAATTAGGATTTGTCTAGTGTTTTTCTTATGATTAAGTGGGAGTTACTGGTTTTGGGGAGAAAGATAACAGGTGAAATGCCACTTTCATAACATCAGTTCAATTCAGTCGCTCAGTCATGTCTGACTCTTTGTGACCCCATGAACTGCAGCACACTAAGCCTCCCTGTCCATCACCAACTCTCTCAAACTCATGTCCATTGAGTTCGTGATACCATCCAACCATCTCATTCTCTGTCATCCCCTTCTCCTCCTGCCTTCAATCTTTCCTGGCTTCAGAGTCTTTTCCAATAAGTCAGTTCTTTGCATCAGGTGGTCAAAGTATTAGCGCTTCAGCTTCAGCATCAGTCGTTCCAATGGTTATTCAGGACTGATTTCCTTTAGAATTGACCGATTTGATCTCTTTGTTGTCCAAGGGACTCTCAAGAGTCTTTTCCAACACCACAGTTCAAAAGCATCAATTCATAACCTTACATACTATCAATATGACTTACCACTGTTTGTATTAAACTTGATCACCTGGGTGAGGTAGTGTTTGTCAAGTTTATCCTTTGTAAGGTTACTCTGTTTCCCCTTTTCCAAACTGTACCCTTTAGAAATAAGTCACTATCAACAGCTCACATTTAAAGAGTGAGGTGTTTAAATAAATAAATAAATAAATAAAGAGTGAGATGTTATGCTCCATTTTGTTGAGAGTGGAGTATCTATGTAAGTTACTTAGAATTCTTCTTCAAAGTAGATTTGTCCCTCCTCCTCCCACCCTTATTTATTCAATCACTGATTTATATATAAAAGTATGATCTTATGGATATTTATTTCATACTTTAGATTATACTCCAATATTTAAAATTTTTTTTATCTTTTACCCAATATTTATTTTGTTTCTCATTTTCTTCCAGCTGTGGCCATTGTGAACTTTTTCAGTTGGCATCTGTATCCCTTTAACATGCTCCAATTATTTTTAAGCAATTTCTTTCTCTGTGGCAGGCAGCATGATTTCTTAGGTGGCCTGGAAATTCTTCAGGATTAAATGAAATTTTCCCCAAACTTTAAAAGATTAGTGGGATTTTATGAGATTCAGAAAGGTCCTCCATGCAAAGGGGGAAGCATATTCAAAGACAAGATATGAAAGAACATGGTATCCTTAGAGAAGCAATAATGCTGTGTAGCTGCTTGGGAATGTGATTGAAATCAGAAGAGTGATTGGAAAGATAATTTAAAGCTGACTTTTGTTAAGATTCTTCCCATTTAGACTTTCTCTTTGAATCTCTAGGGATATAAAACAAGAACATAGAGTCAGTTGAAATTATTAGAAATTAACACATACAAGTTTTAAAGTTAGCGAATGAACAGCATTAAAAAGAGAATACCATATCTTCACAGCGAAATTTATCTTCTTGCAACTGAAGCCAGTACTGTCACATTCTGATAACATATTAAAAGTATAAGAAAAATAATTGAGAGGCCAGGATTTTATAACTGCTAAAACAGTATAGACCCAAACTCTCTCAAGTTCATAGCTTTGTGATACCTACTCTTGAGAGTGGTTATTGATCATGGAACTTATCATTAGAGATGGTGATTGTCTCCAACTCTCTTGATAAATATATAAATATTTATAAAAGACATATTTGATAAGACCTATTAAATCATTTGTATAGCTATTCATTTGATGAGTTTTGTATTAATCTACTCTGGCTGCTATAACAGAATTCCATAGGCTGAGTGACTTAATCACCAAGCCTTTATTTCTCATAGTTCTGGAGGCTAGAAGTCAAGTTCAAGGTGCCAGCTTGGCAAGAGGGTCTTTTTCCTTGCCCTTGCTTACACACAGCTGTCTTTTCATTAATTTCTTCCCAAAGGCCCTCTCTCCAAAGCATAAATAGTAGTTTTGGGTTTGGGGAACATAATTCACTCTTTGTTTTGTTGTTAAGTCACTAAGTGGTGTCCAGCTCTTTTGCGACCTTGTGGATTGTAGCTCACCAGACTCCTCTGTCCATGGGATTTCACAGGCAAGAATACTGGAGTGGGTTGCCATTTCTTCCTCCAGGGGATTTTCCACAGATCAAACCTGCATCTCCTGCATTGACAGGTGGATTCTTTACCCCTGAGCCACCTTACCCCTGTTAGAAAACTTTCTAACAGTTAGAAAGTTAGAAAACTTTCTCATGCATCCAACCTGGGCTAGTGATCTGTTTCACCATAGATAATACACATGTTTCGATGCTGTTCTCTCGAAACATCCTGGTGCACTGGGAAGACCCAGAGGGATTAGGTAGAGAGGGGGGTGGGAGGGGGGGTCGGGATGGGGAATACATGTAAATCCATGGCTGATTCATGTCAATGTATGACAAAAACCACTACAATATTGTAAAATAATTAGCCTCCAACTAATAAAAATAAATGAAAAAAAAAGAAAGTTATATTCTAACAGGAGAGTCACAGCTGTCCAAATAGAGCTTGCAAACATTTTAAACACCACTTATTTTTTTTTTTACCAAGCTCTCTCTGAAAAAAAAAAAAAGTCAAAATTTCAAAACAAATTCTTTTATAGTAGAGCTGAAACATGACTCGTTTAAAAACACATTTAATAGAGGTGCCTATTCTTCTTGATTACGACAGATGTTATTAGTAAACTTAGCAAATATGGGTGTTTTAATATCTCGTGAGAGTGCATGACAGTCCTGTCTATCCTTGGGGGCCAAAGAAGGAAAACTGGAAGGGTCATAGTTTTGTTTGAACTCACTGTGAGCACATCATCATCCCCAATATTTATATCTTTTTTAAGGAATATCATACCTGAAAATATACTTGACCAATTACAGTTTTATATAAAATTTCTAATTGGAAAAGAACCCCACACCACCGTAGTGATTTCCCATAACTCATGTGCTTCTTATGCTATGTAATTTACAATTGCTCTCCTTCTTGAACAGGATTAAAGTCATATGTCATGGGTGATTAGATAGCCCCTTTGTACCCTCAGGTTCAAAGAAATAAATGGGAACAATTTTCCTTTCAATAGACAATGGTGGATAAAGAAGCAAATACACAAGGTCAGCCATAATCAGCCTGCATGGCTGTGGCAGTGCCTGAAACATATACATAGTAATAGACCTGATTAAGAACACCTCTTATTTCTGATTATAATATTTTCCTCTGGATTATAACACTATGCCCTTGGGGTTTTCAAAGAAAATAAAAACTTTATAGATTCTCTAAAAAGATTATGATAAAAATAGCAAACTGTCTCATGCTACCATTCAAGATTCAAATTTATTTTTAAAGGTTTTCCATTTCTCTCCTAATGTGTGATATATTTTGGGGAAGGAATTTTATTTGTTTGACATATTCCCTTCTCTGATTCAGTCCCGCACACTATAAAAAGAAATATTTTTCAATTAAAGATTGCAGTTAATATAGTGAGCTTTGAAAAGGTCAAAACCTCAGTCTAGGCTTCAACCATAGTGGCTTTTACAGAGTTTTATTTCTTTATTATTAACAATATTATGTTTGTTCTTAGGTGTAGTAAAGACAGAATTGGTCAGAGAGATGAAAACAATACAGAATAGTTTAGCTTTCTTATTTTCTTATCCAAAAGCTTTGATAACAGAAAGGATTTCTGGCTAGTTTGTGTGTGTGTGTGTGTGTTTTGCCATATCCAGAAAGAAATTTACCTTGCCAATATGTTATTTGAGATGGCATTGCTTCTTTGGAACAGTACCCAAGAGGAGGGCTGTATCCCTTTTCTAGTAATATACAATCCACACAGCAGGAAGAAGTCAGTTCATGTACTTTTGAAATAGATTTTAAACTTTGAAAAAATATGAATCTATCTGGATTGATGGTACATATGTGTGTACATTATCTTTGCCTGTGTACTCAAATGGGGCATCTGTATTTAATCTGACAGTATATCTCATGAACATACAAATTGAGCAAGTTTCATATCAGAGGTAATCAAGTTCTCTGTGACAACCTCAGCAATCTTCCTGTTTCAGGGTGGGTGACATATCTGTCCTCCTGGATAAAGCCCTGACTAGTAGATGAGAATGTTAACATCTTTCACTCTTTATATCTATCCAGAGATAATTCAGAGGACAAAGGAGATAGTGTGTGCCACATTAGGGCTTGTTTTGTTCATTCTTAAGACGGTTAAGTGGAGACAGGTGACTATGAAATATGACAAAGCTAATATTTATTTTCATCAGTAATGTTTTTACTTGAAAGCATTCCTTTGGTGAAGGGATTTATTACCAGCTCATTTATATAACTTATTTCTATTTCAATGAAAGTTTGTAGTTCACTATGTGATTATGTGCCATGCTGAGGCTCCTGAGAACATCCTTTCTAAGAAAACAGTCTCTAACTGGTCAAGCACCTATTCCCTCTGGAAAAGAATCAGATGGGAAACTCAGTTATTCAAACAGTAGTTTGAAGCTACTGTAGATTTAGAATTCCTTCAACTGCTGGAATCAATGTGTTGAAAGACAAGGGTACTTGGGGATACATGAAGAGTTTTTGTGTTGCTTATTAAGAAAAAATGTAATAGGAGCTACATGAAGATCATAACTATAGTGGTATTGAAAATGCGTTCATTTCTTTCCCTTTTCTACTACCTTTTCTGGATTATTTTCTTTCCCCTTGTGTCCTAATTCTACAATGTCATTTAGGACCAGAGATAGAAATATTAGATGCTAATAGAAATATTAATATTTCTTCATTCTGTATATGGTGAGTGAATGCATTTATCCTTTTGCTTCATCCCTTCCATAACTTACAATAATAATACTGAGCTTTGGAGTTATTTAGAGGGCATGAAAATAGGGCTGTATCAAGAATAACAGATCTCATATTTTTGACTTTCACATCACGTGTTGATTAACAACCTTTCATCAAGGGGAACTGTTTCTTCATTGTTGGAGGGCTTGTTGTAAAGACCATTAAAGATTTTTGTGTGACCGGGCACATGAACTATTTTTCACATGATGTAGAAAATAAAAGAGGAACCTTTAGGATATAGCATAAAAATATTATGTCAGTCAAGCTCTTTGAGGTTGCGAGAAAGAGACACACTTGGTTACTTTCAGTTTTGGAGATTTATTGTAATATGCAAAAATGATTTCTTTTGAAGACCACTCCATCAACCATGTAGTTTCAGATGTATACCACAATTTATAAAAATTGGAAAATGTAGTCAGTTTTCCTTCGACAACTGTGTTAGGGTTACAAAGAGAAAATAGGTTATCCCTAACACAGTTGTCCAAATGGAGAATTTGACTTGAGTTAATAGACTGCTATATCATATGGAGTAACTTCTGGAGAGTTGGCCTCCTTCATACAGCCCATATACCATTGCTTTCAAATAAAGTGTTGATGCCTAATTTGAGGAGAGCAGAGATGGTTTTAGTGAGATGTAGTGTCAAAACTAAGTCATTGCAGCCAATGCATGAAAGAGAACACTGAAACTAATGATGAATCATTAGCAAGTGTATACGGTTGTACAAGAATGGTATTAAATATTGACGATAGTATTTTTTTTCAATTGGAGGATAATTGCTTTCCAATGTTGTGTTGGTTTCTGCTGTACAACGATGCGAATCAGCTTTAAGCATACAGAGCCTCCCTCCCTTCCCACCCCCCGACCTTGCCACCCCTGACAATAGTATTTTTATCCTGATGAGGTTCATCTCTTTTGTTTCCCCTTGAAACTATCTGTCCTTAGGATACAAGTTAATATGCATTTCCCCTTAGGGCACAATTTGGGAAACTGTAGTAATTTAACTGGTGATATGTCATTTTGTTGATTTTAAAGTAATATTCAAACACCTTTTCTCATCCCTAATTGGCTAAAGTATTACAAAATCAAATTACATAATCCCAAAGAAATATAGTCACGGGAATATATGTAATATCATAGTGAATTGTCTCATTCTTCTAATTTATCCTACATAGTTTAGGCTTTCTTTGTCTTACCCAAGAATACCTCTGGCATTTATTATTCTTCAGAGAGTTGAAATACAGTATTCCTAAGTAAGATTTTGGAAACTCTGTAGGAGGAAGGAGCCATGGGAATCTTGTTTTAGGGTCTATTTTAGGGTCAAACATGGTCATTGAAGGAGTTATACTTTTCAGGTTAAGGCATATATTGTTTAGCAGAGAACTAATTTTGATATGGGAGCAGGAGGAGAAGGGGGCAACAGAGGATGAGATGGCTGGATGGCATCACCGACTCAATGGACATGGGTTTGGGTAGACTCCGGGAGTTGGTGATGGACAGGGAGGCCTAGCGTGCTGTGATTCATGGGGTTGCAAAGAGTCGGACATGACTGAGCTGAACTGAATTTTGATAATTTTCTTCAGAAGGGTTTTTGATATTTGCAAGCACTTTGAGGTTTTATATGTATTACCTGGAGCTCATACAGTACAAAGAGATAGCATACTTAAAGGAGGGAATAATAATTTAGGGCTTGTTTGTTTCATAATTTTTGGAAGAGGAGGAAAAAGTAATGGAGCATGATTCCAGATGATTAAAGGATGAAATGATTCAGTGGTTATGCTACTGTTGAAATCTAAATAAAGTTTGAGAATTCCTAAGAATGAGCTAGTTATTATAAAATCAGGTCATCCAGATTCTTATTGGATTTTAACATTAAAAGTCTTGCATCCTCTAGTTTCTAGTTTTCCAGAGATTGTCTCAGATTTACAACAGAAAGTCCCATATTTTGGGAACCCCCTCAGTCCCAAGGAAACCAGCACTATTGGTTACCTCCTCATGAGAAATCATAGGCCAAAATCACCCAGCTAATTAAGCTGCTCTCAAATTCCTGACTCACACAAAAATATGTTGGTGGCTTTAAACCACTATTTTTTTTAACATTTGTTTGTTTATTTATTTGATTGTGCTGAGTCTTCATTGGTGCGCCAGCTTTCTCTAGTTGTGACAAGCAGGGACTACTCTCTAGTTGCTGTGTGTGGGCCTCTCGCTGCAGTGGAGTGTCTTGTTGTGCAGCACAGGCTCTATGGTGAGCAGGCTTCAGTAGTTGTGGCATGTGGGCTCAGTAGTTGTAGCTCCCAGCCTCTAGAGTGCAGGCTTAATAGTGACACATGGGCATAGTTGCTCCTTGGCATGTAGGATCTTCCTCAACCAGGGATTGAATCCATGTCCCCTTCATTGGCAGGTGGTTTCTTTATCACTGAGTCACCAGGGAAGCCCTAAACCAGTGTTTTGTGGTAATTTCTACACATCAACTAATAACTAATACTGTACCCATTTTACAATTGAAGAAATAGAAGCAGACATTTTAATTTCAGAAAAAAATTATCTTTTACAGAGTTGCTTAGCCCACATATCTAGTATGAATATAGATTCAGTGTGATTGTGGACCACAATTACCATTATGTGTGCCAAAGTGACATGAAATTTTAAAAAAATATGAACCATCAATAATTCAGGTTTCAGTAATGGCCTGAGATTTGAAAGAGAACAACAAGAAAGCATTATTGGTAAACATCAGACATTTCTGATATCTTCAGAATTGACTAATGAGGAAATTGAATAATCAGCAAAATTTTGAATAAATTAAGATCATTTGCTCTCTGTATGCCATCAATATTTTGAATAACTTGCTCCAGTCAACACCTTGTCTTCCTTTAGACTGCACACAATGAACTGGCTTACATATATTTGGGTTTAGTAGTGCAATGAGGTTTTCACAACAAGCCTCACTGTTGCTGTAAGTATTTTGAATAAACCATCAAACATGCTCAAAATAGACACATATTTTAGCAAAGAGTCTGTCTTAAGCAGCCCAATAATGAAGGTTTTACTTGCAGCAATATCATTTAGTGCATTGTTTCAATTCTTTTCTGTTATATACAGAGCTATCGCCAAAGGCCTTCTAGAATTTCAAGAAAAAAAAAAAAACTGCCTTTTCAAGTTGAGTTGTTAGAGAATTGGTAGTTTAGCATTTTATATCCTACCAGACTTGCATGAAAATTGTACTTGTTGAGGATAAGTAAAAAGAAATCTTTGTTCACACTCAAGTCAGTTAGAAGATTTTAAAATTAATGAAGTTTATTGTTTTTTAAAATGTATTTTCAGGTAAATATAATAACATTAAGGTCAGATGAAGTTGGACTTTGGATGTGAAATCAAAGACTTTGAACTTTACTTGCATTCCAGCAATTCCTCAATCTTGTTATACCTCAGAATGACCTGGAAGCTTTAAAACTACAGACTCCAGGACTCCAACCCAGATTGAATAGCCAAGGTAGGTGTTAATTTTCTTTTTGCTTTTATTTGTTTTTACAGCAACTTGATGACAGGCAAAAAGGAAGACAATTCCAGGGAAATGTACAAGATGGACTGATAGAATGAGGAGAGACAATCTCTTGAGAGACAGTGGAAGCAAGTATTTCATATAAGGGTTTTTTAATATGGTTTTAGGCATAAGGTGATTGCCAAGATTAGGATAGCGGCAATGGTAATGAAACACCTTTTTACTAATGTCAGACATTTCCACAGAAGTCTGTTTCTCTTTGCTATTTTTGGTTTGGTCTTGTCCTGCTCTTGTGTGCTCTTCCTTTAAAGGCCAGATAATGTTAAATTTACATCTGTATAGAATAAACCACCAGAAATTCAAACAGTCAGAAATGTCATCCTGTCAGCCTGGGTTCTGCTTTGAATTATGCCTTTCAGTCAAAGGAAAGCTTGGACTACCCCTGAGGTTACATTTGATCCTCAGATCTTTCTGTCCCCACCAGAAGAGAGGTTAGAAAGAGAGAAAAATCCTCAAACAATACTTTCTGCAAACAAGTAACACCTAAACAGAGGAGAGAGGATGAGCAGGGTCAGGAGAGAAAAGTCTCAGATGAGAGTGCTCATTTATGTTCAAAATATTACATATCACTCTTGGAGATGGAGGCGTTATTAGATGAAAGCACTCTCATTTCATCAAAAGAAGAACAGGTAGCCTCAAACCACCCCTGGAAGTATGTCTAAGCGTGATGATATTAAGTGGCAACTTGCTATTATATGTGTTCAATCAAATATCCTTGATAGTTGCTTTTTGCACCCAGTCCAATTCTCAAACTTGGGAATCTTTGGGAATTGGATTATGTCATAATAATTGAATTTATTATGTCTTATGTCAGCAACTACATACAGGTTTATAGAGCACACAGTTTTGTCTACTGTAAGACAAAATTGTGTACTCTATAAATTTCTATGCTTTATCCACTCAGTCACCGCCCCCCAAATCAATCTAGAAGATATTTAGAAATGCAAAGAAAGATGTATGTTCTCTCTCTAAAAGCAAATAGAAAGGTAACTTAATAAAAAAAGATGTATTATAAACCAAGTTGTTTTCTGTTTGGTGTTGTTTTCTACAATGCTAACTGTAGCTCTCCCCTGTATTTGAATGATAACCTACATACACTCTCATGGTGTGCTCAGAATAAACATTGGCATGATAATCAGACTAGGTATCTCTGCTGGGGAAAGAAAGGCTACAATACTGGTCACCAGGCGGAAGCTCAAAACATCTCTTGTGGTTATGGGAGGAAAGATCATAAAATATTCACTTTAACATTTGCAGCATTGTACACTGAATTTTCACACACATCTGTCCTTGGGTTCTGGAATTACTGCAATAATTATATCTGTGAATCAGTTGAAGTAAATGTTACAAATAGTACAAATAATGACAGTAGCAAGAGCAGCAGTTGACAGATTATTGAAAACCTGTTTGGTGCCAACCACCTTTGGAATTCACAAAGCTCTATGAGGGCAGAGAGTTTTGTTTGATTACTGTTTATATTGTTAGTACCTAGAACCATGCCTATGACTACAGTATGGGCTCATTATAACTAGTGGTTGAACAAATAATGACCTACTATGTTCTAGTCATCATTTTTTTAAATCAAAAAGCAAACAAGACAAATAAGGTATTTGCCTTCGTAGAATGTATAGCCTAGCGGATTGTTTCCCATTGAATATATATACACACATGAACATGTAACTGAGAAATATCACGTAAGGGTAAAGACTTTAAAATTTGTACATTTAATCATTTTTTAAGTTCTTTTGTTATTTTTTAATTTTAATTTTATTGGAATATAGTTGATTTCCAGTGTTGTGAAAGTTTCAGGTATACAGCTAAGTAATTCAGTTATACATATACATATATTCTTCTTTAGACTCTTTTCTTACATAGGTTATCACAGAATATTGCCTAGAGTTCCCTGTGCTATACTGTAGGTCCTTGTTTGTTATCTATCTTATATGCAGTAGTGTATGTATGTTCATCGCAAGCTCCTGATTATTCCCTCCCTCTCACCCCACAAATGTTTCCTTTTTGGTAACCATAAGTTTCTTTTCAATATCTGTAAGTCTGTTTTGTAAATCTGTTCATTTATATCATTATCACTCATAAGAGTTATATCCACATAAGAGTTATATCATGTCTGATATCTTTCTCTGTCTGACTTACTTCACTGGTATGATAATCTCTAGGTCCAGCCATGTTGCTGCAAATGGCATTATCTCATTCTTTTTATGGCTGAGTAGTATTCCATTGTGTGTGTGTGTGTGTGTGTGTGTGTGTGTGTGTGTAAAACCTCTTCTTTATCAATTCATCTATTTGATGGACATTTAGGTTGCTCCTATGACCTGGCTATTGTAAACAGTGCTTCAGTGAACATTGGGGTGCATACCTTTTGTATTATGGTTTTCTCTGGATGTATGCCTAGCAGTGGGATTGTTGAACCATATAATAGTTTTCATTTTATTTTTTAAAAGAACCTCTGCACTGCTCCCCATAGTGGTTATACCAATTTACATTTCCACCAATATTGTAAGGGATTTCCCGGATGGTTCAGACAGTAAAGAATCCGCCTGAAATGTGGGAGACCTGGGTTTGATTCCTGAGTTGAGAAGATCCCTCAGATCTTTAATTGGATGATAATTGCTTTACAGTGTTGTGTCGGTTTTGTTGTTACTACTATGAGAATCAACCATAAGTATATGTATATCCCCTCCCTCCCACCCCACCCCAGTGCTCCCACCCCACCCCCATCCCACCCCATGTGATGATGGCTATTTTGACTGGTGTGAGGTGATACCTCATTGTAGTTTTGATTTGCATTTCTCTGATAATTAACGGTGTTGACCATCTTCTCATGTGCTCTTTGGCCATCTTTATGTCTTCTTTGGAGAAATGTCTCAGATCTTCTGCCCATTTAATTTGTTTTTAATAGCACTGAAACATGTATATTATCAAGTGCGAAACAGATCACCAGCCCAGGTTGGATGCATGAGACAAGTGCTCAGGGCTGGTGCACTGGGAAGACCCAGAGGGATGGGATGGAGAGGGAGGTGGGAGGGGGGGATCATGATGGGGAACACATGTAAATCCATGGCTGATTCATGTCAATGTATGGCAAAAACCACTACAATATTGTAATTAGCCTCCAACTAATAAAAACAAATGAAAAAAAAATTTTTTTTATATTGAGCTGTTTGTATATTTTGGAGAGTAATACCTTGTTGGCTGCTTTATTTGCAAATATTTTCTCCCATTTTATGGACTGCATTTTTGTTTTGTCTATGGTTTCCTTTGTTGTGCAGAAGCTTTTAAGTTTACTTAGGCCCCATTTGTTTATTTTTGTTTTATTTTCATTACTCTAGAAGGTGGATCAAAAAAGATCTTACTACTATGTTCCATGTCAAAGGGAGTTCTGCCTCTCTTTTCCTCTAAGAGTTTTATAGTATCTGGCCTTATATTTAGGTCTTTAACCCACTTAGAGTTTATTTTTTGTATAATGTGTTATGCAGTGTTCTAATTTCATTCTCTTACATGTAACTATCCAGTTTTCCCAGGAGCACTTATTGAAGAGACTGTCTTTTCTCCATTGTATATTCTTGCCCCCTTTGTATAGAGTAGTTGACCATAAGTACATAGGTTTATTTCTGGGCTTGCTCTCCTGTTCCACTGACCTATATTAAAATTTATTTATTGTGCCTTTTTCCCTATTAGGATGTAAGTTTCACATGGATTGGAACTTGTCTGTCGTCTTCACTATGTCCTCTAATGCCTAGAACAGTTCCTACTCAATAAATAGTTAAACTTTTGATCATTCTGCCCACACTTGGTTTACATTCCCTGGGCATTTATTTACTTTGAACAGGGGAAGCTTACACTGAACCTCCAGTACTTTAGTTGAAAGATATATGAATAAAAGTCACAGAGAAAGGACTGAAAGATAGGAAAGAGAAACCAATAAAGAATATTTCCTAAAAGAAACTATAAATGACAAAATCACAGAAATGAAGAACAGATTAGAGGTTTCCAAAAGTTAGGAGCAGGGTGGGATGAATTAAAGTGAGTATAGCTATAACAAGGCAACTCAAGGATCCTTGTGGTAAGGGAATTGTTCTGTGTCAATTGTGTCAATGTCAGTGTGTATCCTGGTTGTGATACTGTACTGTAGTTTTCCAAGATGTTGCCATTGGGAGAAACTGATTAAATGATACATAGGTTCTCTCCATATTATTTCTTATAAGTGTGCGTGACTCTACAATTACCTCAAAATCAAGTGTTTAGTTAAAAACGTCACTGTTACTGTGTCAGAAATAATGCACTTAGAATATTTAGATACTTAAAATACAGATGGAAATTTTGCTCCCCCATAGAAGGCTCACTTCTAACTTTATTTTCCAAGGATTGATAGAGACATCTCACAGGCCCAAGCCAGCAATTACTGACAGCAGACAAAGTGGTGTGCTACATAAATGTATGTGTTTTACCATCTCTATTGCCATGAAAAATATTTCTAAAATCCAAAATGTCATGTTTTCAAGTTATTCTCAAAGCTGCTGGCAGTTGTAGCTGTTTGTAACATTGATTCTCAGTCTGGAATGCATGACGAACAACTTGAACATGACTCTGGGATTTGGCATGTAGGTCTGTTTGCTCTTTTCAATGGTTTTGGATGACATCCAGACAAATTCATAAATGTAATATTCAGAGCATACTTCTTTTCTTTCCCAGCCTATCCCAACACATAAGTCACTTCCATGGGTGTGTGCTTGGGTACTTTTAAGCAAGAAGGCAAGAGTAAAATACACACACACACACACACACACACACACACACACACATGCATACATACACATCCTTCTGGATCACCACTTATATGAAAATTCTATGGAAAAGGAACATCCATTTTTAAATAATAGCCTAGTATGTGAGTCTCCCAGCATTGCAGTCTCCAACTTCTTGGCAGCAACATTTTGTGTTTGTTTGGTATCATAGGTAAATAGTATTTAAATATAAATATACATCAAATCTGGTACTGATGTTGAGTCCAAATTCTTCACTTCTTTGAAATCTGATGTAAAGGTTATAGACTAACTCCTCAAGATTCTGGTGTTACATGAGATCAACTCACTTGACTAACAACGTGACTGTATACACAATGTGGTCACTATAAATAGTGTGTGAAAAATGTTTGACTTTATGAACTTGTAAAACTATCACAGTTTGTAAATATTTAAATCTACTCTACTTTTATGTGATTTACAAGCTTCTATTCATAGATTGCTTCCAATGCTTATAAAAAACTGCATTCATTATTGTTAAAGTGCCTCAACCTCATGGAATCTAGAATTTTTTTCTACTTGATACTTAATATAGCATTTTAATAATTTTATAAACTGTTATAGCACCTGAAATACAAATTATCCCCTTGATAATTATGTGTTTTTCTTTGTATATAGTTGTCTGATAACTGTTATGTCTGTAAAACCTAGTTTTCCAAATAGAAATCTATGTTCAATATAAACATATGTAACACAGAGAACAAGACAGTCATAGATATTTTCATTAAAAAAGGACAGCTATTTAGCTTTTTAGTCAAAAACAGCTTTTAGTCTAGTCAAAGCTTTGACTAGCTTTTAGAAGCTAGTCAAAGCTATGGTTTTTCCAGTAGTCATGTATGGATATGAGAGTTGGACAATAAAGAAAGCTGAGTGCTGAAGAAATTGGTGCTTTTGAACTGTGGTGTTGGAGAAGACTCTTGAGAGTCCCTTGGACTGCAGGGAGATCAAACCAATCAATACTAAAGGAAATCAGTCCTCAATATTCATTGGAAGGACTGATGCTGAAGCTAAAACTCCAATACTTTGGCCACCTGATGTGAAGAACTGACTCACTGGAAAAGACCCTGATGCTGAGAAAGATTGAAAGCAGGAGGAGAAGGGGATGACAGAGGATGAGATGGTTGGATGGCATCACTGACTCAATGGACGTGAGTTTGAGAACCTCTGGGAGTTGGTGATGGACAGGGAAGCCTGGCATGCTGCAGTCCATGGGGTCACAGAGAGTTGGACACAACTGAATGACTGAACTGTACTGATTTAGCTTTTTAGTGATTGTGTTCATACGTATATGTACACAAGGTTTATGTTTTTCACTTCATTTAATTTTATTTTTTTTTACTATATGATAGTTTCCAATACATACATAAGGGAAACTTGTGTATTTTTTAAACAATTTGTTTATTTGTTTTTGAATGTGCTGGGTCTTTGTTGCTATGCGGGCTTTTATTTGTGGAGGACATGGGCTACTCTCTAGTTGCAGTGCATGTGCTTCTCATTGTGGTGTGCCTTCTCTTGTTGTGGAATGTGAGCTATAGGGCACACAGGCTTCAGTAGTTACAGCTCCTGGGCTCTAGAGTACAGGCTCAGTAGTTGGAGCACAGCGGCTTAGTTGTTCCATGGCATGTAGAATCTTCTGGGATCAAGGGTTGAACCCATGTCACCAGCATTGGCAGGTGGATTCTTTACCACTTAGCCACCAGAGAAACCTCTGTATTTTTAATTAAATCAATAGGGTTTAATTGGTTTTTTTTACTTTCACTTTCTACCTATGTGAGATTTGGATAATTCATATAACCTCTCTGATCTTTATTTCCGTATCTGTTAAAGTAAGATGATAATACCACATACTTCTCCAATTTCTCATAAACAGTAAATGAAATGATCCATGTAACATTCTCATAATACTTGGCTTTCAGTGAGCGCTCAATGAATATTAGCTGTAGTTATTGATACTATCAGTACTAATACCAACACCATCACCACCAATATTACATACTTTTGTGTTCTGTAATTATTGTCTTTAAGTTTACTACAATAAGCTTTTCTACAGGATATTAGGACTCTATTAAAACATAATTTAATATGCATGCATGTCATTAGATTTACCATTCTTAAAAATATGTTTTATAAAACAATAATTTGTTGGACATATTTGGGAGTAAAACTTATTTTAAACTATTTTTTCTATACTGTATTTTTCTTTGAGAATAACCCACTACCAATTCCATCAAGTGGTCATCCCAAGTATTTTATTTCAGTGCTGAGTTATATGAATTATATAAATTTTTATTACCTAGCCTTGGAAATCTAAATTATTTTTATACAGGGTAAATAATTCTATATTCCATCTATTAAACAAATCCAGTAGAACCAACTTAATTTATAAAGGGATAATCGCATGCTGTTATGTTGTTGTTGTTAAGTTGCTAATTTGTGTCTGACTCTTTGCAACCCCATGGACTGCAGTGCGCCAAGCTTCCCTGTCTTTCACTTTCTCCCATAATTTGTTCAAATTCATGTCCATTGAGTTGGTGATGCCATCCAACCATCTCATCCTCTGTCATCTCCTTTTCTTCCTGCCCTCAATCTTTCCCAGCATCAGGGTGTTTTCCAGTGAGTCAGCTCTTGACATCAGGAAGCCAAAATATTAGAACTTTAGCATCAGTTCTTCCAATACTCAGGATTGATTTCCTTTAAGATTGACTGGTTTGATCTCCTTGTTGCCCAAGGGACTCTCAAGTGTCTTCTCCAGCACCACAGTTCGAAAGCATCAATTCTTCAGTGCTCATCCTTCTTTATGGTCCAACTCTCACATCCGTACATGACTATTGGAAAAACCATAGCTTTGATTATGCATGCATGCCTGCTAAGTTGCTTCAGTCATGTCCAACTCTTTGTGACCATATGGACCATAACCCACCAGGCTCCTCTGCCCATAGGATTCTCCAGGCAAGAATACAGGAGTGGGTTGCCATATGCTCCTCCAGGTGATCATTCCGACCCAGAGACCGAACCCATGTCTATTATGTCTCCTGGATTGACAGGCTGCGTTCTTTACCACTAACACTACCTGGGAAGATAGCTTTGGCTATAGACAGTTATACAGTTATGAGCTTGATGTTTATTTTCATGCTTGCATGCACACACATATCTTATTTGTCTATACTGATCACTCTATGTATTTCTACCTATCTATTGATTAATGTAATAACACAGGCATCTTCATAGTCATAGAACTAGTCAACTCCATAGTTACTGGCAGTAGGATTACATCTAGAATATTAAAGGAAAATCTTTCATCTGTTAAAAATCTCATCATTCCAAGCTGTTTTATATTGTTAGATGACATTTTGGAATTAGGCCATAGCTGGTAGCAGTGATGGAAAGAAACAATGAAAAGAGAAAATGATTGGTAAAGCCGCTAATGAACTGATTTGACACAGTGTTTAGCACACAGAGTTCATTATAAACTTGTAGATGACAGCCATTTAGACTATTCTGAGTGACAATATTAAGAAAGAAACTAAAGCAGAGTCTGTAGCTGATACTGCAAAAGTCATCTACAGTATTGAAAAGGTCACTTGTGATTTGCAAGACTGCACATTTCTTGATGAACTGAGGATACATACATATGTAAGTTTGTGTAACCTGGAAGGTTGATGATATAGCTAAAACTCTTATGGAAGGAAACATATTTGACAAATGGTTTATAGAATGTTAAAAAAATCTGAACATCAAAATAATAAAATAAATTCCTAAATTCAATGGATTATTTAATATTTATTATAACACATAAAGAGACAAATGAGAATTATTTTTAAATTGTGGAGGGGAGTCAATTAACTCTCTAAAGTATTGAAGTTGCACAGTGGAAACAAGGTGAGCCTTCTAGACATCAGTTTTAAGAATAAATAAAAGAATGGCTAATGCTGTCAAAATCCATGCCAAAACATTATTCTCATTAAACAAAAGACCTGCAAATTTTAGTAAAATTAGATGCCTTCTATAACTCTGTGCCACGATATATGGGGAAAACTTGCCAAATACTGAAAACTCAGAGAATATCAAGGAACACATGTAGGAAGAAAGTCTGCTGCTATGAATTTCAAAGTGGTATTGCTAAATTTGTCAATCTCTTGTTTAGAAAGGCAAGCATGGGCATTTACAGAGTTACCTCTGTGTATTTCTTGCATTCCATTAGGCATTAAAAGAATGCAGGCTTGGACTATGGAGAACAGTGTGGAGATTCCTTAAAAAATTGGACATAAAACTGCCATATGACCCAGCAATCTCACTCCTGGGCATACACACCGAGGAAACCAGATCTGAAAGAGACATGTGTACCCCAATGTTCATCACAGCACTGTTTATAATAGCCAGGACATGGAAGCAACCTAGATGCCCATCAGCAGATGGATAGATAAGAAAGCTGTGGTACATATACACAATGGAATACTATTCAGCCATTAAAAAGAATACATTTGAATCAGTTCTAATGAGATGGATAAAAGTGGAGCCCATTATACAGAGTGAAGTAAGCCAGAAAGATAAAGACCAATACAGTATACTAATGCATATATATGGAATTTAGAAAGATAGTAACGATAACCCTATATGCAAGACAGAAAAAGAGACACAGATGTATAGAACAGACTTTTGGGGTCTATGGGAGAAGGCGAGGGTGGGATGATCTGAGAGAACAGCATCAAAACATATATATTATCAAGTGTGAAAGAGATAGCCAGCCCAGGTTAGATGCATGAGACAAGTGCTTGGTGCTGGTACACTGGGATGACCCAGAGGGATGGGATGGGGAGGGAGATGGGAGGGGGGTTCAGGGTGGGGAACACATGTAAATCCATGGCTGATTCATGTCAATGTATGGCAAAAACCACTACAATATTGTAAAGTAATTAGCCTCCAACTAATAAAAATAATTGGAAAAAAATAATAAAAAAATAAAATAAAGTCAAATAAATAAATAAATAAAAAGAATGCAGGCTTGGGAGTTCCCTGGTGGCGTAGTGGTTAGCATTCTGGGCTTTCACTGCTATTGCCCAGGTTCAATCCCTGGTTGGGGAACTGATATCCCACGAGCCACACAACATTGCAAATAATAATAATAATAAAAGGAGGCTTGAAAATGAAAGTGTTAGTCACTCAGTTGTGTCCAACTCTTTGTGATCCTATGGACTATAGCCCGCCAGGTTCCCCTGTCCATGGGATTCTCCAGGTAAGAATACTGGAGTGGGTTTCCATGCCCTCCTCCAGGGGATCTTCCCGACCCAGGGATTGAACCTGGGTTCCTGAATTGCAGACAGATTCTTTACTGTCTGAGCCATTAGGGAAGCCCAGTTGAGGTTTATTGAAGTATTAAACAGGACATAGTCTATGGCTGGTTGGGGAGAAGTAGAGATTTCAATAACATACACAACTCTGTGTCATAAGTAAAAGTATACTATACTAGCCCCTCTGCCACATAAACCCCTGTAAACTCCTGGTCCATGGATAACTTGGTTTATTTGAAGATAAATAATTGCTAATGAGGAATCAGCAAAAGATCTACAAAAATATGCCATGAAAAAATACAGGCGTACCTTGGAGATACTGTGCATTCACTTCCAGACCACCACAATAAAACAAGGTTTTCCCAGTGCATATAAAAGTTATATTTACTGTAGTCTCTTAAGTGTGGATAGCATTATGTCTTAAAAAACAATGCATATCCATTAATTTTAAAAATGCTTTATTTTGCTAAAAGAAAAAATGCTAGCCATCATCTGAGCCTTCAGGGAATCTTAATCCTTTTGCTGGTAGTGTATCTTGCCTTGATGTTAATGGCTACTGACTGATCAGGATGGCTATTGCTAGTGGTTGGAGTGGCTGTGGCAATTTCTTAAGATGAGACAACAATGAAGATTGCTTCATGATTGTCTCCTCCTTTCACAAATGGTTTCTCTGTAGAACATAATGCTGTTTAATAGCATTTTACCCACAGTAGAACTTCTTTCAGAATGGGGGTCAACCTTCTAAAACACTGCTACTGCTTTGTCAACTAAGTTTTTGTAACATTATAAATCCTTTGTTGTCATTTCCACAGTCTTCACAACATCTTCATCAGGTGTAAATACAGTCTCAAGAAATCATTTTCTTTGCTCATCCATAAGAAGCAATTCCTCATTCATTCGGGTTTTATCATGATATTGCAGCAATTAATTCACATCTTCAGGCTCCACTTCTAATTCTCTTGTTATTTCCACACCATCTACAGTTAACCTCCTCCACTGAAGTTTTGAACCCCTCAAAGTCAATCACGGGGGCTGGAATCTACTTTTTGCAAACTCCTGTTAATGGTGATATTTTGACCTCTTCCTGTGAATCACAAGGGTTCCTAATGGCATCTAGGATGATGAATGATTTCTAGAAGGTTTTTCAATTTACTTTGCTCAGATCTATGAGAGAAATCCCTATCTATGACAGCTATAGCATTTATGAAATGTATTTCTTAAATAATAAGACTTGAAAATCAAAATGACTTCCTGATCCATGGGCTGCAGAATGGATGTTGTATTCCAGGCATGTAAAGAACATTAATCTCTTTGTCCACCTCCATCAGAGATCTTGGGTGACCACATGCATTGTCAATGATCAGTAATATTTTTGAAAGGAATCAGTTTTTTTTTTTTTCATATCTGTAGGTCTCAACAGTGGGCTTAAAATATTCACTAAGCCATGTTGTCAATAGGTGTGCTGTTGTCCCAGCTTTTTCTTCCATTTCTAAATCACAAGCAGAGTAGATTTAGCATAACTCCTAAGGGCCGTAGGATTCAGAATGGTAAATGAGCATTGGCTTCAACCTAAAGTCACCAGCTCCACTGGCCCCTAACAAGAGAGTCAGCCTGTCTTTTGAAGCTTCTGAGAAAGGCGTTGACTACTCCTCTTGAGCTGTGAAAATCCTAGATGGCATTTTCTTCCAATAGAAGGCTGTTTTGTCTCCACTGAAAATCTGTTGTTTAGTGTAGCCACCTTCGTTAATTATCTTAGCTAGATCTTTTGGATAACTTTCTGCAGCTTCTACATCAGCAGTTGCTGCTTCACCTTGCACTTTTATGTGACGGAATCACTTCTTTCCTTAAACCCTATGAACCAACCTCTGCTAGCTTAAAACTTTTCTTCTGCAGCTTCCTCACTTCTCTCAGCCATCATAAAATTGAACAGTTAGGACCTTGCTCTAGA
Organism: Dama dama; assembly: GCF_033118175.1. Lineage (NCBI taxonomy): Eukaryota > Metazoa > Chordata > Mammalia > Artiodactyla > Cervidae > Dama > Dama dama. The sequence goes on from NC_083714.1 coordinate 30,251,593, forward strand.
TTGGACTCTGGCTTAAGAGAATGTTGTGGCTGGTTTGGTCTTCTATCCAGACCAATAAAACTATCTTTATATCAGTAATAAGGCTATTTTTCTTTCCTATCACTCATATTTTCATTGAAGTAGCACTTTTAATTTCCTTCATTAACTTTTCCTTTGCATTCACAACTTGGCTAACTCTTTGGAAATGTTAATGGAAACAACAAGGAGATATCACCTCACATTGGTTAGAATGACCATCATCAAAATGTCTACAAAGCATAAATGCTGGAGAGAGTGTGGAGAAAAGGGAACCCTCCTACAGTGTTGGTGGGAATGTAAATTAGTATAGTCACTATGGAGAACAGTATGGTGGTTCCTTAAAAAACTAGAAATAGAGCTGCCGTATGATTTTGTAACCCCACTCCTGGGCATATATCCAGAGGAAACCATAGTTTGAAAAGGTACATGCGTGCCAATGTTCTTTGCAATGCTCTTTACAGTAGTCAAGACATGGAAGCAACCTTTATGTCCATCGATAGATGAATGGATAAAGGAGGTGTGTGTGTATGTGTATGTGTGTGTTTATCTTTCAAAAAATGCAGCTCTTGGTTTCATTGATTTTTTTGAAAGTTATATTTCCATTTTCATTTGGCTTAAAATATTTTCTGATTTCCTCTTTGATTTCGTCATTGACCCCCCCTCCCCTCTTTTTTCTTGCAACATGCTATTTTGGCTTGATGTATTTGTGCTTTTCCCATTTTTATTTCAATCAGCCTCCCTCTGTCTTTTGATTGGAACATTTAGTCTATTGACATTTAAAGTAGTTATTGATGAGTATGTACTTATCACCATTTTATTGTTTTCCAGTTGTTGTTCTTTTAATTCTTCTCTGTTCATGTCTTCTTTTTGTTTCTGTTTGATGTGGAAGACAGTCACATCTTTCCTCAGAGTGTGCTGACAGCTATCACTGTGGTAGGCAGTGGGTCTGGAGATGGAGGAGTTAGATCCTGTGCAGGGTGTGAGGTGTGACTTCCTTTCTGCTCAGTCATCATCATCTCCCCGTCAGGGGTGGGGTCTGATCCCAAGTTATTGGAGTAGAAACTCTCAGTGTCAAGCTCTAGCTGGTTCTGTTTTATTTTAATGTGTATTTTTCCTTGTCTCTGTACCAGTACTTTTGCCCTGAAGAAGGGGAACACTGAAGCAAGTAAGGCTCCTATGCTTACATAGATTTGATCCTCTGCCTGTGTCAGCATCTGTTGTTGTTCAGTCACTCTGTCATGTCTGACTCTTTGCGACCCCATGGACTGCAACTCTCCAGGCTTCCCTGCCCATCAGCATTTCCCGGAGTTTGCTCAAACTCAAGCCCATTGAGTTGGTAACGTCATCCAACCATCTCATCCTCCCTTGCCCCATGCTCCTCCTGCCTTCAATCTTTCCCAGCATCAGGATCTTTTCCAATGAGCCTGCTGTTCCCATCAGGTGGCCAATTTGGCATCTGTGGTTCCAATCAGATGTGGCCCATGGTTGCATCTTTTCCCTGATGGTGACCACCCCTGATATAGTGCTTTACTGTGTCATGGAGTGAATAGTGAATGGAAGAAAAGCTATGACCATCTTAGACAGCATATTAAAAAGCAGAGACATTACTTTACCAAAAAAGATCCATCTAGTCATATTTTTCCAGTAGTCATGTATGGATGTGAGAGTTGGACTATAAAGAAAGCCGAGTGCCAAAGGATTGCTGCTTTTGAACTGTGGTGTTGGAGAAGACTCTTGAGAGTCCCTTGGACAGCAAGGAGATTCAACCAGTCCATCCTAAAAGAAATCAGTCCTCAATATTCATTGAAAAAACTGATGCTGAAGCTGAAACTCCAATACTTTGGCCACCTGATTTGAAGAACCAACTCATTGGAAAAGACCCTGATGCTGGGAAAGATTGAAGGCAGGAGGAGAAGGGGATGACAGAGGATGAGATGGTTGGATGGTATCACCAACATGATGGACATGAATTTGAGTAAGCTTCAGGAGTTGGTGATGGATAGGGAAGCCTGTGATGCTGCAGTCCATGGGGTCGCAAAGAGTCAGACATGACTGAGTGACTGAACTGAACTGAATTTGCTCGACTTTGGCTGAGGCAGAGAGTGAGGCTGTCACAGGAAACCTAGAAGCCATGCTGCCATCAGAATTCAGGCTGCTTCTGGGGTGCCACTTGAGTAAGCACCAACCATGGCCATCACTGCCCCACCTGGGCTCTGTTCCAGGATTCGCTTGCTTCTTCCTCCCAAGGTTGAGTCTTTTCCTAGGTCCTGGCAGCCCTGCATCCAATGCTGCACGGTGGCTTGGAGTGATCAGGACCAAGGTGTATACTTGGTTTGGGCGATGGAGCTCAGTGTGGTGAAGCAGTTGTAGGGAAACCTAGCAACCACTAGGGCAGACCTCTCTCAGTCCTGCCTGTTAGTCATTCAGTTGTGTCCAACTCTTTGCAACTCCATGGACTGTAGCCTGCCAGGCTCCTCTGTCCATGGAGTTTCCCAGGCAAGAATAATGAAGTGGGTAGCCATTCCCTTTTCCAGAGGACCTCCCTGCCCCAGGGGTCAAACCTGGGTCTCCTGCATTGCTGGCAGATTCTATATCATCTGAGCCACCAGGGAAGTCCTGCCTGTGGGCAGGCTAACACCTGCATGAGTAGAATCTAGGCTTTCCAGCGTTTCTACCTGTCCCAGCATTTCTCCAGTCTGCCCGGGGTGGGGGAGGGGGTTGGCTCCTATGTATAGAACTCGAGGACTGAGTCACCCAGTCTGTAGCTTGACCCACTCACTCTCCAGTGTGGCTGTCTGCCCCTTGCGATCTGTCTTTTCCTTTGAGACCCCTCCCAGGGGCAAAGGTCTGAACCCAATAACTTTTGTTTTCATCCTACCTGATTATGTGCGTGTCTTTCTTACAACCTTGGTCATATTAGAGTCCTTCTGCAAGTTTCCAGTTAGTTTTCAGTGAGAATTCTTCCACATGTGGATGTATTTTTGATGTGTTTGTGAGAGGACATGAGTTCTATGTCTGTCCTCCTACTCTCCCATCCTAATCTGTCTCTTCTAACAGCATATAAGTACTAAAGTCATGCCCACCAATTTTGCAGCTTTGGCTGCCGAGATTCCTGTTAGGAATAGACCTATTATTTCTTTCAGGTAAAGAACTATTTATATTGGTAGATGCCCTAATGGCTTCTAATAGTCTGACTTGTGCCTGCTAAGATTTTGAAGTGTCACTGGTCAAAGCAGTTTGAATTTCTTGCCTTAATGTATTTCTCCAAGTTCCCTAGCAGTTTATACTGTGGACTGACCTTGCGACTTTGTGAATCCCCTAACAGCTACCATCTTACTTTCTTCAGCTGTGCATGTTAGTCGCTCAGTAGTGTCTGACTCTTTTCAACTCCATGGATTGGGGCCCACCAGGATCTTCCATCCATGGGATTTTCCAGGCAAGAAACTGGAGTGGGTTGCCATTTCCTTCTCCAGGGGAATTTCCCAACCCAGGGATCGAACCTGGGTCTCCTGCATTGCAAGCAGACTCTTTACTGTCTGAGCCACTAGGGAAGACTTTCTTCAGCTGAGTTGTACCCATTATTTTCCCTTGTTGAAATAATCCTCCTTAATTCAACCAGATTTATGTTTCTGGCTTCCTGTGCACAGTTCTGGAGACCTGTCAGCACCTCCAGAAGGTACTTCCCTTGTAGACAGAGTTTGCCACAAACCCAAATGCTGTGGCCCAGTAAGTCTCATGAAAAATCTGGAGTCTCTCATACCCCAGTATTCCACCTGGAAGGATTAGAACTAATTCGAAGAGCTCATAATGCAAAATATGTGGTGATTGACCTGAAAGAAACATTAGCAATCCTGGAGAGTAGCCCAAGATGCAGTGAACCAAAAGGACTCCATGTGTATCTTTATCTACTTGCATCTAGGAGCTGTACCCAGAATTACCAGCAGCTGTCTTTGGGTCCTATCTCATTGCCAAAACTGTCAAATCACTAAAACTGCTAGTAATGAGTTTGATATCCCTTATTCAAGGAAAAATCAACCATGGATTAAGGGAGTACAGTGCCTTACAAACAGGAGGAAGCACAAGCTAGAATCAAGATTGCCGGGGGAAATATCAATAACCTCAGATGTGCAGATGACAGCACCCTTACGGCAGAAAGTGAAGAAGAACTAAAAAGCCTCTTGATGAAAGTGAAAGAGGAGAGTGAAAAAGTTGGCTTAAAGCTCAACATGCGGAAAACTAAGATCATGGCATCCGGTCCCATCACTTGATGGCAAATAGATGAGGAAACAGTGGAAACAGTGGCTGACTTTATTTTTCTGGGCCCCAAAATCACTGCAGATGGTGATTGCAGCCATGAAATTAAAAGATGCTTACTCCTTGGAGGGAAAGTTATGACCAACCTAGACAGCATATTGAAAAGCAGAGACATTACTTTGTCAACAAAGGTCCGTCTGGCGAAGGCTATGGTTTTTCCAGTAGTCATGTATGGATGTGAGAGTTGGACTACAAAGAAAGCTGAGTGCCGAAGAATTGATGCTTTTGATCTGTGTTGTTGGAGAAGACTCTTGAGAGTCCCTTGGACTGCAAGGAGTTCCAACCAGTCCATCCTAAAGGAGATCGGTCCTGGGTGTTCATTGGTAGGACTGATGTTGAAACTGAAACTCCAATACTTTGGCCACCTGATGCAAAGAGCTGACTCATTTGAAAAGACCCTGATGCTGGGAAAGATTGAAGGTGGGAGGAGAAGGGAACAACAGAGGATCAGATGGTTGGATGGCATCACTGACTCAATGGACATGGGTTTGGGTGGACTCCGGGAGTTGGTGATGGACAGGGAGGACTGGAGTGCTGTGATTCATGGGGTCGCAAAGAGTCAGACACGACTAAGCGACTGAACTGAACTGAGTCTTCCCAAAGTCTTTTGGGAAGAGTGAGTTTTATAGAGAGTTAGAAGCAGCAGTGCTGAAACGGGCATGATTGATCGGAAGGTTGGGAACTTCGGTTTTTTGTTGTTGAGGTATGGTAAATTTATAGTATATAATTTTCATCTGTACAACATAGTGACTCACAATTTTTGAAGATTATACTTCATTTGTAGTTATTATAAAATATTGACTATATTTCCTGTGCTGTACAATATATCCTTGTATATCCTGTGTATTACTTTATACACAGTAATTTGTGCCTCCTAATTCCGTACTTCTATCTTGTTCCTTTCCTCTCTCCTTGGGGATTTCTTTACAAGGCTACTGGATCCTATTTTTAGGGTAAGGTGAGTTCACCTAAGCTCAGTGGGAGCATTGTGATTTGTGTATGTTAGGTTTCCTTGACAAGTGTTTTCCCTAATTGCAGGCTAACTTAGGCTTAGATTTGTAATGTGAGCTGGGTCCTTGGGGTGACCTTCATTTTTTGGGTCCTGATATAAAATAAATTTTATCAACTTCAGTCCCAGAATGCTTCATGGGATACATATTATGATATATATTATAAAATATATTTAAAACATGTAATTGATATGAAATATATTTTACATATAATCATTTGGGGATGTATTCTTATTAACAGAATTGATGTCAAGCAATATTAGATATATTTAAACAAATATATCATATTGAAGAAATATTATAATATTAAGCAATCATAGATTATTCCTAAGAAAGATGCATACAAATAATACACAAAATTATAGAGAATTGAGAAAGAAGGAACTATTTTCAGCATGTTTCATGAGGCCAGCATAACCATGTGATATTATCATTTTTGTTCAATCCCGTTTAGTTGACTATGGGCTGGACCTAGTGACTTTTCTTTGAATTGAATATGGTAAAGGTGATGGGATGGTACTTCCAAGATTAAATTGCAAAAGCCTGTGATATCTTTGTGATATTCTCTTTCTCTAGCTTGATCACTATGAAACAACCAGCTGCCATGTAGTACACTGCTCTAAAGACCATGTACCAAGGAACTCAGACAGTTTTCAGTCAAAAACCAGCAATAGACAGGAGTTCATAGTCCTATAACCCTAAAACAACTAAATTTTCCCAACCATCAAGTGAGTGAGCTTGGAAACCAATCATTCCCTACTTGAAATTTGAGATGACTGCCAACCTGGCTAACATCTTGACTGCAGCCTGTGAGAAATTCTCTGAAAGTGAGGACTCAGTTAAGATGCATGTATATTCCTGATCTATGGACACTGTGAAATAATAGGGAAATATTTTTTAGGCTACTGTGATGGTTAATTTTGTGTGTCAAAACCCCATTGACTGGTCATAGTGTACCCAGATTACACATGATTTTGGGCTGTGTCTGTAAGAGTGTATCTAGATGAGATTAGCATTTGAATGGTGGACTAAATACAGTAGATTGCCCTTTCCAGTGTGGGTGGGTAGGCATCACCCAACTCATTGGAGACCTGACTAGGACAAAAGACAGGAGAAAGAGGCATTGGCCCCTTTTATTCATCCTGTCTGATTACTTGAGACATTGGTCTTCATTTGCCCTCCAAACCTCTGGTTCTTAAACCTTTAAATCTGAGCAGAAATCGACACCACTGGCATCCCTACTTCTCAGGCCTTCAGACTAAAACTGATTTATGTGACTGCCTTGCCAGGGTCTCTGGCTTGCAGACAGTAGATTGTGGGAATTTTGAACTTCCTTCATATTTATAGGAGCCAATTCCTTGTAAAGAAATCTATTCCAAAAATATCCTATTATTTCTCTTTTTCTGGAGAATGCTGACTAATGCACCTATTAAACATGGGTGTAAATTGTTATGCAGCAATAGGTGACATTTAAGAAGAACATTATGAGTAGGTGAAATTATATACCAATTTTCCCCATGGACATAGATGCAAAACCATAAACAAAATATTGGTAAACCAAATACCATGATATAAAGAGGTAATGCAGGTGGTACTAGTGGTAAAGAACCTGCCTGCCAATGCAGGAGACATAAGAGATACGGATTCAATCCCTGTATTGGGAAGATACCCTGGAGGGAGGGCATGGCAACCCATTCCAGTATTCTTGCCTGCAGAATCCCATGAACACAGGAGCCTGGTGGGCCCCAGTCCATAGGTTTGCAAAGAGTCTGACATGACTGAAGTGACTTAGCAGGCAGACAGGCAAAGTGTAGTAGACTGGGTTTGTGTTTACTACAGGATTTGTTCAATGTTTGAAAACTGGTTTCCCACAATATCAGAATAAAAGGAGAAAATCATATCATTTTTCAGTTCAGTTCAGTTCAGTCACTCAGTCATGTCTGACTCTTTGTGACCCCATGAATTGCAGCACGCCAGGCCTCCCTGTTCATCACCAACTCCCGGAGTCCACCCAAACCCATGTCCATTGAGTCAGTGATGTCATCCAACCATCTCATTCTCTGCCTTCCCCTTCTCCTCTTGCCCTTAATCTTTCCCAGCATCAGGGTCTTCTCAAATGAGTCAGCTCTTTGCATCAGGTGACCAAAGTGTTGGAGTTTCAGCTTCAACATCAGTCCTACCAATGAACACCCAGGACCGATCTCCTTTAGGATGGACTGGTTGGATCTCCTTGCAGTCCAAGGGACTCTCAAGAGTCTTCTCCAACACCACAGTTCAAAAGCATCAATTCTTCGGTGCTCAGTTTTCTTTATAGTCCAACTGTCACATCCATACATGACCACTGGAAAAACCATAGCCTTGACTAGACAGACCTCTGTTGACAAAGTAATGTCTCTGCTTTTCAATATACTGTCTATGTTGGTCATAACTTTCCTTCAGAGTGTATGTTCTTACAATGATAGAATAATAGATTAGTCAAACATAATGGAGAAGGCAAAACAAACCCATAACAGAGTTCATACCTCAGTGCAGTGGGGAGAGGGTGCTATTTTTCATAAAATGATGCTTGTCAACTACATGGAGAATTTTTAGGAAAGAAAATATACTTGATCTTTGTCTTACACCCTCCCTCTCCACAAAATCATACAGATGTAGGGGATTATAGAACTGAGTGCTAAAGGCATATGGTGAAGTTTTGGAAGATAATATAGGGGGATAGCTTCATGATGTGTAGGGAAAGCAATAGCATTAATGGAAAAGGTGAATATATTGTGATTGTATTAAAATTAAGAACTTACCATGAAAAGTTGGAGTGAAAGCATGTATTAATAATATGAAACTGAATTCATCTCCAAAACCTACAATTTATCTAAAAATGGTAGAAAACAAAGTAGAAAATAAAGACATTTCATACGATGAGCAAATCACTGATAAGCATGTGGAAAGGTACTTAAAATCATTAATAACCAGCAAGATTTAAAAAAAATAAATTTAAGCCTGAAAAAAATAACCAGCAAAATAAAATTATAATCAGATACTACTCATATCATCAGAATGGAAAAATTTGAAATATCAATAATTTCAAGTATTGTGAAAATATGAAAGAATTCTCATATACTGTTCTTGGAAATATAAATTATAACATATCTCTAGGAACTAATGTGTCATTAAATTTTAAAAATAAACATGTCTTGTGCCCCCACAGATACATTTCTAAGAAGATATCTTCCACATATGCTCATGCATTTGTAAACTATACAATGATATTCAGTACAGCATTTTTATAGCAGCATAAGGCTGAAAAAAGTGTTCATCAATAGGGACTGCTCAAATAAATTTGGATACTTCTGTGCAATGTAAACTGTGCAGTTATTGAAAAGAATGGTGTAGTTCTATATCTACCAATATAAAACTATAGGCATTACATTTAAAATAAAATAGTATGCAATGGAGTATCTTTCTTAAAAATGAGCCATCTATAGATAATATTTCTTTTGTCAAATTATTTTATTTTACAAAATGAATAAAAGTAGTTGTTCCTAGAGAAGAAAAGTGGTGGTAGAAGAGTTTATCTTTTGTATTATATGCACATTTTACCGGTTCAAAAAAAAGCTTTTAAAAGAACTACAAAAAAGACAGGAAGTGTTAATAGTAGCTAATGATGTGTTACTTTGATTATAAAAGGACCCTGAGATACATGACAACTGTAGGTACTATTTTTTGTGTGATATTGAAAATAATGACAGTCTCCAAAACTTGACAGTTGTCTATGAGATGTTTGGTAAGAGCTGTTTGGTATAAAAACTTGCTGCCTTATGTATTTATTCTTTGTTGTAATACATTTGTTAACATAGTTGCTCATACAGGATGATGGGGAAGAGTTAAGCCAGATGAAGCGGATTGAGCATAGACATTGTACTACCTTAACCAGAGGAGTAGAAAGTTTGCTAAGTTACACTGGGGAGATTTCCTGAAGTTTTTACTCCAATCCATATATTCATCTTCTGTAGTCTGGGCTCAAACTGCGTAATAGTTGCACCTGCTATTCTTAAAATGCAGCTAAAGATTGAATGGTGAATTAAATAGCCACTTGATTTTGCTATTGAGACCAATGACTGCAGGTGTAAGTAATTTTGCATTCCATTCTATCTCCTCCAGCTTACCGCCAGAAACATGTCTTTTAAAATCTAGGTTCCTGATGGAAGTTGGGAGGAGCATATGACTTTTGAGCAGCAACCGGAAATTAGATTTTCAAAAAGGATATGACAATCTATATTTAAAGGCTTTGGTGGAAAACCAGGGGCTTTGTACCAAATGACAGATCTAAGAACTGCATTCTACTCTTTCTATACATTTTTGAATTTTTAAATCTCAAAAAGTTACCACAACTCCTCTTCCTAAGGTTTTAAGAGTTTACTGCAAACAATTTCTTTGTAGAGGAACTTAATTAAAAAGTATGGGTGGGACTCACATTTGCAGAGTATTTCCCTGAAGAATTGTGTATATTCTGAATTCTGGAAAATTAAATTACATTTTACATGCAGTAGGGGAATTTTCTATTTAAAGACAATCTTTGATTTGTCATTTCATTTTATTAGGTTTGCTTAATTAAATTTAGCATAGTGGAGGTAAAATTACCCAGTACCTGGCATTGTTATCCACTACCAAAGGAGCATTTAATTTAGTTTTAAGGTAAAATCTTACAGATGTTTGAACTTATCAATTTAGTCTACAAAATTGATTAGGTAGCTATTTGATGACAAAATCTGAAAGTGAAACAAAATAACAGAGACTATAGGGAATATATAGGCTGTGCTCTTGGGAAGCTTACACTGCAGAGTTGGAAAAAGGACAAACCCCTTTCCTCAAAAGGTAACAAAATAGTTATTAAGCACTGTTCAGGGCAAGTGAGCAATGCAAAGTTACATATTCAACATACAACAGGAGAAAATACATAGAACAAGGAAATGAAATTTGTGAATAAGTTAAACAGAAGCTACTTAGTAAGAAAAGGTTATCTGTTCACCAAGTAATGAGTACATACATATCAACATGCCTACTTTGGTCTTACCTCCTCCTTCTCCATCTTTCTTCACTTCTTTTCTTCCCACCCCCCCAACAGTGTTTATTACTCTGCAGAACCAATAAACAAAATTTCAAAGATTTTTTTTTTTCTGATGAAACTTCCAAGTTTAGACTGAGTGTGCTCAAGACCTTTAAGAGCTTGAAAGCATTTTCATAAATTGTTCCCTGGTGCCTTTGACCTAATTTCTGGAAACTATTTGAAAACCTCAGGTGTCTGAATGCAAATTTTATCCTTACAGTTCATTAATAGCTCTATAAAAGTTAAATATATGACCTGCTGCAAATTGAAACAGCTAAACTATTTGCTTAATGGATACATTGCCTAGGTACCATAATATAAAAGGAATATAAGGTCATAGTATCAATTTCACTTGCTCATTTATTTTTTTTTTCCTTTCATCATCCCTGTTTCTATGTGTTAAGGATGCAAATTTCTACTCGAATATATCAAACTAAAAATAATTTTTAACATAATGTGAGAAAATGAAAAGTACTCTTTTGGTTAAGACCTAATTTGAGACAATATATGCTATTTATTGAATATCAGGTCTAGGTTTGTGTTAAATGCTATATATATACACACATGTATATATATACACACAGTCATATATATTCTTTAAAATAAGACACAATAAGTTAGGTTATTACCATTTAACAGATGAGAATAAGCAGATAAAGACTGTACAACTTACAGAAGGTCATGAAACTAGTAAGCAATAAATCAGAGTCCAAAACCTGGCTTTTTAATTTCTTTTACACTAAATTGGAGTCAGTTTATCCAAGTCCATATTTTATCTCTGTCAGTTATTAAATGTGTAACCATGGGCAAGACAGTTAACATCTTTCTGTCTCTGTTTTTTTTTTTTTTTTGTCTTTTAAACAGGAATACTAGTGTACAGGATCTATATCAAGGGTGTTCTTTATAAAGAATTAGTTGATGTATATGAGGCAGTTAAGAATGCCTGATGTGTTAGTTATTTTATTATTGTTGTTACGATACCATTGGAAGAAAAGGAGATTAATTGCCTTATTTCTATTTACTGAAAGCTTGATATGGCCACTTCCACACAGGTACTCCATCACAGTTGGAGAATGGCATCTTCTGATTAATGCAATATTGTATTTGATAGAGTGTTATAAGGTATATCTTATTCACATAATAGATTATCAAAGAATGTAAAACATTATACTAAAGGAAACTTATACTGAAAGCATTTTATCTTTTAAATGAATCAGAAAATTCTTCCATTTATGCTGAGGCTTTAGACTCACCAATAAAACATACCCGTTAGACTCTTGGTTACCATTCCAGCATGTAAGAAGTTTAGAAGTCACCACTTCACCCTAGAAGTAAATACTAAATATACTGAAAAATCAGCAACTCCTCTTAGATCTGTGAGAGAAGTGAGTTCACAGATCACGAGCAGAAACCTCCATAGGAATCAGTGCCAGAGTAGTAAATCCTAAAGTGTAATTAATTGCTAGAGTCCCAATGTAGAAAAGTTTGAGAGATAAAAACTCCAAGAGGACTTAGTCATCAGGATCCCCATACTTTTGTGAGTTTTCAGGACTAGAATTCTACCAGATTCTTATAATGAATATTGAAGAAAAATCCCTTCCTGCTTCTGGAAAGGGAGGGAACAAAGATCTATTTAGAAATATGCACAGCATTCTGTTATTTTTAACAATGTATGCCCTTAGGAGGAACTAACCAGACCTTAACCTACTTGGGCTTTTAGGAAAGGCTAACTGACCTAGGGGGAAGAAAATACTCAAGTCAGCTCTAGCCCACCACATGAAAGAAGAGAAATACCCAACTCAAGCTCACTCTACCCATCTTTTCCAATCAAAGTGGAGGGGATACTGAGCACCATATGAAATGTTCAAATAAAACCAGAAAAGGCAGACAAATAATGGAAGACAAGAATAGGAACTAAGAAGAACAACAACAAAAAAAATAGAAAAAAAGTAACATGTGATAGGTAATAATCCAACTATATATCAAAAATCACTTTGAACATATATGATCTAAATGCACCAATTAAAAGATGGAGACAGGGTAAGTCCCTCCAAATGACCTAACTTTATGTTGTCTACAAGAAACCAACTTTAAATATAATGGATGGAGAAAGATATATCATGCTGCCACTAATCAAAATAAGGCAGGGGTAGCTTTATTAACTTCAGATACAGCAGCCTTCAGATCAAGGGAAGTTATGAGAGATAAAGAAGGACCTTAAATGATGAAGGGATCAATTTTCCAAGATGAGATAAGAATCCTTAAAGTTTATGCACCTAACAAGAATGATGAAATAAATGAGACAAAAACTGATAAAACTGCAAGAAGAAATAGATGGATCCAGTATCACAGATGAAAATTTCAGCTCCTCCCCATCAAAAATGGATGTATCAAGTAGGCAGAATATCAGTAAAAATAAAGTTGAACTCAATATCATCATCAATCACCTAGATAAAATGGACATCTATATTCTACTTGATGCAACAAAAGGAGACTATACATTATTTTCAAACGCACACATGACATTTGCTATAAAACACGTAGAAGATAATATAGGAGAAAATCTAGATAATCTTGGGTTAGGTGATGACTTTTTAGATACAACACCAAAGGCTCAATCTATGCTGAATTCTGTTAGAATTAAAAACTTCCACTCTGTAAAAGCAGTGTGAATAGAATGAGAATACCATCTATGGACTGATAGAAAATATATGTGAAAGACACATCTGACTGTTACCCAAATATACAGTGAACTCTTAAAACTCAACGATAAAAAGCTAACAACCAATTTAAAAATTGGTTGATACTTTGAAACTCCACTGGAGAAGATGTACAGATGGCAAAGAAGCTTCTGAAAAGATCCTCCATATCATATGTCATCAGGGAAATGCAATTAAAACAAGGTGATGTCATTACACACACCTATTAGAATGGCAAAAATGCAGAACATCAACAATATTAAATGTTGGTGAATCTATAAAACTATGGGAAGTCTCAAGGACTTCCCTGACAGTCCAGTGATTAAGACTTCTTCCAATGCAGGGGGCACAGATTCGATCACTGGTCAGGGAGCTAAGATCCCACGTGTCTTGCATCCAAAATCCAAAATATTAAACAGAAGTCGTATTATAACAAATTCAATAAAGACTTTGAAAAAGGTCCACATCAAAAAAAACAAATAAATAAGAAAAAAAGCTACAAGAAGTCTCATTTATTGCTGGTAGAAATACAAAACATATAACCATTTTGAAAGACAGTTTGGCAACTTCTTACTAAGCTAAGCATACTTTTATTATACCATCCAGCAATCAGACTACTTGGTATTTATCCAGAGGAGTTGAAAGTTTATGTCCACAAAATACTTGTACACAGATGTTTATAGTTGCTTGATAATTGGACATAACCTGAAAGCAACCAAGTTGTTCTTTGATAGGTGAATGTATAATCAAACTGTGGTTTGCCACAAAAGTGGAATATTATTCAGCACTAAAAAGAAATGAGCTATCAAGCCATGAAAAGATAAGGACAAAATATAAGTGCATGTTGCTGCTGCTGCTGCTAAGCTGCTTCAGTCGTGTCCAACTCCGTGCGACCCCATAGATGGCAGCCCACCAGGCTTCTCTGTCCCTGGGATTTTCCAGGCAAGAACACTGCAGTGGGTTGTCATTTCCTTCTCCAATGCATGCATGCATGCTAAGTTGCTTCAGTCGTATCTGACTCTGTGTGATACTGTGGAGAGCAGCCCACCGAGCTCCTCTGTCCACAGGATTTTCCAGGCAAGAATACTGGAGAAGAGCATGTTACTAACTTTAAAAAGTCAATATGGAAAGATACACACTATGTGATTTAAACTATGTGACATTCTAATAAAAGCAGAACTCTGGAGTCAATGCAAATATCAGTGATTTCTAAGGTCTAGGAAGGAGAGAGGGATTAATATACAGATCAAGAGGATTATTAGCATGTGAAATTAGTCTGAATGATACTATAATAGTAGATATATGTCATTATCCATTTGTCCAAACCCATAGGATGTACAGCACGGGGTGGGGGTGGGGGCGGAGAGAGAGAGAGAGAGAGAGAGAGAGAGAGAGAGAGAGAGAGAGAGAGAGAGAGAGTCAGTTGTGTCTGATTCTTCGACTCTTTGCGACCCCATGGACTGTAGCATACCAGGCTCCTCCGTCCATGGGATTCTCCAGACAAGAGTACTAGAGTGGGTTGCCATTTCCTTGTCCAGGGGATCTTCCCGATCCAGGGATCGAACCCAGGTCTCCCACATTGCAGGCAGATGCTTTACCGTCTGAGTCACCAGGGAAGCCAAGAGTGAAAGCTAAATTAACCATGTACTTTGAGTACTCATCATGCGTTAATGCAGGTTTGTAAACGCTAATGTGTGCCCTCTGTTGGTGGATGTTGATGATGGCAGAGTTTCTGCCTGTGTGGCAGTAGGGGAACTACAGGATATCTCTGCGCATTCTGCTGAGTATTGCTGAGTCTAAAATTGTTCTAAAAACTCAAGTCTATTACAAAATTCACTTGCCTTAATTTTTTCAGCAGTGTAATTGTAAGTCAACAGTCTAATGTAATACAGGAAAGAGTAGAATTTGCTCTTGAAGAACAAACTAACTTTGATGCTTTGGGTTTATTCAAGGGTTAATTTGAAAGTAGAATATATTCTACTTGTTGATAGGTAAGCATTAAAAATTTTATTTTTTGTGGGGGAAAAAAACCATAATGCCATAACTGGTAGGATGTTTTGCAGAGTACACAGACCTTTCACATAGGGGTTGGGGTGCTCTTCATTTATACTGACTTTGGCTTGCCATTAGGTCTAATTTTGAGCTTTCACTTGAAAGATGAATTTCTCTCTAACTAGTAGCCAGTAGAGCAAACAAAGGAGACAGTTCATTGGATATATTAAGTTCACATTTATTAATCATTGCTTAAATTATCTCTGTGATACCAAAACAAATAGCTGTTTTCCAGGATTAATGAACAATTCATTCCAATTAAAAGAAATAATTAAAATACAAGTTCCATTTTATGCGTAAGTCTGGGAAGCACTTTAAATAATTTTTTTTCAGATTGGCTTGAGGATTTAATTGTTTAATTTCATGTAAAGTTATAGGAGTCAAATACTGAGATTTTTACTTTTTGGACAAGATATAGTAACAGACACTGGGTTTACCACCACATCATGTGCCCAAAAATAACAGGAAAGAAAATCAAACAAAGCCCTGACAAAACATGAGAAGTGATGGATATCAAGAAAATTAGGACAGTGATCCATAAGGGATGGGGAAAAATGAAAACAAAACAAAAAGATAAGTCCCATATTTGTTCCACTTTACTGACTTGAGGGAGTTTCTAGGCTATGTTGAAGATAGAGGGAATACAAGGTGGATCTGTCAGACTCCCTGCATTCAGAAAAGGGAGCTAAGAATCTGAGGACATCAAGGTGAATAGAATTGTTTGTCAGAGTAACAGAGAAGAGAGAGGTACATAGAGAACTTTACAAATGTGTATATGGTCATCCTTGAACATCGAGCAGAGTACTGATTGGTCAATGTAAGGAAAACGCTTGAGAGCAAGGAAAGAACCAATTGAGAGGATAGAGGGAACAGTGTTTAGCAACCATACAGGGCCAGGGATCATGCCTATTCAAACATGCAGAGAGGAAAAAGCTCTCTGGGAGGAAAGAGCTCTCTGCTCTTCATGGGCACTGGGTATACAATTCAGTCTATCCAGACAACTCAGGGCCCCTTTTCAGTATTGGTAATAGCTAGATTAAGCTAAGTGGAGCTAAGTGGACTTGGCTAACTAATCTCAAAAGCAAGACTCAAAAGGATAAAATAGTTTCTAGGTAATCAATTTATTTATTTTTAATAAGTTATTTATGTATTTGGCTGTGCCAAGTCTTAGTTTTGGCTTGCAGGGTCTAATTCCATGACCAGGGCTAGAAGCCAGGCCCCCTGCATTGGGAACCCAGAGTCTTAACCACTGGACCACCAGGGAAGTCCCTACAAGTAATGTAAATGCATCCCACAACAAAGTCCAAAAATATTTATAGGATTACAAAAACATTTTGTTATCCTTTGCCAACAAAGGTCCGTCTATTCAAAGCTATGGTTTTTCTAGTAGTCATGTATGGATGTGAGAGTTGAACTATAAGGAAAGCTGAGTGCTAAAGAATTGATGCTTTCTAACTGTGGTGCTGGAGAAGACTCTTGAGAGTCTCTTGGACTGAAAGGAGATCCAACCAGTCCATCCTAAAGGAGATCAGTCCTGGTGTTCATTCGAAGGACTGATGTTGAAGCTGCAACTCCAATACTTTGGCCACCTGATGCGAAGAGCTGACTCATTGGAAAAGACCCTGATGCTGGGAAAGATTGAGGGCAGGAGGAGAAGGGAATGACAGAGGATGAGATGGTTGGATGGCATCACTGACTTGAGGGGCATGAGTTTGAGTAAGCTCTGGGAGTTGGTGATAGGCAGGGAAGCCTGGCATGTTGCAGTCCATGGGATCACAAAGAGTCAGACACAACTGAGCGACTGAACTGAACTGAACTGAACAAAAACATGCAGCTCCTAACAAAGTAGAACTCACACTGTTTGGCATCCAATCAATAATTGTTGGGTATGAACCAAAGCAAGGCTATATGACCCATAATAAAGAGAAAAATCAAGCGATTAAAACCAACACAGAACTGAATCAGGTGTTGTTATCAGCAGACAGACTTCAGAACATTTATTATAACTATTGCAGATATTGAGGAAGTTAAAGTGAGGCATGAAAACTATTCTTGAGTGTCTAAATCAAATTTAGAGAAGTGAAAGCTACAACATCTGAGATGAAGAAAAAAATACAAGGGGTGGACTTCAGAGGATATTAGAACTTGAAGAAGAAAATATTAGCAAACTTGAACACACAGCAGTAGACACTTTCCAAAATGAAAAGGAAAACAAGACTTAAAAGTAAATTGACCAAGAATGCTTGTGATTTACTGTGCAACTTTATTTTGCCTGAGACATGTTTAGTCATGGTTCCTGAAGAAGAAAGAGAGGGGAGAACAGAAAAAAAGTATTTGAAGAGATAATGGCTGAGAACTTTCTCTATTTATGAAAAGTATAAACTCACATTTTTAAAAATAGTTTTACTTATTTATTTGTTTTTGACTGTGCTGGATCTTTGTTACTGTGTGGGCTTTTCTCCAGTTGCATCAAGTAGGGGCTACTCTCTAGTTTTGGTGCACAGGCTTCTCATTGTGGTGGCTTCTCTTGTTGCAGAGCACGAGCTCTAGGGCATGCGCACCAGGTGGGCCCAGCAGTTCCTGCTCCAAGGCTCTAGAGCACAGACTCAATAGTTGTGGTACACTGGCTTTTTTGCTCCTTGGCATGTGGAGTCTTCCTGGATCAGGGGTGGAACCCATGTCTCCTGTATTGGCAGGCGAGTTCTTCACCACTGAGCCACTGGGGAAGTCTATAAACCCAGATTTCTAAGAAACTAACAAAGCACAAGTACCATAAGAAAATCACACCAAGATTTAATCAACTGGTTCAAAATCAATGATAAACAGAAAAATTTTAAAGCAGCAATAGGAAAACAGACACTTTACATACAGGTGTACAGACTTGAGGATGAGCGCTTTCACTTCTGTTCAACCTTATGCAAGAGATTAGAGTCAGTGCAGCAAGGGAATATAAAAACATAAAATGCATTCAGGATGGAAGAAATAAATAACTGTCTTTACTTGCAGAATATATGATGATCTCTAAAAATAAGCTATTAGAACTAATAGTTTTCAGGATATATAATAAAATGCAAAATTAATTATATTGTTCTATACTAGCAGCAAGAAATCAGAATTTGAAAAAAATTCACCATTTATAATAGCATTGCAAAATGTGAAATACATAGGAATAAATCTGATGCAATATCTGCAAAACGTGTACACTGAAAACCTCAAAATATTGCTGAGAGAAATTAAGATCTGAACAGAAAGATACTCTATCTTCTTTGGCCAAATGACTGATTATTGTTAATATGTTTCTGCCAACTGAATTATAAAATCAATGTAATCCCAATAAAATCCCAGTAGGCTTTTTAACACAGTTGAAAAATTAATTATAAAATCTGTATTAAAGTACAAAGGACCTAGAATAGCCAAAACAGTTTTGAAACAGAAGAATAAGTTTTATGGATAATATTACCTGATTATAAGAATGATTATGAGGTACAGTAAGCAAGGTAGGATATCCCAATAGATGAGCAGAATGAAAAGAGAACCCAGAAATACACACATATGGAAACTGACTTTTTTATTTATAAGACACATAAAATTTACCATCTTAATTTAAAATTGTACAGTTCAGTGATATTAAGTGCATTCATATTATGATGTATGCACTTAATCACCACCATCCATATCCAGAACTCTTTTCATCTTATAAAACTGAAATTATGCACCCATTAAACAACAACTTCCCATTGCCCCCTCACTGCATCCCCTCACAATCACCATTATACACTCTATCTTTATGAATTTGACTATTACATGTACCTAATATAAGTTGAATGATATGGTATTTGTCTTTTTGTGGCTGGCTTATTTTACCTAGCAAAATGTCTTCAAGGTTCATTTATATTCTGAGTCAAAGCCTCCTTACTTTTAAAATATTCCATTGTATATATTACTGTATCCCACATTTTGTTCATTTATTTCTCCATCAACTGCTTAGGTTGTTTTCACCTCTTGGCTCTTGTGAAAAACGCTGCTATGAACATGAGTATGCAAATATCTCTTGGAGACCATGGTTTAAATACCTTTGGGTACATACCCAGAAGTAGAATTTCTGGATCATATGGCAATGTTGTTTTTAATTTTTTGGAGACACACACTGCCATTCTGTTTTCCCTAACAGCTGCACCATTTTACATTCTCACTGGCAGTTACAAGAGTTCCATTTCCTCCATATCCAAATCAACACTTGTTATTTTATGATTCCTTTTTTAATAGTAACCATCCTAGTGAGTATGAAATAGTATCATATTGTAGTTTTGAATTGCATTTCCCTGATTCTTTGTGATGTCAATCATCTTTTTGTATGTTTATTGGCCATTTGTATATCTTAGGAGAAATATCAGTTTGAGTCTTTTGCTCATTTTTGAATCAGGTTGTTTTCTTACTATTGAATTTTAGGAGTTTTCTGTTCACTTATCAGATATGTGATTTGTAAGTATTTCTCACACTCTATGGGTTGCTATTTAACTCTGTTGATTGTGTGTTTTGATGTGCAGAAGCTTTTAACTTGATATAGTCCAACTTAATTTTCCTTTCGTTGTCTATGATTTTGATGTCATGTTCATGAAATCATTGCCAATTCCCATGTTATAAAGATTTACCCAAATATTTTCTTGGAGCAGTTTTAATGTTTTAGCACTTATCTTAAGGTCTTTTATTTTGAGTTAATTTTTGTATACAGTGTCAGGCTAAGTTACAGCTTCATTCTTCTGTGTGTAGGTATCTAGTTTTCTCAGCATTTGTTGAAGACTGTCCCTTTCCTATTGAATATTTTCAGCATCCTTAATTAAAGTCATATGTCTATAATTGTGAAGGTTTATTTCTGGTATCTCTATTATGTTTTTATGCCAGTACAATGATATTTTGATTATTATAGCTTTGCATGTAGTAAGTTGTGAAATGCAGGAAGTATGAATCTTCCCAGTTTGTTGTTTTTCAAGATTGTTTTGGATATTTGATGTCTTTTTTTCTGTGAGAAACAACATTAGCAATTTTTTAAAGTTTTTATTTTATATTGAAGTATAGTCAATTAACAATGTTGTGTTAGTTTCAGGTGGGCAGCAAAAGGACTCAGCCATACATATACATGTATTCATCCTCCCTCAAACTCTCCTCCCATCCAGGCTGCCATATAACATCATTGGCATTTTGATAAGAGTCACATTAAATATGTAGATTGCATTGGTAAGTATTGATATTTTATAGTATTAGGTCTTCCAATCCAGAAATATGGGATATGTTTCCATTTCTTTACATCTTAATTTCTTTTTGCAGTGTATTGTAGTTTTTGTTGTACTGGTCTTTCACCTCCTTGTTTAAACTTATTTAAACTTATTCCTCTATATTTTATTATACTGATGCTATTGTAAATGAAATTTATTTCATAATTTCCTTTCCAACAAGACTGTTCATTGTACATATTTACCTGAAATGACCCCCAAAATATTATCCATCTATAGCAATTAATGGTGTGTGGAATATACAAAGTTGTACTTAGTTTTATTTATTATAATTCATACTGATGCCATGAGCTCATTACCTCGGATAAATACCAAAACTACAAATTATCCATGACCTAAAATCCATTGATCTGCCCTTGATAATCTTCATTTCTTTATAAAATTAAATTCCATGGTTAGTTATTATAATCGTTCTTTTTTGTTTACAGTTTTTTCTTGCCTTCTTTCTCCCTTCTCTAAACTCAGCTGCCAAACCAACCCCAGCTATGTATTTGTTGCGCATTAGCACTCATGCAGGTGAATGTGGCTGGAGAAGAACACACAACTCTATAGGCTGATATTCATGTAAATTCAAGACCACAAACCTCAAATGGATTCTTAATGCTGCCTTATAAGGGCAGCTCTCCTGTTTCCTAGATAACTATTTTACCTCTTTCTCTCCTTATATTCCAATATCTTCTCCCTAGTCTTGACTCTTCATTGATGATCTTTCATTCTGTTTCACTAAGGAAATTGAACTGATCACAATGGAACTATATTTTAATGTAAACACAATTAAAATATCATCAGCTAGATAATTTATTATGAATTTCATTTGGAGGAGTGAACCAAAAACAACCCTCATGAAACTGTGATAAAAAGAACAATGAGAAGTGGGATAAACTTAATAGACCTTAAAACATGTTATAAAAGCCTCTTTTAAAATAATAAGGTATTGATGCTTGAATAGACAGATTAATGAAACAGAATTATTGAAGTTCCCCCAAAGGCTCAACTTCACATGAAAATTCAATATTGATGAAGACAAAAATCCCCAATCTGTGAATTAAAGAGGAACATTTTAATAAGAGATAATATGAAAACTGGATCATCAAATGAAATAATATAAAACTGGATAAATTCTTCATCTCATGCACCAATAGAAATTCTAAATATATCAGAGTTCTAAAACTAAAATGTGAAACTGTATAAGCATTAGAAGAAAACATGGATAAATTTCATTATAACCAGAAGATGTAGTCTTTCCAAACTATAACCTCAAATCATGAAACAATAAAGGATAAACAATAAACATTGATAAATAAACATAGATCATGAAACAATAAACATAGATAAACACATTTATCTATGAAAAATCTTTATAGCACTTTATATTTTTAAGAGGAATTTTAGGTTCATAGTAAAATTGAAAGGATGGTACAGACTTTTTCATACACCCCTGCCCCCACCCCACCCCACATACATGCATAGTTTCTTTCATTATTAGCATTTCTCTCCAGAGGGTAAATTTCTTATACTTGATGAACCTACATTGATAAATGATGATGTCTCAAAATATAGTTTACTTTAGGTTTCACTCTTTGTGTTATACATTCTGTGTATTTGGACAAATGTATAATGACCTGTATCCACCATTAGAGTATCAGACGCAGTGTTTTCATTGCCCTGAAAGTCCTCTGTGCTCTGCCTATTCTTATGCTCATCCCTAGCAACCACTGATTTTTTTAGTGTCTCCACAGTTTTACATCTTCCAGAATGTCATAAAGTTAGAATCGCATAGTATGTAGTCTTTTTAGACTGGCATTTACACTTAGTACTAAGAGTTTACAGTTACTCATGTCTTTTTAGGCTTCATAATCAGTGAAATTTGAGGATGGAATGAAAATTGGTAGCTTCCCTGATGGCTCAGTAGTAGAGAACTCTCCTGCTATTCAGGAGACCAGGGTTTGATCCCTGGTTGGGGAAGATCCCCTGGAGAAGGAAAGTGGCTACCTACTCCAGTTTTCTTGCCTGGAGAATTCTATGGACAGAGGAGCCTGGTGGGCTAGAGTCCATGAGGTCACAGAGAGTCTGATGTGAGTGAGTAACTGAGCACCTTAGCACAGAAAGGATTATCAGCCATGAGAAAGGTAATATTGCAAGATTATTCTTAAATTTAGTATGTAGTGTGGTATGGTAGTTATGTTAAAAGAAAAAAATCCTATTAGAAATGAAAGCTGAAGTTTTTATGCATGAAATGATATAATATCTGGTATTTGAATTACAGTAGTGTGGCAAAAACTTGGATGTTTTGATGAAACAAGATTGGCAAATGATGCTAAATTTGAAGCGATAATGGTACATAGAGGTTTATTATACTATTTTCTCTTGTAAATTTGAGTTTCCAAAGTAAAATTGTTTAAAAACAAGCTTCCACAGACTGGTGCTACCATATATACCCACAAAGTGGTCTCTATGCCTATATATATATACTTGCTCAAAACAAAAGCATGTAAATTTTATTTGCCAGATAATATGGGTACCAGTTTTCATAGCTCTAAAGCAAGCACATATTAAAAGCCAGTATACTTCTTGTTTCATGCATGAACTCTGTGTGCCTATCTATACTGAGTCTCTCACCTATACATGAAATCTCCTTTCCTATTCAAAATAATATTCCAGTAACTCCCCCCTTTTCTTCATCATTAGTTGCTTGTTTTCTAATGAATTATTTTCATCAGAATACCAGCATACTCTTATTCTTCCCACCTTAACAACAAGCAAAAAGCTCTTCTTGGTTCCTCCTAGCTGACTAATTTCTTTGTACTCCACCTGCAGCTAAATTCCTTGAAACAGTTGATGGTACATAGTACCTCAAATTACTCTTGTCTTATTTTATTTTAAATCAACTGCCAATTAAGCTTTTATTCCCTTAACTGCACCAGACCTCTGTCTGTTGTTATTAGGCGATTTCTCATTCATCTTATTTGATTACTTCTGACTCCTAATAAATTTTTTCACATTCCTAAACACCAGACCGCTGTATTCAACTACTTACTAAGCATTTCCACTTGGAAATCCAACAGACATGTACAAGGCAACATATTCAAAACAGAAGTCCTCAAACTTGGTCTTCCTGGGTGGGGCCTTTTTAAAGCTCAGCTTATGGTAACTCCACAGTTTTACTTTCTCAGTTCTGAAATCTTGACTCTGTCCCAGACTCCTTCCCCCCCCCCACACTCTGTATCCAATCTATCAACAAACCCTGTCTATGTAACCTATGAACCATATCTAGAATCTGACCATTTCTCAACACCTCCACTGCTACCACCCTAGTCCAACCTATCCATTTCCCTTGGTGTAAATTGGTTTTTCTGACTATGTCCTTGCTGCTCTATAATGTATTCTCAACACTGCAGTCAAAAATATTATTTTAAAATACAAGTCAGAATATAAGTCTTGGGGAGACTGTAATGTCTCCCCAAGTTAGAGTAAAATTCAAGTCATTCCTTTGCCTCAAAAGCTTTCCATGATCTTCCCCCCAATCCCATGTTACTTCCTTGAGTTCATCTTCCATTGTTCTTCCTTTAGTTTCTCTGTTTCAGCCCCAGTGGAATCCTTTCATTATTTCCGTCATAATGGGCACATTAAAAAATGTAGAACCTTTTGTACTAGCTATTTTTTCTCCTATAATGCTCTTCTCCAAATGTGATTAACTTTCTTATTTCCTTCATGTCTTTGCCTAAATGTATGGTACAAGTGAAGTGTATCTACCCTGACCTCTCGGTTTAGGATTATAACTTTATTTTCACCTCAAAATTTCTCTTTTCTTTTCTTCTGATTTACTATTTTTTTCCATAGCTCTTATTGCTTTTCAGCTTAGCATGGCATTTATGTATTATGATTATTGTTTATTGTCCTTCTTCCTCTGCCTTACTAGAACATCATCTCCATGAGTGCAGGAAGTTTTGTTTTATTTTTTTTTTAAATTCAACTGATGTATCCCATGTACCTATGAGTTCCTAACATAATAACATATATTTGGTAATGTTCAACAAATATATGTTAAATAAGTACATCATTTCCTTTTTTGTGTATGAAAACTAGATATTTGTATGCATGGTGTGCCTTCCTTTCTGTGATGATCAAATTCCTGTGACTTTTCTTCCCTGAATTCTTATTTTAAAGTCATCTTCACCTTTATTCACATGACTGGTAGTAGCAATAATTTCTGAAATAGTTAGCACAATAGTACTTTTTCATTGGCAAAACTGTGAAAGTACTTGGATTAGGAGTCTTTAAAATAAATGTCTTTAAATAAAATGTCTTGTTATTGTCCTTGATGAAACAAAATTGAAACAGTATTAAAATGTTATAATGATAGCCATTACTAGTCCATTGATATTAAAATAAGATAAAAATAAATATCACCAAAAGCTACCATTACCGCATCACTACTTGTATTTCTCTAAAATATAAACCTTATTGTGCTAACTGCTTAAAACATTTCCATGACTTCCCTCTGATTTTTAAATATTATCTATGATAAGAATTGTGATGATGATAGTAAGTGATAAGATTTATTGAGTACTGACTATTTTCTAGTCATTATGCTTAGAATTTTATATTAATTCTGTCATTTAATCATCACAGTAAGCCTGTGATATAGAAATTATTAGTACTCCTATTTTGCAATGAGAAAGGGATTTGTCAAAGTTAAAGTGCTTGCATTAAGAGTTTTTGAATTTAGAAAATATTCTACTTGCATTTAGATTAAATAATTTTCATATTATCAAAATGCAACATGGTTAACAGCAAATATAGTTATTTTGGGAATAAATAGCAACAATTTAGATAATTTTCATTTTGCATCCTGTACATCAATTCTTATCATCTCTTTCTCTTCAACCCCCAACTCTAAGCTCATTATTTGTCTAACTGGGACATTTCATAATGGTCCTCTGAGGTCACTGACTCCTTTCCTTAAAATATACCTTGACTAGAAGCTGAAAGGGAATATGGGAGGGAATCTTAAATGGTCCCTTTCTAGTCTTATCTTAGAATAGGATTAGAGATATATAGAAAAAATAAGCATGGTAATCAAAAACTATTCACCCCAGACTTAAACCCACTAGTAAAAGCAAAAAAGTCATATGAATAATTGCAAAGTAAAACATTCATAAGTAAAAAATCGAGAGGAGATTGTGTAACAGTTCTGTCCATTGGTAACCATCTTCATCAGGGCTTCTTAAGCTTAGATCTGTAGGTCCCTAAGAAACCTATGGGTAAATTTCAGGTATTCCATGTGTTTTCCTTCCTAGTGAATGCAGAAAACAAACCACAGTATCTTTGGTAGTGCCTATCCTATCATATTTTAGTTTTGAAATATCATCTATGCTCATTATTACTCTAAAATTATGATAGTCTATCAGAGCAGCCATGAGAGTGCTCAGTATTTGGAGTTGCACACCATTACAGAGACTTTAGTAAGTCACATGGATGGGAAGATATTAAGATGGTTTGTGGATGGAACAGATGAAAAAATTAGAAGTTGGTCCCTATACAAATATTGTGATTTATATTTGAAGCAAATCATAAGGAAATTAGCAGCTTCAATATTCCCATTGACTGTGTAACTAGATGAAGCTGTAGGCATCTCTTAAGGTAGCCAACAATTTTTTTTTGTTCATGATGTGCATACTGACACTTTCAAAAAAAGAAATCCTATTTTGTGAGTCTCTTTTGGATGCTGAAAAAGCTGCTGATGTTTGGAAATAGTAAAAAGTTGTTTTGCCAAACAAATATTTGACTGGGATAAAAAGCTTCATACTCTTTGCACAGATGGATCTTTTATAATGATTGGTAATGCATCTGGTTTTGCTGCTTTAGGAAGAAAGAGAAACAAAAAGAATCTCCTTATGTCATTGTCACTCACTCCTTTATACAGAAACATGTACTGGCAACAAAGACTTTGTCAATAAGGCTGTAAGAAGTTTTGTCAAGACCCATAAATATTATTAATAAGATCAGATGCAGATCTCTGAATCTCTTCATTTTTAAAGATTTATTTCCAAATAGTGGAAGGAAAATATTATGTTCTACTTGAGCATATGGAAGTTATATGGCTTCCAAGACAAGCCTTACAGTGATGGTTTAAACAAAGGACAGAGATCATTTTTTTAAAAAACCAAACCCCAAACTCACAAAACTCTCTTGAATCACTTTGAAAGAAAGGATTTTTCCTATTTGACACTTTACTTGACAGATAATTTAACCATATGAGTAATATAAATTTTTCAACATTTTTAAGTCCTCGTTGCAGATGCTTCATAAAATTTCTAAGTTTTCTTGGCTAAGCTGCCAATAAGGAAGAAGTAGAGGTCAACATTCTTGCAAACTTTAAACTGGAAGAAGTGCTTTACCTAAATGGAGTAGAGAGGTAAAATTCTTTGTTCATTAATTGGGAAAGAGAACTCTGCAAACATCAGAAGAACACATCAGAACATTTGCAGCATATATTTTACATAAATAGCATTAAAATTAAAACATGGATTCACATTCCTTTCTTCTAATATAAACTGTATCATCAAAGATGTTAAACTAGCTAAAGATGAACTCATTGATTGTTAGAACAAAAGAATTTACTACTATTGGAGTCTAACTCAAAAGTTCTTGGACAGTCGTAGTGTTCAGTTTGAGAAACCTATCCTAGCATTTTAAAGAGACCTGGGAAGGTTTTAATTCCATTTTCAAACAGACATTTTCTGCTCTTGTGACCATGAAAATAAAAATATAAGAATTGATTGGATATCCAGTATGACATGTGTATTGCCCCACAGGTTAATGGCCTTCTTCAAACCAAGCAGGCACTACCTTCACACTGAAGTGCTACACAGGTTAGTTTTAACTTGCTTTTCTAAAGTATATTAATTTGTTACCAACTCACTGACAAAGAAACATATATATTAGTATATATTAATAGTATATTCAGTTATTAATATTTTATGTGAGTCATTATATTTCTTTGAAATCCTATGTTTTGTTTTATGCATTAAAAATATTAGTCTGAGAAAGGGTGTTCATATACTATCATATTGACATAGCACAAAAGTTCAGAAATCCTGTCTTAGATCCTGCTTGTTTTTTTTCCCCACTTATTTAATATTTTCCTTAGAATTTCTTTTCATCTCCAACAGAGGTTATACTCTACTAATTTACAGAAAAATAAAAACTACTTACTAGTAGTCTGGACAGTGAATGAAGAAGTGCATTTCTCCCTGTGTTGAGACTGAAATATTTTCCAACCATAGTTAAATGCATTTCAAGGAAATAATATGGTACAGATATATGCTTATTTATAAAATATTTTCATGCCACAATTTATCCCCAGGATCAATTGGCAATAGGTGTGGACTCGAGTTCACAGGCATTATTGTATTGTTTATGTGTCCAGTAGATGATTTTCATATTGATTCTTTGTCTGCATTCTGCTAATTCTTTTCCAAATGAGTCCTGTGGCTTGACCTTGAAAAAAATCTTAATCTTACATCCGCAGGTTTAGTCTAATTGCAGTTGTTTCTCATGGACCACACCACAATAACCTGCCACTCATCAAGTCCATTTGTCTGTGAACTGACTTAATTAAACATCTCAAATCCAATTTACTTGATCCTTTTACCATTAAAGGGGGAAAATCCCTGTCTATCACTTAAAATGAAATTGGTTTTAAAAAAACCCCACAGCAGCAAACAAACAAAGAAATGAAAGAAACAGGAAAAATGGTTTCCTTAAGGATTTCAGTGACTTAACTCTCTATTGCTCAAAATAAGATATGCTGAATGCAAAACAAAAACAAGAGAGTAATTTAAAAGCCATGTAGCATTAGCTTCAGTCGGAAGGCATTATTCTGTTTCTGTTAAAGGAAAAGTTAAAAGAAATAGGTTGCCTTATGTCTTTCTCTCACTATCATCCCTATGACATCCCTGTCATCCCTATGACAACATCTTAAAATCCCATCACTGGCTCTCTTTTACCTTTCATATAGAACTTGTAATTAACTGTTACTGTTCTGATAATATATCTTTTAGCCTTTTAATCCATTTGTTCAACTTCAACTATACTTGTTTGTTCTCTTTACTACTATTCCCAGAGTAGTTATCAAAGTGTATTCCCTGGACTAGCAGCAGCAGCATAATTTAGAAACTTCTTAGAAATGGAAACTCTTGGGCCCCACCCCAGTCTTCCCAATTCAAACTCTGGGGATGGAGTCCAGCAATCTCTGATTCAGAACCTCTGTTTTAATAAGATGATTCTGCTGCTTGCTGAAGTTGGAAAATCACTGGTGGGTAATGGTAATCTAGCTTTACTATTGGAGTTATAGTCAAAGCATTCACCACCTTTGTGAATTTTTGCAGTTGACTTAACCTGCCTGGATCTCAGGTTCACTACTTGAAAACTGAAAATTAAAATACCTACTACCTAAAGCATGAGAGGCTTGAAGGTTGGTAACACCTTGCTTCCTCACCTTTCTGAGCCCCAGTTTTCTCAGATGTACAAATAGGATAATGCTACCTACCTCCCAGAGTTGTGAGGATTCATAAATACTAATGTTAGTGCTAATACTAATAATGAGGCTTCTAGTGTTGTTTGGAACACTTTAAGCAGATATTAATGTTAATTTTATTCTTTTGCACATAGTAGGTACTAGATGTGTGCTGTGCTTAGTTACTCAGTCATGTCCAACTGTTTGCGACCCCATGGACTGTAGCTTGCCAGGCTCCTCTGTCCCTGGGATTCTCCAGGCAAGAATACTGGAGTGGGTTGTCATTTATTCCTCCAGGGGATCTTTCCAACTCAGGGATTGAACCCAGGTCTCCTGCACTGCAGGCAGATTCTTTACCAGCTCAGCTACCAGGGAAGCCCAAGGTACTGGGTAGAAATTGTTTAACTTCAATTGAATTTTTTCAAGTGTATGTGATCTTATAGAGAAAATTCCCATCTAGGTTTTCCTGAGCTGCCCATTTTGTTTCTTTTGTCATTTTGGCCAATATCTTCTTATTTTAGAAGTATTTATTTCTTCCTTTAGACTAATGATTGAAAAATGCTCTGCTTATTCGAATTTCAAGAAAACGTTTGCCCTTGAAAAAACTCACTTAAGAGTTACAACTCCAATCTCCTTTTGATTTCTCCAATCACTTTTGATTTCTACTGCAGTATATTCACAGCACAATCACTGATTATGTTGAACTCATTAGGAACAATTCTTATGTACTTATAATTTGTGAGGATTGTTTGCTAATTTTTCATTAATGAACACCTACATAGGGGTCAAGGTAGTTAATATAGTTTAGAAAATGCAAGTTATAACAATAGCTCAGTAGAAAGTGTAAAGCCTTTCTCATTTCCCATGTGCTTGTAGAAGTTAAATTCAGATTCTCTTCAGAGATTGTGTAGAAATCTCTGTAACACTTGACAAGATTTTTCCCGAATGTCAAATACTTCTACATTCCTTTAAAAATCCTCTTCAAGTTATCATCCAAAATTTTTCAAAAGCCTTCTTATGGTCATGATAAAGAATTGATTAATGCGACATTTTGTAAAATTGAGAGTGGGTAGTTTTCAGATGAATTTAATAAGACTTGTAAAAATAATGAACTATGTGTTTCTTGGAAATCGAGTGAAAAGAGCACTGGCCACAGATCAGGAAGCACATGAGCCCTCACAACAACTGTATTTGTAAACTTGCACAAGTTTCTTAATCTACATCAAAGCTTCTTACTCGCAAAATGGGTCACTGTGAGGACAAGATAGTGTATTGTGAGTATAAAATCTATGTAAATGCATCATTTTGTTTCAAGTGTTCATCAGCTTACATTTAATCATGCTTAGAGAACAACTCTGGCAAATGTACTCATACATATCCACAAACATTTGTCTCAAAATTACTGTTTAAGTTCCTCATTAGAAGAGGTTCTAAATGGAATGGTTAATTAAGGCACTCTTATTTCTACTTGTTACTATAAAATTAAGGCAGAGATTACAGAAAGCAGAGCTTTATGTAATTTGTTACATAAAGTAGGACATGTAAAATCATTTTATTAAATCTGATCATAATTATGTTAAATCATGATGTATTAAATATTTTAATGACTCCAATATTTTTATGCATTAATAATTCAAATATACCATAGTACATACATAGTGTAATATATATGATAGTTGCATACCTGCAGATAAATTACCATTTGTAAAGCATTTTAGAGTTTTTCATAATTGTCTTGTGATGGCAATATTCAGGTTATTTGCAACACTATAATTACTCTTCAACTCCTTGAATCTGGATGAGAACCAAGGAAATTCATACCAGGTAAATGGATTCCACATTGTTTTTGTTGTTGTTCAATTGCTAAGTTGTGTCTGACCCCATGGACTGCCGCACACCAGACTTACCTGTCCTTCACTATCTCGCAGAATTTACTCAAACTCATGACCATTGAGTCAGTGATGCCATCCAACCATCTCATACTCTGTTGCCCCCTTCTCCTCTTGCCCTCACCCTTTCCCATCATCAGGAAAGGGTCTTTTCCAGTGAGTTGACTCTTCACATCAGGTGACCAGAGTATTAGAGCTTCAGCTTCAGCATCAGTCTTTCCAATGGATATTCAAGGTTAATTTCCTTTAGGACTGACTGGTTTGATTTCCTTGCTGTCAAAGGGACTCTCAAGAGTCTTCTCCAGCACCACAGTTCGAAAGCATCGATTCTTTTGTGCTCAGCTTTCTTTTTGGTTCAACTCTGAATACGCAGTCCAGGTTTGTCATAGCTTTTCTTCCATGGAGCAAGCAGTTTAAATTTCATGGCTGCAGTCACCGTCTGTAGTGATTTTGGACCCCAAGAAAGTAAAATCCGCCACTGTTTCCATTTTCCCCCATCTTTTCCATGAAGTGATGGGTCCAGATGCCATGATCTTTGTTTTTTGAATGTTGAGTTTTAAGCCATATTTTTCACTCTCCTCTTCCACCTTCATCAGGCAGCTCTTTAGTTCCTCTTCACTTTCTGATGTTAGGGTGGTATCATCTGCATATCTGAGGTTTTCCCACAGTTTGTTGTGATCCACACAGTCAAACGTTTTAGCATAGTCAATGAAGCAAAAGTAGATGTTTTTCTGGAACTCTCTTGCTTTTTCTGTGATCCAGTGGATGTTGAAAATTTAATATCTGGTTCCTCTGCCTTTTCTAAATCCAGCTTGTACATGTGGAAGTTCTTGGTTTCTGTACTGTTGAAGCCTGGGTTGAAGGATTTTGAGCATTACCTTGCTAGCCTGTGAAATGAGCACAATTGTGTGGTGGTTTGAACATACTTTGACATTAGCCTTCTTTGGGATTGGAATGAAAATTGATCTTTTCCAGTCCTGTGGCCACTGTGGAGCTTTCCAAACTTGCTGCCGTATTGGTTGCAGCACTTTAACAGCATCATCTTTTAGGATTTGAAATAGCTCAACTGGAATTCCATCACCTCCACTAGCTTTGTTTATAGTAATACTTCCTAAGGCCAACTTGACTTCACACTCTAGGATGTCTGGCTCTAGATGAATGACCACACCATTGTAGTTATCTGGGCCATTAAGACTTTTTTTTTTTTTTTTTTGGTATAGTTCTTCTGTGTATTCTTTCCACCTATTCTTAATCTCTTCTGCTTCTGTTATGTCCTTATCATTTCTGTCCTTTATCATGCCCATCCTTGCATGAAATGTTGCCTTTATAGCCCCAATTTTCTTAAAGAAATCTCTAGTCTTTCCTATTCTATTGTTTTCCTCTATTTCTTTGCATTTTTCATTGAAGACGTTTTTTATTTATTGTTTTAATCTCTCCTTGCTGTTCTCTGGAATTCTGCATTCAGTTGGGTACATCTTTCTCCCTTGCCTTTCACTTTTCTTCTTTCCTCAACTGTTTGTAAAGCCTCCTCAGACAATCACTTTGTCTTCTTGCATTTTTTTTTCCTTTGGGGTGGTTTTGGTCACTATTCCTGTACAGTGTTACAAGTCTCCATTGATAATTCTTCAGGCACTGTGTCTACTAGATCTAATCGCTTGAATCTGTTTGTCACCTCCACTATATAATAATACGAGATTTGATTTAGGTCATACCTAAATGACCTAGTGTTTTTCCCTACTTTCTTCAATTTCAGCCTGAATTTTTGCAATAAGGAGCTCATGATGTGAGCCACAATCAGCTCTGGGTCTTGTTTTTGCTGACTGTATTGAGCTTCTCCATCTTTGTCTGCAAAGAACATAATCAGTCTGGTTTTGATGTTGGTAATCTGGTGATGTCCATGTGTACAGTCATCAGTCATTACTTTTGGGCCCCCAAATTCATATCCTTTTCAAATATAAAATACATGAAATGTATTTCAGCACCCCCAAACTCTTAACTCTTTCATGCATTTAAATCCAAAGTCTCATCCAAATATCATCTAAGTCAGATTTGGTTAAGCCTCAAGATTTATCCTGGGACCAGTTTCCCTCTTGTTGTAAACCTGTTAAACCAGACAAGTTATGTGCTGCCAAAAATACAATGGTACTGACTAGTCAAGAAACAAAGGGAGAAAAACCAAATCAACAAAATTAGAAATGAAAATGGAGAGATCACAATACACAACACAGAAATACGAGTCTATCAGCAACTATATGCCAATAAAATGGACAACTTGGAAGAAATGGACAAATTCTTAGAAAAGTACAAGTTTCCAAAACTGAACCAGGAAGAAATAGAAAATCTTAACAGACCCATTACAAGCATGGAAATTGAAACTGTAATCAGAAATCTTCCAGCAAAAAAAAGCCCAGGACCAGATGGCTTCACAGATGAATTCTACCAAAAATTTAGAGAAGAACACCTATCATACTCAAACTCTTCCAGAAAATTTCAGAGAATGGTAAACTTCCAAACTCTTTCTATGAGGCCACCATCATCCTAAAACCAAAACCTGACAAAGATGCCACACAAAAAAGAAAACTACAGGCCAATATCACTGACTAACATAGATGCAAAAATCCTTAAAAAATTCTAGCAAACAGAATCCAACAACATATTAAAAAGATCATACACCATGACCAAGTGGGCTTTATCCCAGGGATGCAAGGATTCTTCAATATCCACAAATCAATCAGTGTAATGTATCACATTAACAAGTTGGAAAATAAAAACCATATGATTATCACAATAGATGCAGAGAAAGCCTTTGACAAAATTCAAAATCCATTTATGATAAAACCCTCCAGAAAGCAGGAATAGAAGGAACATACCTCAATGTAATAAAAGCTATATATGACAAACCCACAGCAAACATTATCCTCAATGGTGAAAAATTGAAAACATTTCCCCTAAAGTTAGGAACAAGACAAGGGTGCCCACTCTCACCACTACTATTCAACATAGTTTGGAAGTTTTGGCCACAGCAATCAGAGCAGAAAAATAAATAAAAGGAATCTAGATTGGAAAAGAAGAAGTAAAACTCTCACTGTTTGCAGATGACTTGATCCTTTACATAGAAAACCCTAAAGACTCCACCAGAAAATTACTAGAGCTAATCAATGAACATAGTAAAGTTGCAGGATATAAAATCAACACACAGAAATCCCCTGCATTCCTATACACTAACAATGAGAAAACAGAAAGAGAAATTAAGGAAACATTTCCATTCACCATTGCAACGAAAATAATAAAATACTTAAGAATATATCCACCTAAAGAAACACAAGACCTATATATAGAAAACTATAAAACACTGATGAAAGAAATCAAAGAGGACACAGATGGACAAATATGCCGAGCTCATGGATCAGAAGAATCAATATAGTGAAAATGAGTATACTACCCAAAGCAATCTATAGATTCAGTGCAATCCCTATCAAGGTACCAATGGTATTTTTCAGAAAACTAGAACAAATAATTTCACAATTTGTATGGAAATTAAAAAAAACCTTGAATGGCCAAAACAATCTTGAGAAATAAGAATGGAACTGGAGGAATCAACCTGCCTGACTTCAGGCTCTACTACAAAGCTACAGTCATCAAGACAGTATGGTACTGGCACAAAGACAGAAACATAGATCAATGGAACAGAATAGAAAGCCCAGAGATAAATCCACGAACCTATGGACACCTTATGTTTGACAAAGGAGGCAAGAATATACAATGGAAAAAGGACAATCTCTTTAACAAGTGGTGCTGGGAAAACTGCTCAACCACTTGTAAAAGAATGAAACTAGAACACTTTCTAACACCATACACAAAAATAAACTCAAAATGGATTAAAGATCTAAACTTAAGACCAGAAACTATAAAACTCCTAGAGGAAAACATAGGCAAAACACTCTTCGACATAAATCACAGCAGGATCCTCTATGACCACCTACCAGAATATTGGAAATAAAAGCAAAAATAAATGGGACCTAATTAAAATTAAAAGTTTCTGCACAACGAAGGAAACTATAAGCAAGGTGAAAAGACAGCCTTCATAATGGGAGAAAATAATAGCAAATGAAGCAACTGACAAACAATTAATCTCAAAAATATACGAGCAACTCCTGTAGCTCAATTTCAGAAAAATAACGACCCAATCAAAAAATGGGCCAAAGAACTAAACAGACATTTCTTCAAAGAAGACATATAGATGGCTAACAAACACATGAAAAAATGCTCAACATCACTGATTATCAGAGAAATGCAAATCAAAACCACAATGAGGTTCCACTTCATGCCAGTCAGAATGGCTGCTATCCAAAAGTCTACTAGCAATAAATGCTGAAGTGGGTACAGAGAAAAGGGAACCCTCTTACACTGTTGGTGGGAATGCAAACTAGTAAAGCCACTATGGAGGACAGTGTGGAAATTCCTTAAAAAACTGGAAATCTGGACAGTTCCAAAATGAAAAATAAATAAATAAACCAGGAAAAAAAAAAAACCTGGAAATAGAACTGCCATATTACCCAGCAATCCCACTGCTGGGCATACACACCAAGGAAACCAGAATTGAAAGAGACACATGTACCCCAATGTTCATCGCAGCACTGTTTATAATAGTCAGGACATGGAAGCAACCTAGATGTCCATCGTCAGATGAATGGGTAAGAAAGCTGTGGTACATATACACAATGGAATATTACTCAGCCATTAAAATGAATTCATTTGAATCAGTTCTAATGAGGTGGATGAAACTGGAGCCTATTATACAGAGTGAAGTAAGCCAGAAAGACAAACACCAATACAGTATACTAACGCATGTATATGGAATTTAGAAAGATGGAAACAATAACTCTGTATGTGATACAGCAGAAGAGACACAGATGTATAAAACTGTCTTTTGGACTCTGTGGGAGAGGGCGAGGGTGGGATGACTTGGGAGAATCGCATTAAAACATGATAACATACCTTATCATATGTGAAACGAATCACCAGTCCAGGTTCGATGCATGATACAGGGTGCTTGGGGCTGGTGCACTGGGATGACCCAGAGGGATGGGATGGAGAGGGAGGTGGGAGGGGAGTTCAGGATGGGGAACACATCTACATCCGTGGTGGATTCATGTATGGCAAAACCAACGCAATTTTGTAAAGTATTTAGCCTCAAATTAAAATAAATAAATTTATATTTAAAAAAAGAAGGAAAAAAAATTACAATGGTGGGGCATAGACTAGACATTTCCATTCCAAAATAGAGATATAAAGAAGAGGTGATGGGTCCTAGGCAATTCCTAACACCTGAGAAGGCAAATTCCATGATATCTTAAGGCTCAAGAATAATCCTCTGACCAGACGCTTTGCCTCCCTGATCCACTGTGGTGACACTGTCACTGTCAGAGCCCTAGCTGGCAATGCATTTTTGGCTTTGGTTGGATGCTCTCTGGTCTGCTGACACTAACAAGATAGCCCTGATGATGCCTGACTTGCCACCTTTAGGGCCATTCTCTTTTCTTGAAGAATAGTACAAGTGCACAGATGGATAGCTTTATTTTCCTGTTGAATGTAAGTAGTCTGGCAGTGTTCCTTCATTCCATCCTATCTCCATATCATTCAGTTCAAACTGGAAGTATTTCTGCTCTTTTGGCTTCGTTCTGGTTCAAACTCATACTAATCTACTTATCAAATGGTTGCTCTCCCCCACTTTTGGTTACCGTTCTCTCCGGAAGAATGCTTTCTCAATTTTTAGCAAGATTTTCCAAATCTCTAAGTTTTAGTCTCTTTGTGTTTAAAAATTATGTATTTCTTTAATTTTTCTCTTCTTGTTTTTTACTGTAAGCAGTCTGAAGTTGCTCCATCAACCTTTTTTCTTGGAAATCTTAGCTAAATATCCAATTTCATTGCTTCTAGTTCTACCTTGCACAAAATACTGACACACACATAATTGAGCTAATATTTTTTTTGCTAATATTTAGCATGGATAGTCTTTCCTCGAAATGTAAGCTTTTTCTAGAAGGCACCTACAAACACTTTTAGCTTTTACACTTTATCTAGTTCCAAAGCAGCTTCTATACTTTTAGGTGTTTGTTACAACAGCAGCCCTTTCATAGTATTAATTTCTTAGTCAGATTGGGCTGCTTTAATGAAATACCATAAAGTGGGTATATTAAAAATGAGACATCTATTTCTCACAGTTCTGGAGGCTGGGAAGTTCAAGATCTAGCCATCAGCAGATTTGAGTTCTTGGTAAGATGCCTCTCTCCAGTTTGCAGGTGGCCACCCTCTTGCAGTATCCTCACATGGCAGAGAAAGAGACCTCTCCTGTTTCCTTCTTCTCTTATAAAAGATAATCTATCATGAGGGGCCTCCTATAATGACCTAATCTAGCCCCTGATTACCTCTCAAAGACCCCACTTCCAAATACCATCCCACTGGGGTTGAGAGTTTCAACCTAGGAATTTGGGGGAAAATATTCAGTCTATAAAATCTCTCATGTAAAACTTTACACTAATAGCACAGTACTTAGCACAGAAAATATCAATAAATAACAGTTCATGTTAATATGAAATCTTCAGCAAGTTGTTTTGCATTTAGAGAAGTCTGTATATTTGATAAAGTGTGAGAGAGAGAAGGAGTAAGGCCATTTTGTGAACGTTATCAAAGAATGTCATCTTTAACCTACAAAAAATGATATAATGCAGGCACAAGCAATGTAATAGTGAAAAATTGTTAAAAGAGATCATGATTTTAAGATTATTTGAGATGAAAAGCTTAAGATTAATCATTGATTTAAAGACAAAAAATTGTATAAAATTTAGTTTATTCATTTTTTCTTTGTCAGTGTTAGTAATAGATTTACATCAGAACTGGTGATTTTCATTTCTATATGTCAACTGCATTTTCATTTTTTCTTTTTGTTAAATGCCATGTTTAATTATTTCTGGATTTGAGAGAAATAGTGCACTACCATAAAAGAAAATCAACAAAATAAAATTTGACAAGGATTATTACAAAATTCAATATTTTGTTTCAAAGTACCATCTGCTAATGTTGTTTTAGAGGGGATTTCTGTGCTATGAGGCGTTTGGACTAAATGTCCAATTTATTGTCTAATCCTACCCAAGTTGGAAACACTGATTATAAGTAAGGAAAGGAGAAATAGTACTAGTACTAATATTGACAGTAATATACAGAGTGAAGTGGATCAGAAAGAGAAAAACATAGATCATTTAACTTTACTTATATATAGAATCTAGAAAAATGATACAGATGAACTTATGTTCAAAGAAGAAATATAGACATAGATGTACAGAACAAATTTATGGACACCAAGGGGTAATGTGGGAGGTTGGACGGATTGGGAGATTGGGATTGACATATATATACACTACTGTGTACAAAATAGATGACTAATGAGAACCAACAGGGAACTCTACTCAATGCTCAAAATAAATAAAATGTCCTTATTTCACATATCATATATCTCATGCAAAAAGATAGTAATGTTAATGCTAAAATTAATACCAGTATCAGTACTAACACCAAAGCAAATATTAATCCAATATCAGTGCTAATTAATGCTAACATTAACATTAAGCAATCATTAGGCATAATGTTAAAATTTTAATATGTATTTTCATTAAATCCTCATCACAACTTTATAAAGAAGTTCTTATTATCTTCACTCTACAAGGAAGAAAACAGAAGGTTTTTATAATGACCTTGCCTGAAATCTCATGACTGGAAAGTAATGGAATCTGGATTATATACA
Organism: Dama dama; assembly: GCF_033118175.1. Lineage (NCBI taxonomy): Eukaryota > Metazoa > Chordata > Mammalia > Artiodactyla > Cervidae > Dama > Dama dama. The sequence continues at coordinate 30,290,289 of NC_083714.1, forward strand.
AGACTGTTCACTTCCAGAAACTATGCTGTTCTAGCCAAATATTAGTTTTGTTTGGGTCTTCTCTTGGACAAACTCTTTACCACCCTTATGCTGTCTGGAATTATTACTTATCTTGTAATTAATTTAAAGCAACATTTCCATCAAATTTTATGAAAATGATTTTAATTTTCTTTCACTGCTTTCATTAGAGCTATGATTTCTGCCCCCCCACCCCCGATTCTTCCTACAATTTCCTAGTAACAATTTGAAAAGCAGATGAAGAAAGTGAAAAGAAAGTTACCCAAATACCTAGAATAAAACATTTCTTTGGCTCAAGGGAAATAGTAAAATTTAGTTTTCTACTAACACTGTGGCAGTTACAATGAACTCTTGATGTTCAGTGGCATTTTACTAATATGATTTTGTCTCCAGAGTTTCTGCTTTTTGCTTGTAATTACTATTTTTCCCTATCCAATAAGTTCTTATGTTTATATTATGCTATTTTTACTAAAGTCCTTCTTAGTGTTAATGCATTTGAAAATACAGCTATACATAACATTTTATGTAATAGTCATAATCTGAAAATAATGTAATGATCAACTGGTCAGTTATAATCAATTCAATAAGTCATTGACCAGGTATGTATGTCTCTGAAGTCTAAGATCAGGTTCCTTTGTTCTTTAATTGCTTTTGAAAACTCATTCTGGTTCCTCAAATGAATAGGGATCAATGTGTATAGCAAACAAACCTCACATATCACCCTTTATTACTCTAATATCAACATTTATTCTTCACATTTTAGGATTATATTTTTATGATGGGTTGATGCATAGGTATTTTCTGTCCTTGCTATGACCAATTGACATTTCTGAAATAACAATCAGTAAGAAAGAATTATCTCCATTCTGTGGGTCTGAGTGGCACTAAGTAGGACATATTATCTTGCTTGCTGACAGCTGTGTGTGAACAATATGCCTATTTGAAAAGACAGCTGTTCTCAGTTCTGTGTGCAGATTTTGTCCATGGACAGGGCACATCTAATTGACCCATTTGGGGATTGATGGTGTAACATTGATCTCATTAGTATCAGGCAAAGAAACTGAGCTAGCTGGACACAGATTGAAAGCAATTTAAAATTTCTCTTAGAGGGAATATGCTTATATACAGCGCCTTAAACCCTGCTGTTTATCTTTGATGTGAGACATGTAGCTAAACAATTTCTCACATTCATAAATTACAGCTCTTTTTTCATATTCTTAATTTTTACTTCATTCAACTCTAGTTCAGTATAAAAGCAGTGCCACTGAGCAGTGTATTTCTGACTTAATTACTGTTCCACATTAAGGTAATTCAAACTGAAGTAACACACTTAAAATTATAAAATTTTAAATAGCACACACACACAAGTTAATCCTGGAAACTTTCCACTCATAGACAATACAGCTTCTCTGACTTTTGTTTTTGAAAAATCTCTTTGAAACAAGGACTGACAAAGGCTGACAGGCTTGAATTAACTTTCTGTTTTAAATAAAAACCTCAGTCCAAGCCCTATTTTGAACCAATCTGTGACCCCCCAAACAAGGTAATTAGCCTCTCTGTACTGTTATTTTCTCATCTGTGAAATGGGGATGATAGTAGTGATTCGACACATGGAATTACTGTGAGGAAATATTGCAAAACCCTTGAAAAATATGAAGTGCTATACAAATTATTACTAAGTACAATAATCATATTACATGTGGGTATCCTGTGCAAAAAGTATTATGTTTAAAGTGCTATAATATAATTATTCAGAAAATGTACAGAAAATTTTTCCTGGTTTAACTGAACAGAACCAAGCTAGCTTTTTAGCAGTGGGTGTGGATCAGCAATAATAGCCATGCATTAAATGGAAACGTTTATTTAAAAATGATAAAAATGTCAGACTGGACCAAATGAAGAAGACAAAGCTAAATTCTCATTTTGTGAATTATACTGATTCAATGTTTTCAACAGGCTCTAAAAGTAGTTCTAATTAGCATAGCTTTCATGGTGGCTCAGTTGGTAAAGAGTCTGCCTGCAATGCAGGAGACCCAGGTCCAATCCTGGAGTGGGAAAGATATCCTGGAGAAGGAAATGGCAACCCACTCCAGTATTCTTGCCTGGTAAATCCCATGAACAGAGGAACCTGGTTGAGCTATAATCCATGGGATCACAAGGATTTCGACACAACTGAGTGACTAACACTTTCACTATAATTAGTGCATCACTATGTTTGTTGTGCCCTGGCTCTGGAGCAACAAGAGAAAAAAATATCAATGAAAAGATGGCAAGAATACTAAATAATACCAATATTCCTGCTTTGTTTTTGTTTTGTTTTGTTTTTGGTTGCCCTGGGGTTTTTGTTGCTGTGCATGGACTACTCTGTTTGCAGTGCGTGGCCCTCTCATTGTGGTAATTTGTTGTGGAGAACAGGCTCTAGGAACAGGGATGGACTTTAGTAGTTGTGACTTGCTGGCTCCAGGGTGTGGACTTAGTTGCTCTGTGGCATGTGGAATCTTCCCAGATCAGAGACTGAACCTCTGTCCCCTGCATTGGCAGGCAGATTTCTATCCATAGTACCACCAGAGATGTCCTGTCTATCTTTACTCATAATTAATAGGCGAGTTTTATCCTTAAATCAGGATTTTTAACTTTGCGACTGTTAATGTTTTGGCCTAGATAATCCATTGTTGTAGAGGACTGTCCTGTGTATGGTAGGCTGTTAGACAGCATTGCCTGGATTCTACCACTAAATGCCAATAGTACCTTCCCCCCAGGTGTGATAACCAGAAAAGTCTCCAGGCGTTGCCAAATGTCCTATGATTGGGACAGTCACTCTTTGTTGAGAACTACTGTCTTAAATTGGTGATCTTTAACCACAATTTCTTGGGAGATGTTAAAGAATCAAACTATTTCGTTTGTTCAAGGGAATGGTGATGGGCCATAAGAGGGAAGCACTGCTGAAATGATAAACAAAATCCCAACCTATGATTATACTCTACTCTGCTAATCAGGTTCTCACTTCTGTGCCCCTTTCTTTTCTGGTGTAACAGCTATTCATGCGTGCTCAGTCATGTCCGACTCTGCAACCCTGTGGACTGTAGCCCTCTGGGCTCTACTACCCTGGATTTCCCAGGCAAGAGTACTGGAGTGGGTTGCTGTTTCCTCCTCCAGGGGATCTTTCCTGATCCAGGGTTCAAACCTGCATCTCCTGTGTCTACCTGCATTAGTAGGTGGATTTTTTTTTTTTTTTTTTTTTTTTTTTTTTTTTTTTTTTTTACCACTGAGCCACTCCAGGAGCCCAGCTTTAGTGAATCTTCTTTCCCTGTTCTTACTTATTCCCCAAATGAATGAAACTACTGGAAGTTCTGTGTCAGTAACTGACTTGTTGAAATAGAGGAGATTTCAGTCACAGTCACCATCCCCAAAGCAAGATTCCTTCAGATCCACATGTTATTCACATGGAAATAGAATCAACTGATAGCCTACTTGTTTTAATTATCAACAAAACACCTCAAGCTCCAGTGTTACAGCAAGGCTAGGCTGGAAAACCCAGTGATGTAAACCACATCACACATCTCCTATTATTGACCCTGAGACTTACAACTATCTGTGGAAACTTTGTAGGAGAATATAAGGAAAAATAGATACTCTTCTAGACAGATGCATAGATCATATCATATGAGCTGTTTCAATTTTCATAGTTTAAACCTGCTTTTAATTACGAAGCACTGATATATCCTTTGACGTGAAAGAATGTCATTGTGAGCTGTGGTCTTCCACTGTTTCAATACTGTAAGATTAGATTTAATGATGTCCAAAACAAACACACAAAAAGTGTGGACTGTATGCATTTGTGTATGTATGTGTGTGAATTGTAATCAAAACACCAATGGACTTCAGGCACCACTTGGTTAATAATAAAGAGGCAGTATTGTTCTCTCTGTCACAAGGGCCAAGTGTCAGTTACCATTATCCCTACATGTGCTTATAGTTTACTTTTAACAGTTGAATTGAGTTTAAGTTCACATACCATAAAACTCACCCTTTTAAATGGTGCAATTCAGCAGATTTTAGTATATTCACAAAGTTGTGCATCAATCATTCCTCATTCCAGGATATTTTCATCTCCCCAAAATGAAAGTTCATATTCACAAACAGTTGATTCCCATTTCCCCCTCTCCTGAGCTCCTGGCAACCATTAATGTATGTTCTGTATATGTGGATTTCCCTATTCTGGACAGTTTGTGTTAATGGAATCATACAATATGTATGTATTATACATTTATACAGTGAAGCACTACCACATGTAACTAACAAATTGTTTTCCTTCTCATCAGCAATGTATTAGAATTCTGTTTTTTCCCACATCCTCTCCAACAATTATTTCCTGTTTTCCCTTTCTTCTTTATTATAGCCATGCTAATAGGTATAAAGTGGCTCCTCATTGTGATTTTTGTTTGCATTATCCTTATATCTAATGATGGGCTTCCCGGTGACTCAGTGCTAAGATTCTGCCTGCCAAGGCAGGAGACATGCATTAGATCCCTGGGTGAGGAAGATCCCCTGGAGAAGGAAAGGCAACCTACTCCAGTATTCTTGCCTGGGAAATTCCATGAACAGAGGAACCCGGTGGGCTTGGGGTCACAAAGAGTCGAACATGACTGAGTGACTGAGCTTGAACATGATATCTAATGATGTTGATAATCTTTTCCTGTGGTTAATGGCTATTTGTATATCTTGTTTATGGGAATGCTTATTCAAATACATTGCCCATTTTTAATATGTTTTTATTCTTTTTACTGTTGAATTGTGCAAGTTCTATATATATTCTGGATAATATATGCTTATCAGATAAAATATTTTTTATCTGATAAAGCTGAAAATGTTTTTTCCCATTCTGTGAGTTGCCTTTTCACTTCCTTGATAATTCCTTTGAAGAACAGCTGTTATTTTAATTTTGATGATGTCCAATTAATTTTTGTACATATTCCTTGCACTTTAAGTGTTACATTTTAAAAAGCATTGCCTTATCCAAGATCATGAAGACTTACTCATGTATTTTTCCTAAGCATTTTATATTTTTGCCTCTCATATTTACATTTTTGATCCATTGTGAGTTATATTTTGAATATGGTGGGAGTTAAATATCCAGCTTCATTTATTTGCACATGGCTAGCCAGTTGTCCCAGCATCATTAGTTGAAAACACTATTATTTTTCATTTTATCTTGGTCTAAAATTAATTTATAAATACAAAGATTTACCCATAGACTATCAATTCTATTCTATTTATCTTGGTTCTCTTGCAAAGAACTATGCAGCTTTAATAAACTATTAACATTTTTATTAATATTCTGTTTTGGACGTTGGTATGTATGATAGTGTGGGCTACTCTGTTAAAATACCATAGGCTGAGTGGCTTAAACAACAGACAAAAAATCAAGATATCCAAAGATTCAGTGTCTGGTGGCCTCCTATTTTCTGGCTTTTAGACAGCCATCTTCTCTCTGTGCTCCCCTGGCCTGTCCTTAGTGCCTGTGCATGGAGAGAGAAAGAGATCACCTTGTCTTCTTTTTTTCTCTTTTCTTTTTTAAAATTGATTTATTTTTTTAATTGAAAGATAATCGCTTTACAGAATTTTGTTTTCTGTCAAACATCAACATGAATCAGACACAAGTATACATATGTCCCATCCCTCTTGAACCTTGTCTTCTTGTTCTTGTAAAGGGACTAATCCTATCATGATGGCTCTCCCCTCATGACCTCATTAAATCTAATTACCTTCCCAAGATCCCACCTGCAAATATCAGCACATGCTTGGGGTTAGGGCCTCGGCATATAAATTTGAGGGGATACAAATATTTCAGTTCATAAAATTGCCTATAAAATGGGAATATTAGTACCATGCATCAATAGAGTTACTGAGAGAACAGAATAAGATGAAACATATATTAAAGTGCTCTGTAAATGTCCAAGTGTTATGGAAACCTTCATTGTTATTTTTAATTGTGATGGTCAGTCAACCTAAGCACATGTAGTCATATGAAAAAAGTCCAGTTCATTAGCTTTCTATTTCTAGTGTCCGTACCAGAATTAGGACTGCACATTAGATGAACCACATATCCTACCTACATACATGTAATTTTGTATTCCAGGGTATGTCTCTTTATATCCTATGGAAATGAAATGAAATTCACTCAGTCATGTCCAGCTCTTTGCGACCCTATGGACTGTAGCCCACCAGGCTCATCTGTCTATGAATTTCTCCAGGCAAGAATACTGGAGTGGATAGCCATTCTCTTGTATTATTATAATCCTAAGGAGTAATATTAGTCTACTTTCATCAACAACAAATGAATTAGAGGATAAACTCAATGCACTATCAACAGTAAGTACTTGGCCTGTGAATACTGTAAGAGCTTTGTTTTCAAAATGAACATTCATTAACCTTGAATTCTCTATTCACACTTTATAGCTTCCCTATGCAAGACTTAAAGATTTCATTTCAATTTCTTAAACAGTCCATAAATGAGCAGATTTCTAAGCAATTGCTATTCAATGACTCAATATTAAAACACTTTTCCCAATATATATAATACAATTGTGGAGAGGTAAATATGTTCATAAAGCATGCTAGTTACTCAACTGTGTAACTTCTGATAACATTATCTGTTATAAGAAGAGCATTATCTGTTATAAGAACATTATTGTAAACAGAATAGTAGTCAATTCTGTTTATTATTTTTTACAATCATTATATTCTCTATGTTGTGAAATAGAATATAGCAAGAATGTGATCTAGTAGCTTTATAGTATTGTTTGCTTTTGCTATAGACTACTCTTCTAAAATATAACTTCAAAGCCAAGAGATAATGTTTTCTGGTTCTGATAAACCCAGACTGACAATAGAAGCTGAGCTCTGAGCAAGTAGTAAACTCTCCCTGAGAGAATATCAGAATAGTACCACTAACTTCGCACCTTCCTCCATTTTATGATAAAAATCAACACTGAACATATCTTAGGTACAATGCTAGATTGCACATCTTAAATAAAACATGGTGTCTATACCTGTGAGATGATAGTATATGTGCTCTTTGCTTAGTAAAAAAAACGAATATAAAAGAAAATGTACAAAACTATTTTGCTGCTTATAAATAATAGGTAAAATCTTTTCCATTATCTGGAAATGATAAATCAACCTCTGTAGCACATAATCAAACATTTAGATTCCTGTCTTTAGACTCTAAATAGATAACCTATTATTTTTGATAATTTCTCTAAGTTCAATTCCACTAACTTTTATAAGGTTTATGCAGCAGGGTGTAACTCTATATACAGTCCATAAAACAATATTTTGTGGCAAACTCTGTTTTGGGAAAAACATTTTATGACAATTAAAAAAGAAAACAAATAAATGATAATCCACACTGTGCTCGTGCACACACACACACAGTGGTTTAGTCACTGCATCTTGTCAGACTCTTGCGATCCCATGGACTGTAGTCTTCCAGGCTCCTCTGTCCATGGGATTTTCCAGGCTCCTCTGTCCATGGGATTTTCCAGGCAAGAATACTAGAGTGGGTTGTCATTTCCTTCTCCAGGGAATTTTCCTGACCCAGGAATAGAACCTGGGTCTCCTACATTGCAGGTGGATTCTTTACCGACAGAGCTATGAGGGAAGCCACACACACACACACACACACACACACACACACACACACACACACACACACACACACACACACACACACACACACACACACACACACACACACTGTGTCTTTGAGCAACTGCTGTACTCCCGTAGTTCCAAAGCTTGCTTAGGGGTTTAGGGGCAGCAGATAAAGGATTCTGAAAGAGCAGTTGCTTCAAAGGTTGCCTAATACAGACCAGAAACTGTTTTTATAGATTGTAAGTCTCTACAAAACTTAACATTTTCAGGTTCTTCCTCAGGAAATGAGAACAAAATAGTATTGATTAATGACCACTCAAAGGTCTCAGAATCCAGAGCTCTGAGATTGGAAAGGCAAAAATCTGTTTATTCGGAAACATTAAAAGTGAATATTATATTTTGATCCATATACATAGGCTTGTATATGGGTAAATGGAAACATAATAGGTGAGAGATCTTAACAAGCAATATTGACCTACAAGAATTAGTTCTCTTGTAAATTCCTTTGAAAAGTGTTGCTGAAACTGGGCACCAAGGGAGGGATTGATTGCATATGTTGACCATTTTCCATTAAAATATCTAAAGTGCCGGCTAAGTCAGTGTTCTGTGAATTCAAATGCATTTAAAATAAAATGAAATAATACATTGGAATGAAATATCTATATATGTAACCATAATATGTGTTTGTATATGTGCATACATATGCTTTCATTTCATGTATGTATACATGTTTATATAAACACACATATGCACAATATATTACTACATATGTACATACATGTATGACAAGTCTGTTTTTTCAATAGCTATACATATGTATAGATAAAGTTTTATCGGTAGTTATATATACTTACATAATTATGTCTACTCACTCATATATATGTATAGATATCATCTATAGACATCTGTATAGATATATACCTATATGTACTATCTTATATATAATCAGAGCAACTTGTCACACTTAAAAATTACAGGTAATAAAATAATCACATCCAAATCTCAATATTTCTCTATGTATTTGTGCTAAGGTCAGTGTTTAAGGTATATTCATCCTCACTGCATCTCTGTTGCTTCAGTTGCTCCTGTTCCTTTTTTTTTTTTTTTTGTATATATCTAGCAAATCTGTCTGACTTAACTTCACTCAGTGTGAGAATCTCTGGATCCATTCATGTTGCTGCAAATGGCATTATTTTGTTCTTTTTTATACCTGAGTAATACTCTGTTGTATATACGTACCACATCCTCTTATCCATTCCTCTGTTGATGGATATTTAGGTTGACTCCATTTCCTGGCTATTGTGAATAGTGCTGTAGTGAACATTGGGGTGCATGTTCCTTTCAAATTATGTGTATTCCCAAATATATACCCCAAGAGTGGGATTGATGGATCACATGATAGTTGTATTTTTACACTTTTAAAGATCCTATATATTGTTCTCCATAGTGAATGTGCCAGTTTGCATTCCCACCAACAGTGTAGGAGGGATCCCTTTTCTCCATACCCTCTCCAGCTTTTAGTGTTTATAAACTTATTGATGATGGCCATTCTGACTAAAATGAGGTAATAGATACCTCATTGTAGTTTTGAGAATAGGAAAGACTAGAGCTCTCTTCAAGAAAATTAGAGATACCAAGGGAACATTTCCTGCAAAGATGGGCACAATAAAGGAAAGAAATGGTATGAATCTAATAGAAGCAGAAGATATTAAGAAGAGGTGGCAGAATACACAGAAGAACTATATAGAACCTGATAACCATGACGGTGTGATCATTCACCTAGAGCCAGACATTCTGGACTGCAAAGTCAAGTAGGCCTTAGGAAGCATCAGTACAAACAAAGTTAGTGGAGGTGATGGAATTCCAGCTGAACTAATTCAAATCCTAAAAGATGATGCAGTTAAAGTGCTGCACCCAATATGCTAATGAATTTGGAAAACTCAGCAGTGGCCACGGGACTGGAAAAGGTCAGTTTTCATTCTAATCCCAAAGAAAGTCAATGCAAAGAATGTTCAAATTACCACACAATTGCACTCATCTCACACTCTAGCAAAGTAATGCTGAATACTCTCCAAGCTATACTTCAACAGTCTGTGAACCAAGAAATTCCAGATATTCAGGCTGGATATAGAAAAGGCAGAGGAACCAGAGATCAAATTGCCAACATCTGTTGGATCATTGAAAAGGCAAGAAAGTTCCAGAAAAGCATCTACTTCTGCTTTACTGAATATGCCAAAGCCTTTGACTGTGTGGCTCACAACAAACTGTGGAAAATTCTTCAAAAGATGGGAATGCTAGACCACCTTATCTGCCTCCTGAGAAATCTGTATGCAGGTAAAGAAGCAACAGTTACAACCGGACCTGGAACAGCAGACAGGATCCAAATTGGGAAAGGAGTATGTCAAGGCTGTATATTGTCACCCTGCTTATTTAACTTATATGCAGAGTACATCATGTGAAATTCTGGGCTCGATGAAGCACAAACTGGAATCAAGATTGCTGGGAGAAATACCAATAATCTCAGATATGCAGATGATACCACAGAAAGTGAAGAAGAACTGAAGAATCTCTTGATAAAAGTGAAAGAGGAGAGTGAAAAAGCTGGCTTAAAACCCAACATTCAAAAAATGAAGATCATGGCATCTGGTCCCATCACTTCATGGCAAATAGATGGGGAAACAATGGAAACAGTGAGAGACTTTGTTGTTTTTGGCTCCAAAATCACTGCAAATGGTAACTGCAGCTGTGGAATTAAAAGATGCTTGCTGCTTGGAAGAAAAGCAATGGCCAATGTAGGCAGTGTATTAAAAAGCAGAGACATTACTTTGCCGACAAAGATCTGTCTAGTCAAAGCTATGGTTTTTCCACTTGTCATGTATGGACTGGATTACCATGATATTGAATGGTTTGCCTTTGAAATGAACAGAGATCATTCTGTCATTTTTGAGATTGCATCCAAGTCTACATTTCAGACTCTTTTGTTGACTATGATGGCTACTCCATTTCTTCTAAGGGATTCCTGCCCACAGTAGTAGATATAATGGTCATCTGAGTGAAATCCACACATTCCAATCCATCTTAGTTCACTGATTCCTAGAATGTCGATGTTCACTCTTGCCATCTCCTGTTTGACCACTTCCAATTTGCCTTGATTCATGGACCTAATATTCCAGATTCCTATGCAAAAGTGCTCTTTATAGCATCGGACCTTGCTTCTGTCATCAATCACATCCACAACTGGGTGTTGTTTTTGTCTTGGCTCCATTCTTTCATTCTTTCTGGAGTTATTTCTCCACTGATCTCCAGTAGTATATTGAGCGACCTGGGGAGTTCATGTTTCAGTGTCCTATCTTTTTGCCTTTTCATACTGTTCAAGGGGTTCTCAAGGCAAGAATACTGAGGCAGTTTGCCATTCCCTTCTCCAGTGGACCACATTATGTCATACCTCTCCACCATGACCTGTCCTTCTTGGGTGGCCCCACACAGCCTTCCTTAGTTTCACTGAGTTAGACAAGCTGTGGTCCATGTGATCAGATTGGCTACTTGTCTGTGATTGTGGTTTCAGTCCGTCTGCCCTCTGATGCCCTCTCTTAGCAACTACCATCTTACTTGGATTTCTCTTACCTTGGACCTATGGTATCTCTTCACAGCTGCTCCAGCAAAGCACACCGCTGCTCCTTACCTTGGACCTGGGGTAGCTCCTCTTGGCTGCTCCTGCACCAATGCGCAGCTGCCACTCCTGCACCATCACGCAGCTGCCAGTTCTGGGCCATCGGGACCAGTAACACTGAAGAAGCTGAAGTTGAATGGTTCTGTGAAGACCTATAAGACCTTTTAGAACTAACACCCAAAAAAGATGTCCTTTTCATTATAGGGGACTGGAATGCAAAAGTAAGGAGTCAAGGAACACCTGGAGTAACAGGTAAATTTGGCCTTGGAGTACAGAATGAAGCAGGGCAAAGGCTAATAGAGTTTTGCCAAGAGAACACACTGGTCATAGCAAACACCCCCTTCCAACAGCACAAGAGAAGACTCTACACATGGACATCACCAGATAGTCAACACTGAAATCAGATTGATTATATTCTTTGCAGCCAAAGATGGAGAATCTCTATATAGTCAGCCAAAACAAGACCAGGAGCTAACTGTGGCTCTGATGATGAACTACTTCTTGCCAAATTCAGACTGAAATTGAAGAAAGTGGGGAAAACCACTAGACCATTCAGGTATGACCTAAATCAAATCCCTTATGACTATACAGTGGAAGTGAGAAGTAGATTCAAGGGACTAGATCTGAGAGACAGAGGGCCTGATGAAATATGGGCAGAAGTTCGTGATATTGTACAGGAGACAGGGATCAAGACCATCCGCAAGAAAAAGAAATGCAAAAAGGCAAAATGGCTGTCTGAGGAGGCCTTACAAATGGCTGTGAAAAGACAGGAAGTAAAAAGCAAAGGAGAAAAGGAAAGATATACCCATTTGAATGCAGAGTTCCAAAGAATAGCAAGGAGAAATAAGAAAGCCTTCCTCAGCAATCAATGCAAAGAAACAGAGGAAAACATTAGAATAGGAAAGACTAGAGATCTCTTCAAGAAAATTAGATACCAAGGGAACATTTCATGCAAAGGTGGGTTTTATAAAGAACAGAAATGGTATGGACTTAACAAAAACAGAAGATATTAAGAACAGGTGGCAAGAATACACAGAAGAACTGTACAAAAAAGATCTTCACAACCCAGATAATCACGATGGTGTGATCACTCACCTAGAGGCAGACATCCTGGAATGTGAAGACAAGTGGGCCTTAGGAAGCATCACTATGAACAAAGCTAGTGGAGGTGGTGGAATTCCAGTTGAGCTATTTCAAATCCTGACAGATGACACTGTGAAAGTGTTGCACTCAATATGCCAGCAAATACGGAAAACTCTGCAGTGGTCACCGGACTGGAAATGGTCACTTTTCATTCCAGTCCCAAAGAAGGGCAATGCCACACAATGCTCAAACTACTGCATAGTTGCACTCATCTCACACACTAGTAAAGTAATGCTCAAAAGTCTCCAAGCCAGGCTTCAGCAGTTTGCGAACCATGAACTTCCAGATGTTCAAGCTGGTTTTAGAAAAGGCAGTGGAACCAGATATCAAATTGCCAACATCTGATAGATCAGCGAAAAATCAAGAGAGTTCCAGAAAAACATCTATTTCTGCTTTACTGACTATGCCAAAGCCTTTGATTCTGTGGATCACAATAAACTGTAGAAAATTCTGAAAGAGATGGGAATACCAGACCACCTGACCTGCCTCTTGAGAAAGCTGTATGCAGGTCAGGAAGCAACAGTTAGAACTGGACATGGAACAATAGACGGGTTCCAAATACGGAAAGGAGTATGTCAAGGCTGTATATTGTCACCCTGCTTATTTAGCTTATATGCAGAGTACATCATGAGAAACACTGGGCTGGAGGAAGCACAGCTTAGAATCAAGATTGCCGGGAGAAATATCAATAACCTCAGATATGCAGATGATGGCACCCTTATGGCAGAAAGTGAAGAAGAACTAAAGAGCTTCTTGATGAAAGTGAAAGAAGAGAGTGAAAACGTTGGCTTAAAGCTCAACATTCAGAAAACTAAGATCATGGCATCTGGTCCCATCACTTCATGGCAGATAGATGGGGAAACAGTGGAAACAGTGGCTGACTTTATTTTTCTGGGCTCCAAAATCACTGTAGATGGTGATTGCAGCAATGAAATTAAAAGATGCTTACTCCTTGAAGGGAAAGTTATGACCAACCTAGACAGCATATTAAAAAGCAGAGGTATTACTTTGACAACAAAGGTCCATCTAGTCAAGGCAATGGTTTTTCCTGTGGTCATGTATGGATGTGAGAGTTAGACTATAAAGAGAGCTGAATGCCAAAGAACTGATGCTTTTGAACTGTGGTGTTGGAGAAGACTCTTGAGAGTCCCTTGGACTGCAAGGAGATCCAACCAGTCCATCCTAAAGGAGATCAGTCCTAGGTGTTCATTGGAATGACTGATGTTGAAGCTAAAACTTCAATAGTTTTGCCACCTGATGCGAAGAGCTGACTCATTGGAAAAGACCCTGATGCTGGGAAAGATTGAGGGCAGGAGCAGAAGGGGACGACAGAGGATGAGATAGTTGGATGGCATCATCGACTCGATGGACTGGGTTTGGGTGGACTCCGGGAGTTGGTGATGGACAGGAAGGCCTGGCATGCTGTCTTTCACAAGGTCGCAAAGAGTCGGACACGACTGAGCTATTGAACTGAACTGAACTTAACCATGATCAAGTGGAACTTATCCCACAGATGCAAGCATTGTTCTATACTTGCAAGTCACTAAATTTGACAACCACATGAGTAGAATAAAGATAAAAAAAATATCATCTTAATAATGCAGGAAAAGCATTTGACATAATACACCATCCTTTCATGACAAAAACGCTCAGCAAATTGATTATAGAAGAAACTAACATACCTCAACAGAGTAAAGTCCATTTAGGACAAACCCACAACCAACATGATACTCAGTAGTAAGAGCTTGAAAACTTTTCCTCTGAATTGTAGGATACTACAAGAGTGTCCATTCTCACCACTCCTACTTAAGATAGTACTGGATATCCTAGCCAGAGCATCCAAATGGAAAAGGAAGTAGTAAAATTGTCTTTGTTAGCAGATAATATGATCTTTGACTCTGTTTTTGGCTATATGCACCTTTGTCAGCAACGTGATGTCTCTGCTTTTAACACACTCTCTAGGTCTGTCATGACTTTCCTTCCAAGGAGCAAGTGTCATAATTGTGACTGCAGTCACTGTCCACGGTGATTTTGGAGCCCAAGAAAATAAAATCTGCCACTAACTTCCACTGTTTTTCCCATCTATTTGCCATGAAGTGATATATATAGAAAATCCTAAAGACTCCACTAAAAACCTGCTAGACTAGTCAACAAATTCAAAGAAGTTGCAGGATAGAAAAACAACACATAAACATCAGTAGTGTTTTTATATACAAATAGCAAAACATCTGAAGATGAAACCAACAGTCCCATTCAAATAACATCAAAAATAATAAAGTAATTAGTAATAAATTTTACAAAGGAGAAAAAGATCTATATGCTGAAAACTTCAAGGCTTTGATCAAAGAAGTTGAGACATGAATAAATGGAATGATATATGATGTTCATAGATCATAAGCATTAATATTGTTAAAATATTCATACCTAAAGCCATCTATGGATTTGATGCAATCACATCTGTGCTTCCAATAACATTTTTACAGAAGTAGAAGAAACAATCCTAAAATTCATTTGAGGTCATAAAAGACCCTAAGTAGCCAAAACAGTTCTGAGATGAACAAAGCTAGAGGCATTACACTTCCTGATTTTTATAGTAATTAGAGCAATAGGATACTGACATAAATGTAGACACATTGACCAACAGAACAAAATAAACAGTCCAGAAATAAACTCCTGCATCATGCATGGTCAAATAATATTTGACAAGGGAGACAAGAATACTCAATGGAGAAAGAATATTTTCTGTAGTAAATGTTGTTGGGAATAATGGATACCATATGCAGAAGAATAAAATCCAATCCCATCTTCAACCATGTACAAAAATGAACTCAAAATGGATTAAAGACTTAAAGGCATAAAACTTTTAAGGAAAAAATATTGATCTTGGAGATTGGTTTTGGTAGTGATTTTTTCAATGATATCAAAAGCACAAAATGAAAATAAACATGTGTGTCTACATCAAACTAAAAAGCTTCTTCACAATGAAAGAAACAGTTGGAATGAAAAGGCAGCCAATGGAATGGGAGAAAATATTTGCAATCATGTATCTAATAAAGGATCTTTATCTATAATGTAAATGATTCATATAATTTATAGTATAAAAACAAACAACCTGATGAAATAATAGGCACATGCACATGATAAATGAAAAGGTGTTTTAATCACTAATCATCAAGTAAATGCAAATAAAATATCACTTCACACCTGTCGAAATTGCTATCATCAAAAACACAAGAGACTAAAAAGTAATTTTAAAGGTGTGGAGATTAAGGGAACTCTTCACTGTTGGTGAGAATGTAAATTGGTACAACCACTATGGAAACAGAATAGAAATTCCTCAAAAAATTAAAAATAGAACTTTACCATAATATCCAGCAAACCCAGGGAATATTCACTGGAATTGAAATTAGGATTTCATAGAGATAACTGTACTCCCATTTTCACTGCAGCATTATTCACAGTAGCCAAGATATGGAAATAATCTAAGTGTCCACCAACAGAGGAATGGATAAAGAAGGTGTGATTGATACACACACACACAGTGAAATATTATTCAGCCATGTGTGTGTATGTGCTCAGTTGTGTCCAACTCTTTGTGACTCCATGGACTGTAGCTCACCAGGCTCCTCTGTCCATGGGATTTTCCAGGCAAGGATACTAGAATGGGTTGCCATTTCCTTCTCCAGGGGATCTCCCCAACCCAGGGATCGAACCTGCATCTCCTGTATTGGCAGGCAGATTCTTTACCACTGAGTTACCTGGGAGGCCCAATGAGAAGTGAGAAAGAAGGAAATCCTGCAATTTGTAACAACTTGGATAAAATTTAAGGGCATTAGGCTAAGTGAAAGAAATCAGAGAGAGGCAATGTATAATATTACTTATAAGCAGAAATATTGTCAAAAATTTCAATTTCAGACATGTCAAATGTCTAAAAATATCAAATTCAGAAAAGTATAAAAATGCTGATTGTCAGGGTCTGGGTTGTAGTGGAAATGTGGAGATATTGCACAAAGGGTACAAACTTCCAATCATAAGACTAACAATTTCTGCAACTCTAAATACAGCATGGCCATTATACCTAATAATAGTATATCATATACTTGAATGTTGTCAAGAGAGTAGATCTTAAATGTTCTTAGTACAAAAAGAAATGGTAATTATGTGATAGAATGGTGGTATTAGCTAATGCTATGGTTGTGATCATTATGTTGTTTATAAATGTGTGAATTAAGTCAACATGTTGAATAACTTAAATTTATACAGTTACTTGTCAGTTATATCTTAATAAAGCTGGGGGCAGGAATAAGAAGAAAGAGAAATTAATGAACTACCAAAATGAACAACAACATAGATTAATCTCATAATGTTATAGTGAGTTAAAGTGGCCCAGCCGAAAAGAATACATTTAATTCATGTTCATTTATACCGAATATGAAGAATAATCTAATTTTTGGTTATAGATATTCCATCAGAAATTGCCTCAGTCAGGAATGGGACTGGAAGAGAGATTGATAGTAAAGGGTATGTAGGAACTTTCTGCAGTTATGGCAATGTTCTAGATCCTATTTTGGATGGTAGTTATATGGGTATATTCAGCAGATAAAAATTTCCAAGCCTTACACTTAATGTATTTGTTTTTTTTTTTTTTTGGTTCATATGACAATAAAATTTATTATTAGAAAAAAGAGTTCAGAATGCTTCAGGAGAAACTTCTTCCAGAGAATTAACCTTGATAAAATATCTTTTGTACTTATATACATTAATGGAAAATGTACACAGCTAAGGGGCAGCATTTTAAAGATAAATTAGTGGAAATAATGTAGAAAGACAAGCAGAGAGAAAGAGAGTGAGGGTAAGAGAAAGAAGAGAAATTGAAAGAGAGGTAGATATTTAATGGTGGGCACAAGAAAAGAGTTGAATAGGAAAGAAAAAAAAGTATACTCCATGATTCAGCCATTAGTAGCATTTTCCAAAAGTCTTTTAATGTAAACATTAACTGCTGAACTAACCAAACTGACATTATATCAAAGGGGTGGGAGGATGCAAAGTATGCCTGTTGATATAGGGGAGGATGAAGTATGTGTGATAACATAACTCTGTTTCAATTTTCTTTTACTCACCTAATAAGTTACCACAAATTCCACAACTTTCAAGCCTACAAAATGATTATCTAACAGTTCTATAGGTCAGAAGTCTGACATGTGTCTCACTCCTGGCTGGGTTGTATTTATTTCTAGAGACTGTAAGTGAGAATCTGTTTTCATGATTATTCAAGTTCCTTGTGTCTCATTGTATGACTGAGGCTTCCGTTTGTTGGCTGTCAGTTGAGGTTCTCCCATTTTCTAGAGACTGTCCGTTTCTTGGCTCATGTTCCTCTTCCCTCACCTTCAAAGACAACAATGACAAGTTTAGTTTCTCTCTTGTCACGTCTCTCTGTGAAACACTCTTCTGTCTTCCTCTTCCAGTTTTTAAGGCCTTATATGATTAAATTGGGATCACCATCTCAAGTTCTCTAAGCACATCTGCAAAATCGCTTTTGTCATGTAAAGCCATGTACTCAGAGGTTCCAGGAATTGAAGTGTTAATTTCTTTGGAGGGGTGCATTATTCTGTCTACCACAAGCTAAATCTTCTGCATTCCTTTTCAGATGTTTAGGTATAATGTCTAACAATGGGCAGCTCTGATTATTCCTTAAATTTTCTTTTACCAAGAAAGGAGAGATGAAGGCCTAGCAAAGATGAGTCTTTCATGTTTTTGCAGGAAGTGTAGGACAGGAACACTCTATCCTTCCACCATTCCTTTCACTGCACTGTGACAGAGAGACTTGTCAGGCCAACCTAGTAGAATCCCAGGCCCACCAATTACTAGCTGAATGTAGACCTTAAAAGTTACTTGACCTCTCTGAGCCTTAGCTTTCTCCTTTGTACAATGAGGATGTTTGAAGATTAGATGTATGTTGTGTCTAAAAGAGAATAGATAGATAAACATAGATAAACATTCTCTTCTGTGTGACATACCTGTTTTATTTTAGGGGTTATAAATAAAGAAGAGCTAACTGTAGTTCCCAGTGAAGATTCGTCTTTCACATGTCTGTTCAAATTGCCCAAATGTTAACATTTCCAGTAAGTTTTCGGAAATGGTCACAGCATAGGCTTTTATTAAATAAAGTCCCCAGTGACTATTTCTTATTCAGTCAGTTCAGTTCAGTCACTCAGTCGTGTCCAACTCTTTGTGACTCCGTGAATCGCAGCACGCCAGGCCTCCCTGTCCATCACCAACTCCCGGAGTCTACTCAAACTCATGTCCATTGAGTCAGTGATGCCATCCAGCCATCCTCTATCATCCCCTTCTCCTCCTGCCCCCAATCCCTCCCAGCATCAGGGTCTTTTCCAGTGAGTCAACTCTTAGCATGAGGTGGCCATTAGGTCTTATCAAACTTTCTTTTCTGATCCCTGCTAGGCTAGATCCAGTTGTGTTAATGGTTAGATTTTTCTGTGACTCAGTGGTATGTACTTAACTCTGAGTCATATGATATCTTTCAATGTGGGCCAGCTCAGGTCTTAACCTAAAATTCGAGATAGCTTTCTGGAATTTCTAATCCAGTTACCATTCACTTTAGGTGGTGTGAATACACTTTCCTGTATGAGGTTTAGGAGAAAATAACATGGTACCTAACAATAACTGGATTCCCCTTCACAGGTGCCTTCATAATGCAATGCACTGTAGCGAAGGGAATTGCATTTGGTAAATTATCTATGTCTGGGAGTAGGTTGGAGCTTGAGTGGAAGTAACACAGTTATAAATCCCATAGTAAGCCATTTGCCAATATAACTTGATCCCTTGTACTTTTCCTCCATCTTTAGGTGGATTTAGGAACAGTTGGATATTAGAGAACTCCTTTAGATCAGAGACCATGTCCTAACTGTTCAGTTATCCTTTGCAAGTAATTCAGGGCCAGGCACATAGAAAGCACTTAATGCATGTTTGTTAAAAGGTGAGACTTCACTTTCTTTTTCTAAAAGATGAGACGATCACAATTACAAGAATATCATTGGCATTAACATGAAAAGTGAAAGTCGCTCAGTCATGTCCAACTCTTTGTAACCCCATGGACTATAGCCCACCAGACTCCTCTGTCCATGGAATTCTCCAGGCCAGAATACTGGAGTGGGTAGCCTTTCCCTTCTCCAGGTGATCTTCCCAACCCAGGGATCGAACCCAGGTCTCCTGCATTTCAGTTGGATTCTTTACCAGCTGAGCCACCAGGGAAACCCAAGAATACTGGAGTGTGTAGCCTATCCCTTCTGCAACAGATCTTCCTGACCCAGGAATCCAACCAGTGTCTCCTGCATTGTAGGCGGATCCTTTACCAACTGAGCTATATTGCATTAACTTGAGGGAGAAAGGTAAACCTCCTAGGATTTTTATATTTAAACTGAAGATATTAATTAATATCAATATCTAGAAACTGTAGGGGAGGATACCCATCTAAATTCCTTTTGACACCTTTGGTGGATTTATTCCAGCTGTCTATACCATATGACTGAGGGAGGCTGCCATATGAGCATAAACAGTAATGTCCCTAAATGCCTTATACATGAAAGAAATGGGTTAACCTTGTCATCTGGTTCCTTTTGCCTTTTTCATTGTAGCAGCCTGGCATTATTGTTCATATTATACAGGATGCTTCAGGGGCAACTGAATTTGGGAAATATTATGGCATTTTCAGAGAATCATTTGTCTTATGAAAAGAGGTGCTTGACTTTGTATATTGATTTTTTTTTTTTCAAAAAAAGGCCAATCTTTTGAGTGGAAGCAAGAAGAAAAGTTTATTTTCAAGGATAAGCAACATGCTATATTTAAATCATATACATGCATAGTGTAGATTTCTTGGTGCTTATTTCCCATATACATATGAGGTGATTTCAGCTCGTATGTGTAGCCTGCTTTTGGAGTCATTGAAATTGCAAGCTAAATTTAATAAGAAATGAAGGCAAAAAGGAACACTTCCTCCTTTGCAGTGCCATATGATTCATTATATTAGTCCTTTTATAGCAGGATAAACACTGTAAAGATGCAAGTTTAACTTTTCGATTGCTTTAAACATATGGCTGAGAGCAAGCTTGTATGCATCATTTTCTTGCTTTAGCATAATTTGATTTTCTAAAAACCAAGATGTCTTTGAACTGGAGGGGACACTCTTTTTAAAAGCAGCAAATGTGATACCTGTCAACAAGGATAAGCATGGTATTAATAAAAGTGTATGTTAATGCATTAAACTAGTAGAATATCAGCAGGATATCAGTTTCATTGCCAACTGATTTTTAAAGATGATCCACCATTTGAATTAGTGTTAGTGATAAATTATTTCCAAGTAATATTAATCATACTCACTGGAAAATTAAAATGTCATAAAATGATGAAGTGTTAAAGAAACGATATCTCACATCTACACCTGCATACGCATCACAGTATCACCACAATATTTGCTCAAAAACATTCACAAGAGGGGATTTTTAACATGATGTTTGGTGATATAAGTTATTTAACATTCTGCTCATTCTTTTAGTAATACTTAATAAATACTTTCTATAAGTAAAAATGTTATATACTATATTTTGTTCACTGTTTTTAAAAAAGAAATGACTAAAATGAGAGAAGGCCCTTTAATTTTTTTCCACTGATTTTGTTTGGTAGATAGTCTGTTGATATATATATGAGTTTTTGAAGTTCTGTGATTGCAAAAGTTCTGATCAAATAGGGCTAAAGAGTTCATTCCACAAATAAATTCATCTTTCCATTGTCTGCTTTCAGAAGAATTGTGGATTGTTGTAAATTTATTAAATAGTGTATAGGTATGCTCTTAAACAGCAAATATGTATGCTCTTTGGAATTTAATAGGGAAAGTCAGTAAAACAGTCCTTTAATTTTAAGAGTAGACTTTATTCTTTTCTATATATTATTGCATTTTGGAGTATTAACACATTTTAAATCCAATGTTGTACACATCTACAGTATATTAAGACTAGTTTTAAATGTACAGATATCTGACTCAAAATTGTAATTGAACTCAAACTTCAAAGAAAACAAGCTTCAAATATTTTCTTATAAGAAAATATTATAAAATACTACCTAGCTCTCTGTCTAATTCAATAACTTAATAGGAGGATCAATACTTTAAAATGTTTGAAATATATTGCACTTAGTGAATGAAAAATATTCCAGTCAACCAAAATTCCTATGATGAATTATGGAAGTAAAAGTAGAAACAGGTGAATTATGTAGATTGTAGGTTATGTCTGGGAAATAAGAAATCTATGAATATTAAATAAAATGTCTAAAAAACGAAAGAAAGGTGGTTTTCATTACTTCTCTTCCTTTCTCAAAATAAACTGGTTCACAAGCAATGGTGACTTTGAAACAAATGGATCTCAGTCAGTAGCTCAAAAGTCATGGTGATTTTAAAATTATACTTGCTGTAGATTCTCTAGACAATCCCATTCAGGATATAAATTGTAGCTTACGTTAATCTTCCTAATCAGTCTCATTTGTGGAACTAAGCAGTTTCAACTTCATTATCACATAGTTGAATAGCTTTTGCCATGATGTAACATTTAGATCAGAGAACTGATAACCACTGAGAAGAGTTTTCCCTGAAGAATGTGAAGTTTAACATTTGTAATTGTGAGGCTGTTGTTTCCACAATATATTCTTTGATGAAAATATACAATATGCTAAATACTTTTTCCAACTTAAAATTGCACTCAACCTGTTTAAATAAAAGCAGATTTTTACTTTTAACTTATCTTTGTTATTTTGGTTTTAGTCACGAAGTTGTGTCCAACTCTTTTGCGACCCCAGGCTCCTCCATCCATGGGATTTCCCTGGCAAGAATACTGGAGTGGGTTGCCACTTACTTCTCTATGGATTCTTCCCAACCCAGAGATCAAACCCATGACCCCTGTATTGGCAGGTAGATTCTTAACCACAGAGCTACCAGGGAAGCCCAGTTCTTAAAAGAACAACAAACAGAAACTAATTTTACTTACGTTAATCACCCATTCTAGAAGTGTCTTTTGTTTGCTCTGCAGAACTTCTCTAAATATTTAGCTTCAGTCCTTGTTAACCATGCACAATCTTCTTTATCTCTGAATCTGGCTTTAGGATACCATAACTATGCTGAAAGCCATTGTATACAGGGTCAACATATCCAACAGACTTTCTTCTGTTCTCAATATGTAATTAGCATTTGACAGTTTGAAGTGTTTGATACTCTGGCCTTTCTTGGCTTAACTGAGGCTGCTTAATCTTTATGAGTAGATTTAACCACTTTATATTTGGGTGTAAACAATTGTTTGCTATTCAAAATGTGTCAGAATATAAATATTTTATGGAGCTATCAGGCCTTTCTGAAAAGTGTTTTGCAATAAAATTAGGCTTTAGTAACAATAAATACTAGCCCCCTGTGCTATGAATTGGGAAGTTTGTGCTCTGAATGCTCATACGCCTTTTATTCTCTTTGATGAAAGCTGTACTGAAGTTTGGTGCTTCTTTGTATCCATTTCAAGGAGTGTCTGCCATCCAGTAGGTTTGGTATTTCTATAAGGCTTCTGCCTGACGTGTCTTGTCTACCATTATCTCTTCAGACCCTAGCAAAGAACCGGACACATAGTATGTTCCCAATAAATATTACTGAGTGAGCTAATCTGGTAATATAATAAGCATATTACATTGAGAAGAAAATTAGCTTTCATCAAATATGAGGGCCAGTATTTCAGATGATACAGATGGTAGGAACTTTGTAATAACTTGTGTTTTATGATACAGCAAAGAGTTAAAAGAAACCAAAGGTAAGTTGTTCTGAAAGAGACTAATATTACTAAGAAAAGCATTATATTTTATTTAAAATGAAACCTACTTTGGCCAGTAGCAGCAATGTATTTTAGAAGAAAATATTTGTTCATGAACAAGAATGTGGTCCTTTTTTCTGATCTCAAAACCAGGATATTTGAGTTTCACACTGAAGTGCAGACAGAGCCAGTTACTTTAATTACCTTCTCTGGCCAAGATGAAAGCATTATGTAATTCATTTGAATTAAAAAATCAAAACAAAAGGCACTGCTAGATTATTGCAGGCCAGAAGGGGAGGTAAGACTATTCTTTTGATTATCTGAATCAGATGGATAACAGCCCTTGGCTCAGACAGAATTAAGCCACTGAGAGCTGCAAGAAATTGGAAAGGTCTTGATGTTGAGATGGCTTGATTTACAGTTGCCCTAAAAAAAGGCACATTCCAAGGTTTTTATTTACAGTAAGTTTGAGTGAAGTGTTCTAAATTAAAACTGGAAATAAAGATTAGGGGATAGATCAGGATACATTTAATACTAGAAAAATCAGCAAGAAATACATCAAATAGTGTGCATTTACAAATATCTAACGACTAGTGTTCAATTTTGATTGTTTTTTCAGCATATTCTTTTTTTTCCCCACAAGTGCATGAAAACTTACTTACCTCAATCTTATGTAAAAGAACATTATCTTGGGCTACTCTTCAGCCAACATTACTGTGATTGAGGCACTTGTGTAGTCTGCTGGTAGTATCCTCTAATTGAAGGTAACATTATTTTGAAGAGTACATAGACATCATGGACATTTATTCTATAAACTGAAACATATAAACTATCACCAGAAAAAAATCTCAACTTTGTACTCAATTGCTAAGTCCTCTCAGTTCCTTTCTTCAAGTGGTGATTTCATGCTTACAACAGGCTCCTTGTCAATATCCCTGAATCTAGTCTCTCATGGCCCACATCTGGGAAATCTCTAGCAAGGCATACTTTCTATATTGTTCCTATGACATCGAGTTCAAATAATTCTGCTTGTGTTTCATAGTTTAAACCTGTCCTAATATAATTCTACAGCTTTCATCCTCACTGAAATGTTTCGTCTGTTTTATTTCTCACCAGTGTGCTATGCTCATTCACCAGTCAAATACTTTGCTTGTATAATAATTGTGGTCTGTTATATAAATAAGCCTTCTTCTGCCCATACAAATTCCACATTTTTGTTAAAGTCCATGTCGGATTCCACCCCTTTCTTGAAGTCATCTTCAGTTACTCTGGAGATAAGTCATCTCTTTCTTCTCAGAACCTGTGTAATACTTATGAGTTCATACTACTTGGCTTAGCTCTGAATTGTATCCTATCTGGTTTTATAAGCTATTGTTTCATACATATTAGCCTTCTTTCTCTAATTAGATTTCAGATTTTTTAAAGGTAGGGAATGTGTATAGTATTTTCTCTGAATCCCTCCCCCCAAGCCTTCAGGATTATATTGGATTACTTAATAACTTTTTAATGTAGAATTTAGAATGTTTCCTTTCTAAGAAAATGATTTTGGCCGTTTTTCTTTACAAATATTTTATAATGTTCAGTGTATTTTTCTTATTATAAAAAGAATTGTAATAAACTCTAACAAGTATGTTTTGTATGACTACAATGATGCTTTCCCTCCCCCCAATGACAAATTTTGTCTTGTAATATAAAGGCTTTTGTTGTGAAAAGTTCATTATGAGTGTATCTTGAAAAATTCCTATAATCTAATTTTATTATTTTGGAGAGGGCTTACATGTTACCAAATGCTTTCTAAAATAATAGCAATATTAATATCATAGGAAGTTTTTTATTAGACTATAAAATGCAAATGTTGTTTTTAATGAACAAGGATTATTCTTGCCTCTAAGATTGGAGAGACCAAGGCATCTAATATTTAAGTGACTTTTGCTAGCTATGTGGCATGTCTCTGTAGGCCGCCTAATAATGATTTGAGTCAAATATTTAATTATTGCTCTCCAAACCATGTCATCAATATCATATTACCTTAAATACTTGAAAACTATATTAGAATTTTACTCTCAATAAATATATTCATGTCTCCAGTGGTGGCATGATTTTACACTGAAGCATTCATAATTTTTGGACAGTGTCCCTTGAACAAAAGGTATATATTTTCAAGATGTCTCCCCAAAATTAAGGAAACAGTGTGATACCAAAAACTAAAACAAAATTGGACACACTCATACAGATCAGAGGGATAAAAGGAAACTGGCATTTTTTGAGTATTCAATATATCCCAGAAACTGCGCTTGATGTTTTAATTTGATGTTAACTTAAAAGCTAAAATGGTATTGCCAAAGAAAAATTAAAGACACAGAATCTGAGACTTAAAGAGGGTAAATGATTCATCCAAGGAAACTTAACTAGTAGGTGACAGAGGTCATATTTCAACTCATCTATGTGTTATATTCATAACAGTGTTAATCAAGACATATACTTAATCTATCACAGAGGAAATTTATCAGTTACTACCATCTAGAATCTGTGATACAAACAGAATATTGGTCGGGGCAGATTCCCTAGACTGTCTTTGAAAAATAGCCAACTTGATACTATCTGACCTAACTTGAGTATGCTCTTTTTAAAATATGGAACAGTGGCTGTTAAAAGAAAATAAAAAGGAGAACTGCCTACTGGAGAAATAACTTGATCCCTAGCTTCCTCACTAGATGTGTAGTAACTGAAGATAGCCTACTTAGCTCTTTTGAGAAAAAATGTAGTCTTGTGTTCTGTTCATAGACAAATTAGAAAAAATTAAGACTCTGTACCAAAAATTAATACAGGACTTGTCCAAAATGATCTATTATATTTATAACTTATCAGTTCTTTTATGCCCCATTTTATGATAAGGAAATATTATGATGGAAGATTTTCATGTTTTTGAGAAGTGCCTGGTTAATGAAGAGTGAGAGAATTCTTTGTAGCCATAGAATAATCCTTGCTACATCTAGTGTATTATGAGCATCTGATGTAAACAATTAAGTAAGAAAAATATATCAACAGCACAACTTTGAAAAGAGGAATCAAGTTTTCTTCATTTCTCTATCTCCCGAAATAATAAGCTGAGCTTGGTTACTATCACCTTGTAAGTATGCAAAAGTTTCATTGTATTTAAACATGAAAAATAAAATGAGAACTTTTACAAGACCTCAATTACTGATGATTCAGTTTTATTCTCTAGCCTTTTGGCTTCTTTCTCAAATGTGTATTTATCTCACCTGCACCCCACCCCCCTGCAAGTTTTAGTATCCAGGAAAGGAAAATCATCATGACCTTCATACATTTCCATCTCAAATACATGTGTAAATAAATAAATGCAGTTTATAGAATTAATTAAAATGGTTAAGTTCTTAAGGAAATAGAAAAATATATTTAAATATTGAAAGCTTTGCACATGAAATAATATGCCAGGTGTGTCCTTTGTCTCCAGTAATTGGAAATTATGAAAAAAAAACTACCAAAATAATGACAAGAGTTGTTATGCCATACTTCTAACAATGCCCCAGTTTCTATAGAGCAGAGGCAGCATACAGTTTAAATAACATCTTTTGATTAAACACACATATAATAGAATAGCCCTGCATTCAGCTTGATGTTTTGGAAGTCTTTCTGTGTTTATTTGTTCTTGCCAAGGTAGTGATGCTTTTATCTTGGTATGTCATCCAATGTGATGGACACTCTGTGTCTAGAGGGAGAGATACCAAAATGTGTTAACTTAGTGTTGAGCAGATAAGCAAGTTTGAAGTCATGTTTTAGTAGTGTTGATATCTGGTGCATGGGTATTTGTAATATGCTTCTACTTAGTCACTACTAATTCTGAGTCAAAAAGTATGACTGTGAGATAGGCAAAACAGAATTATGATTTTGGTTTAATTTTAGCAATTGAACATAATTCTTAAGGAAGTCCTGAGATAAGAAAGCTGTGGTACCTATACACAATGGAATATTACTCAGCCATTAAAAGGAATACATTTGAATCAGTTCTAATGAAGTGGATGCAACTGGAGCCTATTATACAGAGTGAAGTAAGCCAGAAAGAAAAACACCAATACAGTATACTAACACATATATATGGAATTTAGAAAGAGATAACCCTGTATGTGATATAGCAAAAGAGACACAGATATATAGAATAGTCTTTTGGACTCTGTGGGAGAGGGCGAGGGTGGGATGATACGGGAGAATGGCATTGAAACATGTAAATTATCATACGTGAAACGAATCGCCCGTCCAGGTTTGATGCATGATACAGGGTGCTCTGGGCTGGTGCACTGGGATGACCCAGAGGGATGGGATGGGGAGGGAGGTGGGAGGGGGGTTCAGGATGGGGAACACATGTACACCCGTGGTGGATTCATGTCAGTGTATGGCAAAACCAATACAATGTTGTAAAGTAAAATAAATAAATAAATAAAACTGGAAAAAATAAATAAATAAAAAGTAGATAAGCAACAAAGGTTTGCTGTAGAGCACAGGGAACTATAATCAATATCTTGTGGTGGTGATGGTTTAGTTGCTAAGTCATGTCCAACTCTTGCGATCCCATGAACTGTAGCCCACCAGGCTCCTCTGTCCATGGGATTCTCCAGGGAAGAATTCTGGAGTGGGTTGCCATTTCTTTCTCCAGGGTATCTTCCCAACTCAGGAATCAAACCCGGGTCTCTTGCATTGCAGCCAGATTCTTTACCAACTGAGCTATAAGGGAAGCCCAAAATGGAAAATAGTTTCAAAATAATATATGTGTATATATGTAACTGAATCACCTTGCTATACATCTGAAACATTGTAAGTCAACTATACATCAACAAAATATATATATTGAGAAGAAATACAAAGATAATGTAAATATATATATATATAATCCTAGTACACAGAAATCAAGTATGTGTCAGTTTCCCAACAATCCATAAAATGGTATTAACCTTTCTTTATGAATGGAAAACTTCACTCTAGTTTTGAGCTTCAAAAAAAGTAGTCCACACAATCTGGGCATGCCCAAATATTTTTTCTATGGAATTTTTTTTTACATATAAAAAACATTTATTTCATTGAAATATAGTTGATTTACAATGTTGTGTTAGTTTCTGCTGTATAGCAAAGTGAGTGAGTCTTACATGTGTGTGTTTATACACACACACACACACACACACACACACATATATATATACACACACACATATATATATAGGCTTCCCTGGTGGCTCAGGTGATAAAGAATCTGCCTGCAATGCAGGAGCCTCGAGTTCGATCCCTAGGTTGGAAAGATCCCCTGGAGAAAGGAATGGTTACCCACTCTAACCAGTATTTTTGCCTGGAGAATCCCATGGGCAGAGGAGCCTGGCAGGCTACAGTCCATGGAGTCGCAAAGAGTTGGACATGACTAAGCAACTAAAACACACACACACACGCACACACATATTCTTTTTAAAAAATTAATTTAACTGGAGGCTAATTACTTTACAATATTGTAGTGGTTTTTGCCATAGATTGACATGAATCAGCCATGGGTGTACATGTGTCCCCAATCCTGAACCCCCCTCCCACCTCCCTCCCCAGTCCATCCCTCAGTCTTGTTCCAGTGCACTGGCTTTGAGTGCCCTGTTTCATGCATCAAACTTGGACTGGTGATCTATTTTACATATGATAATATACATGTTTCAATGTTATTCTCTCAAATCATCCCACCCTCACCTTCTCCCACAGAGTCAAAAGTCTGTTCTTTATATCTGTGTCTTTTTGGCTGTCTCGCT
Organism: Dama dama; assembly: GCF_033118175.1. Taxonomy (NCBI): domain Eukaryota; kingdom Metazoa; phylum Chordata; class Mammalia; order Artiodactyla; family Cervidae; genus Dama; species Dama dama. Next base: position 30,319,421 of record NC_083714.1, read on the forward strand.
TATAGGGTCATTGTTACCATCTTTCTAAATTACATATATATACTAATACACTGTATTGGTGTTTTTCTTTCTGACTTACTTCACTCTGTATAATACACTCCAGTATTCTTTTCCATAATGGTTTGTCATAGGATATTGAATATGATTCCCTGTGGTATACAGTTTATCTATCCTATGTATATTATAGTTTTCCTCTACTAATCTCAAACTCTGAATCTATCCCTCTCTCACCGCCTCCCCCTTGGCAACCACAAGTCTGTTCGTTATGTCTGTGAGTTTTGTTTCTGTTTCATGGATAAGTCAATTTAAACCCTTCATTTCAGTGTTCCTTTGTCTCTTTCTAGGCTTTTTTTTTCTCCTCACTCTCTGCTTTCTCCACTTCCAAGTATTTGTCCAACATAAGCACTCTGTTTAATGGATACAGCCAGAATTTCAGTAGGACACAATGCATTGGACATGTCCCTACATTTCCTCCTTATAAGGTTATGCATGTTCTGGTCAATCAACAAATTTATCAATTAGAATATTCCTCCTAAACATATAATATCCAACAAAAATTAACTGAATACCTACATTCTGTGGGGCTATGAGCTAAACACTGAAGATATAATGGATGACTAAAACACTATTCATTGGCCCTGAAGAACTCGGTGTAATCAACTATAAAGCAGTCAGATATTATCCAATGGCAAGGACTAGAAAAATATACTTAAAAATGAAAAGCTTCACACAATAAGTTTGAGTATTAGAGTTGAGATTTTGTAAAATTCTATGAGAAAATAGAAGAGGGAGTGACTAAGTTTACCCAGCAGATCAGGAAAGCCCTCAGAGAAAATTTTGTATCTGAGGGGAGTCTTGAGGGATGATCAGGCATTCCGTAAGCAAAGAAAGGTAAATTCACATTCTTAGTGGGAGGATAGTGTGTTTGAAGCCACAGAGATATGGAAGAATGAGGAATATTGGAAGAATGACAAATAGCTTGATTTGGAGCATAAGCAATAGGAGTTGAGATTTGAGACGTAGGTTCAAATCTGCTTATAAACTCAATCAAATCTCATTAGAAGAGTTTGTACTTACCTACAAACAAAGAGGGATCATTGCATGGCGCTATGTAAGGTGTCATGCTCAACTTTGTGGTGAGATAGAATTTTTATATAGTAAACTAAATGCCTTCTGAATGGTTCCACAACTCATTAGAAACTCTCCTTCCTGCATCCAGGTCAAATGTGCATGCACCCAGAAGTTTCCAAAGAAGTAAACAATATGATGAAAATCCCATGCATTGACACAAGCCAGATGAGAAGTTGTCTGAAAGCAGATATTGGGCTTCCCAAGATTACTACGAACAGGATGCAAGGAAGTATCCCATTAGCTATTGCATATCACCAATGCTCTGAAGCTTCCTGTTCACGTTTGATTTTCCTCATTGTTTTTAAAACTACAGAAATTGTGGCTTCTCTAGATTGAAGAGTTATATTAACAGTTATCTGGCCCAGCCCTCTCACAATACTTGAATTCACTGTATATCTGCTACCATGAGGAAACTAAGTCTCTAATTAAACAGATTCAGCAATGTGTAGTCAATCCCTTTTGTGGAAAATCAGCTTATCATTAGGCAGTTCATGCCACTGAAACAATTTATGTTACAGAATCAACAGTTTTTTTTCCTGTTATATCTGTGACCTATTGCTTCTAATTCTGCCATAGAGAGAATGAAAAAATGGTTTAATTATTTCCTACATAACAATCTGTAAATTCTTGAGGGAAATTATCATATCCCTTTTTCATTAATGCCCTATTGTATTTAATCACATTCATCCAACTCAATCTGTTAGAATTAATATATCAGAGTTGGATTATTTGCTGGATTGTCCTAGTACCAGGATACAAAGGGTATGTTTCCTTGATGAAGACTTATTTATCTGGACAATATAGCAAGCAACTTGGGTATTTTTATTACTACTTTCAAATACAAGTTTAACCCCGCTTTTCCAGAAAAATCCAAGAAACATGTGGCATTTGATACCCTTGAGTTTCTTTCCTATCATCCAAGAATAAGAAATTAGGAAACTCTGTGCAAGATGAGCCATCTTATACACAAATATGAAACACAACAGCAGCAGGGTGAAAGGAAAGCATATTTTTCAGTTGTTCATGTTTGATGTCCCATGCAGAGCTGGATATCTGAATGATGACATATATCTGCAGGGGTTTGATTATTCTTCTGTATAAATTAACTTCCATTTAAATTTTATAAAAATAAGACATGAGGCATGTTTCATTCATGCTTTCAAAACAATTACACTAAACCACTTAAGCAATATGGCATCTTGTGATGTTTCTAAATATTTAAATTGGAAATCTACAGATGACAAAACTAGCAAATAGAATTAAACTATTGTAGAGGAAATGATCCAGATGGACCATTAAGCCATTAGGAAGCTATGTAAGAAGGAAAGTGTGGGGGAAATGCAGTAGAACAACCCTTCCCCATAATGCAACCAATTAAAATGCTAATAACAAAATTGATTTTCCCCCATAAAAAAATAAAATAAAATGCTAATAATGGTTCAGGCAACATTTAACTGGTCAAACACTCTTAAGTCGGTTGAAATTTCATACACTTGTGCTAAAATACATAGAAAGACTCCTACCAATTTGAACCATACAAATGGCAAGAGAAGATTTAGTTGAAGAAAACTAAGCTACATTAATTATAACTGCAAAGTTGAATGATGAACCAATTGTATTTTAAAAGTTAGAATATAGTGGTCTGGTCGGTTTTCCTTACTAGTTTATAAGCTCAGCTCCTTTTAACATGAATACTGCCTCATTTTATTATACACCATCTAAGGAGGATGGAGAACCTTGAGAGAATATAAATATAAATCAAATAAATGCCAACTCTATTATTAACTGAATTATTTCTCTTTTCTCACAATAAAAGTTTGGCCTAATATTTCTCTCAGATCCATGGGTTGCTCCCTTTGAGTTACAGTGGCAATCAAAACACTATTAATCCCTGTCTCTGTTATGAGGCACTGACAAACACAGTTTAAAGGAGCATTTAAAGCCAAGCTTGTCAGTTACTGGTTCAGCTGTCCTTCCAAACAAGTTGCTATCATTGACCTATGACTCCATCAATTGGATCTATCTTGGTAATCAAATTTGGTAATGAAGGTTACAAGAACAGTACTCTTCAAACAATTCAGAGAACATCATTTGTGTGTATTCCAGTAACTTCCCTGAAGCAGGGATGAAACAGAAGTAGAGAGAAAAAGAGATACATTGAGGACAAATCTACAAAAAATAGAAAGAACTTAAGTGTACAAAGAGAATTACACCAGCACAGTGTTTTGCATGTAGAAAATGTTCAATAGATACTTGTTAAATTATTCAATTATACTTAATTAAGCAGGTTTTAAATAATAAAACATTAACAGTACTTTAATTTTACAGTCCAATGAGGGGTCAAGACAATCCGGTGCTTGCCATGGAGGCAGAACCCTGGTGTTGTGTGTCCTCAGAGTATCACCCTAAATGGCTGATGAAAGACAAAATGATTGTTTAGCACAGTTGAGGACAATGGAAAGTGCTGTTCAGGGATCTTTTCTTTTAAATAGAAAAAAATAATATAAAAACACCAGTGGGACAAAAAGGAAGTCTTCAGTGCTGAAATGATCTAAATAAATACTACAGTTTATAACAGTTCATAAATGTTCTCTTTTACTTGTTCTTTGTCCTTTTCAATGAAAACGACTATGGTCCATTGTAGCACATGTGAAATAATAATGCAGAAGCAAAAGCTTGAACTTCTGCTAAAAGAAGAGCTCAAACGAAAAAATTTGTTTTGAGATTTTGGTTTAAAAAATAGAGAAATACATTTTCAGAAAAGCAACTCATAGCTCATATTCAAAAAAGGGCAAATTTGATACACTCAAAAGACTTTTCAGAACAGTAACCTCTAAAAACTATTTTGAGGTGTTGTCTTTTCAAAATACTGATATTTGAAAGAGAAAATGTACTATATTTCAATAGAACATATTTTTCTTGGAAGACCTTTTGTTTTGTTTATTCCATTTTCTCACTCAAAATCTGTATAAAATTTATTCATTAAAATATTTAACTGAGTTACCTGGCATAACTTATAATTTGTCCATGACAAAATTTTAAAATTAAATTTAGTCAAACCCTTAGAAGTAACAATTAACAGGAAAAGGGTATGTTTTCTAGATTTATGACATCATTGGGATTTCAGGACTCAGAAGCTGGTACCTATGTACATGCATACAAACATGTATGCAGAATGTTTAGATTTTATATTACAAATTCATCTAACTAGATAAAAGGACAGGATTTCAGAAAAAAAAAGGGCAAATCTCATCACTAAGTAGCAAAAGTGGATGAATAAATAAATGAGTCAAAGTCCATTATAATAAAATTCAAGTAACAGATTGACTGAAAAATGTCTTCCAGCCAAATGGACCATCTTGGCTTACATTCAGATCAACACTCATCTTTCTTTTCTCAGCCACCATGTTTAGAAAGTGATGTGCTGAACCTAGAAGCAGGCAAATTGAAAAGAATACAGGGTTACTGACAGCAAAGTAAAAGGCAGCAGCATTATTTGAGTTGTCTGTTCTAGTCTGAGAAACCCAGGCATCAGAAGCTATTTAGTATGGTAGCAAATTGTCCTAACCAGTGTAGTAAAAATCTGAGGTCCTGGTTTATATAATAAGCACAGTCTTGATTGTTTACTATTAAGGTTAAATCTTGCCCAAGAAGTTATTTATTAAATGGTCAAATGGTCAAAAAAATCATACAACTGCATCTCCAAAAAGAAATATTTAAAAGTAGCTAAAGAGGTACATCAGAGTTTTGGGTACAATTCATTTATGGAAGCCATCTAATTCCCTCAAACTGTCATACGTAGTACACATATCTGTTTGACTACTCTCCTCCTGCTCACCAACTCTACCAGTTGGTACAGAAAAGTCAGCGGGATTTATTCAACTCACAAAATTGCCCTCTTTGGCCTCTCTTTCTCTTCACAAAGTTGTGCCCTCTTTAGCAGAGTGTCAATAAAGCCAAGCGCCACCTGTGCCACTGCTTTAGAAAGGAGAATTTAATTTGTAAACACCCATTGATTTGTTTCCAGTCAATAGGGTAGACTGAGCTGACACAGCAGGGCACACTCGAACCCCATTCTACATCACCTCCCACCCACATCACAATGATTTTGAGATATATAACTGAGTTTGACATCAAGAGAGGGAAATCTCAGGGTGCCAGAAATGAAAAAAGAAACCAAGCCAGAAGAAGAAATAGAATAAAACTAAGATTTGGATCAGAATCAGATATACACAGCAGGGCTTGTGGTTCTGCAGATCTGTCTCTCCCACAGAAGGAGATTCGGGTGCTCTGTCCCACGGATACACACAGCAGAAGCTAGGCTTCCTAGGGCAAATTAGTTACCTTTCCTCCAGACACAGGACTCCTGTCCTTGGTTGTAGTGTTTGACAGCACACTACCCACAAAGTGAAGGGCTCTGAAACCAAAACTTCTTAAAAATGGCTTTATAACTAGAAAAACCTCAAGATAAACAGAACAGGTAAACATGTATCAGTTTTGTGGGAATATGTAAACAGGGCCTGAGCACATGAAATATTCACCAGAACATCTTAACTCTGAGCATATTTCATAACTCGGCAGTTCGACTTCTCTTGGAAAACCTACACATGCTTATCAGGAGACACATAAGGAAGTGTGTTAAAATATTGTATAAAGCGGAACTCTTGAAACAAGGCAAATGTTTATCATTGGGAGATTGGATAAATAATTGTATTATATTCAGACAGTGATATTCATGAATAAGTTAATATGCATACTTAGAGTTTGTGCGTATTTTCCTATATATATTTCAGGCAAAATTTAATTGTAATATTGAGTAAACTAGAATTTTAACTTTGATACTTTTGGTGATATAGAATTCTATTATTTTCTGTTGACCAATCATGATACAGTTATTGTATTAAACAAAAATCATAACAGTAGAAGACATTTATCAGTTTTAACAATCAATAGCCAGACAAAAAATAAAAATCATTACAATTGCAAGCTATAATGGAAGCATGTATAACCTAACAATATAAAATAATTACATACAATTTGAGGAATTAAGTAGAGTGATGTGGTAAGTGGAAGTGCATACATGCACTTAAACCCAGAACATTTAAGAAAATGATAACAGGATCATACATATCAAAACTATAATTTTCTATATTGATATTGAGAAATATTAAAAATACTATTGAGTAAAAAAATGCAATGTAGTGCAATAGATACAATTTATGTTAACTTCAACAAGTGACCCAAAAAAGAATATGATAGTATATACTTCTTGCATATGTATATATGCATGCATGTATATGCTTGTGTGTATATATATTCTGTTCATGGGGTTCTCACAGCAAGAATACTGGAGTGGTTTGCCATTCCCTCCTCTAGTGGACCACATTTTGTTAGAACTCTTTACTCTGACCCGTCCGTTTTGGGAGGCCCTGCATGGCATGGCTCATGGCTTCACTGAGTTCATAGCCCCTTTTCCATGGCAAGGTTGTGATCCATGAAGGTGTGTCCTTTTCATCATAGGGGACTGGAATGCAAAAGTAGAAAGTCAGGAGATACCTGGAATAACAGGCAAGTTTGGCTTGGAGTACAAAATGAAGCAGGGCAAAGCCTAACAGAGTTTTGCCAAGAGAGCACACTGATCATAGCAAACACCCTTTTCCAACAACACAAGAGACAATTCTACACATGGACATCATCAAATGGTCAATACTGAAATAAGATTGATTATATTATTTGCATCGAAAGATGAAGAAGCTCTATACAGTTAGCAAAACCAAGACCTGGAACTGACTGTGGCTCAGATCATCAACTCCTTATTGCAATTTCAGGCTTCAGTTGAAGAAAGTAGGGAAAATAGCTAGGCCGTTCAGTTATGACCTAAATAAAACCCCTTATGATTATACAGTGGAGATGACAAATAGATTCAAGGTATTAGTTCTTGTAGAGTGCCTGAAGAACTATGGATGGAGGTTCATAACATTGTGCAGGAGGCAATGACCAAAAACATCCCAAAGAAAAAGAAATGCAAGAAGGCAAAGTAGGTGTTTAAGGAGGCTTTACAAGTGTCTGAGGAAAGAAGAGAAGCAAAAGACAAAGGAGAAAGGGAGAGATATACCCAACTGAACACAGATTTCCAGAGAATAGCAAGGTGAGATAAGAAGGCCTTCCTAAATGAACAATGTAGAGAAATAGAGGAAAATAATAGACTGGAAAAGACTAGAGATCTCTTCAAGAAAATTGGAGAGATCAAGGGGACATTTCATGCACACTGGGCATGATAAAGGACAGAAACAGCAAGGACCTAACAGAAGCAGAAGAGATTAAGAACAAGTGGCAGTAATATACAGAACTATACAAAAAAGTCCTTACTGACCCAGATATCCATTATTGTGTGGTCACTCACCTAGACCCAGAGATCCTGGAGTGTGAAGTCAAGTGGCCTTAGGAAGTATCACTATGAACAAAGCTAGGGGAGATGATGGAATTCCAGCTAAGTTATTTCAAATCCTAAAAGATGATGGCATCAACTTGAAAAACTCAACAGTAGCCACAGGGCTGGACAGGTCATTTTCATTCCAATCCCAAAGAAAGGCAATGCCAAAGGATGATTAAACTACCATACACTTTGGATCATTTCACATGCTAATAAGGTTATGCTCAAAATCCTTCAAGCTAGGCTTCAGCAGTATGTGAATCGAGAACTCCCAGATGTACAAGCTGGGTTTAGAAAAGGCAAAGGAATCAGAGATCAAATTGCAAACATTTGTTGGATCATGGAGAAAGCAAGGGAGTTCCAGGAAAATATCTACTTCTGCCTCATTGACTACATGAAAGCCTTTGACCATATGGATCACAACAAACTATGGAAAATTCTTAAAGAAATGGGAATACCAGACTACCTTACCTGCCTCGTGAAAATCCTGTATGCAGGTCAAGAAGCAAGTTAAAACCTTACATAGAACAAATGACTGGTTCAAAATTGAGAAAAGAGTATGACAAGGCTATATATGGTCACTCTGTTTATTCAACTTTTATGCAGACTATATCAAGACATGCAGGCTGGATGAATCACAAGCTAGAATCAAGATTGCCAGGAGAAATATTGAAAGCCTCAGATATGCAGATGATACCACCCTAATGGCAGAAAGCAAAAAGGAACTAAAGAACCTTTTGATGAAGGTGAAAGAGGAGAGTGAAAATGCTGGCTTAAAACTCGACATTTAAAAAACTAAAATCATGGCATTCGGCCCCATCACAGGTTTTATTTTCTTGGGCTCCAAAATTACTGCAGACTGTGACTGCAGCCATAAAATTCAGACACTTGCTCCTTTGAAGGAATGATATGACAAAACTAGACAGTGTATTAAAAAGCAGAGACATCACTTTGCCAACAAAGGTCCGTCTAGTCAAAGCTATGGTTTTTCCAGTAGTCATGTACAGATGTGAAAGTTGGACCATAAAGAAGGCTGAGCATCAAAGAATCGATGCTTTCAAACTGTGTTGCTGGAGAAGACTCTTGACAGTCCCTTGGACAGCCAGGAGATAAAACCAGTCAATCCTAAAGTAAACCAATCATGAATATTCATTGGAAGGACTGATGCTGAAGCTGGAGCTCCAATACTTTGGCCACCTGATGGGAAGAACTGACTCATTGGAAATGACCCTGATGCTGGGAAAGATTGAAGGCAGGAGGAGAAGGGGATGACAGAGGATGAGATGGTTGGATGGCATCACTGATTCAAGCAACATGAATGAGCAAACTCTGGGAGCTAGTGAAAGACAGGGAAGCCTAACATGCTGTAATCCATGGGGTCACATACAGTCGGACACAACTTAGTGGCTGAACAATAACATATGTATTCTAGAATGATACATATCTGGTATATCTATAAACCACCATATTTGTATGTGATGGTTGCCATGGGGAGGTGGTATAAATAGAAATGTGAGGAATCTCAACTTGATCTGAAATATTATACTGTTTTATAACAAAGTATCTGAATCAAAATGACAAATACTATCATTCATTAATTTTTTCAGGTAAGTTGGATTTTGCTATTTATTTCTGTGTACTTTTCTAGTTTTTAAACCTTGCAAAATTTAAAATTAGCTTGCAATTCAGAGATTCTTTATCCAGCCTCAGGATATATAATAAGGCCACCAAGTTGAACCCTGTAACCTCAATTAATTAACAGCTTCACTAGTATATTGGGGCATACGAGATCACAGTAAGTTGATATCAGAAAATTACTTAAAATGGAAGTAAGAGTCTTCCAAAAGAATGTGTTTTAAATTCAGTCAACATTCATCCTGCATCATGTATCCATTTTTTTGTATCTCAGTGTATTCTGTAATAATGATCCACAGTCTTGTAGTTTCAAATAGTATAACAAAACATTCCACATTTAATAAGGAAAATGAACTCAACTGAAACATCCCCAGCATCAGGACAAATCAAAACGAGAAGTTTAGGATTTTTCCCAGTTCATTAGAAATCTCAATTAACCAGAATGCCCCATACCCTAAGTATTATCATCTTGAATGTAGATTTTATAGTTGGAAATAAATCTGCAGGGGGTGTATGTTTAAGCTGGTGCAAGCATTCCAGGGGCATTCATTTCCTTATGCATAATTAATATGCTAATTATAAATGGGTCATTTATCCATAGAAGTCAGTTCCTCAGTTCCTCTACTTGGTAACAATTTGCTAGTCATGAGTTTAAAGTTTTTTTTTTTTTTAATGTACTGGAAAGTAATAAAACTCTATTTCATTAAGAATTGTATTTAATTCAGAATTTGTACAAATCCAGCTGTTCCTTTAACTCTCTTTATTTATATTCATGTTTTCCTCAATTCAGATGCAAGTATGGATGCAGACCCTATTCTATTTTACTGAGGTTCTAGTGATATCTAAATTATATAGTTCTGAAATGATTTCAATGTTTCTGGTATTTTAATGATATTTCAATAATATATCAATGATTTCAGTGATATTTCAGTAGCATTTTTGAATCTCTACACCTAGGCTTTTATGTTTCACAGAGCAGTAAGTTTATCTTATTTCTTTAGGTAAGATGCAATCTACATAAACATTGAATACTTTTAAGACTAGCATTTAGAACAAATCTAGGTTTACAACAACATGAAAAGACCAGTACAGAGATTTCCCGTATAATCCTTGTCCCCACATCTCCCATAATCAACATCACTCACCAGCATGGTACATTTTTTATCAAGGACGAACCTACATTGATACATCATAATCCACAATCCATAATCATGGACTTATAGTTTATGTTTAAGATAAACCATAGTTTATCTTAGTTTGCCCTTGTTGTACATTTTACTGTTTGAATACATGTATAATGGCACAAATCCATTATTAAAATATTATACCGAGTATTTTCACTGTCATTAAAATGCTCTGTGTTCTGCTTTTCCATCTTCACACCCACCCACCCACCCCACCCCACCCACACACACATATACTCCTGGTCACCACTGATACTTTTGTCTCCATATTTTTTCCCTTTCCAAAATGTGATAAAATTGGAATTACACAGTATGTAGCCTTTTCAGATTGACTTTTTTTTCACATGTTCTGTGCTGTGATTAGTCTCTCAGTTATGTCTGAGTCTTTGCAACCCCATGGGCTATAGCTTGCCAGGCTGCTCTGTCCATGGGCATTTTCCAGGCAAGAATACTGGAGTGGTTTGCCATGCCCTCCTCCAGGGAATCTTCCCAATCCAGAGATCAAACCAAGGTCTCCCACATTGCAAGTGGATTCTTTACCATCTGAGCCATCAAGGAAGCCCATTTAGGTTTCTTCCGTGTCTTTTTATTGGTTGACAGGTCATTTGTTTTTTGCACTGAATAATACTGCACTGTTTGTATGTACCACAGTTTTTCCATTCACCTTCTGAAAGACATCTTGGTTGCTTCCATGTTTCAGCAATTGTGAATAAAGCTGCTGTCAGCATCCATCTGCAGGTTGTTGTGTAGACATGAGTTTTCAATTCCTTTGGGTAAATACCAAGGAGTAGAATGGCTCAATTGTATAGTAAGAGTATGTTTAGTTTTGTTAAAAATCAACAAATTGTCTTCCAACCTGGCCATACTGTGTTTTTTATTTTTTGATTTTTTTTTCATTTTCACAGAAGAATGAGAGTTGTTGCTTCACATCTTCACCAGCCTTTAGTGCCATCAGTTTTCTGGATTTTTGCCATTCTAATTGGTGTGTAGTGGTATTTCATTGTGGCTTAATTATCATTGCACTGATGACCTCTGATGTGGAGCTTCTTTTCATATGTTTATTGCCATCTGTGTATCTTCTTTGGTGAGGTGTCTCTTAATATCTTGGGTGCATCTTTTAAATTGGGTTGTTTGTTTTCTTATTGTTGAGTTTTGAGGAATGTTGTGTATTTTAGATAATAGTCTTTTATCATATATGTCTTTTGTAAATATTTATTCCCAGTCTGTGGCTTGTCTTCTCATTCTCTTGGCATTATCGTTTACAGAGCAGAAGTATTTAATTTTAATGAAGTCTGCCTTATTCATTATTTCTTTCATGGAGCGTGCCTTTGGTACTGTGTCTAAAAAGATATCACTACACCCAAGGTCATCTAGATTTTCTCCTGATGTTATCTTATATAACCTTTCTAGTTTTTCATTTTATATTTAGATCTGTGATCCATTTTAAATTATTTTTGTGAAATGTCTGAGGGCTGTATCTAGATTCATTTTTTTTAAATGGGAATATTCCAATGTTCCAGCAACATTTGTTAAAAAGGCTGTCTTTGCTCCATTGTATTGTCTTTACTAATTCGTCAAAGATCAGTTGACTATATTTATTAGGGCCTATTTCTAGGCTCTCTATTCTGAATTTATCTTTTAAGGAAAAAATAAGACCTATATTAGGTTGTTGACATTTTTTTTTAACCTCTTTTCTTGGTCAAATTTTTTGGATCAGATAATAACATGAGAGAAGCATACTGAGTATCACCATCATTTCACAAAAGAAATAACATTTTAACATCTAAAGAATAGGAAAGGCATATAATGTCAGAAACAAAACAATACATTAAATTGAGTAATTTTAGTTTTATGTGAAAAAACATTACATTATCCTTGCTCTTCTGATTTCACTTCCAGTCAGTGAAAGCTTCATTATTCTCATGTTTTGGACTTTATGGTTTATGAGTTTTTCCTGGTTTCTAAAACATTATGAAGAAATTGAGGCCTATAGTGGTTAACTATTCATATGTGTAGGTTTCAAATTAATCCTTCTCACATATGTTGCTGCATCTGAAATATTTTTAGAAAATTCTAAGAATGAAAACAAATGAGTGGCCATGATGAAATCTCAGTGCAGGTACTGACAAAGGTGGTATAGCTGATTCACAAAGGATATGCTCCTTATAGAATATATTGAGGTCAATATTTCTGTTATCCTCATTGCTCTTTTTTAGGAACATGACAGCTAGCTTCATTCACTGTCTATCCCCACATTTGCCCAAACCAACAGTAAAGGCCTGGAAAAGTTAAGCACTCAGCTGAAATTAAACCTCTGTTAGCTCATATGAACACAAAAACTGGTTATCTATATGGCAAGAATAGCCAATTTACAAAACACACAACTTTGTTCCTTACATAGCTAACAAATCTTGATTCCATACTTTATGGAATCAGTCAAAAATGATTCATATTTTATTTGAGTTTTAAATTTTATGCTGAATGAAGAGAATCAATTAACCAAGTGTTTTCAAAGATTTCCATGTGTTTAAGAAATCTGTCTTTAAGCATGAACATTGCCTTTTTTATTCCTCAACACAAAGGAAAAAACAAAAGGGTAAGAACCACATATATCTATATCCCTGGAATTTTGGGGGCTGTCTTGAAAGCTCATGACTTCTACTGTATAACATTTTTAGCTTACAATGTATTTTTCAAGATGTAACCCCACCATAAATTGAAGAAGGAAAATTACCAAGCAGCGTTTGAAATCAAAGAATAGCCTGTGTGCATCCCAAAGGATCACAGATTTTTTTGAAATTTGGTTTAGGAAATTCTAAACAGTAATCTAGGAAACTCATTAAGGATTCAGCTATATAATCTCAAAACTGCCCCCTCTCATCTTCCTTACTAAAATATTAGACTGCCTGGTTCAGGATTTTATCTTTTTTTTTTTTTTCTTTCAGGGTATAAGTATATACTGAAGAAAGTAACAACTATCCTTTGTGATACTAAGGGCTAGAAAACTCCTGACAATAATTCCTTATTTTCCTGAATAACTGCTTTTGAAGAATTTGTCTGGACCTGATGTTTGTATTTTTGCCTCTAAAGGTAATGAGCACTGTATAGACTGTCTACACTTTACTATGGTTTGACTTAAGATTTTTTGACTTTCAGTTCAGTTCAGTCAATCAGTCATGTCCGACTCTTTGGACCCCATGGACTGCAGCACATCAGGCTTCCCTGTCCATCACCAACTCCTGAGCTTGCTAAAACTCATGTCCATTGAGTCAGTGATGCCATCCAACCATCTCATCCTCTGTAGTCTCCTCCTCCTGCCTTAATTCTTTCCCAGCATCAGGGTCTTTTCCAGTGAGTCAGTTCTTCAAATCAGGTGGTTTTGTTTTTGTTTTTTGCTTTTGTTTTTTTACTTTTTTTTAACTTTAGGATGGTGCAAAAGTGATACACATTCAGTAGAAAACATAATTCAAATTTTGATTTTTTTCCCCAGGCTAGTGATATTCTCTCATGTTGCTGGGCAGCACAGTGAGCCACAGTTCCCAGTCAGTCACATGATCTTGAGAATGAACAACCTACACAAAATCTTATGTACATATTCATTTCAGATCAGTCGCTCAGTCATGTCTGACTCTTTGTGACCCCATGGACTGCAGCACGCCAGGCTTTCCTGTCCATCACCAACACCTAGAGCTTGCTCAAACTCATGTCCATCGAGTTGGTGATGCCATCCAACCATCTCATCCTCTGTCATCCCCTTCTCCTGCCTTCAATCTTTCCCAGCATCAGGGTAGTTTCCGATGAGTCAGTTCTTCACATAAGGTGACAAAATATTGGAGCTTCAGCTTAAGTGTCAGTCCTTCCAATGAATATTCAGGACTGATTTCCTTTAGGATTAACTGGTTTGATCTCCTTGCAGTCCAAGGTCCAAGGGACTCTCAAGAGTCTTCCCCAACACCACAGTTCAAAAGCATCAATTCTTCGGTGCTCAACTTTCTTTATGTTCCAACTCTCACATCCATACATGACTACTGGAAAAACCATAGCTTTGACTATATGGGGCTTCCCTGATAGCTCAGTTGGTAAAGAATCTGCCTGAAATGCAGGAGACACCAGTTCAATTCCTGGGTAGGGAAGATCTGCTAGAGAAGAGATCTGCTACCCAGTCCAGTATTCTGACCTGGAGAATTCATTCCATGGACTCTATAGTCCATGGGGTCACAAAGAGTCGGACACGACTGAGCAACTTTCACTTTTCACTTTTGACTATATGGGCCTTTGTTGGCAAAGTAATGTCTCTGCTTTTTAATATGCTGTCTAAGTTGGTCACAACTCTTCTTCCAAGAGCAAACATCTTTTAATTTCATGGCTGCAGTCACCATCTGCAGTGATTTTGGAGCCCAGGAAAATTACATCTGTGACTGTTTCCATTGTTCCCCCATCTATTTGCCATGAAGTGATGGGAACGGATGCCATGATCTTAGGTTTTTGAATGTTGAGTTTTAAACCAGCTTTTTCACTCTCTCCTTTCACTTTCATCAAGAGGCTCTTTAGTTCCTCTTTGCTTTCACCATAAGGGTGGCGCCATCTGCATATCTGAGGTTATTGATATTTCTCCCAGCAATCTTGATTCCAGCTTGTGCTTCATCCAGCCCAGCATTTCACATGATGTACTTTACATAGAAGGTAAACAAGCAGGGTGACAATATACAGCCTTGACATACCCCTTTCCCAATTTGGAATAGTCCATTTTTCCATGTCTGGTTTAACCTGTTGCTTCTTGACCTGCATACAGATTTCTCAGGCAGCATATAATGTGGCCTGGTATTCCCATCTCTTAAAGAATTTTCCACAGTGTGTTGTGATCCACACAGTCAAAGGCTTTGGTGTAGTCAATAAAGCAGAAGTATGTGTTTTTCTGGTACTTTCTGCTTTTTATATGATACAACAGATGTTGGCAATTTGATCTCTGATTCCTCTGTCTTTTCTAAATCCAGCTTGAACATCAGGAAGTTCTTAGTTCATGTACTGTCGAAGCCTAGCTTGGGGAATTTTGAGCATTACTTTGCTAGAGTGTGAGATGAGTGCAATTGTGTGGTAGTTTGAACATTCTTTGGCATCGCCTTTCTTTTGGATTGGAATGAAAACTGACCTTTTCAAGTCCTGTGGCCACTGCTGAGTTTTCCAAATTTGCTGGCATATTAAGTGCAGCACTTTCACAGAATTATCTTTTAGGATTTGAAATAGCTCAGATGGGGTTCCATCACTTCTACTAGTTTTGTTCATAGTGATGCTTCCTAAGGCACACTTGACTTCACATTCCAGGATGTCTGGCTCTAGGTGTGTGATCACACTGTCATGCTTATATGGGTCATTAAGATATTTTTTGTATAGTTCTTCTATGTATTCTTGCCACCTCTTCTTCATATCTTCTGCCTCATACCATTTCTGTCCTTTATTGTTCCCATCTTTGCATGAAATGTTCCCTTGGTATCTCTAATTTTCTTGAAGAGATCTCTACTCTTTCCCACTGTATTCCTTTCCTCTATTTATTTGCATTGATCACTGAGGAAGGCTTTCTTATCTCTCCTTATCTCTCCTCTCCTTTTCCTTTTCTTATCTCTCCTTATCTCCCAAAGAGTTTCCTTTGGAACTCTGCATTCAGATGGGTATATCTTTCCTTTCCTCCTTTGCCTTTTGTTTCTCTTCCTTTCTCAGCTATTTGTAAGGCCTCCTCAGATAACCATTTTGCCTTTTTGCATTTCTTTCTCCTGATGATGGTCTTGATCACTGCCTCCTGTACAAGGTCAGGAACCTCTGTCCATTGTTCTTCAGGTACTTGTCTATCAAATCTAATCCCTTGATTCTGTTTGTTACTTCCAGGGTATAATCATTAGGAATTTGACTTAGGTCATACATGAATGGTCTAGTGGTTTCCTTACTTTCTTCAGTTTAAGTCTGAATTTTACAATAAGGAGTTATGATCTGAGCCACAGTCAGCTCCCAGTCTTTTTTTTTTTTTTTTGGCTCACTCTATATAGCTTCTCCATCTTCGGCTGCAAAGTATATAATCAATCTAATTTTGATATTGACCATCTGGTGATGTCCATGTGTAGAGTCATCTCTTGTGTTGTTGGAAGAGGGTGTTTGCTATGACCAGTGCATTCTCTTGGCAAAACTATGTTAGCCTTTGCCCTGCTTCATTTTGTATTCCAAGGCCAAACTTAACTGTTACTCATTTATCTCTTGACTTCCTACTTTTGCATTCCAGTCCCCTATGATGAAAACGGTATCTTTTTTTGGTGTTAGTCTCAGAAGGTCTTGTAGGTCGTCATGGAACCATTCAACTTCAGCTTCTTCAGCAGTAGTGGTTGCAGCATAGACTTGGATTGCTGTGATATTGAATGGTTTACCTTGGAAATGAACAGAGATCATTATGCTGTTTTTGAGATTGCATCCAAGTACTGCGTTTCAGACTCTTTGTTGACTCTGAGGGCTGCTCAATTTCTTCTAAGAGATTTTTGTCCACAATAGTAGATATAATGGTCATCTGAATTAAATTCGCCCATTTCAGTCCATTTTAGTTCACTGATTTCTAAAATATCGATGTTCACTCTTGCCATATCCTGTTTGACCACTTTCAATTTACCTTGATTCATGGACCTAACATTCTAGGTTCTTATGCAATATTGTTCTTTACAGCATTGGACTTTACTTCCATCACCAGTCATATTCACAACTGGGCGTTGTTTTTGCTTTGGCTCCATCTCTTCATTCTTTCTGGAGTTTTTTCTCCTCTCTTCTCCAGTAGCATATTGGGCACCTACCAACCTGGGGAGTTCATTTTTCAACGTGATGTCTTTTTCCATTTTATACCTAGACAAGCATTCTGTTTTTTATTTCAGTATGGTATTCTGTAAGTTACATGAGGTAGTCAAGACTTTATTATAAAATAGGCTTTATATTAGATGATTTTGCTCAACTGTAGGCAAATGTATCTGTTCTGAGCATGGTTTATGTAGGCTAGGCTAAGGTATGGTGTTTGGGTAGGTTAAGTGTACTAGATATGTTTTGGACTTATGATGTTTTAACTTACAGTGAATTTTTTGATATGTAACCCTATCATAAACCAAGGAAAATCTGTACATTTTCTAGTATATGTAAGGAAGAAGTACCCTATTTTATTTGCTCCAAATTTATATTCTTCTGAGTATCAAAATCCTTTCCTAGTATAGTAATACCCAGTGTCTAAATCTTTTCCACCCACTTTGTTTACAGGTACTGCTTTTGGCACTTTATATTTACTACCGTCAGTCCTCACAATGATATTGATAATAGTGAGGGATTTATTCAATGCCTATGTGCTTTTTGTGATTTTTTAAAATGAAGTGACTATTATTGTAATTCTGACTACAGCCACTATTATGAGGAATCTGAGTCTCAGAGAGGTTAAATAACTTGCTCAGTATCTCATAGTTATTAAGTACAGGAGTGAAGATTAAAGCCCAGGTTTGTCTGAACTCAAAGTCTTGGCTCTTCCCATGGTTTTACAGTCATGTAATAGACTGGGAAAAAAAGTCCAATCATGTTTTATGTCCTAGCACCACATTTAAGACTTCTATGATCTTGAATTTGTTAACTTCTCTGAGCGTAAGTTGTTTCCTTTTTAAAAATTGAGTAGAAGGTTGAATCAAATGAGATACTGTGTATAAAGCACAGAATACTAAAGTATAGAACAACTATAAATTAAGGGGACAATGAAGTGTATAGAGACTGCCTAAAACAGTATCTGACACACATAAGGTACTTATTATATGTTGGGAGGAAGGAAAAAAGGGCATAAAAGAGAAAGAATGAAACAAAGTAAATATTAATATTAAGTCACTCGAGCATTGATATAAGACAATACTGAATTCAAATGTGGTGATCAGTTGCTAGCTCTGTGACCTTAACTAATTAGAGTATTGTTTTCTCATGTGCAAGATTATATAAGAATTTATGATGATTAGGGAGAATATATATAATATATGTAGCATGGTATCTTGCAAGCACTAAGAGCTCACTAAGGACAAGTGACTAACTTGTTGGATATGGCCTTCTGACATAAAAAGTGTCCTGTTATTACAGCCTGCAAAGTGGTGGTGGTTTGTTTATGAATATGACATGATTTGGAATAGCCAATATTATTTATGTTAGTAATAGTGGTGTTAGTATTATTCACATGCAAGTGAAAGTCACTCAATTGTGTCCAACTTTTTGTGATCCCATGGACTCTAGCTCACCAGGCTCCTCTGTCAATGGGATTCCCCAGGCAACAGTACTGGAGTGGGTAGCCATTCCCTTCTCCAGGAAATCTTCCTGACCCAGGGATTGAACCCAGGTCTCTTGCATTGAAGGTAGATTCTTTATTGTCTGAGCCAACAGGGAAGCCCAGAATTATTCATATATTCATTCAAAATTAATTAAGTCCCTACTCTCTCTGAGTACTGTATAAAGTATTGTGATTAAAAGATAGTAAAGTAAGTTATTGACACTCAAAAGCTTAGAGATGATTATTAATATTCCTAGAAAAAGAAATAGAATCTGGAAAGAAGCATACCAGAACACCAAACCTACATGCCAAATATATGAACTTAACTCTGTAAAATTGAACTAAGATCTTATTGGCTGAATCTCTTCTTTCTCTGTTGCTTCCAGAGGTAAATCCACCACTCTTGAGCACAACCTCTGTCATTCTATTCTTGCTTTTAATCTTTCTGGATGAGATAATATTTTAACAGGAAAAAAGTATATGTGAGGTCTTAAGAACTGTGTTCAAGAGACAAAGATTCAGGTAACCCTTACAGAATGTTCACGATAAGAGAGAGTCAGGGGATAATAAAGACAAAAAGCCACCAGGTTGTTAAAAATTTCCTGGCAGTAATAGTGATTGATCCTGATCGGAGTAAAAAATATTTATCCTGAAGGAATCATGAGTTGTTTTATGGTAAGAATCTGATAAGAAGATTTGTAACTTAGCAGGACCATATGGGGCTTTCCTGGGACAGGCCTCTCCCCTATGTCCTCTGCTGTAGCTTTTCTCTGAAGTACCCAGGTAATAGTATCTACAGCAGATTTCCTGAGTTTTTCAGATGCTAAAAATCCACCATCAAGTAGAAGAAATTAACTACTTGATGATCCTGAGCACACAGCCCCTAGGCCTAGTGACCCCTAAATTTGGATAATGTTAACCCATGTGACCTCCCATCAACCAGCCAGGCTACTGGGCTTGAGCTGATCACACACCCTACGACGCACCTCCCTCTGAGTGGGGTAATTGAATACTATTCTTCCGTATGCCATTAGTGATGTTTGATTACAGAAGAAAAGGAAAGGAAAGTTTTGTGCCTGGGATAAATTTCCAAGTATGCCTTGGATTTGAGTGATCTTACCAGCCTACAGCATTGCATTTCACTTGGCTGGGAACCAAAATTCTAGGATTCTATGGCTTAACTAAAACACAATTTTAAGCAATGTGATTATATAGGCAATTTACTCTATGGCCTTGCTGAAGCCCGGTAATGCTATGTTTTTCCATTATTATATTACAGGGACTATACTGAGTGCATTACTTTTGTTATTATATTTAATCTTCAAAATAACCCCACAAGATAGGTATGGTTATGGTTATTATTCTGCAGATAAAGGACGTGAGTCCCAGAATAATATCAAGAAATATATCAGTGTAGGAGAAAAACACTAAAATGAGAGTAACCAAACCCACACTCAAGTCCTAATCCCCTCTTAATATTTGACCTTGGACAAGTTTTATCCTGACTATAGCCTTCTCATAAAATGAGAGTTGTCTCTATCTTTTCTTCTCATCCTAAAATTATAATTAATTGCTCTGTGTTCAGAGGAATCAGAATGAATTAAATATTTGCAGGGTACTTTTGGTAAATTAACTCTTTTCTGACTCCACTTTATATAAGACTTCAGTAAAATTCTCTAATAAGAAATGAGGATAGACATGATCTCTATGAAGAGTTGTAGACCACAAAATTCAGATTGTTGCAGAGAAGAAGTCAATTTGGAATCCATATTTGAAACTGATTTCTGTGAGTCACATCCAGAGCATACCCAACATACTACATTTTCATATTTTATAAAAAATTAATATTTTTATTCTTTTTAGTGCTTTTGCATGGACTTGTTTAATTTTCTACCTGTAAAGCATCAGGACACCTGTGGCTCTTTAAAAGCTTATACTAAAAATTGATCCTCTGTCAAAGTACTTTTGCCCCTTCCCATGATAAGATTCCATTGTCTACTGGTGTTGCATTAAATCAATCCATTTAAATATAAATAAAGTATGTATAAGTGTGAAACTCCAGACTACATGTTCATCTATACTAAATGCAAGTTGTAGGCATAATTAGTTTGTGCTAAAATTCACAAATAAAATGAGTTAAAAGTTTCTGTAAAGATGAAGACTTTTCTCATTTGCCTGGACTTCATAAAAATTGTCTGACATTAATAAGATCTATGCCCTCAAGACCCCAAATAACAGTATTTCCTTCAGGTCAGAAACTTCTCTGTAAGTTGTAAAGCAGACCCTAGCGTATATTTTTGAGGAAATTTAAAGGTAATTAATTAGTCACTAGGGTTTCTCAATGTAACAGAACACTGAACTATCATGTCAGAGGGTGCCTTTTTGGTTCACTAACCCTGGAGAATGTGTTAGTTGAAGAAGAAAACAATTAGCACTTTTAAAGCACAGGGGAAAAGACTAAACAAAAGTTGCCCAAAGACAACAGGTAACAGACGTATGTGGACCAGAGAAGGCAGTAGCCATGGGGAATAATCTGTAGTTTTATTCAAGCAAAGTGTATTATATACAAGGCAGGTTACTCTCTATTTTTTTTTTTTTTTTTGCAGGGGAGGGGTCATGCTGGGTCTTCACTGCTGTGTGGGCTTTTCTCTAGTTGCAGCGCATGGACATCTCGTCGTCACAGTTTCTCTCATTGCAGAGCACAGGCACTAGGTGCATGGGCTTCTGTAGCTGTGGCATGTGGGCTCTAGACAGCTCAGTACTTGTGGTGGCTCCATGGCATGTGGAATCTTCCTGGATCAGGGATCGAATCTGTGTTTTCTGCAATGCAGGTCTTACCTGCGTACTTGTATGCTGATAATCACTCATAGTCTCAGGCTCTTGTAAGCATGCTCTTGTAAACAAAATATATTCAGTTCAGTGGTTCTTTGTTAAAGACAAGTAAGGATCGCCCCTCATTATGTTCTCAAAACTTCTGGTGATGTGTGCATTTGGAGCTGTTCTTTGCTCCATATTTGAAGTAACAGTAGACAAGTGTCCTTATAGAGCTTCGTAAGTAAATAAATAAATACAGTCATGCTGGTGTAAAGTTGATAAGCTGTCCACATCTGACTCTTTTTTGTGTAGATTAATGATATTTGAAAGGAAATTAATTCAACCAATGATCCCAATTTGTGATTCAAAAGGCAAACAGTAGAAGGTAACATATTTCATATGTGGCATGAAAAGTAAAGATTTAGACACAAATGGATTGCACTGCATTTATCAAGGAAATAACTTGTTCTGTCATACATGTCAAAGAAAGTGGGGAGAAAGTTGTCTTTATTTTGCTATTATTTGAGAACTATTTGAAAGCTATTGAAGGGTATTTTTTTTTAAGAAAACAGCAGATAGTATTCTCAAGAATGAACACTTCACATCTAAATTGACTTACATATATACAGAACAATTTTATTTCTCCATTTAAATATCTACCTAACTGTGATTCTAAAAAGTGAATGTTCTAAATATTCTACATGCAGCACTTCCACACTAAAACACATTCAGGGCACTTGTGACAAGAAAATAGTGTAATATTTTAGGCTAGCTAAATTGTATAATGCAGAAAAATTCTGGGTAGGAAGCATGACAAAGGAGTTCTTATAGAGAAATCACAACATGTTCTAACTTTGCAGGCTTCCTTGAATATTCTGAGAGAAGTTTAGATGCACAGTCAAATGATGCGATCAGAGCATCTATCAAGCGAGAAGGTATTTGTGCCTTGAAAATGCATTTACCTTTGTAAGCCAGATTTTGATATGATCTTGATGTAGTTGTTGATGATAGAAAACAGACCATTCTGAATGTCTCCACAAGAGGACATGCTACTGAGAAAAGATCAATACACATGACCACAAGAGCCATTTATTGACAGAAAAAATTTTGAATATTCTCAAAACCAAGGATACAATTTATTTCAATCATCATTTCACTCTAACCCATGTAAACAATTTATAGTTCACTATCTATATATGCATGATACAAAACCCAATCTGTGTCTAAAGATTAATAATGGTAACTAGCAATGCCATTTTAATATTTTCTTAAATATTCTTTCAATTTTAGGTTCAAATATAATTATGCCTTGGTAATTATTAGAATGACTAACTTCAGGTGTTATCTTTCTGAAACAAGTAACTAAAAGTAACCCAGGCAATTTTGGCAATTCAGTGGATCTTCAGTCTACTCTTACTTTCTGCCAAAGACCATATTGGCTCCCTTCAAGACAGCTCAAAATATAAATGATAGCCACCTGGCTTTTTAGCAAGCACATAATTGTTCATTGGCAAGAAGACAGATAAAGAAAAGGCTTTTAAGTTGGAAAAAGACAGTTACAGAAGAATAGAAGTTCTCAAATTTGGCTATGGTGTTATCAGTCTTTAAGGAAGAGTTTAGTGGTACACAGTATGCCAGGACAGCACACGTGTTTCTGGCTTATGGTAATTAAAACAGCAAATTACAACAAATGAAAGAGGAAAGGTAATAAAAAAACATCCAGCACAGTTAACACTAAAAAGAAAGTACTTTTTTTTCTCCCTTAGAAATTGGGGGAATTCTATACTATTTAGTTATAATAACAAAATTGTTCATTTATCTGTATGGTTATAATTAGGCACTATTATGTCAAGAAAGCTCAATATTATTCTCAGGTACAACTCTGTTTCTTTATTAAGATAATAAAATGTTGCAATGTTTTTGATAAAACAAAAGATTAGTATTTTATATGGAATGCTTGAATACAATAATGTAGCTGTTAGTACAGAATTATGTAAGTGTTTTAGTATTATTAATACTTTTGTTCCATAGTACAGTGATCCATTAAGCCAGGCCTAATCTTATAAGCTAAAACACTGGGGATGAATAAAGTCAGTAGGCCATACAGAGAAGGAAGGGTGAGGACATATGACTCATTTGGGCACTGATCTAGGTCTTGGTTATGCTTAGTCGCTCAGTCAGGTCTGACTATTTGCGACCCTATAGACTATATGGACTATAGTCTGCCAGGCTCCTCTGTCCATGGAGATTCTCCAAGCAAGAATACTGGAGTGGGTTGCCATACCCTCCTCCAGGGGATCTTCCCAACCCAGGGATCGAACCCAAGTCTCCTGCATTGCAGGTGGAGTCTTTACCATCTGAGCCACCAGGGAAGTTCCTTGGGAATACAGCTATTCAAAACCTAAGCAAAACCTTGTTTCTGGGGGGAGAAACATACAATAAATAAATAAAATCTGTGCATGTTAAATGGTGATAAAGCTTTTAAAAAAAATAAAGCAGCAAATTAGAAGAGAATGCTGATATTTTAAATGCCATAATCAAAACAAGCCTCAATAAAGTGAACGTTGATAAAGTATTTGAGATGTGAGAAAGCTAGATAGGCAACCATCTGGAGGAAGAACTTTATAGGCAGAGGAAACAGAAAGCCTTACTCGTGTTTCTATACTTCTGTGACACTTAAGAAAATTTTTGAAGTATTGCAAGTAACCACTGAAAGCTGAGTGAAAGGGATTACTCCTTGAAATACTATACAAAAGAAAATCACAACATACAAACTTCATTGTTTGCTTTCCATTAAGTTAAAACAACTACCATTTATCCAATGACGGGTTCTATGCTAAGATATTCATGTGCATATATTCATTTGTCTTTGCAACAACATTATGAGATAGGTATTGTTATTCTCTCCATTTTATAGATGAGGAAACTGAGGTCCAAGAAAGATTACACCACTTGCCAAGGTCATAAATCTAAAAAGGTACAAGGAGCCAGGAACTAGAACCTGAACTTGATTGATCCTACATTGTACTGCCTCATAATGAAAAAAAAGTAAAAATAAAAACAGAGTCACACTGAACAGTAAATGCACGACTGAAAAGTATTTTGTCTTGCACCATATCTACATGGGACACAAGGGAAATGGGATTTTCTATGTAGCTTACTGGGACTTATTTTCCAGCATTTTTTCAATGCTTCTGGATTTTACAAAGGAGCACAATTATTTGGGCTGAAGATTAAAGAGAACATAGAAGTCTAACCCAAACAATGATTCCACAAGCAATTATAAAAATGAATAAAATAAATCTGTTGGCACACTAATGGCAGTAAGTGAAATCCTGTGGAATGATTTCAATGAAACATATGATAAAAAATATTTGAACATTCAGCAAAGCATGCCTCCAAAAACTGTGCTAAGTCAATGCCCTAGTTTATATGCTATGCTATATAACAGCATATTTTTACTACTGAGGTTCTCTTCATGAAACTTACTTCTGTAGAGCTACTCTTATAAATGACCACTAATAAGAACCTACAGCGTGTTTAGCATTTAGTCCCCATAGAAAGCATGCAGGAATTTATTAGAATCTTCATTTTACCGAACAATAAGTGTCATGAGACTCTTATCAGTCCCCAAAGACATTGAACATTCAGACTATATATTTGTGGCATTTCCTAAGAATTTCAGGCAAAAGTAGAGAAAGAATAGTTATAAAATTAATGCCAGTGACTTAGGTTACATTTATTTTTCATACCTTGTTTGTAATCATGCCTTATCCAAACATTTTAGCAGGTATATTTTTAATCAGTGTACTTCTAAAGATGGAGTTTGGGGTCTAATTAATTAAACTACTTTGGAAATTGCATCTCCACAGTTTTGTAGAAGTTTATCCACATGTCCTTCCAGAATTTTCTATCAGTAATTGTAGAAAACTGTACTTTTCTAAAATGTCCATTATATTCATATGCTATTCCTATATTAAAAGTAAGGAATTAACATCACCTTCAAAAGTCTTCCCAGGTAGCTCGGCGGTGCCAATTCGGGAGACACAGGAGATGTGGGTTCGATCCCTGGGTTGGGAAGATCCCGTGGAGGAGGAAATGGCAACCCTCTCCAGTATTCTTGCCTGGGAAATCCCATGGACAGAGGAGCCTGGTGTGCTACAGTTCATGGGCTCACAAAGAGTTGGACATGACTGAAGTAACTGAGCATTCTAACATTCTAAAAGTCTTCCAGGAGCAGAAGGTGGGCACAGACACATCTGTCACTTTGGTCTATCTAGGGAGACCATGGCACATTTTGTGGAAGCGACTTCCTTGGGGAACACTCCATAGGTGAATAATAATGCAGAGCTTTATAACTGTCAGTGAAAGAAACATTTGTATGAATAAAAGAAAATTAGATTTATGTAGTGTGTCATCCACATGGAATTCAAATTGGTCAAACACATACTTGTGAGCTACTCAACACTGTATTACTTTTCTACCCTCCACCCCTCCCATTAAAGTGAACACAGCAGGCAACACTACCTTGTATTAAATCCTATCTAAATGCTTGTAAACTCTCAACTGCAAAATATAAGTTCTTCCTGTAGTATTCTTACTGCCAACCCGAAACTATACTTTAAAAATACAGTACCACCTAAATCAAATAACAGAGATATTAGTGTACTGTTCTGCTCTGTCTAAACAATCTCATTCGTGATTTTAGAAAAAAAAATCTGCTAAAATGGTTTAAAATTACTCTCTCATTCTCGTTCCCATTCTCTTTCCTTTTTTATTTTCTTCTTGAGAAGCTCAGTTTTGTAATTACTGATTAATGTGGCAAATTAACTATCTTTGTTGGGAATTTAATAACAAAAAGGGCCTCATAAATTTTAAGTGGAGTTTTACCGACATACCGACATATTTTAACTTAGATTGTACTAGAAAAAAAAGGCTGTGTTTTAGAAATTAGAGGCCCTAGATTGTGATTGTAGCTCTGCAAATTGAAGTCCTATTTTCCTGAACCACTCTTCCTTGATTGGAAATTGATTCTCAATTTCCTCATATGTAGAATCAAGAAAATATTTTACTTATCTATACTCCTAGGCTTTGTGAATATCATATGAAAATCAGGATATAATAATGTATTTAAAACCGTCAAGTAAAACCCAGGATAAAGAATTATCATTTTCTTTAAATAGAGGAAAACAATTATTAAATAGTGAAAATTATGAATTCTAAATAATTTTAAAGTAATGCAATTTGATTATTTTCAAGTGTAGGAAGTAATTCATACACTATTTACAATTTTCTGACTGATGTGATGAATAGTTAATGATTTATAATTAGCATTTCCTTGTGAAGGGAAATATTTAAGGTCATTGAAACATTTCTTCTTTTGAATAGTCTAAAATTGAGCTATCCAATGTTTGCCTCATGTGGTTATTCATATTAAGATTAGTAAGATTAACATTCAGTTCCTCATTTGCACTAACTGCACTTCTGGTGCTCAACAGTCACATGTGGCTAGTGTTTACTGTATTTTACAGTACAGAGAACATTGCCTTTGTCACAGAAAGTTCTACAGGATAGGGCTACTATACACAGAGCAAGTAACATTTGCATTGAAACTTGAAAAATGGATGAGTTTATTGGTCAAAGAAACACATATACATGTGTGAGTATAAAGTTGTATATGTGTTTAGAGAGGTGGATTCTATTGGACAGTGCTAATCTAAATAGTCTCATTACCCCCAAAACCTGTTTATACTTTTATTTAGCAAAACCTTTCTTTATAGATACCACAATGTTAAAACAGAACCCAGCTATATTCCAGTTATCATGCTTTAAAAAGAATGGTATACTAAATACTAAGTTTTATTGATGACTCATAAATAGATGGTAAATTTTACATGTTTTTCTCCTGCAAAATTTGTCAGTTTAAACTGAAAATCACAGTCCATCAGAGTTGTACAGAACATTAGTGATCACTAGTTCAAACCCCCATTTTGCATAGGAGGAAACTAAGACTCAAGGTTTTGCGAACAAAATTTGGATTTTAGATGACAAGGATAGTTTAATATTATTAATAGGAGTGGAAAGGGAAATACTTGCGTTTCATTCCTGATTTTGACATTAATTAGTAAAAATTATTGCTCTTCTTATGATTCTCCCTATAGAAATCAAACATTTTATTATTATCTATACCATAGTATATTATCTATAGTTAATGGGTGGTAAAGCCTCTAGACTTTTTATTAAAGGGATAATTTTTTACTACTCTTTGAATATCCAAAAGGGTGAAAACTTTGATAGGAAGTAGTGAGATTGAATAGGGACTTCCCTGGTGGCTCAGACGGTAAAGTGTCTGCCTACAATGCGGGAGACTTGGGTTCAATCCCTGGGTTGGGAAGATCTCCTGGAGAAGGAAATGGCAACCCACTCCAGTATTCTTGCCTGGAAAATCCCATGGACGGAGGAGTCTGGTAGGTTACAGTCCATGGGGTCACAAAGAGTCGGACACGACTAAGCAACTTCACTTTCACTTTATGATGTATTTAGGCACAATGCTAGGCTCTAACTGCCGTAATCTAGAGGATAATTTGATTATAATCTAGTGGGCAAACATATATATATATATAAAGATCAACGAAATGGTTAGTAAACAATGTATATTTGTTAGCCAAGCATTATATGTAAGGCACTGCAATACAGTGTGATAACTATGTTACTCATGGAACTGACAAAGTTCAATGGGACTATAGAGAAAGTGAAAGTGAAATCACTTAGTCGTGTCCGACTCTCTGCAACCCCATGGACTGTAGCTTAGCAGGCTCTTCCATCCATGGGATTTTCCAGGCAAGAATACTGGAGTGGGTTGCCATTTCCTAAAAGATCACCTAATTAAGTTCTCTATGCTCCTGTAATGCTATTTATGACTTTACTATGTTAATTATAGTTTTATATTATTCACTTTCCAGTGGTTATTTGTTTATGCAGTTATCTGCTCTAATAACTCATAAGCAACTGAATAACAAGAACATTGTTGTGAACCAACAAGCCTACTATCTTCTAATGCACAAAGTAGGTACTTCATAAATATCACTGGAATACTTTTAAAATAGAAGAATAAATAGGTAAAATTCAATGCACTTTTGATTGCATATAAACTTTTCCTTGGTTTCTATTGATTTCTGAAAATGAAACATCCTGAAAATTTTAAAGCTCAACACTTTTGTTCCTGTTATTTTTTCATATATGTAAAAAGTAACATTTTCAGCAGTTCATTGGAATATTTGATTAAAGATACCTTTGGTTTTAAGTATGTTACTTCTTTCAGAAAGAATGATGACCCTGTAAATAGGTTTTAGGCTTCTTGAAGTAAGGCTGTTACCCAACCATATGTTTCTTTCTTTCTTGTCCATAGGGATCCAGTTGCCATGGCAACTGAGTTTTGTAGAATGTTACAGAGCAACATTTGTTGACAGTTTCTATTCGGATTACTGCCCAGCCAAGCTCTTTTAGAAAAGAATGAATATTCTATTTTTATAGTTTAAAAAAAAATGAACTCCTTGGTCCAAGTTTAACATATCCCTGTCCAAGATGTTCTTGACATAGCAATCTACTTATATTGGGGGGGTGGCATATAAAAAATAAATTTGCTTATCTCTATAAGAGTGATTTCTCTGCATAACTGATACAATATGACATGTAAAGCATTATTTATGGTAAAGAACCTCAGGAAAGTGTCCTTTGAATATTTTTCTTACTCAAACAAGTACCTTGTGTAGGAGTACTGTTATGAATAAGGAGAAGAACAGCAGGGGCAGTTGCTCATAATCATGATTCTCTACTTTTATGCATGTAGTCAGCCCTCTGTATCTGTGGATGTGGAACCTATGAATATGAAGGGTCAACTATGAAGCCTGAGTATCTGTGGACTTTATCTGCAGTGGGTCCTGGAACTAAATCCCCCTGAATACCCAGGGATTATTGCACTTAGAAATGATTGCAGTGTAGGACATGTTAGGTTATTTCCTTCATTTTATGTTTTCTATATTTTTTTTCTGACTAAAATTAAGTGCATTACTCCATGGATGAAGAGAGCAAAAAAGAGAAAATTCTAGGTTCATCTCATGTGTGTGTGTATGTAGTCACTCAGTCATGTCTGACTCTTTGTGACCCTTTGGGACTATAGCCCTCCAGGCAAGAATACTGGAGTGGGTTTCCATGCTGTCCTCCAGGGGATCTTCCTGACCCAGGGATTGAACCCACATCTCCTGTGTCTCCTGCATTGCAGGCAAATTCTTTACCCGCTGAGCCAATGAGAAAGCCAGGGTTCATCTCAGCTACCCTCAAATGTTTCTTTTTGCAGGCTAGGGATGGGCTAGAAGATCACCTGAGTTGTGTTTAGTGATACCTGCCTATGTATTTCAAACACAAACAATCCAGCTAGGACTTATTTGCCCTCAAAGGTGTAGAAGAATGTAAGCCAAGAGGACAGCCCCCAATCTAAGCTACACTATTACATAAACAACATTGCTGTTAAGGTTCTGAAAAAGATAGACCTAGAAAAATAAGATGACATGCAGGGATAAGTTTGCAAAACTTCTAAAAGAAATTCAGGCAGAGCCAACTGATAAAAGAAAGCAGTGGTGCTAGTCATTCTTGATACCAATTCTCTATTCTTCTTTCTCTATCTGGCTGGGCCCCAGAAACACCCAGTTAGAACTCCACAAACAGGAAAATTATCAGTCATTTGAACACTGTTGGATGCAGTCCTACAAAACCCTCTCTAAGTGAATATGCTCCAAAATCACTGCAGATGGTGATTGCAGCCATGAACTTAAAAGATGCTTACTCCTTGGAAGGAAAGTTATGACCAACCTAGACAGCATATTAAAAAGCAGAGACATTACTTTGCCAACAATGATCTGGCTAGTCAAGGCTGTGGTTTTTTCCAGTGGTCATGTATGGATGTGAGAGTTGGACTGTGAAGAAAGCTGAGCACTGAAGAATTGATGCTTTTGAACTGTGGTGTTGGAGAAGACTCTTGAGAGTCCCTTGGACTGCAAGGAGATCCAACCAGTCCATCCTAAAGGAGATCAGTCCTGGGTGTTCACTGGAAGAACTGATGTTGAAGCTGAAACTCCAATACTTTAGCCACCTCATGCAAAGAGCTGACCCATTGGAAAAGACCCTGATGCTGGGAAAGATTGAGGGCAGGAGAAGGGGATGACAGAGGATGAGATGGTTGGATGGCATCACTGACTCAATGGACATGGGTTTGGGTAGACTTCAGGACTTGGTGATGGACATGCTGCAGTTCATGGTGTCACAAAGAGTCAGACACAACTGAGCGACTAAACTGGAACTGGAACCCAATCTCTCCTTTAAATCCCACAAACTTCATCTAGCCCTACCTTTCTATAAATACATGTTTAAAAGATTTCAGGGAGAAAATTGTAAGGCAAAATTTCTTAAATCAGGGTCAAGAAGTCTTTGAATTTGGATTATAAAAATTACATTTTATTTTCACTAACCTCTCATTGATATTTAGCATTTCCTCAGGTTATGAATGTTGGCAACAGCCCAAAGTGGTATTATCAGAATCTCAACTTGCTCATCAATATAAATCATAAATATTATATAACATTAAAGCTTATTCAGTATCACTGAAATCATTATGTTCATCATTACTTTGAAGTTGTGGTAGTTATTGGACCCACTGTTAGGTATTTTATTTAATGCATTATGAAATGAATATATTGCCATAAAACATGTTTGTTTTTAAATATTTTGATAACTATGTTGAGTACATTTGGTTTTCTTTGTAATGTTTTTGTATTTTCTTTTATGAATTCTAAAATATTATTCTGTGAAGGGATCTCTTGGCTTCACCAAATTGTCAAAGAGATGAATGGCATGATAAGAGGTTAAGAATTCCTCCTGTAGAGGAAGAGGAAGAAACCAGAAAATGGTTTTCATCATAGATTAAATGTTCATTGCTTAGTTAGGATAATTACTTTATTCTCAAAATAAGCTGAAATTTTCTTCATGTTTTTAAACTTATTGAAGAAAAGCACTTAAAGCCTTTCTTAAAAATACAAATTCCTGGGTCCTTCACTAAATGTACTGAATCAGAGGAAAAAACTTGATATCTTGTACTATAACAAGCACAGATCTGTGCTTTTACCTTAGAAAAAATTGGGGAAATATTAGAGGAGTCACTAATAACTGAAGGTGAGAATTCAGAGAGAGGTTAACAACTAGTAATTTAGATTTGAAACCAGAATAACCAACATTACTTTGCTAGGATTTCCCTGGTGGCTCAGACGGTAAAGCGTCTGCCTACAATGAGGGAGACCCAGGTTCGATCCCTGGGTTGGGAAGATCCTCTGGAGAAGGAAATGGCAACCCACTCCAGTACTCTTGCCTGGAAAATCCCATGGATGGAGGAGCCTGGTAGGCAACAGCCCATGGGGTCGCAAAGAGTCAGACGCGACTGAGCAACTTCACTTCACTTTGCTAGGCAAGAAATTTCTGACATACTTAAAGAAGTGGATCTCAAAGTGTGGACCAGCAGCAGTAGAATCACCTGGGAAGTTGTTAGACATAAACATTATTTAGACCCATCTCAAGCTCCCTCTCTCACTACAAATTCACAGGAGATAGAACAATTAAGACCCACCTAAATAACATTGTCTGGTGGTGGGGCGTAGCAATTTGTGTTTTAAAAATCCCACCAAGTCATCCTGACTCAGGCTTATATTCAAGAACCAGAAGAAAAAAAGGATGATATATTCTAAATGCTGAAAAAAAAAAAACTACCAACACAAAATACTTGATATGTCAAAATTGTTCTTTATAAATAAAGGAGAAATACAGACATTCTCAGGCAAGTAAAAGATGAGGAAGTTAATCACCACTAGACCTGAGTTACAAAAAAATACTGAAAGATGTTCTTAAACATCTTTAAAATGAAAGGACACTATTTGATAACATGAAAATGTGAAAATATAAAACATACTGGTAAAGGTAAGTATAGAGCCAAATTCAGATTATACCATTATTGTAATATGGTATTGTGTTAATCACTTAACTGGGGTATAAAAGCTAAAGGACAAAAGTATTAAAATAGTATAGCTAAATTAATTTGTTAATGGGTAGACTATATAAACCTAGACAGTATGTTGAAAAGCAGAGACATTACTCTGATGTCAAAGGTCCGTATATAGTCAGGACTATGGTCTTTCTAGTGGTTATGTATGGTTGTGAGACCTGGACCATAAAGAAGGCAGAGTGTGGAAGAATTGATGCCTTTGAACTGTGGTGCTGGAGAAGACTCCTGAGAGTCCCTTGGACAGCAAGGAGATCAAACCAATCAATCTTAAGGGAAACCAACCCTGAATACTCATTGCAAGGACTGATGCTGAAACTGAAACTCCAGTATTTTGGTAATCTGATGCGAACAGCTGACTCACTGAAAAAGTTCCTGATGCTGGGATAGATTGAGGACAGGAGGAGAAGAGGGCATCAGAGGATGAGATGGATGGATGGCATCAGTGATACAATGGATATGAACTTCAGCGAACTTCGAGAGATGGTGAGAGGCCTGGCATGCTGTAGTCCATGGGGTCACAGAGAGTTGGATATGACTGGACAACTGAACAACAACTACAACACTATATAAAAATATAAATTAGGATATCAAAAATGTGGGAGGAGAAGTAAAAGGATAGAGTATTTGCATGCTATTGAAGTTAAGCTATTATTAACTTAAAGCAGACTGTTTTAAGTGTAAGACATTTTATTAAGGCATCTTGGTAATCACAAAGCAAAACCTATAGTAGATACACAAAAGATAAAGTGAAGGAAATCAAAGCACACTACAGTGGAAATTATTAGTTCACAAAGAAACACAGCAAGACAGGAAGGAAGAAACAAAGGACCTACTAAACAGCCAGAAAACAATATTAATAAGATGGTATCAGCAAGTTCTTACTTATCAAAAATTACTAAAGCTTTAAATGGTTTAACTATCCAATAAAAAGGTGTAGAGTTGTTGAATGCATAAAAAATAAGACTCAACTATGTGCTACTTACAAGAGACTTTAGCTTTAAGAACATTCATGGGATCAAAGTGAAGGAGTGGAAGGAAATATTCCACACAAATGGAAACAAAAGAAAGCAGCTGTATTTATAGACAAAATAGACTTAGGTCAAAAGCTGTAACAAGGGGGAAAATGCCATTGTATATTGAAAAAGGGCAAATTCATCAAGAGTATACAATTGCAAATATATATGCACCCAACATCAGAGTACCAAAATATATTACAGATACTTACAGATCTGAAGTGAGAAATAGATAACAATACAGTAATAACTTTGCTCTTCAATAACCAACTTTCAACAATGGATAGATCATGCAGACAGAAAACCATTAAGGAAACAGCAGACTAGAATTATACTTGAGACCAAATGTACATTATCAGAACACTCTAGCCAACAGCAGTAGAATATACATTTTCAAGGGCACACAGAATACTCTTTAGTATGGAACCTATGTAAGGTCACAAAACAAAGCCTAGCAAATTTAAGAAGTTTTAACTAATACAAAGTATCTTTTCTAACTGCAGTGATGTGAAACTAGATATCAATAACAGAAGGAAAACAAGACAATTCATGCACATGTGGAAATTAAACAACACACTCCTGAATAACCAATGGGTCAGTGAAGAAATCAAAGGGGAAATTTTTTAAATCTTGAAGCAAATGAAAATGGAAACATAAGCTACCAAAATATATGAGATGCAACAAAAGTTGTTCAAGGAGGGAAGATTACAGTGATAAATTCCTACATAAAGTTTAAAAATGATTTTAAATAAATTACAACTTTATACCTCAGAGTACTAGACAAAGAACAAAGCCCAAGTTAGCAAAAGGAAGGACATAACAAAGATCAGAGCAATAATAAATAAAATAGCAACCGAAAAATAATAGAACACATCAGTAAAACCGAGTTTTTTGAAAAAAGAAACAAAATTCAGAAACAGTTAATTGATGTGCACAAAAAAAGAGAGAACTCAAACTAATAAAGCTATAAATGAAATTGGAGATTTTCTTAACTGATACCTTGAAACACAAAGATCATAAGAGACTACTAAAAACAATTATATGTTGACAAATTCCTAGAATCCTCCAACCTACCAAGATTTAATCATCAAGAAATATAAAATCTGAACAGAAGAATAATTAGGGGATTGAATTAATAATAATTAAAAAAAAACTTCCCAACAGAAAAAACCACAGGACTAAATAGCTTCACAGGTGAATTCAACCCAAAGTTTAAATAAGAATTAACACCAGTCTTTCTCAAACTTTTTCTTAAGAAATTGAAAAGAATGGAACACTTTCAGAATAATTTTATGAGGCCAGTATTATCCTCATACCAAAGTCAGATAAAGACACTAATAAAAAGCAAACCAAGTACAAGCCAGTATCTCTGATCAATACCAATTCAAAAATTCTTAACACTAGTACACCAAACTAAGTAACCCATTAAAAGGATCCTACAGCATGATCAATTTAGATTTAACCCTGAGATGCAAAGATTTTTAAACACAAAAATAAATGTGACACATTACATCAGCGAGATAAAAAATACCAATCTTATAATCATCACAATAGATGCAGACAAAGCATTTGACAGAATATAATATCCTTTTTTGATAAAATGTGCTCAACAAATTGGGTGTAGAAGGAATACACTTCGACACAATAAAGGCTATATATGACAAGTCCAAAGTCAACATCGTTGTCAGTTGTTGTTCAGTTGCGCAGTCATGTCCGGCTCTTTGCAGCCCCATGGACTGCAGCATGCCAGGCTTTACTACCATTCACTATTTTGTGGAGTTTGCTCAAATTCATGTCCATTGAGTCAGTGATGCCATCCAACCATCTTATCCTCTATTGTCCCCTTCTCTTCCTGGCCTCAATATTTCCCAGCAGCAGGGTCTTTCCCAATGAGTCAGCTCTTCGTATCAGGTAGCCAAAGTATTGGCACTTCAGCTTCAGTATCAGTCCATCCAATGAATATTCAGGACTGATTTTCTTGAGAATTGACTGGTTTGATCTCCTTGTAGTCCAAGGAACTCTCAAGAGTCTTCTCCAACACCACAGTTCAAAAGCATCAATTCTTCAGTGCTCAGTTTTCTTTATAGTCCAACTCTCACATCCATACATGACTATTGGAAAAACCACAGGTTTGACTAGATGGACCTTTGTTGGCAAAGTAGTGCCCCTGTTTTTTAATACATTGTCTCAGTTTGTCATATATTTTCTTCCAGTGAACAAGTGTCTTTTAATTTTATGACTGCAGTCACCATCTGCAGTGATTTTGGAGCCCAAGAAAATAGTCTGTCACTGTTTCCATTGTTTCTCCATCTATGTGCCATGAAGTGATGAAACTGGATGCCATGATCTTAGTTTTCTGAATGTTGAGTTTTAAGCCAACTTTTTCACCCTCCTCTTTCACTTTCACCAAGAGACTCTTTAGTTCCTATTTGCTTCCTGCCATAAGGATGGTGCCATCTGCATATCTGAGGTTATTGATACTTCTCCTGGCAATCTTGATTCAAGCTTTTTCTTCATCCAGCCCAGCATTTAGCATGATGTACTCTGCATATAAGTTAAATAAGCAGGGTGACAGTACACAACCATGACATTCTCCTTTCCCAATTTGGAACCAGTCTGTTGTTCCATGTCCAGTTCTAACTGTTGCTTCTTGTCCTGCATACAGGTTTCTCAGGAGGGAGGTAAGATGGTCTGGTATTCCCATCTCTTGAAGAATTTTCAACAGTTTGTTGTGATCCACACAGTCAAAAGCTTTAGTGTAGTCATTGAAGCATAAGTAGATGTTTTCTGAAATTCTCTTGTTACTCATTTTCAGTAGTGAAAGATTTAAAATTTTTCCTTTAAGTTCAGGAAACAAGGATAGGGTGCCCACTCTCACTACTACTATTCAAATAGTGCTGGAAGTCTTAACCAGATCAATTAGGCAAGAAAAAGAAATAGAGACATTTAAATAGGAAAGTTAAAGTAAAATTGTATTTGCTTGCAGATGACATGATCTTACACATAGAAAATTCTAAAACCTCTTTCAAAAAGCTATCAGAACTAATAAATGAACTCTGTAAAGTTGAAAAATACAAAATCAACATTCAGATCAGTTGCACTTCTACACATTAGCAATGAAATATTTGTAAAATGAAGGAACACAGTCCCACTTAGCATCAAGATCATTAAAAATCTTAGAAAGAAATTTAACCAAGGAGTTGAAAGATCCATACATTGAGAACTATGAGACGCTGATGAAATAAAATGAAGATGCAAGCAAATTGAAAGACCCCATGTTCATGTTGGAAAGAGTTAAGACTTTTTAAATATTAATAGTACTCAAAGCCATCTATAGGTTCAATGCAATCCCTATCATGAATCCAATGTCATTTTCCACAGAAATTGAAAAATAACCCTAAAATTCATATGGAATCACAAAAGATCATGAATGGCCAAAGCAATTCTGAGAAAGAAGAACTAAGCTGGAAGCATCACACCCCCTGATTTCAAACTATGTTACAAAGCTATAATAATAAAAACAATATGGCACTGACATAAAGACAAACACACAAAGCAATGGAACAGAATCAAGAATGCAGAAATAAACCCAAGCATATACTGTCAACTAATTGACAATTGAACCAAGAATACTCAATGAGGAAAGGATTATCTTTAGTAAATTATATTGTGAAAACTGGATTTCCCCATGCAAATGATAAAATTAGATCCCTGTCTTCCACCACTCACAAAAATTAAATTGCAGTGGATTAAAGAGACCCCTTAGCTCCTGATTCTGTAAAACTCCTATAAGAAAACATAGGGGAGGACTTCCCTGGTGGTCCAGTGGGTTCAATCCCTGGTCAGTGAACTAAGATCCTACATGACACACAGTGCAGCCAAAATAAAGAAAACAGAGAAAAAGCCTAAATCAAACTAAAAATTTCTATACAGAAAAAGAAACAATCAAAAAAATGAAAGCACAACCTGAAGAATGAAAGAAATATCTGCATACTATGTATCTGACAGAAGATTAATATCCAAAATACTCAGACAACTCAATAGCAAAAGCATGCATTAAAATGTATACAAGTGATTCAAATAGATATTTTTCCAAAGAAGACATACAAATGATATTAAAACAAGTTCCAGTTGTTAATCACCTTAGAAATTAAAACTATAATGAGCTATCACTTCACACCTGTTAACATGATTATTATCAAAACAATATGAGATAAAAAGTCTTGGTGAGAATGTGGAGAAAGAGAATCCTTGTGCAGTGCTAATGGGAATGTAAATCAGTGCAGCTAATATGGAAAACACTGTGGAGATTCCTCAAAAATTTAAAAATAGAGTTACCATATAATCGCTCAGTTGTGTCCAACTCTTTGGGATCCCATGAACTGTAGCTTGCCATGCCCCTCTGTCCTTGGAATTCTCCAAGCAAGAATACTGAAGTCGGTTGCCATGCCCTTCTGCAGGGTATCTTCCTGACCCAGGAATTGAACCTGGGTCTCCTGAATTGCATGCAGAATCTTTACTGTCTGAGCTACCAGGGAAACCCCCTCACTTCTGGGCATATGCCCAAAATATTTGAAATCAGAATCCTATCCATCCATTTCTGAAACTTAAATTAGTAAGAACTTGACCATAGAATGTTTACTAGGGGTATTATGATGATCATTTCACAATATATATAAATCAAACCATTATGCTGTACACATTAAACTTATACAGTGATGTATGTCAATTATTTCTCAATGAAACTGGAAAGAAAGAATTCTTATATCAAATAGCTGTAAAATTTTTAAAAATATTATGTGTTTAATATGCAGAAATACTTAATTCAGTATTTTTGGTTTAGCTCAGTCAAAAACACTAAATTCTATGTATATGCAGTAGGTCAGACAAGATCCTACACAACCATCATTCCAACTTTGTTTTGATATACCTTGATCTAATAAAGGGACATTAGCATGTTTTTGGGTGCATTAAAAGTTTCAATATCTTGTTTTAAAATGTGCATCTTAGAGTGTCTTTGAATTTTCATGTCCCTGACCACTACCAATACTTTTCATTTATTGAGGGCATGAGATGCCTTACAAATGGAGGATCTGCCCCACACGTTAATAGAATGAGAAGAATAATTTTTAAAACAATGCTTGGTATTAAATATTGACAAGTTTTATTTCAAGTATGAGAAACCACCAGTAAAATAAAAATTATTTTCCTTCTTTAGAAAATAAATATAAACCACAAAAGTTGGTATAAATTGTATCCCTTATAGTTTTTCCCAGACAGTAGTTTATCTGTGTCATTTTTTTACAGTGAATAATACAATTGTTTTGACCCATTTTAATACTGAGCCACTGATTTAACTGTCAGCACCTTAAATCAATCAGAAATTTCTTCTTATCTACAACAGGAAATGAAAGTCCCAGTAGAAACAGAAACAAGAACTTTAAAAAAAATACATAACCCGCTGGGGACTGAGACATCCTATTCTAAATACTGAAGATTCAATCATTCTAGTTTATATAAAATATACATGAACTTAACATAAAATGAACATTTCTAGATCTGAACTTCTTTGTACATATCACTTATGTTTCAAAATGAATCTAGATATTTTGGGGATTAGATATAATCTATTAAAAGTAAATTTTTCATTATAATTAAAAATAGGAATAAACTTAAATAAATGATCAAATAAATGAACATAGTTCCAATTTAATAGCACAAACAAGAGAATATTCTTATTTTTATTTTTTGGCCACACCACGTGGCATGTGAAATCTTAGTTCCCTGACCAGAGATTGCAACTGGGCCCCCTGCGTTGGAAGCATGGAGTCTTAACCACTGGACCACCAGGGAAGTCCAAGAATTTATCCTTAATTGTCTTCAGTGTCTGCTAGGTCAAATTTCTACCAATATTTATCAGTTTTTAAATTACTAACAAACTGTATAAAGCCTGCTTAAAATACTTTTTAATTATTACTAGCAAATGACCATTGCCTCTACATTTTCTTATATAAGAAATTGGTGCTTTGTAAAGAACTCTACTGTATTGATTTCAGATTAGGGGATATGAACTACTTATATTGTGTTATGCTGTCAGATTTTAACAAACATATCATTTGATACTATATTATGTGTCACAGGTCACAGACATACATAAGATAAATCAAATTGTTCTATGTCACTGTAATATGCACACCCAAATCCAACAAATGATCAATTAGGAAGACTGACTGAATTGATTGAAAGTAAAGTCTTACTTGATCTTGTAAATCATAAACTATGACATTTAAAATTTAGATAGCACATATTATTTTCCACTTCAAGACGATTTAGGTGATCTATCTGTCTCTCTGAAATCTATTGAGCACTACGGAGACATTAAATTCAATTGGAAGACTTAATTTTCTATTGACAGTTCAATATTTACCACTATAGGGGTTTTCAATTTATTAATATTTTTGTTAGTCACACCTTTGACACTAGTCAATCTGACTTCTCCTAAGTATTCAGTGTAATAATTCGTTGCATTTTTACAGCACTTTGTTTCTCAAAACACTTTGAAATACACGGTCTAATTTGATCATCTCAACACCTTGTAATATAGGATAGCTAGTGTCAAAATTATTTGTATAATAAGGAACTGAGACCCCTATTTTTCAGACAACTAGGATCAGATTCCTGGACTCTTGACTCTTGTTTTACTGCTCTATTCTTAACTAGGCACTGCCATTCTTTACTGATTTCTAAAACACCTTATCTTCACATATGTAGCTCATTTTGTGTGCAATTATACAACTTTATTTATACTTACTAGAGTTATACAAGCCAACTGTATAGATCTTAGGTATATATCTTATAGACAGAGTCCCTGAAAAACTCTGGACAGAGGTTCATGACATTGTACAGGAGGCAGGGATCAAGACCATCCCCAAGAAAAAGAAATGCAGAAAGGTAAAATGGTTGTCTGAGGAGGCCTTACAAATAGTTGTGAAAAGAAGAGAAGCAAAAACAAAGGAGAAAAGAAAAGATATACCCTTTTGAATGCAGAGTTCCAAAGAATAGCAAGGAGAGATAAGAAAGCCTTCCTCAGTGATCAGTGCAAAGAAAGAGAGGAAAACAATAGAATGGGAAAGACTAGAGATCTCTTCAAGAAAATTAGAGATACCAAGGGAACATTTCATGCAAAGATGGGCACAATAAAGGACAGAAATGGTATGGACCCAACAGAAACAGAAGATATTAAGAAGAGGTGGCAAGAATACACAGAAGGACTGTACAAAAAAGATCTTCATGACCCAGATAATCACGATGGTGTGATCACTCACCTATAGCCAGACATCCTGGAATGCGAAGTCAAGTGGGCCTTAGGAAGCACCACTATGAACAAAGCTAGTGGAGGTGGTGGAATTCCAGTTGAGCTATTTCAAATCCTAAAAGATGATGCTGTGAAAGTGTTGCACTCAATATGCCAGCAAATTTGGAAAACTCAGCAGTGGCCACAGGACTGGAAAAGGTCGGTTTTCATTCCAATCCTAAAGAAAGGCAATGCCAAAGAATATTCAAACTACTGCACAATTGCACTTATCTCACATGCTAGCAAAGTAATGCTCAAAATTCTCAAAGCTAGGCTTCAACAGTATGTAAACCATAAGCTTCCAGATATTCAAGCTGGATTTAGAAAAGGCAGAGGAACCAGAGATCAAATTGCCAACATCAGCTGGATCACTGAAAAAGCAATAGAGTTCCAGAAAAATATCTATTTCTGCTTTATTGACTATGCCAAAGCCTTTGGCTGTGTGGATCACCACAAACTGTGGAAAATTCTGAAAGAGATGGGAATACAAGACCACCTGACCTGCCTCTTGAGAAACCTGTATGCAGGTCAGGAAGCAACAGTTAGAACTGGACATGGAACAACAGACTGATTCCAAATAGGAAAAGGAGTACGTCAAGGCTATATGTTGTCACCTTGCTTATTTAATTTATATGCAGAGTACATCATGAGAAATGCTGGGCTGCAGGAAGTACAACCTGGAATCAAGATTGCCAGGAGAAATATCAATAACCTCAGATATGCAGATGATGGCACCCTTACGGCAGAAAGTGAAGAAGAACTAAAGAGTCTCTTGATGAAAGTGAAAGAGGAGAGTGAAAAAGTTGGTTTAAAGCTCAACATTCAGAAAACTAAGATCATGGCATCTGGTCCCATCACTTCATGGCAAATAGATGGGGAAACAGTGACAGACTATCTTTTGGGGCTCCAAAATCTAGATAGTGACTGCAGCCGTGAAATTAAAAGGTGCTTGCTCATTGGAAGAAAAGTTATGACCAACCTAGAGATCATATTACAAAGCAGAGGTCTTACTTTGACAACAAAGGTCCATCTAGTCAAAGCTATGGTTTTTCCAGTCGTCGTGTATGGATGTGAGAGTTGGACTATAAAGAAAGCTGAGTGCCAAAGAAGTGATGCTTTTAAACTGTGGTGTTGGAGAAGACTCTTGAGAGTCTCTTGGACTGCAAGGAGATCCAACCAGTTCATCCTAAACAAAATCAGTACTGAATATTCATTGGAAGGACTGATGCTGAAGCTGAAACTCTAATACTGTGGCCACCTGATGTGAATAACTGAGTCATTTGAAAAGACCTTGATGCTGGGAAAGATTGATGGCAGGAAGATAAGAGGACGACAGAGGATGAGATGGTTGGATGGTATCACCAACTCAATGGACATGAATTTGAGTAAACTCTGGGAGGTGGCGATGGACGGGAAGCCTGGTTTGCTGCAGTCCACGTGGTTGCAAAGAGTCAGACATGACTGAGTGACTGAATAAAATTTAACTGATATATCAGTTATATGTGTATATCCTCCAACAGTTTATAGAGAGCCTGATGCTTTAGTATCTCCTGCATACAGTATTACAAAAACTTTTCATTGCCTTGGAAATCTCTATTTACCTACAAGTATTGGTTAACATGTAATGAAGGTCCTAAACATCCCAATATTAGCCTTAGCCTCAGTGCTATATATTTTATCAGCTACCTAGTTTATCAGCTCAGTCATGTCCAAGTCTTTGCAACCCCATGGACTGTATGTAGCCCTCCAGGCTCTTCTGTCCATGGGATTCTCCAGGCAAGAATACTGGAACAGGTTGCCATTTTCACCCCCCAGGGATTTTCCTGACACTTGGATCGAAACTGTGTCTCTTTTGTCTCC
Source organism: Dama dama (assembly GCF_033118175.1). Lineage (NCBI taxonomy): Eukaryota > Metazoa > Chordata > Mammalia > Artiodactyla > Cervidae > Dama > Dama dama. The sequence goes on from NC_083714.1 coordinate 30,362,257, forward strand.
TGCATTCTTTCCCATCTGAGCCACCAGGGAATCTGTCCTAATTCTAGATATGTAAAGCAAAGTGTTAACTCTGTACCCTGATTCATCAGTAAGAATTAGTGAATTCTTATTCCTTCCTGGAGAATCCCCATGGACAGAGCAGCCTGGTGTGCTACAGTCCATGGGATCACAAAGAGTCGGACACGACCAAGTGACTAAGCACAGCACTGCACATATCTACAAAAATAACATTTTTTAATACTTACAAGTTTCAACAACAAGGGTATATTTGCTATCTTCAAATCCTAAGTATATTTAGTCAAGTAGCATTGAACTAATAAGAACACAAGGGGGCTAGATGGCATATTATCATTATAGATATGAAATGCCTGTGCCTTTTACAACACATGGGCAAATACAATATTGACTTATATTTGGTATCCAAATGGCTAGACACATGGTGAATTGGTTATGGTTTGTCACTCCATAACATTATTTTTCTTAGCATTGCTTAGTGCCTTGATGTAAAAGTGTTTTTCAAAATAACAGGTAGCGGTGCAATTTAGAATATTCTTAGTACTGAATTCATTACTTAGAGCATTAAGACATCTCTGTAAGATTGCGTGACTATAACTGAGTACACTCATTTAGTAGTGACATTTTTTCTGTCCATGATGAAATAATAGTTATGTATAGGGCAACGTATAAATGTGTTAAGTATGTTTTGAAATACATTTCTTTGTGGATATACATAAAGAACAAGTGTTGCACTTTTGGAAACTACTGTTCACTACCAGTGGCACCAAGATGCAATATTGACCATGAGGACCACCCCCCTAGGCATCTCAGTATTCTTGCACTAACCAGTGTGATTACCCATGGAGCTACTAAAGTCCTCTGGAAACTTTTTATTTCTCAGTTTTATTCTCAACTTTTCTGGAGGGATAAGTCAGCTTAGATAGTTGAGTGAGAGCTTTACACTGGAAGGAAGAAGGGTTATTTTCAAATGTTCTCCCAGGAGGCCAGTATTGAAGCTGAGATCTCAGTGCATGGTGTGTTTGCAATTTTGTCGATAGAAACTCAAATGCCAGATGTGCTCCAATAATCTACAGCATGGCATTGATAATATTCCATGGAAGCCACTAAGCACAAAGATGTCATATTATCCACTTGCAGTGTTAACAAGCTCCCAAGCAATTTTAAATACAATGAGATTTGGAGTGACATCTAACATTCTTCGGTTACTGAAACTTCCGAATTTGTGGAGTTGCCGTATTCTAGTGAACTGAGTTACTACTACAGTTTAGACAACTATGACTGACAGAGATTCAAGTAACATTGCAAATAACTAGCTGATCCCAAGGGGTAAATGCAGACACACCTGCACCTTTGCAAAGTATTTGCTTCACGAGAGCCGGAAATTGCCTTTTGTGACAGAAAACTCCATGCTGCTTGCTCAGCTTCATTATTGAGGCTTCTGCCTTGGCATAGGAGAAAGGAGATACTGGGACTGATGAGTTTAGGGATTTAGCACATGCCAAAAGAACAAAACTGTTTCATTTGGTTCAGGCAGCTTTTACTATTCAGCATCTTGTAAGCATTGAATCTGTAATAAGACCAAATGGAATGATTCCTGCCATCCCAGAAAATTTCCTTTCTTCTCCCCCATCCACTCCTACCAGAGTCCGTTTTGAGGGGAAGGTTCCATAAAGTGTATATAAAAATTTTAGACATGGCATATGGGATGCTGAGGGGAGCCAATTCTGTTCTATTAACAGTAACGTGATTAAATAAAATATCTTGTAGTCACACTGTTAATAAAAAATTCTGTTCAATTATTATATACTCAACACTGTTTTTGGCTTCCCTGGTGGCTTAAATGGTAAAGGATCTGCCTGCAGTATGGGAGACCTGGGTTCCATCCCTGGGTCAAGAAGATCTCCTGGAGAAGGGAATGGCGACCCACTCCAGTATTCTTGCCTGGAGAATCCCATGGACAGAGGAGCCTGGTGGGCTACAGTCCATGGGATCCAAAAGAGTTGGACAGTACTGTGTGAGTAACACTTTTGCTTTCAACACTGTTTTAGGTACTATAGGGGATATAAAATGTGAGAGATACAGATCTTTCCTTCAGTAAGAGGAAACTCACTGGAAGCCAACTTTGGTCCATATGGTAAGAGTTCTAGAGGTCTATGTGAGATTATTTTTACAATTAAGATGGGTATCAGCTATAGATGTTTTAATCACAGATAATTTCTTAAGATAAATATCTTTCTATTGATATTTCTGTCTCTGTTTCTCTGTATATTTATATGTATAGGTGTGTGTGTGTGTGTATTATAGACTTTCCAGTATTGTTTTCTAATCTGATTAGATTTTAAGGCATAATGACTGTTTTTATTGATAGAGAGGACATTAGACACTGATAGTTATATGGCAATGGAGATCTGAAAAATATCACCATTGGATAATCATAATCAAATACTTACAAAAAGTAAAGTTATGGGTGACCACATATTGATACCTTAAAACATTTTTGTGAAACTAATGAGTATGATGAGATTGTCTTGTTGTTCCTGCCTGTGTGGCAGGAAATGAGGGGGTAAAGTGTGAGCTCAGGGCTTCTAATTTTCAGTTCAAGCTGTACATAAAATTACCTGAAAATTTCCTTGATTTCTTTGAAGTAAATATTTATGCCTTTTAGTATCAGGTCTGAGACTGCTGAAAACCAAATCCAGACTCTCATTATCTTAGTGGATGCATGGCATGATTTGTATTCCCAACATTGTAAAGTCTCTTCTTTTAAAGCAGGGGCATTAATTTGGAAGGATAAGAATCATGAAAATTGGAATGGGAGCCTATGGACAGATTCCAGTGAAGAGAGATATTAAACCTCCAAATTCTGATGAGTTATCTCAGCCAAATCTTCTACCCTTGTCTGAGAAGCATAACCATGGTTTGCCTAAAGAACTTGTATAATGGCCTCCCTGAGGTAATTTCTTTGGGATTGGAATGAAAACTGACTTTTCCAGTCCTGTAGCCACTGTAGAGTTTTCCAAATTTGCTGGCATATTGAGTGTAACACTTTCACAGTGACATCTTTTAGGATTTGAAATAGCTCTACTGGAATTCCAGCACCTCCACTAGCTTTGTTCATAGTGATGCTTCCTAAGGAACACTTGACTTCACAGTCCAGGATGTCTGGCTCTAGGTGAGTGATCATACCATCGTGATTATCTGGGTCATGAAGAACTTTTTTCTATAGATCTTCTGTGTATTCTTGCCACCTCTTCTTAATATCTTCTGCTTCTGTTAGGTCCATACCATTTCTGTCCTTTATTGTGCCCATCTTTGCATGAAATGTTCCCTTGGTATTTCTATTTTTTTTTTGAAGGGATCTCTAGTCTTTCCCATTCTATTGTTTTCCTCTATTTCTTTCCATTGACCACTGAGGATGACTTTATCTCACCTTGCTATTCTATAGAACACTGCATTCAAAGAGGTATATCTTTCCTTTTCTCCTTTTCTTTGGCTTCTCTTCTTTTCACAGCTATTTGTAAGCCCTCCTCAGACAGCCATTTTGCCTTTTTGCATTTCTTTTTCTTGGGGATGGTCTTCATCCCTGCCTCCTGTACAATGTCACAAATCTCCATCCATAGTTCTTCAGGCACTCTGTCTATCATATCTAATCCCTTGAATCTATTTCTCACTTCTACTGTATAATCATAAGTGATTTGATTTAGGTCATACCTGAATGGTCTAGTGGTCTTCCCTGCTTTCTTCACTTTAAGTCTGAATTTGGCAACAAGGAGTTCATGATCTGAGCCACCGTCAGCTCCCGGTCTTGTTTTTGCTGACTGTATAGAGCATCTCCATCTTTGGCTGCAAAGAATATAATCAATCTGATTTTGGTGTTGACCATCTGGTGATGTATTGTGTAGAGTCTTCTCTTGTGTTGTTAGAAGATGGTGTTTCCTATGACCAGTGTATTCTCTGGGCAAAACTTTATTAGCTTTTTCCCTGCTTCATTCTGTACTCCAAGGCCAAATTTGCCTGTTACTCCAGGTGTTTCTTGACTTCCTACTTTTGCATTCCAGTCCCCTATAATGAAAGAGATATCTTTCTTGGGTGTTAGTTCTAGAAGGTCTTGTAGGTCTTCATAGAACTGTTTAACTTCAGCTTCTTCAGTATTACTGATTGGAGTGTAAACTTGGATTACTATGATATTGAATGGTTTGCCTTGGAAACAAAGAGAGATCATTCTGTCATTTTTGAGATTGCATCCAAGTACTGCATTTCAGGCTCTTTTGTTGGCTATGATGGCTACTCCATTTCTTCTTAGGGATTCCTGCCCACAGTAGTAGATATAATTGTCATCTGAGTTAAATTCACCCATTCCAGTCCATTTTAGTTCACTAATTCCTAAAATGTTGATGTTCACTCTTGCCATCTCCTGTTTGATCACTTCCAATTTGCCTTGATTCATGGACCTAACATTCCAGGTTGCTATGCAATATTGCTCTTTATAGCATTGGACCTTGCTTCCATCACCAGTCACATACACACCTGGGTGTTGATTTTGCTTTGGCTCTGTCTCTTCATTCTTTCTGGAGTTAGTTCTCCACTGATCTCCAGTAATGTACTGCGCACCCATCAACCTGGGGAGTTCATCTTTCAGTGTCCTATATTTTTGCCTTTTCATACTGTTCATGAAGTTCTCAAGGCAAGAATACTGAAGTGGTTTGTCATTCCCTTCTCCAGTGGACCACATTTTGTCAGAACACTCCAACATGCCCCAACCATCTTCGGTGGCCCTACATGGCATGGCTCATAATTTCATTGAGTCAGACAGGCTGTGGTTCATGTGATCAGATAGGTTAGTTTTCTGAGGTTGTGGATTTCAGTCTGTCTGCCCTCTGATGCAGAAGGATAAGAAGCTTAAGGAAGCTTCCTGATGGGAGAGACTGGCTGAGGGTGAAAATGAGTCTTGTTCTAATGGGCAGTCCCATGCTCAGTAAAGCTTTAATCCAATTTTCTGTTAATGGGTGGAGCTGTAAAAGTGCTGCACTCAATATGCCAGCAAATTTGGAAAGCTTAGCAGTGGCCACAGGGCTGGGAAAGGTCAGTTTTCATTCTAGTCTCAAAGAAAGGCAATGCCAAGGAATGCGCACACTACCATACAATTGCACTCATCTCAAATGCTGGTAAAGTAATGCTCAAAATTCTCCAAGCCAGGTTTCAACAGTTCATGAAGCGTGAACTTCCAGATGTTCAAGCTGGTTTTAGAAAAGACAGAGGAACAACAGATCGAATTGCCAACATCATTGCCAATTGGATTATCGAAAAAGCAAGAAAGTTCAAAAAAAAAAAAAAAAAAAAAACACGTCTCTTTCTGATTTATTGACTATGCCAACGCCTTTGACTGTGTGGCTCACCACAAACTATGGAAAATTCTTAAAGACATGGGAATACCAGACCGCCTGACCTGCCTCTTGAGAAATCTGTATGCAGGTCAGGAAGCAACAGTTAGAACTGGATGTGGAACAACAGACTGGTTCCAAATAGGAAAAGGAGTACATCAAGGCTACATGTTGTCACCCTGCTTATGTAACTTATATGCAGAGTACATCATGAGAAATGTTGGGCTGGAAGAAGCACAAACTGGAATCAAGATTGCCAGGAGAAATATCAATAACCTCAGATATGCAGATGACACCACCTTTATGGCAGAAAGTGAAGCAGAACTAAAAAGCCTCTTGATAAAAGTGAAAGAGGAGAGTGAAAAAGTTGGTTTAAAGCTCAACATTCAGAAAACTAAGAATATGGCATCTGATCCCATCACTTCATGGCAAATAGATGGGGAAACAGTGGAAACAGTGACAGACTTTATTTTGGGGGGCTCCGAAATGACTGCAGATGGTGACTGCAGCCATGAAATTAAAAGATGCTTGCTCCTTGGAAGAAAAATATGACCAAACTAGACAGCATATTAAAAAGCAGAGACATTACTTTTCCAACAAAGGTCTGTCTAGTCAAGGCTATGGTTTTTCCAGTAGTCATGTATGGATGTGAGAGTTGGACTATAAAGAAAGCTGAATGCTGAAGAATTGATGCCTTTGAACTGTGGTGTTGGAGAAGACTCTTGAGAGTTCTTGGACTGTAAGGAGATCCAACCAGTCCATCCTAAAGGAAATCAGTCCTGAATATTCATTGAAAGTACTGATGCTGAATCTGAAACTCCAGTACTTTGGCCAATTGATGTGACAAACTGACTGATTTGAAAAGACCCTGATGCTGGGAAAGATTGAAGGCAGGAGGAGAAAGGGATGACAGAGGATGAGGTGGTTGGATGACATCACTGACTCAATGGACATGAATTTGAGTAAACTCTGGGAGTTGGTGATAGACTGGGAGGCCTGTCGTGCTGCAGTCCATGGGATCACAAAGAGTTGGACACGACGGAGCGACTGAAGTGAAGTGAACTGAACCTGAGGTAATTACCTTGTAGGAAACTACAGATTGAGCAAAAGAAAATCATCTGACTTTTAAGGGTTTAATGTATGGTGAGTCTGAACTGATAATAATTCCAGGAGACTGAGCATGTTTGTATGCTGCATCAGTGAAATTAAGAGTTTATACAGATCAGGTACTCAGTGGAGCATCAGCTTAAGTCAGTCACACATTGGGCCAGTGGGTCCGCAACCTGTCCTCTAGTTCTCCAGCTCTAGAATGCTAACATGGATTAAAGATACTCTGCACTAGTAGAATATCCATAGTAGTTACGTGACATGTGGGGTGAGGGTATTATGATAGCATAAGCCAAAGGAAGTCACTTAGAGCTTCCTCTTCCTGGGAAAATGGAAAACAAAAGCAATACCACATTCCAGGAGGGATTGTAGAGATCTGTCCCACCATCAAAGACTTGAAGGTGATTCTTACCACATTCCATTCAACTCACCTGTTTGGCCTGCAGAAAACAGGTGGATCTTGGAGAATGACAGTAGATTATTATAAACTTACTCAGATGGTGACTCAATTGCAGCTGCTGTACCAGATGTGATTTTATTGTTTGAACAAATTAACACATCCTTTGGCACCTGATATGCAGCTATTGAATTGATCTGGTAAATATTTTTGTTTTTGTTTTTCTCCACACCTCTTAATAAAGGCCACTAGAAGCAGTTGACTTGCAACTGACAAAGCCAACAATATACCTCCATTGTTTTGTTTCAGGAGTGTATCAACTCTCCAGCTCAGTGTCATCACAGAAATGATGGGGACTTGATCTCCTTTCCCTTCCACAAGCCATTACAACTAAAAGGAGGCTCAACTCCTAGTCAGTCTCTTTGGCCATTTGAGACAACATATTCCTTATTGGGATGTGCTGTTCTGGCTCATTTACTGAGTTCCATGAAATCTTATAGTTTTTAAGAACAAGAGCAGGCTTTCCAACAGATTCAGGCTGTCATGAAAGCTGCTCTGCCACTTGGACTGTCTGATCCAGGAGATCCAATGGTGCTTGCAGTGTCAGTGGCAGATAAAAATATGTCCCATTGTCAATGAATCCTTGAGTATTAATAGATTCTTAGAATTTTGGAACAAAGTCCTGCCATCTTCCTGGATAACTACTTTTTTTTTTTTTTGAGAAACCACTTTTGACTTGCTACTGAATCTTTGTAGAGACTGAATGGTTGGCCATGAGCAACCAAGTTATCTAAGTTGCCCATCATGAACTAGGTGGTTTATGAGCCACCAAGCCAGCAGTACTCCATCATCAAATGGAAGTGACATATATTGGGCTGGCCAAAAATTTTGTTTGGGTTTTTCATAAGATGCTACAGAAAAACCCAAATGAACTTTTTGGCCTACCCAGTACAAGATCAGGATTGAACAGACTGTGAAGGCACAATTAATTATATAACAAAGTGACCCTAATGCCTATAGCCCGTTTTCTTGCTGTATACTTTTCTTTCACCCAGCCTGAATCTATGGCCTCATGGGGAGTCCATATGATTAGTTGACTCAGTAAGAGAAAACTCAGGCCTGATTTACAGATGGTTCTTTATGGCGTGCAGGCATCATCTGAAAGTAGACAGATACAGCAGTACAGCACCTTTCTGAGACATCCCTGAAGAACATTAGTGAAGGGAAGTCCTCCCAGTGTGCAGAGCTTTGATCTGGTCACTTTGTTTTTAATTTTCAAAGAAGGAGAAATTGCCAGAAGCACAAGTATATTCCCATTTATTGACTATGGAAAATGATTTGTCTGGGTAGGTAGGGATTTGAAACATGATTGGAAAATTAGTAACAAGGAGGTCTAGGATCGAGATATGTGGATAGACTTTTGTGAATGCGCAAAGCAACAATAACAACAACATGAAGATATTTGTGTTCTATGTGAGTGCTACTAATGAGTGACATCAACAGAAAAGGATTTTAATAATCAAGTGAGTAGGATAGCACCTCCTAAGGACAGCAGTTGGACTCTTTCCCCAGCTTCCCTGGTCATTACCAGGTGAACTTATAACAATGGTCACAATGTCAGGGGTGGAAATTATCATGGGCTCAGCAACATGTACTTCAACTCACCAAGGTTGTCCTGATTATAGCTACTGCTGAGTGCCCAATTTGCTGGTGGTAGAGGCCAACATTGAGTCTCTAACATGGACTGTTCAGGATGATCAGACCTGATGTCAGGTTGATTATATTAGGTCACTTCCATCATGGAAGAGGAATTGCCTGATTCTTACCAGAATAGACACTTTGTATATGGATTTGCCTTCCCTACACACAGTGCTTCTGCAAAAACTGCCAGATGTGTACTTGATGGTGCCTTATGCACCGTCATGGTATTCCACACAGAATTACTTTTGGTTAAGGGACCAACTTCAGAGTAGATGAATTGCAACAATAGGCCCATCATCCTAAAATTCAATGGTCTTACCATTGTCCCCACCATCCTGAAGCAGCTGGCTTGATAGAAGAGTGGAATGGCCTTTTGAAAACTCAGTTACAGTGTCAGCTAGGTGGCAATACTTTGTAGGTCAGGGGTAAGATTCTCCAGGTGGCTCTATATGCTTTGAATTAACATCCAATATAAGGTGTAGTTTCTCCCATGGCCAGGCTATATATGTTAAAAATGTGTATCTTTTCGTTTTTCAAATATACTGTAATAAATTATTTTTTAAAAAAGAAACAAGTAGATGGAATCCAGGGTGAGGGTAAGTGGAAAGATATGGACGACAAGATATGGATTCTTTTTCCTTGGTGATAGTGATCTGAATTATTTGTTTTTCAGTATTTCATGAATGTTTAGTGTATACTAAACAGTGATGTTGCAAAGGAAAGGCAAGGGGTGTGGGAATGACACATCAGTAAGGAAGACAATAAAGAACAATGGACAGCTTTTGAGAAGTAGAGATAGAAAAAAATTAGTTGTTATATAGAATGACAAAAAAAAATAACGTTATTTCTTGGGCAAACTGTCCAATTGATTGTGGCTTCTTGTGCTGTAAAGGATTATTTGAACACATCTGGGTTCAAAGCATAATAACATGATGAATTAGACATATTTGTTTAGTGTCATGTTTCTGCTGATCCCAGTTACTTCTAGGCTGCCCTTTTTTCCTTTTCTTTGTTGAAATGTTTAAAGGTCACACAGTGGCAGAGACAGGACTAGAATCCAGGCCACCTGACTTTTATTTCCTTATGTTTCTCCACGTGATTTTGCCTAGAGTAGAAAAGTTCTATAGGTTTATATTCACATTTAGGAAAATAAAATCAGCAAATAAAATATCATTTACAAAATGAATAAAATTATTATTTTTTAATATTTGAATTAGGCAATTTTATAGGGACATTGGATATGCAGATAACATCACCCTTATGGCAGAAAGTGAAAAGGAACTAAAGAGCATCTTGATGAAAGTGAAAGAGGAAAGTGAAAAAGCTAACCTGAAACTCACCATTCAAAACACTAAGATCATGGCATCCATTCCCATCACTTCATGGCAAATAGATGCACAAACAATGGAAACAGTGACAGATTTTATTTTTTTGGGCTCCAAAATCACTGCAGATGGTGACTGCAGCCATGAAATTGAAAGATGCTTGCTCCATGGAAGAAAAGCTATGACCAACCTAGACAGCATATTAAAAAGCAGAGACATTGCTTTGCCTACAAAGCAAAGGTCTATCTAGTCAAAGCTATGGTTTGTCCAGTAATCACGTATGGATGTGAAAGTTGGACCATAAAGAAAGCTGAGCACCGAAGAATTGATGCTTTTGAACTATGGTATTGGAGAAGACTCTTGAGAGTCCCTTGGATTGCAAGGAGATCCAACCAGTCAGTCCTAAAGGAAATCAGTCCTGAATATTCATTGGAAGGGCTGATTTTGAAGCTGAAGCTCCAATACTTTGGCCAACTGATGTGAAGAATTGACTCATTGGAAAAGACCCTGATGCTGGGAAAGATTGAAGGGGGGAGGAGAAAGGGACGACAGAGGATGAGATGGTTGGATGGCATCACCAGCTCGATGGTCTTGAGTTTGAGGTAGCTCCGGGAGTTGATGATGGACAGGGAAGCCTGGTGTGCTGAGGTCCATGTGGTTGCAAAGAGTCAGACACAACTGAGTGACTGAACTGTTAGGGACATCACCTTTCTCCAGGCATTTATCATTTTATACAGAGCCATATAGGAATATTGAAAATCATAAAAAGATAATGGTTGGTGGATCATTATCTGTCTTACAAAAATTAGTGTAGAATGTATTTAAATAGCCAACTTGCTCATTAGAATGAAAACATAATCCATTTTATAAAAACATAGCCTATTTTTTTTTATTGTAATGAGAAATTATTTTCCCATCCCATCTTCCCACTGACTTTATCCCTGAGGTAACTGATAATTGATATTAACTATATAGTTCTTTTGCCCTTGCTTTTAAGACTATATATGTGTGTGTGTAAACAACTTTTTAATTTCACTTATTCTATCTTGTTGATATCTACAGGTTGATAGGTACAGTTCTGTTATTTTTTTCTGTTTTAATGTGCATATTCACCCTTTTATGCAATTTCCTGTGAATGACATTATACTATTCTTTGATAGGTTTGGGAGGGTGCAATCATATTCCTATTTTACGCCTCTACAAGTTGCTTTCCTCCAAACTCCAACCATTTAGACTGTTTGTATTATAGAAAGGTGATTTGTAAACATTGACACAGATAGCTAGTGTTTGTTCCCTGATTGTTTTACCTATCACTAAATAAACTGTATATTAGTGGGAATGAACTCTTGAGTTAACATCATAGTGCATATGTATTAACATCAACATATAACTAAGAATTAACATCTTAGTGAATATATATATATATATATACACACACACACAATGGCTTTGTTGCTGTTAGAGTCCCATCTTGCTTTTCCTGTCCAATAATAACTTATGAAAATTATTTCATCTCAAATGGTATAGTGCTAATTCATTATTTTAATGGTTATATTTATAAGTATAGCTGCTTTGTAGTTTATCTAATAACTTCAGTAAATGTAAACATTCCCTTTTCTTTTTGTTCTTTGTTTCTATAAACAATGCTGCAGCAAACATATATGTATGTACATTTTCCATATCGTTGGTTTTATCACAGTAAGCCAAATTCCTAGTAGTGGAGCTGTGATCTTGAAGTGAAAGTGAAAGTTGTTCAGTCCTGTCTGACTCTTTGCAACCCCATGGACCATACAGTCCATGGAATTCTCCAGGCCAGAATACTGGAGTGGGTAGCCTTGCCATTCTCCAGGGGATCTTCCCAACCAGGGATTGAACCCATGTCTCCAGCATTGCAGGCAGATTCTTTACCAATTGAGTTATCGGGGTGACCTTGAAAGATACATATATTTTATTTTATTTTATTTTTTTTTCAGTTTTATTTATTTATTTATTTATTTTTTTATTATTATTTTTTTTTCCAGTGGGTTTTGTTATACATTGATATGAATCAGCCATGGATTTACATGTATTCCCAATCCCGATCCCCCCTCCCACCTCCCTCTCCACCCGATTCCTCTGGGTCTTCCCAGCGCACCAGGCCGGAGCACTTGTCTCGTGCATCCCACCTGGGCTGGTGATCTGTTTCACCATAGATAGTATACATGCTGTTCTTTTGAAATATCCCACCCTCACATTCTCCCACAAAGTTCAAAAGTCTGTTCTGTATTTCTGTGTCTCTTTTTCTGTTCTGCATATAAGGTTATCATTATCACCTTTCTAAATTCCATATACATGTGTCAGTATGCTGTAATGTTCTTTATCTTTCTGGCTTACTTCACTCTGTATAAGGGGCTCCAGCTTCATCCATCTCATTAGGACTGGTTCAAATGAATTCTTTTTAATGGCTGAGTAATATTCCATGGTGTATATGTACCACAGCTTCCTTATCCATTCATCTGCTGATGGGCATCTAGGTTGCTTCCATGTCCTGGCTATTATAAACAGTGCTGCGATGAACATTGGGGTGCACGTGTCTCTTTCAGATCTGGTTTCCTCAGTGTGTATGCCCAGAAGTGGCATTGCTGGGTCATATGGCAGTTCTATTTCCAGTTTTTTAAGGAATCTCCACACTGTTTTCCATAGCGGCTGTACTAGTTTGCATTCCCACCAACAGTGTAAGAGGGTTCCCTTTTCTCCACACCCTCTCCAGCATTTATTGCTTGTAGACTTTTGGATAGCAGCCATCCTGACTGGTGTGTAATGGTACCTCATTGTGGTTTTGATTTGCATTTCTCTAATAATGAGTGATGTTGAGCATCTTTTCATGTGTTTGTTAGCCATCTGTATGTCTTCTTTGGAGAAATGTCTGTTTAGTTCTTTGGCCCATTTTTTGATTGGGTCATTTATTTTTCTGGAATTGAGCTTCAGGAGTTGCTTGTATATTTTTGAGATTAATCCTTTGTCTGTTTCTTCATTTGCTATTATTTTCTCCCAATCTGAGGGCTGTCTTTTCACCTTACTTATAGTTTCCTTTGTAGTGCAAAAGCTTTTAAGTTTCATTAGGTCCCATTTGTTTAGTTTTGCTTTTATTTCCAATATTCTGGGAGGTGGGTCATAGAGGATCTTGCTTTGATTTATGTCGGAGAGTGTTTTGCCTATGTTCTCCTCTAGGAGTTTTATAGTTTCTGGTCTTACATTTAGATCTTTAATCCATTTTGAGTTTATTTTTGTGTATGGTGTTAGAAAGTGTTCTAGTTTCATTCTTTTACAAGTGGTTGACCAGTTTTTCCAGCACCACTTGTTAAAGAGGTTGTCTTTTTTCCATTGTATATCCTTGCCTCCTTTGTCAAAGATAAGGTGTCCATAGGTTCGTGGATTTATATATTTTAAAGTTTGATAGTTTTATTAAATAACTTTTCCAAAGGGTTCTGATAATTCAAATTCAAAGCCTACATTTTATGAAAGCAGTCCTTTACTGTATATCCCTCTCATCATAAAAGAACTTTTTTTTCCCTTTTCTCTCTCTTTTTTTTTTGCCAAATAAAAAATAATGCATGAAAGCTCATATCACAGTGTTATATGTATTTCACTATTAGTGATTTTAGCATCTTCTGAAACATGTTAGTCATTTGAGTTTTTGCTTCTAAATTGCCTTTGCATATTCTGTCTATTTTTTTCCCATGTGGATGCTTGTTTCCTCTTGACAAATTTCTTAGAGTGTCAGTATTAGCATCACCTATGAGTTGATTGGAAATGCCCCATCTTTGATCTACTGTATTAGAATCTGCATTTTAATAAGGTCCCCAGGTAATGCTCCTTAAATTTTGAGAAGCATTGGTGTAGATGTTTCACCTTTTCTTGTCATCTAATTTCTTATTTCCAAATTTCTTTCTTATGCATTCACTTTGTTTAATGCATTTTTGCCTTATGCTGCTGCTGCTACTTCTAAGTCGCTTCAGTCGTGTCCGACTGTGCGACCTCATAGATGGTAGCCCACCAGGCTCCCCCGTCCCTGGGATTCTCCAGGCAAGAACACTGGAGTGGGTTGCCATTTTCTTCTCCAGTGCATGAAAGTGAAAAGTGAAAGTGAAGTCACTCAGTCGTGTCCGACTCTTCGCGACCCCATGGACTGCAGCCTACCAGGCTCCTCTGTCCATGGGATTTTCCAGGCAAGAGTACTGGAGTGGGTTACCATTGCCTTCTCTGATTTTTGCCTTGTAAAAGTTATTAATTTTTTATAAATTGGAATGCTTATTTTGTTTTCCTTTTGCAGATTTTAGGTTTCTTACTTTGGTGAAAGACTTCTTAGAGAACAAGAATCCCTAGGTTATATTTTTAGCCTCATACATATCTTAAGAAGTTTTACATTTTTTTCCCATTGACTTTAATACCTCTTTTTATTTTGATATATTGGGAAATAGGATTTTAATTTATATTCTTACAAATTACTAGCCAGTTGTGCTTATGCTAAATATTAAACTATTCTTCTAACACTCAACTGAAATCCTATCTGTTTATTATAGTGAATTCTTGTATGTCCGAGCATCTGCTTCTGCATTCTTTTCTCTGTTCCACTGATGTATTTCTCTATTTCTGTATCAATACCACATGGATTTGATTACAGTAGATTGATAGAATATTCTCATCTGTTAGGGCAAGTGACTATTCACTGATCTTTTGATTTTTCTTGGTTATTGTTGTCAGTTACTCTTCCAAATGAGCCTTAAATTATTTTTGTTTCTAATAATAAGAAAATTTACTAATGTACAACTCTGGAATTAGAATTGCATTAAACATGTATATTCATTTTAGTATTATTTTCATTTTTATGGTATAAAGTCTTTACATACAATAGCATGATATCTCTTTTAATATCACAACTAAATGTTGAGATAAAACATTATTTACTAATTATTATAATTTGTACCTAAATACTGTGACTCTATCAACTGTTAGCTAGTGGCCATAGTATAAAATAATAATGAGCAAATGCAGAGGTCAAGAGAGTCAACAGGGTATATTGAGAAGAACATAGGCTTTGGAATTTGAAACAATTTTGAATCTCTTGCGCCTATGCTAATTATTTAATCTATCAGAGCTTCAGATTCCTCATGTATAACAAGTGGCTAATAATTGTTATACTTGTGAATATTAGGTTATTGTACAGAAAAGAACGAAATAAATATTAAGTACATAACAAATATTAGTTACAAAAGTCTCCTTATGGTATGATCTTTCAGTTTGGCAATCTTCTGTTGATTTGAATAATGTTCTATTCATTAATTTTTGATACCCTGGAGCATTTCTGCTGAGTCTGGGACCCTATTAAAAAATACAATGTCTGTAAATGTATGTTTACACTTAAGGTTTTCTAAATACATTTTCATTACCCATGGGGATGATTTGCGTTAATCAAGTAGAACTTTTTGTTCAAAATACACTCATGATCCCTGCATTAATTTGCTATTTCTCTTTGCTGCTTTCAGATAAAGTGTGTCCTTTTACTTGAAATACACAGACACTAGAAAAGGCCTATGGAAGAATGTTAATTAGATAGAGCTGATCTTTTCATTGTTCTTTCCTGTATCTCATTTATTTACTCAGTAAATATGTACTGAATTCCTATTATGTACCAGGCGTATGATAGGCACTGGGAATGAAAGGATAAGCATCAACGAGTGCTCCTTGTTCTCATGGAGATTATAGTATAACATGGAAGACAGATTTAAAAAAATAGCTATAAGTTGTTAAACTACAGTCATGTGTTATAAACAAATGATATAGATTAAGAAAACCCTTGGGCACTCTCCTAGTTGGCTCAGTGGTAAAGAACCCGCCTGTCAAAGCAGGAGACACAGGAAACATGGGTTTGATCCCTGGGTTGGGAAGATTCCCTGGAGGAGGAAATGGCAACCCACTCTAGTATTCTTGCCTGGGAAATCCCATGGACAGAGGAACCTGGAAGGCTACAGTCCATGGGAGAAAAAGAATGTTAAAACTGAAACCTTAAGAATAGATGGTTATTAGTCAAATAAGTAAGTAATCAGACATTTTAGGGAGAGGAAACAGTGCGTATGAAGGCCGTGGGCTATGAGAAGCATGACAGATTTCAAAAAACTGAGAAAAGTCCAGTGAGGCTGGAGAAGAGGAATGCAAAATTAAGTTTGCAAAGAGAGGAATGGGTTAGGGTTTATGAACTTAGCCCAAGAACAATGGGAAGTTACTGCTGGATTTTAAGTAAGAGAGTTTCTCTTTAAAAAGTTACTCTGAAGAGTGGAAAACATAGAAGCTGGAGCCCATTATACAAAGTGAAGTAAGCCAGAAAGATAAAGAACATTACAGCATACTAACACATATATATGGAATTTAGAAAGGTGATAATGATAACCCTATATGCAAAACAGAAAAAGAGACACAGAAATACAGAACAGACTTTTGAACTTTGTGGGAGAATGTGAGGGTGGGATATTTCAAAAGAACAGCATGTATACTATCTATGGTGAAACAGATCACCAGCCCAGGTGGGATGCATGAGACAAGTGCTCCGGCCTGGTGCACTGGGAAGACCCAGAGGAATCGGGTGGAGAGGGAGGTGGGAGGGGGGATCGGGATTGGGAATCCATGTAAATCCGTGGCTGATTCATATCAATGTATGACAAAACCCACTGGAAAAAAAAATAACAATAATAATAAAAATAAATAAAAAAAAAAGAAGGGCAGAGGTAGATATAAAAAGACCAAAACAAGTTGATCATTCACTAGTATTGCAAGTGCTGCAAGTTCCAGAAAGATATACAGGGGAAATATTCAAAAGAAAGAAATTGTATTAATTAATCTGATTTTTCTGTGAATTAGGAAGGCTAATATTATCAGACAGCCCTGTGTTTGAATCTCAGTGCTTTTACTTCATGAGTGAGTTATACAATCTCACTTAGCCTTGGTTTCCTTAGCTGTAACAATGAAGAAATGCCTTTTTAGATACTGATTTTACAGGTCCTAATTGAGATCTAATTTAATTAATGTAGGTATGGTGTTGACAACACTACAATTATTCAGTGATGGTAGTTGCTTATGATAGAAAAATTATAATAGAGATAATAGTTATGTTTATTATTTTATTCATTGTCACACTGGTTAAAGGGAAGTTCTTCTTGCCATGCATCACAAGAAAGGACATTAGAGAGAAAGAATCCTTGATGGTACAAAAGTGAACACAGAGTGCCTCAAGAAGCTTTCATCAGAGCTGAGCCATTAGAACATCAGACAAGGAAAACTACTCCCAACCTATGACACCCAGAGAAATTCTTCACTCACAAAGTAGGAAACTTATCATTATAGGAATAGAGATGTGAAGAGAAATGTTCAAAGAGAAAAGCAATGGCTGAACTGCTCAAAATCAGTCCATTTACAAAAAAAAAAAAAAGAATAAAAGGGGTTATTTCTTGTTACTCATGTACATTTGCAGAGTGATTTTACTCATTTTGATTTATTTGATAAAGCATTTATAATACTGCATGCAGTGATCATTTCAGGTATATAATTAGTATTTGTTCCCTTTATTTAGATGAGTAAATGGAGTAACAAAGTTAAGGAATGTTCTTATGGTGACACAATTTGTTGATGACAGCTCTTTGTCCAGGAAAACTTAATCCTAGTCTAAATTTAATTCCCAGCTCACTCACTGAATGTTGCTGTAACATAAACCACATAAAACATAAAGAGTGACTCTAGTAAAACATTGAATGCAGTATCCAGTGGTTCCTCAAGTATTGCTAAGTGTCATCACTTAAAACCAAGTACTACAGTAAAGCCTGATTTCTCACACAACTTAATAATAACAGCTAAGAAAAGGGAAAAGAAAATAAAATGGCTTGAAAATTAAAATATATAGGATATATTAATGCATGCATTCCTTGTTCACTGGAGAGTTGTTACATTCCTGTCCTATACTAAGTGGTTAGTACTCAAAACAAAGGATGGCCATTAGGGAATTAATGTTTCTTGAGGGTTAAGGAACCCATGTCCAAGGTCAGGAGTGGTAGCCGAAAGAAGCTATCCCATGTCCAAAGTAAGAGAAACGCAGGTAAGACGGTAGGCGCTAAGAGAGGGCATCAGAGGGCAGACAGACTGAAACCACAATCACAGGCAACTAGCCAACCTGATCACATGGACCACAGCCTTGTCTAACTCAAGGAAACTAAGCCATGCCACATGGGGCCACCTAAGATGGACGGGTCATGGTGGAGAAGTCTGACAGAATGTAGTCTACTGGAGAAGGAAATGGCAAACCACTTCAGTATTCTTGCCTTGATAACCCCATGTATAGTATGAAAGGCAAAAAGATAGTGCTCTGAAAGTTGAACTCCCCAGGTCGGTAGGTGCCCAATATGCTACTGGAGATCAGTGGAGAAAAAACTCTAGAAAGAATGAAGAGACAGAGCCAAAGCAAAAACAACACCCAGTTGTGTATGTGACTGGTGATGGAAGCAAGGTCTGATGCTGTAAAGAGCAATATTGCATAGCAACCTGGAATGTTAGGTCCATGAATCAAGGCAAATTGGAAGTGATCAAACAGGAGATGGCAAGAGTGAACGCTGACATTCTAGAAATCAGTGAACTAAAATGGACTGGAATGGGTGAATTTAACTCAGATGACAATTATATCTACTACTGTGGGCAAGAATCCCTTAGAAGAAATGGAGTAGCCATCATAGTCAACAAAAGAGTCTGAAACGCAGTACTTGGATGCAATCTCAAAAACGACAGAATGATCTCTGTTTGTTTCCAAGGCATACCATTCAATATCATGGTAATTCAAGTCTATGCTCCGACCAGTAATGCCAAAGAAGCTGAAGTTGAACAGTTCTATGAAGACCTACGAGACCTTTTAGAACTAACACCCAGAAAAGATGTCTTTTTCATTATAGGGGGCTGGAATGCAAAAGTAGGAAGTCAAGAAACACCTGGAGTAACAGGCAAATTTGGCCTTGGAGTACAGAATGAAGCAGGCCAAAGGTTAATAGAGTTTTGCCAAGAGAACGCACTGGTCATAGCAAACACACTCTTCCAACAATACAAGAGAAGACTCTACACAATACATCACCAGATGGTCAACACCAAAATCAGATTGATTATATTCTTTGCAGACAAAGATGGAGATGCTCTATACAGTCAGCAAAAACAAGACCGGGAGCTGACTGTGGCTCAGATCATGAACTCCTTGTTGCCAAATTCAGACTGAAAGTGGAGAAAACCACTAGACCATTCAGGTATGACCTAAATCAAATCCCTTATGATTATACAGTGGAAGTGAGAAATAGATGTAAGGGACTAGATCTGATAGACAGAGTGCCTGATGAGCTATGGACAGAGGTTCATGACATTGTACAGGAGGCAGGGATGAAGACCATCCCCAAGAAAAAGAAATGCAAAAAGGCAAAATGGCTGTCTGAGGAGGCCTTACAAATAGCTGTGAAAAGAAGAAAAGTGAAAGGCAAAGGAGAAAAGGAAAGATAAACCCTTTTGAATGCAGAGTTCCAAATAATAGCAAGGAGAGATAAGAAAACCTTCCTCAGCAATCAATGCAAAAAATTAGAGGAAAAAATGGAATGGGAACAACTAGAGATCTCTTCAAGAAAATTAGAGATCCCAAGGGAACATGTCATGCAAAGATACGCTCAATAAAGGACAGAAATTGTATGGACCTAACAGAAGCAGTGGCACCCCACTCCAGTACTCTTGCCTGGAAAATCCTATGGATGGAGGAGCCTGGTAGGCTACAGTCCATGGGGCCGCTAAGAGTTGGACACAACTGAGCAACTTCACTTTAACTTTTCACTTTCATGCACTGGAGAAGGAAATGGCAACCCAGTCCAGTGTTCTTGCCTGGAGAATCCCAGGGATGGGGAACCTGGTGGGCTGACGTCTATGGGGTCGCACAGAGTCGGACACGACTGAAGTAACTTAGCAGCAGCAGCAACAGAAGCAGAAGATATTAAGAAGAGGTGGCAAGAATACACAGGGGAACTGTACCAAATAGATATTCACAACCCAGACAATCACGATGGTGTGATCACTCACCTAGAGGCAGACATCCTGGAATGTGAAGTCAAGTGGGCCTTACGAAGCATCACTATGAACAAAGGTAGTGGAGGTGATGGAATTACAGTTGAGCTATTTCAAATCCTAAAAGATGATGCTGTGAAAGTGCTGCACTCGATATGTCAGCAAATTTGAAAACTCAGCAGTGGTCACAGGACAGCAAAAGGTCAATTTTCATTAAAATCCCAAAGAAAGGCAATGCCAAAGAATGCTCAAACTATGGCACAATTGCACTCATCTCATGTGCTAGTCAAGTAATGCTCAAAATTCTCCCAGTCAGGTTTAAACAGTTTGTGAACTGTGAACTTCGAGATGTTCAAGCTGGTTTAGAAAAGGCAGAGGAAGCAGAGATCAAATTGCCAACATCCACTGGATCATCAAAAAAGCAAAAGTTCAAGAATAACATCTATTTCTGCTTTATTGGCCTGGCATTCTGTGGTTCATGGAGTCTCAAGAGTCGGACACGACTGAGCGACTGAACTGAACTGAACTACTTTATTGACTATGCCAAAGCCTTGGACTAGGTGGATCACAGTAAACTGTGGAAAATTCTGAAAGAGATGGGAATACCAGACCCCCGACCCGCCTCTTGAGAAATCTGTATGCAGCTCAGGAAGCAACAGTTAGAACTGGACATGGAACAACAGAGTGGTTCCAAATAGGAAAAGGAGTACATCAAGGCTACATATTGTCACCCTGCTTATGTAACTTATATGCAGAGTACATCATGAGAAATGCTGGGCTGGAGGAAGCACAAGCTGGAATCAAGATTTCCAGGAGTAATATCAATAACCTCAGATATGCAGATGACACCACCCTTATGGCAGAAAGTGAAGAACTACAGAGCCTCTTGATGAAAATGAAAGAGGAGAGTGAAATAGTTGGCTTAAAGCTCAACATTCAGAAAACTAAGATTATGGCATCTGGTCCCATCACTTCATGGCAAATAGATGGGGAAACAGTGGAAACAGTGGCAGACTTTATTTTTCTGGGCTCCAAAATCACTGCAGATGGTGATTGCAGCCATTAAATTAAAAGATGCTTACTCCTTGGAGGAAAGTTATGACCAACCTAGGCAGCATATTAAAAGCAGAGACATTACTTTGTAAACAAATGTCCATCTAATCAAGGCTATGGTTTTTCCAGTGGTCATGTATGGATGTGAGAGTTGGATTATAAAGAGGGCTGAGTGCCAAAGAATTGATGCTTTTGAACTGTGGTGTTGGAGAAGACTCTTGAGAGTCCCTTGGATTGCAAGGAGATCCAGCCAGTCCATCCTAAAGGAGATCAGTCCTGGGTGTTCATTGGAAGGACTGATGTTGAAGCTGAAACTCCAATACTTTGGCCACCTGATGCAGATAGCTGACTCATTTGAAAAGATCCTGATGCTCGGAAAGATTGAGGGCAGAAGGAGAAAGGGACGACAGAGGATGAGATGGTTGGATGGCATCACTGACTCAATGGATATGAGTTGGGTGAACTCTGGGAGTTGGTGATGGACAGGGAGGCCCGGCATGCTGCGGTTCATGGTGTCACAAAGAGTCAGACACGACTGAACAACTGAACTGAGAGCTTAAGGTTTTCCATTTTCCTCATCTCCCCTCACACCCTTCCCCAATCATATTTACCATTGCACCTTTTTCTGTTTAGCATCTAAAATGTACCCAAACCCATTTGGTCTTTCTCCAAATGCACTTGTAACTTCTAAGCCCAAGCCATCTCTCTTTGATTTGAATCACTGCAGCAGCCTCTTTTCACTATTGCCCTACTTCAATCCATTCTCTACACAGAAATCACAGTGACCTTTCATAAAACACAAGACTTTCCTTTTTATTGTTATTAAGGCTTTATTTTTAGAGCAGTTTTAGATATACAGCAAAATTTAGGACAAAGGACAGATATTTCTCATGTGTCTCCCCCTCCACAGGTTCCCCTATTTCAACATCACTCATTAGAATGCTCCAATTGTTAAAACTGATAAACTTAGGTTGACAACATCCTCATCACAAAAAGCTCATAGTTTGTATTACCGTTCACTTTTGGTGTTGTACATTCTAAGGGATTGAACAAATGTATGATGATATGTGTCCATAATTAGGATATCATGCAGAGTATTTTCATTGCCTTAAAAATCATCTGTGTGTTGCCTATTCAGTCTTCCCCTCACCCTCAACCCTTAGATATTCACTGAACGTTTTACTGTCTCCATAGTTTTGACTTTTCCAGAAAGTCATATAGTTGGAGTCTCACATTACATAGATTTTTTCAAATTAGCTTCTTTCAGCTAGCAGTATACATTTACATTCCTCCATGTCTTTTCATGGCCTGATAGTTCACATCTTTGGGTAATATCTCATTGTCTGGATGTGTCAAAATTTGTTATCCATTCACCTACTAAAGGATATCTTGGTGGCTTCGAAGCTTTGACAATTATGAATGAAGCTGGTATAAACATCTGTGTACAAGTTGTTGTGTAGACATAAGTTTTCCACTCCATTGGGTTAATACCAATGGACATGATTGCTGGTTTGTATGCTAAGTGTATGATTAGTTTTCTAAGAAATGGCCAACCTGTCTTCCAAAGTAGCTGTACTGTTTTGCATTCCCACCAGCAGTGATTGAGTGTTTTCATTGCCCTAGGTCCTCATCAGCATTTGATGTTGTCAGTATTCCAGATTTTGGCCATTCTGATAGGTATGTAGTGGTATCGCACTGTTGTTTTAATTTTCATTTTCTTGACAGCATATGTTGTGGAGCATCTTTTCATATTTTCATTTGCCATCTGTGTACCATCTTTGAGGTATCTGTTGAGGTCTTTGGGAGCCAAACAACCCATTTAAAAAATTTTAAATGGGTTGTTTGGCTTTTTCTACCATTGCATTTTATGGGTTTTTTTTTTTTTTTTTTTTTTTTGGCAAAGTATTTTGGCTAACAGTCCTTTATCAGATGTGTCTTTTGCAAATACAGTTGACCCTTAAACAGCACAGAAGTTAGGGACACCAAACCTCCCACACAGTTGAAAATCTACATATAATTTAGAATTGGCACTCCACAGAGTCAACCAACTGTGAACCCTGTAGCACTGTCATAGCTACTGTTGCAAAACCTTTGCCTGTCAGTGGGCCCATGCAGTTCAAACCTGTGTAGTTCAAGGTTAAACTGTGTTTGCTCCCAGTCTGTGGCTTTCTTCTCAATTTCTTGACATTGTCATTTGCAGAGCAGAAGTTTTAAATTTTAATGAAGTCCAGCTTACCA
This sequence comes from Dama dama, assembly GCF_033118175.1. NCBI lineage: Eukaryota > Metazoa > Chordata > Mammalia > Artiodactyla > Cervidae > Dama > Dama dama. The sequence goes on from NC_083714.1 coordinate 30,385,581, forward strand.
GTTATTTCTTTCACGGGTAGTGTGTTTGGTGTTGTATCTACAAAGTCATCACCAAGCCCGAGATCATCTATATTTTTGCCAGTGTTATCTTCTAGCAGTTTTATGGTTTTGTGTTTTACATTTATGTCTGTGATCCATTTTGAGCTAATTTTTGTGAAAAGTGTAAGGTCTGTCTAGATTTATTTTTTGCATAGGGACATCCAGTTGTTTCAGCACCATTTGTTGAGAGTCTATTTTTGCCCCAATTTAGTTTCTTTGTCAAGTAAAGTACAATACAAAGTACTTTACTTTGTCAGTAAAGTAAAGTACAAAGTACAAAGGTACAATAAAGTACCTTTGTCAAAGATGAGTCGACATTTTTTATTGCTTAACCCAACCTGTAAGGCCCTGCATGATCTGGTCCCTGTTAGCCTTTCCAGCTCATGCTTTCTCCTCCATTGCTCCTTTCTATTCTTCAGGTCTCATTCAATTATCATCTTGGCCTTCTTTGACCATTCATTCTAAGGTAAATTTCCCATCTCTATTTAGCTATTATCTTACATTACACTGTTTTCATATCTCCATAACACTTATCACATACTATGTTTTCTTATATATTCATTTATTTATTACTTTAGTGTATTTAATCCCAATCATCTATTCACTAGAACATACATTTTGCAAATGTAAGAATATCATTTCTTCCTGTTCTCTGCTGTATTTACAGCTCCCATAACAATGACTTGATGTGGTTGATGTTTGGTAAATATTTTAGAAATATCTTTATCAATATGAATAATATTTCATCATTTGGTCCAGAAAAGGGTCCGGAAAAAGCTTTACTTACCTGAAATTATTTTTTAGTGGGGAAGTCTTTCTCTAACGTGTTCTGTTAGCTTCTGTTTTATTGCTAATGCATAATTGCTTTAAATATTGGCCATGTTCAAGGGCCTGTGACAGATGCATTTATACGTGGTATCATTTATTTTTAACAAATCTGTATATACCTGATCTCATGTATTTTTCACATTTTTTTTTCACACACACAGCATGCATACATGCACGCAAATCCCTTACAATGCTTGTTCCCCAAATCAGGTCCCTCTAGTTAGCTGAAACAGAATTAAGCATGCTGGAAACCCTGGATCATTTCCTCCTCTCCTTCATCTTGCCCCTTATAAAATATAGATTGTCACTGTTGCTTGCTCTAATCCCATGCCAAGTGATACAGTTTTTCCTACCCACAGATTAGTATGTGCAGAAGGCCATGCTGTGGTGTGCCATTTTGGTCCAGGTGCTTGGACAGGCAACATAATTAACTGTTGCAGAATTATCTAAGGAATTGGATTTTCTCAGTGAAGCCAACCAGAGCTTTCACAGGATACTCACAGAGCAGGGGCTATGGGGATATTTCAGTAGATGATACTTTAAATAAAGTTTGGCAGACAGAAGGCTTAGTTCTCTGCATCACCTCTTTACATCTGGTCTATTATTATGTTATTCTCTTTCATATTTCATTTGGCTTTCCCTATGGGTATGTTCTTTATGCCCACTTTTCATGCAACTTAAGATTCTTGCTATAAAACATTTATGTTCATGAAAACTTCCAGAGTCTTTAATTTTAATAATATGTAAGGCTAGCAGTATTGAGATTAACTCTTCTCTTCTGTACTGTCTGCCTGGCCATGGCTTAATAAGTGTAATAGTAATCATTCTATTTCCCTAAGACGTGGAGACCTCTATGGAGAATTTCTCCCCAGTTTTACTCATTTTTTCTCATTATATTTAGTCATCTATAGGGTATCATATTTAAGATGGACAGATATTTCCCTTTATCTTTATTGGTACTAAATTCCCACAGGATAATTATTTAATAGTAAATATGACAAATATTTATAAAATCTAATTGTTTTATTATGATCCCTGCTTTTGGTCTTTATGTTATTTACTCTTCTGATTCTTATTGGTATCATGGTTTCCTGAAACGTATACACACCCAAGGTGTAAATTCATCACTCCTCCCAAGTTGCTGAGGGATAGGAGCCATGTTTAGTCATGTTTGGTTTCTCAACAGCTAGCTTTGTGTGTGCCACAAAGTAAGTGATTTATGAATGTTGCTGAAGGGAGCTGAGTTGAAATGAACTGACAGCTTCCAAGTTAAATGGTTATATATCCTCATTGTCTTCACGTAACCAGACAGTTGTTTCTCTTATCACTAAATGTAGGTATGTAGTACTAGCTGTCACAACAGAAATTCTTTAAAAAAGACTTGTTGATCAAACTGGATATACACAAATATATAAAAACCTGCTTAGTTAAAATGGGAATTGATTATATTCTCTAGGTTGATCTTAGTTTATTGAAACATCTGCTGTATATTTTCACACTGACATATTTATAATACATATCATCATCTTTGGTGTAAGGCTTAGAGTCTCTTTTCTCAACTCATTAACTTTAATCTGAAAAGATGCATTTGTAATGACATGACTCAAACCACTTTGTAAATATTGATGGCCACATACACTCTTGGCAAAAGGCACTACAATAATAAAGATAATGCATCCGTGCTCAGTTGTGTCTGACTCTTTGTGACGCCATGGACTGTAGCCCGCCAGGCTCCTCTGTCATTGGAATTTCCCAGGGGAGAATACTGGAGTGGGTTGCCATTTTCTACTCCAGGGCATCTTCCTCACTCAGGGATTGAACCTGCATCTTCTGTGTGTCCTGCATTGGTAGGTGGATTCTTTACCACCATGCCACTTGGGAAGTCCTAATAAAGATAATAACCAAACTTTATGAAGTACTTACTATATGCCAAGTATTGTAAAACTCTAAAAAGTTGCTGAATAGTTTGGAATTCCAATCCTCACAACAAACCTATGATATAAATACTGTTATTATCATCTCTACTATACAAACAAGGAAAGGGAGGCATAGTTAGAATAACTAATTTGTCCAAAATCACTGAGCCAATAAGTGGAGGAGCATGAATGAAAAAACAGTCTTTTTGGTCTAAGCAGCAGTCTCTTATCCACCATACTTACTGCATTTACTTTCCTCCCTAGGCTGCTCCAATCAGAAAACACAAGAATTATAAAGTGAAAAATAGAATACAATAATGGAAGGAGGGGATTTCAGCCAGTTTCATTAGTTAGAGGTGTATATATAAGAGCAGAATTTGATGTTATATAGATGCCCCAAGTGTCACTTTCATGATGGAATTCCTCTGTACAAAAATCTTATAATTTCCTATAAAATTAAGTACAAAATCTCAGCCTGGCTGTTGACTGTTGTCTTAGTCCAGGCATGCTACTATGACAAAGTACCACAGACTTGATAACTACTAAATAGAAGAAACTTATTTTTCATAGTTCTGAGGGCTGGAAGTCCAAGATGAAGTTTATAGTATGGTCTCATTCATTCTCTGGTAAGGACCATCTTCCTGGTTCACAGCAAGTGTCTTCTGTCTGTGTCCACACAAAGTGGAAGAGAATAGAGATCTCTTTGGAAACTCTTTAGTAAGACACTAGTCTCATTCATGAGGGTTCAAACCTTAAGACTTATTTAAACATCTCCCCAAAGTCCAGTCTACTACTACCAGCACATAAGGCATTAAGATTTCAACATATGAATTTGCAAGGGGCAGGTTGGACACAAACATTCAGACCATAGAAACTATATTCTAGATCATTTTTCTTTGTCTATTGATCTAATATGTAAGAATTCATGGTTCTAGTCAACATGCTCATTTTTCCCCTCAAGTTGTATATTCTATACCTTGTGCCATGCCATTCTCACTCTGCCTAGGATGTTATCCACAAGAAAAATCCCAACAATCTATCAGCACTCTTCACCACCTCTTTAAAGTGCATTCATCTCTCTACTTTAAAATAATCTACCAGTGCTTTTGGAAGAATGTATTTACTATTGTTTCACAGTTTTATTTAAACATTCTTTAAAGGTAGTTTTATCTCCTTAATAATGTTAACTGAGATAGGGACAAGATTTTGCTTTTTGTATATTTTTGTATATTTCTTGTGTATTTCTCTACCATCACTGGTTAATGTTACACATTCAAGTGAAGTGAAGTGAAAGTTGCTCGGTCATGTCCAACTCTTTGCGATCCCATGGAGTATGCAGTCCATGGAATTCTCCAGGCCAGAATATTGGAGTGGATAGCTGTTCCCTTCTCCATGGGATCTTTCCAACCCAGGAATCAAACTCAGGTCTCCTGCATTGTAGGCAGATTCTTTACCAGCTGAGCCACTAGGGAAGCCCACACATTTATCAGGTGTTCAATAAATAAATATTGCGTTAGACTGAATTACCAAGCTGTATTAAGAGGCTCTATCTTCACCCTCAAAAAATGTATCACCCATTCACACCAGTGAGTTAGCAATACCTGATATATTTAATATTGATTAGTAATAATGTTTGTTTAACTATTAACTGGTAATTGATGCTTAATAATTGTATTTTCTAACTTATTGAACTGATAGAAATAGTGCAAATTTTATTAAGTTTACTGTGTTTCTCTTGTATTGATAATTTTGAGAAGACCAATATTATTCAGTTGCTTGGCCTCTCTGTGGTTTTAAAAATTATTTTTACCTTATAGAAAGTTCTTCTATTTCAATCTTAGAATCAAATGAAAAACTCATAGCACAGAATGATTTTGAAATATTTGGAAAAAGTAAGCAAGGACCCCCATCTCAAGAGGCCAATTATTAATTTGCCTTCTGTCACCGATCCCTATTCTGACACTACCTTAATTTCTCTTATTTAGTAACTCTGCCTATTTTATATTAGTAACAAGCTAATATGAAACTCTGCTACCTGCTTCATGAAAATATTTGTATAAAAGTAAAACAGAAATAAGCTGGAAGAAGAGGACTGAGGTAGAGAGTCCATTTTTATTACACTTTTGAATCCAATTTTTAATCTTTTTTCCAGTATTAAAAGGTTTATTTTTATCTTAAAAGAACTACAGATTCAACTAGGAATTGTTAAAGCAAAATTTATTTCTGCCTCTTATTTATTATTTTCAGCATCTCTCAGTAGACATGGCCTGTGAAATATCTTTCTTCTGTATTCATTTGTCTACCCTGGGGTAATGGAAAGAAAAAAAATAGATGGAAATTATCATAAATCCTCTCTGTCAGCCAATCATATTCTATTCAACAACTATTCTTACACAATAAGAGGGAAATCAGAGAGAAATCAGAGTTGACAGAAAATACAGAAAGCAAAGGAGCTAGGCTCACTTGGCAGATGAGGTTAATATATTATGTGCATTGTGCTACTTTTACTTTTAGGTCTATCAAAGGAATCTTGTATGAATTGGAAAACATAAAGGCTAGAATTGGTAGTTTCACTTTACAGATGGAAGAGATTGGAATAGCTATGGACTATACCAAAATTTGTTCAACTACTTATTGATAAAGTTAAAACAATACTAAATATCTAAATTCCCAGCCAAGTGTCCTCATTTAACCATAGAACGATCACACTGGTTGAAGTATCTGACAGAGGAATTCATTGATAGCTTTTTGGTTTTTTATGTGAAAATAGTTCAACCTTAATCCACAAAATAACCCTTGTAGTTGTTATATTGGAATCTTCCTCTTTAAGGAGAAGTACTTTGTGCTTTCCCCACTGGATATAATTAAATTTCATGTAAACCATGTCCTATTGTGATGTGCTGGGAATCCAATCTCTACACCATTTCCTCGTCTTCCTGTACATACAAAAATCTGTTTCCCAGCTCTCTTGTACACACAAGAGAAAGGTAGTTGTATATAACTAGCTCTGGCCAATGGAATATGAACAGTGATGTATGTCAGTTACAGACTGTACTGCTAAAAACACACATGGTCTTTCATGATCTCTCTCTCTCCCCAACACACACATACACACACACACACACACACACACACCCCTTCTCATTTCATAAGCTGCCTGAAAGTGCATTATCTGTTTCATAGTATTTTGCAGAAGCCAACTAGAATGGCAGAACCACTAAATACAAGGAACTTAGATCTCTGAGTCACTGCTTGGGGGACAGCTGTACAAAAGAAATGTTTGTCCAGGAACACTGGATTTCGCATGAGCCACTCTGCTGAAATTTTAGCACTTTCTTTTCTCTTTCTTTTTCTTCTTTAACACTGAGCATTAATAATTAATAATGCAGGCTTTTTCTCCCATTCCATATGATTGAGTAGGTATGCATTAGAAACAGAATTAGTCACTGCTTACTAGAAAACACTCTTGTCTACAAGAGAAATGTCACACTTTTCTGATGCCAATTGCCATCTGACCGTGACTATGGCAGGGTAAATATTGAATTATGCCCATTGCCCTTTACTTTATACCTTCTAATCACACCTACAGTGTTTTCTCAAAAAAATGTTTTTACTCCAATTAGAACTATAATTCCCTGCAGCTGTGAGTACTACTCTTACATTTACTCTTGTCTTGACACCATAGTCTGTAACAGTGAATTCTAATTACAGAATTTTAATAACTCAGGAATAGGGCACAAATGTGCCCCAGGAGCTAATAGTGTGATTGTAATGTAATTATAAATACCTACTGTATTTGCACAATCTGTAACCTCTATCCAAAAGGCCCCAATCCTTAATTCTGCCTAGCAGCTCTCCACACATCCCTCAGTGGTATGCAGAAAAAAGGAGCTTTAGGCTGCCAAAAATTCTTTTTCTGATTTTATACACAAAATGATTCACACTTGAAAAGCAAAAAAAGCAAAAAAAAAAAAAATTGCATATGTGCAGAACTCACTGCCAAACCCTGATTTTCTGGCAAAATTTCCCAGCCATGATCACTACTTAATTTTTGCACATACAGAGCCCAAGATGATTTGAACCTGATTTATTTAAGTAATATCTGAAACTTTAAGATTATATGAAAATGAAGGATAATTGCTTTACAGAATTTTGCTGTTTTCTGTCAAACCTCAACATGAATCAGCCATAGGTATACATATGTCCCTTCCCTTTTGAACCTCCCTCCCATCTCCCTCCCCATCCCACCCCTCTAGGTTGATACAGAGTCCCTGTTTGAGTTTCCTGAGCCATACAGCAAATTCTCATTGGCTATCTATTTTACAGATGGTAATGTAAGTTCCCATGTTACTCTTTCCATACATCTCACCCTCTCCTACCCTCTCCCCATGTCCATAAGTCTATTCTCTACGTCTGTTTCTCCACTGTTGCCCTGTAATAAATTCTTCAGTACCATTTTTCTAGATTTTGCATTTATGCATTAGAATATGAAATTTATCTCTTTCTGACTCACTTCACTCTGTATAATCGGTTCTAGATTCATCCACCTCATTAGAAATGACTTAACTGTGTTCCTTTTTAGGGCTGAGTGATATTCCATTATGTCTATGTACCACAACTTCTTTATCCATTCATCTGTCATTGGTCATGTAGGTTGCTTCCATGTTCTACCTATTGTAAATAGGGCTGCAATGAACAATGGGATACATGTGTCTCTTTTAATTGTAGTTTCCTCAATGTATATGCCTCGGAATGGCATTGCTGGGTCATATGGTGGTTTTATTCCTAGTAAAACATATTTTCAACCAAAATCGTCCCCATACCATAAAGATATGAGTCCAAGTAATGTTGCAGTTTATTAGATGTCTTTTTTGAGGTGTTGTTTAAATATAATTTTTTATATGGGATTTTGATTGATTTACAATATTGTGTTAGTTTCAGGTGTATGCAAATATTCAGTTATACATGTACATGTATCCATTCTTTTGAAGAATCTATTTCAATATAGGTCATTACAGAATATTGAGTAGAGTTACCTATGCTATACAGTAGGTCCTAGTTGATTATAGCTGTGTGTATATGTTAAAACCAAACTCCTTATTTCTCCCCTCCAATCTTTCAACTCTGGTAACCCTAAGGTTGTTTTCCAAGCCTGTGAGTCTGTTTCTGTTTTGTTATAAGTTCATTTGTATCATTTTTTTTAGACTCCACATACAATTGATATCATATGATATTTTCTTTCTCTGTCTGGTTTACTTCACTTAGTATGTAATCTCTAAGTACATCCATGTTGCTGCAAATGGCATTATTTCATTCTTTTTTTATGGCTGAACAATATTCCATTAATATTTGTACCAAATCTTCTTTGTCCATTGCTCTGTCAATGGACATTTAGGTTGCTTCTCCACCTGCAATGCAGGAGACCTGAGTTCGATCCCTGGGGTGGGAAGATCCCCTGGAAGAGGGCATGGCAACCCACCCCAGTATTCTTGCCTGGAGAATCCCATGGATAGAGGAGCCTGGCAAGCTACAGTCCATGGGGTCTCAAAGACTTGGACATGACTGATCAACTAAGCATAGCACATAGCCATGTCTTGGGTATTGTAAATAGTGCTACAATGAACACTGGAGTGCACGTATCTTTTAAAATTATGGTTTTCCTGGATACATGCCCAGGAGTGCAATTGCTAGATCATGTGGTTTTCTGAATTTAAGAAACTTCCATACTGTTCTTCATAGTGGTTGTACTGATTTATTCAATATATTCCCAACAGTGTATGAAGGTTCCCTTTTCTCCTCACCGTCTCCAGCATTTATTGTTTGTAGACTTTTGTTTGGATGGTCTAGCAAGGGAGCACAGCTACTGGTATACCCTTGACTGAGACCAGCCCTCCTCTATTGGGGATAGTCGTCCTCTTTGACCAAGTGCACAGCTTCGGGAGGGATGCACATGGAGCAGTGAGGAAGGAAGGGGTCACCCACCTAGCCAGCCAGATCAGCTGAATCCACCCTGGCAATCAATGGGGTGATAGATGTCACAACCAGATCACCCTCACATCCTGTTTATAGATGTTTTGATGATGGCCATTCTGACTGGTGTGATGTGATAGCTTATTGTAGTTTTGATTTGCTTTTCTCTAATAATTAAGGGTTGAGCATCTTTTATAGTACCTGCTGACCATCTGTATATCTTCCTTGCAAAACTATTTGGACCTTTGTTCATTTTTTCATTTTTTTAAATGTTGAGCTGCATGAACTGTCTGTATATTTTGAAGATTAATCCCTTGTCAGTCATTTTCTTTGAAAAAGTTTTCTCCCATTCTATGGGCTGTCTTTTCATTTTATCTATGGTTTCCTTTGTTGTGCAAAAGCTTCAGAGCTTAGTTAGATTTTATTTGATTCTTTTTGTTTCTCTTTTCATTACTCTAGGAAGTGAATCTAAAAAGATATTGCCACAATTTATGTCAGAATGTTCTATGTTTTCCTCTAAATAGTTTTATAGTGTTCAGCCCTACATTTAGCTCTTTAATCTACTTTTAGTTTATTTTTGTGAATGTTGTTGGAGAAAGTTCTAATTTCATTCCTTTACATATAGCTGTCCAGTTTTCCTATCACCTCTTATTGAAGAGACTTTTTCTCTATTGTATATTCTTACCTCCTTGAGTCTGTGCATGTGTTTATTTCTGGGCTTTCTATCCTGTTCTATTTATCTATATTTATGTTTTTGCACTAGTGCCCTGCTGTTTTGATTAATGTAGCTTTGTAGAATATTCTGAAGTTTAGGAGTCTGCTTCCTCTAGTTCCATTTTTTTCTTTTCCTCAGGATTGATTTGGCTATTCAGGGTCTTTGTGTTTCTATACAAGTTTTAAGATTTTTTATTCTAGATCTGTGAAAATTGCCATTGGTATTTTGATTGTGAAAGTGTTAGTTACTCAGTTATGTCCAACTCTTTGTGACTCCAGGGACTGTAGCCTGCCAGGCTCCACTGTCCATGGAATTCTCCAGGCAAGAATACTACAGTGGATTGCCATTCCCTCCTCCAGGGGATCTTCCGACCCAGGGATTGAACCCGGGTCTCTTGTGTTACAGGCAGATTCTTTACCATCTGGGATTGCATTGACTCTGTAGATTGCCTTGGATAGTATAGTCATTTTGATAATATTGATTCTTCCAATCCAAGAACGTGGTATATATCTTTCCATCTGTTTCTGTCATTTTTGATTTCTTTCATCAATGTCTTTTAGATTTTAGAGTACAGGTCTTTTGCCTTGTTGGGCAGGTTTATTCTTGGTAATTTATTGTTTTGATATGATGGGAAATAGGGTTGTTTACTCACTTTCTCCTTCTGATCTTTTATTTTTAGTGTATAGACATACAAGAGATTTCTATGTATTAATTTTGTTTCCTGCAACTTTACTGAATTCATTGATGAGTTCTAGTAGTTTTCTGGTGGCATCTTTAGGGTTTTCTATGTGTAGTATCATGTCACCTACAAACAGTGACAGTTTTACTTCTTTCCAATTTGGATTCCTTTTATTTCTTTTTCTTCTCTGATTGCAGTGACTAAGACTTTTAAAACTTTGTTGAACAAAAGTAGTGAGAGTGGGCATCCTTGTCTTGTTCTTGATCTTCAAGGAGATGCTTTCAATTTTTTCACCATTGAGTATGATGATAATTGTGGGCTTATCATATATGGCATTTATTATGTTGAGGTATTTTCCCATATGCCCACTTTCTGGAGAGATTTTATCATAAATGGGTGTTGAATTTTGTTGAAAAACTTTTTCCTGTATCTATTGAGAAGATCCTATGATTTTTACTTTTCAACCAGATAACATGGTCTATCACATTGATTGATTTGTATATGTTGAAGAATCTTGCATCCTTAGGTTAACCCTACTTGATCATGGTGTATGGTCCTTTTAATGCATTGTTGGATTCTGTTTGCTAGTCTTTTTTTGAGGATTTTTGTGTATATGTTTATCAGTGTTATTGGCCTGTAATTATCTTTTTGTGTGATATCTTTCATTTTGGTATCAGAATGATGGTGGTTTTGTAGAACGAGCTTGGGAATGTTCTTTCTTCTGCAGTTTTTGGGAAGAATTTGAGTTTCTTTTGCAGCTGAAAGCTCAGGATAGCTTTAAGCAGCCTGTCTCTTGATGGATAAGGTCATGTTCCCAACTTCTTGGCTGTTTGACCTAAGACATTCCAGCGCTGGAGCCTGCATGCTGTTGGGTGAGACCAGGTTTCAGTGCTAAAATGGTGTTCTCCAGGAGAGCTTATGCTAATGAATATTCCCTGGGGCTTCAGCCACCAGTATCTTCACCCTCACAATGAGCCACAGCCATTCCCTACTCCCTCAGGTGACCATCCAAGACCTGAATGAAGGTAGGTCTGACCCAGGCTCTTATGGCATTACTGTTTACCCTGGGTCCCAGTGAACATGAAACTGTCTTTGTCCTCTAAGGGTGGAATCTGTTTCTCCCCATCCAGTGGAGCTCCTGCACTCAGGCCCCACTAGCCTTTGATATAAATGCTCTCAGGGCTCCTCCTCCCAATGTCCAACCTCTAGGCATGGGTGCCTGATGTGGGGCTCAGAACTCTGACTCCTGTTGGAGAACCTCTGCAATATAATTACTTTCCAGTTTGTGGGTTTCCCACAGGCAGGTATGGCATTTGCTTATTTTGTGAAAGTGCTCCTCCTACCATCTTGTTGTAGCTTGTCTTTGGATATAGAATATCTTTTGTGGTAGGTTCCAGTCTTTTTTGTCAATGACTGTTTGGCAGTTAGTTGAGAATTTTTGTGTTTTCAAGAGAGGAAAGAGCTCAAATCTTTCTACTCTGCCATTTGTCTCCTTCCTCAGCCCAGCCATCTTTTAAATCTATGTAGAGCATACCACTAATTCACCAGTCCTTAATTTGGAGGACTTGTCTTAGGGTCATATGGATTGACATTTAATGACTAGTGGTTTCTGCCAAAGCCTTCTTGTAATCTATTCAATTCCATTTTATTCAATTCACCCACAGTGGTTTGGCATCTGGTCCAATTTCTTCTGTATTCTCTGTGTTGCCTTTCCCTAGGGTAGTTGTGTTGGTATTGACTTTCTGACTACATCTTCTCCCTATTGATTTCAACTGCACAATACTTTTCACTCATCCTTTTTTCTACTCATTCCTTTCACTCTAATTCATGTCCTTCTTTCATTGTTGTTCTGTTGCTAAACCATGTCTTTGTGACCCCATGGACTGCATGCAGCATGCCAGGCTTCCCTGTCCTTCACATCTCCCAGAGTTTGCTCAAACTCATGACCATTGAGTCAGCAATGCCATCCAACCATCTTATCTCCTGTCATCCCCTTCTCTTCTGCCTTCAATCTTTCCCAACATCAGGGTCTTTTCAAATGAGTCAGCTCTTCACATCAGGTGGCCAAAATATTGTAGTTTCAGCTTCAGTTCTTCCAATGAATATTCAGGGTTGATTTCCTTTAGGACTGACTGGTTTGCACTCCTTGCTGTCCAAGGGACCCTCAAGAATCTTCTAGCACCACAATTTGCAAGCATCAATTCTTTGGCACTCAGCCTTCTTTATGGTTCAACTCTTACATTGAGACATGACTACTGGAAAAACCATAGCTTTGCCTATATGGACCTTTGGCAGCAAAGTGATGTCTTTGCTTTTTAATACACTGTCAAAGTTTGTCATAGCTTTCCTTCATGCTTGGAGTCTATTGTAATATCCCCCTTGCCTCCAGTTTCTACTTGTTCTAAACCATAATATTCCAATCATAGTAAGCTTCCTAATATTCAAAATTGATTATGCCATTCACTTTATCTAAATCTGTTTGCTTTGAATAATATCTAAATTCCTCTCTATGGCATTCAGAATTTCAGTCATCTTTTTCAACCTACTTCAGCCTGTATTCTGAATATCCTCTCCTCTGCTCCAGGTACATTGGACAGTACTTGTTTAGCTCTTTGCTTTTGCTCATGCTTTCCTGTCTCCCTGGAATGTCCTTCTTTGCTCAATCTCTGTTGATCAAGATCATATCCATTTTTCAAAGAGCAATCCCAAAGTTATATCCTCCTTTAAGACTTGCTCCTTGAAGTTAATTGCTTTATTCTCTTGCCTCTTACTATACTTTTGTCTGTATTTCTATTATATTACTGTTCAAGTTCTGCTTTCAAGTAATTGCTTAGCCACTAAATGTTTTTTTTAACCTATATCTCTGTTTCTTCTTCTAGATTTTGAACTACTTGAATGAAATAACCATTTTATATTCTTATCATTGTATTCTAAAATAGCAGATGTTCAATATATATACCTTATCAATTGAATTTATCTATTGCCCACACATAAAAATTTGCTTTTATGTGAAGCCCTAAGGCTAAAATGCTATAAGGCATGCATGAAATAGAACAGTTATAATGAGTCCTTGGGCAAATTCTCCTCATACCTGAACACTTTGTACTTGTTAACCCTAGTACATATTTAACAAGCGCAGAATTTCTTTTTCCTTTCTTTTTTTTTCATTTATTTTTATTAGTTTTAACAAGCACAGAATTTCTTTTACTGAGCTTCTAGTCATAAAGGGCCAGAGTGTCAGATTATTCACTGTTTTGTGCAACACTGCTGGCACACAATCAAGAAAAAAGAAGTAATTTGGGGGGCTCTTATCTCTTGTAAACATGTCATTCAAGACTGAAAATTCAGTAAAATGAGACAAATAAGCATGTCTGAAACCAATGGCAACTGAAAAGTTTTTTCATCAAGGCACTTGGGAAGCTCATGTAAAATAAACAGAGTGTTAAGAAAGGAGAAGCGAGGACTGAATATGATCAGAAATAGCCGCCTTGGCTTTATTCTATCAAAAAATCTTTACCAACTAGATTCACAAAATTTAATGTTCCAACTTTTCTTCCCTGTGTTCATGATATTTCCTTTTTCAAATCTAAGTAATGTGTTGCATAAAATGTTAGGTTTCTAGCAAGAACGTGTTAATATGAGAGGAAGAGAACTAACTTGAGAAGTGAAGAGTTCAGTATTTTTCTTAAAAAGGGCTGAGACAGTTAACAATCAATCAATTGAACATTTATTAAGCTGTGCAAGAACATAATACTGTATCTAGGTACCAGGGAGTTATCCATAAAGTGGAAGGCATGTTCTCTGACCTAAAGAAGCTCAAAACCTATTAATTATAAACAATCTTTTAGCACTGCAATACATTTACAGAAAACTTATTTTATATGTGGCTTTTCTCTCATGTAAATAACAGTGTTTTGAGAATTCTCATATAGGTTCATTTATTCTATGCTTTTGTAAAGACTGCAGGTCCAAATCTGTCTGAGAAATATAACTTCATACAGTAATATCATGATATGAAATAGTGCAGTAATATTATAAGCTCTTATTCAGTACTGTACCTGCAATGTGCCAGACTCAACACCATGTGATATTTGCACCACCAGGATTCAAATGTTCGGGAGATAACATTCTGATGGAAGAAAAAACAGATAAATATACAGAAAAAAGAGGGAAGTCCAGCATTTCAAAACATCTACTCAATACTGTATTCTACAGTATTTAAACACTTTGCATATTCAGTCTGTAGGTAAAACATCATGTGCTGTGTCATACAGACCATGACCCTCTCTTCAAGATCTACTAGATCAGGGTCAGTGCCCCAAATCAAGTTTCATATTTAGAAAAAGCAGAAACCTCTACATAATAAAGGTAGCTGAATCTAGATGCCTTCATATACATAAAAGGTACATGTCAGTAGATATTGGTGGGGAAAACCCTTAAGTTATTTTAAGATTTTATCCATCTAGATGTGAAGGCTATATGCATATACAGGCACACAGATCTAACACTTCTGGGTTTTTCCAAATTTACCTAGATTGGTAGGAACCAGAGTTTAACTGGAGGCATGGTGGTTGTAAAAAATAAAAAAATAAAAAATAAAACAAAAATACAACTTTTGTTAATCCCTGCATACTTCAATTAAAGCAATCTTACTAATGTGAAAATGGTAAGCTTTGTTATTTTAGACTTGATCCTAGCCCCATTCCTATATGTTGTCCTAAGAGAAAATGATTTGATCTAAAAGAAATTTCTCAGAGATCAAGGAGATTATCACTACTATTATGTTTTTTTTTTCTTTCAAATCTGTATGTTTGTGCTCAGTGTTCAGTCACTCAGTTGTGTCTGAGCTTTTGTGACCCTATGGACTGTAGCCTGCCAGACTCCTCTGTCCATGTATTTTCCAGGCAAGAATATTATAGTGGGTTGCCATTTCCTATTTCAGGGGATCTTCCCAACTCAGGGATTGAACCCACATCTCTTGCATCTCCTGCATTTACAGGAGGATTCTTTACCACTGCACCTGGGAAGCCCACATATTTGTTCCTGATCAAAAGCTGCTCAACAGTTACACTAAAATGGAAGGTAAAATTTTCATTTGAGATTGTGACTACATGACACAAAATAACCTTACTCATATTTCATGTCCTATAATCTATTTTGCATACTCAATGTTTTATATAGTATATTAAATCAATCAATTAATTAAATTAATAATGTAGGACTAAACACTGAGCTTGGAGTCACAGATCTGCTTGTGACTTGGGAAAGTCATTGCATCCTTCAAGCTCTGGTTTAAGTCTCTGTAAAACTAGAGAATGTATACTTTCTAGTTCTTTGTCTCAATTGTACTAATGGATACACACACACATACATATATATGTACATATACACACAGAAACACACTCACATATGTAAATAATTATTAAAATAATGTTTAGTTATTCAAGGACAAAATATATTTCTTTTTTTAGATTTCATATTGTTTTCTTTCCGTAACTTGAAAGCTGGCTCATAGTCATCTATATTAAAATGTGAAGTATAATACAGGTTAATTTTCAGGGTAAAAGAAAGCCTGAGGAACTGGGTGTTGGAAATCTGTCTATGAAACCATATCAGTAGGATCACTATACAGTTATACACTATAATCAATAAGTCCCAACAATGTACCTAGCCCTTCCAATCAAGTTTTAGGGTCTCCTTTTAACTATGAAAGTGATTGTTGTTTAGTCACTAACTCATGTTTAATTCTTTGTGAACCCATAGACTGCAGCACGTCAGGCTTCCCTGTTGTTCACTATCTCCTGGAGTTTGCTCAAATTCATGTCTATCAAGTCATCAATGATATCTAGCCATCTCATCCTCTGTGCTATCTTCTCCTTTTGCCTTCAATCTTTCCTTGCATTAGGGTCTTTTCCAATGAATTGGCTCTTCCCATCAGGTGGCCAAAATATTGGTACTTCAACTTCAGCATCAGTCCTTCCAATGAATATTCAGGGTTGATTACCTGTGGTATTGACTTGTTTGATGTCCTTGCAGTCCAAGGGACTCTCAAGAGTCTTCTCCAGCACCACAATTCCAAATCATAAATTCTTCAGTGCTCAACCATCTTTTTGGTCCAATTCTTACATCTTACATATTTTGGAAAAATCCTAGGTTTGAATATATCGACTTTTGTTGGCAAATTGATGTCTCTGATTTTTAATATGCTGTCTAGGTTGGTCATAGCTTTCCTTCCAAAGAGCAACTGTCTTAAGTCTTGGCTGCTGTCACCATCAGCAGTGATTATGGAGGCCAAAAAAATAAAATCTGTCATTGCTTCCACTTTTCCCCTTCTGTTTGCCATGAAGTAATGGAACCACATACCATGATCTTAGTTTTTGGAATGTTGACTTTTAAGCCTGCTTTTTAATTCTCCCTTTTCACCCTCTACAAGAGGATCTTTAGTTGCTCTTTACTTTCTTCCAATATCATCTGCATATCTGATACTGTTGATATTTCTCTGGGCAATCTTTATTCCAGCTTGTTATTCATCCAGTTCGACATTTATCATGATGTACTCATTTCTCTGGTGGCTCAGTCAGTAAAGCTTCTGCCTTCAATGTGGGAGACCCGGGTTCGATCCCTGGGTTGGGAAGATCCTCTGGAGAAGGAAATGGCAACCCACTCCAGTACTCTTGCCTGGAAAATCCCATGGATGGAGGAGCGTGGTAGGCTACAGCCCATAGGGTTGCAAAGAGTCGGACATGACTGAGCAACTTCACTTTCACTTTTCATTCTGAATGTAAGTTAAATAAACGGGATAACAATTAACAGCCTTGTATTATTTTCCCAATTTTGAACCAGTCTGCTGTTCCTTGTAAGGTTCTAACTGTTGCTTTTTGACCCACATACAGGTTTCTCAAGATACAGGTAAAGTGATCTGGTATTCCCATCTCTTTAATAACTTTCCCAAGTTCGTTGTGATGCATGCAGTCATTGGCTTTAGTGTAGTCAATGAAACAGAAGTAGATGTTTCTCTGGAGTCAGTTTTCATTCCAATCCCAAAGAAGGGCAATGCCATAGAATATTCAAACTACTGTACAATTGTGTTCAGTGTGCATATGAGTAAGATTATGTTCAAAATCCTTCAAGCTAGGCTTCAGCATTATATGAACTGGGAACTTCTAGATGTATAGCTTGGTTTAGAAAAGGCAGAGGAACCAGATATCAAACTCCAAACATTCCTTGGATCATAGAAAAAGCAAGGGAATTCCAGAAAAATATGAAATTACAGCCAATAATTAAACAGCCATTGCAGAAAAAAATTAATAATTAAGATTTTTAAAAATTTTAAAACATCAATTTTGTTTTTGGAGATTTAGGGGAATATATATGAGGATATAATCTCATTTTTTGTCAGATTAAATAACTACTATATTATATATTACATTAAATACATGCATTTAATAGCTCAGTTGGTAAAGAATCTGCCTGCAGTGCAGGAGACCCCAATTCAATTCCTGGGTCAGGAAGATCTTCCTGGAGAAGGGATAGGCTACCCACTCCAGTATTCTTGGGCTCCCCTTGTGGCTCAGCTGGTAAATAATCCACCTGCAATGCGGGAGACCTGGGTTCGATCCCTGGGTTGGGAAGATCCCCTGGAGAAGGGAAGGGCTATCCACTCTGGTTTCTGGCCTGGAGAATCCCATGGACTGTATAGTCCATGGGGTCACAAAGAGTCAGATATGACTGAGTGACTGAACTGAACTGAATATATATAGAGAGAAGAATAAAGTTGAACTAATTCTTCACAGCTTATAAAAGAAGGGAGGAAGGAAAGAAAGATTATGATAACAAAGAAAATAAAAAGAAAAATAAATTATGTGTGAACATTTGATAGATTTTTTTTCATTTGATAGATCTTAAGAATATGATTTTCTAGTCTGGAGTGGCTCATTGAACACCCATTACAATGAATGATAATATAAACAAAGACAAATATTGCTACATTTTAACAATAAAGATAAAGAGATGATCCTTAAGGTTACAGAAATGGAACAACACTTTGGTCCCTTTTAAAAGATCACAAATCAGAGTGATAGCAGACTTCTCCATAGTAGTTCTGAAGAGTAGAGGACCAAGAAGGATAGATTTTAAAATCCTAAGGAAAAGTAATTTAGAGTATAAAATTCAATACCCAATCATACTATTAATCAGGGGTGACATTAGAATAACAACATTTTAAGACATGAAAACAAATTAACAAAGAACATCTCCTGACCTTTTCCAGGAAACCATTTGATCCATCAATTGCACCTGTAGGAATATAGCCAAAGGAAACAAAACCATCAACTCAAAAATATGCCTGTACCCTTATGTTCATAGCACCATATTTACAATAACCAATTCATGGAAACAACCTAAGTTTCCATTGTGGATAAATGGATAGTGAAGATTTGTTTATATATATGAATTAATATATTATATGTGATTTATATGTTTATATATGTGATTTATATATTTATATATATGATATATATATATATATATATTTAAACATATATACACAGTAGAATATTATTAAGCCATCAAAAATGAGGAAATCCTACTATTTGGTACAACATGGATAGACACTAAAGGCATTTGACTAAGTATCATAATTCAGACAGAAAAAGACAAATATAGTATGATTTCATTTATATTATATGTGAAATCTAAAACAAAAACAACAAAAACTCATAAAAAAGAGATCAAAATTGTGGTTGCCAGAGGCAGAGGGTGAGGGATGGGAAATTGGAGGCCAGTGGTCAAAACGTACAAACTTTTGGCTTATAAATAAGTACTGGAGATGTACACCATGAGTATAGTTAACACTGCTGCATGATATAGAGGAATGTTGTTAAGAGAGCACATTCTAAGAGTTCTCATCACAACAAGAATTCCTTTCTATTTTTCTTTCTTTTTACTAGCTCTAAGAGATGATGGATGTTAGCTGAACCTATTGTGGTAATCATTTAACAAAATATGTAAATAAAACCATTGTTGTTGTATGCATCAAACTTATATAGTGATGTATGTCAATTATTTCTCAACAAAACTGACAAAAAGGTAAAAACAACCAGAACAATTTCAGAATATATTTCCCAAAATGGTGATGTTGCCTAAGATATGCAATGCAAGGGTAGGAGAATCAAAGTGAATTTTGAGATCAATTTCCAGGATGATGGCAAACGGAGCTCCATAAAAACTATGTTGTAGTCCAGATTGTAGCAGAGGACAGAAGGATCCAGGAGGAATGCCTTCCAGATTTAGGAGGAGGAGAAGGAAAAAGAGAAGGAAAAGGAAGGATAGGAAGAAAGGAAGGAAGAAAAAATCAGATTATTTGCTATGTCTGAATATAATGGAAAGTTGTCATTGTTCAGTTGCTTAGTTGTGTCCAACTGCGACCCCATGGACTGCAGCATGCCGCACTTCCCCGTCCTTCACCATCTCCAGAAGCTTGCTCAGACTCATGTCCATTGAGTTGGTGATGCCATCCAACCACATCGTCCTCTGCCATCCCCTTCTCCTTCTGCCTTCAGTCTTGCCAAGTATCAGTTTTTTCTAATGAATCGGCTCTTTACATCACAAGGCTGTAGTATTGGAGCTTCAGCTTCAGCATCAGTCCTTCCAATGAATATTCAGGACTGATTCAGGTTTGCTATCCTTGCAGTCCAAGGGACTCTCATGAGTCTTCTCTAGCACCACAATTGAAAGCATCAATTCTTTGGCACTCAGCCTTCTTTATGGTCCAAGTCTCACATCCATACGTGATTACATGGTTAAACCATGGCTTTGACTATACTGATCTTTGTTGGCAAAGTAGTGTCTCTGCTTTTTAATATTCTGTCTAGGTTTATCATAGCTTTGTCTAGGTTTGTCATATCCATATATATTGAAAAGAGATTTGCATTATTAAAAGAAAGTGTAGTCATGGACTATGTATAGGTTCACAGGTGATCAGGGACACAAAAACAGAGGTCATTTTTAATTCCAAGGAAAATAAAACATTGTCATAACAATCTACAGAAAGAATGACTGCAATGGAAAATACTGATTTAAGTATAATGAAAGCAGAGAAAGGGGACAGTTTGTGCTTTCCGAGGTAGAGAAGTTAAAACTAAATCCTCATCTTCCATAATAAAATATCAACAAGTAATATAAAAAATTAAAAAATGAATTCTAGTAATATAGATAGACATGTTATTTACTATTGTGGAAGTCATAGCTAAGAACTGAAAACCTTTATCTGGTGAAGAGGGATCAGTTACGAGGAGTGAAATGGAAGGAAACTGAACAATTTCTTTTCCATTATAACCACGTGGAACAATTTTACTTTTTAGACTCTGTGAGTGTCTAATTTTGATAAAAATGCAATTAAATTTAAAGCAAAACTGAAGTTTGTACAATTTTGTCTAAAGGTTGTTCTATTTGTACATAATTCATTCTGTTATTTTTATTCCCTGTGTGGCCTTTTTGTTTTTGTTTTGTTTGTTTTTGATCAGTAGGCACCCCATTAACAAAATAAATTTGTAGATATATTTCCCACAGTGAACTTGACTCATAAAAATATAATGTATATTATCAAATTCATTAATAAGAATCATATTTATAATTATATAATCAATGAAAAACCTCTCTCAGATCCACTGCTTCATTGTTATGATCTTTTTTCAGGTCTTCATCATCTCTTGAATACATAATTGTAGTGTGCCCTGGGTGGTCTTCTTACTTTTGTATTTTGTAAGTTTACAGTCTTTTTTTTTGAAAGCAGACATGTACACATGAAATAATAGTTTTGCAGATCACAGTGTTTTATTGGGATTTCATGAGCATAGACCCACTTTATTCAATATATTCCCAGGGTGTCAGGTTTCAATGAGGTATAGAGAGTTAATTAAGCTAACTAATGATTATTAGTTCATGATAGAATAACAAATGGAGCCCTAATTAATGAATGAGCTAATAACTGTTCCCTATTTCCAGACACTAGTTTCTAGTCCTTTTTAGTCAGTTATATATGGCATGGTATAATCATAGGATATAACATCAATACTGGAAATATCAGCAGTAAATAATCTACATAATTATATTTCATTCCCTGCCTACATAAAACATTGTTTTAAGCACCAAATTTGTGTGGCTTGTATTATATACTGTTCAAAGAGGTTTTTTTTAATTGATTTTTTAAAAATTTATTTTAATTGGAGGCTAAATACTTTATAATATTGTGGTGGTTTTTGCCATACATTCACATGAATCAGCCATGGGTGTACATATGTTCCCCATCCTGACCCTCACTCCCACCTCCCTCCCCATCCCATCCCTCAGGGTCATCCCAGTGCACCACCCCGAGCACCCTGTCTCATGCATCAAACCTGGACTGGCGATCTATTTCACATATGATAATATACATGTTTCAATGCTATTCTCTCAAATCACCCCACCCTCACTTTCTCCCACAGAGTCCAAAAGTCTGTTCTTTACATCTGTGTCTCTTTTACTATCTCGCATATAGGGTCATCCTTACCATCTTTCTAAATTCCATATATATGCGTTAGTATACTGTATTGGTGTGTTCCTTTCTGGCTTACTTCACTCTATATAATAGGCTCCAGTTTCATCCACCTCATTAGAACTGATTCAAATGCATTTTTAATGGCTGAGTAATATTCCATCGTGTATATGTACCACAGCTTTCTTACCCATTCATCTGCCGATGGACATCTAGGTTGCTTCCATGCCCTGGCTATTGTAAACAGTGCTGTGATGGACACTGGGGTACATGTGTCTCTTTCAATTCTGGTTTCCTCGGTGAGTATGCCCAGCAGTGGGATTGCTGGGTCGTATGGCAGTTCTATTTCCAGTTTTTTAAGGAATCTCCACACTGTTCTCCATAGTAGCTGTACTGGTTTGCATTCCCACCAACAGTGTAAGAGGGTTCCCTTTTCTCCACACCCTCTCCAGCATTTATTGTTTGTAGACTTTTGGATAGCAGCCATTCTGACCAGTGTGAGATGGTACCTCATTGTGGTTTTGATTTGCATTTCTCTAATAATGAGTGATGTTGAGCATCTTTTCATGTGTTTGTGAGCCATCTGTATGTCTTCTTTGGAGAAATGTCTGCAGTTCTTTGGCCCATGCTTTGATTGCGTTGTTTATTTTTCTGGATTTGAGCTGCAGGAGTTGCTTATATATTTTTGAGATTAATTCTTTGTCAGTTGCTTCATTTGCTGTTATCTTTTCTCATTCTGAAGGCTGTCTTTTCACCTTGCTTATAGTTTCCTTTGTTGTGCAAAAGCTTTTAAGTTTAATTAGGTCCTATTTGTTTATTTTTGCTTTTATTTCCATTGCTCTGGGAGGTGGGTCATAGAGGCTCCTGCTGTGATTTATGTCAGAGAGTGTTTTGCCTATGTTTTCCTCTAGGAGTTTTATAGTTTCTGGTTTACATTTAGATCTTTAATCCATATTGAGTTTATTTTTGTGTATGGTGTTGGAAAGTGTTCTAGTTTTGTTCTTTTACAAGTGGTTGACCAGTTTTCCCAGCACCACTTGTTAAAGAGATTGTCTTTCTCCATTGTATATTCTTGCCTCCTTTGTCAAAGATAAGGTAATGACACTACATTTATTTTTGTTTAAATCCTTTTTAATGTTTCTCTTTTTTAAAAAAAGATAAAAGTCAAATACTACTTCTTTCAATAGATTCAGGCTGGACCATAGAAATCAAGCATTGCCTCATAAATCTCTTTCTGATTTTTATTGCAACAACCTTTCTTCTCATTAATAAAGGAAGTTAACTTTTTAAAGGGGTGTTTTTATAATCTAGTGGGATTTGGGTGGCAAAAAGAAGGGTGGTATAGGAAAGTTTCAAGGGTAGTAGTCATTGCAATTTAGGGTTTTGCAGATTACTTTTTTCATTTCATATTAAAACCATCATTAGGAATTCACAGTGAAGTAATATACAATAAAATATTGGCATCACTCCTTCTTCCTCAAGCTTTAGGGTTAACGTAAGATTAGATACCTTTTTAAAATGTCTTTTGGTAAGCTGCAACCAAATGAGAAACAATATAGCCCTCAAGAAAAGTTTTTTGCTATTCATTCTGTCATAAGGAGAGAACACAGAAACAAGTGACAGTGATTATAAGCAAATTCTGAAAATACTTCTCTGACTACATCTGAGTGATTAAATATCACCCTTGGCTAACTTGGATTTCCATGAAATTTTGCCATGGCATATATCCCTTGCATGCAAAATAATATATTTATATATTCTTTTGATGGAAATGTTGAGACAAAATGTGGATTATAGATGAGCCAGGTTGCTGGAGAGCATTCTATTCAACAATCTTAAATAGTGATAGACCAAGCATATATTGGCCTGATGCAGAGAGGCAGTAGGGTGCCAGGGACCTACCAGTGGCCTGACCAATGGAAGCCTTGAGTCCTGACTCTGTTATGAAGGAATTAAACTAGATTATCATTAAGATGTTTTCAAGATACATAATTTCTGATCATTGAAATGTTTTCAAGACATATGATTCTGTGTTCTAATATTATACTCTAATATTAAAAAATACCTATAGCATTAAATATACATGAAAAGTCTGGATGATTTAGAATAATTGATTAGGAATGAGTCAAGCCCTATATGAGCACTTATGAGCTCTGTAGAAGAAAACAAGTTTCTTAACTCCTCTTAGTCATAATTTCCTCAGTTTTTAGAAAGGAATAAAAATAGCTTCCTGAAAGAGTTTTGTGTAGTTCCAGTGAGATAGTGTATGTTAAACACCAAGTATA
The DNA here is from genome assembly GCF_033118175.1 of Dama dama. Taxonomy (NCBI): domain Eukaryota; kingdom Metazoa; phylum Chordata; class Mammalia; order Artiodactyla; family Cervidae; genus Dama; species Dama dama. Next base: position 30,409,546 of record NC_083714.1, read on the forward strand.
GAAGAAACATTAAAAAAATAAAAGGAATTTTGTGATCTATCTTAATGCTTATAATGTCTCAGTTATGTATCCCTATGTAAAATGGTTTTACCCCCATAACTATTACACACACACTACCACCAATAGACTTAGGTGTTAAATATATATTTGATGAAACAGTCAATAAGTATTAAAACAGTTATCTCTTTTCTGTCTTCAACTATTTCTAGCCAGATTTTGGCAATAGATTAACTTGCACTTGAATGTCAGTCTGCTACTTATTGGCTATATAACCTTGGACAGGCTATATAACTTCTCAGCATTTCAGTTTTTCTTATATGAAATTATTAAATATAATCTACCTTACAGGATTTTCTTGTATCTTAAAAGTGTAAATAAAACATCTAGTGTAATGCACAGTCATAGAAAGCATATAAGAAACCAGTTATTATCACCACTGGTCCCCAAATAAGAGAGCTAAACTATGTTGGTATAAAACCAATAAGAAAATAATGCAGGGTCTGACATCAGTTAAAATCTCTGACACACAGTATGTTTAAAATTAAAAGATCTCTGAATCCTTACATTTAATTGAATGGAAAAAAATGTGTAAATAGACTATATTAACACATTCCATTAGAAATTACACATTTTAAATTGCTATATACACTGCATAAACCCCAAGACATATATGTCATATTAAAAATACAACTTTAGGTTTTTAGTTAAATAAAATTATTTAAATTGATATTTAAAATAATAAGTTCTAGATGACAATGCTGATTATATATATATATATATATATATATATATATTTATATATACAAATATAGATATAATTGACCAGAAAAAAATGAGCAGGGAAAAACATGAAGTAAAAGTTTGCCCTTGCCAATAGACATCATTTCTAAATGCATTTAGGTGCCCTGATAAAAATCAACTTTCAGGGTGAAAAAGGAAATGAAAGCATTTTTACTTCATGTCAGCCCTATCAATGAAGGTCATCATTTTTTGTTGTTGTTGTTCTAGTGCATTTAGCTAACAACAGAAAAGAAAGGGACTTCTCCAAATGCTATTTCAATATATTCCTTGATTCCATTTAATTTGTGTCACCTGTACTTCTACCCTTAACAAAACTCCCTCCCCTTGGGACTTTCGACCTAGAAGTCATTTTGAAAACAGAACTGTTGTTTTCTACAGTTTTAATGTGAGGTGAAAGTACTGTTGGCCATCTCTAGATTTTTCTCTCTTGTGAAGAAGAAATAAAGTTTCTGTATATTGAACAAACCTGTATATAGTGACTTAATGAAAAAGTTATTTTCTCATGAGGTAAGAATTAAGAGAGTGAGTGGTCAGAAACAAATTGTAAAACAAAGTGAAGGGAAGCTGAAACTTGGCGTGATTATCGTATAACCTGGATCATGGCATGGCTTATTTCTCAAACCATAATGGGAAATTTAGATTATGCACTCTCAAAGAAGACTAGATAAGCCTATGCTGATGTTGCTAATAAAAACAATGCCACCATAATGGTAAACTAGATTAGTGATACTTTAGAGCGGTTGTAATAACTTTTAAAAATTAATTAATATAATTTACTTCTTTAGAGTATCTGTCAGAAAAATCAACAAATTCTCTAGATAAAGATCATTTGTTAAAATTCAATATCCATGTTTGACAAAAACCTTACAAAACAAAAATATTTTTTAATAAGTAAAATATCCACAAAATCAACAGCAAACATAATATTTATGGTTGAAGTATTAAAAAGATAATTTATTTGTTTAGGTCTATGTTAATAGTTATTGCACACTGAATATATTCTACAGTTTACTGGCTACAATGTCTAGAAAAAGGTCCTTTTCTTTTCAACATTGCACTGAAGATCCCAGTCAGTAATGGAAGTCAAAACAATAAAGTCATAAGAACTGAAAAGGAAAATGTGATCTATAGATAGACTACTCAAAATAATTTAAAGATAAATCATGGAACTAAGTACAAAGTTCAGCAAGGTGGCTGGATATAAAAATATCCATACAAAACCAAGTTAGGTTTCTATATACCAAAAACTAACAGGAAAAAATATAACTTTTAATGTATTTATAAGTATACCAAAATATAAATTATACTTACTAGAAATCTACTTTCATGAAAAAATTATAAAATGTTATTGAAAGAGACTAAAGAATATTTAAGTTATGGTATTATGGACTAAATTATGTTCCCTCTCCAAATTACTGTGTGGAATCCCTAATCCCTAATGTGACTGTATTTATACACAGGGACATTAAAAAGAAATTAAGATTAAATGAGATCATAGGGGTGATACCAGGATACCATAGGACTGACATCCTTGTAAGAAGAAGAAATCTCAAAAACCTCTCTCTCTCTTGTTCTCTCCCTCTGGGCATCCACATAGTGAAAAGGCCCTGTGAAGACAAAGCAAGAAGATGGCTACCTACAAGCCAGGAAGAGAGGTCTCACCAGAAAGCAGTCCTGATGGCACCTTGATCCGGGACTTCCAGCCTCCAGACTGTGAGAAAAGAAGCAGCCAAACCTGGTGGTATTTTGTCGTGGCAGCCTGGGCAGATTAATACAGGCGAGATACAACATGTATATAGATCAGAAGACTGAAAAGCGTAAAGATACTCAATCTCCCCAGAATTATCTGGAGAGTTATTCTTTCCTTCAGCGTCCAACTCAATTGTTTGTTGAGTCCCCACTAAGCACTAAGCATGCTTCCCAGGTGGCACAGTGGTAAAGAATCTGTCTGCCAATGCAGGGGACACAGGAGCCGTGGGTTGGCTATCCCTGGGTCGGGAAGGTCGCCTGGAGTAGGTAACCCACTCCAGTACTGTTGCCTGGAAAATTCCAGAGGAGACAGAGGACAGAGGAGCCTGGCTGGCTATACTGTCCAAAGAGTGGGACACGACTGAGCACACATGCACTATGCACTAAGCACTATTTTAGGCACATGGAATAAAATAGTGAACAAAGAATCAAAATCCCTGCCTTGATGATGCTCTGTATTAGCTCCTGGAGTGCAGAGCCAATTTGTTTCAGACACAGAGTCCAAATTTTGAAAACTTCTAAATTCAATGCAGTTCCAATAAAAAATACCAGCAGGTTATTTTGGTACAACTTAATCTGATTTAAAATTTTATATTCAAGGACAAATGTCCAAAAATAGCCAGAACACATAAAGAAGAAAAACATGATAGGAAGATTTGTCAAGCCCAGTCTCAAACAGTAATTTAAAACTATGTCAAATCAGTTTAAGTCAGTGGTGAACTTTGACAAACTGATGAACTGAACAGAATGGGGAATCCAGGGACAGAACCATATACACACAGAGATGTAATGTATAATGAGTTGGCAAGATTAGATAGACTTCAATAATGTTATGACAATTGCTTGACCATGTGTTTTTTTTAAAAAAATTCAGACCTATGTTTAAACCATGCATTTTAAAAATTGATCTCAGGTAGATAAAAGCTTTAAATGTGAAAAAGCAACAGGATAAGTTTTATAAAACATATAGAAAAATGAGTTTGTTAACCCAGGTAAGAGAAAACATAGAAGGCACAAAACTTGTAAAATTTAAAAATGGAAAAAAATCATTTTAATTTATCATATTAAAATGAGCAAATTCTATTCATCAGACAACACCACAAAGAGAAAAGACATGAGGTAAACTAGAGACTATGTTGAAGAGACATTTAGCTGGCAGAAAACTTGTATTCATATTATATAAAAACTCCTCACAGGAAACAAGAAAATGTACTTTACATTTTGACTAGATGATCCAAAAATTTATATAGGAATGACAAGTGCCAAAAATAACTGAAGTATTCTGGAAGAAGAGTTTAATCAAAGGACTTATTTTACTCAGTGTGTAGACTTACTATTAAGCTGCAGTTAAGGTGCTTTGGATTTGATGCAATCAAAGGTGGTGTGGATTTAATGCTTGATAGACAAACAGATATCAGAAAGAGATTATATGGAGACATAGAGATAGATTGATAAAGGCATCAGAGGAAAGATAGCATCTCTAATAAATAATTCTGGCTCAATTGCATAGTTATATGAAAAAAAATTAATCTCAGTCCCTACCTACATTATTCACAATAATCTATTTTAGGCAGTACGTAGATAAAATTGTGAAAAGCAAAATATATTTCTTTTAGAAGATGATACAAACAAATATCTGTAGAACCTTTGGTGGGAAAAGATACTCTTAGGAAGAACACAGGAACTGCTAACATACAGGAAAATATGTTTGAATCAAACTAAATCAAAATTTCATAAAAAAGCATGTTCATGAAAAGTCACCAGTAAGAGAATGAGAAGACAAAATTGAAACTGAATAGGATGTTTGCAACACATATCACACAAAAGGGGAATGTATCTAGTATATATAAAGAGCACCAATAAATTGATAAGAAAAGGAAAAACACCCTTATGAAAAAATGGACAAGAGACTTGAACAGGCACTTCCCAACAAAGGAAAATTGAATGGCAAACACACAACCTAAAAGATGTTCTATCTCAATAGAAAGTGGAAAATGCAAATTAAAACTGGAAGATGTCACTTCATATCCATCAAGGAAGCAAAAATGTTAGATTTAACACTATCCAGGTTGCTGAGGATGTGAAATAAATCTATACATTTATACACTGCTGTTTGGAATATAAATTGCTACAGATCTTTGGAAAATAATTTAATATTGCACAATAATTTTGAATATGTGAAAGAGCACTGGATTCAGCATTCCACTCCTAGGCATATACCCTAGAAAATGTCTTACCCCTGTCCACCAGGAGATACATATAAGAGCATTTGTATGAGCATTGTTTCTATGGGCAGAAAAAATAAACCAGAAACAGATCAAATGCCTATCAACAGAAAAGGGTTAAATAAGTTGTGCTGTATTAATAAGATATACTGCAGCTACACAGTAACATGAATTATCTCACTGTCATAATGTTAAGCAAAAAAGAAATGATGTTTAAGAAGTTAAGAAGTCAGAGGAAAGTTCCTACAGCATAATTCCTTTATATAAGTTTCAAAAAACAAACAAAAACATCAGAGTTGTTTAAGGAAAAAGATGAAAATTTGTAAAGAAAATTGGGGACAGCACATACAGAATTCAGGATTCTGAGACTCTCTGAGTGGGCAAGAAAGGATATAGGTTGCCTCAGTGTCACACAGGCAACATTGATATCAATGCAGGCTTTTGTTGTTTTCTTTAAATTGAATGGTAGGAACATGGATGTTAAGTGCATTCATTACTTTTCTTCACCTTAAATTCCAATATTCAATATTTCAATATTCCAAAATTCAATATTCAATAAAAATTCAATATTTAATGAAAACAAACAGAGCTATCAGTGATCCTTTTTATATAAACAAAAATGCATGTATATATCTAGATATTATACATATATAGATTTACCATTAAGTAAGTAAGTAAGTGAAATTCACTCAGTCATATCTGACTCTTTCTGACCCCATGGACTATACAGTCCATGGAATTCTCTAGGCCAGAATACTGCAGTGGGTAGCCTTTCCCTTCTCCAGGGGATCTTCCCAACCCAGGAATTAAACCCAGGTTTCCCACATTGCAGGCAGATTCTTTTTACCAGCTGAGCCACAAGGGAAGCCCATTACCATTAAGAGAGAAGCAAACATTCCATTTTTCATTATGTGATGTTAAACCCAGAATTTAAAAATTTCTATATCTCTATATGCATTACTGTTATTATTTCTATTCCATAACATGATTTGGTGGTCAAATTATAGGCCACTAAATAATAAAGCTTGTTCTTTCTAAAGAAATAAAGACAAACAACCAAATATGTGTTATTAAGAAGAAATAAAAAGTAGGAATCAAAAGAACCACATCTGCCTAAGGAGCAGAAAGTCTCTGGGTACTCCAAAAACCTCCACCATTTCTTATCATCAAGCCATAAAGTGCTCAAAGGTACACAGTGTATCATTAGCAGTCCTTTGACTCTCTTAGGTTCTGTAGACTCTTCTATTGCTTTGCACCAGAGCTGAATCTCAATACCTTCCTCTGAAATGTGATAGAAAGGCACAAGGGAGTAAGAGTGAGTGGGACAAAAAACCCCGGTAGCAGCCCGACTGAGTCTCCACCTTTTGAACAGGTCTTTAGCTACCTGAGTGAAAAATCATCAGTATGGAAGGGCAACCACTGACCTAAACGCTGTTGTCTATGAAAAGTTATTCGAGAGCTGTGCCTTCTGGCTCAGAACTGTCAAAGCCCTGCCAATGTGTGGCCAGTGGAGAGCATTTTGGAGGATGAGGGCAGAATATGATGCAAACAGCCTTGTTAGCCAGATAGAAATGTGCCAAATAGTGAGAAGACAGCTTAGCATGTTGTTGTGTTACTTCCAGGATCCCCTGAGAGGCCAAAGCCTAGCCAGACTATTGGTCATGAGCTCTGTGAACTGCTGCTGCGAAACTGTCACAGAATTAAAAAGGAATATAAAGTTAGCTCATCTGACTAGTGCTAGGAGTAAGAAGGGGATTGGACGACTGAATGTTTTGGCTTCATAGGTCTCTTACTGGGCTTCTGACTTGAACAGAAAAGGGGTTCACACACTTAGGTGAATTTAACCAGAGTGAACAAACATCTACAGTTTATAGCATCATTATCAAGCAGTAAAGTAGAATATTTACTACCAGAGGAGTGATGTGGCGTGTTATCACCATTAGATGTGACCTTATTCTCTGAGCTTAGATTCATATTCTTGGGTGACTTTTTTGTTTCTTGTTCATTGGCCTAGAGTTACATTACTTTTGATTGTGCCTCAAAGTATCCTTGACAATATTTTAGTGTTGTTGGTGGTCATATTGAAGTAGTGTGGATGCCTTCTTTCTGAATGATATCTTGAACTCCTAGCTATAATACAGAAGGCATTAGTGCACTCTGGCATTGGAAAGCATCATGGTGGATTGGAACAAAGGGAAATGGGAGGTATCAGACTGTTCGTTTTTTGCTGATTAAAAATAACATTTCATGTTGATGGTAAAGTCAAATATATTAATCTTTATTTGTTAATACTTAAACCTCTGTGACAAAAATAAAGCTATACTAGCCTTCTAAAATGTATGTTCTTCTAAAACCTAGGAATAACTCAATCTTACCCTTGTTAATACAGTTCCAACTCAATAGTGACTTTGAATTAGAAATGCAAAAGGAGTGTAGTGGCCCTATTAATATTTCAATAAGGTGAGGAATTTCATGTTAGACACCGAGCAAAGGGAGTTAGTATGAAGTCCTGCAAAAAACAGTGAGTGGAAGGAAAGAAGGGAAGCATGGGTCTTAATCTATTGGCAGCAGAGTATTATCAGAAAAGATCTGCCAATAGACTGCAAGGCCCATACAGTTGTCCCCAAAATTGTTAACAACTTTTAGCACAGGCTTTGTTCTTTTTTGTTTTGTTTTCCATTTTGGTTTGTTTCTTTTTCTTCTTTCTGTATAATGAGTTCCATATTTGTGATAGAATTTCAAGTGGAAATAGAATGAATTTCACATTGAATTATTTTGGCCTATAAAGCAGTAGATGTTGGTATTATAGAACTGTAAATGATATTCTATACCAGAGTGTGCTGTCTGCAGATCTATGTTGAGAAATTCTTAGCTGAAGTCTAAGCTTGACACAGAAGAGAGATAATAATAGATTAGCAAAGTTCAAGGGGGCAAGAAAGGCAGGAACGTTGGTTAATATACAACTCATTCACAATTATCATATTATTCTTTTCCCAGTGTGCATGGGCATTTTTCTTCCTTGCTGTCATTTTGGTCTAGCCTACCTGACAAAATACGAGTAAATGGTCTTTACAGTAGTAGAGGCAGAAACGACTATGATTTTGTTGGTGGCAAAAAGCATTTAAGTAATAGTGGTTTGTCAGTTTAAAGAGCTTGTGACTGATAAATTGGATATATTTGTATTACATAGTTATGCAGTCTTGACTCTTTAGGCTCACTCTTTTTACTTTTGTTCTTTTAAATGATATTATAATTATTTACAGAAATATCCATAGGAAAATAACAAAAAGTGAGACTAACAAGATATAGTCCGTGAGTTCTGTATAAATGACAATGGACAATACTGAAAAGAAAATACCACTCTTCTCTCCTTTTCCCTCCCTCCCACCCCACCACTGTATATATTTTCATTTTAAAATATCACACTCTTCTTAAATTGAGATTCTCATTTTCACATTTCTCTACATGATTTCATAATGTCATATTAAAATCCACTTTAAAAACAGCTAAGAAAATAACAGTCAACCATGGAACTGCAGAATGGAAATTAGCACTGAAGTTAGAAAACCTGGTGTAAATGTGATTTTCTAATTTACCAGCTGAGTAACTTTGGGAAGGTCGCATAACTTCTTTAATAACAAATTTCTGTAAAATTGTAAAGTCGTGATGAAGATAAATATGATAATGTGATATAGTCTGTGAAACATCTCAGATAGTTCCTGATACACACTAGGTATTTGAATGGTTTTTAATTTAAATAAAGAGCCTTTTTTTCCTCAGGAATGCTTCTACATAAAATAGTTGTTTGTAGTTGATAAATTTCCAAGCACTCACTGTAAGTCAAATGATCAGAAATCAAAACTGATAGGAATAAGAAATATATATCATTTTCAAATTTCTGACTTAATATACTTAATAAAATAACAAATAAAATAAATAGAATAAAGTCATATCCACAAAAATTCAAACTGATAAACCCATGACTCAAACAGAAGTTGGAGAAGGCAATGGCACCCCACTCCAGTACTCTTGCCTGGAAAATCCCATGAATGGAGGAGCCTGGTAGGCTACAGTCCATGGGTTCACTAAGAGTCAGACACAACTGAGTGACTTCACTTTCACTTTTCACCTTCATGCATTGTAGAAGGAAATGGCAACCCACTCCAGTGTTCTTGCCTGGAGAATCCCAGGGACAGAGGAGCCTGATGGGCTGCTGTCTATGGGGTCACACAGAGTCGAACATGACCGAGCAACTTAGCAGCAGAAGAAGCAGCAAACAGAAGTGGAATATTTATTTATTCTCTTCTCTGCGTTTTCTGAGTTCCAGAAAAACATCTGCTTTATTGACTATGCCAAAGACTTTGACTGTGTGGATCACAACAAACTCTGAAAAATTCTTCAAGAGATGGGAATACCAGACCACCTGACGTGCCTCCTGAGAAATCTGTATGCAGGTCAGGAAGCAACAGATAGAACTGGACATGGAACAACAGACTGGTTCCTAATAGGGAAGGGAGTACGTCAAGGCTGTACATTGTCATGCTGCTTATTTAACTTATATGCAGAGTACATCATGAGAAATGCCGGGCTGGATGAAGCACAAGCTGGAATCAAGATTGCCGGGAGAAATACCAATAACCTCAGATATTCAGATGACACCACCCTTATGACAGAAAGCAAAGAAGAATTAAAGAGCCTCTTGATGAAAGTGAAAGAGGAGAGTGAAAGAATTGGCCTAAAACTCAACATTCAGAAAACTAAGATCATGGCATCTGGTCCCATCATTTCATGGCAAATAAATGGGGAAGCAATGGAAAGTGACAGACTTTATTTTTGGGGGCTCCAAAATCACTGCAGATGATGACTGCAGCCATGAAATTAAAAGACGCTTGCTCCTTGGAAGAAAATTTATCACCAACCTGCTGCTGCTGCTAAGTCACTTCAGTCATGTCCGACTGTGCAACTCCATAGATGGCAGCCCACCAGTCTCCCCCTTCCCTGGGATTCTCCAGGCAAGAACACTGGAGTGGGTTGCCGTTTCCTTCTCCAATCCATGATAGTGAAAAGTGAAAGTGAAGTCACTCAGTCGTATCCGACTCTTCGCGACCCCATGGATGCAGCCTACCAGGCTCCTCCATTCATGGGATTTTCCAGGCAAGAGAACTGGAGTGGGGTGCCATTGCCTTCTCCCATGACCAACCTAGACAGCACATTAAAAAGCAAAGACATTACTTTGCCAACAAGGGTCTGTCTAGTCAAAGATATGGTTTTTCCAGTCATCGTGTATGGATGTGAGAGTTGGACTATAAAGAAAGCTGAGCACCAAAGAATTGATGCTTTTAACTGTGGTGTTGGAGAAGACTCTTGAGAGTCCCTTGGACTGCAAGGAGATCTAACCAGTCCATCCTAAAAGAAATCAGTCCTGAATATTCATTGGAAGGACTGATGCTGAAGCTGAAACTCCAATACTTTGGCCACCTCATGGGAAGAACTGACTCATTTGAAGAGACCCTGATGCTGGGAAAGATTGAAGACAGGAGGAGATGGGGACAACAGAGGAAGAGTTGGTTGGATGGCATCACTGACTCAATGGACATGAGTTTGAATAAATTCCAGGAGTTGGTGATGGACAGGGAGGCCTGGCTTGCTGAAGTCCATGGGGTCACAAAGAGTCAGACATGATTGAGCGACTGAACTGAACTGAAGTGAAACTCATAAAAACTAGTTATTGACTTGGTGGTTTTAGTTCTGCTCTTTCTGTATTTTTGACATCTGGTAGAAACACTTAGCTTGATATGGCTTATTTAATCACGAACATTTGAAGCCTGAACTAAAATCAAGTAGGAAAATGACATCAGCAAAATGGCAGAACAGGCAGCTCCATGCTCTTACTCCCTCACAGAAACATCAACACATGGCAGAAACTGTCAGAACCAATATTTTCAGCACTCTGGAAAACAGTCAAAGGTTTATAGTTACCAGGAAAACACTGAATTTCTTAAACAGGCAATTTGAAAACAGTATGAAAGTTTTGTGGCATTTTTACCTGCCCTTGCCCAACCCCCAACCTTATGTGCTGGCAGTTTTAAAGCAGTTCCAGCCTGTGTCCCACTATGGGAATTGACTTGACCCTAGTTCTAGATGGTGCAGATCAGATATTATTTACACATTATTTTGTGCATCTGTTCTAATATGTCCAAGGGCTTCCTGAAAGAATGATGTGAGACACTTGTTTCTATTTCAGCAAATTGGGAACACAGGCTGGAAAAGCTGGCAGAAATTGCTGAAAAGTGCTGCAAGGTGAACTCATAAATGAATGATGTCTGAGACAAAAGATAACTGGTCCAAATATACAGTAGACACACACGAGGCCCAGTAAAAGCTGCTAAAGATTCTTTGAGAAATTAGGAAAATCAAAACCAATTGTGTATATGAGAGGATTTCACAAGCCACATACATGTCAAGGTCAGAGTGTGTACTCAAAAATAGCACAATAGACCCTTAGCTTTCACCCCAGACTGATTCCTATACTTGGTGAAAGACCGGCTGACTATTGAGGGACTCCCTCAGCAAAAGAAATCTGCCAACACTGGGAGAGGTGTTTACCTTTATATTTCCCCCCCCCCTTTTTTTTTTAAGATCTTGGGATTCAAGAAAATTTCTGTCAAAAAGCATTAGTTGAACTTGAGCTAAAAGAATAGAGACTTCAGTTATCACATGTGACAATGAATATAGGCTTTGAAAAAGAGTTTGGAAAAGTAGCTAAATAAATAGACTACTAAAGCATGCAGCAACAACAGCAACAAAAAGAAACCCTGGAGAATGGAGAGAATATGATTTCCGCGGCACATTATAATATTTCAATGTCTGCTTTTTGACAAAAAATCACAAGGCAGACAAAAAACAGGAACATTTGGCCCATTGAAAGTAACAAAATAAGTTGATAAAAATCATCTCTGAGGAATATCAGACTTGCCATAAAAAGATTTTAAAATAACTGTCTTAAATATGCTCAAAGACCTAAAGTAAAACATGGGCCCCCCAAAATAAATGAAAGCAAATTGATGTATGACCAAAATGAGAATGTCAAAAAAGAGAATTTACAAAAAGGGATCAAATAAAAAAATTGTGGAGATGAAAAGTAGAGACAGTAACTGAAATTAAAGCTTCAGTGGAGGGTACTTCCCTGGTGGTCCAGTGGTTAAGAGTCTGCCTGCCAATTGAGGTGAAACAGGTTCGATCCCTGGTCCCAAAAGATCCCACATGCCACAGGGCAATTAAATCCTCACACCACAACTACTGAGCCCACGTGCCTAGAGCCCATGCTCTGCAATGAGAAGCTACTGCAGTAAGAAGCCCATAGCTAGAGAGTAGCCCTTACTTGCTGCAATTAGAGATAGCCTACATGCAGCAATGAAGACCCAATACAGCCATAAAATAAACAAATAAAAATTTCAAAATTTTCAATGGAGGAATTCAAAGCAGATTTGAGCATACAGGAGAAAAATAACAGGATATTGAAGATAGGACAATTGTAATTATTGAGTTTGAGAAGAATAAAGAATGAAGAAAAGTAAGTAGAACTTAAATAAAGTAAGATGAAGCAAGTAAGGTGACTGAATGGTAATAAATATAACCTGTGGAACAGCAACACACATGTCAAATGGATGCTCAGTGTATACATCATGGAAGTCCCCAAAGGAGATATATTTCCACATCTTTCTATTTAATAGAAATATATACATATTTCAAGGTTAAAATAGGAAATCTTACCGTAAGCTACAACTTAGATGAACCTTGAGGACATTAAGTGAAACAAGCCAGTAACAGAAGGATGAATATGACTTGATTAGAATTAAATCAAGTATTTAAATTATTCAAAGTCATAGAAGTAGAATGTAGAATAGTGGTTGTCAAGGGACTAGGACAGGAAACATTAGAAGTCTCTGTTTAATGGTTATAGACTTTCAGTCATACAAGATGAGGAAGTTCCAGAGATATGTAGTAAACCAATGCACATATAGTTAATAATGTTGTACACTTAAAACTTTGTTGATTTTTTAAAATATATTTTAATTGAAGTATAGTTGATTGACAATGTTCTGTTACTTTCTACTTAAATGTTTTCCTTTTAATTAACCACAAAAAATAACAAGTATTGGTGAAAAAGGTGAGAAATTGAAACCCTTGTGTATTTCTGGTAGGAATATAAAATTTTATAGCAGCTGTAGAAGACAATATGGAAGTTCCTCAAATAGCTGTTCATAGAATTACCCTGTGACTCTGTAATACTCCTTTCATTACCCAAAGTAGTGAAAGCAGAGTCTCAAAGAGATACTTGTACATCAGTGACACAGCATTATTCACAATAGCAAAAGGTTAGAAAAAACCTATGTCCATCAACAGATGAATGGGTAAAATATGGCTACAAAGATGCAATAGGATATTCTTTAGCCATAAAAATCAATGAAACTTTGATACATGCCACAACATTGATAAATTTTGAAGACATGCTAACTGAAATTAGCTGGATACAAAAAGACAAATATCTTATGAATCCACTTATATGCAGTATCTCAAATAGACACATTCACACAGATAGAAAGTAGATTAGAGGTTACTAGGGGCTGGAGCAGGGTAGAATAGAGATTTATGGTTTAATTGCTATATGATTTCTGTTTGGGATGATGAAAAATTTTTGAAATAGTGATGATAGCACAAAACTGTGAATTAATGCTACTGAATTACACACTGAAAATGGTTAAAATGGCAAATTTTGTTATATTCTTTCATAGTTAAAGTGTTAATATGATATATAAAACAGCCAAAGTATACAACTTATGGGTATATTGCTTGAAAAATGAAAGTAAAAGTGAAGTCACTCAGTCATGTCCAACTCTTTGTGACCCCATGGACTATAGCCTCCCAGGCTCCTCTGTCCATGGCATTTTCCAGGCAAGAGTACCAGAGTGGGTTGCCATTTCGTTCTCCAGGGGATCTTCCTGACCCAGGGATCGAACCCAGTTCTCCCGCATTACAGGCAGATGCTTTACTGTCTGAGCCACCACAGCTAGCCACATATTGCTTAGTATGTGAATTGTATCTCAAAAATGCTGGTAAGAGATTTTACAGGCTCTTTAATGGCAGAAAGTGAAGAAGAACTAAAGAGCCTCTTGATGAAGGTGAAAGTGGAGAGTGAAAAAGCTAGCTTAAAGCTCAGCATTCAAAAAAAAGAAGATCATGGCATCCAGTCCCATCACTTCACAGCAAATGGATGGGAAAAATGTGGAAACAGTGTCAGATTTCATTTTGGGCTCTAAAAGCAATGCTGATGGTGATTGCAGCCACGAAATTAAAAGACACTTGTTCTTTGGAAGAATAGCTGTGACAAACCTAGACAGTGTATCAAAAAGCAGAGATATCACTTTGCTGACAAAGATCCTTATAGTCAAAGCTATGGTTTTTCCTGTAGTCACGTATGGATATGAAACTTGAACCATAAGGAATGCTGAGCACCAAAGAATTGATGCTTTCTAACTGTGGTGCTGGAAAAGACTCTTGAAATTCCCTTGGACAGCAAGATCAAACTAGTAAATCCTAAAGGAAATCAACCCTGAATATTCACTGGAAGGACTGGTGCTGAAGCTGAAGCTCTCATACTTTGGCCACCTGATGCAAAGAGCTGACTCATTGGAAAAGATTCTGATGCTGGAAAAGATTGATGGCAGGAGAAGAAGGGGGCTACAGAGGAGGAGGTGGTTGGATGGCATCACTGACTTGATGGACATGAATTTGAGTAGATTCCAGGATATAGTGAAGGACAGGGAAGCCTGGTGTGCTGCAGTTCATGGGGTTGCAGAGTTGGACATGATTTAGCAAATGAACAGCAGGAATAACAAATTTTCTTTATTATTAACTAAGTATGTTTGTTTGTATATGTGTGTAATGGTAGCAGTGGTGGGGATGTAGGGTTAAAATCTCTACATAAAGAGCATGCATGTGTGTCTAATTATAGAGAGGTAAATCATCATATGGGTTTCCCTGGTGGCTCAGGCATAAAAAATTCACCTACCAAACAGGAGTTATGGGTTTGATCCCTGGGTCATGAAGATCCCCTGGAGGAGGAAATGGCAACCCACTCCAGTATTCTTGCCTGGGAAATCCTATGAATAGCAGACCCTGGTGAGCTATACAGTCCATAGGTCACAAGAGTTAGACATGACTTAGCGGCTAAACAACAAACCATCATATACTTTTAAACGATCTTAAAAACCATTCTTAGTAAGTATGCCTTTATTTTATGAATAAAAAAGAACTTGTAAAGTAAAACCACAATAAGATATTCTTCAACATAAAAACTGCCTCCTTATTTGTTGTATTTGAAAAGATCTTAATGAATACCACTAGCGATAATTTCTATACATCACATATTGTTGTAGTTAAACAATTTCCTCTTCAAAAAATTCATGAAATCTCACCTTGTAAGATTGGAGTGATCTTAAGCATCATCCAGTTGAACTTTGGCTTAGCCCAAAAAGAGCTGAATTTGTGTCAACATTAATTTTTGTCTGATCCTTTCTATCTCAAATTTATTTAAAGCAATTTTCAAAATGCAAAATTTAAAGCTATCAAATAGCACACTCTACTATGTTTCTGTAGGGTATAGCAAAACCAGCTAGGAATATCCCCTAGGATTTTTAAATTTTGGTTTGAGTTTTACAATATTTATAGCAGTAATTAGTTGAGATCTACTCAGTCTTCATTTCTTTCCATAATAATACCTGCAAGGGAATTTTATTCTAAGCTGCATAAATACAGTGCCTTATTCATTTATGATAAACGAGTGAATGAAATTGTGACTCTATACACCGCAAACCAAGTACTATTTGGTAAGCTCAATGAGAGCAGGGACTCTAATTGCTTAAAGTTTAGATATTTAAACATGTCTTTAAATAAAATTTATTGCAAAGCAAATTTATTTCCTGAAATATTTCCACTGTCAATTAATTATTACTTATTTTATTTGCATGCTACTATTGTTTTCTAGCCTTCTGTTCTGATGGTTCTCTGTATGTTCACTGCATTCTGACAATGAAGTGAGGAGTGTGTGTGCAGGACTGTGCATCAGATTGTGTGTGTTGTGTTTAAGGTGGATGTTGTTATCTGTTATATTAGGTGATTAGGTGGGAAGATAATATAAATTTATTTAAGTTCAAAAAGACTTTATTGATCAGTCATGGACATCATTGATAAGAACATTTCATATTTTTATGAACAGTTTTATATCTCCTATCACAGAGGCCCTTGTTAATGAAAATGTGTCCAATGGACCAGTAGCATCATCATCTTCTGAAACTCATTAAAACTGCAGAATCTTGGGTGCCTCTCCACACCTGCTGAATCACAATCTGCATTTAATGAGATCCTTAGGTAATTCATATTCCCATGCAAGTATCAAAAAGTATTGACATAAGCGTATAGACTTTTATTGATTCACTTTGGTTTGAACAAACAACCTAACACTGAATGTTTTAAAGAAACACCTTATTTGTTTCCTTAGGATTTTGTGGATAGTTAATTTCAGCTTAATACATACAGCTGGGACTTTTTTCTCTGTTGTGTAAACTATATTTTCTTAAATATTTGTAGTTAGCTAGAGGTTGATATCCTCATTCACATGTCTAGCAGTTGTCTGCCTGTCACCAGGTGTGATAAAGGAAGCTTGCCATGTGTTCATTACCAACCAGGTTCTTTCACATGGTGATAGTTGCAGTGTTCTCTAGAGCATTGGGAACAGCAGTTTCCAAGCCTTGGCTTGTGTTATGTCTGCTAATGTCCTATTAATCAAATCAAGCCATGTGACCAAACTCAGATAAGTGCCAGCTCTTGATGAGAGGAGCTATAAAAGTCTCATTGTAGAGAAGGATAGTGGTGACAGGGATGCAAAGAATTTGTGATCATTTTGTCATCTATTACAAGTACAAAATACCCAAACCCTCCTATTTTCTAATGAACATAAAGATAACTCACTAATGCTTTGTAGTGTACATAATTCAGGAAACTGAGGCAAGTGGACTAAGGATACACTTATTCAGTCATCATTGATTAAAATCTTCATAGCCTCGTCCCTCTCATAGACAAAGTAAAAGTAGCAGATCTCAGGTGGTATAATAATCACATATTGTTCATTGACAGAGTCAATTTATAGATTAGAGATTGAATGATCTAGTAAACATATATTATTGCAGATATGCAGGCTACATCTCTGATATAGTATCTCATATTAGATAGTAATTGAAGTTACTTGTAATAATATATAGATGTAGTGTATATCTATGTGTGCATCTGTATTTGCAATTTGTAAGAATCTAAAGGATACTCAGACAAAAATCTGAGGAAGTCTTAAATTGTGACAGTACACTTCCGCAGGGAAGACTAAAGACTGCTCAAATCTAAAGAGAGAGAATTTTTTAAAAATTTATCCAATTTCCATTTACAGTTATTACAAAACATTGACTACATTCCCTGTATTGTACAATATATCCTTCAGCCTATCTTATACCCAGTAGTTTGTACCTCCCACTCTGCCACCTCTATATTGCCTCTTTTCCCTGCTCCCTACTGTTAACTACTAGTTTATTCTCTATATTCGTGTCTGCTTTTTTTGGTTATATTCACTCAGTTCAGTTCAGTTGCTCAGTCGTGTCTGACTCTTTGCAACACCATGGACTGCAGCATGCCAGGCCTCCTTGTCAATCACCAACTCCCAGAGTTTACTCAAACTCATGTCCATTGAGTCAGTGATGCCATCCAACCAACTCTTCCTCTGTTGTCCCCTTCTCCTCCTGCCTTCAATCTTTCCCAGCATCAGGGTCTTTTCAAATGAGCCAGTTCTTCACATCAGGTGGCCAAAGTATTGGAGTTTCAGCTTCAGCATCAGTCCTTCCAATGAATATTCAGGACTGATTTCTTTTAGGATGGACTGGTTAGCTCTCCTTGCTGTCCAAGGGACTCTCAAGAGTCTTCTCCATTCACTAGCTTGTTGTATTTTTTAGATTCTACATATGAGTCATATGATACAGTATTTGTCTTTTTACTTCTTTATCCATAGATTAAAAAACTAACATTACTAACATCTGAACATACAGTAAAACCTTTAGTTAACCATGATGAAATAAACTTTAATTCCTTATTGTAATTATGCTATTCTGGCAATATTTCTGCCTAAAAGGCAAATATTCAAATATATGCACATGTTCATACTTAACACAAATAGCTAGCATAGAATCTGGCACACTTAAGTATTCAATAATTGTTATTGAAAGAACACATACCTTATATTTTAATAGATTTTCATATAGGTTTTTATATATGTGTCTAAATTAAAATTTATAATAAACATACAAGCTAGATGCAAGTGTATTTTTTCAAATTAAGCAAAAACACACCAGAGAGGTCTGAGAGTCTAAATACACTCAGTTCAGCCTCTTATATCATCTCTTCAAATAATACAGGTATTTAGTTTATTGAGACAGAGAAACCATGAGTCCTCCAATCATCAAAAATGTTGAAATATGTTGTCTATATGATTTGGCAAATGCACCAAAATGTGCATACATATTGGAATAGTCTTCACCAAAAGTTTTTGGAGTTAAGATTCTGTTCCTAAGAAATATTGAATAGCCAGAATATTCCTAATAGGTGAACATTTTGGCTAATAGAAGTTTTATTGTAGTTTACTAAAATTCTCTATTACTTGACATTATGCCAGAATGATAATCTCACTTATTAAAACACTCAAAAGAGTTGACCACATAGGTCAAAAGTGGGTTCTAAATTCATGTGATTTTCACTTTTCAACCAGCTTTTTTGTTAACCATCATAAAGTAATGTTTTCCTCCTCACTTCTGCTAACCTGACGTAAGGAACTTTTCTTGATGATGAAAGATTGTTGCTGAACCACGAAAAGACGCCAGGATTCTTGGCCTCCAGAGAAGATTCAGTCCAGGGCCAGAAATGAGGCTTGATCGCTCAGAGCTTTTGTGTAATAAAGTTTTATTAAAGTATAAAAGAGATAGAGAAAGCTTCTGACATAGACATCAGAAGGGGGCAGAAAGAGTACCCCCCTGCTAGTCTTTAGCTGGATATTATATAGCTACTAGCAGTCTGCTAATTAAAGAAAGGAAATGTTTCAAAACTCAGAGAATGGCACCAGGTGAGTCATCCGGGCCATAAAATGATTGACATGAATCTTGAAGAAAGGCAGATTTCCATACAAATATACAATTTCGTTAACATAGATTAGGAGAACAATGTAGGAGTATAACATACTGGTTTGTCAAGTAGGTTCTGAGCCTTTAGGCTTGACTTGAAGACAGTCTAGGGTAAATGCATAGTACATTAACATAGCCTAAGACAAACATAAGAAAAATGCATTGGTTAGTTCAAGGTTTGAGAAAAGTTAAGTTCAGGTGGAACTGGGTGTCATTATAGCAACATAAAATTTTAAGAGAAACCTCTTTTTATATTTGTATAGTGTAGGGTATAGTTCCGGCAAGTCAGAAAAGGAAAGATGACCTCAACAGAAGTAGGTTACCTTTATTCAGGCAAGGAGGGGCGACAGTCGGCCTAACGACCAGGCTGAGCGCCGAGAGGGATCAGGGAGGCTTCATACTTATAGGGAGGTTTGTAGAAGCGATAAGGGAAACGTTAATCAGGCGGGATATTTTGAGTATTCTTTTGTTGAGATGACATTTGTAGTTGGACAGGGGGTGATAAGTCTTCTGGGCAGGTGTAGAGGGTGGAAGGTTTCTGGACAGGGGCTGATAAGTTCCAGATAGATGCAACTGGCCTGGAGCATCAGGGTGGAACTAAAATTCTGTTTTGTTTTCTCCGAAGTTAGATGATTCAGCAAGGGGCCTTTGAGACTGTTGTTCTCTTTTCTAGGCCCAAAAGACTCCTTCATATAGAGAAGGGGAAAAAATGTAACACTAGTTTGTTTCTTCCTGCCGCTTTAGAGAGAGATAAACAAATGTCTGACATTTGCAGCCTATTTCCTGCATTTGGAGATGTGGCCTTCCTGTCTATTACCCTCTCAATAAGTCATCATCATAGTTGCTGGTCATTATTTATCCATGTTATATAATAAAATAATGAGAAAAATTAGAGTGAACAATATGTTGCCATAACTTAATACATTTAGTTTGTGAAGTGGGAAAATTGTTTATGAGTAATATTCACACCTATAGATTTTTACATGTTTTAAAACAAATTTTAAAAAATAATATACAAGTATCATATTAAAAATAATTCACATCTCCCTTGTTTCTTTCTGTTTTGAAGGACCCAATACTTATGATAAAAGACCAGATCTATGAGAGGATGCACAGTAAATAGTAAGTATCTAAGGAGTGTGGGCTAGGGAAACTTCCTCTATGGTAAATACCAACTTTTACTCAAAAGAATGGAACTTTCTCTGTAAGTAAGTTATCATTGTGCAGAAATTGTACTGAATTGCTTAGCATTCACTCAGTTTTCTGAATTAAGGTCACTGTCATCTATCTACCTGCATTCTCTTCAGTGTTTTTTATATATCTGAATTCATAAAGACAGACATGGAGATTTGCAGTATGTTTTAATAATGAATGATGATGTTGGGTTGTGATATTGTCATTTATATGTATTTGGTCTTCATCTCAGTGTCTGGCACAGAACTCCTAAAAACCCCTTGGACTTAGGTCCTAAGTTTTGAGAGCAGGGAATGCGTCTTTTGTTATGTTAACAAGGTGTCTTTGGTTGCCAGGGAACCAACCTTGAAGGCTAGAGGGTTAGAATTTTCAGCCCTAGCAGTGACCTCAGGGAGGGAGAGGGGCTGAAGGTTGAATCAGTTGCCAATGGCTAATGATTTAGTCAATCATATGACAAACACCTCAAAAGGACAGGGTTCAGAGAGCTTCTGGGTTGGTGAACACATGGAGGTTCTGGGAGAGTGGTGTACCTGGAGAGGGCATGGAAGCCCGTTCCTTTTGCATCTCTTCCACTGAGCTGTTTCTGAGTTATACCTTTTTTTATAATAAACTGGTGTTTCAGTAAATGAAAAATTTCTTTAATTTCTGTGAGCTGCTCTAGCAAATGAATTGAATCTGAGGAGGAAGTTGTGGGAACCTGTGACTTATAGCCAGTACGTCAGAAGTACAGGTAACAACGGGACTTGCAAAGGGCATCTAAGTTCAAGGAGGGGGTCATTGGAACATCTAGTCTATAGCTAGTTTGTCAGAAGCCCAGGGGATAACCTGGGCTTGCAATTGGTGCCGTAAGTGGGGAGAGGTAGTCTTGTAGACTGAACATTTAACCTGTAAAATGTGACACCATCTCCAAGTAGATGTGTCAGAACTGAGTCTGACTGTAGGACACTGTGGTGCTGTCGGAGCATTGCTTGTTGGAGGTATGGGTAACCCTTTTCCCACTTTAAGTTTGGTTCCAGGAATTCAAATATGGGTCAGCAGGTATCTAAAATATATTGGTATTTATTATTTCTTTACATATATTATACACACATGCACACACACACATATATATATATTATAGATACACACATAGTGTTCTGTTAGTAACTTCAACTAATTTGCTAGAAATTTATGGATTTCCACAGGATTGTTATCTATTTGTTCTTTGAAATTGTTTCTTTGTATACATTAGAGAGAAATCAGTCTGAGTGAATTTATTCAATGGGTTTTATGTACTAGGCACTGTTCTACTTGCTGGATACAGAGCAGTGAACAAAATTATTTTGTTCAAATAACTAGGCAAATATTACTACCAATATTAGGCATATTAATTGAGGTCCTTTTACAAAATGTATTTTAACAAAAATATAATTCGGAATTATGTTGTTGATAGTCTATATTTAAATTTATTAGATAAATGCAATATCTTATATGTTCTGATGTCAGACTGTTTTAGGGATGCCCTAGAAAGAGGCTGGGTTTGGATTAGTGAGACAATAGTGTATGTTAATAGGATGCTGACTTCTTTAATGGGTAGATGGAATGAAGTGATAAGTTATATTGTTGGTATATTGTTGAAGAATTAATATATGAAAAGTGTTGCACATGGAATACATTATTTGTTCATTATTTTAATAGCCAATTAAAATAAATAATATTATTATTCACTTTTTAAATTATCAGACTTACAGAGATTAAACAACTTGTCTAAGATCTCAAAACTATTAAACAACAGAGCAATATTTTTTAACTTACTGTATTATTGAGTCACTCTACTCTGCTTTTTATTTATCTCACCTGATTCTCAAGCTAAACCACTCAGTGATACTCTTTCATTGGTCTCTGTCCATCATATGGACAGAACCAGAAGGTTCTGTTCTCATTCCCTCTTTGTGACAAAAGTACCTAGAACTAGAAAATACAGCTCTCAATTCCCTCAGTCATCTCTAATTACTCCTAAGAACAGAATGTCAGAGAGGTCCCAACTATCCCCACTCAGACTTCTTCCTTTCATTCAGACAAAATTTCCTTACTGAAATATGGTAAAAATCTCCCAGTAAATGTTCAGCATATAATGCTAGTTTCTGATTGATATTATTCACCAATAATGTGGGTCTGATCCTAGAGAGAATTGTTAAATAATAACCATAATATTTCTTGTGTAATTGCTTTGTGCCAGGTATTATGCTAAGCACTTTTCCAAAGTTAAGACATTTATTTCCCATCATGTATTTGCAAGGTAGATACTATTAATTTGTCTTTTTTGAGAAACTAAGAAACTAAGCTCAGATTGATTAAGTAACTTACCAAAGGCCACACAAATAGTGTATGATGGAGCATTAGGTAATGGTAATAACTGAATGTAATGCAATGGAAGAAAAAAAGAGAAAGCTGAAGTGAAATATATGTCCAAAAGGAAAAGTGCTATTATAGTTTGAATGCTTAATTAGAGCAAACTTAATGTGAAATATTATGAAGCGTCTACAAATGGGAGTGGGCATAGGATAGCTGGGTACAAATGCAGTTTTTTTTTTTCTAATAATGTTAGCATATTAATCCAAAATCCAGAGAATATTTCAGTAAGCATATTTTGAACAATAACTATGTATTACTTTGACAGGGAGATGTAAACCATTGGTATTACCTATGATCCATTAAAAGGATTTGTATATTATGAGTAGAACACAACTATTGCATTTCATCAGAAATATTAATTGGAGTTATGCTACTGATATTATTATTTGGATTTTAATAATATGAATATTGATTATACAAACACTGTAGTTTTTTTAAAGTATCATCAGCATACCTCTCTCAGGTATCATGCTTCTATAATATTGAGTAATAGCAAATATTAGTTAATTTTTAATGCACAGTTACTACATTATCTCATTTAATTGTGACAGTCACCCTTGTATATTTTTATAGATAGATAGATATATAAATACTTCTGTGCTTTTTCCACTATATTAAAAATTGAAAGATAAAAACCATATGATAATCTCAACGGATACAGAAAAAGCCTTTGACAAAATTCAGCACCCATTTATGATTAAAACTCTTCAAACAATGGGCATAGAAGGAACCTACCTCAACATAGTAAAGGCCATATATGATAAGCCTACAGCAAACATTATTCTCAATGGTGAAAAATGGAAAGCGGTCCCCTAAGATCAGGAACAAGACAAGGGTGTCCACTTTCACCACTATTATTCAACATAGTTCTGGAAGTCCTAGCTACAGCTATCAGAAAAGGAAAAGAAAATAAAAGGAATCCAGATTGGAAAAGAATAAGTAAAGCTCTCACTGTTTGCAGATGTCATGATACTGTACATAGAAAACCCTAAAAATATTATCAGAAAATTACTAGAGCTAATCAGTGAATTTAGCAAAGTTGCAGGATACAAAATCAATACATGGAAATATCCCACTATTTAGTATACTAACAATGAAAAATCAGAAAGAGAAATTATGAAATCAATCCCATTCACCATTGCAACAAAAAGAATTAAATATCTAGGAATAAACTTACCTAAGGAGACAAAAGAACTGTACACAGAAAATTATTAGACACTAATGGAAGAAATAAAAGATGACAAAAACAGACATAAATAAATTCTTCAGAAAAAATGACCATGCACTTGAATTAGTAAAGTTCAAAATAATAAGATTTTTTGAGTTTTTTCCTAACTTACTATGAAATATACCTTCCAGTTTTTTAACAATATATATTAGATAAGGACTGTAAAAGAAAGGTCATTGAATAAATACTCATGGACAGTATCTTTTCTTCAATTGTTTTGTGTTTGAATTGAGATAAGACTTATACTTAAAATATGTGATATTGTTTTTATTTTAATGTTTACCATCTCCGTAAGAAATATTGAACTATAAGTTGTGGTATAAATCTTCAAAGTAGCTATGTTGCCATTTGGTCTGGACTTCTTGCTTCACAAAGCTTCCCTGGTGACTCACATGGTAAAGAATTCTGCCTGCAGTGCAGGAGATGCAGGTTCCATTTCTGGGTAGGGAAGATCCCCAGTATTCCTACCTGGAAAATTCTATGGACAGAGGAGCCTAGTGGGCTATTCAGGTGCAATGATCAGTATAATCTGCAATCTATTGTGACCCTTTGTCTTAATGAGATATTAAATGCTGTACATGGTTACAAGACTCATTCCTAAAGAAAATGTAAATTTATGCACTAGAACTTATTTTCACATGCAAAAAAAAACTTTTTAATGACTAAAATTTTCTCAATGTCCCTTTGATTTGAGGTTAATCATTGAAAATATAAAATACTATCTTCAGTTTTTATCCAGAGACAACAGCAGCTATCTTGTAGACACTATAGCCAAAGGAAATGACACTAATGAACAAATGTACTTTATAGTAAATTTTCAATATTTTTCATCTTATTCCTGGTTATTTACTTTGGGGGACTAAAAGTTTATACTAAGCCATCATTTTGTTTTGTTTTTCCTCTTCTTTCCTACTTCCCAAGTGAAACATGAATCCAGTAAAAGTGATAAGTCCTATGGGTAAATCACTTTGCAGATACATGCATACTGTGGGTAAATCACTTTACATACAAACACTGTCAAAAGCATCAGCACAGCCATGTGGATAATAATGTTATCTGGTAGTTGATTTAAATCCCACAGTTAAATACAGAAATTGAAAATTGGCCCATTTATTATACATACATCCACCCACCTGCTATTTTGACCTGAAACAATAAGTAAGGATGTTTAACATAGGCTATCAAAAGGATTTTAATTTGGAGACAATTTGTCCACATACTTTGTCACCAGTAATTTGCTTTTAATGATAGATAAAATATCAGTTCAGTTCAGTTCAGTTCACTCACTCAGTCGTGTCCGACTCTGTGAAACCCCATGGACTGCAGCACTCCAGGCCTCCCTGTCTATCACCAACTCCCAGAGTTTACTCAAAATCATGTCCGTTGAGTTGATGATGCCATTCAACCATCTCGTCCTCTGCCGTCCCCTTCTCCTGCCTTCAATCTTTTGCAGCATCAGGGTCTTCTCAAATGAGTCAGTTCTTTGCATCAGGTGGTCAAAGTATTGGAGTTTCAGCTTCAACATCAGTCCTACCAATG
The DNA here is from genome assembly GCF_033118175.1 of Dama dama. Taxonomy (NCBI): domain Eukaryota; kingdom Metazoa; phylum Chordata; class Mammalia; order Artiodactyla; family Cervidae; genus Dama; species Dama dama. The sequence continues at coordinate 30,434,949 of NC_083714.1, forward strand.
AACACCCAGGACTGATCTCCTTTAGGATGAACTGGTTGGATCTCCTTGCAGTCCAAGGGACTCTCAAGAGTCTTCTCCAACACTGCAGTTCAAAAGCATCAATTCTTCAGTGCTTAGCTTTCTTTATAGTCCAACTCTCACATCCATACATGACCACTGGAAAAACCATAGCCTTGACTAGACAGACCTTTGTTGGCAAAGTAATATCTCTGCTTTTTAATATGCTGTCTAGGTTGCTGTCTAGATAAAATATCACATTGTGTAAAAAATTATTTTTTCCATGCTTTGAACTCAAGAGAAAGTTGGAGGTAAGTAAGACATTTGGAAAAGTACAAAAATCCCAAATTACAACTCATTGTAACTCCCATGTAAAACCATGTATCCACTACTATGTAAAAGAAATAATATTGCCAGTGTTCTGGAAGCCCCATTAAAGTCCTTCCTTTCTACTCTCCCCACTTTATATCCCAAAGGGAACCATTATCCTGACTACTAAAAAAATAGACTTTTCTGTAATTTTAAGCCTTGTATAAAATATGTAATTATGTATTCTGTTATGTCTCACTTCTTTCAGCAGTGCAATGATTTAAGATTTATTTATATTGTCATGTATGGTAGTACTTAATACAATTTCATTACTAATATTATACTGTGTGGTTATACAGACATATATTTATCCATTATATTGTTGATGAGCATTTGTTAGCATTTTGTGGCTGTGGTGATTAGTGCTGATTTGAAGCATCTTGACCTTGTTATTTTTTGGCGAAAATAGTAACTCATTGTGTCAGGTATATATGTAGGGGTGGAATCGCTGCATCATAGGGTATCTATATCTCCAATTTTGGCATACAGTGCTGAAGATTCTTATAAATTGTTGTAGCAATTTAAAGTCTGACCTATTTTGTTCCAGTATCCCATCCAGAGTATGGCCTTTATTTAGTCCTCGTATTTCTTATTGATGACAGTTTCTGTCTCTCCTTTCCTTCTAGGTATTCAATCATCATACAAAATTAATGCCTTTTCAGCATTTTCCTCCCTTTTATCTCTCCAAGTTTGTTTCTGGATATTTTCTTTGGACCTACTTTTCAGTTTACTAATTCTCTCCTCAGCAGTCTTATCTGCTGTCTAGCCTATTCATTGCATCTTTTACTTGAGTTATTTTACTTCATATTTGTATGATTTATTTAGTTCATATTTATAGCTTTTAGTTCTATAGCTTTTAGTTAAAATTCTCAGTATTCTGTTCTATCAATATTTTATTGTCTTATTGTTTATAATATTTTAACTCCATACATAAAAATTCCATTATTTCAATAATCCATGAGTTTATTATTATTTTGTAGTATGTGCCTTAGTTTTTGATCACAGAATATAACTACTCATGTGCTTGGCAATTTCTGATTGGATTTCATATATTCTGTTTCAAAAGTTGTAGAGATAATCTGAGACTCTGCAGGATATTGATAAATATCTCTCTCCTCAGAGGGATTTTATACTTATTTACAGTACTTCAACAGGGGACTAGCTAGAACAACTAGCAAATCTTTATCTGTTTACCCGACTAGGATTGATATGATTCAGAAATGGAGTTTGGTCTCTGTGAGGAGTGATCCGTTTCTAGTTCTTTCTTCCTCATTGGATACAGTCCCTTAGATTCCTTGGTCAAGATGCTTACTCCTTGAAAGGCCCTAATCATCAGTATTAATAACTCTATTAAGAATAGGATCAGTGAGTCTATTGAAAGAATTGCTCAGCTTTGTGTTTCAGTTGAACTTTCAGAATTAGCAGATATGTCTGGAAAAAAGTTGCCATAAATGCTTAGTTTATATCTGTGGATTTCTTCCTGTCCTACATTTGAGTTGAGCTGAACTGAAATGTCCACATACTACTTATTTCACATAAATTATTTTTCAATATTCTCTTCATCATTTTCTTTGTTTCTCATTAAGGGTACTATCCCCAAATTAGAAGCATTCTGTTGCTAGAAGCAGTACGTTGCTTTACTCAAACAAAGTACAGTTGATTAACGTTTGTTCTCAAATTATGCCTTTCTCACTCACAATAGAACATTTCATCTGATGTAAGAAAAGTTTAGTTTTGGAAAGTAAAACAGGAATTGAGTATAAGCTTGAGTATGCCCAATGGAAGTGTGAAAATCTTGGAAATGACATTTTTGTTCTTTACAGAAAGAAAATGTTTGAAGCCATTTCCTTTGTAACATTTAGTTCAGTTCTATTTTGCGTTCTTCTATCACTCTCCAAGTCTTGTGATCCATTAAATTCTATTTCCTAAGTATTTGTCTTACTCCTTTAAAGCAGCCGTTTACTAGTTTTTCCCTCCACTCTATTGCAAAGCCCATTTGGTATCTTTACTAACGTTAATGTTATCCTCTTCATCATCAAAAAATGGTATTGGACTTCTACTATATATAGGGCTCTATATACAATCTCAATTATTACTCTGTGTTGTGGCAGAAAATCTGAATCCACAGTAAAAATAGCAGGATATACTTTTACAAACGGAAGAGTGGAAGAAAAAAACTAACATTTATGAGACAGAAGTTATGTGCTAAGATCATTACACGCATGTTTTATGAACCTAAGAAGCAGGTATCAATGATATTTGAATATTTGGGATCTCCTTAGCAGTTTGGCTTCAAGGTTTATGTTTACTTCACCAAGTTGTATCCTCAGGTGGAAACATTTAATAGCATAAAAAATTTCTGAGAGCTAATTTATCTAATTCTCCCATCATGTCTTGATGTTTGACTGTTGAGAAAATTAAGAAACAGAGAATTTATTTAAACTGCCTGAGGTCACACAACTTGTTAGTTGTGGAACTGAGGTTCCAATCCAGATCTGGTTAATTTCAGAGTCTGTGCTTTTAATCAATACAGGACAGGTCTCTGCAAGATCATTTCTTGCATGTGCGAGAAACCTCCAAGCATATTTTAAATAGTCAGCATGTGAAAGTTGGTTAAACATGGCTTCTAAAGGAAAAGCTATGTTACTCTCAATAAGAAAAGCTTAATCAGTATGAAGGTGTGTGTGTGTGTTTTTCCTTATAGGTTCCTTTCACATACACTTTATGTAGAGAAACTGAGGCACATGTAATAACTGAGTTATACAAATGCAAACAAGAACCTTTTATTAACTGAAGGAGCAATAAAGTGTGAGCTCAAAAGAGATGTATTGCTACATTTTTTTGTAAATTAGAATATTTATGATAAATTAGTTCTGAAAATGAAATAAAACATAGCTATAATTTTAGATTCAAAAGACGATAAAGATTGAAATTTATATAACTGTTATTAATAAAGTTTTAGGAATGCTGTTTATACTTCAGTAAAAATAAATTTATAATGAAAAATTGTGTTTCATTTAGATGTTGGTTTGGTCAACTCATTATTTGTGGTACTGTTACACAGATAACAAAAACAATTGGCTCAAAATCATTTCCTTCTCCACGAAATCATATTTGGGTTGAGTATAGGTGTTCAAAGTAAATGCAGTGCTTTAGTTTGAGTTTCTGAATAGTTGTTATTTTCCATGTTATCTTGAATGTGTAGATTTGAGGTGTTTATACAAATTAATACTTTTACATTTTTGTTACAAATTGGAAATTTTGCAGTCATGCACATTAACAAATCTAAATTGGCCACATTAAAATAAATGTTTCAAGGTGATAATTTTTTGACATGAAAATGAGGTTTTGATGTCTCTTTAAAGCTAATTAGAACAAAGCCATTTCTAACAATTTCCTTGTTATAGGAATGCAGAATCAGTTAAACACTGGGGCGCTAATTAAATTAACAAAATTTAATTTAATTAATGCCATGATTAAGCACAGATAAGAAGTTACAGCAGTGATTATTCCCAAACTTCATCCCCTTGACATGGTGCCATTATTACACATAGGTCTCTAGGCCCTATTAAAGTAATATATGACTTATTTAAAAGTAGATTGCCAGTGACGTCAGCAAAAAATGGGAGAGTAGGGAACTCCAATAGCTCATTGTTCTACAAAAGCAGAGAATTAACTTGCATAAACTGCCATAATGACCTTTAGCAGAACTCTGGAAACTAATCAAAAGTTTATAGCAACCTGAAAAATGCTTAATCAAGAGAAAACCTAAACACTTGAATCTCATTAACAGTGCTTTATGGGATTATTGCCTACCCTAACCCTACCCTGCCTTCTTCACCTTGATGATAGTCTTAAAGAACTCTGACCACATCCTGGTAGAGTTTCCTAGTGATGGAAGGAGAGAAGGCAATATACTCCAAGAATTGTGATTATTTGTTTGATCTGTCTAATAACATCCTGACGGATCTGCTCAAAGGGCTTACTTTTATCTCACCTACCTCAGTAAGTTAGCATGGTTGAAGTGGCTACCCTGGGGGGTGATTGTTGAAAATATGTAAAGGCAAGTTCATTAGCCTCTGTCCCATCAAGCGAGGGATAAACATTTGGGTAGACAATAGACAAACTGAAAATCATAACTGCCAACATGACATAAGAAAAAAGGAGTGTATATGAGAATGCTATGAACAAGTGTAGATATCCAATCCAGTAAATCACATAGCCTAGGTGGGTAATTTCCTGAAAACACACAAACTACCACAAATGTCTGAAGAAGAGATAGAGTATCTGAATAGACCAATAATAAGAGATTGAATACATAATCACAAATTCTAACAAAGAAAAGCCCAGGACCAGAGGACCTCACTGGTAAATTCTACCAACCATTTAAAGAATTAGCAGCAATCCTTTTCAAACTCTTACCACCCCTGCCTATACCAGAGAAAGGAAAGAACCCTTACTAAGTCATTATATGAGGCCCCAATCCCCCCTCATACTAAAGCCAGGCAAAGATATCAAAGGAAAAGAAAACAATAGGCTAACATCCCTTATGAGTATAAATGCAAAGAAATTAAACAAAAATACTAGGAAACTAAATTCAATAGTGTATTAAAAGCATGAACAAATTAGATTTTCCCAGGAATACAAGGTATTCCAACATGCAAAAATCAATCAGTGTAATACTCTGTTTTAATAGAATGAAGAAACTAAAACACCAAATGATCATCTCAATAAATGAAAAAGCATGCAGCAAAATCCAACACCCTAGCATGATAAAAACTCTCAACAAAATAACAATGCAAGGACATTTTCCAACATGATAAAGGTTATCTATTTTTTTTTTAGGTTATCTATTTTAAAAAGCCATATCTATGGAAAGAGTAACATGGAAAGTTACATTACCATCTGTAAAATAGATAGCCAACGGGAATTTGCTGTATGGCTCAGGAAACTCAAACAGGGGCTCTGTATCAACATAGAGGGGTGGGATGGGGAGGGAGATGGGAGGGAGGTTCAAAAGAGAGGGGATATATGTATACCTACAGCTGACTCATGTTGAAGTTTGACAGAAAACAGCAAAATTCTGTAAAGCAATTATCCTCAATAAAAATAAATTAAAAAAATTTTAAAGCCATATCTAACATCATACTCACTGGTGAAAGATGGAAAGCTGTGCTCCAGAGAGGGTTACCAGAACAAGGATGTCTAATCTTGCCATTTCTAGTCAACATTGTACTGGAAGTTCTAACTAGGGCAATTAGTAAAGGGAAATAAATGATATATACAATGAATTTAAAATAAATGAAATGGTCTTTACTTGCAGATGGCATGAGAATGCATAATAAAAATTCTAGGAATCTAGAAAAATATTATAACTAATAAATTCATCAAAGGAGCAGAATGTAAGATCAACATACAGAAATCATTTATATTGCTATATACTGGAAACAAATAATCCAAAAATGAAATTACTAAAACAAATCCATTTACAACAGGATGCAAAAGAACAAAACACTTAGGAATAAGTTTAACCAAGCAGATGCAGATCTCACATACTGAAAACTGTTGAAAGAAATTAAAAATGACCTAAATAAATAGGAAAATATTCCAGTTTGCTTGAATATTCCATGTTTACTTGATTGAAATACTTAATATTGTTAAAATACCAATACTCCCTTAAATGAGCTACAGATTCGATAAGATATCAATCTTAACCGTATTTTTAGTGAAACTGGACAAATTGATACTGAAATGTATATGGAATTGCAAGGGAACCTGAGTTACCTAAGCAGTCTTGAAAAAGAGAAAAAAAGTTGATGATCTCGCCTATCCTAATTTTAAATCTTCAAACAAAGCTACAGTAATCAAGAGTGTATTTCTGCCATAGGGATATCCTTACAAATCAGTGGAATAGAATTGTCCAAAAATCCATATATCCTTCTTGGGTTGATTTTTAACAAGGTTGCCAAGATAATTTAATGGGGAAAGAATAGTCTTTTCAAAGAATGGACGTGTAAATCCATGGCTGATTCATATCAATGTATGACAAAACCCACTGAAAAAAAAAAAAAAAAGAATGGTCCTGCAACAACCAGATACTCACTTGCAAAAGCATGGCCCTTACCTCATGCCATTTTTAAAAAATAATGCAAAATGGATCAAAGAACTATATATAAGAGCTAAAAGTGTAAAACACATAGAAGAAAACAGGAGTAAATTTTAATATTCCTGAATTTGGCAATGTACACATAGCTATGGCGCCCAAATCACAAGCAATAAAAGAGAAAACATGTAAATTGGGCTTCATCAAAATTGAAAACTTTTAATATGTTGTTGGATTCTGTTTGCTAGAATTTTTGTTAAGGATTTTTGCATCTATGTTCATCAGTGATATTGGCCTGTAGTTTTCTTTTTTTGTGGCATCTTTGGTTTTGGAATTAGGGTGATGGTGGCCTCATAGAATGAGTTTGGAAGCTTACCTTCTTCTGCAACTTTCTGGAAGAGTTTGAGTAAGATAGGTGTTAGCTCTTCTCTAAATTTTTGGTAGAATTCAGCTGTGAAGCCATCTGGTCCTGGGCTTTTGTTTCCTGGAAGATTTCTGATTACAGTTTCGATTTCTGTGCTTGTGATGGGTCTGTTAAGATCTTCTATTTCTTCCTGGTTCAGTTTTGGAAAGTTATACTTTTCTAAGAATTTGTCCATTTCTTCCAAGTTGTCCATTTTATTGGCATAGAGCTGCTGGTAGTAGTCTCTTATGATCTTTTGTATTTCAGTGTTGTCTGTTGTGATCTCTCCATTTTCATTTCTAATTTTGTTAATTTGGTTCTTCTCTCTTTGTTTCTTAATGAGTCTTGCTAACGCTTTGTCAATTTTGTTTATTTTTTCAAAAAACCAGCTTTTAGCTTTGTTGATTTTTGCTATGGTCTCTTTAGTTTCTTTTGCACTTATTTCTGCCCTAATTTTTAAGATTTCTTTCCTTCTGCTAACCCTGGGGTTCTTCATTTCTTCATTCTCTAGTTGCTTTAGGTGTAGAGTTAGGTTATTTATTTGACTTTTTTCTTGTTTCTTGATGTAAGCGTGTAATGCTATGAACCTTCCCCTTAGCAAAGATTTTGCATAACAAAGGAATCTATAAGCAAAGTGAAAAGACAGTCCTCAGATTGGGAGAAAATAATAGCAAATGAAGCAACAGACAAAGGATTAATCTCAAAAATATACAAGCAACTCCTGAAGCTCAATTCCAGAAAAATAAATGACCCAATCAAAAAATGGGCCAAAGAACTAAACAGACATTTCTCCAAAGAAGACATACAGATAGCTAACAAACACATGAAAAGATGCTCAATATCACTCATTATCAGAGAAATGCAAATCAAAACCACAATGAGGTACCATTACACGCCAGTCAGGATGGCTGCTATCCAAAAGTCTACAAGCAATAAATGCTGGAGAGGGTGTAGAGAAAAGGGAACCGTCTTACACTGTTGGTGGGAATGCAAACTAGTACAGCCGCTATGGAGAACAGTGTGGAGATTTCTTAAAAAAACTGGAATTAGAACTGCCATATGACCCAGCAATCCCGCTGCTGGGCATACACACTGAGGAAACCAGATCTGAAAGAGACACGTGCACCCCAATGTTCACCGCAGCACTATTTATAATAGCCAGGACATGGAAGCAACCTAGATGCCCATCAGCAGATGAATGGATAAGGAAGCTATGGTACATATACACCATGGAATATTACTCGGCCATTAAAAAGAATTCATTTGAATCAGTTCTAATGAGATGGATGAAACTGTAGCCCATTATACAGAGTGAAGTAAGCCAAAAAGATAAAGACCAATACAGCATACTAATGCATATATATATATGGAATTTAGAAAGATGGTAACGATAACCCTATATGCAAAACAGAAAAAGAGACACAGATGTACAGAACAGACTTTTGGACTCTGTGGAAGGCGAGGGTGAGATGTTTCGAGAGAACAGCATTGAAACATGTATATTATCTAGGGTGAAACAGATCACCAGCCCAGGTGGGATGCATGAGACAAGTGCTCGGGCCTGGTGCACTGGGAAGACCCAGAGGAATCGGGTGGAGAGGGAGGTGGGAGGGTGGATTGGGATGGGGAATACATGTAAATCCATGGCTGATTCATGTCAATGTATGACAAAAACCACTATAATATTGTAAAGTAATTAGCCTCCAACTAATAAAAATAAATGAAAAAAAAAATGGAAAACTTTTGTGCATACAGGGTTATTTAAAAAGTGAAAAGATAATCCAGAGAATGTGAGAAAATATTTCAAAACCATATATATAGTAATGATCTGTGTCTGTAAAATATAATGATTACTTACCACTCAGGAACAAAAAAAGCTATACACCTAAAACATGGGCAATATTGGCAAAATAGCTGAAAATAAATTTCTCCAAAAAAGATAAATATATGACCAATAATCACATTGAAAATGCTCAGCATCCTTAGTCATTGTTGTTCAGTCACTAAGTGATGTCCGACTCTTTGTGACCCCATGGCCTGCAGCACACCAGGCTTCCCTGTCCTCCACTGTCTCCCGGAGTTTGCTTAGACTCGTGTCTATTGAGTCAGTGATGCCATCCAACCATCTCATCCTCTGTCACCCCCTTCCAAACCTCCTGCCCTCAATCTTTCCCACCATCAGGGTCTTTTCCAATGAGTCAGCTCTTTGCATCAGGTGGCCAAAGTATTGGAGTTTCAGCATCAGTCCTTTCAATGAATATTCAGGGTTGATTTCCTTTAGGATTGACTGGTTTGATCTCCTTGCTGTCCAAGGAACTCTCAAAAGAGTCTTCAGCACCACAATTCAGAAGCATTGATTCTTTAGTCATCAGGGAAATACAAATTAAAACCACTGTGAGATATTGTTTCAAATTTATTAGATTGGTCATTAAAAAATAACAAGAGTTGATGAGGATGTGGAGAGATTAGAACACTTGCTGGTAGGAATGTAAAAATGATAGAACTGCTATAGAACACACAACTTTGGCTGTTCATTAAAATTTAAACATACAATTTCCATATGAGTCTGTGCTGTGCTCTTAGGTAAATACCTGCAATAACTGAAAACATATATTCCTAAAATAACTTGTATTTAAATGTTCATAGCACCATTTATCATTCTATCCCAGAAGTGAGGAAAAAAAAAACTTGTCCATCAGCTGCTAAACAAATGTAGTATAGCTATACAATGGAATATTATGTATCCCTTAGAAGGAATGAAAATGCTGCAACATGGATGAACTTCAAAACATATTATGTTAATTCAAAGAAGCCAGAGAGCAAAGCCACATATTGTATGATTCCATTTATTTGAAGTGTCCAGAATAGGCAAATCCATAAAGAAAGAAAGCATATGAGTGGTTGCCGGGAACTGGAGGGAGAGAGTGGAGGATGGGGAGTGACTAATGAGAGCAGAGTTTTCTTTCAGGGTAATGAAATTGGATGGTGGTGGTGACTGTACAGCATTGTGGATGAATTAATACCAAAAGCCACTGAATTAAGCCAGGGAATGGAAAACATTTCCTTTGAGGAGGCTTGATCTCTGATCAGATGACTGAAAAACTCACTGTGTGCTCCAGATTTGTGGGAGACAGACACTTAAACTAATTGTAGAATGCTCTACTGCAAACTGGACAGAATACATCATTAAAGCTGACTGTTCACATTTCTTGGGAGCTACTTATTTGAATGATAGCACCTAGAATATAGAATGTTTCTTTTTTTGTAAACGAACCTTTATATATTTTCATTCAGATTTTTAAGAACAGTTTAGTGTTCACAGTAAAATTGAGAGAAAGGTGGAGATTTTGTGTATACTCCCTGTTCCAATACATCCATAGCCTCCCCTATCATCAACATCTTCCACCAGAGTGGTACAGATGATGAATCTATACTGACAGATCATAATTACTAAAAGTTCACCATGTGCATTTTGGTCCTAGTGTTGTACATTTTATGGGCCTCTTGTTTTTAAGAAGAATCAGACCTTTACAGCTGCCAAGACTGAAAGAGGACCATTCTTAAAGTAACTCTGCTTTTATCTATTCCATAAATTGGGTATCTAAAAAAGTTTCACTTAAAAACAGGATCTAGGTGCTAAAAAGTATTTTGCAAAGTATTCAACTAAAGAGTTCTAAAATTCCCTTCATTTTTGATGTTCTATGTGACCGTTGTGACCTTTAACTATGGAGCTTCTGACATCTATGAGATATTCCTGCTCAGAAGCATAACTGCAAGGCTTGCAAGAATTTTTATTTAACAATTCCATATAGTTTGTATTATGGATCACATGCTACTTCCAAAGCTTTGCAGTAATTATTAACTTGAATCATCATAGCAGCACTATGATCAGAAACTATTTTCATCCCAATTTTACAGAAGATAAAAGTGAGGGAAGAGACTTAAGGAATTTTCCCAAAGCGTAAGTGAATGACAGGATTGGGCTTTGTATTCCATTTAGATGGCTTCACAGTTCCATGCCATTTTTCCATACTAAAAAAGCTACCTTTCCATATTAGTGAATCTCCAATAGTGCAGCTTAATTTTTTGTTGGCCTTTGAACTACTGGATGAGCAGAGTCATCTGCACTTTCTTAGTGACTTACTCTTGTGACTTCAGGGAGGCATTATGAGATGGCTGGCCAGTCTATAGGGATCACATCTTTCCTGGGAGTTACTCTTTCTGTGATTTTGTTTTCTTTTCTAATGAAGGCAACCAATCCTGCAGGCAGACTAGTTAATACCACTTACATAATCAATTGGCTGACTAGGCAACAGACCAAGAACTGTGGTGTTACCAATCCTGTTTTAATAAATCTTTACATTTAATCCTAACATTTATAGCACCACGGTGGCTCAGATGATAAAGTATCTGCCTGCAATGCGGGAGACCTGGGTTTGATCCGTGGGTTGGGAAGATCCCCTGGAGGAGGAAATGGCAACCCACTCCAGTACTCTTGCCTGGAAAATCCCATGGATGGAGGAGCCTGGTAGGCTACAGTCCATGGGGTCACAAAGAGTGGGACATGACTAAGTGAGTTCACTTTCACTTTTTTCACTTTACATTTAACCCTAGAAACACATAAGGGTAGCATTCCCAGGACTAAGACAATGTCTTTGTTGATGAACACATTTTATTGAGAATTATTCTCAAGAATGTAATTTCACCATTGTCTGTTTAAGCAACTCTTCAGGGGATATATTTATCCATTCTCCAAAATCTACAAGTAAGTATGCTTATTTGTAAAGTTTATTATCATGTGTTTATGTTCATAATAAAGAAAATTGTTTTGCTATAGTCAAATAGTATCTAATATGATTATTTACAGTATTCTTTAGTAATATCTTTAGTACTGATAATTTGTGTGAAATGGAACATGTATGTAAGGTAGGTTTAAATCTCTTCTGATTCAGAAATAATGCATAGAACCAAGTGAATGTCTATTCATATCACTAGAGCTAGCTAAGTCATTTTCAAGATGAATAATTGGCATAATTGAGTTCATTTAAAAGACGCGTGTGTGCTAAGTCATGCTAAGTTGCTTCAGTTGTGTCCGAACTCTCTATGACCCTACGGACTGTAGCCCGCCAGGCTCCTCTGTCCATGGGATTCTCCAGACAAGAATACTGGAGTGGGTTGCCATGCCCGCCTCCAGGGAATCTTCCTGAGCCAGGGATCAAACCCACAGCTCTTATGTCACCTGCATTGGCAGGCAGGTTCTTTACCACTAGTGCCACCTGGGAAGCACTAAAAAGATGGAAAGGACAATAAAACTCCTTTTCAGTGACTGAATATACATATATTGTTAGCAACCTGTAGATTTGTAATCACTTGGCAAAGCTCTGTAGTTATAGTACTAAAAATATGCTTTGGCAAAAATATATCATTTAACATTTTTAAAAGATGATATAGGTTTAGAAAACTCAAAGATATAATTGAAAGGATTCTGAAAGTATTTCAAATTTCAGAAATTAAGACTCATGAGAATAGGTGGAAAGGACTAAGCTTATTTGGGCTGAGGCAGTGAAGACTGAAGAGAAACTTAATAATGGGTTTCAAGTATATGAAAGTCTGTTATATAGAGAACACTATATATCTGTCTTCCATCTCCACTGACAGCAGAGCAACAATAAAAGAGCTAAAACAGTAGGCTTGTGCTGTGCTCAGTCATGCGACTCTTTGTGACCCCATGGACTGTAGCCCGCCAGGCTCCTCTGTGCTTGGGGATTCTCCAGGCAAGAATTCTGGAGTGGGTTACCATGCCCTTCTCCAAGGGATCTTCCCAACCCAGGGATAAAGCCCAGGTCTCTCGCATTGCAGGCAGATTCCTTACCAGCTGAGCTACCAGGGAAGCCCAAAACAGTAGGGTTATGGATTATCTAAAGTTAGCAATTAGTTGAGGCACTGGAAGTGTTGGTGATGTGAAGTCAATTCCTTTAAGGAGGAATTAAGCATTGTGAACAATAAAGTAAAATACATTTTAAATATTGAAGGGTAAAATCTTATTTTTAACTATTGTGTAAACGGGGGCTTTACTAAAGTACTGAAACATTTAAGAATCCGAGGATGTCTTCTAGTGATAACATGAAATTTGATATTTGTGGTACTCAGACTTGCAGAGGAACTTACCTTGAAAATATAAGGGATCCTTGTATTTCTGAGAACAAGAGAGTCTGTGCTATCACTTGGAATAGCTTGTAAGGGAAATAGAGACAACACATTTGTGCTTCATTTCACTTTGAAGGGACTCAGATGAGCAGGCCATTTTCTCATTGAGACTGAAAACCTCTTCACCATTTCTTATATACCAATTTGGTAAGAGAGTAACATAATGTTTCTACATCTAGTAGTTTTTCAAAATATACACACATCACGGTATTCTGAGAGTCAACAGGAGCATATATTCAGTTCATAATGTCTAAATAATTACCAAAGGGAGAAGTGCTCAGAATATTTTAAAATATGCTTGAAATTTCATGTATTTTGTGTATATGTGGTCTATGGGTCTGTGTTTGCCTGTGTTAGTAGAAGATTGCTAGTTTTTGAAAACAAATACAATTTCTGACTCAATAAAGAAATTATGTGTCTATTGGATTTACTATGGTTGCAAAAAAATTAAACCCAAGAGAACAGAACTTACAGTGGGTCATAAGTGCTATTTCCTACTGCTAAGTTAATGTTTTATGACATCATTATGCAACTTTTTCACTCCCATTGGAGAATTGTCCTCTATTCTCTCTTCTTGAATAAATAGCCTGAAACAACATACTCTGATAACTATTCTGGCTGAAAATCATATCTGCACCCTGTTGAGAAATATAGCCCAATTTAAATTAGTATTTCTAGTAAATATACAAAAACACTTTCCAAAACATCTTTCAGAGAAGCTACATCACCAAATGATGTATTTTCCAAGTCAGGCAGACCAATTTGTATTCAAGTCATTTTGCCATCCCATTAAACTTTACAGCATATGGCATTTTCTTCAAAAGTAATGGGACAAAAGAAAAGAGACACACTGGAAAGGAAATAGTAACTACCTTCCTTTGTATTATATATTTTGTTACTTGAATTTTGCTTTGATGATAAAACAGACTTTTTTTTTACTCTATGAAAGATAAGTGTGAATGCACATGTGAAATAATATCGTGACTCTCCATGCAATGTTGATTCATTTGATTTCAACAGCCTAGGACAAATGCTGAAGCAGAAAGACAGTTTGTAGCTTATTATTGACAATTATAATTCAACAAACATTTATTGCTTTCCTGTGTTTGCCAGCTTCTTGTTGTTGTTACTAATTACATAGGGATGAAGGAGATAGGCAGAGTCCCTGATCTCATGGAGCTTACCTTCCATTAAGACAGGGAGAGGGAGGATAGAGGAAGCTATACAAATCTGAATAAATGAAAAATTTGATAGTAAAAAATGTGATGAACAAAGTGAAGTAAGGTCATTTAATAGCGATATCCTTGGGTGGTGATCAAGGGGCTTTTTGAGAACAGGAGGCTTATGTGAGGATGTAATATTTGAATTGAACCTTTATGAAAAGATGGAACCAACCTCATAAATATGAAGAATCAGAGCTTTTCAAGTGGAAGCAGCTATAAATACACAGGCCCAGAAGCAGGAGTTAACTTTGTACGTTTAAGAAACTTAAGGAAGTATTCAACAAATGGCACTGTGAAAACTGGATATCCACATGCTAAACAATGAAGTGGAACCCTGACCTTATACCCTATATAAAAACTAACTTGAAATAGGTCAAAGACTTATATGTAAGAGCTTTGAAGTTTAACATAAGAAAGAGCTACATGACACTGGATTTTGCAGTGATTTCTTGGATGTGAAACCAAAGCACAGGCAGCAAAAGAAAAAAGTAGATACAGTGGAATTTATCAAAATCAAAGACTTTTGTACATTGAAGGTCACTAGAAACAGAATGAAAAGGCAGCCCATGGAATGGGAAAATATCATATATCTGATCAAGAATTAATGCACAGGATAAAGAATTTCTACAAGTCAACAGAGGAAAAAAAAAACAATCCAAATTAAAAATGGGCCAAAGATTTAAATAGATGGTTTCCTGAAGAAAACATTTATAAATGACCAATAAGAAGATGCTCAGTATCACTAATCCCTGAGGAAATGCAAATCAATACCACAATGTTATGTTGCTTCACATCCATTTGGATGTTTATTGTAAAAAAATAGTAAATAAAAAGTGTTTGCAAAGATGTGTAGAAACTAGAGCCCTTTGTACATTGCTGGTGGAAATATAAAATGGTGTAGCTGGCTCTGGAAAATAGTATGGTGGCTCCTCAAAAAGTTAAAAATATAATTACTATATGATCTAGCAATTCCATTTCTGGCTATGTGCCCCCAAATAATTAAAAGCATATCCTTGAAGATAATGTTGTTCACCTGTGGTCACAGCAGCATTATTTACAGTAGCTAAAAGGTAGAAAAAGCCAAGTATCTATTGATAGATGAATGTAAAAAGAAAATGAGGTGTATATATAAAATGGAGTATTATTCAGCCCTAAAAATAAAGGGAATTCTGTCATGTGTTACAACATACAGAAACATTGAAGACTTTATCCTAATGTGAAAAAAGCCAGTCATAAAATTACAACATTATATGATTCCAGTTACATGAAGTATCCAGAAAAGTCAAAGTGAAGAGACAGAAAGAATGTTAGCTGCCAGGGGCTGGCAGGTAGTAAGGAAATTTTAGTTGGATGACTCTAATTTTCTAAGTAAAAAGATAAATAATATATTTTTGTTTGTAAGTAATTAAGAACAACCAGGAACATTTTAATTTGTCAGTTTACCTAAAATTATCTTGTTTGTATTTAAATTTGTACATTATAAAATGCTTAAATTAGTAATTTGTTTATTGTCTTAAAGTGTTTTAAATCACATAGTGTCTTTTTTTCTAACAATTATTCTTCAATTAATTATTTGGGTACATTAAATAATTTAAGGTACATACATTCAAAGTCCTCCCAGGTGGCTCAGTGGTAAAAAGTCCCCCTGCAATGCCAGAGACGTGGGTAGGATTCCTGGGTTGGGAAAATTCCCTGGAGAAAGAAATGGCAACCCACTCCAGTATTCTTGCCTGGGAAATCCCATGGGCCTGGGGGGTTATGGTCCATGGAGTCACAAAGAGTCAGACACAACTTAGTGATTAAAACAACAACAACAATATATTCATAAATAAGTTTACCTATTTTTACACTATGCTTTTCATTTATTCATACAAACATTTTTTGACTACTGTAATCAGGATCAGACACATAATAGACACTCTAAAATATTGAACCTGAATCTAAAGTATTAAGAATCTCTTCTATTGTTTACCTATAAAATATTATTACAAAGTTAAGGCAAAAATTGTTTTAGTATGTATTTTAGTTAATATTGAACATGGCAGCCTGAGAACAATACCAAATTCATAAGTAGCATGACTCTGGATCATAATCTGAAGTCACAATCATCTGTATCTAGAGACAGTAGTGTATTTCCCCTTAGGATTTTATTATTTAAAAATAAAATCTAAATATATATGATAGTATTCTTATGTATTGAATATATATTAACTAGTAATACCCTGCAAATTTTTACTCAACTTTAAAGTTTAGTATAAAGGAAACCATGGCTGTTTCTCATAAAATTAAGCCACATGCTTTTAGTGTTTTCCAGAATACTGTATGATTACAAAATGGTGGTGTTGATTCACAAGACACAGATAACTTTTAAATAAGCTTTTTGTGAAGAAAACAGGTTTTCCTGAAAATCAGTATGCCTGGGCTAAAATGGAACTGGTCATTACATGTGGAAGTTAAATATTTAATATTTCATTGTTAAAATACTGAGGTGTTATATTTCTGTTAAATGACTAAACGAGTGGAGAGGAAGTGTGGAGGGCAGTGGCATTCAGGAAACAGATATTCCAATGATGAGATAGAAATAATTCAGGGGATGACTTTTCAAAACAAAACTTGATTTTGTTTCGAAAATGTCAAGGTGAGGAAAAGCAACAGTTCTGCCCTTTTTAATTACATGAGAATGTCAGCCTGGCATATATTTATAGTTCCTTTCTTTCTCATTACAGATAAAAATATTTTGCTCATTAGAAATATACAGCACTCTAATTTCTTAGGTGTCAATTTAGAGATGTATTTTTTCCCATTTTCAAGAAAGAAAATGGCTTTATACTCTAAGAAGTTTTTAATAATTACAGGGCAAGATGGCAGAAGAGGAAGCCCCATACTGCCCTTCTTTCCACAGGGACCTCAACTCAATAACACACTCAAGAATACACTAAAAAATTTCCTCTGTGACAAATGGAGAAACAAATTATTTCTTTATCCCATGCTCTATTAAAACCTATAAGAAAATTCATGGTACTCACTTGCCATATTCCTTTTCCTCAGCACAGTATGTTACAATTGAAAGGATGTTCCCCACTTCGCTTGTAGTCCTTCCGATGAATAAGTAAAATGACAAATGTATAAATATAACCACAATAGTTAAAATAATGTATGTACAATACAGAGTATGTAAATGGTATATATAGATATGTAGTATACCATTAACTACACACCCATGCTCTAAATAAATGATGTTATTTTTGACTCCAATAACATGAAGTATGTGTGGACAGGGAAAAGTACAAGAGTGGAGTTTTTTATGTGATTGAAGTTGTTGCTATCAACTTCAAAAAGATTATTGTAACTATAAGATATTTTATGTAAGCTCTATGGTAACCACAAAGGTATACAAATAGAAGGTACATAAAGAAAATGAGAAAGATATCAAAGCATGTCACTTCAGAAAAGTAAATGAAATAGAAAGACATCAAGGGAAACAGGAGCAAAAAAGTTACAAGACAGAAAACAATAAACTGACAATAGTAAGTCTTACCCTATCAGTAACTGCTTTTAATGTGGGGGGATCACTGCAACTAAGTATGGACTAGATATAATCTTTAAAAAAATAAATAAAAGTTCATAGATTAATGAGAACTGACCTTGATCTGATAAGAGCATAAGAAACAAGACATTTAAAATTTCTTCATTTACTATAGTCTCAATTTATACTTTTAAGATGTTATTCTTCAGTTGACAACAACTTTGTTTATATATGTGGATAAATATATTGGAATATATATATATGTATTTCAATATAAGCTGTACAAATATTTGGGGAATATGAAAAAGAGGGGAAATTCATTAATAATCTGTTTTACCAAAATCACTATTAATATTTTATTCACAGTATTTTTCTAGTTATACATATAATCCAGTTGCATATACAACTTTATATAATTTTCCATTAAAAATTATACCATTGCAACATAGTCTTTATAGTTAATTTTAATGAAAAGGACTTTTTTTAACTATTATACTGCCTATATTTATATAAACACATTCAAGTTCATTTTTGAAAGATGTGGAATATAAATGAATAAGTAAATGAGCAAATATATCATTTAGGAGCTGTATAATATTCCATCATGAATGTAGTACTGTTAACTTAATCACTTATCAGTAATTGATAAAATTTGGTCTCTTTTTCACTTATATAATTTCAAAAATATTTTGCTGCAAATTATATTTTCATTATGCTGCATGATCTTCTTTGATTAAGTTAGCACAATTAGAATTTCTGGATGGCAGGACTTGAACATTTCCATGGCTATTGATAAACACTAAAACTTTAATTCCCAAAAGTTCAGAAGCAATATTTCTTGACAGTAACCCTATACAAAGTAGGCTAATTTTCTGGACACACCAATAAATGGGAAAGAAGACTAGATATTTCAAGAATACTAAGGCTTTCAATTCTTGAGGTCACTATTTGTTATCCACAATACTGTGCTTGCATAATGAAACCCAATAACCTATTTCGACACCTAATGTCCTTCCATAAACTTGTACTTGAATGGTTAGGAGGAATTTTGGTGGTAGTGATAGGCTGTCTCCATCCCTTCCTTTATTTCTTCTTTCTTTTGCTTGAGATAAATTTTCTACTAGTATTATATTGTTGTTGTTTCCTCACTAAGTCGAGGCTAACTCTTTTGTGACTTCACAGACTGTAACGGGGCAGGTTCCTTCTGTCCATGGAACTTCCCAGGCAAGAATACTGGAGCAGGTTGCCATTTCCTACTTCAGGGGATCTTCCCAAGCCAGGGATCAAACCCACATCTTCTGTGTCTCCTATATTGACAGGCAGATTTTTTACCACTGAGCAACCTGGGAAGCCCCACTAGTATTAGGTAAGGATGTGTTATGTAAGTACGAAACAGTAATATTTCACTTTTTAAGTCCATCGACCCTAAGGCAGAGGATATACTCACTGGAACTGAGCCTGTATTTGCTAAACAATAAACACATGTGACATAGGAATATTTGTTATGATGAAATTTAAATAAAAAGAGAAACAAAGTGATATCGTTTCAGTAATAAAGCTTTCCACTTTAAAGCCTGCAGGAACTTCTGCAAATGAAAATCTAAATGTTTCTAGACTTCTTAGTTCATTTCAGTCACTCAGTAGTGTCTGACTCTTTGCAACCCCATGGACTGCAGTACACCAGACTTCCCTGTTCATCATCAACTCCTGGAGCCTACTCAAACTCATCTCCATCGAGTCAGTGATACCATACAACCATCTCATCCTCTGTCGTCCCCTTCTCCTCCTGCCTTCAATCTTGTCCAGCATCAGGGTCTTTTCAAATGAGTCAGTTCTTCCCATAAGGTGGCCAAAGTATTGGAGTTTCAGCTTCAGCATCAGTCTTTCCAGTGAATATTCAGAACTAATTTCCTTTAGGATGGACTGACTGGATCTCCTTGTGGTCCAAGGGACTCTCAAGAGTCTTCTCCAACACTACAGTTCAAAAGCATCAATTCTTCAGTGCTCAGCTTTCTTTATAGTCCAACTCTCACATCCATACATGACTACTAGAAAAAATTATAGCTTTGACTAGACAGACCTTTATTGGCAAAGTAATGTCTTTGCTTTTTAATATACTGTCCATGACCATGTCTATCTCAATGAAATTATGAGCCATGCCATATACGGCTACCCAAGATGGACGGGTCATGGCGGAGAGTTCTGACAAAATGTGGTCCACTGGAGAAGGGAATGACAAACAACTTCAGTATTCTTGTCTTGAGAACCCCATGAATAGTATGAAAAGGCAAAAAGGTATGACACTGAAAGATGAACTCCCCAGGTCGGTAGGTGCCCAATATGCTACTGGAGATCAGTGGAGAAATAACTCCAGGAAGAATGAATAGACAGAGCCAAAGCAAAAACAACACCCAGTTGTGGATGTGACTGGTGATGGAAGTAAAGTCCGATGCTGTAAAGAGCAATACTGCATAGGAACCTGGAATGTTAGACCCATGAATCAAGGTAAATTGGAAGTGGTCAAACAGGAGACAGCAAGAGTGAACATTGACATTTTAGGAATCAGTGAACTAAAATGGACTGGAATGGGTGAATTTAACTCAGATGACCATTATATCTACTACTGTGGGCAAGAATCCCTTAGAAGAAATGGAGTAGCCATCATAGTCAACAAAAGAGGCCAAACTGCAGTTCTTGGAAGTAATCTCAAAAATGACAGAATGATCTCTGTTCGTTTCCAAGGCAAACCATTCAATATCACAGTAACCCAAGTTTATGCCCCAACCAGTAGTGCTGAAGAAGCTGAAGTTGAATGGTTCTATGAAGACCGACAAGACTTTCTAGAACTAACAGCCAAAAAAGATGTCCTGTTCATTATAGGGGACTGAAATGCAAAAGTAGGAAGTCAAGAGATACCTGGAGTAACAGGAAAATTTCGCCTTGGAGTACAGAATGAAGCAGGGCGAAGGCTAATAGAGTTTTGCCAAGAGAATGCACTGGTCATAGCAAACACCCTTTTCCAACAACACAAGAGAATACTCCACACATGGACATAACCAGATGGTCAATATCTAAATCAAATTGATTATATTCTTTGCAGCCAAAGATGGGGAAGCTCTCTACAGTCAGCAAAAACAAGACTGGGAGCTGACTGTGTCTCAGATCATGAACTCCTTATTGCCAAATTCAGACTTAAATTGAAGAAAGTAGGGAAAGCCACTACTGTTCAGGTATGACCTAAATCAAATCCCTTATGATTATATAGATTATACTAGAATTCTAATGATGGCTAATTCTGTGAACTATATCTGGTATGATTTCATTTCTTATAGTCTCTAAGACAGAACCTCTGATATCATGGTAGAACAGAGGACTTATCAAATAATCCAGTTGTCCAAATATCCCAGGCATTGATTTTCTGTTACATGCCCTCTTGAATTAGACAACTTTAATTATCAACTTTAAATTGAGTAAAAAATAAAATGTGTATACAATACATAACAAAACCATTTTATTCACAGCAAAACTAGATCATTATTCAATATAACATTTATTTAAGATACTTTAGACTAAAGTGAGTTATGTAGCCTTTAAGTTAATCACATTAAAAAAAAAACCTGTACATATCTTGTCTTCAAACACTAAGCTAACTACTTAATCCTTCCAACTTTCCAGTGTAAGCCAGCTTTTACCAAAATGATAGTTCTAGCATGGTGCATGAAGGCTGGACTTTGACACCATTTAGTCTATTCCTCCACATTTTATAGATGAAGAAATTAGAGCTACCATATGATCCCTAAGGCATTCAAAATCTTGTAGCCGGTAAGTGGCAGAAAAGAGATAAGAAACCAGGTCTCTCATCTTCCAGTTAAAAGGCCTTTCCATTATCCTCCCACTTCCACCTCTCCACCCACCACAAGCTTGTTAGTGGTGCAGTTTCATCCCTTGACCACTTTCTAATCTCAGTGGGAATGAGTAGTGATGGATTAATTAGATAAACTAATTCCTACTAATGGATGTCTTATTCATTCATCAATTTGCAGTGTTATTTGTTGGGCCCCTGAGACACAAAGTAAAATAGAGTCTAAATCTGACTGCCCTAGAGAAACTTAAAATCTAGTGGGGGAAACAGATAATTACAGTAATGTGATAAGTGCTATAATAAAAATTTTATGAGGTGCTGAGGAAGAAGAAAGGAGAAAGCTCCTGACCACTGTTTTGGAACAAAGGGTGTGTGTTGTTGGAGGGGATTCAAAGAACTGATGCTTGGATTGAATTAGATTACTTCCAAAAATTTGTGGATCCAGCATCACATGTATTTTGTTCAGGGTGCAGAAGGGCAGTTTATGAGTCCACCATTTTCTATGCCAAAAGAACTTTTTATTTATTTTCCACTGCTTCTCCAAGAGTCCCCTCCATGAATAAAATCAGGCTCACCCCTAACAGTTAGGCTGCCTGACCCTACAATCCTCTTGAAAGATGTTTTATGTTTCCCTCTCATTCTCCATATGCCTCTGGAGGTTGGTGGTTTCCTCTGGCTCCCTTTGATATTTTGAGACCTAAAGGCTCCAAACATCTTGAAAACAGAAAAATTGAACAACAACAAAAATTTCTGCTTCTCTGAGACACAGGCTACCCAGTTCCCATCTACTTACTCTGCATTGTATTTATTAAAGAGTCTGTAATATGGCTTACAGTTTTTCTTCCATCTCTATTTCAGACATTATTCTTGATTACTACCATGTGCCTCAGTTCCTTGACCTCCTTATATTCATTGAGTTCTCAATTTTCTTTCAGCCACCCATTCTCACAGTCATACCTTAGACTTTATCTTTCCCTCTAACTGCCACCCCCACCATCACTGCTATCTAAACAAAACTTCACTTCCATGGCCCACAATTCAGTAATCTTTCCAATCTATCCCATTCCATCAGACCTGTTTTTTATTTACTCTCTTCCACATCCAGCTTTGATTCCATGATTCATAATTTTAATAACACTCACCAAAGAAATCTACCAAAGAGAGGAGAGGTAAAAAACTGGAAATAGAACTGCCATATGACCCAGCAATCCCACTTCTGGGCATACACACTGAGGAAACCAGATCTGAAAGAGACACGTGCACCCCAATGTTCATCGCAGCACTGTTTATAATAGCCAAGTCATGGAAGCAACCTAGATGCCCATCAGCAGATGAATGGATAAGGAAGCTGTGGTACATATACACCATGGAATATTACTCAGCCATTAAAAAGAATTCATTTGAACCAGTCCTAATGAGATGGATGAAGCTGGAGCCCCTTATACAGAGTGAAGTAAGCCAGAAAGATAAAGAACATTACAGCATACTAACACATGTATATGGAATTTAGAAAGATGGTAACGATAACCCTATATGCAAAACAGAAAAAGAGACACAGAATTACAGAACAGACTTTTGGACTCTGTGGGAGAAGGTGAGGGTGGGATATTTCAAAAGAACAGCGTGTATACTATCTATGGTGAAACAGATCACCAGCCCAGGTGGGATGCATGAGACAAGTGCTCGGGCCTGGTGCACTGGGAAGACCCAGAGGAATCGGGTGGAGACGGAGGTGGGAGCGGGGATCGGGATGGGGAATACGTGTAAATCCATGGCTGATTCATATCAATGTATGACAAAACCCACTGAAATGTTGTGAAGTAATTAGCCTCCAACTAATTAAAAAATAAAAATAAAAAAAAAAATAAAAGTGATTGCTTGGAAGGAAAAAAAAAAAAACCCAAAGCTAGGGAAGTAGTGCTATTTTCAGCAACATATTTTTTCTAACTGAAGTGGTATACTTAAGGAGCAAAAACAATGCTAGAAATTTCCATCATTGAGTATTCTTATGGGATACAGACTCTTTAACACACAAATTTTTTGGTCAGATGACTTAGATAAGTGCTGGTTTAATGTCTTGTCTTTTCTGTTTAATCATAAACTGTAGGAAGACAATATCATGACTAGAAAACATCCAGCAATGTAACTGCTTTTATTACTTGAAAATCTTAAGTATTAAATTCAAATGAACCTGACAATCCTACTGTGTTTTCCTAGTCAATTGTTTCTGTTCATGTGTATAGATGACTTATCTCACTTGAAATGTCTATCACTTCCTCCAACCCTTTTCCATCTCAGATGATGAAATTATTTGTGATTTTCAGGAAAATTGATACAATGAGAAGAGAACCATCCAACAATTCCAAATTTAAATCTACCACACTGCTTTCTTCTGTGCCCCATTACAACTTTATTATATTACTGTGGATGAACTATCCTTGCATTTTGATAAAGACAATTATCACATTATGTACTAGGTCTTACCTGTCTCATCAATGTGAAGTTTTTCTTTCAGTTTTATTTTCCTACTCCATGATAAATTGCTCCACCTCTCCTGCTACATTGCCAACGGCATATAGACGTATCACAATCCCTCCTATCTTAATAAATTCTTTCCTTGATCTTGTACATGACTCCAGCTATCACTGTGTATGTCTGCTCTTCTTTAAAGAAAATATCTTTGAACAAATTATCTACATATGCACTCTTACTTTTTCATCTCCCCGTCCTCACTCTTACAACACACAGAATAGTTAATAAAACATAAATATACAATTTAACAAATATTTACAAAGCAATAACTAATCACAACACAGGTAAAAAAGTAGTTTTAAAGTACCCCAGAGCTACTTCCCTGCTCCCAATATCTGATCCTTCCTTATCAAAGCATCACTCCTCCCTAGAGATATAACACTGTCCCAAATTTCTTTTTTTTTCCCTAATTTCTTTACTGTACATTATAACCTTCCCACATATGTATGCATCCCTAAATAATATGGTTTGTTTTTGCCTGTTTTTGAAATATAAATATAGTTGGAAATTTGCTGTATTATTTTTTCTTCTTTTGTTTGATACTGTCTTTGTGAGATTCATCCATGACAACATTGTATTTGTTCATTCTCATTGTTGTATAGTATTCCACTGTATGAATATACCAACATTATCTATTTTCTTGTTGATGGACATAGGATTATTCCCATTTTTAAGTTATTACAAAAAGGCTACTATCAACTTTATTGTACATATGTCCAGATGCACTTAAATATGTGACTTTCTCTGGGGTATAATATGATTAAGAATGGACTTCCTAAATCATGCATATGTGTATCTTAAAACTTACTAGATAATGTCAGTTTCCCAAAGTATTTGTACCAAACTGTACTTTCACCAGAACTATACAATAATTCCTTTCGCTGTGTATTCTTGCCAACATTTAATATGTAATATTGTCAGATCTCTTTAATTGCTTTCAGTTTGACAGCTGAGTTATAATGCTTGATTGTAATTTAAAATTTATATAATTAATTTTTATTTATTATTGGGGACCATGTAGTTGTCTTTTTTTATGAAACACCTGTTCAGATATCTTGGTAGTTTTCTTCTTATTCATATTACTTCTTTATATATCCGGATTTAAATACAGTATAGCTTTCTTCTCCTCCTCCACCTTATCCTCCTGTTCCTCTTTTTCCTCCTTACCCTCTATCTCCTCTCCTTTTCTTTTTCCTCCTTCCTTTTATTTTAATTACTATCCTACTACTTGTAATAATTTGATTTCTAAAAGAGTTCCTTTGAAGTCTTTGAACTGTTGCATACATATTTCGAAATATATTTCCAAAGCTCTAAATCTACATGGATATACAACTCTTCTATAGCATAGTAATTCTAAAATAATGTTTTAAAGTTAATATATCATTATAAAACATCAACCTTGGTGCTCTATACTTATATTGCAACTTTGTAATGTTACTATGTTTACCTCATGGCCAGTCTATCTCTCTTTTCCTTATAAAATTTTCATGTGTCATTTGTTAACACTTCTTGCTTACAGCATAATGTCTTCCTGGATGCAGTGCTAATTGTATTTTTGGATTAACTTTGCATTCTATCTTAATTGGTTCTACTTTAGTTTGAAGTGGTGCAGTTTGGAATCGGCTAACAATTTAAAGCTCCTTTTCAAAGGTTTAAAAAGAAAACATAGAAATACACTTAACCAAGCTTGGCATTCAAAGACTTGGTATTGGATTTAAAAACTTGTCTCCACATAGTGAGGTAGAAAAGTCACTTCATACCTTCTTAAATATGAGAAGAGATTATAATATGAGGTAATGGAGATAAAGGTTGTCTCTTTCTCCATCTGTCTCTGTTTCTCTCTCATCCTACAATAACAAAAGCATCACATGAAAATCAAGCCTAGAGAGAGTCCACTGGTCCCTACGCCATGATGAATTAGGGTGTAATCCTGAGATGCCAGGATGATTCATCATATGCAAGTCAGTAAGTATGATATTCCAGGCTAACAGAATGAAAGAATAAAATCATATAGTCATCTCAATAGATACAGAAAAAAATGAGAAAATTCAATGTCTTTTCTTAGTAAAAACTGTCAAAAAGTTAGGTATGAAAATATGTACATCAACGCCATAAAAGCCATGTATGACAAGCCCACAGTGACCATCATACTCAACAGTGAACAGCTAAAAGCTTTTCTTGTAAGATGGGCTTCCCTTGTAATTCAGTCGGTAAAGAATCTGCCTGCAGTGCAGGAGACCCAGGTTCAATCCCTGGTTTGGGAAGATCCCCTGGAGAAGGAAATGGCAACCCACTCCAGTATCCTTGCCTGTAAAATCTCGTGGACAGAGGAGCCTGGTGGGCTGCAGTCCATGGGGTCACAAAGATTTGGGCATGACTGAGCGACTAACACTTACACTTATGAACAAGACAGGATGCCCACTGTCATCACTTCTATTCAACATAGTGCTGGGAATCTTAGAGTAGTAAGACAAGAAAAAGACATCCAAATTAGAAAGAAAGAAGTAGAACTGTCTCTACTGGCAGATGATATGATCTTACATATAGAAAACCCTAAGGATTCCATCAAAAAACCTGTTGTATCTAATAAATTCAGTAAAGTTGCATAATATAAAATCAACATACAAAATGGGATTTCCCCAGCAGTTCAGTGGCTAAGAATCTACTTTGCAATGCAGAGGACATGGATTTCATCCCTGGTCAGGGAACTAAGATCCCACATGCTTTAGGGCAACTAAGCCTCTGTGCCACAACTACTGAGCCCAGGGGCCACAACTAAGGCTGATGCAGTTAAATAAATAAAGAAATATATGTTAAAAAAATAAGTTGTGCTTATGTACATTAACAATGAACTAACCAAAAAACGAAATTAAAACAATCCCATTTACAATAGCATAAAAGTTAGCAAAATAGTTTGGAATGTGTGTAACCAATGTGGTGAAAGATCTGTACACTGAAAACTATAACATATTGATGAAAAACATTGAAAAAGACATTAGTGATTGGAAAGATATCCTATGTTCATGGATTGATATAATTTATATTGTTAAAATATACATACTACTCAAAGAAATCTACAACTACTCAAAGAAATCTACAGATTAAATATAATTCCCATCAAAATTCCAATGACATTTTTCACAGAAACTAAAAAACAAACAAACAAACCAAAAAAAAACCACTAAAGTGTATGTGGAACCACCAAAGACTGAATAGCCAAAGCATCTTGAATAAGAAAAACAAAGCTGGAGGCATCATACTTCCAAAATTCAAAATATGTTCCAAATTAAAGTAATCAAAACAGTATGTTACTGACATAAAAACAGACAAATAGACCACTGGAACAGTATAAATACCCCAGAAATAAATCCACACATTTACAGTCTTCATCAAGGGTGTCAGGATCACACAATGGATAAAGGATGGTCTCAATAGTGTTGGGGAGACTGGATATTAATGCATAGAATAATTAAATTGAACTAAAAGTAAACCCAATAGGTACTAAAGACTTAAACATAAGACCTGAAATTGTAAAATTTCTAGAAGAAAACCTAGGAAAGATGCTTCTTGACTTTGGCCTGGACAATGATCTCAAAATCACTGAAAATAAAAGCAAAAATAGACAAGTGGGATTGCATCAAACTAAAAAGCAGAGGAATCAATAAATAGAGAGATAAGGCAGTCTATTGAATGGGAGAAAATATTTTCAAACCATACATCTGATAAGGAGTTAAACCCAAAATATATAAGGAATTCAAACAACTCAATAGTAAAACATGAAAACAAAAACAAACAATCCCACAACAACAAGAAAAACCAAACCAAATCAACAAAAATAAACCAAAAAACCCAAATAATGTGATTTTTAAAATGGGCAAATGACCTGAATAGACATTTCTTTGAAGAAGCCATATAAATGGCCAATGTTTATAGGAAAAGGTGCTCAACATCACTAATGATCAAAGGCATGCAAGTCAAAAACAATTTAAAAAACTGTAACTGTGAGGTGATGGATGTGTTAACCTTTTTGCACTAATCATTTTGCAATATATATTTATATATATACGTGCTAAGTCACTTCAGTCGTGTCCAACTCTTTGTGACTCCATGAACTGTAGTCTGCCAAGCTCCTCTGTCCACGGGGATTCTCCAAGCACATACTGGAATGGGCTGCCATTTCCTCCTCCCAGGGATCTGCCCACGCCAGGAATTGAACCTGCGTCTCCGCATTGGCAGGCAGATTCTTTACCTCTGAGCCCCCTGGGAAGCCTATATCTATATCTATATATCTATATCTATATCTATATCATCTATAGCTATATCTATCTATCTATCTATCTATCTATCTATATGTAATCACAAGGTTATACACCTTAAAATTACACAACGTTATATGTCAACCTTGTCTTGATAAATCTGAAGGGAAAAACAAGATGATTAGATATTGTCTCATACCTGTTGGAATGCTTAATTATCAAAAAGACAAAAGATAACAAGTGTTGGCGAGAATGTGGAGGAGTATAAACTATTGGTGGGGATGTAAACCAGTGCAGAAAGTATGGAGACAGACAGACAGCCAGCCAGACAGACAGAAAACAGTATGGAGTTCCTTCAAAAAATTAAAAATAAAACTACCATATGATCTAGGAATCTCACTTCTGGGTATATACCAAAAGGAAATGAAATCACTATCTCAGAGAGATGTCTACACTTCCATATATCCTGAAATATTATTCACAATAACGGAGCTATGGAAAAAATCTAGGTGTTCTTTGACAGATGAATGATTAGAATGTGGTATATATGTGTGTGTATATAATACAAAATAGAATATTATTCATCCTTACAAAGAAGGAACTCCTGCCATGAAACACCATGGATAAGCCTGAAGGATATTATGCTATGTGAAATAAACCAGACACAGAGTAACAAATACTGCATGAGCTGACTTATGTAGAATTTTAAAAAAGTTAAACTCATAAAAGCAGGGGTTTGAATGGCAGGAGCTAGAGTATATGGGAAATGGGAAGATGCTGGTCAAAGGGAATAAAATTTTGTTATGCAACATGAATAATTTCTGGAGATTAATCTGTAGCATGGTGACTATAGTTAATAATGCTGTATTATATACTCTGAATTTCCTAAGACAGTAGGTTTTAAATGTTCTCACCACATACACACAAATGGTAAGTAAGTGAGGAGATAAGACATGTTAATTATCTTCACTATGGTAATTACTTCACAATGTATAATATATCAAAATATCATGTAGTACAACCTAAATATATACAGTTTTTGTAAATAATACCTCAATAAGCTGAAAAAAAGTATAATTGGAAAGAAAAGGAACCCTGGCAACAGACCTTTAACCTTCCAATAATATTGTGGGGCATACATCTGAACTATGTACAATTCTTTAAAGGGGAAGACTAGGGGAATTCACAAAATGTGTATATTTCAAGATCTTGTCAACCATCAGTGTGATTAAAATAAACAACATAAAAATTAAAGTAAAACTGGATAACAGTCAACCAGGTTGTTCCATCACCTCGAGATGCTTGTGGAAAAGAAAAGACAATCACCTGTTTAGCATGATACAGCCATTTGTCAGCTTCAAGTGTTACAATTTGATTAGATGATTCCTGGATACTCTTCCCATCTTCTATAGCCTGAAAAGCAATATTTCTGTGAGTCTATGCAGAATTGCATAGCATGGCAACATAGGGAATATTCTCCATGCTTTGGGAACATTATCTTAATGTGCTAGAAATTACTTGATATGGACCCAGAGACTGTGTAATCATCTCTCCTAAGCATCTGGATTGATTTTATGTTTCCCTGAAAAAATATCAGTTGCTCCATCAAGCATCACACATTTTCTATATTTAAGCTTTATTAATTAATTCATTCACTTACCTATTAAAATTTGTTGAACTTCTACTACATCTATAACATAACAGTTATTTGAGGGATATAAAGTATATTAGATAATTATACTTTTGAATAACATAAGACACTAGTTGGAATTTGGACCCCCTTTCCCAATCCCAAAACCTGAAGGAGACAGATGTTGATGATAAAAATTGCCCACCACTGCCAGTGGCCCCAGAATTAGATAAGTTTAACAGTTGAATTCTAGCGAACATTCAATAAACATGTGTTAATAATATCTATTCATACCTTGTATTTTTCTCCTGAAAATAGAAAAATAAATTAAAATGATGAAAATTGTCCCAAAATATTTTGACAGCTTTATTGAGGTATATTTGGCATATTATTAACTGTTGGCAATAATCCGGGAGCAACAGGAAATATCATGTACCACTACTGAGAATGCAAACTGATGTTCATTCTTAAAAGTATACTTAACAGTTGTTTAGTCGCTCAGTTGTGTCTGACTCTTTGTGACCCCATAGATTGTAGCTCACCAGGCTCCTCGGTCCATGGGATTTTCCCAAACAAGAATACTGGAGTAGGTTGCCATTTTCTTCTCCAGATGCTCTTCCAACCCAGGGGTGAACCCACATCTCCTGCACTGGCAGATGGGTTCTTTACCACTGAGCCACCAGAGAAGCCTATACTTAACAGTACTTAACTTAAAAATGTATATATCTTAGCACCTAAACTCTTATTCTTGTGTTTCTATCTCAGAAAAACTGTTACCCAGCTTCTAAAGAAAACAGGTTTGATATCTCTTTTAATGAGTTATCTAGCATAGTAGCTATTTCTTAGATAGAAGTCTACTGATTGTATCAGAGTGCTTTGTTAAAAATACAAATATTAAGAACCAACCTCTGGAGATTATGATTCAGTAGGTTTGAGTTGGGGCCCAAATAATACCTATTTTGAAAAATCTTAACACATGGTCCTGATGTTTTACTCTTAGTTAAGACTGAGTGATGTGGTGGAAGTAACACATACCTATCTTTTCCAAAAGTTCAGTTAAAGGATTTTTGAGGTTTACTGTAGACAAAGTACAGAAGAATGTAAGAAGTCAGGAAAGGCATTCACCCTCCAGTTTTCTCCTAATGTTTACCTTGTCCATTTTTCAGAGAAACCAGAAAGCTCACTCCATAAATGCTCTACTATAATGCTACTTTCTGGAATGGAGTAAGCATTTATGGATCCTTTGCAAAAGGATCATACTGAAGACTACTGAACATACTGAAGACTCCTCCACATGACGTTGGTTTTCTCTCGGGAGTTTTTGTTGTTGTTGTTGTTAAAAACAAACAATAACAACAAAACCTTCAAACCTTCATGTTTCACTGGGTATTTAAATTGGAGATATGGAAAGCTCACAGGACTCACATTTCTCCCATCAGTATCACATATTCTGTGTCCAGAGAATGAAAATCCAAATCCTTTCCTGTACATCAATATCAAGATGTAACCTTTGTGTGATAGAGCTCACTAACTGTTGACTGAGAGTGCAGAGAAAATGAAAGACCCTCTACAAGTGTGTGGTTTACACTACTCCACACTCCAACATGTGGAGTAAATATAACAAAGAGATCTATTAAGCTGATCTTCGGAACTTGCTTACTGGCTGGTGTGATTTGAGCCACCTGCCCCTTGTCTCTCAACCCCCACCTGTCCACTTCTCAAGCCAAATGTTTCGATCAGTAGGTAATCTATGTTTTCTTGTTAATGCTTGCAACTTCTCAAGTGCATCATGGAGTTGAAGTATAAAGAGCCAGTCAATCAAAAGCTTAACAAACTGATTATGATCCTTTCATTTTGAAAAGAGAGAAGGGAGTGAAGAAAAGATATGAAAAAGGAGCTGAGAGTAGAGAGTAGATTGTTAAGGGAGAAGGGAGTAGAGAAAGAAGAGTACATATTCGTTATTGACTTCAAGTATATCTAGAATGGATTCTTCTAGGTCTCCCTTGGGCAAAAACATATGTAGTGAGGTAATAGTTGTGGGTTTGACTTCTGTAAATATAAGCAACTCTGCCTCACAGGATTTATGCAGTTTTGTTTAAATCCAGGAGGTTTTAAATGAAGGTTATTTGAGAGATTTTTATTGAGGAATTGTTGTATTTTTAAATTCTAACTTCATGACTAATAGCATTTCTTACACACTTACCCAGTACTCTTTAAAGCGCTGTAAGAATGTCTGCTTAAACAGAATACTTTCCTCTATAGCAGTGCTGGATGATACAAGAGCTTCTCTACCACCCCATTTTTCCTGTGAGCTTTGTGGTGAAGCAAAGTAAATTTGCAAAATAAAAATGAAATAACACTGAAGGGAAATTGCAGCTAAAAATGAAAACTCTTTTCAGCAAATAGTTCCTGTTTAGAGGATTTTCACCCCATACACATTTAGTTTCAGTCTGAGGTGAAGAGAGAAGATAACATTTGACACTGTACCAAGAAACCTGTCTGAAAGATTATTTTTATTTGAAAGCTGGAAAATTGATAATAGGAACTGAACAATGGTGGAAAATTGGAAAGCTATGGCAGCGGTAACATTCTGGTGGCATCCTGTCCTCTGAGCAAGCAAACAGTGTAACTCAAGTCCCACCACAGTTCCCTGTTTACTGCATTCAAGGAAAGTGGAAGAATTGCCATTATCCTTTTTTTTTTTTTTGCTATTCAGTAGGCCCTTGTTGGTTATTCATTTTATTTCTTTTTTTTTCTTTCTTTTTTTTTTTTATTAGTTGGAGGCTAATTACTTCACAACATTTCAGTGGGTTTTGTCATACATTGATATGAATCAGCCATAGAGTTACACGTATTCCCCATCCTGATCCCCCCTCCCACCTCCCTCTCCACCCGATTCCTCTGGGTCTTCCCAGTGCACCAGGCCCGAGCACTTGTCTCATGCATCCCACCTGGGCTGGTGATCTGTTTCACACTTGATAATATACATGCTGTTCTTTCGAAACATCCCACCCTCACCTTCTCCCACAGAGTTCAAAAGTCTGTTCTGTACATCTGTGTCTCTTTTTCTGTTTTGCATATAGGGTTATCGTTACCATCTTTCTAAATTCCATATATATGTGTTAGTATACTGTAATGTTCTTTATCTTTCTGGCTTACTTCACTCTGTATAATGGGCTCCAGTTTCATCCATCTCATTAGAACTGATTCAAATGAATTCTTTTTAATGGCTGAGTAATATTCCATGGTGTATATTATCCTTTAACATTGGTAGAGGAATGGTGTGGTTGTAGGCTGGGAGCTAGTTAGAAAAAGCTTAGGCAGTGGAATGCAGTGAGAACGTGAGGTCAAAGAGTCCTGGATTTGAAGTCTGGCTTCAGAACTTTCTAATACAATGACGTTTGGCAAATAAATGTGTCCTGATTTCCTTTTTTTTTTTTTTTTCCCATTTACTTTTATTAGTTGGAGGCTAATTACTTTACAATATTGTAGTGGTTTTTGCCATACACTGACATGAATTAGCCATGGATTTACATGTATTCCCCATCCCAAACTGGAATGTTAATACCAGCTTTGCAGAGTAGTTCTAAAACTTAGAAATAATATACATATATATATAGAAGAACTGGTACTATGTATGTGCTCAGTAAATGGTAGTGATTATTGCCTTTCCCACACCAAGGAAAGTTTACCTAGGAAGAACTCAAAAATAAACCCGTATTGTAGTGACTGTTCTGATAAAGAAACAGCATAACCAATGAATTTTCCTATTTGGCTTTCAAGTTCAGTTCAGTCGCTCAGTCGTGTCCAACTCTTTGCAATCCCATGGAGTACAGCATGTCAGGTCTCCCTGTCCATCACCAACTCCCGAAGATTACTCAAACTCATGTCCATTGAGTCCATGATGCGATACAACCATCTCATCCTCTGTCATCCCCTTCCCCTCCCGACTTCAATATTTCTCAGCATCAGGGTCTTTCAAATGAGTCAGTTGTTTGCATCAGGTGGCCAAAGTAAAGGAGTTCCAGCTTCAACATCAGTCCTGAAATGAATATTCAGGAATGATTTCCTTCAGGATGGACTGGTTGGATCTCCTTGCAGTCCAAGG
Organism: Dama dama; assembly: GCF_033118175.1. NCBI lineage: Eukaryota > Metazoa > Chordata > Mammalia > Artiodactyla > Cervidae > Dama > Dama dama. Next base: position 30,469,165 of record NC_083714.1, read on the forward strand.
GACTCTCAAGAGTCTTCTCCAACACCACAGTTCAAAAGTATCAATGCTTCAGTGCTCAGCTTTCTTTATAGTCCAACTCTTACATCCATACATGACTACTGAAAACACCATAGCCTTAACTAGATGGACCTTTGTTGGCAAAGTAATGTCTCTGCTTTTCAATATGCTGTCTAGGTTGGTCATAACTTTTCTTCCAAGGAGTAAGCATCTTTTAATTTCATGGCTGCAGTCATCATCTGCAGTGATTTTGGAGCCCCCAAAAATAAAGTCAGCCACTGTTTCCAGTTTCCCCATCTATCTGCCATGAAGTGATGGGACCGGACACCATGATCTTAGTTTTCTGAATGTTGAGCTTTAAGCCAACATTTCGCTCTCCTCTTTCACATTCATCAAGAAGCTCTTTAGTTCTTCTGCCCTTTCACCATAAGAATGATGTCATCTGCATATCTGAGGTTATTGATATTTCTCCCAGCAGATTCCAGCTTGTGCTTCCTCCAGCCCAGCATTACTCATTATGTAACTGCATATAAGTTAAATAAGCTGGGTGACAATATACAGCCTTGATGTACTCCTTTCCCTATTTGGAACCAGTCTTTTGTTCCATGTCCAGTTCTAACTGTTGCTTCGTGACCTGCATACAGGTTTCTCAAGAGGCGGGTCAGGAGGTCTGGTATTCCCATCTCTTCAGAATTTTCCACAGGTTATGGTGATCCCCACAGGCAAACGTTTTGGCATAGTCAATAAAGCAGAAGTAGGTGTTTTTCTGGAACTGTCTTGCTTTTTTGATGATCCAGTGGATGTTGGCAATTTGATCTCTGGTTCCTCTGCCTTTTCTAAATCCAGCTTAAACATCTGGAAGTTCACAGTTCATGTACTGTTGAAGCCTGGCTTGGAGGATTTTGAGCATTGACTTGCTAGAGTGTGAGATGAATGCAATTGTGTGGTAGTTTGAACATTCTTTGGCATTGCCTTTCTTTGGGATTGGAATGAAAACTGACCTTTTCCAGCCCTGTGGCCACTGCTGAGTTTTCCAAATTTGCTGGCATATTGAGTACAGCACTTTCACAGCATCATCATTTAGGATTTGAAATAGCACAACTGGAATTCCATCACCTCCACTAGCTTTGTTTATAGTGATGCTTCCCAAGGCCCACTTGACTTCACATTCCAGGATGTCTAGCTCTAGGTGAGTGATCACACCATGGTTCATGAAGATATTTTTTGTACAGTTCTTCTGTGTATTCTTCCCATCTCTTCTTAATATCTTTTGCTTCTGTTGGTTCCATACCATTTCTGTCCTTTATTGAGCCCATCTTTGCATGAAATGTTCCCTTGGTATCTCTAATTTTCTTGAAGAGATCACCAGTCTTCCCCATTCTATTGTTTTCCTCTCTTTCTTGCACTGATCACTGAGGAAGGCTTTCTTATCTCTCCTATTGGAACTCTGCATTGAAATGGGTATATATATCTTTCCTTTTCTCCTTTGCTTTTCTCTTCTCTTATTTTCACAACTATTTGTAAGGCCTCATCAGACAGCCATTTTGCTTTTCTTCTTTTCTGTTTATTGGGGATGGTCTTGATCTCTGCCTCCTGTACAATGTCATGAACCTCTGTCCATAGTTCATCAGGCACTCTGTCTCTCAGATCTAGTCCCTTAAATCTATTTCTCACTTCCACTATATAATCATTAGGAATTTGATTTAGGTCATATCTGAATTGTCTAGTGGTTTTCCCTACCTTCTTCAATTTAAGTATGAATTTGGCAATAAGGAGTTCATGATCTGAGACACAGTCAGCTCCCAGTCTTGCTTTTGCTGACTATATAGAGCTTCTCCATCTTTGGCTGCAAAAAATATAATCAATCTGATTTAGGTATTGACCATCTGGTTATGTCCATGTGTAGAGTCTTCTCTTGTGTTGTTGGAAGAGGGTGTTTGCTATGACCAGTGCGTTCTCTTGGCAAAATTCTGTTAGCCTTTGCCCTGCTTCATTCTGTACTCCAAGGCCAAATCTGCCTGTTAGTCCAGGTGTTTCTTGACTTCCTACTTTTGCATTCTAGTCCCCTATAATGAACAGGACATCTTTTTGGGGTGTTAGTTCTAAAAGGTCTTGTAGGTCTTCATAGAACCATTCAACTTCAGCTTCTTCAACATTACTGGTCGGGGCATAGACTTGGATTTACCATGCTATTGAATGGTTTGCCTTGGAAACGAACAGAGATCATTCTGTCATTTTTGAGATTGCTTCCAAGTACTGCATTTTGGCCTCTTTTGTTGACTATGATGGCTATTCCATTTCTTCTATGGGATTCTTGCCCACAGTAGTAGGTATAATTGTCATCTGAGTTAAATTCACCCATTCCAGTCCATTTTAGTTCGCTGATTCCTAAAATGTCTACGTTCACTCTTGCCTTCTCTTGTTTGACCACTTTCAATTTGCCTTGATTCATGGGCCTAACATTCCAGATTCCTATGCATATTGCTCTTTACAGCATCAGACTTTACTTCCATCACCAGTCCCATCTACAACTGGGTATTGTTTTTGCTTTGACTCTGTTTCTTCATTGTTTCTGGAGTTATTTCTCCACTGATCTCTGGTAGCATATTGGGCACCTACCGACCTGGGGAGCTCATCTTTCAGTGTCCTATCTTTTTGCCTTTCATACTGTTTATGGGGTTCTCAAGGGAAGAATACTGAAATGGTTTGCCATTCCCTTCTCAAGTGAACCACATTTTGTCAGAACTCTCCAACATGACCCATTCATCTTGGGTGGCCCTGTATGGCATGGCTCATAGTTTCATTGAGTTAGACAAGGCTGTGGTCCATTTGATTAGATGGGTTAGTTTTCCATGAGTGTGGTTTTCAGACTGTCTTTCCTCAGATGGAGAATGTTAAGAGGCTTGTGGAAGCTTCCTGATGAGATAGACTGACTGAGGGGAAAACTGGGTCTTGTTCTGATGGGTGAGGCCATGTTCAGTACATCTTTAATCCAATTTTCTGTTGATGGGTGGAACTGTGTTCCCTCCCTGCTATTTACCTGGGTCCAAACTATGGGCAAAACTAGCACCATGGTGGCTCAGATGGTAAAGCGTCTGCCTGCAATGCAGGAGACCTGGGTTCAATCTACTCCAGTACTCTTGCCTGGAAAATCCCATGGACAGTGGAGCCTGGTAAACTACAGTCCATGGGGTCTCAAAGAGTTGGACAGGACTAAGTGAGTTTACTTTCACTTTTTTCAAACTATGGTGGAGGTAATGAAGATAATGGTGACCTCCCTGAAAAGATCCCATGCATGTACTACTACACTCAGTGCCCCTAACCCTGCAGCAGGCCACCACCGACCCACGTCTCCACTAGAGACAAACTGTCTTATTTTTTTTTAAAGTTCATCTCTCACCAATCTAGGAAGAAAATTGTGTTTTAAGTCATAGGTAACCATAAAATTGATGTATGGCATAGGGCACCATTAGAGAATACCATTGCTTAACTAATGCAAAATAATTTAAAAATGGACAATCTGTGACTATATTGTATTTTCCTCTTTTTTGACATGTTATTTTTTTTCTGTAGCTGTGCTCAAAGTGAAAATCTGTACATGTAACTGCAGACGATATTGCATAGGTTTCTCTACAAGCAGCTCTTCATAAAACAATCAGTGATCTCTAACCAAAAACAAAATAAATTTATAAAATTTCACTACAGGAAATAAGAACTGTGTGTGAATTTAATTTGAAATAGAATAAACATGATGAATTTATGAACATCAGTGTTCCATATTTATAACTATTCTGCATTACCTTGTATTAATATGCAAAATAAGGTTTTTTATGCAGTAAAATATGTTATCAACTTGGATGCTTAATTTATGTGATTAAAGTAATTAAAACTTATTTATTTCAGATATAAATATGATTACTAAAGATAACTCCAAAATTCATACAGAATAAATCATAGATACTTTGAAAACACTCAGGGCAGTAGAAAATGAAAGATAGAGAAATAGAATGAAATAGGGGGTAGTAGAGGCTTCTTCTCAAGGGTTAAAATAAAACGGACAGCCTATCAATTTTATGTTAAAAGTTAGGATAGCAAATTATTCTCGATAAAACCTGGAAAATCAGAAAAATTGATAAGAGCAGATTCAAAAACCCTGTTGAGGTCCAGCATTGTAGGTTTAATGTTATCAACTGCCACTTTCACTCATATGTTCAGACACAAATTATATGTCCCTGTCATTGGATGAGATGAGAAGAAAAGTTAAAGTGTTTGTCGCTCAGTTGTATCCTACTCTTTGTGACCCCATGGACTGTAGCCCACCAGGCTCCTCTATCCATAGGATTCTCCAGACAAGCATGCTGAAGTGGGTTGCCATTCCCTTCTTCAAGGGATCTCTCTGACCTAGGATTGGAACCCGGGTCTCTCATATTGCAGGTAGATTTTTTACCCTCTGAGCCACCAGAAGCCTCAAGATGAGTTGGGGAAGCTTTTATCTATGGTTAGAACAGAAGCCCCTCAAATCAGATTAGAAGTTCAATACCTTCAGGTGTGGATACCCTTGTGGATACCCCATGGGGACATGGGCTGCCCAGTTCCTGCATCCTACCTGAGAAGAAAGATGAGCTGAGTAGGTGCTCTTCTAAGAACTGGGCAAGAAAAGCCTATGAGCTCCCTGCCAACTAGGAGAATAATTATATGGAACAGTCTGTGCCACTTAGAATTCTAGATGAGCCACAAAATCCTTACTTCCAATATATATGACCCACATAATTACCTCCCTTCGAGTATGGGTAGAAATTGTGAATATGATTGGATATTACTCCTATGATTAGGATACTAAAAAAAGGAAGCTAATACTCCACAGCCTTGATGTCTCAGAGAAGGCTTTAAAAGAAGATGAAGTGTCAAAAGGTTCTGGTCATCCTGGTTTTGAAAATGCAGCCTTTATGCATGTTGTGAGTTCTAGAGCTGAAAAGAAATAGAGTGTGTCAACCACCACATGAGCTTGGAAAGAAACCTGAGCCTTAGATAAGACACAAGCTCTGATCAATACCTTGATTTCAGCCTGGTAAGGCCCTGAGCAGAGGACCCAGCTATTCAATGCCTAGACCCCTATCCATGTAAACTGTAAGATAAAGGACTTGTATTGTTTAAACCACTAAGTTCATGGTAATTTGCTATGCAGCAGTAGAAAATTAAAACACAGTCGAGTTATGCTTTGTCAAAATAGTAAAGCTCAGTTAAAATAGAAAACTATGTGAGAGGAAACGGCATGTGCAAATAAGAAGAAGGAAGTGAAGACAAAAATGGAAAGCAAATGAAATGGCCAGAGATGTCAAGAGGAGGACAAACTGAGGAATAGAGTTTGGACAAAAGACCAACAAAGGTCTGTATTTGTTCTAGTCTACTCTTATGAAGTAATATGAATAGCTCTTATTCTGGAATATGAACTTGAAAATACAGTTTTTTAGCCTGTTATATAGATGGATATTGCTTTTATCCCTGGTTTTCAGAACAATGAGCATATCCATAGGCTTAATGAGGGCTTAAATATACTGGCAAGAGAAAGAGTACTGAAAGGCAGTGGTTATATGTGGAGAGGGAAAAAATAAGGCACAAAATGATGTGATGGATGCTACAAAAATTCAGTAAGTTTAGAATGGGTCATCACATTTGTAGCAGGTTCTTGTAATGAAAATGATGATACATATGTGGATGGATTTTTAATAGTTTATTTTCTAGTAGTTTGCCTATTTCCTTGTCCTTTCATAAATTCAAGACTCTTTTGCCATAAAACATATCTAACTGATGTCTACTGCTTACTGATCATGACTTTGAAGTATTGCTTGCCCCAAATTTCCCATTACTGTGCTCTAATTACCCATTGTTACATCCAGATACTTTATCTTGACCTTTTATTCATTACTAAGTGCATGCCTGCAGCACAAAATTCTATTACCATATACTCATGGATGCTATATTTTAGCCACCAGAGTAAAATATCCCTCAGTGACTACTTCTGGGACTGTTTCTCCAGTAGCATCCATGACTTAGAAGGTCCATATGCATTCATTTATGCTCTGATAGAAAAATAGACCATACCTGACTAAAAATGAGGCAGAACATTTTAATCATGGCTTTTTAAATTAGTAACTCTTGTCTACATTTGCAACATCTATTTATATTTCCTAAAGCTTTAGTAAACTGAAGAGAATGATTGTGAACCCCATTAGCTTGCTGATTTCAGAATGTAGTGAAAATGTGAACCACAGATAAAAAAAACATTAGAGTCATTCATGGATAACTTGTTATAAACACAAGTCCCCAGGTCTCAGTCTCATAATTTTGATCTTTGATAAAAGGAAACTGCATTTCAAACAAGCTTTTTAGGTGATTTATGTGCAAGAAAAAATTTGAAAGCCATAGGATTAAAACATATATATATGTGTGTGTATATATACATATAATTTAAATTTCATTTTATATAAGTATTGTAAAAACTTCTGAAGGAATTTTCAGTACCCAGTAAAATATTAATTATTTTCTTTACCCATCTCAGCATTTTCATGTAAATTTCAAGTTCACAATCTAAGAAAATATCCTCTCAATAATATTATGTGTTTACAGGAAGTAATATGATTGCTAATATCAGATTGGTTTCTTCAGGTTTGGTTCTTTTCCATGGCCAGCATTTAGAGATAAACTGTCAAAAGATAACTGTAAAGATGAGACAATAAGGAAGCTAAGTAAATAGGATTTAGAAGCACAGTGAAGACTGTTTCTTCTGATCAGCCCAGAGACATGTGATGATATATGGTACACAGCTCTAGATTCAAAACAAATACCACTCACTACTAGGACGAGTAATTAATTGTTGCTGTTCAGTCATGTAATATATTGCGATATTTGGTTATTGGGCTTCCCTGGTGGCTCTGTGGTAAAGAATCTTCCTGCCAATACAGGAGATGCAGGTTTGATCCTTGAGTCAGGAAGATCCCCTGGAGAAGGAAATGGCAACCTGCTCCAGTATTCTTGCCTGGAGAATTCCATGGACAGAGGAACCTGGTAGGCTACAGTTCCTGGGGTCGCAGAAGAGTCAGACACAACTTAGCAACTGAGAAGTTACACACACATGCATATTTGGTTATTACCAGTTTTGGAATTGAATGTACCAAACTTGCAAGTAATTGGTTTTTATTACCAACATCAGGGGCTAGTCAGAGTGTTTTAACATATTTTTGAGATAAACATATCTCTCTGAATTCTAATTCATGATTCATGTCAAATAAAGAAGCTATTACTATAAAAATAATTGTTGTTGTTCAGTCTCTAAGTCACGTCCGACTCTTTGCAATGCCACGGACTGCAGCACGCCAGGCTCCCCTGTCCTCCACTACCTCCCAGAGTTTGTTCAAACTCATGTCCAATGAGTTGGTGATGACATCCAACCATTTCATCCTCTGTTGCTCCCTTCTCCTCTTGCCCTCAATGTTTCCCAGCATCAGGGTCTTAAAATTATTAAATAATTTTTAAAACTTTTGAATTTTTTAAGATCTCCAATGGACAGCAAGTTTCACTTTAATTTGTTTAAGTAAAAACAGGAATGAATTCAGCTCAGATTATTTTTGTACCTGTGAAGGAGTATTTCCCTACGTAGCACTAATAAACACATAACTGAAGGTATTTGAGGATTTTAGATGGTCTGAAAGAATATCTCTCTCAAAATACTGAAAATATTTGATAAGTAGAAAGGTGATTTGGGTGAAAATCCCCAAGATTTCTGTATGTTAGATATAATTCCTATTCATAATTGCAATTTTTAAAAATATAAAAATAATACAGTTGATGAATCATAAAAGCAAAGTATCTTTATGTGGCAATCTGAGACATATATTTGAGAAAATATTGATCTGATCTTGTGAACACAAATCATTTTAAACTTATCATTACAAATTAGCATTTTATCCTAGATTAACCAAAGGGTATTGTATATTAGAGAAATAGCAACCAATTCCCAAAATTTAGATCATAACTTATTGTATTTAAAATATCTTGCATAGAAGTAAACCTAATATCTATTTACTTAATTAACCAAACATTTAATTATGCAGAGTATGTTATAATTAGAAATGGGATTTATGACCCTATTTTGCTTTAGTTCATGTTACAAGACTACTACATAATTCCATAATACTGTAATTCTCCAGAAAAATTATGGAATTAAAAATAGGTAAGTAGTATATTTAATATTATCATTAGGAAAGTTGAAAAGAATGCTACGCTGAGTTTGAATGACCAAATTGTAATTGCAATTTAAATAGAAGATAAATGGACACTGATTTTGTTTGTTAATAAAAGACTTACAGAATTAAAATACTGAATTATATGTGTGTACATATAATTCAGCATTTTAATATGTGTGTGTAAATTACATATATACACATATATGCATGCTAATTGCTGCATATATATATATCTCAGTTTTCCTTAAATGATTAATTACTTATTGGTAATAAATTCTGTATAAATTTTGCATAAACTTAATATTTTCATAAATAAAACACTTTGTAACAAAACAATAACTCTATATTTAAAATTGAATGGATTGTCAAATGACATTGGAATGTAAAACATCAGTTTATTTATACTATCTGCAGTGATGTTGAAGACTGATGTGTAAATTCAGTCCCTTCTTTAACTGATTTGGATCATTACTGTAAGTAGTAAATATTACATTGAAAAAATATTCCACATTGGGGAACAATATCAGGAAGAGTAAAGAATCTGGTACTAATAATTAGATTTGTAACAGAAAGAATCAAGTGTCTTATGCACAGCAGGAATCAGACGTGACTAAAAATATTTACCTGATATGACCCTATAGAACCTATGAAAGCAAAGTGTATGGCTGAAACTTGAAATTAGAAGTTCCCTGTTGATCTGTTCAATTCAGTCGCTCAGTTGTGTCCAACTCTTTGCAACCCCATGAACCGCAGCACATCAGGCCTCCCTGTCCATCACCAACTCCTGGAGTCCACCCAACCAATGTCCATTGAGTCAGTGATGCCATCCAACAATCTCATCTTATGTCGTCCCCTTCTCCTCCTGCCCTCAATCTTTCCCAGCATCAGGGTCTCTTCCAATGAGTCAGCTCTTTGCATCAGGTGGCCAAACTATTGGAGTTTCAGCTTCAACATCAGTCCTTCCAATGAACACCCAGGACTGATTTCCTTTAGGATGGACTAATTGGATCTCCTTCCAGTTCGAGGGACTCTCAAGAGTTTTCTCCAACACCACAGCATCAGTTCTTCAGTGCTCAGCTTTCTTTATAGTCCAACTCTCACATCCATACATGACCACTGGAAAAACCATAGCCTTGACCAGATGGACCTTTGTTGACAAAGTAATGCCTCTGCTTTTTAATATGATCTCTAGGTTGGTCGTAACTTCTCCTCCAAGGAGTAAGCATCTTTTAATCTCATGGCTGCAATCACCATCTGCAGTGATTTTGGAGCCCAGAAAAATAAATCAGCCATTGTTTCCCCTGTTTCCCCATCTTTTGCCTTGAAGTGATGGGACCGGATGCCATGATCTTAGTTTTCTGAATGTTGAACTTTAAGCCAACTTTTTCACTCTCCTCTTTCACTTTCATCAAGAGGCCCTTTAGTTTTTCTTCACTTTCTGCCGTAAGGGTGCCATCATCTGCATATCTGAGGTTATTGGTATTTCTCCCAGCAATCTTGATTCCAGCTTGTGCTTCTTCCAGCCAGCGTTTCTCATGATGTACTCTGCATATAAGTTAAATAAGCAGGGTGACAATATACAGCCTTGACATACTCTTTTCCCTATTTGGAACCAGTCTGTTCCATGTCCGGTTCTAACTGTTGTTTCCTGACTTGCACACAGGTTTCTCAAGAGGCAGGTCAGGTGGTCTGGTATTACCATCTCTTTCAGAATTTTCCACAGTTTATTGTGATCCCCACAGGCAAAGGCTTTGGCATAGTCAATAAAGCAGAGGCAGATGTTTTTCTGGAACTCTCTTGCTTTTTTGATGATCCAGCGGATGTTGGCAATTTGATCTCTGGTTCCTCTGCCTTTTCTAAAACCAGCTTGAACATCTGGAAATTCACGGTTCACATATTGCTGAAGCCTGGCTTGGAGAATTTTGAGCATTACTTTAACAGCACGTGAGATGAGTGCAATTGTGCAATAGTTTGAACATTCTTTGGCATTGCCTTTCTTTGGGATTGGAATGAAAACTGACATTTTCCAGCCCTGTGGCAACTGCTGAGTTTTCCAAATTTGCTGGCATATTGAGTACAGCACTTTCACAGCATAAACTTTCAGGATTTGAAATAGCTCAACTGGAATTCCATCACCTCAACTACCTTTGTTCATAGTGATGCTTCCTAAGGCCTACTTGACTTCACATTCCAGGATGTCTGACTCTAGGTGAGTGATCACACCATCACGATTATCTTGTTCATGACAATCTTTTTTGTACAGTTCTTCTGTGTATTCTTGCCACCTCTTCTTAATATCTTCTGCTTCTGTTAGGTCCCTTCCATTTCTGTCCTTTATTGAACCCATCTTTGCATGACATGTTCCCTTGGGACCTCTAATTTTCTTGAAGAGATCTCTAGTCTTTCCCATTCTATTGTTTTCCTCTATTTCTTTGCATTGATTGCTGAGGAAGGCTTTCTTATCTCTCCTTGCTATTCTTTGGAACTCTGCATTCAAATGGGTATATCTTTCCTTTTCTCCTTTGCTTTTTGCTTCTCTTCTTTTCACAGCTATTTGTAAGTGGAACAGAAAAACCTGGCCAAATAAAATAATGTTGGTGAAGATGAATGCGAAAGTGAGTTTAAAATTGAGAGTGATGGTGTGGCATTCCTGATCCATATGGTACAGTAGACATGGAAGATGTGAATTTTATTTCCATCTTCACCATTTATTAGCAATGTGACTCTGAACCAGTTACAAGTCCCTTGCACTTTCTCATGTATAAAATGTAACCATTAAGAATTGCATCACCAGTTTGTTCAAATGAGACAATGTGTGCAAGAGCTCCTCACAGCTATAATTTTCTGTGTCATCATTACTTTTATTGTCCTGACCATTAAAAAGGAAATAGTTTCAATCATCCCACAATCACATAATACCTCTTCTAAATATTAAGGAGTCTACAACAACCTGGGGTAATTAATTCCTGCTATGAATTATAGTTCTCCAAATTTTATCAGGTTCAATTAATTTTAAATTTCAAAAAGAATTTCAAAGCCTTACTGTATTATTTCATGAAATAGACTATTTTTAAAATGTTTTAATTATATGAAGTATTATATGTTTTAATTATATGAAGGAGTTTTAGTTCCTATTGCATTTGTCTAGTTCAGTACTTAGTTTCATGCTAACTGCTTTTTTGTTAAATTTTAGTTTTTCCAAAATAGAGTCTATAAATTTCCCTTGTAAACAAATTAATTGCATGGGAGTCATAAAATTCTAACATTCTAATGTGCATGGATAGTCTAATTCTATGACTCCCTTGGGCAACTGTATTGTTTTCCTGTCAGGCATTTAAAACGCATGCTTACTTATGCAGAAATTTGTTAATGGTTCATTGAAATGGATTTTAATATATAGACTATAGCATCACTTCTTCACTTCTTTGATAAAAGAGTATGACGAAAATCCAACATGAAAACAGCAGAATCTACCAGTGATTAGTAAGAAAGTAATACACATTGTAAATATAATTAAGTTCATGACAAAAACAAAATTGTTAAACTTTAAATTCAAGTACATAAAAAGATAATTAGCTGTACTGATACTTTCAAATATCAAGTTAAAACTTGGAAACATAAAGATAAAATTAAATAAATAAAAATAATAGTTTTTCTTTCTTTCTTTTAAATCAAGGCAAGCATCTACTTATCTCACCATAGGTCTGTTTTCTTTCACCATCTGAACCATTTTCATTTTTAGAATTTATTTTTATTTTTAGTTGTAAAAACTACAGCTACAATTTTATGTGACTTAAGGAAGGAGGAAAAGATAATATGGCATAAATCAGGCAAAATGATTTTAGTTTTTGATTGCTCTTTTGCCCTCTGTCTTTAATGTTCTAGATCAGGGGTCCCCAACCTCCGGGATCTGATGTCTGATGATCTGAGGTGGAGTTTATGTAATAATAACAGAAATAAAGTGCACAATAAGTGTAATGCACCTGAATCATCCCCAAACCACCCCTCTTCAGTTCTTGGGAAAATGTCTTCTTTGAGACCACCAGTCCCTGGTGCCAAAAAGGTGTGGGACTGCTGATCTAGATTAACTCATTTACTTCATTCAACACTTTCTTTCAGTATATAGCTCAAGTGAGATATAAGTTAAATGTTCATATAACCAGTTATATTCCATCCAATTGGATATAATCTGTGAAATCTTCAAAAATGTTTGACAAAAGCAAAATGTCATTGCAGCAAATTATTTTTCAGTTTTATTGAGATATAATTAACATATAGATTATATAAGTTTAAGGTATATAGCATAATGTCTTGATATACATATATTATGAAATGATTTCCACAACACGTTTAGTTAGAATCCATTACCTCCTAGGTATAGAAAAAATATTTTTTTCTTGTGAGTAGAATTTGTAGGATTTACTCTTAGCAACTTTCAAATACATTTCACAGCTATGTTAATTATATTTATCATGTTGTATATTATATCTCCAGCACTTATATATCTTATAACAGGAAGTTTGTACCTTTGATCACCTTTCTCAAATTCTCCCATCCAACACCTTGATCTATTTTTCTGTCTTTCATGGGGGCTAACTTGCAAATACTGTATGAAAAATTCTGATATAACAATATAGTATATTGAGGTTCAGAACACTTAATAGACCAAACTATTCATTATGAATCTATAATAAAGTGTCAAGTTGTCATAACAAGATATGTGTGCATGTATATTTGTGTTAAATAAGCGTAGCTGCAAAAGTTTGAACAAATATAATATTTGGGGACTATTAATGCATACATGTCATGGAGGTAGTTGTCAGCTCCAGGAAAAATGTGTTACTTCCCTCCAACAGGAAAGAGGAGGCAGCTGCATTATGGTTCTAAGAATTAAGAGATGTTTGTTGGCAACAGTTATTCAGTCCATTATGATTTTAAATTTAGTAATTCCTCTCCCCATTTCCAAAACAAAATTTTAAATGTCTTCCTTTGTTATAAAAAATTAGAAGAATATTTACACAAACTGCAATCAGTTGCATTTATATCCTTAGAATTTGTGAAAATCTGGATTATTAGAATTCTTAAATTCATCACTTGGAATTTTAATTTGCAATATAATGTCTGTTTCCCTATGAATTATGACTGAGGAATTCTATATTCAGCTGATATTTTGACTGATTTCCTGTTTTATTTTTCTTTTTGTGAATTTTTTTCAGTTGATCTTTCCTAAGAATTTTTTCTAAAACTAATGTAACTAGGGACCCATAAGTGGGACAGCTGAACAGAGGAGAGATGTCAGGTGTTGTTTAGTGATGTTTGCCCCAGATGAAGTAATTACAATTCACAACTCTGCTTTTTTAATGCTAAAGAAAAGAAATGGAGAATTAGTCAGCTGTGCTGGCTTAATGACATGAAAGCATTGAAATGAACAAAGGCTTAGCATATTGGTCAGCTCTCTAGAAGAACTTGAATTACTGGTTCTCAAAATTTATTATATATCAGAATTATCGGGGAGTATTTGTTGGAAATTCCTTTGCCTGGAGCCGAAGATTCTGATTGAAGAGATACAGGATAGGGCCCTGAAGTATGTTTTTTCAAATCAAGTTTTGCTGATCCAACTGATTCCCAGACCTCACTTTGCCCTGGAAAGACCTTCCTTTATCTGGGCCTCCCAGGGAATGTGGACTGCTACCCAGGGGATGAGAACCCCAGGACCTGTGAGGTTTCTAGCAAAAGAGCCCTGGGAAGTACACTTCCATGCTTCCCAAATGAAAGAAGAGTATCAGTTATTATTGTCAGAGTGGGACAGCCCCAGGTGCAAGGTGTTATGGTGCTGAAGACAGGGTAGGGTTTTCACAGGCAAAGACAGAGAGAAGGGACATTCTAGGAAGAAGCAAAAGTTTGAACAAAGACACAGTATAGATGTTCAGAGTATAGGATTTGGAATCAGGCTTAATTGGGTTCATACTCCAGCTCTGCCAGCCATAAGAGCTGTATCCATGGCCCTGACTGCTTTTCATATCTCTGCCACCCCCCTTTTTTTCATATCTTACATCATTATGCTTATATTACTGTAAGATATGACATTCTCATAACTGCACGTGCTCAATTCAAATTTTATCTCTATTCCCTCAAAGAGCTTTACCACTGTTTCTGTGTTATCGTCTATGTTTTTGCCCAGGGTGGCCATTTTATATCACTTTTATCTTAAGATTAAATTGTCACCAATCTCCTCTCCAAGCATAGATGCTTTGTGGTTATTTAGTTATTAGTGGGATTTTCAGCTCAGGTTTCCAAATTTCAGTGTGTGAGGGCTTTCTCTAGTTGTGGTGAGTGGGGGCTAGTCTTTGTTGTGGTTCATGGGCTTCTTGTTGTGGTGGCTTTTTTTATTGCAGAGAACAGGCTCTAGGACGTGGGCTTCAATAGTTGTAGCATGTGGACTTGGCAGTTGCAGCTCACGAGCTCTAGAGCACAGGCTCAGTAGTTGTGGTGCCTGGGCTTAGTTGCTCTGCACCATGTAGAATCTTCCCAGACCAGGAATTGAACCCATGTCTCCTGCATTGACAGGTGGATCCACTGTTCCACCAGACAAGTTCAGCACCTCTTGAATTAAAGAAATATGTGCCTTTTACCCAGGAAAGTCAGGCTCAGAAAACACTTTCCCATAGTTTCAAATCTAATTAGGGTAGAAGGCTTTAAGAAGTATAAACTGAATATGAACAGGAGAGGCAAAATTCATAGATTTGGTTATTGTCCAGTTTTAAGAGAGAAACAGGTGAGAGGCAGGCCTGGCCTTGGGCTTTGACAAAGAATGGCTAAGGTGAAAAATGCTACAGAGTACAAGTAGTATGAATTGGTGTCTAGATGGCATAGCCCCATCTTTCCTGGTTCATCATTCAGCTTCCTGCATGATATCCTGTATACATCAGAAAGGGTAGAGTAAAATAGATACAGAATTGCATACCTAAAATATCACCCAAATGCAGCCTTGTTATTGCACAATCAACACACACGTTCCTTTACAAAGATAGTTTGTATTTGTTTTGTATTTGGTTTGCACTTGTTGGCATACTGCTTTGTAATTTTCTTCAGTTTTCTTTTTCTCTTGGACTGCATCTTCTTTCCTCTATTGGACTGTAAACTCCTCAAAGCCATAGGTGATTTCTTTACCACCCCTCACATATTCAACACAGCAAGCTATGCACACACTAGAAACTTGAGATGTACTTGAAAACTGCCTCAGTACAATAGTGAAAGGCAGCTGCAAACTCTTCTGCATTTTGTTCAGCTGCCAAAATGTGGGGCCTAAGGCTAAATGACATGTTTTGTATTAATAAAGTTGCAGCCTTGTCAGCAAGTACTTCAAATGAAAACTGCTTCTCCCCATAACAGGATTGTCAGGGAGATTAATTTATGTTTTCCGATTGGCTCCTGACAGTAACTGAAGTATTGTAATTTCTGTCTGTACTAATGTTACTGAATTTATGGGAGCTTTTCACCTTACTATGTAGGTTCATAAAGCTATCTCATTTTAAGAAAATGCTTTTGCAGACAAAATGATAGAAAGTTATTTAGGGACTCTGTGATAACCACTTTATCCAAAAGGGGACTCAGTTTTTTTCAGAACTGAAGGACAGATCTAGAACTGTGTGCAGGTCTTGTGTAAAAGACTTGAACTACCTAATTTCAGAAAATTTTCATCAGTGGTTCTCATTACATATAATAACTGTTGTTCCATATACCACACAAATTTGAACATTTGATGAGACAGATGTATTAAAAGGAAAAAAAAAAACCTTCCTTAAAGAAGGAAAGTTTTTACTGTCCATATTAAGGTACTTTGAAAGACTCTTCTTAGAGGTAATAAGAAAGCCTATTATCTAAAATCATAAATATAGTTCCCTTCTGGAAGTTTTAATTAAATATATATTTTAGAGACAAATAAACTCAAACTCGGGCTTCACTGATAACTCAATTGGTAAAGAACCCGCCTCTAATGCAGGAGACCTCAGTTCAATTCCTGGGTCAGGAAGATCTGCTGGAGAAAGGATAGGCTACCCACTCCAGTATTCTTGGGCTTCACTTGTGGTTCAGCTGGTAAAGAATCTGCCTGCAATGTGGGAGACCAGAGTTCAGTCCCTGGGTTGGGAAGATTCCCTGGAGAAGGGAAAGGCTACCCACTCCAGTATTCTGGCCTGGAGAATTCCATGGACTGTATAGTCCTTGGGGCAAGTTTTGGTAGTAAGAGTAAGAGAGAGGACCTAACAAGTATGTTAATTTGAGTCTCTCCTGAGTAAAACTTGCTTTGGTGGAATTCTAATCCTGGAAATGTTGCTAAGATAATTGAAAGACAGTGTTACATAGAGAAATGTATAATATTCACATTCAGCAAAAGCTTTCCGAGACCCTCTTATCAGTACCAAATGAACTCAGAGTTGGTTACTCAGGTGTACGTATGAATTAGGATCCAAACAGTCACTGTCTTGTCTCTATACATCAAATGACAAATCAGGGGAAATATATCAAAGGATGGATGTACAACTTTAACATCTTAAGCATTGAATTGATTCTTTTTCCAAGTCAAAGAAAATTGCAAATCTGTGAGCAATCTCTAGGACTACTGAACCCTATCTAATCCTGAGCCTGAAGGTATTTATAAAATGGGTTGACATTGTGTTCTTCACCTAATGAGCCTACTTATCAAGGATTTTCCAATACAGTCTTTGGTTTTCTCCATACATGCAATCAACATAGGCCACAGGTGAGGAAATACAGTCACTCTACCTATGTTATAAATGTCATGTACTTTCTTACATGGGAGCTTTTCACTAAATATGACAATAAAAGTAGCAATAACCACACAGCAGCAGAAACAACATGACAGCAATAATGACTAATATTAATATTTGTTAAGCTTTTACTGTGTATTCAAGTTACCATGCCAAGCAATTGGTATGCATTAACTTAATAATTTCATGTAACACCCTTAATGCTATTTTATGTCCTATTACTATCATATAATACCTTTAAAAGCCCCATGGTACATTGTTATTATTATCTCAAAAGATGAGGAAGTTCCTAGGCCTAAAATATTCAGCTATTAATGTTAGCTCCAGAAAATAAGATAGGGTCAGATCAAACAGGCATTGGCTCATTGGACCATAGAGCACCTTACTTTTCTGAATTTTGTTGAGTGGAAGAGCATTCAGTGACTTGGCATCATGGATATTACCCCAACTACTTTCATGGTGATTGTCCCTTTACCAGTTATTGATGTATAGATTGGTGTATTATGTCTTGAATTTATTAAAAATCTCTGCAGCATATTTACTATCATTATATAATTATCCTGTATATGATTGAATTTCACACAGTGTTCATAAGTTTCCTTCCCTGCAGAGAATTTGAGGAAATGAGAAGTGAAGAACAAAGCTCTGCTAATTAGCTCAGGGCTTGTTTGTCTGATGGGGGCCATCAACAAGGAAATTGAGAAGCAGTCAATGAAAGGACTTTTGTCTCAACAATACACAGAAAGGAACTGGCAAGATTTTGACAAATACAACCTAACAACAAACATGCAAAAAGAAGCACTTCAATGAAATGTGGATTTAGAATACTCTAAATCAGGGATGTTTGCCAAACCATTGACTATAAGTCTCCCTCTCTCCCTATATATCTATATCTATACCTATATCTATCTATATATATATATTTATTAAGATATATGTATCTATATATTGACATTTAAACTAGCCACACTAACCAAAGTAAAGAGACAGTTTGAAAGATTCAGTTAGTAAAGAGCCAAAGAAAATGAACACAAACTTCTCTTGCTCTAATTCAGTGTTGTTAGAAAGCAATGCATAAAGATAAAACTCCATATGACAGCATGTTAGATCATAGAATATAGGCAAATATGCACCTATATGTATATGATAATAATTCAGCATTAATAACTTTACATTTACCTTTTACACCAATTTCTTTATAGTTTAAAAATATGCTCAAAAAAAATACAGCACAAATCCTATACACCAAGATAGGGGAAACATTTAACCCCACTATTTTAAAACAAATATAAAACATAAATTCTAGAACTAAAAAAGTGGAAAACAAAATTTTAGACAAAAAATAAAATGAATAAATAAATTATAGAGAAAATAAAGCTGAATGAATTATTTTGGTAATGTTGAATGTTTTTAAAATTAAAATTTTCATTATATTTTATTATTTAATTTAATTTTGTTTTATTTTACTTTATTTCAGTAAGAACACTTAACATGAGATCTACCCTCAGAAAACTTTTAAGTACACAATAAAATATTGTTAACTATAGGCCTAGTGTAGTACCTATAGAACTTACTCATTTTTTAAATTAATTTTTTAAATTAATTTTTATTGGAGTATAGCTACTTTACAATGTTGTGTTCATTTCTTCTGTATAGCACAGTGAATCAGTTATGCATATACATATATTGTTGTTATTTAGTCTCTAAGTCATATCTGACTCTTGCAGCCCCGTAGACTGTAGCCCACCAGGCTCCTCTGTCCATGGGATTTCCCAGACAAGAATACTGGAGTGGTTTGCCATTTCCTTATCCAGGGGATCTTCCCAGCCCAGGGATTGAATGTATGTCTCTTGCATTGGAAGGTGAATTCTTTGCCACAGAGCTACCAGGAAAGCACAGATACACATGTCCCCTCTTTTGTAGATTTCCTTCCCATTTAGGTCACCACAGAGCATTGCATAGAGTTTCCTGTGCTATATAGCAGGCTCTCATTAATTATTTATTTTATACATAGTAACGTATATATGTTAGTCCCAATCTCCTAATTCTTCCCACACCCCTAGCTTGGTATCCATAAATTTGTTCTCTACATCCATGTCTGTTTCTGCTTTGCAAATAAGTTCATCTGTACCATTTTTCTAGATTTCACATACAAGCAATATTATCGAATATTTGTTTTTCTTTTTCTGACTTCACTCTGTGTGACAGTCTCTAGGTCCATCAATGTTTCTACAAATGGCACAATTTCATTCCTTTTTATGGCTGAGCAACATTCCATTGTATATATGTACCATATCTTTATCCATTTCTTTGTCAATGGACATTTAGGTTGCTTCTACGTCCTAGCTATTGTAACAATGCTGAAATGAACATTGGGGTTACATACATCTTTTTGAATTATGGTTTTCTCCAGGTATATGCCCAGGAGTAGGATTGCTGCATCATATGGTAGTTCTGTTTTTAGCTTTTTGAGGAACTTCTATAATATTCTCCATAATGGCTCTACCAATTTACATTCCAACAAACAGTGTTGGAGGGTTACCTTTTCTCCACATCCTCTCCATCATTTATTGTTTTGTGCATTTTTTGATGATGGCCATTCTGGCTCAGCTGGTAAAGAACCTGCCTGCCAATGCAAGATACATAGGTTCAGTCCCTGGGTCAGGAAGTTTACCTGTAGAAGGAAAGGGCAACCTGCTCCAGTATTCTTCCCTGGAAAATTCCAGGTACAGAGGAGCCTGGTGGGCTACAGTCCATGGGGTTGCAAAGAGTCAGAATGACTGAGCATACACACCCATGCACATGCACACATTCTGACCAATGACTGTCTCATTCTAATCTTGATTTGCACTTCTCTAATAATGACTGATATTGAGCATCTTTTCATGTGTTTTTTAACCATCTGTATGTCTTTTTGGGGAAATGTCTATTTAGGCTTTTCCCACAATTTTTGATTGGATTATTTATTTTTTTATATTAAGCTGCATGAGCTGTTTGTATATTTTGGAGATTAATCCCTTGTCAGTTGCTTCATTTGCAAATATATTCTCCTATTCTGAAGACTGTCTTCTTGTTTATTATTTCCTTTGCTGTGCAAAGTAGTAAAAGGGAAAGTCACTCAGTCATGTCTAACTCTTTGTCACCCCCATGGACTATACAGTCCATGGAATTCTCCAGGCCAGGATACTGGAATGAATAGCCGTTCCCTTCTCCAGGGGCTCTTCCCAAGCCAGGGATAGAATCCATGTCTCCCACATTGCGGAAGGATTCTTTGGTGGCTCAATTGGCAAAGAATCTGCCTGCAGTGAAGGAGACTTCCTTCAGCACAGGAGATCTGGGTTCCATCCCTGGGTCTGGAAGATACCCTGGAGAAGGAAATGGCAACCCACTCCAGTATTCTTCCCCAGAAAATCCCATGGACAGAGGGGCCTGGTGGTCTACAGTCCATGGGGTCAAAAGAGTCCGATACGACTTAGTGATTAAACCCCAACCACCACTATCATAGTAACAATATTAAGTTTTAGGGCTTCCCCGGTGGCTCAGATGGTAAAACATCTGCCTGCAATGCAGGAGACCTGGGTTCGATGTCTGGGTTGGGAAGATCCCCTAGAGAGGGAAAGGGTATCCATTCCAGTATTCCTGCCTGGAGAATTCCAAGGACAGAGGAACCTGGCAGACAACAGTCCATGGGGTCGCAAAGAGTTGGACACAGCTGAGCAACTTTCATACACTCACTCACTTAATTAATATAATTTTGGGCTTCCCTGTTGGCTCAGCTGGTAAAGAATCCAGCTGCAATGTGGGAGACCTGGGTTTGATCCCTTGGTTGGGAAGATTCTCCGGAGAAGGGAACGGCTACCCACTCTGGGATTCTGGCCTAGAGAATTCCATAGACTGTATAGTCCACGGGGTCACAAAGAGTCAGACATGACTGAATGACTTTCATTGTCACTTGCTGTGAAAAAGCTTTTAAGTTTAATTCAGTCCTATTTGATTGCTTTTTGTTTTCATTATTCAGGGAGGTGGGTCAAAATAGATTTATGTCAATGAGAGTTCTGCCTATGTTTTTCTCTAAGAGTCCAACCTTACATTTTGGTCTCAATCCATTTCAAGTTATTTTTTGTGTATGGTGTTAGGGAGTATTCTAATTTCATTATTTTACATATAGCTGTCCAGTTTTTCCAGGGACATTTATTGAAGAGGCTGTCCTTTCTCCGTTGTATATCATTGCCTGCTTTGTCGTAGATTAATTGACCATAGGTATGTGGGTTTATCCATGGGCTTTCTACCCTGTTCCATTGATCTATCTTTCTGTTTTGGCACAAGACTGTATTGAATCCATCTTATTTGGAGTTTAACTGATTAACAATGTTATGATAGTTTAAGGTGGACAGCAAAGGGACTCAGCCATACGTACATGTATCCATTCTCTCCCAAAACTCTTGTTCCATCGAGGCTAACGCTGTATCTTGATTTAGGTAATAAATGTTAAAGAGTAAGGAAAACTACAAGCTCTTCAATACAGAGGCAATAGCTTATATGGATTAGTTTACTATTCCTTTATTCATCCATATTCACTATTACTTTTCCTCTACATCCCTTCCTAAACTTCCACACTCAACTTTTTAAACCTCCACTCAGTACTTTAGCTGTCAAGATGGCTGCCAAATTGTGATTTTTATTGATTTTTTGCTCACTATTCATTTATTTGACAAAGACTTATTTAGCAAATCTGTGTGCAAAATATAGCACTAGGTTCTGGAGATAGAACATTTAACAAAACTAGGTAACATTCTTTACTCATTTAGAGCTGACCCTCTATTTAGGTATAAGAAAGTGAAGGAAAGAAGTTCATTTAGGCATAAAGGTATTAAATAAAAATTTTTAAATGCTTAATGAAATACATATTATCAAATGTAGGCATTCATAAACATTCCTTCTCCCAATACAGGCAAAGAATTAAAAATGCGTCACTTGATTTGTAAGTAGAGTATTAAGGGAAAAAAAGCACTTAGAATGGAATAAGAATCACAGTCCCCGAGCTCATAAGGAATTGTATACCACTCCAGTAAATTATACATTAGTGACACATTGACTATGCAGAGCTGAACATACTATGGGGGAGAAAGATTAAGAGACCAAGAGGTTTTAAGTAGAATGAAATGACTATAAAGAAAATTCTATAGGTTTGGAAAACCAGGATCATCCTAGGAATTTATAGGTACTAAAGATTATGGGAGGGTAATAGAGTTTAATTAGAGTTGTTCTGGACAGAATATGTAGATTCCTCTCTTACCCTAAATTTTGGAAGTAATAAAGATTAGAAATCTTTACTGGAGAGTATTTATATTAGTCACCACTGGTCCATAAACTCAGGTTATGAAATATACTGTAGAGTGAAATTGCAGCATACTATGAACGTGTAAAACAGTGACAACAACAAACTAATCCTAGAGCCCGGGGGAGGCATCCCTGAAGAAGGAATTTTAAACTGAAAGATGAAGTATGATTAGAAATCACACAAGTGAATGTTAGAATCTGTGAAGGGTGGATTCTAAGAAGAAAGGATGGCATGCAGAAAGGCCTGGTGTTGAGATAGATCATGGTGTATGATCAAAGCTTCAAAAGAATAGCAGTATGCTTGAGACAAAGACATGTCACATCATATCTCATGAGTCCTGTATTAAAAACTAAGGTTGTAATGCTAAGATCAATTGCAAACTACAATCTATTTGAGAATAATTAGACATTTGAAATGATTTGAATATGTCTGCAGAATAAGTCAGCTTCCAAGTACTCATAAAGACTGCTGTGTTGACAGAATTCTAGTGGTCCATGGAATTTTTGCCTTTATCATAACATACTCATCACTATGCAAGGCAATATAATGATGTGTGTGAAACAAGTAGCATATACTTAAGTGAGAGGTGAGAGATTATTGCAGGTTAACATAGTAATGGAAAGCCTCATAGAACAGGCAGAATTTGAAATAGTGTTTCAAAGAAGCATATAATTCTGATAAGCATCGCAGGGACAGTGGTTGACATAACGAAGGACCATATTTCCTCTGAGGATACCGAGATGAAAACAAGATAAATATGAGAAAATGAGGGGCATTTTGGGCCCTGTGAGATGAATACTTTGGCATCATTGAGGTGAGTTATAAGCCTCCATAAGTGATCACAAGATCATGAGCTTACTGTGACAGTGGGAATGGTATAACATGGGGGATTCATAAAACACATTCATAAATACCAAAAAGGAAATATTGTCGGCTTTGTTACACTTAGTCTGCATGGAGTCCTCACTTTCATATACTCAACAATGACACTCTAAAATGTCTTTCCTTTGCCTAATTTGGACTTGTGTATCAGTTGACAAATAATAATTAGGAATTGTCACATACTGGTGCTACCTGCCAGCCAGTAATTTAGTTTAGGTGGCATCTTCATCTATGTCTATACAGTTGCACCTGTTGGTACAAGTGTTGACTATTTAGATACATTTTAATTTCATTTTATGACAAATGAGAGAGAATATGAATAAAAGAGAAAGCTCTGACACTTATAATAGCACAGGTCTCATGAATTAATTCAAACAAAATGAAGATGAAAATCTAGTGGAATGAATTCTGTCTAGACTTGTTGGATTTAAGCTTGTACTAAATTATGAAAAGAAGAATTTTATGATAAATCACATCACAAAAATATATCAACTAAATGTGTATCTAAATAAGTTGTATTTTAGGATTTTAATTTGTTGTCTTTAAGAGCAGGAGGCCTTATGTAGTACAAAATTCTAATTTTGGCATGTGACATATTTGGCTTGGTATGTTTGCTCTGATGTGCATTACAGTAACGGAGAAGGCAATGACAACACACTCCAGTACTCTTGCCTGGAAAATTCCATGGACAGAGGAGCCTGGTAGGCTGCAGTCCAAGAGTTTGTGAAGAGTCAGAGATGACTGAGCAACTTCACTTTCACTTTTCACTTTCATGCATTGGAGAAGGAAATGGCAACCCACTCCAGTGTTTTTGCCTGGAGAATCCCAGGGACAGAGGAGCCTGGTGGGCTGCCATCTATGAGGTCGCACAGAGTCGGACACGACTGAAGTGATTTAGCAGCAGCTGGAGGAGCAGCAGCAGCAGCATTATAGTAAAGGGCTGACAGTAGGAAATTTATGAAGGTGCAGGCACACCTCGGTGATCTTGTGGGTTCTGTTCCAGACCATCACAATAAAGCAAGTTATACAATTTTTTTGGTTTCCCAGTGCATATAAAAGTTCTTTTTTACACTGTACTATAGTCTATTAATTGTGCAATAGCATTATGTCTAAAAACTTTACATGCCTTATGAAAATACTTTATTGCTAAATATGCTAACCATCATCTGAGCCTTCAATAAGCCAATAATCTTTTTTTTTTTTTTTTCTGGTGGAGGGTCTGAAATACTGGAAGAATTACCAAAACGTGACACAGAGACACAAAGTGAGCAAATGCTGTTGGGAAAATGGTGTCAATAAACATGCCTCAGACAGGGTTACCGCAAACCTTCAAGTTATAACAAAGTAAAACAAAGCAAAAATCCATCAATATTTGCAATGCACAATAAAGTGCAGTAAAATGAAATATGCCTATTAACAAGGTTTTTTTTGACATTTTTTTAGAAATGCAGTTTTAAGTGTTGGTGAACATCAAGGTAGAAAGGTGCTAGAAAGCACTTAATAAAAGTAGAACTGAAGCTCAGATTGGATTTAAATGTTTGTTACTTATATGGTCAGAGGTATATGGATCATGAGAGTGGAATTCGAATGCCTAATGGATGAATAGATCCAAGAATATTGTGTAGACATTGCTCTTTCAATACTTATGTAAATAAATGAAGCAAGCAAGGTTTTGGATTTCTGAGTAGCTTAGAACTCGAACTAAGTTCTCTGCAAGAAGCTAGGAACCATATTGCTATAAAATAGGCATTAAAATGTCTCAATCCACTAGCCTAGGGACTTAGTAAGAAAGTTGGCCTTCTTGAAAGTGTTATTTTAAAAAAATCACCAGCAAGGAATTAGAACCCCAAGCCAGTGCCACACACACAAAAAACATACAGTTCATACTGTACAAAAAGAATGAAAAGTGAAAACCAATAAAGTAATATAAAGGAAGCCTCAGAAACATTGAGACCTCTATAGGCTCAATGGTAGTAAATATGAAACTGCTTGAAGCAAATCTGCACTGTCCAGAACATACAAGAATCCCATAAAAAACAGTTACTCAGAAAATGAGGTTACAATTAAAATTGCATATTACCCATGGAGGCAAATCACTGAGAGAGTAAGAAAATAAAAATAATCATAAAAAGTAACACATTGTGAAAAAGATTGAAATAGTATTTCAAGTAAGTATTTTAAAAATAATCAAGAGTTAAAGGAAATAATAGTTACCAAAACAGCAATATCAGAACATGAAAGCAAAAATAACAATCATGTAGAAATTCTTGAAATAAAAATACAGGCGTAAATAATGTGAGGAAGATAGGAAAGTAGATTAGACATAGTTGAAAAAGAGCTTATTGAAATAGAGTATAGATCTGAGGAACTTGGCCAGATTGCAGCACAGAGCATCAAAGAAATAGAAGAAACAAGAGAGAAATCCAGTCAATGTGGAGGACAATATTCAAAAAGATCAAGTCAAGAAATATCTAACCAGAGTTCCAGAAGAGAGAATGAAGATGAGAAAGAGACAACTTTCCAAAAATAGTTGCTTGAGAAGTTCCCAGAACTGAGGAAAGACAAAACTGCTTAACCTTAAGGAATGCAGTAGGTACTAAATAAAATCCCAAATAACAAACTTACATCTAGACTCCTTAAGTGGTAAAAAAGAAAAGTGTCAAAGTCAAATCTTAATGCCTACCAGAGGAAAGAAACACTTATTTCCAATGGAACTCTAATCAGACTCATGTAAGACTTCTCATCAACAGCAATGCATGTCAGAAGAAAATGGAATGTTTTCAGAAACCTGATAGAACACAACTCCTTGGGGACTTCCCTGGTCATCCAGTGGCTAAGACTCTGCTCCCAATGCAAGTTGTCTGAGTTTGACCCCTGGTCAGTGAACTAGACCCACATGCCAAAACTAACAGTTTGCATGTCGCAACTAAAGATCCCATACACTGCAACAAAGATGGAAGATCCCTTGTGCTGCAAGTAAGACCTGGCACAGCCAAATAAATACATAAATAAATATTTTAAAGTGATAATCAATAATAATGATGATAGCTGCAGAATTTAAAAGCAACATGCGTTTAAAATGCTGGACAACAATAGTTGAAAACTTGCAAGAGATGTTTGATTCACTGCATACTAAGATCTTTGTGAGAAAGAGGATATAGATACTGATTCATTATAGTATTTTTAGGTTAAGCACACATGTTACAATGTAAAGGATACCACTAACATAATATAAATACAAATTTAGGACAAGTAGAGGAAAGAAAAAATGTATGAAACTATGATAAAAACTTGATCAATTTATATGGCAGGAAATATAGTAGAGATGAATCCAATTACATAATAATTACAAGTAAAATTATTAAATAATCTAGTAAAAGACTGGTAGAGATACAATCCATATATGTCTTAATGAAGATAGACTGCCAAAATATGGAAAAAAATGATAGTACTACTAGTATTAACCAGTAGCAGACCAATGAATAGGATGGAATACTGTAACATTTTTAAAATAAATCAACTATTTATCATCTATATATCAATCAATCAATCTATGTATCCATTTAACCTGTTCAGATAGCAAGAACAGGATGATTTTTTTAAAATACAGAATTATGTTGCAATATTATATCATTTATATATGATATTTATAATATAAATGATATAATAGTCAATTATATCATTTTAAAATATCATGATATAACATAGAACTTCAAAGCATTTTATATTATTTATGAAAATACACATACATATGTGGTAATTTATAAAAACATGGAATGAAGAAGATTACAATGGGAATATCAACTGTAACAATAAGGTTTTCTTTCTTCTTTAAAATATCAAAAGAAAACACAGCAAATGAGGATGATATTATCATATCAATATTTATTCAGTATTTAGTATTACTCAGGTATTTCATAAGTATTAAGTTATTTGATCTTTTTTTTTAAGTTATTTGATCTTGCTCTATGAGGTTAATGTTTTAAATTCTTGGGTATTTGTTATATTACAGTCTATAATTTTTAGGCATTAAATATTTAATAATGTTAACAATAATAAAATAAAATGTTCATGGTGGTTAGATGTTCACTGGTAATGGAGTAATTTCAATGAACAGAAATGAAGCCAAAGGAAATTATGGTAAATTATAACAGGAGACTTAACTTACTTTAAAAGTTTTATGGGGCATTCTCTCCTCCTCCCCACGTACAATATAGATTTACAAGTAAAGAGCACACTTTCTAAGCATAAAGGATGTGTTGATTTTATTTTTATCTTCCCATGACACTCAGTAATGGGCTCTAAGTCAAACTAGTCTCAACAGATGTTGATTAAATACAAAGAAGAGGCAGATGATGTATTTTAGGCTCTATGCAAGCAAATTAGTGGCTATTTTTAGAAATTTGCTCTTTGAAAAGTCAATTTATTTAATTTTTTCTTATTTTAACATATGATGTAATAATCCAGTGCATTCTTTGTTTCGTTTCTGAAGACAGTTCTGTAGATTCACTTGCAGTAAAATGTTAGCGATATTTCTCAATAAGCAGGATGATACTTACATTTATGCTTGATATAAATGCAGTGAATTAGCATATGCATTTACACTCTGCCTGGATGGCTTGGGGGTCTCACGTGCTAGAGATACAACTACAGCACAAAAGGATAAAAATTGTCCTCAAAACATTTTTATTAAACACTTACTTTATGCAAGGCACCTTACCATGTGCATATTAATATGCACTTTACCAGATTGTGCTCATCAGTTAAAACTTGACCTGATAGAATTTGAAATACTTCACCTTGGCAAGTTCAGCATATTGGTCTTCCTGCTATTTCTGCATCACAAATTGTATTTTTGAACAGCTCAGTCAATAACCTTACCACATTGGGAAGCCATGGAAAGAATACAGACATAAGCAGACCAGATTCTTCTGCACACTGTAATCTTGAATAAGTTACTTCTAAGTCTCTAGTTTTCTTGTCTGAAACAGAGGGCATTAAACTAGATCATCCTGAAGATTTTGTCCCTGAATCACTCTAGGATGATGATATTAAAAAATCTGAATCTGCATATTAAAATCTAATCTTATTATTGAAAATGGAACAAAAATTTATTTTAAAATGTGTTAAAGATTGCGTTAAAAAAGGCAACCAATATTCTTAAGAAGTAAAAGTAGAGAAGTTAGTCTTTTGGGACTCTTAATTTGGAGAACTTGCATTTCATATACACACTCCAGTGTTCTTGCCTGGAGAACCTCAGGGACGTGGGAGCCTGGTGGGCTGCCATCTCTGGGGTCATGCAGAGTCGGACACAACTGAAGCGACTTAGCAGCAGCACCAGCATTTCATATAACCCTAAGAAAATGTATCTGAATATTACTATGATAAATTAAAGATTCTGGATAGCATGACGGGATGCTGGAGATTGTGTTGTGCGTATAGAATCTACTGGGCTGAATAAGTAATTTGATTAATAATGAATATGTAATAGCAGCACCTGCACTATTTCAAGCATCAATCAATGGTTTGATTAATGACTTTTGGAGGGATAAGAAGCAAAGTTTATTTTAAAAAGAATTCTAAGAAAGATGCCTGAAGGTGGCATAATGATTGCACTCAAGTATCTGTTTTTGCCCTGATACAAATAAGATGTGACTATATGATCCAGTGAACCAAAAATATTGACAGTTATTAGAAAATATGAGCATATCTCTCTTCCTTTCTTAGAGATTTATTCTTCTGTGGAGTTCCCCATCTGTGCTTTCTGTGAAAGTAATAATCACCTTTCATGTGTGGGGGCTTTAAAGATAACAAATAAAATAGTTAATTTTATTTACACAATCACTAGAGAAAGTAGGCACACGTTTTCTTATTTCACAGATGTAGGAATAAAAGCTTGGACAGCTTAAGTGCTCTGGTAAATGGCACAGCCCACATAAGAACCTAGGTCAGCCTGTCCCCACAGCCATGCATTAAATTGCTTCCTATTTAATTCTTGTAAATTGCTTCTGTGGCCATCATTGCAGAACATCTTTCAGTGAAAGAGTTTTATGCACATCGACACCTTTAAGAACAATGGCAATATCTATCCTTTATAAGATGACACTCCTTCCCCACTCCTTTTGGAAGAGAAGTGGGTGTTTTATTTGACTCTTCTATCTTTTCTCTGGCTTGGCCTGTCCTCAGAAAAGGTACATTCTTGTTCTCTCTAGGTCATATGATAAACCTAGAGAGAATGACCCTGTCCCGGAAGAGAATGGATGGCAGTTACTCAAAGCTGAATGGGTAGGCAAATGTCAGTGATTTGGGTGGAGGCTAGCAAGCAGTTATAACTGTAAGTCACATTCTCCAATTTAATTGAATAGCTTTTAATTGACAAAAATATTGACATTTTGATCTGGTTTTCTCTTACTCCTGAATGCATCTCTTAATTGATTCCAAATGCTACAGAAGATGAATAAGGTGCTGTTTGGCCCACTAAAACACTAACATAAGCCTTAATGATTAATTTTGCTAACTATCTCTATTATGAAGATAATAGTGGGCACTTTTAAATGAATAAGAAATGTTCTTATAGTCTATGAGTAAGAAATATACCCAATTGTAGTATCAAGTATCTCTGATCCAAATAACTGAATTCCTCTTCTGTTTATTATTTCATACAACCCCACAGAAAGTGCTCAAAAGTTCCAAGCAATTTTTCTTTTCAAATATAAGGCTTGTGGATTGCTTGAGGCAGGACTTGACTATAGACCAAAGTTTTAGCATTAACTGGAATTTACACAACAGGTCAAGACAGATCTAGCAAGGAAGATTAGAGGAATCCTAGAATAGTGGGTAACTGTCATCAAAGAGGGCCAGCAGGAGACTTCAAAAAAGCATGGGTAATACCTGAAATAAGAACATTATGTAAGGATAATTTAATAACCCTGAATCCAGGTAGGCAGTCCAGTAGTGGAACTCAGGGTGGACTTGGATCAGTTGAGATCCAACCTCAGTAGGGCTTCAGCCTTTAGAATGTTAAAGCAGAGTAAGGTACACCTTGGTCTATACTCCAAGTTAGGGACTTAGCATAAAATAAAGACAAAGATCAAGTTTATAGAAGGAAGACTGTTGGTTAAAAGGAAAATAGGAAAATGTCAGTAAAAGTTATAAGGCTGGAGTGGCAAGTCTGATTCGTTTCTTGGTCACCAAGCTGTTTATTAAATGATGACTGTACTCTCTGGTAGCTCAGCTGGTAAAGAATCTGCCTGTGATGCAGGAGACCCCGGTTCAATTCCTAGGTCAGGAAGATCTCCTGGAGAAAGGATAGACTAGCCACTCCAGTGTGCTTGGGCTTTCCTAGTAGCTTAGATGGTGAAGAATCTGCCTGCAGTGTGGGAGACCTGGGTTTGATCCCTGGGTTGGGAAGATCCCCTGGAGGAGGGAACAGATACCCACTCCAGTGTTCTTACTTGGAGAATTCCATGGACAGAGGAGCCTGTCATGCTCAGTCCATGGGGTCACAAAGAGTTGGACATGACTGAGCAACTTTCACTCACTCAGGCACTCATATTTGCTAATAGAATCTAATTCAGAGCTAAGCCTAGAAATCAGAGTTATATTGTCCTAGTGTTAAGGACTAGGGCAAGGATCCAGTACAAGTATTACCACAGTATTCATGGCAATGTCATGATTCCAGGGGTTATTGGTGAACATTGGTGAAGAGATAATCATGATATCTCTTGGTCTTGGGCTCCAAAATCACTGCAAATGGTGATGGCGCTGTGAAATTAAAAGATGATTGATCCTTGGAAGAAAAGCTATGACAAACCTAGACAGCATATTAAAAAGCAGAGACATTACTTTGCTGACAAAGGTTCATCTAGTCACAGCTATGGTTTCTCCAATAGTCATGTGTGGATATAAGAGTTGGACCATAAAGAAGGCTGAGCGCTGAAGGACTGATGCTTTTGAACTGTGGTGTTGGAGAAGACTCTTGAGAGTCCCTTGGACTGCAAGGAGATCAAACCAGTCCATCCTAAAGGAAATCAACCCTGAATATTCACTGGAAGGACTGATGCTGAAACTGAAGCTCCAATAGTTTGGCCACCTGATGTGAAGAACCTGCTCATTGGAAAAGACCCTGATGCTGGGAAAGATTGAAGGCAGGAAGAGAAGGGGACAACAGAGAATGATAAGGTTGGATGGCATCACCGACTCAGTGGACATGAGTCTGAGCAAGCTCTGGGAGTTGGTGATGGACAGGGAAACCTGGTGTGCTGCAGTCCATGGGGTCACAGAGTCAGACACAGCCGAGAGACTGAACAACAACAACAATGTCCTTATAGTATAATGAGTGATAGAGATAGGTACTCAGGGACTTATAATACAAAATTGTATAAAATTATATTAAAGAGACCCCTGAAACAGACTTAATCTGTCATGAAAATTTTCATGTAGAAAGTGTTTTTAAGTAGATAACTGAGGGATGATTAGAGATTTGCCAGCTGATGGCAGAAGGATGGCATGGGGAAGAGAAGAAATAGTTCTAGTCAAAAGGAACAGTATGCATTCTTAGAATTTAGCGAGCTCGTGCTGCATTTGAGGACCTCCTAAACTAAGCATAATCAGCTTGATAATCAGTAATATGCAACACATGTAAACATCCTCAGACTCATTTTTTTTCCATTTCTAACCTATTTCTGATTTAATTTGACTTCCAGCAGCCCATCTCACAAACAATATCAAAGCTAGTTATGAGAGAGGATACCGTGGCTAAATTCTTCATGGATAGTAAAAAGTTGGCTGTATGTTTGGATCACCTTGTCATCTTGATTGCTCTAGAGGAAAAAGGAGTAATAGTTAGAAACTGAGGAAGATGAGCATTTAAATAAATGCACTCAAATTCACATGCAGAAGGTGAGGCAATGATGGTGGTTTAGTCGCTAAGTCGTGTCCGACTTTTGTGACCCCATGGATTGTAGCCCACCAGGCTCCTCTGTCCATAGGAATTCCCAGGCAAGAACACTGAAATAAGTAGCCATTTCCTTCTCCAGGGGATCTTCCTGACCCAGGGATTGAACCAGAGTCTCTTCCACTGCAAGCAGTTTATAACCAGGCAGGGTTAACCAGTGACATTTATAGATGATTACAGTCAACTGAGTACCCTCACCCATTTTATTTCATTTTGGATTTACATTAACTCAGAAGGATAGGAGAGGATCAGTATGAGACACTAGTGGGTCTCAGGTGCTTTCTGGATGGCACATGTGAGGACTCAAACCAAGTGTTCTACTAAGGCCTTTTTTCATCATAAACCATTATGTCTCCAAACCTCACTAAAGCAGATGAACAAATTATCATAATGTTCAGTTACTGGTCCTTTTCTATGACATCTTTCCTATAGGGAAAGAATTTCATATTCAGCCATATAAGCAATGACTATCCCAAGTATGTGTGAATTGGAAACAGTATTACAAGCAATAAAAATCTACTATAGGCCAAGATTGTGTGAGATTCTGAGAGGGTTACATGGAAAGGAAGAAAAATGGAGTTATTTGATAAATACACATGAAAAAACTGGAGAACTATCAATCGTGTGATACTAAATGAAAATGCAGTAGGCATTGAACCTCATATTGAAAAAGATAGGCTGTAAAAAAGGCAGTCTGTTAATTCACATATGGTTTAGATACAGGTAAACAGTTTTGCAATAAGCACAACTAATTTGTTGTCCAGAGGAACTAAAAATGGTCATATTTCCTGGTAAAGCAACAAGAAAATGTCAAATTTTAATGACAGAAAGATACAATTAGAAAGGAATTATGCTAAAAGGAAAATCAGCTCATGTAGTTTACTTGTAAAATTTGGCTTATTTTACTCTCTCCCAAGTAGCACATTGTGCTGTATCAAGGTATTTCTTCTAGCTTACCAGATGAAGTCATCATTGATTCCATTCACA
Organism: Dama dama; assembly: GCF_033118175.1. Taxonomy (NCBI): domain Eukaryota; kingdom Metazoa; phylum Chordata; class Mammalia; order Artiodactyla; family Cervidae; genus Dama; species Dama dama. The sequence continues at coordinate 30,502,360 of NC_083714.1, forward strand.
TTATTGCATTAAAAATCTATGAGAACATTTTGTTCTACAAGAAATGCAAAGTAGCTGTAGCTATACAAGAAAAATGAAATGGCTCAGTGGGGGATTTTATTTTGGTTTGAAATGGGTAACATGCAGGATTTGTTTTGATTTATCAGAAAAACAAAATAAAAAAAAAAACATAAAGTCATGAGATGTACACATGGTACATGGTGGAGACATTTGTGAATAGTAACAGTTCTGCTAATTGGTTCAATCCACAGGAAGCAGTGCCATCCCAAATATGTCAGCTTTTTAGACAGCAGATTTTTTTTTAAAATTAGCAGTGATATAAATTAAGGTGACACAGGGCATCTTCTTATTATCAAGGGATCCCAGATGTATTTGTATTGTAAATGACAGAATTGCTGCCACTGCCACCCAACTGTCCCCACAGGAATGAGTGGTTTCAGTGAGTGAAGACAGCCCTGAAAGAGCATGCAAAATGTGACATTTATCTCTTGACTATTTGGAAATTATTTGATACCCCTGGGGCACATCCACCTCACGCTCACTTTCATTGTTCTGTCACTGTTCTCAAAATGGACAAGAGCAAGCCTGAAAGGTCTTTATAAAACCATTTTTCCCTGTGTGCTGAGGTCACATTTCCTTAGCTATGGGTCTATAGATAATGGAATCGGCTGTACGTAGCCTTGACCAGTGACTTTCCAGCCTGTTTTTATTTTGACCTGTGGTAAGAAATAGTGAAAATATATTTTATATAGACTGTATAAACACACACACACTCTGAAAAATATTTTAATGGAAATTTACTATGTGCAATGCTTGCTGACATTTTTTATTCTATTTATATTTTAACTGCTGGTTGCAGCCTATTCAATTTATTTCAAGACTCATAATGTATTTCTACTTGTAGTTTCCAAAAACATTGGTCAAGGAAGCTCTCATGCTATCAGATCAACTGTTTCCAACCTATTTCTTCACTAGATAACAAAACAAGAATAGAAGGAACATACCTCAACATAATAAAAGCTATATATGACAAACCCACAGCAAACATTATCCTCAATTGTGAAAAACTGAAAGCATTTCCCCTAAAGTCAAGAACAAGACAAGGGTGCCCACTCTCAGCACTACTATTCAACATAGTTTTTGAAGTGTTGGTCACAGCAATCGGAGCAGAAAAAGAAATAAAAAGAATCTAGATAGGAAAAGAAGAAGTAAAACTCTCACTGTTGGCAGATGACGTGATCCTCTACATAGAAAACCCTAAAGTCTCTACCAAAAAATTACTAGAGCTAATCAATGAATATACTAAAGTTGCAGGATATAAAATTAACACACAGAAATACCTTGCAATCCTATACACTAACAACGAGAAAACAGAAAGAGAAATTAAGGAGACAATGCCATTCACCATTGCAACAAAAAGAATAAAATACTTAGGAGTACATTTACCTAAAGAAACAAAAGACTTATATATAGAAAATTATAAAACACTGATGAAAAAAATCAAAGAGGACACAAACAGATGGAGAAATATACCGTGTTCATGGATTGGCAGACTCAATATTGTGAAAATGAGTATACTACCCAAAGCAATTTATAGATTCAATGCAATCGCTAGCAAGTTACCAACGGTATTTTTCAGAGAATTAGAACAAATAATTCCACAATTTGTATGGAAATACAAAAAGCCTCGTATAGCCAAAGCAATCTTGAGAAAGAAGAATGAAACTGGAGGAATAAACCTGCCTGACTTCAGGCTCTACTACAAAGCCATAGTCATCAAGACAGTATGGTACTGGCACAAAGACAGAAATATAGATCAATGGAACAAAATAGAAAGCCCATAGATAAATCCACATACCTATGGACACCTTATCTTTGACAAAGGAGGCAAGAATATACAATGGAAAATGACAACCTCTTTAACAAGTGGTGCTGGGAAAACTGGTCAACCACTTGTAAAAGAATGAAACTAGAACACTTTCTAACACCATACACAAAAATAAACTCAAAATGGAATAAAGATCTAAATGTAAGACCAGAAACTATAAAACGCCTAGAGGAAAACATAGGCAAAACACTCTCTGACATAAATCACAGCAAGATCCTCTATGACCCACCTCCCAGAATATTGGAAATAAAAGCAAAAATACACAAATGGGACCTAATTAAACTTAAAAGCTTTTGCACAACAAAGGAAACAATAAGCAAGGTGAAAAGACAGCCCTCAGATTGGGAGAAAATAATAGCAAATGAAGAAACAGACAAAGGATTAATCTCAAAAATATACAAGCAACTCCTGCAGCTCAATTTCAGAAAAATAAATGACCCAATCAAAAAATGGGCCAAAGAACTAAACAGACATTTTTCCAAAGAAGACATACAGATGGCTAACAAACACATGAAAAGATGCTCAACATCACTTATTATCAGAGAAATGCAAATCAAAACCACAATGAGGTACCATTACACGCCAGTCAGGATGGCTGCTATCCAAAAGTCTACAAGCAATAAATGCTGGAGAGGGTGTGGAGAAAAGGGAACCCTCTTACACTGTTGGTGGGAATGCAAACTAGTACAGCCACTATGGAGAACAGTGTGGAGAATTCTTAAAAAACTGGAAATAGAACTGCCATATGACCCAGAAATCCCATTTCTTGGCATACACACTGAGGAAACCAGATCTGAAAGAGACACGTGCACCCCAATGTTCATCGCAGCACTGTTTATAATAGCCAGGACATGGAAGCAACCTAGATGCCCATCAGCAGACGAATGGATAAGGAAGCTGTGGTACATATACACCATGGATATTACTCAGCCATTAAAATGAATTCATTTGAACCAGTCCTAATGAGATGGATGAAACTGGAGCCCATTATACAGAGTGAAGTAAGCCAGAAAGACAAAGACCATTACAGTATACTAACACATATATATGGAATTTAGAAAATGGTAATGATAACCCTATATGCAAAACAGAAAAAGAGACACAAATGTACAGAACAGAATTTTGGACTCTGTGGGAGAAGTCGAGGGTTGGATGTTTCAAGAGAACAGCATCAAAACATGTATATTATCTAGGGTGAAACAGATCACCAGCCCAGGTTGGATGCATGAGACAAGTGCTCAGGCCTGGTGCACTGGGAAGACCCAGAGGGACTGGGTAGAGAGGGAGGTGGGAGGGGGGAACAGGATGGGGAACACATGTAAATCCATGGCTGATTCATGTCAATGTATGACAAAAACCACTACAATATTGCAAAGTAATTAGCCTCCAACTAATAAAAATAAATGGAAAAAATATTTTATATATTATTAACACTTATTTCCTTATTTCTGTAGAAGGAGAGTTTGAACTTTCAGATATCATTAGAGTTACAAAGGGAAAGTCAAATGTTCAAATTATGGGCTTTGGGGGTAGAATTTTGGAATGTAATTAATACAGAAAGCTAATTATTATAAGGACATCATCTTGATTAATTGCAGAAGTGTTTTCTCCAAGTTCTTTTCTTGGGTTACCTTATTTAGGCATATTTTACTGGATATAGGCAATGGACAGACTGCTTCCAAATAGGAAAAGGAGTATGTCAAGGCTGTATATTGTTACCTTGCTTAATTAACTTATATGCAGAATACATCATGAGAAATGCTGGGCTGGAGGAAGCACAAGCTGGAATCAAGATTGCTGGGAGAAATATCAATAACCTCAGATATGCAGATGACACCACACTTATGGCAGAAAGTGAAGAAGAACTAAAGAACCTCTTGATGAAAGTGAAAGAAGAGAGTGAAAAAGTTGGCTTAAAGCTCAACATTTAGAAAACTAAGATCATGGCATCTGGTCCCATCACTTCATGGCAAATAGACGGGGAAACAGTGGCTGACTTTATTTTTCTGGGCTCCGAAATCACTGCAGATGGTGGTTGCAGCCATGAAATTAAAAGATGCTTACTCCTTGGAAGGAAAGTTATGACCAACCTAGACAACATATTAATAAGCAGAGACTTTACTTTGCCAACAAAGATCCATCTAGTCAAGGCTATGGTTTTTCCAGTAGTCATGTATGGATGTGAGAGTTGGACTCTAAAGAAAGCTAAGCACAGAAGAATTAATGCTTTTAAAGTGGGGGGTGTTGGAAAAGACTCTTGAGAGTCCCTTGGACTGCAAGGAGATCCAACCAGTCTATCCTAAAGGAGATCAGTCCTGGGTGTTCATTGGAAGGACTGATGTTGAAGCTGAAACTCCAATACTTTGGCCACCTAACGTGGAGAGCTGACCCATTTGAAAAGACCCTGATTCTAGGAAAGATTGAAGGAAGGGGGAGAAGGGGACGACAGAGGATGAAATGGTTGGATGGCATCACCAACTCAATGGACAGGGGTTTGGATGGACTCCGGGAGTTGGTGATGGACAGGGAGGCCTGGTGTACTGTGGTTCATGGGGTCACAAGGAGTCAGACATGACTGAGTGACTGAAATGAACTGAACTGAATGATCAAATAAAGTATAACCTCCCAAATCTAGTTTTACTTGGATTAGGTAAATTCAGCTGAATGATAATTCAAGTAATATAGAGAACAGTCTTTTGGGGATTTCTTTTGCTTAGAGATGAGCTGTTTCTTTGCCCCATATATTGAGGAGATAGACTACAATACATACTAATGTGTTGGAACAATTCAGACATTTTAAGTGAATGATAAACAGTAGATTCTGAAAGTGAAGTGAGGTCTTTCAGTCGTGTCCAACTCTTTGCGACCCCATGGACTGTAGCCTACTAGGCTCCCCCATCCACAGGATTTTCCAGGCAAGAGTACTGGAGTGGGTTGCCATTTCTTTCTCCAGAGGATCTTCTCAACCCAGGGATTGAACCCAGGTCTCCTGCATTGTAGGCACATGCTTTACCATCTGAGCCAAAAGCGAAGTCTCTGAAGGAAGAGCTGGAGACATTTCCTCACACTAACCAGCTGACCTTACAAAAAAGGTGAGTGGATCTCAAATTTTGACTGGCTGAGGCCAAATTAATGAGTGAATTTTATTTCTACTCTTTTGCTCTCAAGAGTGGCCTACACACACTAAAGACTAAACTACAAGCAGACACAGCAGACTAAACTACACAGCAGACTAAACTACAAGAGATTTTTGCTCAAACCCTAAAAATAAATTTTGGATGTTTCTGTCAAGTCAGCCACAATGTGTTGTAAGTACGACATTGTGTCATGAGTAGTCAAGTGTGGAACCGTTATTATGGAGAAGCATACATTCTGGTCAGAACTGTTGATTTGATAGAAATCTGTGTGCATAATATGAATCTCCCTTGACAATTTTCAAACTAAGTCATCATGTAGTTTAACATTTTAATAATATCTGTTAAAGTGATCTGAAATTTGATTATTATTTAAAATATTTTACATTATGAATCCGAGTAATAGAAATTTGGTAACTCAAGACAAACAGATTTTCAAACAACTTACTGAATATATGGACACATTTCTATATTTCCTTTAAGATATAGAGTTGAATTTATTTTAAGGGTGTCATTTTGTCTACTCTGACCGATATATATTTTAACTTACCCAATTTCCTCCTCTTTTGTTATAAATCATAAATGTTATTTGCCTTTTAGTGACTAGCCCTACATCCTAGTCTTAATTCAAACAATTTAAGTTAATAATTTTATTCACAATAACTAACATGAAAGAAAACTGGAATAAATGAAAGTGAAAGTTATGAGTCTGATTCAAAAAGCAAGTGACACAAAGGCTAATAGCTATTATATTTGGTGTTTATGTGAGTCATAAGTTTCATCACTGACTATTATTTCTCTAGCTTAGTTTTATTATCATCCTTTGAGTGACAAGACATTTTATCCTAATTCATGTTCTTTTCCAGCTGAAGGTAATAAAGGCTTATTTTTATTCAACAAAGCAGTACTTTGTGATTTTGCTCTTTCCCTGATAGTGTCTTTCAGTCTTCTTAATGCTTTTCTGTCGTCCACTACATAAAGGAAAGATGAATAATTTCTTTCAAATCAATACAGTATTTACACAAGACTCCACAAACAAGTCCTCATTTCATCTGGAGCCAAAAATAATGCAAAGGTGAAGAATAAAATTTAACATTATGGTTATATTCTACTGACTTGTCCATTTTCTGATATAGATTAGTCAATTAAGTACAATGTGTAAAAAGTAGACAAAAGATAATCTCAGATGTCTCACCACCTACTATGCTCTCTTCAATGTTCCAGTTATTATTCACAAGAAAAACACAGATGACTTGGTGTGTCAGTCAAAAAGGTGTAAAATACCAATAGAAAAAATTCTGTCTTTGGATGCATACGAATGATAAATCTATTTCCAAAAAGATGTTATGAACCAGTGACTGGCAAATTAATTTTTGTTTACAGTGTAATACTGGTAAAAAAAATCTGTGGCAATCATGAAGGGATTAAAAATATCAAAAAAATTTCCAAAACAATATTTAACAAACAATGTGTAATTGTGATAATATCACTACTACAGCAATATGATGTCTCACAGTATTTGGCAGAGCAGCTCCATTAATTGCACTATTCACTTCATGGATTTTAGGCATGTTGTTAGTTTTTGCTTAAAGGTGTTTAATGCCCTGATCTCACTGTCCTGTATTCAAACAAGACAAAATGTCTCCATGTTTCAAAAAATGTATAATTATTATTTATTTGGTTTGACTTTATATCTGATAAAACTTTCTGTAAGACAATGCTCACTTAATAGGAGGAAAGATATATTTTACACAGTAATCAAAATTTGGCAGCATAAAAGTTGCCATGGGTTACTTCTTATGGACACAGTTTTAGGTCCTCTTTTTAAAATAGTAACTATTGTCCTCAATTCAAACTGATGGACCTGAAGGAAAAGTATTTTTATATTCATGGGACATTGTCATTTTAGCCACCAAGACGACTCTAGATCTCTTCATAACATTATCTGAGATCTATGTGTCCTAAAAATCTGTGTCACCATTACAATTATTATTATTATTACTTTAATTAGGATATTTCTAAATTTTCATAGGAGTAATAATACTATTGGGAAGTGAAAATCACTCAGTTGTGGCCGACTCTTTGTGAGCCACGTGCCAGGCTTTCCTGTTCATCACCAACTCCCGGAGCTTGCTCAAACTCATGTCCGTTGAGTCGATGATGCCATTCAACCATCTCATCCTCTGTCATCCTCTTCTCCTCCTGCCTTCAATCTTTCCCAGCAACAGGGTCTTTTACAATGAGTCAATTCTTCACATCAGGTGGCCAAACTATTGGAGTTTCAGCTTCAGATCAGTCTTCCCAATGACTATTCAGGACTGATTTCCTTTAGGATGGACTGGTTTGATTTCCTTGCAGTCCAAGGGCCTCTCAAGAGTCTTCTCAAACAATTCAAAAGCATCAGTTCTTCAGTGCTCAGCCTTCTTTATGATCCAACTCCCACATCCATACATGACAACTGGAAAAACCATAGCTTTGACTATCTGGACCTTTGTCAGCAAAGTAATGTCTATGCTCTTTAATATGCTGCCTAGGTTTGTCATAGCTTTTCTTCCAAGGAGCAGTCATCTTTTAACTTCATGGTTGCAGTCACCATCTGCAGTGATTTTGGAGCCCAAGAAAATAAATTCTCTCACTGTTTCCATTGTTTCCCCATCTATTTGCCATGAAGTGAGGGGACCAGATGCCATGATCTTTGTCTTTTGAATGTTGAGGTTTAAGCCAACTTTTTCACTCTCCTTTTTCACTTTCATGAAGAGACTCTTTAGTTCCTCTTTGACTTCTGCCATAAAGGTGGTGTCATCTGCATATCTGAGGTTATTTATATTTCTCCCAGCAGCCTTGATTCTAGCTTGTGCTTCATCCAGCCTGGCATTTTGCATGATGTACTCTGCATATAAGTTAAATAAGCAGGGTGACAATGTACAGCCTTGACGTACTCCCTTCCCTATTTGGAACCAGTCTGTTGTCTCATGTCCAGTTCTAACTGTTGCTTCCTGACCTGCATACAGGTTTCTCAAGAGGCAGGTCAGGTGGTATGGTATTCCCATCACTTTAAGAATTTTCAACAGTTTGTTGTGATCCACACAGTCAAAGGCTTTAGCATAGTCAATGAAGCAGAAGTAGATGATTTTTCTGGAATTGTCTTGCTTTTTCTATGATTCAATGGATGTTGGCGATTTGATCTCTGGATATTTCTACATAAATCAATGTAGTTTGTGGAACAGTAGTGGAAATATCAATAGAAAAATAAAGACCTCGACTCCTTATATAAATCTCTTAAAATCTATTGTAAACATACTAGTGGTAGGGGCAAATTGGATAATTTAAAAGTTATTTTTCTGTTTTAAAATTGTATTACTCATATATGCCTCAAAATAGTAACCCAAGGTACATATTATATATAGCAGTTATATTTATGTCCATAACACAATTGAAAGAATTGAGACTCAAGGAGTTTGTGACTTATCCAAAGAAGCATAGCAACTCAGTTACAAAGATTTTCCTGGGTTTATTTACTGTAATTGCCTACATTTTAGCAAAACTTACCTGTATAAAATTTCTCAAGGTCTGTATTATAAAATATCTTAAAATTATATAAATGTGGTATATCAGAGTACAGTTTAACTTGCCTCTTTTATTTTACCTGAATATGAGTTGCTTATGTTCTATATCTTTGAATAGGTAACTATGTTTACAAAACATAACTGTAAGTTGTAAATGTCATTTTGAAACAGGTATTATGTAACAGAGGTATTGAAACCATTTTTCAGTATCAACAATTTATCATTAACCAGGAAATACAGATTTGGATTCCAAACTGGGAGGCCCAAGGGGATATTTTCTTCATTCAGCAGGCAAAACAATCTTTCATACAGCCTAAGCTCATGTATTTTTTAGGAAATTTGGAAAACAGGTTGTAGTGGTTACAAATGAAAACAAAACATTTTGAAACCAGGATCAATAGTAAAAAAAAAAAATGGCTTTATAAACTGTGTTGTAGTTTTCCTTCCTCCTGCCTTGGCTTATCCCACATTCAATTCTGCCACTCCCTAGTGCCTGTCCATTAAATTTGAAAGAGTAAGAAAGGTGTTTTGTAAAATATTAGTTGATGTTACCCAGAGCAAGAAAAACTGCCTTAGCAAATTAGAGATGAATGAACTTATTGAAACTGTGCATTTCTTCCAAGTACTGAATAGTAAGAGATATTTCCTCATCAAGGAGCTAAATATCTCATTATGACAAATTGCTTGTTATTTTCTATAAATGGTGTACTTTTGGATTTGTTAAAGGTGAGCCCTGGGTTGGGACGACCCCCTGGAGGAGGGCATGGCAACCCACTCCAGTATTCTTGCTTGGAGAAAACCCATGGACAGAGGAACTTGACTGGCTACAGTTCATGGGGTTAGAAAGAATCTGATATGATTTAGCAAGTAAGCACAGCACAAAGGCACAAGAGGGTAGAAGTCTTATTAATTATTTTTTTCTTTCCGTTCGGTTCTCAAAATGACTTTAAATGTTCCTCATTTCTCAATGCTGATTGGCAAATATGAGAAAAATATGAGAAAATATGAGAAAAAATGAGAGAAATATGAAAAAATATGAGAAAAAAATGATGGCTAATTTTAAACTTATGGAAAACTAAGGAATGCCTGAGAAAACCCAAGCTATGAAGGGCAAAAAATTAGTTTCATCTGTAGTGAATTGTTAAATCTCCTATAGCTATCAACATTATCAACTATATCCTACAAAATTCTCACCTTTTTCATCAATCATCTTTTTAAAAAAATATTTATTTGACTGCACTGGGTCTTAGCTGTAGCATGTGGGATCTAGTTCCTTGACCAGAGATCGAACCAGGACCCCTGTATTGGGAGCTTGGAGCTTTAGCCTCTGGACCACCAGGCAAGTCCCTTCTTCAATCTTTAAAAAATATGCCAGTTGGTTTCCTGTCCTGTCGTTTAGAATACTATACATAAAGTATAAAATGGATACATAATTGTCTTTTGTTAGTAGCATTGCATGCATTTCAAACGTAGTAGGACAAGATTAAGAATGTGAGGTGATTCATGAACCATTCCTTGCCACTTTAACCTCCTTTGCCATTCCGTAACTTTTTATAGCTTTAAAAAATTTTTTTTAATTGGAGGATAATTGCTTTACAGTATTTTGTTGGTTTCTGCCATAAATCAACATGAATCAAACATGGGGGTGCATATGTCCCCTCCGTCTTTAACCTCCCTCCCACCTCCCACCCCATCCCACCCCTCTAGGTTGTCACAGAGCACCTGAATTGAGCTCTAAGCATCATACAGCAAATTTACAGATTATCTATTTCACATATGGTAATTTATATGTTTCCATGCTACTCTGTCAATTCTTTCCACCCTCTCCTTCCACTACTGTGTTCACAAGTCTGTTCTATATGTCTGCTTTTCCACTGTTGCCCTGCAAATAGGCTCATCCATACCATTTTCTAGATTCCATATATATGAATTAATATACAATATTTTCTTTCTCTTTCTGACCTCACTTTGCATATAATAGGTTCTAGGTTCATCCACTTCATTAGGACTGACTCAAATCTGTTCTTTTTTATGACTGAGTAATGTACCCTTGTGTATATGTACAACAACTTCTTTATCCACTCATCTGTTAATGAACACATAGGTTGCTTCCATGTCCTAGCTATTGTAAATAGTGCTGCAATGAACACTGGGGTACATGCATCTCTTTCAGTTATGGTTTTCTCAGGGTATGTGCCCAGTAGTGAGATTGTTAGGTCATATGGTAGTTTTATTCCTAGGTTTTTAAGGAATCTCCATACTGTTCTCCATAGTGGCTACACCAATTTACACTCACACCAGCAGTGCAAGAGGGTTCCCTTTTCTCCATACCCTCTACAGCATTTATTTTTTGTAGACTTATGATAGCCATTCTGACTGGTGTGTGGTGATACTTCATTGTAGTTTTGGTTTGCATTTCTCTAATAATGAGCAATGTTGAGCATCTTTTCATGTGTTTATTAGCCATCTATATTCTTCTTTGAAGAAATGTCTATTTAGGTCTTCTCCCCATTTTTTTTTGATTGTGCTATTTATTTTCCTGATGTTGAGTTATATGAGCTGCTTATATATTCTGGAGATTAATCCTTTGTCAGTTGTTTCATTTACAATTATTTTCTCCCTTCTCAGGGTTGTCTTTTAATCTTGTATATTTTTTCATTTGCTGTCCAAAAGCAAATGGACAAATTTAAGTTTAATTAAGTCCTATTTGTTTATTTTTGTTTTATTTCCATTACTCAAAGAGGATCTTGCTGTGATGTATGTCAAAGAGTGTAGCCCATATTTTCCTCTAAGAGCTTTATAGTTTGTGGCCTTACATTTAAGTCTTTAATTCATCTTGAGTTTATTTTTATGTATGATGTAGGTTTCCTCTAAGATCAGGAACAAGAGAAGGGTGGCCACTTTTGCCACTGTTATTCAACATAGTTTTGGAAATCCTAGCCATGGCAATCAGAAAAGAAAAAGAAATAAAATAAATCCAGATCAGAAAAGAAGTAACACTCTCACTGTTTGCAGATGACATGATACTATACTTAGAAAATCCTAAAGATTCCACCATAAAATTATTAGATCTAATCAATGAATATAGTGAAGTTGCAAAGTATAAAATCAATACACAGAAATCCCTTGCATCCCTATACATTAACAATGAAAAATGCGAAAGCTAAGAAATAATCTCATTCACCATTGCAACAAAAAGAATAAAATACCTAGGTATAAGCCTATCTAACGAGAAAAAGAGACCTGTATGCAGAAAACTACAAGACACTGATGAAAGAATCAAAGATGACACAACTAGATGGAGAGATATACCATGTTCTTGGATTGGAAGAATCAATATTGTCAAAATGACTATACTACCCAAAGTAATCTATAGATTCAATGCAATCCCTATCAAACTACCTTGGTACTTTTCACAGAACCAGAATGAAAAAAATTCAGTTTGTATGGAAACACAAAAGGTCCTGGATAGCTAACGCAATCTTGAGAAGGAAAAATGAAGTGGGAGGAATCAACCTTCCTGACTTCAGAGTATACTACAAAGCTACAGTCATCAAGACAGTGTGGTATTGGCCCAAAGGCAGAAATATAGACCAGTGGAACAAGATAGAAAGCACAGAGATAAACCTATGCACCTATGAGCACCTTATCTTTAACAAAGAAGGCAAGAATATACAATGGAGAAAAGACCACCTCTTCAGTAAATGGTGGGAAAACTGGACAACATGTAAAAGAATGTCATTCCCAATTTTTTTAAACAAAGTATATGAAACATGAAGCATTAAACCTAGTAGCAGTTCAGCAAGACTTATTTTATGAAGTTTGTTTTACTTAAACTTTTTTGCATAAGTGGCAGTCCCATTTCTTTATGCATTTTTCTTTACTTCCTTTCTGGATAGCTTGTATTTTCCCTAGATGTCTGTTGGTCATTAGTCAGTTGACATCAGACTACTTTTACACCTGTAACATTTGCCTTTGACCACACCTTTACCAGATATAGATAATCAGAAAATGCTCTGAAATGATTTTTCTAATTTGATTTTGTTCCCTTCTACCCCACTCCCTGGAGCTTCCCTGGTGGCTCAGAGGGTAAAGTGTCTGCCTTTTAGTGCCTTTTAGGCCTGGGGTTGATCCCCAGGTTGGGAAGATCCCCTGGAGAAGGAAATGGCCACCCACTCCAGTACTCTGGCCTGGAAAATTCCATGAATGGAGGAACCTGATAGGCTATGGTCTATGGGATCACAAAGAGTCACACCACACTCCAGGTCAGTGGTTGATTCATAATGTGATAATGTGATAGGTAATCCTTTGTTGGTTTTGCTGGTTTTCTACTAGCATGTATGTTGACTAACATTTGTTATTGTCTTCCATTAATCTCTAACTATTCCATGAGTGTTATTTTCACAATTCTGATTTCACTGAAAGCTAGAAATAAAATATTTAGTGCATATTTTCTGGCAATCATATTTCTCAAAAAAATTTTAACTTCTATATAAAATAATATTATTTTGCCATTGTCCTTTATACTTACCTAAAGGATATAATTTTGTTGTTTTTGTAATTATTTTAGGAGTTAATATATTGAAAGACTGGTGTGACTTAAAATGAGTCAAAATGACTCTAAATATACAACAACCTTGAAAGGAAAACCAATAAGAGCAAAATAAAAATTTTGACAATTGGCACTGTAGGAGATCCAGAGAAGGACAATCAAAACAGCCAACAGTGAAACTATTTCTAAAAAAAATTTACAAGTGTTCCAAATTGGCAGTCAGCAGTTCAATCAATTTAGTCTGAAAAACTATTTAGCTATTTTGTTTGGCACCGCAGTGTTGATATGGCACCAGAGTTTGATACATATGCAAACTAAACTATGTTGATAAAAATAACAAATATAATACCTTCAGATGAGGCAGGTACTTTCTGGTTGCCAAAGACCCATACCTATTGGCTGGCTTACCTGTCCATTTTATTCAACATAATGCTTCATATATTGCATATTATAATCATGGACTTTCTTATTTTGGCAAAACATTATTTCAATTCTTCATCCAAAGTATATCAATTCATTTTACTATCTAGATCACATTACTCTGGATATATACCCGTTTCTTCATGTTCCACTTAATTCTTATGATGAGAACTGGAGATGATAACTGGGTAGTTCTTAGCACTGCTCAGTGAATATTATTATCCTTGGTGCACATGACAATATTCTATTTCCCTATCCTCTAGGAGTTTGACTGGCCAAATAACTTACCTTGCCCAATGAATTGCCTATGTTAATGGCTTGTGTTACCTCAAGGTGAAAGATTCAAAGTCAGCATAGAATCCATGACAATCACTCTTTTTCCTCATTCACGGCGACCGTAAACAGGCTGCTCCACCAGTCTACATCTCAGAGTGAAGGCAACACTAGAGGGTCTACACTTTCCATTCTGGACATATAAACGGGCAAGAAATTAAAATGTATGATTAATATTTTAATTCATTGAGATTTGAATGTTGTTAATTATGACAGCACAATCTAGTTTATCTTGATTGATGAAGAAATTGTTACCATAAATGTGTGTTGCTTTCATATACATATGCAAACTAAACTATGTGGCAGTGACTTAAGAGATTAGGTAGCAGGCTATAAGAAACTGGAAGCTGAAAGGTGAAGATCAATGTTATTCAGTGGCACACTATCAGTAAAATGGCTGCTTATGACTGTTTGGAAAGCAGACCATGTCATAACTAGCCCTGGGATGGGCCTGGAGGCTGGATCTATCAGCAGGAGCCCTCCTATTGCCTGGAGCTATGGCAGATAGCCTGGTGGTTGGGGTGCACTGGGATCCTGAGGCCATAGGAGCTGGCTTGGCACTGGGGTGTGCCAGGAGCTTAGGACTATTGGAACTGGCCTGGCACTGGGGACAGCCAAGAGCCTAGATCTGTAGGAGTCCTCCTAAATCTTGGGTTCATGGTGCGGGACTGATACTGGTACTGTTCTGCTCCTCAAATCTGCATCTGTCACCTGTTTAATTTTTTTTCTCCATTACGGGAATGAGTGACAGGGACAATGTCATACTGTTTTTCCTACTCTTATTTCTGTGTTCCACCCAGGTTCTGTAATCCCTCATATGAAATCCTTAGTTTTGGGGAAGATGTTTTTGTGCATGAATAGTTGTTCAGACTGATATATCTGTGAGGAGAGGAGAACTAAAAACTCCTATCTAACATTTCCCTATTTCCATCTGGGAATGGAAATTGGCCTGGCACTGGGGACAGCCAAGAGTCAAGATCTGTAGGAATCCTCCTAAATCTTGGGTTCATGGTGCTGGACTGGTAGTAGTACCAGCCTGCTCCTCAGATCTAGACTCCTACAGATCTCGGCTCTTGGCTTTCCCCAGTGCCAGGCCAGTTCCCATAGTCCGAAGCTCCTGGCACACCCCAGTGCCAAGACAGCAAACCATCTCATCCTCTGTTGTCCCCTCCTCCTCCTGCCTTCAAACTTTCCCAGCATCAGGGTCTTTCCAAATGAGTCAATTCTTCGCCATCCAGTGGCCAAAGTGTTGGAGTTTCAGCTTCAGCATCAGTCCTTCCAATGAATATTCAGGACTGATTTCCTTTAGGATGGACTGATTGGATTATTTTTGCAGGTATGAGTAAAGTGAATTGAAAGTTTCCATAAAGTCATGGACTTGTTGGGGTGGAACAAGCAACTGCTTCTCAATTCCAAACAACAAATGAAAGAAATCAAGAAATGATTTAATTTACAAAGGCCTATTTAAACCATCCTAGTGATTAGATTCAAATTGAAGTTCTGGCTGTCATACCTAATGTTGACACAAATATAGATCAATGGAACAGAATAGAAAGCCCAGAGATAAATCCACGAACCTATGGACACCTTATCTTTGACAAAGGAGGCAAGGATATACAATGGAAAAAAGACAACCTCTTTAACAAGTGGTACTGGGAAAACTGGTCAACCACTTGTAAAAGAATGAAACTAGAACACTTTCTAACACCATACACAAAAATAAACTCAAACTGGATTAAAGATCTAAATGTAAGACCAGAAACTATAAAACTCCTAGAGGAGAACATAGGCAAAACACTCTCCGACATAAATCACAGCAAGATCCTCTATGACCCACCCCCCAGAAAATTGGAAATAAAAGCAAAACTAAACAAATGGGACCTAATGAAACTTAAAAGCTTTTGCACTACAAAGGAAACTATAAGTAAGGTGAAAAGACAGCCCTCAGATTGGGAGAAAATAATAGCAAATGAAGAAACAGACAAAGGGTTAATCTCAAAAATATACAAGCAACTCCTGCAGCTCAATTCCAGAAAAATAAATGACCCAATCAAAAAATGGGCCAAAGAACTAAACAGACATTTCTCCAAAGAAGACATACAGATGGCTAACAAACACATGAAAAGATGCTCAACATCACTCATTATTAGAGAAATGCAAATCAAAACCACAATGAGGTACCATTACACGCCAGTCAGGATGGCTGTTATCCAAAAGTCTACAAGCAATAAATGCTGGAGAGGGTGTGGAGAAAAGGGAACCCTCTTACACTGTTGGTGGGAATGCAAACTAGTACAGCCGCTATGGAAAACAGTGTGGAGATTTCTTAAAAAACTGGAAATAGAACTGCCATATGACCCAGCAATCCCACTTCTGGGCATACACACTGAGGAAACCAGATCTGAAAGAGACACGTGCGCCCCAATGTTCATCGCAGCACTGTTTATAATTGCCAGGACATGGAAGCAACCTAGATGCCCATCAGCAGATGAATGGATAAGGAAGCTGTGGTACATATACACCATGGAATATTACTCAGCCATTAAAAAGAATTCATTTGAACCAGTCCTAATGAGATGGATGAAGCTGGAGCCCATTATACAGAGTGAAGTAAGCCAGAAAGATAAAGAACATTACAGCATACTAACACATATATGTGGAATTTAGAAAGGTGATAACGATAACCCTATATGCAGAACAGAAAAAGAGACACAGAAATACAGAACAGACTTTTGAACTTTGTGGGAGAATGTGAGGGTGGGATATTTCAAAAGAACAGCATGTATACTATCTATGGTGAAACAGATCACCAGCCCAGGTGAGATGCATGAGACAAGTGCTCGGGCCTGGTGCACTGGGAAGACCCAGAGGAATCGGGTGGAGAGGGAGGTGGGAGGGGGGATCGGGATTGGGAATACATGTAAATCCATGGCTGATTCATATCAATGTATAACAAAACCCACTGGAAAAAAAATAATAATAATAAAAATAAAAATAAAAAAACCTTTCAATGGGTTAAGTTAGCATTCAATTACTTCAGTTGGATTCAGTTGCTCAATCATGTCTGACTCTTTCTGACCCCTTGGACTGCAGCATGCCAGGCCTCCCTGCCCATCACAAACTACCAGAGTTTACTCAAAATCATGTCCGTTGAGTCGGTGATGCCATCCAACCATCTCATCCTCTGGCGTGCCCTTCTCCTGCCTTAAATCTTTCCCAGCATCAGGATCTTTTCAAATGAGTCAGTTCTTTACATCTGGTGGCTCAAGTATTGGAGTTTCAGCTTCAGCATCAGTCCTTCCAATGAACATTCAGGACTGATTTCCTTTAGGATGGACTGGTTGGATCTCCTTGCAGTCCAAGGGACTCTCAACAACACAGTTCAAAAGCATCAATTCTTCAGCACTCAGGTTTCTTTATAGTCCAACTCTCACATCCATAAATGACTACTGGAAAAACCATAGTCTTGACTAGACAGACCTTTGTTGGCAAAGTAATATTTCTGCTTTTTAATATGCTGTCCAGGTTGGCCATAACTTTTCTTCCAAGGAGCAAGCGTCTTAATTTCATGGCTGCAGTCACCATTGGCAGTGATTTTGAAGCCCCCCAAAATAAAGTCTCTCACTGTTTCCATTGTTTCCCCATCTTTTTGCCATGAAGTGACGGGACCAGATACCATCATCTTAGTTTTCTGAATGTTGAGTTTTAAGCCAGTCTTTTCACTCTCCTCTTTCACTTTCATCAAGAGGCTTTTTAGTTCTTCTTCACTTTCTGCCATAGGGTGGTGTCATCTGCATATCTGAGGTTATTGATATTCCTCCTGGAAATCTTGATTCCAGTTTGTGCTTCATCCAGCCCAGTGTTTCTCATGATGTACTCTGCATATAAGTTAAATATCAGGGTGACAATATACAGTTTTGACATACTCCTTTCCATTTTTGGAACCAGTCTGTTGTTCCATGTCCAGTTCTAACTGTTGCTTCCTGACCTGCCTACAGATTTCTCAAGAGGCAGGTCAGGTGATCTGGTATTCCCATCTCTTTAAGAATTTTCCACAAGTTGTTGTGATCCACACAGTCAAAGGATTTGGCATAGTCAATAAAGCAGAGGTAAATGTTTTTCTGGAACTCTCTTGCTTTTCTGATGATCCAACAGATGTTGGCAGTTTGATCTATGTTTCCTCTGCCTTTTGTAAATCCAGCTTGAACATCTGGAAGTTCACAGTTCATAAACTACTGAAGCCTGGCTTGGTGAATTTTGAGCATTACTAGTTGTGAGATGAGTGCAACTGTGTGGTAGTTTGAGCATTCTTTGGCATTGCCTTTCTTTGGGATTGGAATGAAAACTGACCTTTTCCCGTCCTGTGACCACTGTTGAGTTTTCCAAATTTGCTGGCATATTGAATGCAACACTTTCAGAGATTCATCTTTTAGGATTTGAAATAGCTCACTGGAATTCAATCACCTCCACTAGCTTTGTTCATAGTGATGCTTCCTGAGGCCCACTTGACTTCACATTCCAGGATGTCTGGCTCTAGGTGAGTGATCATGTCATCATGATTATGTGGGTCAGACCACCTGACCTGCCTTGTGTGCACCAGGACCCAGGAGAAAGGAGCAGTGACTCCATAAAAGACTGACCCAGACTTGCCCATGAGTGTCCAGGAGTCTCTGGTGGAGGCATGGATCAGCAGTGGCCTGCTGCAGGATCGCAGGCACTGAGTGTAGCAGTGCATGCATGGAACCTTTTGAAGTAGGTTGCCATTATCTTCATTACCTCCACCATGAAGTTAAAGTGAAGTCGCTCAGTCCGACTTTTGCAACCCCACAGACTGTAGTCTACCAGGTTCCTCTGTCCATGGGATTTTCCAGGCAATAGTACTGGAGTAGATTGCCATTTCCTTCTCCAGGGGATCTTCCTGGCCCAGGGATCGAACCCGGGTCTCCAACATTGTAGACAGACGTTTTGCCATCTGAGCCACCAAGGAAGTCTATAGGAGCCACTATAGTTTGGCCCCAGGTAAATAACAGGGAGGGAACACAGCTCAACCCATCAACACAAAATTGGATTAAAGATTTACTCAGCATGGCCCCGCCCATCAGAACAAGACCCAGTTTCCCCCTCAGTCAGTCTATCTCATCAGGAAGCTTCCATAAGCCTCTTATCTTTCCCCATGGGAGGGAAGACAGTCTGAAAACCACACTCAGGGAAAACTAACCAATCTAATCACAAGGACTACATACTTGTCTAACTCAATGAAACTATGAGCCATGCCATGTAGAGCCACCTGAGATGGACAGGTCATGTTGGAAAGTTCTGACAAAATGTGGTCCACTAGAGAAGGGAATGGCAAACCACTTCAGTATTCTAGCCTTGAGAACCCCATGAACAGTATGAAAAGGCAAAAAGATAGGACGCTGAAAGATGAACTCTCCAGGTCGGTAGGTGCCCA
Organism: Dama dama; assembly: GCF_033118175.1. NCBI lineage: Eukaryota > Metazoa > Chordata > Mammalia > Artiodactyla > Cervidae > Dama > Dama dama. The sequence goes on from NC_083714.1 coordinate 30,521,705, forward strand.
ATATGCTACTGAATATCAGTAGATAAATAACTCCAGAAATAATGAAGAGATGGAGCCAAAGCAAAAACAACACCCAGTTGTGGATGTGACTGGTGATGGAAGTAAAGTCCGATGCTGTAAAGAGCAATATTGCATACGAACCTGGAATGTTAGGTCCACAAATCAAGGCAAATTGGAAGTGGTCAAACAGGAGATGGCAAGAATGAACATGGCATTTTAGGAATCAGTGAACTAAAATGGATTAGAATGGGTGAATTTAACTCAGATGACAGTTATATCTACTACTGTGGGCAAGAATCCCTTAGAAGAAATGGAGTAGCCATCATAGTCAACAAAAGAGGCCAAAATGCAGTACTTGGATGCAATCTCAAAAATGACAGAATGATCTCTGTTTGTTTCCAAGGCAAAACATTCAATATCATGGTAATCCAAGTCTATGCCCCAACCAATAATGTTGAAGAAGCTGAACAGTTTTATGAAGACCTATAAGACCTTCTAGCATCCAATAAATTCCTCCAGTTGACAAGATGGTTCAGGGGAAAAGAAATATTAGGCTTTTCCACCACAGCCTAATTGGCCCCAAAGTCTCTGCAATTATGTTAACAGATGCATGAGAACAAGATAGTGAAGAAATAGAGCAAATCTAAAGAAAGTAACAAGAAAATAATTCTGGGTGTAGACAGTAGCAGGTGTACCTGACTAGAATCAAATACGTAAAAAACCTAATCAGTTTTAAAGAAAATTGAGTTCCAAAGGAACCATCAAGGACTGCTTGTGCCCTCAAAATATTCTAGCTTATCCTAATTGATAATTGCCTTAAATTTGCTCTGAATATTGTCAAGAGGAATAAAACAGAATGATTGCCTCTCTTCTCACGAACTTTATAAGTCTATTAATTCTCCTTAAATTTTATATAAATAATCATTAATGTGTAATATAAATTTTATTAAGTAAAATTTAACAAATATTAAATGTAATATTTAATGCACATTTAATATTGATTTCATATAAGCTGAAAATATAAAAGGATTCAAAAAGGGCCCAAATATCAGAGCTGCTTATACATAATACATTATTAAAAATTATAAATGCTTTATAGTCCTGTTAGTAATAATGGTATTGCAGACAGACAAAAAAATTGGAGGCCCTATTTTTCTGTTAACTGATAAAGGATTGCAGAAGAAAACATAGAAGAAAATCTTTGTGAGTTGATGTTTTACAAAGATTTCTTAGATATGACATTTTGGAAAAGGCAAAATTACAGAGGCAGTAAGCTGTCAGTGGTTTTCAAGAATGGGAGGCAATACATGAGAATTTACTACAAAATGGTTTACAGGTTATTCTGATGTGAGATAAATGTTTTATGTCACTATTAGAGTGATGATGTCATTTATACATTTGTAAAACATGCTTATGCTTACATTCTTAAAGAGAGAAAATTTTATCAAAAGAAAATGACATAAAAATAAACCTTTTCTAAAAGCAGCCTCAGTAAATTCAAGTGATTGAAATCTATAATGAGTTTTTTTTTAAGTTCTGATTGTTTGAGAACCTTCTTATTGTGGCTATTTATAGTTTTACAGGTGGCATAAGTGGTAAAGAACCCATCTGCCAATGCAGGAGACATAGGAGATGCGGGTTCAAAACCTGGGTCAGCAAGATCCCCTGGAGGAGGGCATGGTAACCCACTCCAGTATTCTTGCCTGGAGAATCCCATGGACAGAGGAGCCTGGCAGGCTACAGTCCCTAGGGTCCCAAAGAATTGGACACAACTGAAGCAATTTAGCAAGAACACATGCATAGTTTTACAATCAGCCAGAAAACATAAAGCCTTATCCACTATTGACCTGACAAAGAACTACAGGGGAATAAACACTTTGCATATATAAGATATGGATTGAAAGTTATATTAACTCCACAGTATATCATACTTCCCTTCCCCCCTCTCTTCCCTCTTTTCTTCCTTCCTTATTCCACTTTATAAGTACTTATCAGGTACCTACCATTTGCCAGGAATCGTTCTAACCTCAGGGGAAATAGTGAACAAAAAGACCTAATTCTTGCCCTCATGCTGCATATATTATAGGAAAATTGTATTTAGTAAGATCTCCATGAATGGCAATTAAATTAATCCATTTCTGGTGCAACTTTTAAAATCTCCAGTGTTATTTTTGAAACAAGACTGCACATTTTTATAGAAGAAAAGCACAGAAATAATTATACCTAACATCTCTAGGTGGTTCACAATACTCCAGAATTGTGTTACTTTTCCCCTATATTAAACATAAAAGACATTTTCATGCAAAGCTTGGCTGATACATGCTTATCTGATCATTGTTAGTGCTTATCTGTTGCAATAAATCTGAAAATTAAAAAAAAAAAATCTAGGCAGTTTTCTTCCATTCATTAGAATAGCCATTATCTGAGGTAACTATTAGTAGGCTTGTTTCTGCTAATAAAAACGTTATGGCTTTTTCTTTCTTCATTTCAAGATGATTTCTTTCCTTAAAAGCTTTTCTGCATCCCATTCAAGAGCTATATTTATTTTCTTTCTCTTTTGGAAGAGTTTAATTTCCACAAAAGTGAAATTACCTAAAAAATTGTAGAATAGAAATTAAGTATCTTATTACAGTCATATATATATATATATATATATATATATACATACATATATATACACACACACACACATTGTAAATCTGTGTGTATGTGTGTGTGTGTGTATGACTGTAATAAGATACTTAATTTCTATTCTACAATTTTTTTTTCAGCCATGAAATTAAAAGATGCTTACTCCTTGGAAGGAAAGTTATGACCAACCTAGACAGCATATTAAAAAGCAGAGATATTACTTTGCCAACAAAGATCCATCTAGTCAAGGCTATGATTTTTCCAGTGGTCATGTATGGATGTGAGAGTTGGACTATAAAGAAAGCTGAGCACTGAAGAATTGATGTTTTTGAACTGTGGTGTTGGAGAAGACTCTTGAGAGTCCCTTGGACTGCAAGGAGATCCAACCAGTCCATCCTAAAGGAGATCAGTCCTGGGTATTCATTGGAAGGACTGATGTTGAAGCTGAAACTCCAATGCTTTGGCCACCTGATGCGAAGAGCTGACTCATTTGAAAAGACGCTGGGAAAGGTTGAGGGCAGGAGGAGAAGGGGACGCCAGAGGATGAGATGGTTGCATGGCATCACCGACTCAATGGGCATGGGTTTGGGTGGACTCTGGGAGTTGGTGATGGACAGGGAGGCCTGACGTGCTGGGGTTCATGGGGTCACAAAGAGTCGGACATGACTGAGCGATTGAACTGAACTGAACTGAACTGAACATTGTAAATCAACTATGAGTGATGTGTCTGACTCTTTGTGACCCCATGGACTATAGCCTGCCAGGCTCCTCTGCCCATGGAATTCTACTGGCAAGAATACTGGAGCTGGTTGCCATTTCCTTCTCCAGGACTATCAACTATAGTCCATTATAAAATAAAAATTAAAAACAGACAAAAATACTGCATATTACTTAGCAAAAATTAGGCTGTGTGGGTCTGTTTATATATTTTTATACATACTTCCCTCATGGCTCAGATGGTAAAGAATTTGTCTGCAATACAATAGACCTGGATTTAACCCCTGGGTTGGGAAGATCCCCTGGAGAAGGGAAAAGCCACCCATTCCAGTATACTTTCCTGGAGAATTCCATGGACAGAGGAGCCTGGTGGGCTCTAGTCCATGGGATAGCAGAGTCGGACATGACTGATAAACTTTCATAGACACACACATACATATCAACTTTATTCACTTTGCCCTTCTTAAGTAGAATTCTCCAAGGATTACGAGAAGGTCATCATCCTATAACTTTGCTAGGTTAAGAGTGCAGTTCTTTTAACTGTGCAAGGAGATACATTAGAACAATAGGGAAGACTATAGGTGTAATGGGCTTCTCTGGTGGCTAAGTGGTCAAGAACAGACACAGCCACATTTGTCAGTTTACCTATTATTTAATACTGCTTACAGTCTACAGCAAAATAGAGTAGTTTCAGCAATGACAGAATGGCCCACACAGCCTATTTTTCTTTTTCAATAAGTAAATCATGGTGTTTTTCTTTATATGTGTTTTTTTCATTCTTATTTTATATTATAGTATAGTTTAGTTATAATGTTTAGTTTCATGTGTGCAGCAAAGTAATTCAGTTATATATATACATCTATTTATTTTTGTTCAAATTCTCTTCCCATTTAGGTTATTACAGAATATTGAGCAGAGTTCCCTTTGCTATATAGTAGATCTTTGTTGGTTATCTGTTTTTAGTAGTGTGTATGCATCAATCCCAACTCCCAATTTATCCCTCCCCCCACCTTTCTTCTTTGGTGACCATAAGTTTATTTTCTATACCTTGATCCTGTTTCTGTTTTGTAAATAAATTCATACATATCTTTTTTTAGATTCCACATATAAGCAATATTTGTGTCTCTCTGACTTACTTCACTTAGTATGATACTCATCAGGTCCATCCATGTTGCTGCAAATGGCATTATTTCATTCTTTTTAACAGCTGAGTAGTAGTCCATTATATATATGTACCACATCTTCTTTATCCATTCATCTGTTGATGAACATTTAGGTTGATTCCATATATTGGCTCTTGTAAACAGTGCTGCAGTGAACATTGAGGTAGAGCACATGTATCCTTTTGAACCATGTTTTGTTTGTTTTGTTTTGTTTTTAAATGAGTATAGACCCAATTGGCACTAGTGGTAAAGAACCCACCTGCCAATGCAAGAGACATAAGAGACGAGTTCTGTCCCTCAGTCTGGAAGATCACCTGGAGGAAGACATGGCAACCCACTCCAGTATTCTTGCCTGGAGAATCCCATGGACAGAGGAGCCTGGCAGGCTATGGTCCATAGGGTCACAGAGCATCAGACATGATTGAGGTGACTTAACCCGCATACATAGTTGCTGCTTTACAGTGTTGTGTTACTTTCTGCTGTATGGCAAAGTGAATCGGTGATATATATACATATATCCACTCTTTATTAGATTCTTCTCCCATACAGGTCATTACAGTGTATTGAGTAAGTTCCCTGTGCTATACAGTAGGTCCTTATTATCTATTTCTATATATAGTAGTGTGTAACATGTCAATCCCTCTCTCACTTTATCTCTCCTCCCTCCTCCTTGTAACTATAAGATTGTTTTCTACATCTCTGTCTCTATTTCTGTTTTGTAAATAAGTTCATTGTACCATTTTTATTCCATATGTAAGTGACATCACATGATATTTGTCTTTCTCTGTCTGACTTATCACTAAGTATGAATAGTTTCATCTGTGTTGCTGCAAATGGCATTATTTCATCGTTTTTATAACTAATATTCCACTGTATATGTGTACCACATCTTTTTTTTTTTCATTCCTCTGTCAGTGTTCATTCAGGTTGCTTCCATGTCCTGACTATTGTAAATAGTGCTGCTATGAACACAGCATATATCTTTTCCAAGTAGAGCTTTCCCGGATATATGCCCAGGAATGGGACTGCTGGATCATATGGTAGTTTTGTTTTTAGTTTTTTAAGGAAATGCCACCATGTTCTCCATAGTGGCTGTACCAACTTACATTCCCACTAACCGTTTTCTCCATACCCTCTCCAGCATTTTTTTTTTGGTACACTTTCTGATGATGATTATTCTGACTGGTGTGAGGTGCTATCTCATTGTAGTTTTAATTTGCATTTCTCTAATAATTAGGCATGTTGAACATCTTTTCATGTGCCTGTTGGCCACCTGTATATCTTCTTTGGGGTAATGTCTATTTAAGTCTTCTTCCCCTTTTTTGATTGCTTTTTTTTGGTGGTGTTTTTTATTTGATATTGAGCTGCATAAGCTATTTGTAAATTTGAGAGATTAATCGCTTGTCAGTTGCATGATTTGCAAATATTCTGCCTTTTGGTTTTGTTTATGCTTTCCTTTGCTGTGCAAAAGCTTTTGAGTTTAAGTCCCATTTGTTTAATTTTGGTTTTATTTCTATTACTCCAGATATTTGGGCAGCCACTCCTTTGTTATAGTGATTATTGCATGCATTCTATCATCATCATCTATCTACCTGTCTATCCATTTATTTAACTAATTTGTTCATCTGTCCATCTATCTAATCTATCCAGGCATCCATTTGATAAACTTTAACCCCCAGAAAACCTTGGAGGCTCAGTGGGAGAGCTCATATGTGATGTTTTTGGAGAAGCAGTCCCCCAAAGTTAAAATAGTCTCCCAAAGGAAAATGGAAATGGAAGAGCTGGTGTGGAATATACAGATCAACTCTGTGTTTTGAATTCAAGGACAAATTAGAGAAAAAAAATGATCTAATTCTTACCTGGATGTATTTTTCTGCACTACTGTCTAACATATTTTAGTAGGTTTTTCATTATAATGTGAGTTTTAGAAGAGCAGATGTTGATCTATTTTTGTCTAGTTCTATAACTTGAGTACAGAGCACAATGCCTAGAACATTGAGATGCTCAGTCAGAATCAAAGGACTGATTAAAGAAATGGTTCTATATATACTATACAGGAAAAAGAATCTGAAAGAAAAGGGCATCTATAGTTTGTCTCCAACCTCTACCAGAATCCAGTTTTCTTCAGAGGAAGGATGAAACCTTACTTGCCTTTAACTGCTGAAGCACACAGGACAGTGTCTGGTATATGAATGAAATGTTTTTTGACTTAATGGAAGAGTTGTACTAAAAGACAATGAAAATAATCTCATAATATATAGGGAATAGAATAAAGACAAGTTATAAAAATGTGTTGCATTAAATCACGACTAAAATGAGGTATCACCTCACACCAGTCAGAATGTCCATCATCAAAAAAATCCACAAACAGTAAATGCTGGAAAGGATGTGGTAAAAAGAGAACTCTCTTGCACAGTTGGTGGGAATGTAAATTGATACAGCCACTATGGACAACAGTATGAAGATTCCTTTAAAAAACTGGGAGTAACACTACCATATGACCCAGCAATCCCACTACTGGGCAACTACACTGAGAAAACCATAATTCAAAAAGATACATGTACCCCAGTATTCATTGCAGCACTATTTACAGTAATTAGGACATGGAGCAACCTAGATGTCCATCAACAGATTAATGCATTAAGAAGTTGTGGTACATATATACAGTGAAATATTACTCCACCATAAAAAGTAATGAATCTGAGTCAGTTGTAGTGAGGTGGTGGAGTGAGGTGGAGTGAGATGGTGCAGCAAGATGATGTAGTGAGGTAGATGTAATGAGAATGAACCTGGAGCCTGTTATACAGAGTGAGGTAAATCAGAAAAACAAATATTGTATATTAACATATACATATGGAACCTGGAAAAATGATACTGATTGTATACAAAATAGATAGCTAGTGGGAAGTATAACACAGGGAGCTCAACCTGGTGCTCTGTAACATCCTAGAGGGGTGGGATAGGGTGAAGGGTAGGAGGGAGACTCAGGAGGGAGGGGACATATATATACTTAAGGCTGATTCATGTTATTGTATGGAAGAATTCGATAGAAACATTGTAAAACAGTTATCCTCCAAATAAAAATAAAAAATATTAAAAATGTGTTGCATTTATTCTTGAACTATTTTACCAATTGAAAAATGTTTTTAAATTGCCAATAATTGTTAATGACCATTGAGCCTTGAAAAGTCTAGTTGTATTCTTATATTATCTCATTTCATCCTTAAAACACCATGAGTCATTTTACAAATGAGGAATCTAAAGTTTAAGAGCATACTTCTTCACAATAGTTCGTGTCTCCCCAAATAATCTCAATCAGAACCAAAATTTAGACCTTTTCTTTTGCATCTGTGTTCCTCATTATTAAGAAAAGTCTTATGCTTAATATGTAAATTTATTTAAAAAAAAAAGGGTACTCTTCTCTTATTCATTGTATCACTATAGTCCAGAACATTGCTTTATCACAATAAACACTCAATATTTGTTGAAGAAGTTACATTAGGCAGTTTGGGATATAGGCCTTGAGTTCAGTAAAGAAGAGGTTGGAAAATTATATTTGGAAGTAATCAGTGCAGATGTTACTGGAAGCTTTTTTATCAATACATTCGACAAATAGTTAATGAGTCCATACTCTGTCTGTCACTGATCTGGGGATTTAGCAGTGAACAAAACTAATAACATCTCTCCCTTTAAGTGTCATGCAGCTGGAATAGATAGGATGACCAATAGAATATGTGTAGTGAAATTAGAGAAGAGTGTTGATACCTGAATAATTGATAAACTACTAATAATAGATGGAAAACTTAGAGTGTATTGTGTTAAAAGCCAAAGGAGAAGAAAATTTCAAAAAGAATAGTAAAAAGCATCATTGTCAAAACCTGCAGAGATTTCAAGTAAAGACTGCAAAAAAGTGACAAATTTTCATAATAAAGTTATGAATAGTCTCTAAGACATTTGTGTCAGTGGCAACACAAGAGCCAGTTTTCCATAAACTCTATAGTTTAAGATGGTTTTGGTAAGGATCTTCAGCACCCTGGTGATGTTTCTGGCATTGTAAACACCATGTTAAATTTTAACTGAAAATTATTTTATTGAATGGAGGAATGCAATTTTACCCCCCAAACCCAGTTTAACATCTTCTCTAAAAAATCTTCAATCATTACAATTCAAACTTATAACCTCATTTTTCATTTCGTATATAACATTTAAAAACATTGCTAAACATTCTGATGCTTACATATCTGTTCTTATCTCTATTTTTTCCTCAACAAGATGGATAACTTTTGGAGGACTGGATGCTAAGTACATGGCAATTTTGTGCTCAATACATATATAATAATTTGATTCAGGAATATATTAATGAACTTGATTTTAACATTGAGATAAATTCAGAAGTGAAGCAAAATTCCCTCTGTCCATCATTTGGAGCCATTCATTTTTGCCCTCGTTTTTGTCTTTTCCTAACTTTGATGAATGTCTTTTGCTGCATCCTAGAAGGGCTCTCTTGTGTAGGAATAAAAAAAAATTGAAACACAGTGTGACTGATTAACTCACTTGATAAACATGCCTAGTTGTCTAAATAAAATTGATTTAGCCAGTCATGCACATGTTGACTTTGTGTTTTGCTGGAAACTGGAGTCGTGTTAATTGCTGACATCTTTTGAATTGGATGGTCGTGTCTGTATTAACGTTGTTATACAAACAGGAATGAAATAACGATTTGAAATGCTGCATAGACATAGAAAATAATAACCATTTCTTGATATTCTTCTTTGCCTTACAGAGTTAACCAACTGAGTCTTTTTTTCATTGTTATCAATAAACACATCTGGGGGTTCTAAATTTCCATTATTCAGAGTTCAGTAGAAATCTTAGCAGGAGACAGCAATGTGAACATTGAGCCATTTCAACAGCTAGTTCTTAAAAGAATCCTATTTAGAGTTTTGTTGCATTTCAATTTCTCCATGTAGCTTTATGAATTCATGACTTTTGGAGGTCAGCCTGGACCATCTGCTAGCTGTTCTCCATGAGTTACCAAAGTTTGAGATGAGCAGGGAGCAGGTGAATCAAGCACAGAGCTGAATAGAATGGGATATAACACCTGGGTTCTTTTATTAGTTTCGTATTCTCTCCCTACTACTAAGAGCCAACCACACTTTCTTCCCAGCATTTTGAATTTTATAACCTTTTCTTCTCTCTCTTTCCACTTTTTACTTCTACTTCCTGCTGCTCTCTCCTCAAGAAACAAATGGGAAGGGGTCTGGGTAGCTTTATTTATTTATATTTTTCTATACCAACTATGAAGTTAGATTTACCCATGTGTGCATGTATGTCTGTGTATGTGTTTCAATAATAACATTTATTGTGTACTTAATATGTGCCAGGCACAAGAACATTTTTTCACATGGAGTCTCATTGTAATCTTCCCCAGAAACCTGTGCAGTGGCTTCAATGACCTTCTCCATTTTATAGATAAGCTTAAGTGGTGTGCCTGTAGTCATACAGCTAATAATGGACAGTTACAATTTTAAACCAGTAAGGGATGGTTTGGGGGTTAGGAAGGACCCCCAAGTAACTCCAAATTCATACTCTAAACTATGGTGCTGTATTTGTGTACTTTTCCCATTTGACCAGCCTGTCATCTAGCTTTTCTTCCAGCAGGCCTGTGACTCACTATTGGCTACCTTTCTTATCATTAGTAAGAGTTCTGGAGCATCAGAATTCTAATATTCAGTTGTCAATGTATAAATATCGCATATCCCTCTAGTGCTCTGAGTTCTTACTCAGTCCACACACGATGAAAACAGAATCAGTCTAGCTGAATTCCCAGATCTAGTATGGGTTAGGATTCCCCCTAGAATACTGACACTGAAGTGTCCTGGTGGGTGGAAATGTTTTCCCTGAAACTAGAGGTGCCACTTGCTGATCATTGGCCCATAAGCTTATTCTGCCTGAGCCAGATTGACTGAACAGCTATGCACTGACCCAGATAATGGCATTAGTCTATTTAGCTATTTGTTCAAAGTCATTCTTTTTTAAAGTAATAAAAAGAATGTCTATTATATATTATTTCTCATACACTCTGATAAGTACCTTGCATTTATGATCTTATTTAGTGTACAAAACTATTCTAAGAAGCAAGTGACTTTATTATTCATAGTTTACAGCTGAAGAAAGTAGGCTAGTAAACTGGGAAATCTCAGATTAAACCCAAGACTAATTTGAAAGTCTATTTTCTTATCCACCGTACATATTATTTTTATTTAAACTTAACCATTTGAAGACATTATTTTTCATCCCTGATGTTTATATCAAGAGAAAGATATCCCTCGGCATAGCAATTTGCCTGTTGACTTGTAAGATCATCAGTGCCCTTTGAATATTTTTAGAAGTCAACATTTCATTTCTAGGTGAAAGGAAAGATAACTACTAGTCAGTAGAAAGATAGTGTTAGTTGCTCATTTGTGTCCGACTCTTTTCAACCCCATGAACTGTAGCCCACCAGGCTCCTCTGTCCTTGGAATTGTCCAGGCAAAAATACTGGAGCGGGTAGCCATTTCCTTCTCCAGGGGATCTCCAGGCCAGGGATCAAATCCAGGTCTCCTGCATTTGCAGGCAGATTATTTACTGTCTGAGCCACCAGGAAATCTCAGTCAATAGCAATCCTCCCTTAAAACTCTGTCACCTATGGTGGTGAGATTTTACTTATATGGGATTGGCAGTCTTTCTTTTTGACACTGTCTTTGGTGTTAACTCTGGTCTCAACCCGAGTGATGCCCATTGCCTTCCTTCTATTATCATGAATGAAAACTATCAAAGATTCTTCTAAGTTTTTTATGCTTCAGTCTGAGACAGACTGTTTAAAGATAAATGATTAGGCTGATCCAAGATGAAACACTTTAACTCCTTTTTTGTCTTCACTGGATATATGCTTAATGTCTTTCAGGAATTCAGCAAATAATTAGTAATTAGTTAATTTTTCTAGCCATTGGATGGGTCTCAGTCTCAATATTGATTACAAGCAGCACTGGCAAAATCTCAATGATAGAACCTTTATTATTATTGATATTGATACATACAATAAGAAGGATGAGGAGTTTATTGATGGTAGAGTTTTAAGGGAACTATAATTTCTCAGAGTATTTTAAGACAAATTATTTCCTTTTTTTCTCTGCAGTATCATCAGAAAAATTCACACCTAGGCAATAGCTATGTATTATTTACCAAGACATACCAAAATCATTTAGAAGATTATACGAGGGTTTTATAAAACTGGCAGATCATAGAAAAAATGCAGCATATACTATGTCAACTCTCTTTAAGGGTCAAATATGCAGTTTAGACATAAATATTTGGTACCTATAAGACCTAATATTTCCTGAAATAAATCAATGGAAATGATCGCCAATATAACACATATGACAAAAAAGTGTGCTCTAAATGCGATGATCAGCAATGATCATCAACCAAAGATATTATAAATAAGCTAAAAGGAAAATTACCTTGATTTCTTTTGGAATATGGTAGGTCACAATCCCAGTGATGGAGATGAGAAACCCTTTAAAAATCACTATCTTTTATTGGCCGCTTACTATGTGCCTACTCCTTTGAATCCAATATGCTTTTAAGTTCTCTCATCAGAACTATACAGTAGATAAAACTGTTTACACATTACTGATAAAAACAGATAGTTCAGTTCAGTTCAGTAGCTCAGTTGTGTCCAACTCTAGCGACCCCATGGACTGCAGCGCACCAGGCTTCACAGTCCATCAACAACTCCCAGAGCTTGCTCAAACTCATGTCCATTGAGTCGGTGATGCCATCCGACCATCTCATTCTCTGTCATCCCCTTCTCTTCCTGCCTTCAATCTTTCCCAGCATTAGGGTCTTTTCAAATGAGTCAGTTCTTTGCGTCAGGTGGCCAAAGTATTGGAGTTTCAGCTTTAGCATCTGTCCTTCCAATGAATATTCAGGACTGATTTCCTTTAGGATTGACTGGTTTGATCTTTTTGCAGTCCAAGAGACTCTCAAGAGTCGTCTCAAACACCACAGTTCAAAATCATCAGTTCTTCGGTGCTCAGTTTTTTTTTTTTAATAGTCCAATCCTCATATCCATACATGACTACTGGAAAAACCATAGCTTTGACTAGATGGACCGTTGTCAGCAAAGTAATGTCTCTGCTTTTTAATATGCTGTCTAGGTCTGTCATAGCTTTCCTTCCAAGGAGCAAGGGTCTTTTCATTTTATTGCAGCAGTCACCATCTGTAGTGATTTTGGAGCCCCTCAAAATAAATTCTCTCACTGTTTCCCCATCTAATTGCGATGAAGTGATGGGATCAGATGCCGTGATTGTAGTTTTCTGAATGTTGAGCTTTAAGGCAGCTTTTTCACTCTCCTTTTTCACTTCCATCAAGAGGCTCTTTAGTTCTTCTTCACCTTCTGCCCTAAGGGTGGTGTCATCTGCATATCTGAGGTTACTGGTATTTCTCCTGGCAATCTTGATTCCAGCTTGTGCTTCATCCAGCCTGGCATTTTGCATGATGTACTCCACATTGAAGTTAAATAAGCAGGGTGACAATATACAGCCTTGATGGACTCCTTTCCCAATTTGGAACCAGTCTGTTGTTCCATGTCCAGTTCTAACTGTTGCTTCTTGACCTGCATAGAGATTTCTCAGGAGTCAGGTAAGGTGGTATGGTATTCCTATCTCTTTCAGAATTTTCCACAGTTTATTGTGATCTACACAATCAAAGACTTTACCGTAGTCAATAAGGCAGAAGTAGATGTTTGCTGGAACTCTCTTGCTTTTTCTATGATCCAATGAATGTTGCTAGTATACATTTAGTTTGTTTTGGATTCAAGATTCAAACCAAAAGGTCTGTTAATATTTAAGCACTTAAGCACTTCAGTTAGCTTCCTTTCTCTCTAAAGTCATCTCCAGATACCTTCCATCTACTCTTCTCTGCAGCCATATTTCCATCTGTTCCTCTCCAGCCTTCAGAACTTTGTGTGTAGGTTTTTAAATTGATGTTTTGACTGAAAACAATCAACATATGTGTGGTAAAATTTATATATATGCTATTTATTCTGTGGAAAGCCTCTTCAACTCCCCCCAAATATTGGCTACCTGTGCTAGTGCTCTCACAGAATATTGTGCATTCCTTCCCATCACACTCTTTTGTGAAGATTTCTTTTTTTGTTGTTGTTTATTTCAGAACTGTAAACTCTTCAGTTGTAAGTACTATATACAATTTGTTCACTATTGTATCCCCAGTCACTATCATAGTTTCTAAAACATGGCATTAGTTAAATGTAAGAGATAGATAAAATTTGGGTATTCTTATAATACTTTACACTTGATTATGTTTTCCTTTTTATGCTATAATATACAGGAACATTTGCATGCATGCTAAATCTCCTTAGATTACAAGATTCATGGGGTCACCAATCTTATCATTTCTACTTTTAATATCCTACCTGTAGAACATTGGTGCAAAGCTTTGTGTGTAAAGTTAGTCATTATTGTTGATTATTCATCTGATGCTGGAAACATTGAAAATAAATTATATATTACTTATATAGAGATTAATATATCTTATAGCATCCAAATTTAATTTGATATATAATGGAGGTTTCTTCATTTTTTCAAATGCTATTTTTTAAAAAATGGCTTTATTATTAAAGAGGATGAATTAGTGATAAGGAATAAGAACAGTATGCTATAGAAAGGAGAGCACTCAACATTAAGATTCTTAGATATCAGAAACTGTGAGTTTGGCTTCAAATCTAACTATAAGATAACTTTTGGAAAAGTCATTTCACTTTACTGTCATATATCATATTTTAATCTGGTAACAAGATACATCTTTGTAGACAGAGATATAAAATAGAAACAAGTAGATCAAAGTGATGTGGCTGACTTTTTACATATGGATGTTGAAATATTTTGTCTCAAAATGACAAGAGATTCTAAAAATGTTCCATGGACAAAAAGTTTTCAGGATTTTCCAGCAGCAGATGGAATCAAAATGCTTCCTAAATATTTCAAGATATAAATACTCTTCCGTGTGTATACCCTTCACTTGAAAATACACTTCCTTTGATGAAGTGGTTCTGTTTTTTCCTCAACTGGTAAAAGGGCCTTTTGCCTGTAGATTCAATACATAAACATTAGCTTCTATTGTAGAAAATGTAGTAGGAAGAACTAAAAACAAATGGCTGTGCCAGGGCCTATTCAACCCTGCATTCTACAAAGACAATTGTAAGTAAACCTTACTTATTTCAGGTCACTGTTTCTAAGTTTCAGTAAGAACTGAACAACTAGTGTTGCATATTGCTGTTGAATAAATAGTGGAAAACCTGAAAGAAAGAAGAGAGAGAAAGAGAAATAGGGAGAAAGAGAGAAGGCTTCAATCCATTGATCATATGCATATACATGTGTGTGTGTGTGTATGTGTGTGTGTGCCTGTGTGTGTGTAATTTGATCTATGCATATACAACACATATTTTCTTAGTAGAATTTTCTTTAACCAAGAGATAAAATTAAAACATTTTTGTTTAGCATATTCTTTATTTCTGGGCTAAAAAGATTCATCCTACCATATGGAACTAAAAAATAGGACTGTTCTCTTGTTGAGTTACTGTTCCCAGAGTTAAAAAATCTCAAAATGGTTGAAACAGTATTTGCACTTCTTACATTTCTTTTCAAGTTTATACATATACTTATTTTTTTTAAATCTCTTGAAGGATGATTCAGTATCTTTTGATAAAGATGTTGGTGTCTACCCTCTCCACCCTAACAACTGTTCCATGCCTCTTCTAAATTCAAACGTTTAACAAAATACCCTTCAAGAAGATAACAAAGCATACATGTAATATGTGTTTATATGTTTTATATATAGTACTCTATATTATAATATATAGTAGTACTATGAAAAGTGAAAATGTTATTTGCCAAGTTGTGTCTGACTCTCCATGACACCATAGACTATATCCTACCAGGCTCCTCTGTCAGGATTGGAATTCTCCAGGAAAGGATACTTGTGTGGGTTGTCATGCCCTTCTCCAGGGGATCTTCTCGACCCAGGGATCAAACACAGGTTTCCTGCATTATAGGTGGGTTCTTTACCATCTGAGTCACCAGGGAAGCCCAAACTCCAGGAGATGGTACAGGACAGGAAAGCCTGGAATGCTGTAGTCCATGGGGTTGCAAAGAGTCAAACACAACTTGGGGACTGAACAACAGTAATTATTGTATATAGTAGTACTCTACTATAATATAATGTAATATATAATGCTTTGTATATGACATATACTATTGTGTATATAGATATATGTATGTGTATATAGATATAGGTATGAAGTATAGATACACTTTAATGCAATGTATCAGTGGGCAGATTAATCTCAGCTCTGGTTTGTCCAAATTTATATATTATTAATTAGCAGATTCAAATTATTTCTGGTATTATAGTTTTAGTATCTATTGTATTTACAAAACTGGTCCACCTATTCAGAATTTTAGTATTTTAAATGCATTACATGTACTCTCATAGACTTCCCTGGTGGCTCAGACGGTAAAGCATCTTTCTACAATGTGGGAGACCGGGGTTCGATCCCTGAGTCGGGAAGATCCCCTGGAGAAGGAAATGGCAACCCACTCCAGTACTATTGCCTGGAAAATCCCATGGACAGAGGAGCCTAGTAGACTACAGTCCATGGGGTTGCAAAAGTCGGACACAACTGAGCGACTTCACATGTACTCCCATTATTTAATAGGCCAAAAGTGGGGAAAATAAATGAATAATTAGAATCATTTAGTCATTTTTATTCATGGAGCAATGCTGTTAATGTTCAAATCAAAAATAAATTTCATTATGTATTTCATACGTTTTTCTTCCAAAGTATATGCCTCAAATTTTAGTATGCAAATTGCCCCCAAGTACAGCTTTCTTTAGGAAAGCTGCTTGCTTTTCAAAAGCATATTGCCTAAATAGTTAAAATATACTGGCATTTATAATTAAATTATTTTTCTATTGATCATTTTTATTGTTCTATTTAACATTTTATTCTATTATTTATAGGACACAGTAATGAACTTCCATTGCTTTATTGCATTATTTGGTAAACAATGTAACAACTTGAGAAAGAGAGCAATAAAATTAAGGTGATTTAGCAATAAAGCAATTCCCTGGATTTTAATTAAATTATGTGATGTTATATTCTAAAGACTCTAAACTAGGGCTCTCTAATATAGGTCTGTGGCATCATAGATTCAGGTATACCACTGTGAAAATGCAAATCATCCAAAATATCTCATTGATTTTGATTATATATTAAAAAATGGGGGGAAAAATGCAAGAAGAAACAAATAATGCCTATAACCCATTTTTCCCGTGAATGGAGATCCCTGGCAACAAGCATAATTCCTTTTAACTATGAGGCTCTATATGAGTGTCTCTGAATGAATAGCTCCAAGTGTAGATCAGTTTTCAAATAGATCTTTAAAACAAGTGTCTTATTAGTTCTGGAACATTAAAATGACTTCTAGTATTATTTCCTAGAATATTTTCTGTAGGCAGAGTTTAAATCAAGGTAGATAATTATGAGAGTGAGGAATACTCAATATTTAATATGGAATTTGAACATATCAAATACTTGAGGAGCTGAAAGTAGCTTATTCTTTGATAAATATCCAAGGACATTAACATGTATTCTAATAATGTTTTAAATGCTAATTCCACCAAATAATTTAACATATATTCACAAAAATGTCCTTGTGTTCATCTGATAATCCAATTTAAAGTACTCTAAAATATTTAACAGCACTTGAAGCTTTACTAATAATTGGAATGTATGCATAAGGATTCAGAATGGATAATATACTATGAATTTATGAATCTATCAAAAATATATACCAAATATAAATGCATAAAAATCTTATTTATAACCAGAAAACTGATTCCTGGGAGGTTAAGTTGATTCCAAAAGAATAAGATTATGTCTAGGGTGGTAATTTAATAAGAATTTTGTCTTTCTTTGTATCAGAAACTTAAAATAGTTTCACAAATGATTGAAGGTCTTAAAGTTACACACTCTTAAGATCCATTGAAAACATTCTTTACTTATTTATCTGAGTCTTATAAATGTCACAATTTAATGGACTTAAGATTTTGTTTTAATTTTTCAGCCTCCTTGACTGTAAAAATAGGTCTTATTCATTGGATATAGATGCAACATGGGCCCCAGGGATCTAGTGATATTAATTGGTCTCTTTTAAAGCTAATCTTACTTTAGGATTTACCTTTATGAGACCTTTGGTATAAATACTACATTATATGTAGTTATGTACTTACTTTTTCAGATTAACCCTTTTATGCTTACAGGATTTTTAATTGTATTTTTTATAAAGAATCATTATAAATCATTAAAAAATAAAATCATTAGAAAGCAGAGTCATCACTTTGCCAACAGAGGTCCATGTAGTCAAAGCAGTGGTTTTTCCAGTATCACATATGGATGTGAGTGTTGGACCATAAAGAAAACTGAGTGCTGAAGAATTGATTCTTTTGATTTGTGATGCTGGAGAAGACTCTTGAGAGTCCCCTGGGTTGCAGGGAGATGAAACCAGTCAATCCTAAAGGAATTCAACTCTGAATATTCATTGGAAGGACTGATGCTGAAGCTGAAGCTCCAATACTTTGACAACCTGATGGGAAGAGCCAACTCATGGAAAAGACCCTGATGCTGGGACAGATTGACGGCAGGAAGAGGGCAACAGAGAATGAGATGGTTAGATGGCATCACCAACTCAATGTACATCAGTTTGAGCAGACTCTGGGAGATTGTGAAGGACAGGGTAGCCTGGCATGCTGTGCAGTCCATGGGGTCACAAAGAGTCAGACACGACTTAGTGACTGAACAACAACAAACAACAAAAATAAAGAATCATAGTACATCCATATCCTGCCTGCTTGACCCACAAATATTGACATTTTCCAAGATCAAGTGCTTTTTAATCTCCTTATTATACATGCTCTTCTTCAGTGCATCTTCTCTTTTCTGCTGTTTTATATACTAATTTTGTGGTGACTGATAAATCTCTACTTCCCTTGATCAATTCCCTTAAGATTTAGATATAGTTGACATTTCTCTTTGATTGTCTCACAAGCACTGCAATGGACTGAATGTTTGTGTTCCTCCAAAATACATATATTGAAACCCTAAGCACCTTTGGCAAGTAATTAAGATGAGAGGGTGGATCCCTTGGGAATGTAATTAGTGTCTTTACCAGAAGACACCAAATAACTAGCTAACTCTCTTTTCACCATGTGAGAACACAAAAATAAGCTCTCTGTAATCCAAGAAGATGCATTCACCAAAAACCTGATCATGTTGGCACCTAAATCTTGAACTTCCAGCCTCCAGAATTGTGAGGAATAAATGTTTGTTGTTTAAGTCTCCCAGTCTCTGGAAATTTGTTACAACAGCCCAAACTGACGAAAACACTCAGTTAAACTTAAAATGTGCAAAGTGTCTACCCTAAGGTCTCCAACTTGGCATTACTTTTAATGAAGGCAGATGTCATACAATATTCATTTCTGTACCCAGAAACTATTAGAGCATATAATATAATAACAATGAGTACTGATACTTAAGTCTTTTCTCTCTCTCTTCTCCTTCTGTGACTCCTAAAATGTGAATATTGGTGCATTTAATGTTGTCCCAGAGCCCTCATAGGCTATCTTCATTTCTTTTCATTCTTTTTTCTATATTCTGTTTTGTGGCAGTTATTTCCACCATTCTGTCTTCCAGGTCATTTATCCATTCTTCTGCCTCAGTTACTCTGCTGTGGATTGCTTCTAGTGTGTTATTAATCTCTGTTTGTTTGTTCTTTAGTTCTTCTAGGTCTTTGGTAAACATTTCTTGCATCTTCTCAATCTTTGCCTCAATTTTTTTTTTCTTGAGATCCTGGATCATCTTCACAATCATTATTCTGAATTCTTGCCTAGCTCCACTTCATTTAGTTGTTTTTCTTGGATTTTATCTTGTCCCTTAACCTAATACATAACTTTCTGATTTTTCATCATGATTAACTTTCTGTAATATGGTTTTTGTTTTAGCCACTGTGAAACTATGCTTCTTCTTGCTTCTTCTGTCTGCCTTTTGATGTCTGAGGCTAAGAGGCTTGTGTAAGTTTCTTGATGGGAGGGAATGGCAATGGGAAAAACTGGGTCTTGCTCTGGTGGGCAGGGCCTTGATCAGTAAACCTTTAGTCCAATTATCTGCTGATGGGTGGGGTTGCACTCCCTCCCTGGTAGTTGTTTGGCCTGAGGTGACCCAGCCCTGGGGGTCTATGGTAGGGTTAATGGTGAACTCCAAGAGGGTTTACACCAAAGGGACCCTTCCAGTGCCCCCCTCCCTGTTGTAATCCCCTGCCAACCCATGCTTCCACAGGAGGCCCTCCAAAACTAATAGGTAGTTTTGGTTGTGGGTAGTTTTATTCAGTCCAAGACCTCTCCTCTGGATCTTGGTGCTCACCAAATTTTGCTTGTGCCCTCAAAGTTTGGACTCTCTGTTTCCCTCAGTCCTCTGGAAGGCTTATAATCAAATCTGGCTGGCCCTCAAGGCCAGATTCCCTGGAGATTCCCAGTCCCTTTGTCAGATCCCCAAGATGGGAAGACTGATACGTGGTTCAGAACCTTCACAGTAGTGTGAGAACTTCTTTGGTATTATTGTTCTCCAGTCTGTGGGTCACCAACCTGGCAGGTATGGGATTTTATTTTATGTTGGTTGCTCCCTACCATCTTGCTGAGGCTTCTTTGTCTTTGGTTGTGGGGTATCTTTTTCTGGTGGGTTCCAGCATCCTCCTCTTGATGGTTGTGGAACAGCTAGCTGCAATTTTGGTGCTGTCACAGGAGGAGATGAGTGCACCTACTTATACTCCACCATCTTGAGTGGGAAGCTCTCTTGTTACTGTTTTTAACTGAAACTGTATCTTGTCTGATATAAGTATAGTCACCCAGTTATGTATGACTTCAAGTCTATATCCTTTTCAATATGCTTCTCTCTTCCTGTTTTTAAAGTTTTTACTTTTTATGTACAAACACTCCCTAAAATTCCATTATTACCATCAAATATGTATAATTAAAACTTTGTATTTGAGTAGGAACAGTATTTTATTTAGCTTGTTAAAGTAACTGATGTGACTGAAATATTATTGACCAGAAAATCAGCAATCCAGGATGCTAATCTTAAATCTTCCATGAAGGTATCTGAAAGTGCTGAAGAGTCTTATCCCTATTCTGAATTTTAGTTTGTCATCATATTCTCCTAAAATATGTTTCTGAGAACACTATCCCACAACATCACACACCCATGCACAGGATATTCTCTAGTTAAATAAGTTTAACCACAAACTAAACAAAGAAAAGCAAGAAGAGATAAGAAAGCCTTCCTCAGTGATCAGTGCAAAGAAAGAGAGGAAAACAATAGATTGGGAAAGACTAGAGATCTCTTCAAGAAAATTAAAGATACCAAGAGAACATTTCATGCAAAGATGGGCTCAATAAAGGACAGAAATGGTATGGACCTAACAGAAATAGAAGATATTAAGACGAGGTGGCAAGAATACACAGAAGAACTGTACAAAAAAGATCTTCATGACCCAGATAATCATGATGGTGTGATCACTCACCTAGAGTCATATATCCTGGAATATGAAGTCAAGTGGGCCTCAGGAAGCATCACTGCAAACAAAGCTAGTGGAGGTGATGGAATTCCAGTAGAGCTATTTCAAATCCTGAAAGATGATGCTGTGGAAGTGTTGCACTCAACATGCCAGCAAATTTGGAAAACTCAGCAGTGGCCACAGGACTGGAAAAGGTCGGTTTTCATTCCAATCCCAAAGAAAGGCAATGCCAAAGAATGCTCAAACTACCACACAACAATTGCACTCATCTCACATGCGAGCAAAGTAATGCTCAAAATTCTCCAAGCCAGGCTTCAGCAATACATGAATCGTGAACTTCCAGTTGTTCAAGCTGGTTTTAGAAAAGGCAGAGGAACCAGAGATCAAATTGCCAATGTCCACTGGATCATCGAAAAAGCAAGAGAGTTCCAGAAAAACATTTATTTCTGTTTCATTGACTATGCCAAAGCCTTTGACTGTGTGGATCACAATAAACTGTGGAAAATTCTGAGATGGCAATACCAGACCACCTGACCTGCCTCTTGAGAAACCTATATGCAGGTCAGAAAGCAACAGTTAGAACTGGACATGGAACTGGTTCCAAACAGGAAAAGGAGTACATCAAGGCTATATGATCACCCTGCTTATTTAACTTATATGCAGAGTACATCATGAGAAACGCTGGGCTGAATGAAGCACAAGCTAAAATCGAGATTGCCAGGAGAAATATCAATAACCTCAGATATGCAGATGACACCACCCTTATGGCAGAAGGTAAAGAAGAGCTAAAGAGCCTCATGACGAAAGTGAAAGAGGAGAGTAAAAATGTTGGCTTAAATCTCAACATTCAGAAAACTAAGATCATGGCATTTGGTCCCTTTACGTCATAGCAAATAGATGGGGAAACAGTGGAAACAGTGGCTGACTTTATTTTGGGGGGGCTCCAAAATCACTGCAGATGGTAATTGCAGCCATGAAATTAAAAGATGCTTACTCCTTGGAAGGAAAGTTATGACCAACCTAGACAGCACATAAAAAGCAGAGACATTACTTTGCCAACAAAATCCATCTAGTAAAGGCTGTGGTTTTTCCAGTAGTCATGTATGGATGTGAGAGTTGGACTATAAAGAGGGCTGAACACCAAAGAATTGATGCTTTTGAACTGTGGTGTTGGAGAAGACTCTGGAGAGTCCCTTGGACTGCAAGGAGATCCACCCAGTCCATCCTGAAGGAGATCAGTTCTGGGTGTTCATTGGAAGGACTGATGTTGAAGCTGAAACTCCAATACTTTGGCCACCTGATGCGAAGAGCTGAGTCATTTGAAATGACCCTGATGCTGGGAAAGATTGAGGGCAGGAGGAGAAGGGGACGCCAGAGGATGAGATGGTTGGATGGCATCACCAACTCAATGGACATGAGTTTGGGTAAACTCCAGGAGCTGGTGATGGACAGGGAGGCCTGGCGTACACAATCATGTTGTTGTAAGATGTACTCAGTAAAGGAACTTGGAAACTCAGTGCAGAAATATTTTAACCCATATTTTTTTCTAAATTTTGTCTGATATGGAAATACTCTCCTGCTTATGTCCATCCTTATCTCCCATATAAAATATTTTCAATGGAACATGCTTTGGGAAATATAAGATTATGTTCTTCTCTCTGATGGTCTTTCTGGTACATTCTATGGTTCTTACTGCAATTCTTTAGTGATGCTTCAAAACAATGCTTGCAACACTCAATAATTACTTATTCTTATTGCTTGAAAAGTACACTCTGGTAGAGTTTCTATGAATCAGTCATGTGTTGAATAAAAATAATACAAAATCCTGATTCACATTGGCTTTAATTATAAAAGCATTGTTATATAACAAGATTTAAAAGTAAGACAGAGTTAAGGAGTTGTACTTTCAGTTCTCTGTAATTTTTTAGTTTGAACTTAGATATTGGTTTTATTTCCAGTCATATATTACAACGGCTATAGAAGTTGTCATCAGTCCAGATATGGAGACATTTAGGAGAAAATGACTACCTTTTCGTGTGTTCTTTTCTTAGGAATGAGGAAAATATTTTCAGAAGCTCTTCAGATGACTTCATATGTCATCGGTCACTTGTATATTCTTAATTCAGATACTGCCAACAAAGATACGGTTACCATGAGTGAACTGATCCAAATTTTATCCACCATTTGGAAATAGAGATCAGGCAGCTTCCCCTGAAATACATGATTATATGCTGGAAAGTTGATAATTGTTAAAAAAAAAAAAAAAGCAGTATACGTTTAGAGGGGAGAAGGGTATGAAATATTGAGCAGACAAAAACAAGTTCTGTTGCATAATCTCAAGCAAATATTAAGACAATCAAAGAAATAATCGGCTGAGTTGAAATAGAGAAACATTGAAGAGAAACATCAGACCAAAGATATGAAGGTCTGGGATATAGTGTCAGTTTTCACATTACAAAACTATGTCCATAGATAATCACTTAAAATAGCTGAGCCTCAGTTTCCCTACCTACATATATGGTATTACTAACTTATTATTAGTCAAGTACACGTTATGATCGTAAAGTGAAATAATAAATATGAGAGCTCTTTTACTTAGAAATACTATCTTATTTTAATATATTTAGCTATCTTTGAGAAAGGAAATTCAACCTTTTTACATAGTAATCAGTACACTTAGACACAATCTATTTAAATGGCAAAGAGTTCAAAATGTATCATTTTTTTTTCCTTTATAATTTTGGTAGTTCTCTATTAAAGTATAGAATGAGTCAAACAACCTTAAGCCTACCTTTTTTATCAGCATGGATTCTTGAAGATGGTAACCTGTATTTTCGATGAGTTTGCAAGCAAGACAGAAGGGCCTGAAATCTAGCAACTCAGGGTAGATATAATGCTTACAGTAACATAAATGACAAAGTGTCAGTGATGACTGAGATGACAAATGACAACATGCATATTAATAAGCACCAGACGACATTCAATCACCGTCCAATATTCATAGTCATTTTGAAGGACAATGCAGTCTTCAAATGCAGTACCTCACAGAGGAGGTGTGACTGTCACCAAACAACTTCTATATCTTAGGAAGTCAGCATAAAAGTGGCAAGGTTATGCCTACCTTGGTGGAGGGGTGAATTACACCTACATATTTCATATATTCATTCTAAAGGGCAAGAATAAGAGCCCCTCAAATTATTGTTTAGAAGTCATGTCTACACATGCACCAGCTCATGCTTTTCGACTGAATTTAGTAATGAATCAAATTAAAATATCTCTGTCTCTGTCTGTCTCTCTTTACCTCTTTGTCTTCCTACCTGGGTAGTTACTTGCTTGCTTGATCAATTCTGTCAAACTAGTCAATCTAGTTGGAATTTATGTGGTTCTATGTTATTAATCTAATTATGTGGTGCATATGCTATGTGTATGTGTTTATTCCTGTATATAATGTACACTTAAGTAATTTTTTTTAGATTTCAAATGTCCAGATTTCTATAAGAGGAATAATTTATTTTTATTTGCAGAATGTTTCCCTTTTCACATGTAGTGGGATTTCTTAAATTTGTTATCAACATATAATAAATTTAAATAATGTAAAAATTTGACAAAAGCAGTCAACAACCTGACCCGGAAGTCCTGAGGTGGACAGTCCAGTCCAAAAATTTCACATATGATAATATACATGTTTCAAGGCAATTCTCTCAAATCATCCCACCCTTGCCTTCTCCCACAGAGTCCAAAAGACAGTTCTATACATCTGTGTGTCTTTTGCTATCTCGCATATTGGGTCATCCTTACCACTTTCTAAATTCCATATATATGCATTAGTATACTGTATTGGAGTTTTCCCTTATGGCTTACTTCACTCTGTATAATAGGCTCCAGTTCCTTCCACCTCATTAGAACTGATTCAAATGTATTCTTTTTAATGGCTGAGTAATATTCCATTGTGTATATGTACCACAGCTTCCTTACCATTCATCTGCTGATAGACATCTAGGTTGCTTGCATGTCCTGGCTATTATAAACAGTGCTGCAATGAACATTGGGGTGCACGTGTCTCTTTCAGATCTGGTTTCCTCAGTGTGTATGCCCAGGAGTGGGATTGCTGGTCATACAGCAGTTCTCTTTCCAGTTTTTTAAGGAATCGCCACACTGTTCTCCATAGTGGCTGTACTAGTTTGCATTCCCACCAACAGTGTAAGAGGGTTTCCTTTTCTCCACACCCTTTCCAGCATTTATTGTTTCTAGACTTTTAGATAGCAACCATTCTGACCAGCGTGAAATGGTACCTCATTGTGGTTTTGATTTGCTTTTCTCTGATAAGTGATGTTGAGCATCTTTTCATGTTTTTGTTAGCCATCTGTATGTCTTCTTTGGAGAAATGTCTGTTTAGTTCTTTGGCCCGTTTTTTGATTGGGTTGTTTATTTTTCTGGAATTGAGCTGCAGGAGTTGCTTGTATATTTTTGAGATTAATTCTTTATCAGTTGCCTCATTTGCTATTATTTTCTCCCACTCTAAAGGCTGTCTTGTCACCTTGCTTAGAGTTTCCTTGATTGTGCAAAAGCTTTTAAGTTTAATTAGGTCCCATTTGTTTATTTTTGCTTTTATTTCCATTCCTATGGGAGGTGGGTCATAAAGGATCCTGCTGTGATTTATGTCAGAGAGTGTTTTGCCTGTGTTTTCCTCTAGGAGTTTTACAGTTTCTGATCTTACACTTAGATCTTAAATCCATTTGAGTTTATTTTTGTGTATGGTGTTAGAAAGTGTTCTAGTTTCATTCTTTTACAAGGGGTTGACCAGTTTTCCCAACACTACTTGTTAAAGAGATTGTCTTTTCTCCATCTTGCCTCCTTTGTCAAAGATAATGTATCCATAGGTGTGTGGATTTATCTCTCGGCTTTCTATTTTGTTCCATTGATCTATATTTCTGTCCTTGTGCCAGTACCATACTGTATTGATGACTGTAGCTTTGTAGTATAGCCTGTAGTCAGGCAGGTTGATTCCTCCAGTTCCATTCTTCTTTCTCAAGATTGCTTTGGCTATTTGAGGTTTTTTTGTGTGTCCATACAAATTGTGAAATTATTTGTTCTAGTTCTGTTAAAAAATACTGTTGGTAGCTTGATAGGGATTGCATTGAATCTATAGATTGCTTTGGGTAGTATACTCATTTTCACTATACTGATTCCTCCAATCCATGAACTTGTTGTATTTCTCCATTTATTTGTGTCCTCTTTGATTTCCTTCATCAGTGTTTTATAGATTGCTAAGTATTTTATTCTTTTCATTGCAATGGTGAATGGAATTGTTTCCTTAATTTCTCTGTTTTCTTATTGTTAGTGGATAGGAATGCAAGGGATTTCTGTGTGTTAATTTTATATCCTGCAAATTTACTATATTCATTGATTAGCTCTAGTAATTTTCTGGTGGAGTCTTTAGGGTTTTCTATGTAGAGGATCATGTCATCTGCAAACAGTGAGAGTTTTACTTCTTCTTTTCCAATCTCGATTCCTTGTATTTCTTTTTCTGCTCTGATTCTTAATGGCAAAAACATCCAAAACTATGTTGAATGGTAGTGGTGAGAGTGGGCACCCTTATCTTGTTCCTGACTTTAGGGGAAATGCTTTCAATTTTTCACCATTGAGGATAATGTTTGCTGTGGATTTGTCATATATAGCTTTTATTATGTTGAGGCATGTTGCTTCTATTCTTGCTTTCTGGAGGGTTTTTATCATAAATGGATGCCAAATTTTGTCAAAGGTTTTCTCTGCATCTATTGAGATAATCATATGGTTTTTATTTTTCAATTTGTTAATGTGGTATATTACATTTATTGATTTGCAGATATTGAAGAATCCTTGCATCCCTGGGATAAAGTCCACTTGGTCATGAAATATGGTCTTTTTATTATGTTGTTGGATTATGTTTGCTAGAATTTTGTTAAGGATTTTTGCATCTATGTTCATCAGTGATATTGGCCTGTAGTTTTCCTTTTTTGTGGCATCTTTGGTTTTGGGATTAGGGTGATTGTGGCCTCATAGAAGGAGTTTGGAAGTTTAACTTGCTCTGCAATTTTCTGGAAGAATCTGAGTAGGATAGGTGTTAGCTCTTCTCTAAATTTTTGGTAGAATTCAGCTGTGAAGCCATCTGGTCCTGGGCTTTTGTTTGCTGGAAGATTTTTGATTGTAGTCTCAATTTCCATGCTTGTGATGGGTCTGTTAAGATTTTCTATTTCTTCCTGGTTCAGTTTTGGAAAGTTGTACTTTTTGAAAAATTTGTCCATTTCTTCCATGTTGTCCATTTTATTGGCATATAGGTGCTGATAGTAATCGCTTATGATCCTTTGTATTTCTGTGTTGTCTGTTATGATTTCTCCATTTTCATTTCTAATTTTGTTGATTTGATTCATCTCCCTTTGTTTCTTGATGGGTCTGGCTAATGGTTTGTCAATTTTATTTATCTTCTCAAAGAACCAGCTTTTAGCTTTGTTGATTTTTGCTATGGTCTGTTTTGTTTTTTTTACATTTATTTCTGCCTTAATTTTTAAAGACTTCTTTCCTTCTACTAACCCTGGGGTTCTTCATTTATTCCTTTTTTAGTTGCTTTAGGTGTAGAGTTATGTTATTTGACTTTTTTCTTGTTTCTTGAGGTAAGCCTGTACTGTTATGAAGCTTCCCCTTAGCACTGCTTTTACAGTGTCCCATCTGTTTGGGGTTGTTGTGTTTTCATTTTCATTCATTTCTATGCATATTTTGATTTCTTTTTTTATTTCTTCTGTGATTTGTTGGCTATTCAGCAACATGTTGTTCAGCCTCTATATGTTGGAATTTTTAAGTTTTTCTCCTGTAATTGACATCTAATCTTACTGCATTGTGGTCAGAAAAGAAGCTTGGAATTTCAAATTTTTTTAATTTACCAAGGCTAGATTTATGGCCCAGGATGTGATCTATCCCAGAGAAGATTCCATGTGCACTTGAGAAAAAGGTGAAATTCATTGTTTTGGGGTGAAATGTCCTATAGATATCAATTAGGTCTAACTGTTCCATTGTATCATTTAAAGTTTGTGTTTCCTTGTTAATTTTGTTTAGTCGATCTATCCATAGGTGTGAGTGGGATATTAAAGTCTCCCACTACTATTGTGTTATTGTTAGTTTCCCCTTTCATACTTGTTAGCATTTGCCTTACATATTGTGGTGCTCCTATGTTGGGTGCATGTATATTTATAATTGTTATATCTTCTTCTTGGATTGATCCTTTAGTCATTATGTAGTGTCTTTCTTTGCCTTTTTTTACAGCCTTTATTTTAAAGTCTATTTTATCGGATATGAGTATTGCTACTCCTGCTTTCTTTTGATCTCTATTTGAGTGGAATATCTTTTTCCAGCCCTTCACTTTCATTCTGTATGTGTCCTTTTTTTTTTTGAGGTTAGTCTCTTGTAGACAGCATATATAGGGGTCTTGTTTTTGTATCCATTCAGCCAGTCTTTGTCTTTTGGTTGGGGCATTCAACCCATTTACATTTAAGGTAATTATTGTTAAGTATGAGCCTGTTGCCATTTACTTTGTTGTTTGGGGTTCAAGTTTATACACCCTTTCTTTGTTTCCTGTCTAGAGAAAATCCTTTAACATTTGTTGGAGAGCTGGTTTGGTGGTACTGAATTCTCTCAGCTTTTGCTTGTCTGTAAAGTTTTTGATTTCTCCTTCATATTTCAATGAGACCCTTGCTGGGGACAGTAATCTGGGTTGTAGGTTTTTCTCTTTCATCACTTTAAGTATGTCCTGCCATTCCCTTCTGGCCTGAAGAGTTTCTACTGAAAGATCAGCTGTTATCCTTATGGGAATCCCCTTGTGTGTTATTTGTTGATTTTCCCTTGCTGCTTTTAATATTTGTTCTTTGTGTTTGATCTTTGTTAATTTAATGAATATGTGTCTTGGGGTGTTTCACCTTGGGCTTATCCTGTTTGGGACTCTCTGGGTTTCTTGGACTTGGGTGACTATTTCCTTCCCCATTTTAGGGAAGTTTTCAACTACTATCTCCTCAAGTATTTTCTCATGGTCTTTCTTTTTGTCTTCTTCTTCTGGGACTCCTATGATTCGAATGTTGGGGCATTTAACATTGTCACAGAGACCTCTGAGGTTGTCCTCATTTCCTTTAATTCCTTTTTCTTTTTTCCTCTCTATTTCATTTATTTCTACCATTCTATCTTCTACCTCACTTATCCTATCTTCTGCCTCCATTATTCTACTGTTGGTTCCCTCCAGAGTGTTTTGATCTCATTTATTGCATTATTCATTATATACTGACTCTTTTTTTATTTCTTCTAGGTCCTTGTTAAACATTTCTTGTATCTTCTCAATCCTTGTCTCCAGGCTATTTATCTGTAACTTCATTTTGTTTTCAAGATTTTGGACCATTTTTACTATCATTATTCAGAATTTTTTTTCTGGCAGATTCCTTATCTCTTCCTCTTTTGTTTGATTTGGTGGGCATTTATCATGTTCCTTTACCTGCTGAGTATTTCTCTGCCTTGTCATCATGTTTACATTGCTGTGTTTGGGGTGGCCTTTCAGTATTCTGGCAGTTTGTGATTGCTTTTTATTGTGGAGGTTCCTTGCTGTGGGTGGGGTTGGATGGGTGTCTTGTCAAGATTCCCTGGTTATGGAAGCTTGTGTCAGTGTTCTGGTGGGTGGAGCTGAATTTCTTCTCTCTGGAGTGCAATGAAGTGTACAGTAGTGAGTTTTGAGATATCTATGGGTTTGGTGTGTCTTTGGGCAGCCTGTATATTGAAGTTCAGGGCTATGTTCCTGTGTTGCTGGAGAATTTGCATGGTATGTCTTGCTCTGGAACTTGTTGGCTCTTGGGCGGTGCTTGGTTTCATTGTAGGTATGGAGGCTTTTGGATGAGCTCTTATCAGTTAATGTTCCCTGGAGTCAGGAGTTCTCTGGTGTTCTCAGGTTTTGGACTTAAGCCTCCTGCCTCTGGTATTCTGTCTTATTGTTACAGTAGCCTCAAGACTTCTCCATCTATACATCACTGATGATAAAACATCTAGGTTAATGATGAAGTTTCTCCACAGTGAGGGACACCTGGAGAGGTTCACAGAGTTACATGGAAAAGAGAAGAGGGAGGAGGGAGATAGAGGTGACCAGGAGGAGAAGAGGGGGAATCAAAAGGGGCGAGAGCAAGCTAGCCAGTAATCAGTTCCCTATGTGCTCTCCACAGTCTGGACCCCTCAGAGATGTTCATGGAGTTACACAGAAAAGAGAAGAGGGAGGAAGGAGATAGAGGTGACCAGGAGGAGAAAAGGAATGAAAAGGAGAGAGACAGATCCAGCCAGTAATCAGTTCCCTAAGTGTTCTCCATAGCCTGGAACACACAAAGAGAGTCACATAGTTGGGTAGAGAAGAGAAGGGGGAGGGAGGAGATACAGGCGGCCTGGTGGAGAAAAAGGAGAGTCAAAAGGGGGAGAGAGCAATCAAGCCAGTAATCACACTCCCAAGTAAAAATGGGTACTGATGATTGGGTTCTTAAAGGTACAATATTTTATAACAAATGCCAAAAAGCAAAGATTAAAAATCTAGAGTAGAGGTTAGACTTTCAAAAATACAATATTAAAAAAATAAAAGAGTCATAAAAATTGTAATATATATATATGAAATTTGCTTTAAAAATAGGGTCTTCTTTTGCAAGGTAATAGTAGGTTGTAAAAATGAAAATTAAAGGAGTAATAGAGGACTTAAAATAAAAAATATTTTCAAAAATTTAAAAAAATGATAATAGTAAAAATATATCTAGGAACTTCTCTGGAGCTGTTGCAGACAGTGTGGGGTCAGTTCAGTTTCAGATAGTTCCTTGATCTGGCTTATACGTCTCAAGATGTATAGGCCCCTTCCAAGGTAGTCGGTGCTAACTACAGAGTTTTGATCTGTTGCACCTGTCACTTCCAAAGCAGTTCCCTCTATTTATTTTAGCTTCTTCTGTTTGCTGGTCTCTTCAGTGTCTAATTTCCGCCCTGACACAAGGGCATGAAGGTGGTCACTTATTTAGGCTCACTAGTTCAGTCGTGCTGTGGGGAGGAGGAACACTGCAGACAAATCTCACTGGCGTGTGTGGGGAGTGCTTGCAGTGTTTCAGCTGCACTGGGTTTGCCCCGGTTCACGGTGTTTGTGCTTTCATGGTCCACACTTCTCAGGCTCTAGGTTGCTCTGCTGGGGAACTGTCTCAGGCGGGCCCTGGGTTGTGTGCATTTCCCAGGTGTACGTCGCTCAGGTTCAGGTTCTTGGGTACTTCACAAAGTTTCAGACTCAGTTGGGCCTGCGCTTTGTGCCCTTCCCAGGTTCAAGCAGCTCAGGTGACCAGGTGTTTGGCAAGCGCAGTCTCCCCCAGGTGGGGTTGCATCTTATCACCTTCCCCCATCCTAGTTGCTAGGTTTTCTGGGTGCGCAGCAGGCACGCCTTCTCACTTGGGCTGTGTGTCTCTTCTGGGGAGCTGATCTTTAGCTGCAACCTTCCCTGCAGATGTCAATAATCCAGAATCCCAAGAAGTCTTGGTTAGCAACGGAGCCTGCTTGCAGTTTGGCAGAGGATGCCTCTCTGCGGCCGAGATTGCCCCTTTCCAGCTCTGGCTGCCCGCCGCCTGCCTGTCTCCGGCGGGGGATGGGCCGGTCCACAGCCTGCTAGCTCGCCTCTGGTATTCGCTCAGTCCTTTGTTCTGTGAGCAGTGCCTTAGGTTAGGGCTTTTCACAGGATATTTCTCTCTCTCTCTTTTTTCTCCTCTCTCTCTCTGGCTATCCCACAGTTGGGATTGCTATCTCATGTTAGTTCCCTCAGATTGCCCTCAGGGCATTTGGGCCCTGTCCTTACCCTTAGCAATGCAGCCCACACCTCCCTGTTCAGCCCCTGCTTGCTGGTGGTGGCTGTGAGAGCTGGGAGTTGCCATTAGGCATGTAACCTGTGGGTTTTTTTGTTTGTTTGTTTTTATTTATTTATTTATTTTTTCCTCCGGGTTATGTTGCCCTCTGAGATTCCAAAACTCCCCACAGATGTACTGGTGAGAGTGTTTCCTGGTGTTTGAAAACTTCTCCTCTTTTAAGACTCCCTTCCCAGGACAGATCTCTGTCCCTACCTCTTTTGTCTCTCTTTTTGTCTTTTATATTTTGTCCTACCTTCTTTCCAAGACAATGGGCTGCATTTCTGGGTTCCTGATGTCCCCTGCCAGCATTTAGCAGTTGTTCTGTGGAATTTGCTCAGTGTTCAAATGTTCTTTCGATGAATTTTTTAGGGAGAGAGTGGTCTCCCCATCCTATCCCTCTGCCATCTTAAGACTGCTCAGAAACTTACTTTAAAACAATACATGGTTCACAGAAAGCATAATGGAAAGTAAAACATATTCAAGAAAGTGAAGTCACTCAGTCATGTCTGACTGTTTGCAACCCCATGGACTGTAGCCTACTAGGCTCCTCCATCCATGGGATTTCCAGGACAGACAATTTCCATTTACTCTCCAAAGTGCTGGAGTGGGTTTCCATTTCCTTCTCCAGGGGATCTTCCTGACCCAGGGATTGAACCCAGGTCTCTCGCATTGCAGGCAGATGCTTTACCATCTAAGATACCAGAGAAGCAAGTACAAAACATATTAAGTGCTGTGCTAATAAACACTACATATTAAAACTTGGATGAAGTCATTAATGAATGCTAGAAGATACTAAAAAATAATAACTGAAAAAGATATCCAAATCAGAACGATTTAGATCAAATAACTATGCAATCATTTCTACACTCCTGATGACTTCCTAAATTTTTAATCTGGAAGAACATTTGTATCCTAAGAAATGAGTACACTACATCCTTACTGAACCAAACTTGGATTTGCTCTCCTGCTCACAGTAAAGCCAATCTACTGATACCAGGTTGTGGTTAAGGAAATGGTAGCATTTATTGCAGGCATGAAACAAGTAATCCGGGCTGCTAAGGACCCAAATACTTGAAATCCTCAATAGCTTTGAGGGAAAAGTTTTTAAAAATAGAGTGAGAGTAATCAGCTGATGGACATTCTTCTGATTTGTTGGTGGTGAGGTAATCTGATGTGAAGAACTGACTCTTTTGAAAAGACCCTGATGCTGGGAAAGATTGAAGGCAGGAGGAGAAGGGGATGACAGAGGATGGAATGGTTGGATGGCATCAACGACTCAATGGACATGAGTCTGAGTAAATTCTGGGAGTTTGTGATGGACAGGGAGGCCTGGCATGCTGCAGTCCATGGGGTCACAAAGAGTCAGACACAACTGAGTGACTGAACTGAACTGAGGTAATCTGGAGTCCATCATCAGCCTTCTGGTTCCAACTGCTCTGAGGACTATGTGCTGCGGTGGTCAGCACACAGTTAAGTTCTTCCACCTGTTAGGGGTTTCAGTATCCACAA
The DNA here is from genome assembly GCF_033118175.1 of Dama dama. Taxonomy (NCBI): domain Eukaryota; kingdom Metazoa; phylum Chordata; class Mammalia; order Artiodactyla; family Cervidae; genus Dama; species Dama dama. The sequence goes on from NC_083714.1 coordinate 30,555,329, forward strand.
AACATATCAAAGCATATGGCTCAGAATATTACTATATCCCTTGAGGAGGAACTTAAGATCCTTGACTTTGTCTGATGGCTAAACTGTTATTATTTTGCCTTGCTTGACTGTTTTCCTTTGTTTTGTATATTTTCAATTCTCTGATTAAATTTATTCTTTGGAACTTGGGGAAGGCCTAAGTAACTCAGGTTTTTCTACAAACAGACAATTGAAGGACATTGTGAGGGCAAGTCTATCCCGGGAGGACCCCATAAGGTGCTACTCAGTTACACTTACTACAAAAACAATGATGTTTTTTGGATATTTTAATTTTTTACCATGTTGATAAAATGCCAACTTCCTTCATAACAAAAGAGCCATGTGTATAATTTCTCAGTTTTAATATAAATGGTACCAATGGAGTTATATACAACGGCCTGCTAGAGGTAGCGCACACCAGCTTAAGAAAGTTGATTATACTCATTTCAGACAGCTAGCTCACTAGTATACTACTGGCTATACAGGAATTAAAGTGGTGTGCTGGGAAATGTTTAACAGCTGGCTCTCTTAGGAATACAAGTTTGGGTTTACACTGTTTCCCAATTTCTAGTATGTATATATGCCCACCCACCATGTCAGTTTCAAGCTACCAATGTTATCTCACTAAACATAGAGTTGGAAATAGAAGCATAGAATTGGTACTTGTAAATCAGTATGAGTTGGCTCCAGCATATCACTTGACTCATCTCAAACTTCCTCTCTGACCGTAGTGGATTTCAGAGCTGCATGATGGAAACAGAAGAGAAATCTATCATTCCTAACTATTGAAATAAAGGGAAAAGAACAAGTCTGTTTTGATCAATTTGCTATATAGTTGTTTCCTTGTTAAGAATATTGCCCTCCATACTATAATAAAAAACCTCTATCCATCATGTAGGTATGTCGATTATCATTTAGGATAATACTGCCTCAATCTTTTAAGTATTGGGGATGAACATTATTCAGTAAAATAACATACTGAGAATGGTTAATTCTGTAGCCGCATATTTTCAAGTCAAATAGGTTTTTAATTTCAGGCAATGTAGCAAAAAAGCTGGTTATACTGGGAAATTTATTGTAAAAAAATATAAGCTATTCTTTACGTTTTTGTAACATTACAACATGAAAAGTTAAAACACCCTTCAAAACACAGGTGATTGGCTAATTAACAGAACATAGGTGCTGAAATACACTACATTGTGAAACAAGGCATTTCAAAGTATTTTCTCTAACAATTGGAACTCAGAGGAAGAAAATGCCATAGTTTCACAAGTCTGGAATTATGCAATAAAAATTATGCAATCACATAATGATTTTTTTCAGAATGACTATTTCAACCACCAGCCTTAATACTAAAGATTAGGTGTTCAATATATATTATTCATAGAAAAATATGCTACAATTTATTTAGAACTAGTTGTAATAGAAACTGCCTATATTTCACAAGTCAATGAAAATAAGGACATTGGAGAATCATGGTCACCATGACACATTTTAAATGCACCTCCATAAGAATAATTGTCTATATAATATTTATCTTAGTCTGTTTAGGATGCTATAACAAAACACCAGAAACTGGGAAACATAAATAACAGAATTTATTTCTCACAGTTCTGAAGGCTAGAAATCCAAGATCATGGTGACAGCCTGGTTGGGTGAGGACCCTTTTCCTGGTTGAAGACACATTTCTGGCTGTGTCTTCACATGGTATTAAGGGGCCAGGAAGCTCTGTGCACTCTCTTTTATTAGAACACTGATCCCATTCATGCCTGCTATACTGTCATGACCTAATCACCTCCCAAAGACCTCATCTCTGATACCATCACAATGGGCATTGAGATTTCAAAATATAAATTTTAGAGGAACACAAACATTCAGACCATAGAAAGTATGAACAGGGATTTGTTATACTGAGTAAAGATTTCCAAATCTTCCACAGCTCTGAATTATATTATTGCCCTATCAGGCTTTAGGAATGATATTGCAGCAATAAGAATAAGGTCTATGTATATTTATAGATTCCCCAATGATAATTCTTAATTTAGTAACAAGGCTTGGATTAATGTGTGTTTATGATTAATCACAGTACTTGAGAAATTGCCTGGTTAGTGGAATATTGTGGTTGTCTATACAAAGCTTTGAGACTAATACATAATATAAAACACTTGAACAATCTAGCATTAAGTATCATGTAATATCCCTCTCATAACATATCACAAATTGAGAAGTCCAGGTAGCAGATTCTGAGGCAGGATTTACTATATAAGATGCTAATCAGTGCTCTTAGAATCAACACCTGTAGAAACAAGAGAGGGCGGCGGGGGTGGGGGGAAGAAGCATTGAATGGAAGGGAGAAGTTGAGCTGTGGTATCATCCCAAATAAGGTCTCAGCTGGCCCTCCTTGAGAACTCGGGAGCTGGTACTGCCCCTCCAGATTATTCCAGAGAGAAGCAAAGAGGCTGAGCCTTTGTATCGTCACAATGATCAGTAATTTGATGTAGGCTGCCAAAAGTAAGGGAATCTTGGGTGAGGCAATATCTTCCAGCTGAGGCAATCTCCAAAGAAGGCTGACAGCTGAGTGCTAAAGTCAGGGGAAAGTTCATTCCTGAAGGGGCGTTCTAGGAGAAGCATCATGGCGTCTGCTATATACTCTAACAGAACAAGAAAAAGTGGTCGCCTGCCAATGGGTACAAAATTTATTTCTCCATAGTTTCAGAGAGGTATAAGTTGAAAATTTCATCTGCCCACATCCATCCAACACCTGGTTTCTTCCTCTGTAAGTACTATTTGATTTGAATTATATTCTTTTAGCAAGAAAGTATAGTGATTCTTTGCTCTGAGCTGGGTAATATGCAGTAAATACGATATGATGGCTAAGCAATGCTGATGTGATAGAAATTAACTCATATATCAAGTGTTTCTATTTAGTTTTCTCTCTGTGTGTGGCATAACACAACACATTGCATGTACTTTTTATATTATTTGATGTATACATGTAAATATTGACTTTTCTAACTGATTCTACAAGATAAATAAATCTTCCTACACATATTGGAACAAATAAGAAATTTACACATCTTTAATATTTAAAAGTGTTTACCCTTGATATACTATTTATATTTTCACTGTTTCCCATTGCCAGAAAGTGCAAAGTTTTTCAGCTCTTCATGAGAAAGCTAAACAAAGAGGAGAGCATAATACTATCAGTAGACACACTTGTTAGTAATCTGTGAAATCCAGATATATACAACTCTTTGGGTTCCTATTTTTAACCCAAAGACAGGGCGAGAGAATATTGCAGCCAATGTGTGTATCCTGCTGTGCTGTGATTGGGTGTTACTGCAGAAGGAAGCACAGTGGGATAAGTTAGTGTATAATAAAAATCTTGGACGCCCCTTTGCAACATATGTTGTATAGGATAACCACATCAGTGAAGTAGTTCAATTTCAATTACAACACATGCTTTCAGATGTTTCTTTTTCTGTAATTTTTGTTTTCTCGTGTTTACTCTTTATTTTGCATGCTGCTCTTTTCTTGCATTTCTACTTGAATTGCAGCCCAAGGGAAAAGGGAGAGAGTTCAATATTAAACAGACCTTTACTAGCTTTGGTCGACTAACCCTCAGTAGATTGTATCTTGTTAACTTCCCCATCTGAGAGAAGACTTATCTAAAATGGCATCTGATCCCATTTCCCCCAAACCTCTAGGCTCCTATCCTGTTTTTTAAACCTGCCGTATTTTTCTTCATGGGTGAATTCTAACACTGTGATTTCTTTCTTTAATATTTTTTCTGTTACTTTCAGTAAACTGTTAGATATTTTATACAGTCTTTGGTTTCTTGTATTTTTGACTGATTCTCTAGTACTGGAACATAGGGTTAAATAAATGGCAATTCAGGTATATATTTCCTAGTTACACTATTATCTTTCAACCTGTCTTCTAGAATTAAGATGTTCATAATTTTGAGGGTCTAAGTTGTTTAATCACAGCCTTAATATGTGGAATGTACTTTGTTACTAACTCCTTTAAGTCATACCTTAAAAGCATTCTTTTTCATCTTTTTGCATATTATATATATGGAATTAGAAAGATGGTAACGATAACCCTATATGCAAAACAGAAAAAGAGACACAGATGTACAGAACAGAATTTTGGACTCTGGGAGAAGGCGAGGGTGGGATGTTTCAAGAGAACAGCATCGAAACATGTATATATCTATAGTGAAACAGATCACCAGCCCAGGTTGGATGCATGAGACAAGTGCTCGGGCCTGGTGCATTGGGAAGACCCAGAGGGATTGGGTAGAGAGGGAGGTGGAAGGGAGGATTGGGATGGGGAATACATGTAAATGCATGGCTGATTCATGTCAATGTATGACAAAACCCACTACAATATTGTAAAGTAATTAGCCTCCAACTAATAAAAATAAATGAAAAAAAAAATTTCAAACACATCCAAACGTAGAGAGGACATAAAGAAAACACCCATACTCTTCATCCAGCAAAAACCACTTAACTAATGACCAGTTTTGTTTCATCCATACACCTGTATGCTTCCAAACATACCTGGGTTATTTGAAGCATATGTTAAGATATCTTCTGGGGTTTCCATAGTGGCTCAGTGGTAAAGAATCTGTCTGCCCACACAGGAGACATGGGTTGGATCCCTGGGTCAGGAGGTTCCCCTGGAGAAGGGAATGGCAATCCACAGAAGTACTTTTGCCTGGAGAATCCCCGTGGGACGAGGAGCCTGGCAGGCTATAGTCCATGGGGTCGCAGAGTCTGATATGACTGAGCATGCACACATGCACACACAGACACACGCCAGGCATCCTCTAATACAAGTAACAAGGGATTCACAACAGAAGCCACCACCTTTTTGGAGTCAAACATCCTGAGTTTATGAGGTGTAAACAACCCCCATCTTGCTTCAGTCTTTCCACTTACCAGTGCTGTGAGGAATCTTGAGAAAGGTTATGTATAAAATATAGGTTACTTTGTATCTTTTGACTAGTTGTAGTATTTGAGTGAAGCTGAAGCAATAATTAGATTTTTTGCAAGTATGTTGTTTCAACCAATCCTTTCTCATTTTATTGATTTGGGCCCTCTTTTTTTCCTTGGAAAAATATGCATCATGTTGTAAAATATAAAAAACAACCTAATTGTTATGAAAGGCATTTGTGAATTATACCTCAACCAACATCTGAAAAATAATTTTTTTAAACTGAGATGAAAAATAAAAATATTAAGTGTTTCAATTGACAAAACTTCATCTAGGAGTTTATCATTTTTCTGTTCTTTTTATATAATTTTTATCATTATGACAAGAATTTATTTACATAAAGAACTATCCCAATAATCTCTGTTCTAATCTTTATTTCATTCCTTCTACTTTTTGCTCTTTGCTCTTCTATTGTAAACTTTCTTAATTTGAACCATAGGCTATCTTTACTAACAAAAGCACTTACACTGAAATTTTTTCTCTAAGGGTTTTCTCTAAGGGTTTTTCAGCATTTAAAGCTAAAATTTTATTTCTAAACACTGCTCTAGCTGAATCCTACTCATTTTGATATGTTAATTTTGTGATTGACTCATGATTTAAATAGAACTGTGATGCTTATTCACAGTTCTTTAACTTATGGGCTTTCCAGGTAGTGCTAGTGGTAAAGAACCTGCCTACCAATGCAGGAGACCTAAGGGGCATGAATCCAATCACTGGACCAGGAAGATACCCTGGAGGGGAGCATGGCAACCCGCTCCAGTATTCTTGCCTGGAGAATCCCATGGACATAGGAGCCTGACAGGCTATAGTCCATGAGGTCACAAAGTTGGACACCACTGAATAGACTTAGCATGTACAACATGATGCTTATACTCTTAGATATGTGGGGTATTTCTGGATATTGTTATTGACTTCTGTTTTAATTCTGTTGTGGTCAGAAAGTTCAGTTCATTTCAGTCACTCAGTCGTGTCCGACTCTTTAAGACCCCATGAATTGCAGCACACCAGGCCTCCCTGTCCATCACAAACTCCCAGAGTTTACTCAAACTCATGCCCATCGAGTCGGTGATGCCATCCAGCCATCTCATCCTCTGTCATCCCCTTCTCCTCCTGCCCCCAATCCCTCCCAGCATCAGGGTCTTTTCCAATGAGTCAACTCTTCGCATGAGGTCTCCAAATTATTGGAGTTTCAGCTTCAGCATCAGTCCTTCCAAAGAACACCCAGAACTGATCTCCTTCAGGATGGACTGGTTGGATCACCTTGCAGTCCAAGGGACTCTCAAGAGTCTTCTCCAACACCACAGTTCAAAAGCATCAGTTTTTCGGTGCTCAGCTTTCTTCACAGTCCAACTCTCACATCCATACATGACCACTGGAAAAACCATAGCCTTGACCAGACGGACCTTTGTCAGCAAAGTAATGTGTCTGCTTTTTAATATGCTATCTATTTTGGTCATAACTTTCCTTCCAAGGAGTAAGTGTATTTTAATTTCATGGCTGCAGTCACCATCCACAGTGATTTTAGAGCCCAGAAAAATAAAGTCTGACACTGTTTCCACTGTTTCCTCATCTATTTCCCGTGAGGTGATGGGACCAGATGCCACGATATTAGTTTTCTGAATGTTGAGCTTTAAGCCAACTTTTTCACTCTCCTCTTTCACTTTCATCAAGAGGCTTTTTAGTTCCTCTTCACTTTCTGCCATAAGGGTGGTGTCATCTGCATATCTGAGGTTATTGATATTTCTCCTGGCAATCTTAATTCCAGTTTGTGCTTCATTCAACCCAGCGTTTCTCATGATGTACTCTGCATATAAGTTAAATAAGCAGGTTAACAATATACAGCCTTGACCTACTCCTTTTCCTATTTGGAACCAATCTGTTGTTCCTTGGCCAGTTCTAACTGTTGCTTCCTGACCTGCATACTGGTTTCTCAAGAGGCAGGTCAGGTGGTCTGGTGTATTTAATATTTTTAGACACATGGATACTTGTTTTAAAGTCCAATATAATTTATTTTGTTGTTGTTGGAGTCGCTCAGTTGTGCCTCTTTGCAACCCCATGGACAGCAGCATGCCACACTCCCCTGTCCTTATATATTGTTCAAATATATATGTCCTTGTAAAGCATGTATTCTGATGTTTGTCAATCAGGTTAAAGTAATCAATAGTACTATTTTGGTATTCTACATCCTTATGGAATTTCTCTAACTGTATCAATTACTGAGAGATGCATATAAAGCCTACTCCTGCAAATGTAGAATATGTTCCTCCCTTTCATATTGTCAATTTTACTTCATGTAATTTAAGAAACGTTTAAAAGGCATATGTGTAGTCAATATACTCATTATGTTTTCCTGATAATTTTCCTTTTTATCATTATGACACATCGTTCTTTAGTTATAAAACTTTGTTTTGATCTATTTTATCTGTCATTAAACTATGAACTCCAGCCTCTGTGATTACTTTTTTCATTATACAAGTTTTTTCATTCTTCTTTCTTTCTGTGTATTTTTTTGTAATATGGGTATGCCTTGTAGGCAGAATACAATAAGGTCTTTTTGCTCCTTTTACAATTTGAGTCTGTAATAGATTTTTAAAGATAATTCACAAAATGTGATTATTGATGTGCATTTCATTTTGCCATTTTATAACTTGGGATTTTTTTTTTTCCTTTTTATCCCATGCACCTCTGTCAGCCCTTCCTTGCCTTTTTTTAGATTTCTAAAATACTTTCTTCATAAGAGTCCTTTATTTTTTTCCCATTTATTTTTATTAGTTGGAAGCTAATTACTTTACAAAATTGTAGTGGTTTTTTGCCATATATTGACATGAATCAGCCATGGATTTACATGTATTCCCCATCCCGATCCCCCCTCCCACCTCCCTCCCCACCCCATCCCTTTAAAAAAACAATATACTTTTCTAGTTTACCTTAAATACTTATAAGATAGCCTGACCTAATAGAACAGTAGTTTAGGCTAATATCACTTTAACAATCATGTGTATTGTTTCTACTGTAAAAGTTAGATAATTTTAATTTCAGTTATAGTAATGATAAATTCAGTTATTTTAATAATAAATCTGAGAAAAATAGAAAATGGGGAATTTAAAACATATGTTTTACATTTATGAGAGATAACTGGCAGTGAAAAAATATGGAGTCAAGGTCTGAGAAAGAAAACTCATCGAGGTTATCTGCAAATATGGAATTCCTTCTGCCTGTATGAACATTTGTGGATTGCATTGGGGGAAGAAGATAATGCTCAGAATATAACAAGAATTATTGATTACCTAATCTGATTAAGGCATAAATTGGGGTCACTTGTCAGCCAAGAGGTGACTGGCCAACCAACCATACCACTCCAAATAAGTTAAAAGAATCCAACTTCAGATTTTGTAAGTCTTTAAAACTGAAATAAGGAGATTGTGAGTACTACCAGCCTCATTACAAATCTGAATGTTAATCCTCTCTTGAAAATACCATCCAAGTCTTCAAAATAGTTCTATATTTTTTCATGTAAAATTAATTCATTAAAAATAACCAGGCACATGAGATAAGCATGAACAATAATACTAACATCAAAATCACAGAAGAAAAGCAGACCCACTAGGGCTCCAGACAATTTAGGTATCAGTTTTTTTTTTTTTTTCCAGAAAACCATCTACTTCTGCTTTATTTTTTTTTTCATTTATTTTTATTAGTTGGAGGCTAATTACTTTACAATATTGTAATGGTTTTTGTCATACATTGACATGAATCAGCCATGGATTTACATGTATTCCCCATCCCGGTATCAAAGTTTTAAATAATTTGGTTAAAGACATGGTACTTTTGGCAAAGAACTGAAAGCTGAAAAAAAATGGAAATTTTAGAGTGAAGTATAACAAGTGAAAGTAAGAAATTAATGTATGATTTTACTAAAATATTAAAGATAGCTGGTTGTATAATTAGAAAACTAGAAAATGTAGATGAAAATATATATATACATTATGAAGTCAGAGAAAATACATGGATAGGACAGACTTAAGAGCTTTTATATGCAAGTATTGTCACTGAAAGGGAAGGAGGATAATGTATCTGAGTATATTTTAAATTATAATAGATGAAAATTCTCAAATTTATGAAAAGCATCAAGATGCAGATACAATAATCCATATGAACCCTAATAAGAATACAGGAAAAGAATACCTAGGAACATGAACATAAAACCAATGACTAAAAAAAAAAATCTTAAAAGTTTTAGGAGAAAAAAATAATTTCCAAAGAACAACAGCAATGCAGGTAGAATATAATACAAAAATAGTGTCAGTGAGCTTACAGAACTTAATTGCATGCATAGGATTCTATACCAAGAAAGATAGGTTTCAACAAGCTGAAATAGAGACTTTTAAAAGCAAAAATTGGTAATTTAGTTACTAGCAGACTTGTACAAAGGTTACTTTATGCTGAAGGAAAATATATCAGTAATTACATTAAATTTGGACTTCCCTGAGTAGCTCAGATGGTAAAGAATCTGCCTGCAGTGCAGGAGACCCTGGTTCAATTCCTGGGTCAGGAAGATCCCCTGGAGAAGGGAGAGGCTACCCACTCCAATATTCTTGGGCTTCCCTGGTTGCTCAGATGGTGGGAACAATGTAGGAGGATGTAATTTAGTAGATGTCAAATAAATCACTGTTAAAATAACTCTTTAGCAAATACATTACTATAAAGTGAAAGAAAGTGAAAGTTGCTCAGTTGTGTCTGACTCTTTGTGACCCATGGACTATACAGTCCATGGAATTCTCCAGGCCAGAATACTGGAGTGGGTAGCCTTTCCCTTCTCCAGAGGATCTTCCCAACCCAGGGAGCAAATCCAGGACTCCCTCATTGCAGGCAGATTCTTTACCAGCTGAACCATCAGGAAAGCCCAAGAATACTGGAGTGGGTAGCCTGTCTCTTCTCCAGAAGATCTTCTCGACCCAGGAATTGAACTGGGGTCCTCTGCATGGCAGACAGATTCTTTACCAGCTGAGCTACCAGGGAAGCCTACATAACTATAAACCAACGGTAATTAAGGCAGCATGGTATTGTTTCAAGTATAGAAACATAAGTGTAACAGAGTTGAGAATCCAGAAACAAACCCATAAATACATGGATTTTTATTTTATTACAAAGTTGGCATGGAAGATAAGTAAGAAAACAAAACACTTTTTGATAAATGGAGCTGACTCAACTTGATATTAATGTGAAGGAAAATGAAACTGAACCCCTAATTGACACCACATACACACACACACACATTATTCAAGTAGATCACATATTCCAATATGACTGAAACTAATGAATCTAATAATATTAATAAGGAATAATATCTTCAATACATTAGATTTTTTCTTTGAAGAGAAGCTGCTAAATCTCCTCTCAGAGCCAAAAGAGCAGTTCAGCTTTCTCACTTATAGCAGCTGCTTACCTTCCATCATTCCATCACCTTCTTGCGCTACAATTCCTTCTTTGAAACACACTGTAGTTCAAGCACACCTTCAACTTCTCATCCTCCCTATTGGTATTACCCACTCTAGGTCCTTCACTCACATTTGTTTCTAATAATGTTTCCTTTTACACAGATTCCTATTCAAGGTTACATAATTTTCACATTGCATAATCCATGTGACTGGTACTGTAATTCCTTAACTCTCCTCTGAAGACGTATACTTCTACTTGAGTGTACTTTCATTCTCTTGGGACAACAATGATAACTTTTCCTCATCTACAATTCAGGCTTTTCTCTCCCTCTAAGCCAAAATGTCCTTTGATCCTTCACCCACACTCTACCCAGTCTACCATTTTCTCACATTCTATTTTCTTACTCTTTGAAATCATTCCTGCTTTCACACACCTCCCTTCATTGGCTGATTTCCTAACTTTGGTCAAATGAGATATCATGTGCCTTGCTCTTGATCCCAGGTGAGTGAACACAAAGTTGGTTAGAAATCAGAGAATCTTCAGTGATCAAATCCACATCAACTTTCCCCAGACAAGTCCTGACAATGCTGTTCAGTTATTTTACTTACCTCTAATTAGTGAGAGTTGGACTGTGAAGAAAGCTGAGCACCGAAAAATTGATGCTTTTGAACTGTGGTGTTGGAGAAGACTCTTGAGAGTCCCTTGGACTGCAAGGAGATCCAACCAGTCCATCCTAAAGGAGATCAGTCCTGGGTATTCATTGGAAGGACTGATGCTGAAGCTGAAACTCCAATAATTTGGCCACCTCATGCGAAGAGTTGACTCATTGGAAAAGACCCTGATGCTGGGATGGATTGGGGGCAGGAGGAGAAGGGGCCGACAGAGGATTAGATGGCTGGATGACATCACCGACTCGATGGACATGAGTTTGAGTAAACTCCAGGAGTTAGTGACGGACAGGGAGGCCTGGCGTGCTGCGATTCATGGGGTCTTAAAGAGTCGGACATGACTGAGCGGCTGAACTGAACTGAACTGACTGAATTATCTCAACCCTCGCTGTCAATGTTTTGAATCTTTCTCTTTTCACACTGCAGCTGAATTTGCTCTCCTTGTTTTCACGTTCACTGAGAAGAAAGAAACCATCCAATCTGAGCTCTCTCAACTTTTTCAAATGGCTCCATGTATTCTTTCAATCTTTCTTCTCTTCATTCCACTTCAGAAGAATTGTCTCTTCTTTTTCTGTTGATCCATATACCCTCATATCTCATCTCCTTGAACCTCTGAATGTATATGTGTCTTCCCCTGCCTCTAGGCCTTACTGTTCAGCCTAACAATTTTCAAATGTGCCTATTGAAAAACAATGATTAGAACACTTTTTTGAAAAACCATCACTTTCAAACTGTCTTTCATTGTCTCTCTACACACACACATTTATATAACTCTTTACTAGATGCCCCTTTATTAACCTCATGGAATAAACATCAGCTCATTACCAAACCCATCAGCCAACTTTACTTACTGCATTTTGATTATCTCTCACCAGAATTTGATTACCACACCCTTTTCTTAGTATTCTCCTTTCCCCACACCTTCTTTTATAAGACAGGTTTCACTTCTAGCTCACATTCTATTTGATCATATCTTCTCTTTCTACTTTTCTAAGTTCTCTGCCTTTATTCACCCTTAATTATTAGATATTGTACAGTGGTTGAATTTTTCCTTCTCTTTTCATATTTTATTTTAATCTTAATACCCCAGATTCATCTTATGTGCTTGTTACTTCCAAACCATATTTCTAGTGCCCATCTCAATTGTTTCAGTACCATCTCTTCAATGAAACCATTATTAATGGTCATCACAGTTAATAACTTCCTTTCATTTACTTGCACAGCACTTGGCATAATTAATTTTAAATGAGTAATATTTCCTTGTATTCAGAGTAACTATTTATGTGTTTATGTCGCTCCCTTTCTCTAAAATGTAAGTACTTTGGAAGCAAGGATTGTGACTTTGCCATCTGTATGGTGATTTTCAGTATTGGGCTTTTCTCCTTTCCAGTGTGAAACACTCTGGAGGCATATTTCCTGTCAGTATGTCAAGCTTTGGACCTATGCTGTCATTAGCATCATCTGTACACATGGACCTGAGAAGTAGGAGCCAATTTTTGCTCTACTTTAAGAGATTCAGCCCTTTTGTAATTTCTGTGTCAAGAAAATTGTGTTCAATGAGAGATTTTCACTTTGCACTTCAGTACATCAATTCTAAGCATGACACCATCCTGGTCACACTGACTTCCCTGAAGAATTGTGTGTGTGTGTGTGTGTGTGTGTGTGTGTGTGTTATAAAATTATTCAATCAAATCTCAGATGTCTTTATAGTTTGGTAGCTAGCAGAAATCTCAGCAGCATTTCTTAAGAGAGGTAGTAGAATACGAGTTCTCCTGGTCTGAGAAATCATTGCTTCATTTGTTGCAACTTTGCCCAGGAGCTCAAATAGTTATTTTGTCTATATTGATATAGTTTATGCTTTTATTTATTTGAAAACTCACCTCCATGTGCTGTAGTTATGTGCAATAAAATGAAGATTGCAATTTTGGTTGTGTTTTCTCAGTTCTAGTCAGTGAAATGACCAATTTCTCTCTCTCTCTTTTTTTTTAAATTGAGTATACCACTTCCTTCCTTTCTACTTAAAGGATGCTCAAATAGAGTTAGAGAAGCAAATCTGAGTTAATATTTTCAGTTCTACAGTTTCTATAGCCTTTCCTTTATGTCATTTTATCTTCCTGTAATGGCCAGAATGCACGATTTTCTTAGGTTTATCAAAGAATAAGGGAATCCAATTAACATCCCTTAATGTTAATATGCAGCTCTTCTTGATATCTTCCTTTGCATTCTTTGGTGTTTATAAAATAACTGCCTGAACACTGCAAGAGTAATAAAGTTCAAAAGTAATCATCAAGGATCAGCAGTACACATGTCTACCAATGCCCCTCCCTCCATGCCCTTTACTCAACCCACACTGGTTTGCTCAACTAGCATGCAATAGAAGATGGAAAACTGCACTTGCTATAAGTATACTATTGAGTACCCCCTTTCTTCCTGGGTTGGTTACTAGGTTTTCTTCATTTCTCTGTGACTTCATGACAAACATTTTTTTTAATGTTACAGTATCACTGAATTTTTAGTTAGCTCTGTTTTAAATTTTAAAAGCTCACACTGTAATGTTGATTTTTATTTTAGAATTTAGTTTTAGAGTTATCTCATGTTTGGGGTTTTTTTCATATTTACTGGCCCAGAAAATGTGAGTCAACCTTTCCATATGAAATTCAAAATAGTTCAAAAGAAAACAAATTTAGTTGGTATTATCACCTACCCACATTACCACACTTGTCTGTAATAGGAAAATAACGAACAGGCAATTCACAAGATGGCTAGTGCTGATTAGGCGAGAACTATGTAGAGACCAGAGTCTGTCATGTCCACCTTGACCAGATTCTCCGAAGTTAAATAAATATGAAGGAAACCATCTTGAGCAAAATGAACTTTTAGTAATCAAATCACTTCATCATTAATGTAGTCATTTACATGATATGTTTAAGTCTCATATTCTGCGTTAAGATTTTCTACCCCTTTAAGTTTTCCTGCTAAAAGGTATTTTCCCTCTTCACTGAATTTTTTTTTCAGAGAAATTAATGAAAAGGCTAAAGCAAAAAAAAAAAAAAAGAAAGAAAGAAAAGAAACACAGCATAAATAAACCTCCAAGAGAGAATGATAAACTATTGAATTAAGCAGTGATTTACAGTGAATGGACATACAAAGATTTAGAAGTCTGTTTATCCACAAGTATAGCTCTGATATTTAACCATTAAACATATATTATGTCCTTGCTATAACAGAAATGCTATATGAAAGTTGAAAGGTTGGGTAATGAAACAGGCCATCAGTTGTCAGGGAAAATGGTTCATCTTTGCCTCAACATGGTCCGGGACCAAGTGATTTATTCAGATCACTTAAGTGGTCTATGGATAATCATACAGTTGGAATCGATATTCATTATCTAGTTTCAGGGACAAAAGCTCCACAAATAACCCAGATAACATCTGTTTAAAATGAACAGTAACTTCTATAATGGGGTTGTCTTTCTGAAACATCTTTAATCCAGCAACTTATATATAAATTTTAACTATCATTATGGAATGTATCTACACAATTTGGAAGCTTTTATAACCTCTGCTAGTGCCATTTTTGGGAGATTTACACATTCACCATATAGCTATTGCCTGATATTTAAATGGATATTTTCTATGGTTCTAAGATGCCCTTTAGAAAATCCAAGAAATGGTTTGGTCCTGTTTCAAGGCCCAGGATGCTTTTTGCCACATGCTCCTTGACTATATTTTAACATATCTCCACAGCTTTCATCTTCCTAGACTCACAAGTCCTAACACTGTTGCCTGAGTATGTATGTGTCTCACCAATCTTTCTATCATTTTAGTTTCTCTCACCAAACCTTTTGCAGCTGAGTTTCTCTGAAAACTGCTCTAGTGTCCCAAGTTAAATATCTGTCAAATAGAGATTCTTTTCCAAGTAGGTACTACCAAATACTCTATCAAGAAACAATTATTTCTTTATTATCTATTTATTTTAGTTCCTTCAAGGGTATGATAGTGATCAGCTATTCACTGTGTATAATTATGAGTACTGATTTGGCTTCTGTAGGGAGTAATTTAACTCATAGATATTTAATCTTCCTTAGGGGACTCATGAGAAAATTATACATAAGGATAAACATCAGCATTAATATTTAAAATTCAAGTGGCTTGGAATAGATTTGTCATGAACAGAAAGTATAAAGCCCAAGCAGTGTTTAAAATTTAGACATAAATTGATCAATCTTTGTAGATTTGAATTGGTTAAACTACCTATAGTTATGCATTTTAAGTTCATAGTATTTGAAGTATTAAATTTCCACTTCATTTATAATTAAAGGAGAACGAGAAGCAGATAGCATTTAAGAAACCAAATATAATTTTAAGAGTGAAAACAAGACTTCAGTTTGAACTGTGGTCTTCTACCACTTACTTGGTTGTTAATTTGCTCTGTGACCTTCAGTCAGTAACCTCATTGTGTCTCAGAGGATATAATAATCCTGACCTGCTTTACAGAGGCGTGCTGTACCTTAATTGATGTGTGTTAAGTGCCTGGAGGTACTTTAATGAAAGCCATTATTGAAATGCAATTATTAACATTTGGGATAATGAAGTTAGCTTAGATGGTTTAGCCAAGCCTGGTGTGAAGATGGTTTCTAAGTTCACAAGCATAAAAATACCCTGATGCAAAACTTAAAAAAAAGGGGGGGGGCTAAAAAAAAAGCAAAAATAGAAAATGAAACAGTAACTGGCTTATTTGCTGACTTTAGCAGCATCAGGACCTGCAGTTTATTGCTTTGTCTCTGATCAAGTGCATTGCAATCAATGCGAATTACTACAGAGATGCTAGGAGATAATTTTGCAAAAATGTCAAAAATGCAAAATTTGGGAGAGCTAGATAGGCTAGAAATGACCGTATCGATTTTGTAAAGGTTGGTAAATTACTACAATACCAACTTACTTTGATGTAGACTGCAAATCTTGCATTTTAAGCAAGATCAACTCTAATTTTAAACTTCAGGAAAGGCTTAGTGTATTACATCCATTACTTTTATCCATGAGAAATTTAGAAGATCATGTGCTTACCTAGTAGAAACTAGCTGTGAAATTCCCAGTAGGGCTCATTCTTCTGCTCAACAGTTCCTGCCTGTCTATACATTTCAGTGGACTTTTCTTTATACTCAAAGATCAATCAGACCACAAAAGAAATGTTAGAACTTAAAACACACAAAAAAACTCCTTCTTATTCTCAAGAAATGACAGAAAACAACAAAAACAACATTTTCAGAAAGTGGTCTCAAAAATAGCTATTATCTTAAGTAATGTCATATTTACATTTATCATTTTAAGGCTTTTTTTAATGAGGTCAATTGCATGTATATAGCATAACAATGTCTAGAACATAGCCACAGAAACTGAAAATTCAAGGTTTAAAGGAAGTTTCTTCCATTATATCTTAGATTTCAGTCACTGCCTTTAACATATCCATGCTTCTAAAAGTACATGATACAATCATTCTGTTAGGATTCATTTTTTGTGTTTTGGGCTTCTCTGGTGACTCAGATGGTAAACAATCTGTCTGCAATGCAGAAGAACCAGGTTCGATCCCTGGGTCAGGAAGATCTCCTGGAGAAGGGAACGGCAACCCACTCTAGTATTCTTGCCTGGAAAATTCCATGGACAGAAGAGCCTGGTGGGCTACAGTCCATGGGGTTGCAAAGAGTTGGACACAACTAAGAGACTTCCACTTTACCTTATATTAGCTAAATTTTGTGCAAAAATATGTTAAAACTGCAACAAACACCCATGATATAACTTTCAGTTAACAAATTTAATACTAATGAAAAGATTTGTCATCTTTTTTTTCATATTATATGTATTTAACATGGAGAACATTGTTTAAAACCACTTGTTTTTTCCCTCAGTCCAGTTCTCCTCCTACCGTCATAGGGGCACATCACTATTGTAAATGTTTTATAATTCTAATTTATATTAGTAAGCAACATATACTGCTGGGTATTAATATTTGTACATTTTAAATATATATTGATGGCACTTTATTGCTTGTATCATTGTGCAGTTTGGTTTTTCACTTAACATTATGTTCTTCATATATATTCATTTTGATTCACACAGACCTATTTTAGTCATTTAATCATATATAGTTCTATGTCTTTGTATCCATATACCATAAACTATATGGACCTCTACATATGGGTTTTAAATTGATTTTGGTTGTTTTTTTTTTTTGCTATTATAAACAGTGTATGAATGTCTCCTTGTGTACATGTGCAGGAGTTTTTCTTGGGTATTTACCTAGGGGTTGAAATGGCAATTATAATTTATCTTTGCCAGGTAATATATATTACTTTCTGAAGAGCTTCTGTCAATAGAGATTGTCATCATAATGCATTGGATTGAAAATCTTTTTTTAAATTATTTTTTAATTGAAGGATAATCACTTTACAGAATTGTGTTTTCTGCCAAACATCAACATGAATCAGCCATAGGTATACCTATGAGGGAGCGGACATATGGATTGAAAATCTTTTTGAAAAATATTATTTTATCAGTTGGCAGGAGAATGCATAGAAGTAAACAATGATGGAATATGGTGGAATATGTATATATGTGTCTGTATAGACACACACGTATACACACACACACATATAGTTTGCTAGGACTTCCATATAATAACAGACTGATTTGACTTAAAACAACAGAAGTTTATTTTCTTACAGTTCTGGAGGTTTGGTTTCTTCTGAGGTCTCTACCCTTGGCTTGCAGATGGCTACCTTCTTGCTGCATCCTCACATTGTCTTTCTTCTGTGCTCAAGCATTCCTGGTGTCTCTTCATTTGCCCAAATTTTACCTTCTTATGAGAATACCAATCATACTGGAGTAAGGTTTACCCATATGATCTCATTTAACCTTAATTAACTTTAAAGCCACATCAGCAATAATGTCACATTCTAGGGTACTGGGGTTAGGAATTCAACATACAAATCATGAGGGAATACAATTCAGTCAATAAAGTGTGTGTGTGTGTGTGTGTGTGTGTGTGTATTTACAGTCCCTTAAATTATAGAAATATATATGATTTAGATAAATAATTTAAATATTCATTTAGCAAACAGTATAAGACAAGAATTCACTTCATGTTTTAAGGGAAGCAAATTCTCACTATATAGTTTAGGTGAGATAGGATATGAAGAGCTCTTTTTCTGAGAATGGAATGTTCCTTCACTCATCTTGTAACTCACCCTCTCAACACAGTTCAAGAAGTCCTGAATATGTTCTATTTTAAAATGGAGGGCACTTACCCAGGCTCAGTCTCTGGGCCTGGGTTGAAAAGATCAATATCCAGAGATGGACACAACTGAGAGACTAACACTTTCACTTTTTGTTGTTGTTCAGTTATTCAGTCGTGTCCGACTCTTTGCAACCCCATGGACTGCAGCAACCCAGGCTTCCCTGTCTTTAACCATCTTCCAGAGTTTGCTCAAATTCATGTCCATTGAGTCAGTGACACCATCCAACCATCTTATTCTCTGCCATCCCTTTCTCTTCCAACCTTCAATCTTTTCCAATGAGTTGCTCTTCTCATCAGGTAGCCAAAGTACAGGAGCTGGAGCTTCAGCTTCAGCATCAGTCCTTCCAATGAATATACAGGGTTGATTTTCTTTAGGATTGACTGGTTTGATTTCCTTGCAGTCCAAGGGACTCTCAAGAGTCATCTCCAGCACAATTCAATCACATCAATTCTTCAGTGCTCAGCCTTCTTTATGGTCCAGCTCTCATATCCATGACTACTGGAAAAACCATAGCTTTGACTAGACAGACCTTTGTAGGGAAAGTAATGTCTCTGCTTTTTAATATGCTGTCTAGGTTTGTCACTGCCTTTCTTCTAAAAAGCAAATGTATTTTAATTTCAAGGCTGCAGTCACAATCCACAGTGATTTTGGAGCCCAAGAAAATAAAATCTGTCACTGTTTCATTTCCCCATCTCTTTGCCATGAAGTGATGGGACTGGATCCCAAGATCTTAGTTTTTTTGCATGTTGAGATCTAAGCCAGCTTTTTCACTCTCCTCTTTCACCTTCACCAAGAGACTCTTTAATTCCTCTTCACTTTCTTCCATAAGGTTGGTGTTGTCTGCATCTGAGGTTAGTGATATTTCTCCTTGCAATCTTGATTCTGGTGTGTGCTTCATCCAGCCCGGCATTTTGTATGATGTACTCTGCATATACAGGGAAGCCTGGCATGCTGCAGTTCATGGGGTCACAAAGATTCTGATATGGCTAAGCAACTGAACAGCAACAACAACTCTGCATATAAGTTAAATAAGCAGGTTGACAATATACAGCCTTGATGTATCCTTTCCCAATTTTGAACCAGTTTGTTGTTCCATATCTGCTTCTAATTGTTGCTTCTTGACCTGGATACAGGTTTTTCAGAAGGCAGGTAGTGTGGTTTGGAATTCCCATCTCATTAAGAATTTCCCACAGTTTGTTGTGATCTACGCATCACAGGTTTTAGCTTACTCAAGCCATTGAGGCTTCCCTCACAGCTCAGTAGGCAAAGAATCCACCTGCAATGCAGGAGATGCTGGTTCAATTACTGGATCAGGAAGATCCCCTGGAGAAGGGATAGGCTACCTCCTCCAGTATTTTGGGGCTTCCCTTGTGGCTCAGCTGGTAAAGAATCTGCCTGCAATATGGTAGACCTGGGTTCAACCCCTGGTATGGGAAGAACCTCTTGAGAAGGGAAAGGCTACCCATTCCAGAATTCTGGCCTGGAGAATTCCATGGACTATGTCCATGGGGTTGCAAAGAGTCAGACACGACTGAGCGATGTTAACTTTCATAAAGCGGAAGTAGATGTTTTTCTGGAATTCTCTAGCTTTTTCTGTGATCCAATGATGTTGGCAATTCAATCTCTGATTCATCTGCCTTTTCTAAATCCAGCTTGTACATCTGGAAGTTCTCAGTTCACATTCTGTTGAAGCCTAGCTTGGTTATTTTGAGCATTACTTCGCTAGGATGTGAAATGAGTGCAATTGTGTGGTAGTTTGAGCATTCTTTGGCAATACTCTGCCTTGGGATTGGAATGAAAACTGACCTTTTTCAAACTGGTGACCACTTCTGAGTTTTCCAAATTTGTTGGCATATTGAGTATGGCACTTTCACAGCATCATCTTGTAGAAATTTAAATAGCTCAGCTGGAATTCCATCACGTGCACTAGCTTTTATTTGTAGTGATGCTTCCTAAGGCCCACTTGACTTCTCATTCCAGGATGTCTGGCTCTAGGTGGGTGATAACACCATTATGGTTATCTGGGTCATTACAATTTCTCTTCAAGAAAATTAGAGATACTAAGGGAACATGTCATGCAAAGATGGACACAATAAAGGACAGAAATGGTATGGACCTAACAGAAGCAGAAGATATTAAGAAGAGGTGGCAAGAATACACAGAACTATTCAAAAAAAGATCTTCATGACCCAGATAACCACGATGGTATGATCACCCACCTACAGCAAGACATCCTGGAATGAGAAGTGAAGTGGGCCTTAGGAAGCATCACTATGAATAAAGCTAGTACAGGTGATGGAATTCCAGTTGAGCTATTTCAAATCCTAAAAGATGATGCTATAAAAGTGCTGCACAAAATATGCCAGCAAATTTGGAAAACTCAGAAGTGGTCACCAGTTTGAAAAAGGCCAGTTTTCATTCCAATCCCAAAGAAAGGCAATGACAAAGAATGTTCAAACTACTGCACAATGGCACTCATCTCACACGCTAGCAAAGGAATGCTCAAAATTCTCCAAGCCAGGCTTCAACAGTATGTGAACCAGGGACTTCCAGATGTTCAAGCTGGATTTAGAAAAAGCAGAGGAACCAGAGATCAAATTGCCAACATCCGTTGGATCATTGAGAAAACAAGAGTTCCAGAGAAACATCTACTACTGCTTTATTGACTATGCCAAAGACTTTGACTGTGTGGATCACAACAGACTCTGGAAAATTCTTAAAGAGATGGGAATACCAGACCACCTGACCTGCCTCCTGAGAAATCTGTATGCAGGTCAAGAAGCAATGGTTAGAACAGGACATGGAGCAACAGACTGGTTCCAAATCAGAAAAGAAGTACGTCAAGGCTGTATATTGTCACCCTGCTTATTTAACTTCTACGCAGAGTGCATCATGCAAAATGCCAGGCTGGATGAAGCACAAGCTGGAATCAAAATTTCCAGGAGTAATATAAATAACCTCAGATATGCAGATGACACCACCCTTATGGCAGAAAGTGAAGAAGAACTAAAGAGCCTCTTGATGAAAGTGAAAGAGGTGAGTGAAAAAGTTGGCTTGAAGCTCAACATTCAGAAAACTAAGATCATGGCATCTGGTCCCATCACTTCATGACAAATGGATGGGAAAACAATGGAGACTGAGAGACTTTATTTTGGGGGGGCTCCAAAATCGCTGCAGATGGTGACTGTGGCCATGAAATTAAAAGACGCTTGCTCCTTGGAAGAAAAGCTATGACCAACCTAGATAGCATATTAAAAAGCAGAGATATTGCTTTGCCAATAAAGGTCCATCTCTTCAAAGCTACGGTTTTTCCAGTCATCATGTATAGATGTGAGAGTTGGAATATAAGGAAAGCTTAGCACCGAAGAATTGATGCTTTTGAACTGTGGTGTTGGAGAAGACTCTTGAAAGTCCCTTGGACTGCAAGGAGGTCCAACATTTCCATCCTAAAGGAAATCAGTCCTGAATATACATTGGAAAGACTGATGCTGAAGCTGAAACTCCAATACTTTGGCCACCTGATGGGAAGAACTGACTCATTTGAAAAGACCCTGATCCTAGGAAAGATTGAAGGTAGGAGGAGAAGGTGATGACAGAGGATAAGATGGTTGGATGGCATCACCAACTTGATGGACATGAGTTTAAGCAAGCTTTGGAGTTGGTGAAGGACAAGGAATCCTGGTGTGCTATGGTTCATGGGTTCCCAAAGAGTCAGTCATGAATGAGCGACTGAACTAACTGAAGATCTTTTTTGTATAGTTCTTCTGTGTATTCTTGCCACCTCTTCTTAATATCTTCTGCTTCTGTTAGGTCTATACCATTTCTGTCCTTTACTGTGCCCATGTTTGCATGAAATGTTCCCTTGTTATCTCTAATTTTCTTGAAGATATTTCTAATCTTTCCCATTCTATTGTTTTTAGAGGAAAAATCAATAGAATGTTTGCATTGTTTTACATTGTTCGCTTAAAAAGTCTTTATCTCTCCTTGCTAGTCTCTGTAACTCTGCATTCAGATCAGTGTATCTGTCCTTTTCTCCTTTGCCTTTCACTTCTCTTCTCTTCTCAGCTATTTGTAAGGCCTCCTCAGACAATCAGTTTGCCTTCTTGCTTTTCTTTTTCTTGGGTATGGTGTTTATTCACCGCCTCCTATACAATGTTGTGAACCTCCGTCCGTAGTTCTTCTGGCACTCTATCAGACAGAATCCCTTGAATCTATTTGTCACTTCCACTGTATAATCATGAGGGATTTGGTTTAGGTCATACCTGAATGGCCTAGTGTTTTTCCCTTTGTTCTTCAATTTAAGTTTGAATTTTGCAATAAGGAGTTCATGATCTGAGCCACAGTCATTTCCAGGTATTGTTTTTGCTGACTGTATAGAGCTTGTCCATCATTTCAGAAAAAGGTTGCTCATGAACCAAACTAGCTTTATAAACCCAGTTGAATTTCACAGTTTTAAATCCTGGGAAGCAAAAGTAATTATATTTCTTGAATGAGAGAGTGGATAGGAAAATGTTTAAATGTATATAATGTAGTAATATAACTCGGAAATAAATTGAGACGCTTCACAAACAAGTGCCGGGAATCTAAATGTAGCCATTGCTAAGTAGAAAACTCAGAGATACTTGTTGAAATAGTTGAAAACTTGACAGTACATCTTTTGCTCTTTATTTTTTCCTGGATATTCCAACTGAAATTCTTTTCTATCTAGAAGTCAAAGTATTAAAGAGGATTTTCCAGATAACATTTATTTCACTTTGCTTTTTAAAAAATAATAAAGTTGGCCTCAATTTGCTTGAGAACCTCAGATATAAAGCCTTCCCTGATTAAAAAGCCACCGACTGCATCTTTGGTTTCCTGCCTCAGTTCCCATTTCTTTAATTAACAGCTTGTTTGTGCTTCTGCACTACAATTCTGTAATACACTGTAATTTTTTTTTCACTGATCATTGCATCATTTCCATAAATAAATTCTGAATTCCAAATGTTCTATGTATAAAATTAATATGTCACAGATTCCAGGCTTGCAATGATAATTATGGCAAACCATTTCTCCTTTTAACTTAAGATGATACTGTTATGATGGACTCCATATGATAATACCCTTTAAGAATAATGGACATTTATCCTATAGAAATACAAAGTAATAAACAGTAGTGTAAGCTAACTTACTCAATATGAGAGTGTGATTAAGAGAAAATAGACTCCGTTCTCTATTATATCTATAAGGGATGATAATAACATAAAACATTAAACTTAGTATAACAATGTTTCTTGTTAAGGATATGTTTATAGATTTAAATATAATTTTATAGATGAAAGCATATGTGCCAAATTAGTTTATAAATATGCCAACACTTAAGAACTTTGAACTTTTGTGTACTCAGTGTACCCTAGATATAGCCAACAAAATTCAAATCCTAGATGTTGTGTTTCAGAAATACACAACTTTTATTTTAACAAAAATACACTTTTTTTTTTTTACCAGTTCCAGTTTTACTGAATTCAACAGGGATCAGTCTTCTTTCAGTTCAGTTGGATGACAGAGCTTGCATTTGGTAAAATTATTTGATTAGAGAGTAATCATCATTATTAGATTACAGGGAATTAAATTACAATTACTAAAAATTACAGGTAATTACAATACAGCTAAATTTCAAAGCTAAACTCATCTTCCAAAGAAAACATTTTATCCATGTGATTAAAATATGCCTGTATATCTATTAATGTGATGCATAATAATGGCTTTGGTCATTTGAAAGCCAAAAGTATGTAATTGAACAATTATTGCAGCCACACTGCCTAAAGGCACTATTTATCAAGAGAGTTATATGATGGTCAATTATATCCACTCAACCTTGAAGGATAATTCTATCTTCTGATAGGAACAAACTGCCATGATATGCCCCCCTCCCCCGCAAAGTTTAACTATTGGCTTTTACAATGTAAATTTTCTAAAATTAACAGTTTTTTTTAAGTGCTAGACTTGCTTTCATTTATATAAAACTATCTAATACACAAATTTATCAGAATGTCATATAAATGTTCAAAGAAAATTAAAGTATAGCCTCAACCCTTAAGAACATAGAAACAAAAAATAAGGGGTAAAATTATAAATTACTAAAATAGTCGAAACAATTTCTCAGAGATATAGTGACTTTGTTTTAATAGGCAGATTGGCAACCTTGTTTTCTGACTCAGAGAACATTAGAAGCAATAAACCAGAGAGAAACTGGAGGAAACTGTTAAGGCATTTATAACGGCAACAAGAGAAGTAATAGCTCAAAATGTTACTTCAATGATAGGAATAGAATAACTAAAAGATAGTAGTGAAATTTAATTTGTCATAATTTGTCACAGTACAATAAAGGTTGCTCTTAATGTTCATCTTGAGTTATCAAGAAATAGGTAAATTATGTGCAGTGTCCTTCTTGGAATGCCAGGAGTATAATAGATAATAGAAAGTTTTCCATCAAGAATGACTATTTCTCGTATTCCCCATCTGATTCATATCAATGTATGACAAAACCCACTGAAATGTTGTGAAGTGATTGGCCTCCAACTAATAAAAAAAAAAGGTTAAAAAAAATAATAAAGTGGAAAAAAAAAAAGTGACTATTTCTCATTAAAATTTCACTGTCTTGAAATTTACTTTCTTCAGTGAAGCCAAATAGGGTAAACAATATTCTACACTTATGTGACATGAAATAGAATTTAATATTCCAGAAATGAAAGTGGTTTTCTGTGATGATATTTAGTTGCATTTTCTTACTTGGGTATTTCAGTTTAAAAATGTCAGTTTAGAATTTCAAGTATTTGAATTTATTTAATAATTTATAGTTTGTAAATGTGTTCTGGACCCTGGAAACTGTCCACTTGTCACTTTGAGGTTTGAGTGAAAATCTGGAGCAGTATTTGACAATATATTTTATATCAGGATTTTTCTGTAATTTTATTTAAAAAAATTTTTTTGAAATGTTTGAATTACAGTGTTGTGTTTCAAATGAAACAGCAAAGTGATTCATTTTATATATACATATATATTGTTTTTTATATTCTCTTCATTATAGGTTATTAGAAGATATTGAATATTGTTCCCTATGCTATATAATAGGCACTTGTCAGTTATCTATTTTACAGACAGTAGTGTAGATATTTTAATCCAAACTTCTATTTTATCCCTCCCCCATTTTCACTTTGGTAACCAAACATTTTTTTTCTGTATGTTTCTTTTGTAAATAAGTTCATTGGTATCATTCTTATTTTTAGACTCCATATATAAGTGATATCAGATGATATTTGTCTTTGGCTTACTTCACTTAGTATGACAATCTCTAGGTCCATCCATGTTGGTGCAAATGGCATTGTTTTATTCTTTTTATGACTGAGTAGTATTACATTGTTTATATACACCACATCCTCTGTTCATCTTTTGATTGACATTAGGTGGCTTCCATGTCTTGGCTAATGTAAATAGTGTTGCTGTGAACATTAGAGTGTATGTATCTTTTCAAATTACAGTTTTTCTCTGGATATATGCCAAGGTAGTGGAATTGCATAATCATATGGTTGCTCTATTTTTATTTTTTTAAGTAACCTCCATATTGTTATTCATAGTGGCTGTACCAATTTATATTCCTACCAATAGTATAGGAGAGTTCGTTTATGTCCACACCATCACCAGCATTTATTATTTCTAGACTATTAGACAATGGTCATTCTAGCCAGTGTGAGGTGATACCTCATTCTAGTTTTGATTTGCGTTTCTCTAAAAATTAGCAATGTTGAGTATATTCATTGTGCCATTTTGCCATCTATATGTCTTTGAAGAAATGTCTTTCTATATTTTCTGCCCTCTTTTTTTTTTTTGGACTGGGTTGTTTGAGTTTTTGTTTGTTTTTGATATTGAGCTATATGAGCTATGTCCCAGCATGTATGTAATCTGTCCTGGAGATTCTTCCATGTGCACCTGAAAAGAATGTATTTGGCTGCTTTAAGATGGAATGCTCTATAAACATTAATTTTATCTGGTCTAATGTGTCATTTAAGGCTTGTGTTTCCTTATTGATTTTCTATATGGATGAACAGTCTGTTGATGAGAGTAGGGTGTTAAAGTCTCCCACTATTACTGTGTGACCATTAATTTCTCCTTTTATGGCTGTTAGAATTTGCCTTATATATTGAGGTGCTCCTATGCTGGGTACGTATGTATTTACAACTGTTACAACTTCTTTGATCATTATGTAGTATCTTTGTCTCTTGTGACAGTTTCTTTTAAAATATGTTTTTTTTTTCCCCTGATATAAGCATTGCTACCATGGCTTTATTTTGATTTCCACTTGCATGGAATTACTTTTTCTATCACCTCATTTTCAGTCTGTATGTGTCCCTAGATCTGAAGTGGGTCTCTTGTAGACACCATATATACGGATCTTATTTTGTATCCAGTCAGTCAGTCAGTGTCTTTTGGGTGGATCACTTAATCCATTTACATTTAAGGTAATTATTAATTGTAATTATTAATTTCATTAATTGTTTTGGTACATCTTTGTTCTCTCCTTTCGCTTTTGTTTTCTCCTTTTGTAATTTGCTGACTTTCTTTAGTGTTGTATTTGGATTCTTTGTGTATGTGTTTCTACTATAGACTTTTGGTTTGTAGTTAACATGAAGTTTTGATATAGCATTCTCTCTTTCCATATATATGTGTGTGTTTGTGAATGTGATAGTCACTCAGTTGTGTCTGACTCTTTGCAACATTATGGACCATATACAGCCAGGCTCCTCTCTTTATGGGATTCTCCAGGCAAGAATACTGGATTGGGTTGCCATGCCCTCTTCTAGGGGAACTTCCAGACTCAGAGATCAAACCCATCACTCTTATGTCAGGTGCATTAGCAGGCAAGTTCTTTACCACTAGTTCTACCTGGGAAGCATATATACATATGTGAATATACACATATATATGCAATTGTTTAAAGTTGCTTTTCTCTTGATTTCTAATGCATTTCAAATATCCTGCATTTATACACTCTTCCTCTCATAATTACTGGTTTAGATATTGTACCTATGTATGGATGATTTCCTACATTTACTGTATGTTTGCCTTTGACAATGACCTTTCCCATTTCATAATTCTGTTTCTGATTGTGGCCTTTTCTTTTCAGCCTAGAGAAATTCCTTTAACATTTGTTGTAAAGCTGGTGGTGCTGAATTTTCTTAGCTTTTGCTTTAAAACTTTTGATTTCTCCATTGATTCGGAATGAGAGCCTTACTGAGTAGAGTATTTTTGGTTGTAGGTTTTTCCCTTTCATCACTTTAAATATATCATGCCACTCTCTTTTGACCTGCAGAGTTTCTGCTGAAGATTGGCTGATAGATTTATGGAGGTTCCCTTGTATATTATTTGTTGCTTTTCCCTGGTTGCTTTTAATGTTTTCAATTTGATTACTTGGTGTCTTGTTTTCCTATTTGGGTTAATACTATATAGGACTTAAGTGACTGTTTTCCTTCCATGTTAGGGAAGTTTTCAGCTATTAGCTCTTCAAATATTTTCTTAGACCCTTTTTCTGTTTTCCTTCTGGGAGAACATTGGTGCATTTTACATCCCAGAGGTTTCTCTATTTTTTTGATTGAAGTATAATTGCTTTACATAATTTTGTGGTTTTCTGTCATACATCAACAAGAATCAGCCATAGGTACACCCATGTCGCCTCCTTCCCATCTCCCTCTCCTCCCCACCTTCCAGCCTGTTGCAGAGCGCCTGTTTGAGTATCCTGAGTCATACAGAAAATTCCCATTGGCTATCTGTTATACACAAGGTATTGTAAATTTCTATGTTACTCTCTCCATACATCTCCCCTTCTCCCGCCTAGCCTCCTACCATGTCCATAGGCCTGTTCTCTATGTCTATTTCTCCATTGCTGCCCTGAAAATAAATTCATCAGTGCCATCTCTTCAGATTCCACATATATGTGTCAGTATACAATATTTATATTTCCCTTTCTGACTTACTTCGCTCTGTATAATGGGCTCTGGTTTTGCCCACCTCATTAGAACAGATTCAAATGTGTTCCTTTTTATAGCTGAGTAGTATTGCATTGTATATATGTACCACAGCTTCTTTATTCATTCATCTGTCAATGGACATCTAGGTTGCTTCCATGTTCTAGCTATTCTTTTCATTCTTTATTCTGTGGCAGTTATTTCTTTTTTTTTTTTTTAAGTTTTTTATTAGTTGGAGGCTAATTACTTCACAACATTTCAGTGGGTTTTGTCATACATTGATATGAATCAGCCATGGATTTACACGTCTTCCCCATCCCAATCCCCGCTCCCACCTCCCTCTCCACCCGATTCCTCTCGAAACATCCCACCCTCACCTTCTCCCAGAGAGTTCAAAAGTCTCTTCTGTATTTCTGTGTCTCTTTTTCTGTTTTGCATATAGGGTTGTCGTTACCATCTTTCTAAATTCCATATATATGTGTTAGTATGCTGTAATGTTCTTTATCTTTCTGGCTTGCTTCACTCTGTATAAGGGGCTCCAGCTTCATCCATCTCATTAGGACTGGTTCAAATGAATTCTTTTTAATGGCTGAGTAATATTCCATGGTGTATATGTACCACAGCTTCCTTATCCATTCATCTGCTGATGGGCATCTAGGTTGCTTCCATGTCCTGGCAATTATAAACAGTGCTGCGATGAACATTGGGGTACACGTGTCTCTTTCAGATCTGGTTTCCTCAGTGTGTATGCCCAGAAGTGGCATTGCTGGGTCATATGGCAGTTCTATTTCCAGTTTTTTAAGAAATCTCCACACTGTTTTCCATAGCGGCTGTACTAGTTTGCATTCCCACCAACAGTGTAAGAGGGTTCCCTTTTCTCCACACCCTCTCCAGCATTTATTGCTTGTAGACTTTTGGATAGCAGCCATCCTGACTGGCGTGTAATGGTACCTCATTGTGGTTTTTATTTGCATTTCTCTGATAATGAGTGAAGTTGAGCATTTTTTCATGTGTTTGTTAGCCATCTGTATGTCTTCTTTGGAGAAATGTCTGTTTAGTTCTTTGGCCCATTTTTTGATTGGGTCATTTATTTTTCTGGAATTGAGCTGCAGGAGTTGCTTGTATATTTTTGAGATTAATCCTTTGTCTGTTTCTTCATTTGCTATTATTTTCTCCCAATCTGAGGGCTGTCTTTTCACCTTACTTATAGTTTCCTTTGTAGTGCAAAAGCTTTTAAGTTTCATTAGGTCCCATTTGTTTAGTTTTGCTTTTATTTCCAATATTCTGGGAGGTGGGTCATAGAGGATCTTGCTGTGATTTATGTCGGAGAGTGTTTTGCCTATGTTCTCCTCTAGGAGTTTTATAGTTTCTGGTCTTACATTTCGATCTTTAATCCATTTTGAGTTTATTTTTGTGTATGGTGTTAGAAAGTGTTCTAGTTTCATTCTTTTACAAGTGGTTGACCAGTTTTTCCAGCACCACTTGTTAAAGAGGTTGTCTTTTTTCCATTGTATATCCTTGCCTCCTTTGTCGAAGATAAGGTGTCCATAGGTTTGTGGATTTATCTCTGGGCTTTCTATTCTGTTCCATTGATCTACACAGTGCAGTAAGATTAGATCTCAATTACAGGAAAAAAATTGTTAAAAATTCAAACACATGGAGGCTAAATAACACGCTTCTGAATAACCAACAAATCATAGAAGAAATCAAAAAAGAAATCAAAATATGTATAGAAACGAATGAAAATGAAAACATAACAACCCAAAACCTATGGGACACTGTAAAAGCAGTGCTAAGGGGAAGGTTCATAGCATTACAAGCTTACATCAAGAAACAAGAAAAAAGCCAAATAAATAACCTAACTCTACACCTAAAGCAATATTCTGTGGTAGTTATTTCCACCACTCTGTCTTCTAGCTCATTTTTCTATTCTTCTGCTTCATTTGTTCTGCTATAGATTCCATTTAGTGTATTTTTCATTTCAGTCATTGTATTCTTCAACTCTGTTTGATTGTTCTTTATGTTTGCTAACTTTTCATTAAAAACTTCTTGTAACTTCTCACTCTTTGCATCCATTAATTTCCCAAGTTCTTGGATCATGTTTATGATCATTATTCTGAACTCTTTCTTGGATAGATTGCCTACCTCCATGTCACTTAATTATTCTTCTAGGGTTTTAATCCTCTGCCATCTCATGTTGTCTGAATTTCTGTTTGTATTTTTATGTATGTGGAAGGTTAGTTATGTTTCTCAACCTTAGAATTGGCCCTCTGTAGGGAATCTCCTATGTGTCCCTGCAGTACACTCCCCTTTTGTCTCCCAGTGGCTAGGGACCAGTTGGTCCCAAGGTAGTTTCTGACCTGTGTTTGTGGAATCAGTTCCATAGGCTGTGGGATTTTAGTTTTCTTGTTTCTGGTGTCTTCCCCATAGTGGGTGAGGCTAGTCTATAGGTTTGTGCACCTTCCTAGTGGGACTGGCTCTCATTGGTGGGTGCTGGATCTTGGCCCTCTGGTGCGCATGACGATGTCTAAGGGTTTGTCTAGGGGTGGTTCTTGGTGTAGGAAGTTTTTAGGCAGCCTGTCTGTTAATGAGTGGGACTGCATTCCTGTCCTGTTAGTTGTTTGGCTTAAGGCATCTCAGCACTGGAGCCTACAGGCTGTTAGGTGGGGCCAGGTCTTGGCGCTAACAACCTAAGCAAAATGTCCAGTATTCAGAAGAATACTCTTAGATTTGTTGGCCACCATTTCCTATGTCCCCAGAAAGAACCACAGCCAACCACTTCCTCCCCTGGAGATCCTCCAAGACTAGCAGGTAGATCTGGTTGAGGTGCCTATGAAGTCACTGCTCTTGCCTTGTGTCCTGGTGCACGTGAGACCCTGTGTGCACCCTTCAAACATGGAGTCTCTGTTTCCCCCAGTCCTATGGCGTGCCTCTGATCAAGTCCTGCTGGCCTCCAAAGCCAAATGCCCTGGAGATGACTCCTCCCCATGCCAGACCCCAGACCGGGAGCCTGATGTGAAGTTCAAAACTCTCACTCTTGTGCAAGTACGTCTGAGGTATAATTTTTCTACAGTTTGTGGGTTGTCCCCCCAGAGGGTATGGGATTTGATTATATCACAGGTGCACCCTTTGTACCATCTTGTGCTTTCTTTGTCTTTGGATGTAGAATATCATTTTTGGTAGCTTCCAGTCTTTTTTATTGACGATCATTCAGCAAGTAGTTGTGATTTTGTTGTTCTTGTGGGAGGAGGTGGGTTCAAAGATTTTCTACTCCACTGTCTTGTCCCATTCTCTTTATATCAGGTTTGTGTTATTTCAGTCCTACTTATCCCAGGAATGAAAATTAGAGAAATTAGAGATTTAGAGTGTATCTTTTGTTTGTGAACTATGGTTGGGAAACAATGAATTGGTCCTTTTAAAAACAATATGTCCAGTGAAACTGATCAATTTAAATAAAAAATAAAGAGCAAAACAAGCAAACAGAAAAAATCCCACTGAAAGCCAGTTTGTAGGAGTTATTATTAGAAGTAAGTTTTTAAATCCCGAATTTCTTGTCTTTTCATGAGGTCACAATATTATGGGAAATAAATAATAGCAGATTGTAATTAAAATATAAGTTAGAAGTATCTGACTTCTTTCATTGGAAATGGATTTACTTTGTCATTGTCTTTCATTATATGCTCTTTTCAAAAACAGTCCACTTTCCATCAGCCTGAATCATTCCTCTTTGTCTTGCTTCACCAATCCATCTGAACCAGTTACTATATTTTTCAAGTAGCCCTTTCTCTCTAAAAGTACTTCTGGTTCTACTTGCTTCAATCCCATATACATTCTTCTTCCTTTTTTTCAGTCAATTCCACTTTAGACTTCCATGGGAAACTGTCAATGAGGTGTAAACTTCTATACGAGAAAACTGTTTCTCACATTAGCACAGCAGATTAATCAGACATTTTTTGAAGCCTTGAAAGAGAGGGTGATTTTGATGTCTCATGGGTAGCTAAAGGCAAAGAAAACATTCAGTACAGATGGATGGAAAAATCCTGGACTGTGAATCAGAAGTCCTGACTGACTAGTTACATACTACTTTGGGTAATCTCTGAACATCAGGCACTTTGAATATAAATTATGATTTGAAGTAGATGCTTCCTTTTAAACTGTAAAATGCTTTGAATAAGGTGGGAAATCAAGGATTGATATATTTTCCTATGCTTTCTCTTTTGTTTTCATTAATCACACACACACACACATATATATATATATATATATATATATGTATAAACACATATGTATGCCTAAATATCAAATTAATGTTCATTGTAAAAAAATACTTGAAAGATGATCGAGGCACAGAAAAAATAGCCACCTCAAGAATTTAATACTAGAAGTGTTAATTACTGTCTTAAAGTCATTTTTACTTGAAATTCAATATTTTTCTAATCCAGCCACGTTGTGAAAGAGGGCTGAATTTTGAGTTAACAAATACCTATAGTCACATTTTAGAAGAATCCAGTATGTGCATTCTGAAATTAATTCCTAACCTTTTTTATGGTTTAATTCTTGCAACCAATCAGAAAAATTGCATTTATTCTACTGTCAATAGATCACAAACATTAACTTAACAATTTACAAATGAGCAAGATATAAAAACCATGCAGTTCTGGAACAAGTTTAACTAGGAAAATGTGTTCAAATGAACGTAGAACCTCTGGGGAAGGAGGGTGTGATTCTAGGTAAGGCAGTGCCCTGAATCAAAAATACAGAGGTTAAATATGATCAGAAAAGTCTTAGATACTCTTATACAGCCTTCTTTTTTTGTACCTTTTTACTACTTAAGTAAAATAGTCACTCAGACAAATGTCGGATATAATTTGTCACTACTTAGCATTAAAAATACTGCATTTTAGAGGAAAAAAGGCAGATTCCTTAGTTTTCTAAGGAAGTCAAATAAATATAAGCAAAAAATACACTGAAAATAAAATGTCTTCCTTAACTGCCTTTCAATGAATTTTAATATTGTAATATTAAATATTTACAGAGCTTCTGTTATGACTAGGCTAGCTGTTTTAAAGGATACAAAGATAATTTCGCCCTTGTTCACACCCAAAAAATGCATACAATCTCATCTGTTTTGACTTTGCAAGAAATGAAAGATAAACAAAATTGACAAACCGTTAGTTAGACTCATTAAGAAACAGAAGGAGAAGAACCAATCAAAAAAATTAGAAAATAAAATGGAAAGATCACAACAGACAACACCAAAATGCAAAGGATCATAAGAGACCAGCAGCTCAATGCCAAAAATATGGACAACTTGGAAGAAATGGACAAATTATTAGAAAAGTATAACTTTCCAAAACTGAACCAGGAAGAAATAGAAGATCTTAACAGACCCATCACAAGCATGGAAATTGAAACTGTAATCAGAATTCTTCCAGCAAAAAAAAGCCCAGGACCAGATGGCTTCACAGCTGAATTATACCAAAAATTTAGAGAACAGCTAGAACCTATCTTACTCAAACTCTTCCAGAAAATTGCAGAAGAAGGCAAACCTCCAAACACATTCTATGAGGCCACCATCACCCTAATACCAAAACCAGACAAAGATTCCAAAAAAAAGAAAACTACAGGCCAATATCACTGATGAACATACATGCAAAAATCCTTAACAAAATTCTAGCAAACAGAATCCAACAACATATTAAAAAGATCATACATCATGACAAAGTGGACTTTATCCCAGGGATGCAAGGATTCTTTAATATCCGCAAATCAATCAATGTAATACACCATGTTAACAAATTGAAAGATAAAAACCATATGATTATCTCAATAGATGCAGAAAACGCCTTTGACAAAATTCAACACTCATTTATGAGTAAACCTCTCCAGAAAGCAGGCATAGAAGGAACATACCTCAACATAATAAAAACTATATATGACAAACCTAAAGCAAACATTATCCTCAATGGTGAAAAATTGAAAACATTTCCCCTAAAGTCGGGAACAAGACAAGGGTGCCCACTCTCACCACTACTATTCCACATAGTTTTGGAAGTGTTGGCCACAGCAATCAGAGCAGAAAAAGAAAAAAGGAAACCAGATAAGAAAAGAAGTGAAACTCTCACTGTTTGCAGAAAACCCTAAAGACTCTACCAGAAAAATACTAGAGCTAATCAATGAACATAGCAAAGTTGCAGGATATAAAATTAACACATGGAAACCCATTGCATTCCTATACACTAACAATGAGAAAACAGAAAGAGAAATTAAGGAAATAATACCATTCACTATTGCAACAAAAAGAATAAAATACTCAGGAGTTTATCTACCTAAAGAAACAAAAGAGCTATATATAGAAAACTATAAAACACTGATGAAAGAAATCAGAGAGGACACAAACAGATGGAGAAATATACCGTCTTCATGGATTGGAAGAATCAATATTGTGAAAATGGCTATACTACCCCCAAAGCAATCTATAGATTCAATGCAATCCCTATCAAGCTACCAACGGTATTTTTCACAGAACTAGAACAAATAATATCACAATTTGTATGGAAATACAAAAAACCTCGAATAGCCAAAGCAATCTTGAGAAAGAAGAATGGAACTGAAGGAATCAACCTGCCTGACTTCTGGCTCTACTACAAAGCCACAGTCATCAAGACAGTATCGTACTGGCACAAAGACAGAAATATAGATCAATGGAACAAAATAGACAGCCCAGAGATAAATCCACGAACGTATGGACACCTTACCTTCGACAAAGGAGGCAAGGATATACAATGGAAAAAAGACAACCTCTTCAACAAGTGGTGCTGGGAAAACTGGTCAACCACTTGTAAAAGAATGAAACTAGAACACTTTCTAACACCATACACAAAAATAAACTCAAAATGGATTAAAGATCGAAATGTAAGACTAGAAACTATAAAACTCCTAGAGGAGAACATAGGCAAAACACTCTCCAACATAAATCACAGCAAGATCCTCTATGACCCACCTCCCAAAATGTTGGAAATAAAAGCAAAAATACACAAATGGGACCTAATGAAACTTAAAAGCTTTTGCACAACAAAGGAAATTATAAGCAAGGTGAAAAGACAGCCCTCAGATTGGGAGAAAATAATAGCAAGTGAAGAAAGAGACAAAGGATTAATCTCAAAAAGATACAAGCAACTCCTGCAACTCAATTCCAGAAAAATAAATGACCCAATCAAAAAATGGGCCAAAGATCTAAACAGACATTTCTCTGAAGAAACCATACAGATGGCTCACAAACACATGAAAAGATGCTCACCATCACTCATTATCAGAGAAATGCAAATCAAAACCTTAATGAGGTACGATTACACGCCAGTCAGGATGGCTGCTATCCAAAAGTCTACAAGCAATAAATGCTGGAGAGGGTGTGGAGAAAAGGGAACCCTCTTACACTGTTGGTGGGAATGCAAACTAGTACAGCCACTATGGAGAACAGTGTGGGGATTCTTTAAAAAACTGGAACTAGAACTGCCATATGACCCAGCAATCCCACTCCTGGCCATACACACCGAGAAAACCAGATCTGAAAGAGACACGTGTACCCCAATGTTCATCATAGCACTATTTATAATAGCCAGGACATGGAAGCAACCTAGATGCCCATCAGCAGACGAATGGATAAGGAAGCTGTGGTACATATACACCATGGAATATTACTCAGCCATTAAAAAGAATTCATTTGAATCAGTTCTAATGAGATGGATGAAACTGTAGCCCATTATACAGAGTGAAGTAAGCCAGAAAGATAAAGACCAATACAGTATACTAACGCATATATATGGAATTTAGAAAGATGGTAACGATAACCCTATATGCAAAACAGAAAAAGAGACACAGATGTATAGAACAGGATTTTGGACTCTGTGGGAGAAGGCGAGGGTGGGATGTTTTGAGAGAACAGCATTGAAACATGTATATTATCAAGTGTGAAACAGATCACCAGCCCAGGCCGGATGCATGAGACAAGTGCTCAGGGCTGGTGCACTGGGAAGACCCAGAGGAATCAGGTGGAGAGGGAGGTGGGAGGGGGGATCGGGATGGGAAATACATGTAAATCCATGGCTGATTCATATCAATGTATGACAACAACCACTACAATATTGTAAAGTAATTAGCCTCCAACTAATGGAAATAAATGAAAAAAATGGAAAAAAAATAAAAATAAAAAATGACTGAGGGATTTATATAGTTTTTAGGTTGCTGATTTTTGTAAAAAAAATTTTTTTTTTCTATAGGGATATTGTCATCAGCATACTAGAACAGTGCCAAGATCAATACATCTTTATTGAATGAATGTATGATTGAGGGTTTCCAGTTTAGATAAAATGATGCTTACCTTCAACTTTTTAAAAGCAAGTTGAAATCTTACTTCCTTTTAGATTAGTGACATAATATAATAACATGCAGCTGGAAATCTGATTATTTAGTATAAAGGAAAGTTTAAAAAAACTTTACTATTTTACTGTGCATTGAAGGGTTATCTAATAACGTACCCTTCTAAATAAACTACAAATCTCATTAATACAATAGCTAATTTGGTTAAAAACACGAGCTCCAGATTGACTGATTTTTAAACTTTACTCCATCATTTACTACCTGTGTGACACTAAGCAAATTACAAATCCTTTCTAGGACTTAGTGTGTGTTATCAACTCCTTCTTTGCTTATAAGACAACTAACTATCTTCCATGGTGGTGGCTTACTTTTAGAGTGACATTATTAAAATATATGTGTTTATAACCATAAGGGAATAACAGGGTCTCACTTTGCCTTTGAATTTTGACTACCTTGAAAACTAGACAAAGGTATGTAAAAGACTGGAAAACAGTTATCACTGACACCAGAAAACAGATATCACAGGATTGTAGGTCCTGAGCAAATGGAAACATCCAAGGTGAGACATGCTTTCACTTTAGCTTTTAGCCTAAAGGTAATCCGGACCATGCCACAGATGGGGGAAGCAAAACAGACCCCTAAATTCTTACATCATTTAGGGGATAGAGATTGGTATTTGGAGAGACCACAATAACTGGAAGTTGCAGGGCAGAATTCCAGAGAGAAGGAACCAACAAAGAAAGAGCTCTACAAACTAGTATAAGGGTCACCTCAGCTGTTTTACTTAAATCCATTTTGTACAAACACTTGGAGAAATTGTAAGAGGTTGAGAATATAACCACTTCCTGGGAGAAATATACTAGGGGGGAGTAAGAGTAACAATTCTACAAGCTCAGGTAGGTCCGTGGAGCATTTAAGATTTCAACCTTAGAATACACAAGGCTTTTAGTAGAAACCCCAAGAGATTACATATTCGTGATGGTAGTAAATGAACCTTATACTATCAAATATTCTCAATCTGCCCTGGTAAAAATTAATCCTTAAAAGGATCAAACTTATTTCCAAGTAACTAACCTACCTACCAAAACAAAGACCAGCACTCTTTGAATGAATACAACAAATTCTGACTCACGAATATTAAGGTAAAAATGTCTATAATTCAACAAATAACTTGTAAAGAGGAGAAGAAAAATGGGTTTCATTAGCAGTAGAGATCTTATTATAAACATATCCAGAAATTACAGAGGTTCTACTATTAGCAGATGATATCATTAAACTATGCCATTGAAAATGTAATTAATATGTTCAGGTATTTACTGGAAAACAGAAACTTAATGAAGAATAAAATAGAACACATAACAAAAATAAGTGAAATTTATAGAAAAGAAAAAAAAGACGTAGGACATACAAATTGAACTGTATTGGATTAACAGAGCTTTAGATACTCCAAGAAAACAGATAAGTGTATTTGGTCACATCATAATATAATGTAATAAAAACCAAAGCACAAATAGATTGGGTCAAAGAAAAATAGAGTAAATAGAAAAGTCAGTAGATTTAAACCAACAGTATCAATAAAGATATTACATGCATGAGTAAATATCTAGTTAAAAGACTGAGATTATATGATGGATAAAGAAAAACCTTATTCTGTCTACATGAAACTCATTTTTAAATATAAAGGAAATATAGTTTCCTTAGTGGCTCAGACAGTAAAGAATCTGCCTGCAATGCGGGAGACACAGGTTTGATTCCTGGGTCAGGAAGATCCCCTGGAGAAAGGAATGGCAACCCACTCCAGTATTCTTGCCTGGAAAATTCCATGGACAGAGGAGCCAGGCAGGCTACAGTCCATGGGATTGCAAAGAGTCAGACATGACTGAGCAACTAGCACTTTCATAGAATTTTTTAAAGATATTACAAATAAACACTAATCATAAAGTTGGAGTAGCTGTATTAATCTCAAACATTATAGACTTCAAAACAATGATTATTGCTAGGAATAAAGATAAATATTTCATAATGATAAAGGAATCACTTCACTAGTAAGTCATTAAAAGCTCTTAATGCCCATACAATTAATACGTGACTCAATAGTACATGAAGCAAAACTTTTCAGCACAAAAAGAAGACATAAATCCACAATTATAGTTGAGTATTTCAACACTTCTAAGTAATTAAGAGAAAAGATAAGAATTTATGACTTAAGTAACACTATAAAATAACTTTCATAGGACATTTTACCCAACAGCAAAAGACAAACTCTTTCCAAGGGCACAGACTATTCCTCAAGGTAGGCAAACTGGGTATAAAATAGATCTCAATAAATATAAAAGAAATTAAATCATGCAAAAATTGTTTCTATAAAAGTGGAATTAAACTAGAAATCAATAACAGAAAATCTTTGGGAATTCTCAATTATTTGAAAATTAAGCAATACACTTCCATTAAATAGCCCATGGGACAAAGAGCAAGTCTCAAGGGAATTAATAAAATATTTTAAGCATAATAAATTGAGAATGCAGCATGTTTAATGTATGTGGCTAAAGTAGGGTTGAGAAAAGTTTCAAGCTTTAAATGCTTATATTATAGAAAAATTACCCCCAAAATCAATATTTTAAGCTTCTACTTAATGGATGTTAGAAAAACAAAAGAGCATGGTCTAATCAAATTAAGTTGAAAGAAGGAAACAAGAAAAATGTGATAATCACTGAAATAGATAATAGGCAAAAAATAGAAACAATGAAACCCACAACTGGTTCTTTGAAAATTTCAACATAATGATTAAAGTCTAGTTAAACTTATAAAGCAGAAGAAATTACACAAGCTACTGACATCTGTCATAAAAGGGAAGATATTGCTATCAATTAAAAAAAATTAAGGGGGGAATACAGGGAACAATGTTATGCACTAAATTTGACAACATAAATAAAACGTTCAAATATCCTGAATGACGTAAGTTACCAAAACTAACTCAACAGGAAGTAGAAAATCTAAATAGCCCTATCTCAATTTAAATATTATTTTATTTTGGCGAAGAAAATTCTAAGGCCAACTGGCTTTACTGGTGAGTTAGCACAGGGCTCACAATTACAGCATTAACTAATCAAAGAAAGAAGTATTTTCAGGAAACTCAAGTCTATATTTAACTTCAATTATCATATAGCATGTCATTTCAGTTCTGGCAAGAGAAGGTCCAGTGTTCATGAAAAATATTCCCAAAGTATGTCCCTAATGAATAATTTTTTCTGCCTGCTTGCTATCAGATAATTTATTCTCATTTATTAAACTACTTATGCAGAGCTCAGATTTAAATGACAAGGTCACAGGTTATCCACATATTGACTATTAGTTTAGCTTTCCATTGTAATCACAGTTACACCTTTACCCTGAACAGGAATCTATATCCTATTAGGCACAATGATTACTAGACAAAATTTTTAAATCAAATCACATAAATATTTGTCATTGAGTTTCCATCTCTTTAATGAACATGAGCAGAGGTAAGAGTAGAGTGTTAAATGCAAGCATTATTCTTAAAATACTTAAAGATAGATTTTTATAATTCACACTATTCAGTGTTACATTTGTCATTAGTGCTATGTCTTCATTGCAAATACTGGAGAAAATAGGATAACAAAATGGAAGAATGCAATTGCTTAAATGTCAGTAATAAGATTCTAAAGGATAATGGAGAAAAATGTTATTACTACAAAGATACTAGAGAGAGAAATGTGAAACAAGCTCAAATACAGACAAGTACTTCAAAGTTGCACATACAGTGTGATAAGAAAATGTTTTTTAAATAAATGGAAACAAAATTTCTTTGGGTGCATTGTTTAGTAATACTTCATAAAGCTTGATGGGAAAGGTGGTGACATTTAAAACTCATGTTTTAGGAGAAACAAGACAAGCATAGCAAGCACATGTTGTTTTATTTTTGAAAGGATCAGAAATTTGGGAATGAATGAAAACACAATAGAAAAGGAGAGGGAAGGTTTCAAATATTGTGGAATATCTACATGACTCATTATTTAACAAATCTCATCTAATGTTTAAAGTTTGCATTGTAAAGGGGTTTATGAGTGTGACACTTGAGGGAAGATAATTCCAATTTGAAGAAAATACAAGAGAAGAAAAAAATTCAACATTCCTAACAGGAAACAATTGTCTAACAAAGGTAATAGTAGGGAGCTGGAGGTAATCTTGCCAATGTAAACATTCCTACCTAGAAATTTGCATAAATATTAAGATATTGCTTTGGAATTTCCCCTGGGAAATTCAAGTCTAAATCTTTAAAGTGTGTGACAGGTGTAAATTTTGATAGAGGAAGTCAGGACATTTTACCTTGATGACAGGAGAAAAATAGAAATGTCTACATGCATGTCTTCCTGATGGGCACTGTTCACAGAACAGAAGAGAAAACAATTGAATACTTGTTTACTTAAGATAATTTCTTTAATATTTAAATGTTATTTTTTTGTCACCAAACATATCACATGAAATTTATTTTTCATTTATTTTTATTAGTTGGAGGCTAATTACAATATTGTAGTGGTTTTTTCCATATATTGACATGAATCAGCCATGGATTTACATGTGTTCCCCATCCCGATCCCGCCTCCCGCCACCTTCCCCCCTCCCCATTCGATCCCTCTGGGTCTTCACAGTGCACCAGCCCTGAGCACTTGTCTCATGCATCCAGCCTGGGCTGGTGATCTGTTTCACCCTTGATAGTATACTTGTTTCAATACTATTCTCTCAGAACATCCCACCCTCGCCTTCTCCCACAGAGTCCAAAAGTCTGTTCTGTACATCTGTGTCTCTTTTTCTGTTTTGCATATAGGGTTATCGTTACCATCTTTCTAAATTCCATACATATGCGTTAGTATACTGTATTGGTCTTTATCTTTCTGGCTTACTTCACTCTGTATAATGGGCTACAGTTTCATCTGTCTCATTAGAACTGATTCAAATGAATTCTTTTTAATGGCTGAGTAATATTCCATGGTGTATATGTACCACAGCTTCCATATCCATTCGTCTGCTGATGGGCATCTAGGTTGCTTCCATGTCCTGGCTATTATAAACAGTGCTGCGATGAACATTGGGGTACACGTGTCTCTTTCAGATCTGGTTTCCTCAGTGTGTATGCCCAGAAGTGGCATTGCTGGGTCATATGGCAGTTCTAGTTCCAGTTTTTTAAAGAATCCCCACACTGTTCTCCATAGTGGCTGTACTAGTTTGCATTCCCACCAACAGTGTAAGAGGGTTCCCTTTTCTCCACACCCTCTCCAGCATTTATTGCTTGTAGAATGTTGGATAGCAGCCATCCTGACTGGAGTGTAATGGTACCTCATTGAGGTTTTGATTTGCATTTCTCTAATAATGAGAGATGTTGAGCATCTTTTCATGTGTTTGTTAGCCATCTGTATGTCTTCTTTGTAGAAATGTCTGTTTAGTTCTTTGGCCCATTTTTTGATTGGGTCATTTATTTTTCTGGAATTGAGCTGCAGGAGTTGCTTGTATCTTTTTGAGATTAATCCTTTGTTGCTTCGTTTGCTATTATTTTCTCCCAATCTGAGGGCTGTCTTTTCACCTTGCTTATAGTTTCCTTTGTTGTGCAAAAGCTTTTAAGTTTCATTAGGTCCCACTTGTGTATTTATGCTTTTATTTCCAATATTTTGGGAGGTGGGTCATAGAGGATCCTGCTGTGATTTATGTCAGAGAGTGTTTTGCCTATGTTCTCCTCTAGGAGTTTTATAGTTTCTGGTCTTACATTTAGATTTTTAATCCATTTTGAGTTTATTTTTGTGTATGGTGTTAGAAGGTGTTCTAGTTTCATTCTTTTACAAGTAGTTGACCAGTTTTCCCAGCACCACTTGTTAAAGAGGTTGTCTTTTTTCCATTGTATATCCTTGACTGCTTTGTTGAAGGTAAGGTGTCCATACGTTCATGGATTTATCTCTGGGCTTTGTATTCTGTTCCATTGATCTATATTTCTGTCTTTGTGCCAGTACCATACTGTCTTGATGACTGTGGCTTTGTAGTAGAGCCTGAAGTCAGGCAGGTTGATTCCTCCAGTTCCATTCTTCTTTCTCAAGATTGCTTTGGCTATTCGAGGTTTTTTGTATTTCTGTACAAATTGTGATATTATTTGTTCTAGTTCTGTGAAAAATACCGTTGGTAGCTTGATAGGGATTGCATCGAATCTATAGATTGCCTTGGGTAGTATAGCCATTTTCACAATATTGATTCTTCCAATCCATGAAGACGGTATATTTCTCCAACTGTTTGTGTCCTCTTTGATTTCTTTCATCAGTGTTTTATAGTTTTCTATATATAGGTCTTTCATTTCTTTAGGTAGATATACTCCTAAGTATTTTATTCTTTTTGTTGCAATAGTGAATGGTATTGTTTCCTTAATTTCTCTTTCTGTTTTCCCATTATTAGTATATAGGAATGCCAGTGATTTCTGTGTGTTAATTTTATATCCTGCAACATTACTGTATTCATTGATTAACTGTAGTAATTTTGGGTAGAGACTTTAGGGTTTTCTATGTATAAGATCATGTCGTCTGCAAACAGTGAGAGTTTTACTTCTTTTCCTATCTGGATTCCTTTTATTTCTTTTTCTGCTCTGATTGCTGTGACCAACATTTCCAAAACTATGTTGAATAGTAGTGGTGAGAGTGGACACCCTTGTCTTGTTCCTGACTTTAAGGGAAATGCTTTCAATTTTTCACCATTGAGGATAATGTTTGCTTTGGTTTTGTCATATATAGCTTTTATTATGTTGAGGTATGTTCCTTCTATGCCTGCTTTCTGGAGAGTTTTTATCATAAATGGATGTTGAATTTTGTCAAAGGCGTTTTCTGCGTCTATTGAGATAATCATGTGGTCTTTATCTTTCAATTTGTTAACATGGTGTATTACATTGATTGATTTGCAGATATTAAACAATCC
Source organism: Dama dama (assembly GCF_033118175.1). Taxonomy (NCBI): domain Eukaryota; kingdom Metazoa; phylum Chordata; class Mammalia; order Artiodactyla; family Cervidae; genus Dama; species Dama dama. Next base: position 30,599,092 of record NC_083714.1, read on the forward strand.
TTGCATCCCTGGGATAAAGCCCACTTGGTCATGATGTATGATCTTTTTAATATGTTGTTGGATTCTGTTTGCTAGAATTTTGTTAAGGATTTTTGTGTGTATGTTCATCAGTGATATTGGCCTGTAGTTTTCTTTTTTTGTGGCATCCTTGTCTGGTTTTGGTATTAGGGTGTTGGTGGCCTCATAGAATGAGTTTGGAGGTTTGCCTTCTTCTGCAATTTTCTGGAAGAGTTTGAGTAAGATAGGTTCTAGCTGTTCTCTAAATTTTTGGTAGAATTCAGCTGTGAAGCCATCTGGTCCTGGGGTTTTGTTTGCTGGAAGATTTCTGATTACAGTTTCAATTTCCATGCTTGTGATAGGTCTGTTAAGATCTTCTATTTCTTCCTGGTTCAGTTTTGGAAAGTTATACTTTTCTAATAATTTGTCCATTTCTTCCAAGTTGTCCATTTTATTGGCATAGAGCTGCTGGTAGTAGTTTCTTATGATTCTTTGTATTTCGGTGTGGTCTGTTGTGATCTCTCTATTTTCATTTCTAATTTTGTTGATTTGGTTCTTCTCCCTTTGTTTCTTGATGAGTCTGGCTAACGGTTTGTCAATTTTATTTACCTTTTCAAAAAACCAACTTTTAGCTTTGTTGATTTATGCTATGGTCTCGAAATATTTTTAATTGTTATGTGTTTTGCATACCAGTTTATTGTTACTTATATTATAGGTTCACTTAACTCTATCAGTATAACATCATATCCTCAGAGAGTTCTTGTAAGAGAGAAATTATACAGTATGAAAACAAGAGAAAAAGGAAATTCTATGTTTTGCCTCTCCCTTCACCTCTAGTTATTGCCTTAAAATGGAGGACACATTCCGGAACCTTCTTGGTTTTTTTGTCAGTGTGTGAAGAAAATCTCCAGACCTTCTAATGTTCCTGAGAACAAAGCAAGAACAAAACAAGGCAGCATATTTAGCAAACACCCAAAACATAAAATGTGTAGTAATTTTTTCCCAGTCTTCTTTCTCTTTCCATTAGCTTTGTGGGAGATGGAGAGAAAGCCAGGTTGCAGAGAAAAGACAGCCTTGTAATCAGAATGTTACAAGCATACTCCATGGTTAAGAAGTTGATTGGAAATTATCTAACATTTTGTCATATAACAAAGTGTATGACTATAACATTTTCCATTTTTTAGAAACAACTTAATAGAGATTCTGCTTGAAATGTGAAAGAATAGGCTTTCCAACTCAGTGTTTGAGGACTCTCTATTTGATGCCACTACTAATTATAGGTTTAGCTTGGAAATCTAGAATTGGCAAGTATGGAACAGATGTCCTAAGTAAAAGTATGTCTTAAGGTACTATATGGTAACATTAACAATAACAATTCAGAACATACTTTGTATCAAACACTGCTAAATATTTAATTTCATTATTATTTTTAATGCTCACAAAAAATATTTTGTCATCCACATAGTTCAGATTAGAATATAAGGCCTAGAATGATTTAGTTACTTGCCCAAAGCTCCAAGCTAGTAACTGGATGTGTGTGCATGCGCATATTTGCAGATGAGTAGGTTCCATGTATGTGTGTTTATGTAATAACATGTATATTGCTAGAGGGAAAGGATAGAGGAAGTTAGGGATCATGAAAGAAAAGTAGGAAAGGGTCAGATCATGCAGTCTTACATGTTATTCTAAGGAGCTTAAAATTTATACTGTAGTCTTTTAATTCCCAAATCACAGCGGCCTCAATTCTGATTCAGTAGATCTGTGTTGGTCTTTCAAATATATTTTAAAAATCCACATATTTAAAATACATGTTTTAGAATACATATTTCCTTGGGGCAACAGACAACCATTCAATAATGAAAAGTTTCCATCACAAACGTGACATGATTAGAATTGAGTTTTACAGAATTCATCCTTGAAAAAAATAAAATGCATTGGAAATGAATGACAGGTGTTAACATGCTTTTGCAGTAATCCAGTAAACGATGAAGGCCTCAAAGATAACAACAGTGGCAGAGAGAATAGAAATCAAGGACATGATTTTGATGATGCTAATGGAGAAAATATGGTATTAACAATACTGGCTTGGACTGGGTCCCTGCTCTCCCAAATACTAAGTGTAGAATAAGGGACTAGGTACTTAAGTCTTGGTTTCCTTATTTGTAGATTGTAATTATTTAGGCAATAGTAAGAAATACAACATACATAAGTAACAGTGTAGGGGGTTCTATAATTATACTTATTCATTTGGACAATGAAAATAATGTTGAGAGGTTAAATATAATTTTTTAATGTCAAACAACCAACACAATGAGGAATAAGAATTCAAGATCAAATAATATGAATCCTCCATGTCAAGGTTGTTGGCTAGAAATGCAGTAAAGATTAGATTATGAAATAACAAAATGATAACATCTAACACTTATAGAGCACTTAAACTGTTTTATAAACTTATTCACAGAGTAGACTTGATAAAATCAACTATTAGTCCCATTTTAGAGATGAGAAAACTGAATTCAGAGGGGATAAATAACAATAACTCTACTAACAAGTGGCACAGCCAGAATTTAAACCACTAAATTAACTGATATATATATACATATGTTATATAAAATATTGATATATCAACATATTTCCCACAATTACTTTGATTTTGTTTATGTGTCCAAGAATTCATGACACATAACTCTGATTGGACGTTTTTGCCTTTTCTCTTGCCAAGTTTCAACAAATTGACTTCCAAAAACTATCCATAACTTAATTAAAACAACCCTTATTAATGTCATGTTTATAATGAAACCCTTTGGTGAAATGAGTAGCCTCCAGCATTGGAAGCAATCACAATTAAGGCTGTCAATACTCATTAACAGCTTTAAGTACAGAAAGACAAAAATAAGTTACTGAGTAAAGGGCCTGGAATGGTAGAATACTGTATAAAATACTGTGATTTGTTTCTGATCTAGAAAATTAAAAATGGATTAATTACCCAAGACTGCCAAGAAGTAGTACACAAGAAGGTTGAAAAGTCCTGGGTTTCTTTAAAGCTGCTTCAATTAATATCTAATATGGGAAAAACACTTCTCTGAAATTATCTGTGGAAACTGAATTTAGACAAATCACAATCTAGAATTAGAATAATTAGTAAAATTAGAATAATAATTTATTTCAATATACAGAATATGTTATCCTGAGATTCAAAATTAGATCTTTTCCCAAAGCCTCTCCTCCCTTACAATATCCCTATTAGTCTTAACAGTAACCATTGTTTACTCCCTGCATTTTCACCTTCCCATACACACACTTAAGAATCTAGCTGGTAACCTATTCCTGTTGATTCTATATAATATTTCTTGAATATAGAATAAATTCTTTTTGTTAATCATTAGCAATACTTTACAACTGGCCTCTAGGGGTGTACTGTAGAAATGTGCAGATTGTCTCCAGTACAAATTTGAGACAGTTTAGCATAAATTTACAATCTTATGTTTTAATGCACCTCTTCACAAATTTATTTTAAATACGTAATCCAAGCAAAACTAGGAAGCAAGCCAAGATTAATTGCATTATCCTTACAGTCTCATCAGCCATTTTGTAATATTAATCTCAGTCAGAAATGGGGTCAGAAATTAAAGCAGATTCTTTACTGCCAATTTTCCCTGTAGGTTATCTACCCCTTTGTTTAAACTCCATTTTCATTCTCAAGTCTTTTTTAAAAAAGAATAGTTTGCTCACTTTTATTTAACACACAATCTTAGTCATTAAAAAAATCTTGAAACACAATCTCAGTAAAAAACCTACTATAAAATATGGAGCAACATTTCAATCCACATTGAAAGATGTCTTGTTCTCAATTCTTTTATGTGCTTAAATCACTCATTTTTCTTCCTTCCACTACCTCTCAGAATGTGTTTGCTGAATTGTCAATGCAGCTGAGTGATTATTTTATGTCCTGCTTCCATTGTCCCTGAAAGCTGTTTTAAACTTTACCTTCTCAAGTTCCATACCCTCAATCCTAGCATAATATTTTCTAAAAGAAAATAGAGAAAAAAATTAACTCAATATTGTTTTCCTCCATCTTTAAACCTACTTGTTTTCCTCCTTTCTCAGATAAGTTCATTATATTCTTTCACTTGCACTTATCCCCTCTGACCTTTTAGTTCCCTCCCCATCAATATTCACTATTTCTTATACCCTCAATTTACTGTTTATCAGTCTATGAATGCATGTGTGCTCAGTCGCTCAGTCATGTCTGACTCTTTGCTACCCGTTGGACTGTAGCCCACCATACCCCTCTATCCATGGAATTTTCCAGGCAAGAATACCCATACCCTTCTCCAGGGGATCTTCCCTACTGAAGGATCTAACCCACGTCTGCTGTTTCTCCTGCACGCAGGTGGATTCTTTACCACTGAGCCACCTGAGAAGCCCTTATCAGCCTACACATGCTTGAATATTCCCTACCCTAAAATAAATGTAATACATACAGAAGCAATCTGTCCTAATTGGCCATAGTAGGAGAATTATTAAATAAATTGTATCTTATTCATATAGTTAAATATTATGTCACTGATAAAAATAATGGATGTGTGTGCGCTCAATCGCTCAGCCACGTATGACTCTTTGTGACCCCATGGATTGTGGCCCACCAGGCTCCTCTGCCCATAGGATCCTCCAGGCAGGAATACTGGAGTGGATTGCCATTGCCTTCTCCAGGAGATCTTTCCAACCCAGGGATTGAACCCATGTCTCCTGTATTGCAGATGGATTTTTTTTCCCCATCTGAGTTACCAGAGAAGCCCAAAAATAATGCAGTAGATAGAAATATACTTACAAAGGATGTTCCCTAATAATGTTAACATTTAAAATTTCATAAGAATAAGGTATAATAATTCAAATTATAGTGCTTGGGCTGGACTTCGAGATGACAAGTGTGACTTCCTATTTTTACTCTTTCTATTGAATTTGTACAGTGAGTTAACTATTTATAATAATTGCCTGTGTGTGCATATGCATATTACTCTTGACTATGTATTATTCCCCAAAAGTTTCTTCCCCTATGTTCTTATATCACATAGACTTTTTGATTTTTTATACAATTGTATTTAATTCAAATATTAAACTATACAACATAGTGATTCAATATTTTTATATATTATACTTCATACAAAGTTATTAATAAATATTGGCTATATTTCCCTACTGTACCTTACATCTTTGTAAATTATTTATTTTATACCTAACAGTTTGTACCTCTTTATCCTATTTACCTATTTTTATCCTCCCCATCTCCTCTCCCCTCTAGTAACTAGCAGGTTGTTCTCTATACTGTTCATAGGGTTCTCAAAGCAAGAATACTGAAGTGGTTTGCCACTTCCTTCTCCAGTGGACCACGTTTTGTCAGTACTGTCTACCATGACCTGTCCATCTTGGGTGGCCCTGCATGGCATGGCTCATAGTTTCATTGAGTTAGACAAGGCTGTGGTCCCTTTGATCAGATTGGTTAGTTTTCTGTGATTATGGTTTTTCTGTCTGTCTGACCTCTGACGGAGAAGGATAAGAGGCTTATGGAAGCTTCCTGATGGCAGAGACTGACTGAGGGGGAAACTGGGTCTTGTTCTGATGGGCAGGACCGTGCTCAGTAAATCTTTAATCCAACTTTCTATTGATGAGTGGAGCTGCGTTCCCTCCTTGCTATTTACCCGGGGCCAAACTATGGTGGCGGAAAAGGCAATGGCACCCCACTCCAGTACTCTTGCCTGGAAAATCCCATAGATGGAGGAGCCTGGTAGCCTGCAGTCCACGGGGTCACTAAGAGTCAGACACGACTGAGCAACTTCACTTTCACTTTTCACTTTCATGCATTGAAGAAGGAAATGGCAACCCACTCCAGTATTCTTGCCTGGAGAATCCCAGGGATGGGGGAGCCTGGTGGGCTGCCGTCTATGGAGTCGCACAGAGTCGGACACAGCTGAAGTGACTTAGCAGTAGCAGTAGCAAACTATGGTGGAGGTAATGAAGATAATGGTGACCTCCTTCAAAAGAATCCATGCATGTACTGCTACACTCAGTGCCCTCAACCCTGCAACAGGCCACCATGACTCACGCCTCTGCTGGAAACTCCTGGACATTCCTGGGCAAGTGTGGGTCAGTCTCTTGTGGGGACTCTGTTCCTTTTCCTGGGTCCTGGTTCATACAAAGTTTTGTCTGTGCCCTACAAGATTCTGTTTCCCAGTCCTGCGTAAGTTCTGACAGCTCTATGATGGGGTTAATAGTGACCTCCTCCAAGAGGTCTTATGCCATAACCAAGTCTGCTGCTGACCCACACGTCCACAGGAGACACTCAAACACAGTTCTGTCACTGTGCAGTCCCTGGATCCTGGTGTGCACAAGGTTTGTTTAAGCCCTCTGAGCATCCCTGGCAGGAATGGGGTTTGATTCTAAATGCGAATTTGCCCCCCCTACCGTTTTGCTGGGGCTTGTCCACTGCCCTTGGAGTGGGGGTATCTCCTCATAGCCGCTCCAGCACCATGCAGCCACTGCTACACTGCCTACCATCTTGCTACATAGGAACCTGTTCCATCCTTGCATAGGAACCTGGAAAGTTATGAATCAAGGCAAATTGGAAGCAGTCAAACAGGAGATGGCAAGAGTGAACATCGACATTTTAGGAATGAGCAAACAAAATGGAATAGAATGGGTTCATTTAACTCAGGTGACCATTATATCTACTATTGTGGGCAAGAATCCTTTAGAAGAAAATGGAGTAGCCATCATACTCAACAAAAGAGGCCAAAATGCAATACTTGGGTGTAATCTCAAAAATGACAGAATGATCTCTGTTTGTTTCCAAGGCAAACAATTCAGTATCATAGTAATCCAAGTCTATGCCCCGACAAGTAATGCTGAAGAAGCTGAAGTTGAATGGTTCTGTGAAGACCTATAAGATCTTTTAGAACTAACACCCAAAAAAGATATCCTTTTCATTATAGGGGACTGGAATGCAAAAGTAGGAAGTCAAGACCTACCTGGAGTAACAGGAAAATCTGGCCTTGCAGTACAGAATGCAGGAGGGTAAAGGCTAATAGTGTTTTGCCAAGAGAATGCACTGGTCATAGCAAACACCCTCTTCCAACAACACAAGAGAAGACTGGTCAATAATGGAAATCAGATTGATTATATTCTTTGCAGCTAAAGATAGAGATGCTCTATACAGTCAGCAAAAACAAGACCAGGAGCTGACTGTGGCTCGGATCATGAACTCCTTATTGCCAAATTCAAACTTAAATTGAAGAAAATAGGGAAAACCACTAGACCATTCAGATATGACCTAAATCAAATCCCTTACGATTATACAGTGGAATTGAGAAATAGAGTTAAGGGATTAGACCTGATAGACAGAATGCTTGATGAACTATGGACAAAGGTTCATGAGATTGTATAGGAGACAGTGATCAAGACCATCGCCAAGGAAAAGAAATGCAAAAAAGCAAAATGGTTTTCTGAGGAGGCCTTACAAATAGCTGTGAAAAGAAGAGAAGTGAAAAGCAAAGTAGAAAAGGAAAGATATACCCATTTGAATGCAGAGTTCCAAAGAATAGCAAGGAGAGATAAAAAAGCCTTCCTCAGTGACCAGTGCAAAGAAATAGAGGAAAACAATAGATTGGGAAAGACTAGAGATCTCTTCAAGAAAATTAGAGATACCAAGGGAACATTTCATGCAAAGATGGGCTCAAGAAAGGACAGAAACGGTATGGACCTAACAGAAGCAGAAGATATTAAGAAGAGGTGGCAAGAATACACAGCAGAATTATATAAAAAAGATCTTCATGACCCAGATAATCATGATGGAGTAACCACTCACCTATAGCCAAACATCCTGGAATGTGAACTCAAGTGTGCCTTAGGAAGCATCACTACAAATAAAGCTAGTAGAGATGATCGAATTCCAGTTGAGCTACTTCAAATCCTAAAAGATGATGCTGTGAAAGTGCTGCACTCAATATGCCAGCAAATTTGGAAAACTCAGCAGTGGCCACAGGACAGAAAAAAGGTCAGTTTTCATTCCAATCCCAAAGAAAGGCAATGCCAAAGAAAGTTCCAACTACCGTACAATTGCACTCATCTCACACACTAGAAAAATAATGCTCAAAATTCTCCAAGCTGGGCTTCAAAAGTATGTGAACCGTGAAATTCCAGATGTTGAAATTGGTTTTAGAAAAGGCAGAGAAACCAGAGATCAAATCACCAACATCCTTTGGACCATCAAAAAAGCAAGGGAGTTCCACAAAAGTGCCTATTTCTGCTTTATTGACTATGCCAAAGCCTTTGTGTGGGTCACCACAAACTGTGGAAAATTCTTTTTTTTTTTTTTTTCATTTATTTTTATTAGTTGGAGGCTAATTACTTTACAATATTGTAGTGGTTTCTGTCATACATTGACATGAATCAGCCATGGATTTACATGTATTCCCCATCCTGATCCCCCCTCCAACCTCCCTCTCTACCCGATCCCTCTGGGTCTTCCCAGTGCACCAGACCCGAGCACTTGTCTCATGCATCCAACCTGGGCTGGTGATCTGTTTCACCCTAGATAATATACATGTTTTGATGCTATTCTCTCGAAACATCCCACCCTCGCCTTCTCCCACAGAGTCCAAAAGTCTGTTCTGTACATCTGTGTCTCTTTTTCTGCTTTGCATATAGGGTTATCATTAGCATCTTTCTAAATTCCATATATATGTGTTAGTATACTGTAATGGTCTTTATCTTTCTGGCTTACTTCACTCTGTATAATGGGCTACAGTTTCATCCATCTCATTAGAACTGATTCAAATGAATTCTTTTCAATGGCTGAGTAGTATTCCATGGTGTATATGTACCACAGCTTCCTTATCCATTCGTCTGCTGATGGGCATCTAGGTTGCTTCCATGTCCTGGCTATTATAAACAGTGCTGTGATGAACATTGGGGTGCACGTGTCTCTTTCAGATCTGGTTTCTTCAGTGTGTATGCCCAGAAGTGGCATTGCTGGGTCATATGGCAGTTCTATTTCCAGTTTTTTAAGAAATCTCCACACTGTTCTCCATGGTGGCTGTTCTAGCTTGCATTCCCACCAACAGTGTAAGAGGGTTCCCTTTTCTCCACACCCTCTCCAGCATTTATTGCTTGTAGGCTGTTGGATAGCAGCCATCCTGACTGGAGTGTAATGGTACTTCATTGAGGTTTTGATTTGCATTTCTCTGATAATGAGTGATGTTAAGCATCTTTTCATGTGTTTGTTGGCCATCTGTATGTCTTCTTTGGAGAAATGTCTGTTTAGTTCTTTGGCCTATTTTTTGATTGGGTCATTTATTTTTCCGGAATTGAGCTGCAGGAGTTGCTTGTATATTTTTGAGATTAATCCTTTGTCTGTAGCCACAGTCATCAAGACAGTATGGTACTGGCACAAAGACAGAAATATAGATCAATGGAACACACTAGAAAGCCCACAGATGAATCCATGAACCTATGGACACCTTATCTTCGACAAAGGAGGCAAGGATATACAATGGATAAAAGACAACCTCTTTAACAAGTGGTACTGGGAAAACTGGTCAACCACTTGTAAAAGAATGAAGCTAGAACACTTTCTAACACCATACACAAAAATAAACTCAAAATGGATTAAAGATCTAAATGTAAAACCAGAAACTATAAAACTCCTAGAGGAGAACATAGGCAAAACACTCTCCGACATAAATCACAGCAGGATCCTCTATGACCCACCTCCGAGAATGTTGGAAATAAAAGCAAAAATAAACAAATGGGACCTAATTAAACTTAAAAGCTTTTGCACAACAAAGAAAACTATAAGCAAGGTGAAAAGACAGCCCTCAGATTGGGAGAAAATAATAGCAAACGATGAACTGTTTTCATTTCAGTTCAGTTGCTCAGTCATGTCTGACTCTTTGTGACCCCATGGACTGCAGCATACCAACCTTCCCTGTCCATCACCAACACTCAGAGCCCGCTCAAACTCATGTCTGTCATGTCGGTGATGCTATCCAACCATCTCACCCATGCTATCCCCTTCTCCTCCCGCCTTCAATCTTTCGAAGCATCAGGGTCTTTTCCAAAGAGTTGGTTCTTCGCATTAGGTGGCCAAAGTATTGGATTTTCAGCTTCATTCTCAGTCCTTCCAATTAATATTCACGACTGATTTCCTTTAGGATGGACTAGTTGGATCTCCATGCAGAACAAGGGATTCTCAATAGTCTTATCCAACACCACAGTTCAAAAGCATGAATTCTTTGGCACTCAACTTTGTTTATAGTCCAATTCTCACATCCATACATGACTACTGGAAAAACCATAGCTTTGACTAAATGGACCTTTGTTGGTAAAGTAATGTCTCTGCTTTTTAATATTCTGTCTAGGTTGGTCATAGCTTTTCTTCCATGGCGCAAGCATTTTTAGTTTGTACTTATCTAGGAAATTCTTTACTTCTTCAATTCTGAATGATAGCCTTGCTGGAGAGAATATTTTTGGTTGTAGGATTTTTCCTTTCAGCACTTTACATTACCTCATTCTCTTCTAGCTAGCAAAATTTCTGCTGAAAAGACACCTGATAGCCTCGTAGAGGTTCCCTTTTATATGAATGTTTTTCTCTTGCTGTATTTAAAATACTTTTTGTCCTTAACTTTTGCCATTTTAATCATATGTGTTTATGTGGGCCTCTTTTGGTTCATCCTGTTTGAGATTCTCTGTGCTTCCTGGAGTAGATACCTATTTCCTCCTTTAGGTCTGGGAAGTTCTCAACCATAATTTCCTCAAATGTTTTCTGCCCATTTCTATCTTTCCCTTCTGTGACCTCTCTAATGTGAGTGTTAGTATGCCTGATGTTGTCCCAGAGGTCCCTTAAATTATCCTCATCAATTATTTTTCTTTTTGCTGTTTGCATTGGGTGATTTCCACTCTTTTATCTTCAAAGTCTCTTATCCATTCTTATGTACCACTAAATCTGCTGTTAATTATAGTAGTTTTTCATTTCACTTATTGTATTCTTCAAATCTGACTAGTTCTTATATTTTCTAGTTCTTTGTTGAAGTTATCACTAGGTTCCTTTGTTCTTTTCCTGTGTTCAATGAGCATTTTCACGATGATTTCTTTGAACTTTTTATCAGATCATTTACTTAACACTATTTCTGAGAGTTTTTCCAGGATTTTTTATCATGTTCTTTCATTTGGAACATACTTCTTTATCTTCTCATTTTGTTTGACTATCTCAGTTTGTCTCTATGAAATTAAGTGAAATGGTTAACACATCCTTGTCTTGAAGGCATGTCCCTGTGTAGGCGTATCCCTATATAGTCTATCTGTGCTCACTGGCTTTGGTGGGAAAGCTGAATCAGTGGTTAACATAGGCTGCATCTTCTCCTGGGTTGCACTGTTGGCTTCCGCCTTGGTTTTAATCCAGAGAAGGGCAGTGCCAAAGAATGCTCAAACTACTGAACAATTGCACTCATTTTACGTGCTAGAAAGTTCAGTTCAGTCACTCAGTCATGTCTGACTCTTTGCAACCCCAAGAACTGCAGCACGCCAGGCCTCCCTGTCTATTACCAACTCCCGGAGTCCACCCAAACCCATGTCCATTGAGTCGTTGATGCCATCCAACCATCTCATCCTCTGTCATCCCCTTCTCCTCCTGTCCTCAATCTTTCCCAGCATCAGGGTCTTTTCAAATGAGTCAGCTCTTCACATCAGGTGGCCAAAGTATTGTAGTTTCAGCTTCAACATCAGTCCTTCCAATGAACACCGAGGACTGATCTCCTTTAGGATGGACTGGTTGGATCTCCTTGCAGTCCAAGGGACTCTCAAGAGTCTTCTCCAACACCACAGTTCAAAGCCATCAATTCTTTGGCCCTCAGCTTTCTTTACAGTCCAACTCTCACATCCATACATGACCACTGGAAAAACCATAGCCTTGACTAGATAGACCTTTGTTGACAAAGTAGTGTCTCTGATTTTTAATATACTGTCTAGGTTGGTCATAACTTTCCTTCCAATGAAGTAAGCATCTTTTAATTTCATGGCTGCAATCACCATCTGCAGTGATTTTGGAGCCCCCAAAAATAAAGTCAGCCACTGTTTCCCCATCTATTTGCTATGAAGTGATGGGACCGGATGCCATGATCTTAGTTTTCTGAATGTTGAACTAGAAAGTAGAAAAGTAATGCTCAAAATTCTCCAAGCCAGACTTCAATAGTATGTGAATTGAGAACTTCTAAATGTTCAAACTGGATTTAGAAAAGGCAGAGGAATAGAGATCAAATTGCCAGTATCTGTTGGATCATAGAAAAATATCAAGAGAATTCCAGAAAACATCTACATCTTCATTGCTATGCTAAATCCTTTGACTGTGTAGATCACAACAAACTGTGGAAAATTCTAAAAGAGATGGCAATACCAGACCACCTTATCTGTCTCCTGAGAAACCTGTATGCAGGTCAAGAAGCAACAGTTAGAACCTGACATGGAACAATGGACTGGTTTCAAATTGGGAAAGGAGTAAGTCAAGGCTGTATATTGTCACCCTGTTTATTTAACTTATATGCATAATACACCATGCAAAATGCCAGACTGGATAAAGCACAAGCTAGAATCACAATTGCCAGGAGAAATATAAATAACCTCAAATATGCAGATGACACCACCCTTATGGCAGAAAGCAAAGAGGAACTAAAAAGCTTCTTGATGAAGGTGAAAATGGACAGTGAAAAAAAAACTGGCTTAAAGCTCAGCATTCAGAAAACTAAAATCATGGCATCTGGTCCCATCACTTCATGGCAAATAGATGGGGGGAAAAAGGAAACAGTGACAGACTATTTTCTTGTGCTCGAAAATCACTGCAGATGGTGACTGCAGCCATGAAATTAATAGACGTTTGCTCCTTGGAAGAAAAGCTATGAACAGCCTAGACAGCATATTAAAAATCTGTGACCTTACTTTGTGAACAAAGGTCTATCTAGTCAAAACTGGTTTTTCCAATAGTCATGTGTGGGTGTGAGAGTTGGATCATAAAAATGTTGAATACAGAAGAATTGACGCTTTTGAACCATGGTGTTGAAGAAGACTCTTGGAGTCCCTTGGACTGCAAGGAGATCCAACCAGTCAATCCTAAAGGAAATCAGTCCAGAATATTCATTGGAAGGACTGATGCTGAAGCTCCAATACTTGGGCCACCTGATGTGAATAGCTGAATCTCTGAAAAGACCCTGATGCTGGGAAAGAATGAAGGCAGGAGGAGAGGGGATGACAAAGTTTGAGATGGTTGAATGGTTATCACTGACTTGATGGACATGGGTTTGAACAAGCTCTGGGTGATGGTGAAGGACAGGGAAGCCTGGCATGCTGCAGTGTGAGGGGTCACAAAGAGTTGGACACAACTGAGTAACTGAACAACAACAACAAAAATGGCTGGAACTAGAGAGGCATAGTGGGAGCCTGATCAGAGCTGAGACTTCTTCCAGGCTCAGTGATACTCAAATGTCCTGTCATTTGGTGGGGCCAGGGCCCCAAGAGCTAGAGCCACAGTCTGAATCAAGCTAAGTTTATCTTAGCATGATGGTGGTTTCCCCCTTGGCTAGAGACAGTGCCAGAACCTGAGTGGCTGGAACAAAAGGCCTAGGCTTCTCCCTAGCTTAATGTCTGCCTTTGCCTTGACCAGAGGTAGGGTTGTGGCCCCAAGAACAGGAGCCCAGTAGAAATCTTGGTTTCTCCCAAAGTGCAGTGGTGATTTCCACCTGGGCAGGGAGCAGTGCCAGAGCTGGAAGGACTGGAGCCTGAACTTGGTCTGGGCTGGAGGGTGAATTAGGGGGTAGTCCTGATAGACTGGCCAAAGTACCAGGTAGTTTTCAATATGCTACCTCTATACTAGGCCTGAGGGCAAGTAAATCTATAAGTGCACTCCTCAAAAGCAGATTTCAATTTCCTACAGCCCTCCACTAAGCCCCACTGCTTTTCCAGCCAGCCAAGGGGTCGCATCTTTCTAATGCCAGACCCTGAGGCTAAAGGGCCTAATGTGAGATTTGAATCCCTTCACTCCTACACAGGATCCCTGAGCCTGTGATATGACCATCCTCTTCAGGTGTGCCCACCAGGGTGTGGGTCCCAACTGTACCACTTATCCTCCATTCCAAATAGAGTTCATATGGTTCTTTACCTATAACATTAGTTGTAGAACTATTCTGGTAGTCTTCAAGTGATTCTCAGAGAGAGTTGCTGTCTATGTAGTTGCAATCTTAATGCATTTGTCAGGGGGAGGTAAGATCAGCATCTTCCTACTCTTCCATCTTGATCCTGCCCTCTACTTTTGATTTTTTTAATTATTTTTATAAACTAGGAAGACAAAAAGTAAAAATATTATATGTAGTTTTAGAAAACTAATTGCTTGGTGCCTACCAAACTATAGCCTACCGCCTGCTTTTGTTAATAAAGTTTCATTGGAAAACAGCACAACCATTTACTTATGTGTTATATATGATTGCTTTCACATCATAATGGAAAGCTGCAGCCAAGACTGTGTCGTCCAAAAAACCAAAAATATTTACTATCTGGCCCTTTTCATTATAAAAAAAAAAATGCTGACACATGGGGTAAAACCTATTATTATAGCAGTATATTTCACATAGTTAAAATCGTTGTTAACATAATTTTGTACACTTTTTCCATTTAATATTATAGAGAAGACATTTCCTTACTGCTATTTTTATGAACATAATCTTTAATGATTTTCTGGCAAGTCATCTATTAGATAAGACATTATTTAAAAGAACATATTTTTATTGTTGAGCATTTAGCTTCCACTTTTTCAGCACTGAAAATACTTCTCAGAAGAATAACCCTAATACATATTTGGAGCACATTTTGGACAATTCCTTTATGGTAGATTTTTAAAAATTGAGTTAGAGTGTCAAAAGATATAAATATTTTATAGTTTTCATAGAAATTATCACATGAATGTCTAAAAGATTGTACCAGTTGACAATGGTAGAAGTAATTCATGCTGGTGCTGAATTCATTTCACAATGTCAGGAAAGGTTATGGGGATAGTATGCTTCATAAATACAGATACATATTTAGAATATAAATATATATACATAAAGTTTGTCTCTCATGAGTTTATAATCTGTATCTCTTTGCTTACTTCTCAGGTTTCATTTTTTTCCATTCCTTTTTAAACTTTTGGATAGTATCCCTTATCATTTTTGGCTCACATTTTTGGGAACTTCAAGTTATTTTGTTATCATATTTATGCTTTTTATGTAAAAAATTATCTGACATACTTGCTTAAATACTTTAAACTTTCTTAGTTCTTTGTATTTGACCAAACACTTTAAATCGATATTGTCTGTCTTCCATCTTCTATTTTACTGAAGTGCTAGAGAAAGTTTCATTAATGGTCTGCTTTTAAAAATATTTCCTTCCTTACTCATTTGTGGCATTTGACTATGATGACCCTTATAACTACATTAAAACTCTTTCTTATTTATACATTTTTTCCCCTCTTGGTTTCCCTGTACTGGGTCTGTTTCTCAGCTTCCTTTATTGAATTTCTCTTCTAACCACATTTTAAACACTGATGTTCTTAAGATTCCATCCAGTTATTCTTATCACTTACCAAAATTTTCTGGGCATTCTCATCCTCTCCAAAAGTCTTTATTTTTTCTGTTATATTTTCCATATCCTCATTACTCATTTTCCTTCTGATATTCAATCATGTTTTCAATTTCTTGCTGAAATCCCCTTATGCTTGTCTGATAGGCTACTCCAGCAAATTCCTTAACTCTTCAATCTCCTGAAAGTAACTCCAGCTCCCATTGTCCATACTTTGGTTAATGATAGTGCCATTGAACCATTTTATATAGCTAAAAATCTTGAAGTTTTCCTTCATACTTACCTCTCTCACACTCTCCACACTCAATAATTTACCAAGTATTGTCAATTCTAACTCCTCAATATCATTCTATTGAACCATCTCTGCTGCCAAAGATTAGGCCTTCAGCCCCTCCTTTGGTTGGTTAACTGTCTTTTCACACTTAGAAGTCTTCTTCCCTCTTGTTTAATGTTACCTGGTTCTAGGGATTCTCACCTTTTATAGCCTACTCCCAGTGTATTATAATTATTTACATGTTTGAATTCTCCATTGGGTCATAAGTTCCTAAAGAGTGTCATTTCAATCTCAGTTCTTAGAATAAAGCAAGTGTCTACATTGATTGTTAATTAAAAGTTTAACTATAGGCATTCATATATTATGAATATAAGGTACTGTATTAGTTTACCAAGGCATTTAGCCTTCACTTTAATTATGATAAGGACAAAAAGGATGTCTACTCAAGATATTTTAAATGTCAACAGGTAGGTTTGGATTATTCTTACCATCCCTTTAAGTCTAATACACAAGCAACAATATGTAAATAATCTTCCTAACAGAGTTAATTGACTCAATAAACTAATTTATTAGAATTTTTAAATTCAGTAAATCTGAGGTAAATTTTAAAGTTTCAAACATTTTTATGATGACAAAATTTCATAACATATTCTCCCCTTTGCCTTGATAGGAGAACAAAACCATGGTCCAAAAAATAACAAACATGACCATTCCTTGAGATTACTTTCCACTCAGAAAGTTTTGGATTTAGGGTTATCTTTTGCATATTGTCACAAGTAAACAAAAATACTGAAAAATGATGCTTGTACTTGAATTAATTTCTACTTCTTTAAGTGAATTATGTTCTAAAGGTCAGAAATAATAGAGAGGGAGTCAATAGATAAGTATACATACAAAAATTATAAAAATAATTTCTAGAAAAAGAGCTGAAATTAGTACTTTTCATACATTAATTCTGTGCTTTATCTATATCATTACATGTCAGAACTTGTCAACCCAACTAGATAGAAATGTATTAAGATAAGAAGAAAGTGTACTTGAACATGATATCAGGAATAAAGCATGCTAGGATGACATAAACTAGGACTTTAAATTATTTTTCATTATCATGTCTTGATTATAGCTTTGTAACCAACTACAGAGACATTACAGAAGACAGAGAAACAAAGATACAACTAAGGACTCACTTTGCATGTTTATTAACACTGTATTGGTTAATATCAGGCAAATACAATTAAAATAAGAAAAACTTCCTAGAAGAGAATGTTGTAAAGAAGATGAAATCCCAAGTAAATTTAAAAACAGGAGAATCCAGGGCACTCAAAACATCTTGTTATAGCAGCCTTTTTTAACTAAAAAGCACTTTTAGGTTATGTAAAACAGTTTTTCAAGTTTCCCCTAGATATAAAAGGATTAATGACTGTAACTAGAACATTCTCTCTACAATGAGGCAATACTGAAGGGTACTATTTCTACCATCTTCAAAAAAACTCTTGTGCCACTCCATCATTTCTCCCAGATGAAAATGGTCAAACATAAATGAAATGTCAAAAAAAAAAAAAAAAAAGGAAACTGTTCAAGTGCTGTACCATACCTGTACCTGCCAGAAATGATTACTAAAGACTCATTCCCATAAACCATCTCTGATTACACTATTCACTTGGAAAAAACCTCTATCAAAGTCCGTTCTAAGAAGAAAATATAAACCACTCCTTTATAGGCAGCACTAGTATGAACTGGAGTGCTGCCTTTTATACGCAAATTAAGCCAAACTTAATTGGACTCTTCCAATAGCAACTTCAGAGCTTGTCAGCAATCTGTATTCACCACTTCAGCAATGCAAAATCACAATAAAAAAGGACAACGTTCAAAAATACCATTCTTTGCATTTGAGGAGAGGTTAGGTTGAACAGCTTTTAATAAGAATGAACTCTATTCAGTTGTTTGAAGGGATTTTCATTAAGAATGAAAACGTGGCTCCTTTTCCAAGTGGCCACATACAGAGTATATTTAGCATTTTACTTTTTTAAAGGAAAATCTCACCAAACTATCTAACTTGACAGTACATTTCAGAGAGAATATGTTTAATATAAAATAGATCAATGTTTGACTTGTGCATTCATTTGTGGAAAGCTAAATTATACACAGTAAATTGGTATAATTAAATCACCCAGTAATTTAAAATTTATAATCACTTGGATATATTTGGTTAAAGTTTTGTTTCCTTCTATTTAAAAAAATGAAGGTTTCTATTTTCAGCAATATCAAGTGTACACAAGGAAAGGGATTTCCATATTTAAGAATAAAGACCACAAACATACTAATGTAAAATTAGTGTTTATAGACAAATATTGCTTAGGCTCATGAAAATAAATTCCTAGTATATGATGAGTAAATTTGTTTTTTTAAAAGCAGGTATTTAATACCAAAATAACATTACTTTTGACAGAGAAGGAAAAGGGAATTTCAGGAAACTAGGATATAGTTGGAAGAACTCTCATCTGACATTCCTTTTCTGCCTATCCTAGTTTTAACAGTGCTTTAGGCCACTACTACAAAATAATAAGAGTTTGCACTTCTGATAAGAAACTATTTCCCATACCTGGAGTAGGAGCAGGAGAGCATATTGCTTATTCTTTGGAAGGTAAATTGCCCTTCTGAGCTAAAGGAGAGGTTTTATGTAAGAAATATATATGCTGAAATAGGTCCAGTTATAGAAAGCTATGAAAGGCAAGTTGAAGCTTTTGTGGTGTTAACTTGTAACACTTCAGTTCTCAAACCTTTTTCTTTGGTAGTGTCAGGCAAGTGTATGCGCTTCGGTTCTGTCTCATTACAACAAAGATTTGGAGTAACAGACAGTAAAGCTCTTGGGTCTTGGACAGACCGTGTTATAGCTCTCAGGTCTCGAACAGACCATGTTATAGCTGTTAGATAAATCAGTGTTACGGTTCCGTGTTACAGCTCTGTTTTATTTAGAAGATAGCAGGAAAATTCATCTTCGAAGTGTGAGAGCATGTTGATCCAAAGACATGAAGAGCGCCCCAGCACGTGGGATAAAGAGAGAGAGAGAGCCCTTTGGCTCCTCTTTTTATATGTTTTTTTCTTCCCCCTGGGCCTGCCCTATGCAAATTGGGCTTAGCCAGGAGTGCTGTTCTACCTGAAGTCCTCACTCTGGTCCTCGGACCTTCCTTGGTTCTATTTTTGTGGGCTTTTCCCTTCCTTATCTTTTAGCCACCGCCATTTTGGACTTCTGTTATCTATTCTAACTACCTAACTTTCCTCCCTCAAGACATGGGAGGCCCAGTTCTTTGGGAATAGGGGCATCGAGGTCTTTCTGGCTACTTCCAACTGAATTGGGATGGCGAGGGGTATAGGGCCTCCCCCTCTTGCTAGTCTCAAGCTTCAGAGTCCTTATAGTGATGTCCTTCTAAGGGTGAGTGATATTTTCTGTGGTCAGCTGTAGTTTTATATCTTTTTTGAACTGGCACTGCATGTTGTAGCTTGTTGACCTGGGCAGAGACAAAACAGGTTAGACAATTGACAATACATGGAACAATCATAAGCAGCATCAATATGGCATAACAAGGGCTAGTAGGAGCATTAGCAAATTCCAAATTTACATCGCCAGGATGACTCAAGTCCCTCCTTGTTCAGGGATCAGAGTATCTATCTCCTGTCTGTTGTGGAGTACAGTCTCTGCCAAGCTGTGTTGGCTCTTTAGAGTATCCTGAGAAATCTTATCTCCAGAAACTTGATTTTAAGGGTGTTCATTGGAATGGCACTCATTTGTAGTTCTGAATAGATATCTGAGATCTCCAAGGGGCTCACAGGTGGATTGATTGTCCTCTTCTGTTTTCTTCCATGGCTTAACTCGTGAGTAGTAATCCAGGAGTCATGTCCTGGTACCTTGACTGCTGTGGGGGTAGAAAGTATTACAGGGTAGGGGCCTTTCCTTGTGGGCTGGAATTGAGCCTTTGGGAACCAATCTTTCCAGACTTTAATTAGGACTTGAGTCCCTTGAGCATATAGTGGTGACTCCTTAGAATCTTTTGGGTCCTGGTCCATACCCCACAAGCATATATCTTGTTGGAATTGCCCAATGGCCATGGTATAAGACTGGAGGGTCTGAACCTCTGGATCTAGGAAGAGGTCATTGACATAAACAAAAGGTCTCCCATATAGCATCTCATAAGGACTAAGACCAACCTGTTCCTTAGGGGCAATACAGGTGTGAAGGAGAGCTATTGGCAAAGCCTCCTTCCATCCCAGGGAGGTCTCCTGGGTTATCTCTTTTATCACTGATCTTAAGAATTATTTGGTTCTTTCTACTTTTCCTGAAGACTGAGGCCTCCAGGCACAAAGGAGATAATAAGTATTGCCCAATGCTTTAGAGACCCCTTGGGTGACCTTAGAAGTAAACGATGTCCCATTGTCACTTTGTAATGACCTGGGCAGACAAAATCTTGATATGATTTCATGGAGCAGTTTTTTTACTACCTCCTCAGCCTTCTCAGTCTGGATGGGAAAGCCTTCAAATCATCCTGTGAATGTATCTATCATAACTAATAGGTATTTATACCCTTGAGAAACTGGCATCTGGGTGAAGTCCATCTGCCAGTCCTCTCCTGGGTAGGTCCCATGTCGTTGGATGGGCTGAGCCAGCTGGGGTCTTCAAGCTCCTTGGGGGTTGTTTAATTGGCAAGTGGGACAAGAGGAGACCACCTGTCTTATAGTTGTTTGGAAGCTTGTTCCTCTGAAGGGCCTTTCTAGTAATCTTTGAAGGGCCTTTTCCCCTAAATGACTGGTAGCATGTAAGGAGTTAACCAACTTCCATTGGAAGTTCCCGGGCAGAAAAAGGAGTCCCTCCTTTTGGAACCACCTCATATTATCTTCTTGAAAGCCCTCACTCTTAGCTTTAAGAGTCTCACCTTCAGTATATGAAGGAGTTTCTGGCAAATTAGTCTGTGGAACTAAGGTGGCAATCCCTATTAGGTCATGGTTCTGTAATGCTGCTCTCTTAGCTGCCTGATCAGCTGCTTGGTTCCCTCGTGCCACTTCCGTGCTCCGTTTTTGGAGTCCTTTACAGTGAGAGACTGAAACCTCAGTGGGCAGACTGACTGCCTCCAAGAGTCTAAGAATTTGATCACCATATTTGACTGGGGACCCTCAAGTGGTCAAGTGACCCCTTTCTTTCCAAATAGCCACATGTGCATGTAGCACCAGAAAGGCATACTTGAAGTCAGTGTAAATGGCTATTCTTTTTCCTTTTCCCAGTTTTAAAGCTCAAATCAGGGCTATGAGTTCAGCTAATTGGGCTGAAGTACCAGGTGGCACAGGCTTAGCCTCTATGGTCTCAAAATTGGAGACTACTGCATACCTGGCTCTTCTTTTTCCATCTAAGACAAAGCTGCTTCCATCAGTGTATCAGATTGCCTCAGGATTGGTCAGAGGATCTTCTGACAATCCCTCTCGGGGTTTTGTCCAGTGGTCCAAGGTTTCTAGACAAGAGTGAAAGGGGAAAGAGCCCTCGGGGGTAGGCAGGAGGGTGGCTGGGTTAAGAACCTCACAAGGGGATATAGTGAGGCCTGGATTTTCCATCAGCATTACTTGATACCTGAGGATTCTTTGATCAGGCATCCATAAATGGTCTCTCCCATTTAGGAGTTGTTTTATTTGGTGGCTGGTAAAAATAGTTAGTTTGCCCCCAAAGGAGAGTTTTAAAGCATCTTCTATCATGATTGCAATAGCTGCAAGATTTCGAAGGCAGGGGGGCCAGCCTCAGGTGGTCGGACTGAGTCTCTTGATTAAGTAAGCTACAGGCTGGGGCTCAGACTCCAGCCTTTGAGTTAACACTCCCAAGGCTATTCCCTCTCTTTCATGGACATAAATTTGGAATGCTTTTTCTGGGTCTGGCAACCTCAAGGCAGGTGCCTAAGTTAAGGCCTGTTTTAGTGTAGCCTCTGCCTTCTTTTGAGGAGTTCCCCACATCAGTGGGATTGAATCATCTCGTCCCATTAAGCTTTCATATAAGGACTGGGCAACTAGACCATATTTGGGTATCCAGATTCTACAATACCCAGTTTGCCCCAGGAAAGCTCGCAATTGTTTCCGAGTCATGGGGGAGGGCAGCTGGAGGATTCCTTGTACTTGATCAGAGGACAGCCTCCTGGACCCATGTGTAATCTGAACTCCCAGGTAAGTGACTTTTGTCTCGACCATTTGTGCCTTAGCACAGGAGACTTTATATCCCCTTTCTGCCAAAAAGTTTAGAACCTGAATTGCATGTTGTTGGGCACTTTTCTCATCTGGAGAGCAGATTAATAGGTCATCTATATATTGTAATGATTCCCCATTAGATCCCAGGTCCAGATCTAGGAGATCCTGGCTAAGGGCCTGTCCAAACAAGTGGGGGCTATCTCTGAACCCCTGAGGTAATACTGTCCAAGTCATCTGTTGGTGTTTTTCTCCTGGGGCCTCCCACTCAAAGGCAAAAATATATTGGGATTCTTTAGCCAGTGGTATGCAAAAAAAAACGCATCTTTGAGATCCAAGACTGTAAACCACTTGGCACTGGGTGGTATTTCTCCCAAAATTACATAGGGATTGGGTACTGTGGGATGGGGGGGGGGGGGTCTACAGCTTCATTTATGATCTGGAGATCTTGAACCATTCACCAGTTTCCATTCTTTTTCTTTACTAAGAGGATTGCGGTGTTACATGGCAAGTTGGTGGGGACCAATAGCCCACAAGCAAGGAATTTATTTGTTAAAGGCTGTAGTCCCTCCCAAGCCTCTGTTTTGAGGGGATATTGTTTCCGGTTAGGAAACCAAGTGGGATCTCAAAGGACAATTGATGACTGGTTCAGCTTGGTGGGCTCATCCAGGAATTCCCTGGTCCCACACCTGGGGGTTAATTTTGTCTTCCCATAGTTTTTGGCCCCTCTCTATTGGAGAAGGTGTAATGGGTTCTTCAGTACTAACCAGGAGCTGTAGAGCTCAGGGATTGAAAAGCTTCCCATCACAAGGGTGGTCCCCAATTTAATGAGTATATCTCTTCCCAATAAGGGAGTAGGACACTCAGGGACCATCAGAAACTGGTGGGAAAATATTTGTCCATCCCAGCAACAAAGAAGTGCTTGGGTGAATCTTTTAGTAGTTGCTTTTCCTGTAGCACCCAAAATGGTACAGGTTTGGGAGGAGAAGGCTCCAGCGTAGGATATCAAGACAGAGTAAGTAGCCCCGGTGTCAACCAAGAAATTCTCAGACCTACCTGTCACATCTAGTTGCACCCTTGGCTCCAGCCCCATGATGGTTATCTGTGACAGGCAGGCTGGCTGGAGTGGGCCGCTTCAGTCCTCTTGAACCATCATGAAGGAAGGCTTGGCACTTGACCTTGAGGTTCTTGGGTCCCGAGGGCAGAGTGCCGCCGAATGTCCCAGTTGATGGCATTTGTAGCAAGCCGTTTTAGGAGACTTGTCACGGTTCTGACACTCTTTGGCCCAATGCCCCACCTGTCTACAGATTAGGCACTTGCCTCGTGCCTTGTCCTTCAAGGACTCAGGGTTTGCCATAGGGCTTCTCTGGAGGGTGGCCAGCATCTGGGCATGCCTTGTCTCTTTCCTTCTCTCCCTCTCCTGGGCTTGGCCTCCTTCTCTTGTTCCCTGTTATAAAAGGTATTGGTGGTAGTCTGGACCATCTCATCTAAAGAGGAAGCAGGGTCCTACTGCTATAGCTGTTGTAACTTAATTCTGATATCTGATGCACATTGGGACAGGAATTTGTCCTTTAAAATCACCTGTCCCTTGTAAGAGTCTAAGTCTAGATTGGTAAACTTTTGGAGGGCCTCTTTTAGCCTTTCCAGAAAGGTAATGGGGTTCTCATTGCACTCCTGAGTTATTGCTGAGACTGGGCACAGTCCCACAAGTAATAGGCTTCCTTCTATTCCCATGGGTGGACTTCCTTAGGGGTGAGTCTTTCTGAAGCTTATCCTACCCAGTACTGTTGCAATCTGAGAGCCAGGCATCCCTGGGTCAGGGTGCAGATCCCCAGGCAGGCTGAGGCATGACAGCCTCCTAGAGATCAAATCCCCGGGCAGGTCGAGGTATGACGGCCTCCTGAGAATTGGGTCCCTGGGCAGGTCGAGGCGTGACGACCTCCTGGGACCCCTGGGACTGGCAGGTCCCCGAGCAACTTGAGGCGTGATAACCTTTCGAGCACCAGATCCCTAGGCAAGTCAAGGCAGGTTGACCTCCTGGGACACCTGGACTGGAGTTGGGCGTCCCCAAGATCTCCAGCATGACCAGTGCTGGGTAGGATTGAGGGGTTGGATATTATACAGTATTTCCCTCCCAAGGCCAGTTATTTTCTGGTTGTCCCTCCAGAAGATTGTAGAGGCAACATTGTGGGCCCAGATGGGGCTGAGGAAAGGAGCATGAAACAGGAGGGAAGGAGGCAGAGCACAACTTTTGAAAGAATGTCATAGCACAAGGGCATAACGTAAACCAATTAAAATCAATTGGGTCCAAGATTACAAGTCAAATTCAAGTAAACCTTAATCCCCAATCTATAAATCAACAGACACACCCAGAGGTGGCAGGACAGCTCTAAGGCACTGTCAAAAGAGGGAGGAGTGGGTGGTTCCCCAAATGGTTGTGATGATCCTCCCACTCATTAGCATATGAATTCACCCCACTTGCAAAACCTAACCAGGCCACATTCCATGGCTTGAGCCCTTGCCCTCGGCAATGGTGCACACCCTGAATATTCTCTCTGAATCCTAACAAATTCACCTCTTACCTATCACTTTGTCTCTCAATGAATTTTTGCAATGAGACATCAGAGCCTGAGCTTCATTAGGTCCTGAAGCCAGGCATCCTGGGATTTGGCTGGGCTTGAGTCCCAGGACTCAACAAAGTTGGCATTACTTTGCCAACAAAGGTCCGTCTGGTCAAGGCTATGGTTTTTCCAGTGGTCATGTATGGATGTGAGAGTTGGACTGTGAAGAAAGCTGAGCATTGAAAAATTGATGCTTTTGAACTGTGGTGTTGGAGAAGACTCTTGAGAGCCCCTTGGACTGCAAGGAGATCCAATCAGTCCATCCTAAAGGAGATCAGTCCCAGGTGTTCATTGGAAGGACTGATAAGGAAGCTGAAACTCCATACCTTGGCCAGCTCATGTGAAGAGTTGACTCATTGGAAAAGACCCTGATGCTGGGAGAGATTGGGGGCAGGAGGAGAAGGGGACGACAGAGGATGTGATGGCTGGATGGCATCACCAACTCGATAGACATGAGTTTGAGTAAACTCAGGTGTTGGTGATAGACAGGGAGGCCTAGCGTGCTGCGATTCACGGGGTCACAAAGAGTCGGACACGACTGAGCGACTTAACTGAACTGAGTTCCGGGAGAGATCTCAAGGACAGGAGGAAAAAGCAGTGGGAAAAACATGCCAAGGAATCCCCTTCATAGCCATCCAGAAAATCTGCTAAATTCCTGACCTGTGCTCACAGTTTTCATTGGCCTGATTCTTGGCACAGAGAAGACTGAGGACAGAAGAACCCCCACCGGCTTGGGTAACAGCTACTGGGGTCCAGCAGATAGTGCCTTTGGGACATACCAAAGAGTAGCCTCTCCAGTTCAGTTCAGTCACTCAGTCATGTCTGACTCTGCGACCCCATGAATCACAGCATGCCAGGCCTCCCTGTCCATCACCAACTCCCAGAGCTTACTCAAACTCATGTCCATTGAGATGGTGATGCCATCCAGCCATCTCATCCTCTGTGGGCCCCTTCTCCTCCTGCCCCCAATCCCTCCCAGCATCAGGGTCTTTTCCAATGAGTCAATTCTTCACATGAGGTGGCCAAAGTACTGGAGTTTCAGCTTCAGCATCAGTCCTTCCAATGAACACCCAGGACTGATCTCCTTTAGGATGGACTGGTTGGATCACCTTGCAGTCCAAGGGACTCTCAAGAATCTTCTCCAACACCACAGTTCAAAAGCATCAATTTTTCAATGCTCAGCTTTCTTCACAGTCCAACTCTCACATCCATACATGACCACTGGGAAAACCATAGCCTTGACCAGATGGACCTTTGTTTGCAAAGTAATGTCCCTGCTTTTTAATATGCTATCTAGGTTGGTCATAACTTTCCTTCCTAGGGGTAAGCATCTTTTAATTTCATGGCTGCAATCACCATATGCAGTGATTTCGGAGCCCAGAAAAATAAAGTCTGACACTGTTTCCACTGTCTCCCCATCTATTTCCCATGAGGTGATGAGACCAGATGCCATGATCTTAGTTTTCTGAATGTTAAGCTTCAAGCCAACTTTTTCACTGTCCTCTTTCACTTTCATCAAGAGGCTTTTTAGTTCCTCTTCACTTTCTGCCATAACGGTGGTGTCATCTGCATATCTGAGGTTATTGATATTTCTCCCGGCAATCTTGATTCCAGCTTGTGCTTCATCCAGCCCAGCGTTTCTCATGATGTACTCTGCATATAAGTTAAATAAGCAGGCTGAAAATATACAGCCTTGACGTACTCCTCTTGCTATTTGGAACCAGTCTGTTGTTCCATGTCCAGTTCTAACTGTTGCTTCCTGACCTGCATACAGGTTTCTCAAGAGGCAGGTCAGGTGGTCTGATATTCCCATCTTTTTCAGAATTTTCCACACTTTATGGTGATCCACACAGTCAAAGGCTTTGGTGTAGTCAATAAAGCAGAAATAGATGTTTTTCTGGAACTCTCTTGCTTTTTCAATTATCCAGCGGATATTGGCAATTTGATCTCTGGTTCCTCTGCCTTTTCTAAAACCAGCTGGAACATCTGGAAGTTCTTGGTTCACGTATTGCTGAAACCTGGCTTGGAGAATTTTGAGCGTTACTTTACTAGCGTGTGAGATGAGTGCAATTGTGCGGTAGTTTGAGCATTCTTTCAGATTGTCTTTCTTAGGGATAGGGATTGGAATGAAAACTGACCTTTTCCAGTCCTGTGGCCACTGCTGAGTTTTCTAAATTTGCTGGCATATTGAGTGCAGCACTTTCACAGCATTATCTTTCAGAATTTTAAATAGCTCAACTGGAATTCCATCACATCCACTAGCTTTGTTCGTAGAGATGCTTTCTAAGGCCCACTTGAGTTCACATTCCAGTTTGTCTGGCTCTAGGTGAGTGATCACACCATTGTGATTATCTGGGTCATGAAGATCTTTTTTGTACAGTTCTTCTGTGTATTCTTGCCACCTCTTCTTAATATCTTCTGCTTCTGTTAGGCCCATACTATTTCTGTCCTTTATCGAACCCATCTTTGTGTGAAATATTCCCTTGCTACCTCTAATTTTCTGTGCAATGGACTGCGCAGAAGCACGCTGGCTGCAACGGACAGCACAGAAACGTGACTGTGAGGAGCTACCCCTCGCCCAAGATTAGGGGTAGCCACGGAGAGCACCTGGCTGTGACAGCGCAGAAGCGGCAGCAGAAAGGAGCTTCCCCACGTCCAAGGTCAGGGGCGGTGGCCAAGAGGAGCTACCCCATGCCCGACGTCAGGGGCAGTGGCCGAGAGGAGCAAACCCACCTCCAAGGAGTGGCTGCTGCATGGGCGCAGGAGGGCCGAGAGGAGCTACTCCACGTTCAAGGTCAGGAGGGGCGGCTGTGAGAGATACCCCTTGTCAAAGGTAAGGAGCAGCGGCTGTGCTTTGCTGGAGCAGCCATAAAGAGATAACCCACGTCCAAGGCAAGAGAAACCCAAGTAAGATGGTAGGTGTTGCGAGAGGGCATCAGAGGGCAGACGCACTAAAACCATAATCACAGAAAACTAGCCAATCTGATCACAGGACCACAGTCTTGTCTAACTCAGTGAAACTAAGCCGTGCCATGTGGGGCCACCCAAGACGGTCGGGTCATGGTGGAGAGGTCTGACAGAATGTGGTCCACTGGAGAAGGGAATGGCAAGCCACTTCAGTATTCTTGCCTTTAGAACCCCATGAACATTATGAGAAGGCAAAATGATAGGATACTGAAAGAGGAACTCCCCAGGTCGGTATGTGCCCAATATGCTACTGGAGATCAGTGGAGAAATAACTCCAGAAAGAATGAAGGATCAGAGCCAAAGCAAAAACAATACCCAGTTGTGGATGGGACTGGTGATAGAAGCAAAGTCCGATTCTGTAAAGAGCAATGTTGCATAGGAACCTGGAATGTTAGGTCCATGAAGTGGTCAAACAGGAGATGGCAAGAGTGAATGTCAACATTCTAGGAATCAGTGAACTAAAATGGACTGGAATGGAACTAAAATGGAACTAAAATGGACTGGAATTTAACTCAGATGACCATTATATCTACTACTGTGGGCAGGAATTCCTTAGAAGAAATGGAGTAGCCATCATGGTCAACAAAAGAGTCTGAAATGCAGTACTTGAATGCAATCTCAAAAACGACAGAATGATCTCTGTTTCTTTCCAAGGCAAACCATTCAATATCACAGTAACCCAAGCCTATGCCCCACCAGTAACACTGAAGAAACTGAAGTTGAACGGTTCTATGAAGACCTACAAGACCTTTTAGAACTAACACCCAAAAAAGATGTCCTTTCCATTATAGGGGACTGGAATGCAAAAGTAGGAAGTCAAGAAACACCTGGAGTAACAGGCAAATTTGGCTTTGGAGTACGGAATGAAGCAGAGCAAAGGTTAATATAGTTTTGCCGAGAAAACACACTGGTCAGAGCAAACACCCTCTTCCAACAACACAAGAGAAGACTCTACACATGGACATCACCAGATGGTCAACACCGAAATCAGATTGATTATATTCTTTGCAGCCAAAGATGGAGAAGCTCTATACAGTCAGCAAAAACAAGACCGGGAGCTGACTGTGGCTCAGATCATGAACTCCTTATTGCCAAATTCAGACTTAAACTGAAGAAAGTAGGGAAAACCACTAGACCATTCAGGTACGACCTAAATCAAATCCCTTATGACTATACAGTGGAAGTGAGAAATGGATTTAAGAGACTAGATCTGATAGAGAGCCTGATGAACTATGGACAGAGGTTCATGACATTGTAGAGGAGACAGGGATCAAAACCATCCCCATGGAAAAGAAATGCAAAAAGGCAAAATGGTTGTCTGAGGAGGCCTTACAAATAGCTGTGAAATGAAGAGAAGCAAAAAGCAAAGGAGAAAAGGAAAGATATTCCCATTTGAATTCAGAGTTCCAAAGAATAACCAGGAGAGATAAGAAAGCCTTCCTTAGCAATCAGTGCAGAGAAATAGAGGGAAACAACAGAATGAGAAAGGCTAGAGCCTCTCCAGGGTCCCTCAATTGTGCCCACTGCTGCCTGCCTGTTTACGGGGGAGTTCAAGGAAAAAAGAAACGAGAGATTGTAAAGGAATTAAGATATTGTTAGGCATGTCCCTCCTGCCATAGGAGAGAGGACCTCCTACCTTAACCGGAGGTCTTCTGGAATCTGAGGCTGAATCGCATGAGCTTTCTGCTTGAGTCTCCTGTGCTGGGTTTTCTTCACGTTCCGCTTTGACCATGGGAGCTTTCGCTGAGTTGGGCTCCTGCTGCGCTTGGCCTCTTCCACGTGGAGGTTGTTTCAGCCAGGTTAAACCCAAGTCACGGAACCATAGATGTCAGGCGAGTGTATGCTCCTTGGTTCTGTCTCATCACAACAAAGATTTGGAGTGATGGACAGTAAAGCCCCCCTCGGTGTCACAGCTCTCAGGTCTTGGACAGACCGTGTTATAGCTCTTAGACAAATCAGTGTTACAGCTTCATATTACAGCTCTATTTTATTTAGAAGATAGCAGGAAAATCCATCTTCGAGGCATGAGGGCGTGTCTATCCAAAGATGCAAAGAGAAGAGCGCCCCAGTGCAGAGGCGAGAGAGAGCCCTTTGGCTCCTCTTTTTATATGGTTTCTTCCCCCTGGGACTGGCCTATGCAAATTGGGCTTAGCCAGGAGTGCTGTTCTACCTGAAGTCCTCACTCTGGTCCTCGGGCCTTCCTTTGACCTTCCTTTCTTCTATTTTCATGGGCTTTTCCCTTCCTTGTCTTTTATTCACCGCCATTTTGGACTCCTGTTTCCTATTCTAACTACCTAACAGTAGCATCTGATGGATGGTATTCAGGTGAACAGTGCATTCCCATAAGTGTATCCCGCGATACATGTTAACTCCCAGAGTAAGAGCTCTGGCTCCACCCTCTTCTCTTCCATGTAAAATGGTGTTTCTGAATCAGTGATAATGTTGTTATATGAATAATTGTGAATCTAGTCAAATGTGTTATTTAAATCATATGTAAATTGTACTTCCATATTAGTAAAGAATTACTTGTGATACATCTCAAAATTGACTATAGTGCGAGAAGAATCAGAGTTGGTTGGATGTTTTGGGGAGAAGTCATATGAGGTCCCAATGTTTAATCATAGTGAGGAGGCAGCAAATCAATTAAGTATCAACTCTAGGATTTTAGATTTCAGGTGCTTTGGGACCCTCCAGACTAAGATAAAATGGTAAACATGGAAAGATAAGATCTTAATGATATAAATTACAAAGAAAAATTAATAGGTTTTGTACTTTTTATTACCATTGCCAATAAAGACTGAGGATGCATTGTGTTGAGGTTTGTGTAGCAATATTTTAAAGTTTAACAATTGAGTTTAAATTTAGATTGATGTTGGCATCAATATGGCCCAAAGAAATAATATTTTTCATTTATGATAAACCATATGAAATTGCTGACATTTGACATTTTGACCTATAGAAATAATAATTTCATATAGTTCAGTCTAATATAATCCTTGTTTTTGTGGTAGAGGCAGACTTGTTTCTGGGGTAAACTATAGGCTTTAATCAAGTAAAGGATGAGCAGCAATGGGATGGCACTCTTTGTGAAAGGTAACTGGAACAAATGAAGTAAATAAAAGATCTGAAATGTAAAAAATTAACTCCCTTAGATATATAAAAGGTTTGGAATTCTCAAGGAAAAATGATCCAAAATGCATAACAAAAGGGAACATTAAGTATCAAATTATATTTATGGCTATATGATACCAAATGATTTATAAATATTGAATATTCAATCATGCTGATGTTTTCAAGTATTGTATAGATGAAATATCCAGATAAATAAATGTACATTTATTTTTCTTCTAGATATCTAGACATAATCTAAGATGGGATTTCAAAGAGTAAAAAGTGATTCCATATAATCATACTAAACAAAAATGCATCCCCCTTTTGTACTTCTTATTTAAAGGAAAAGAATGCAAGCAATGTCAATATAGGATTTAGAAAATACACTTTTTTTAAAAAAAATTAGGGGAAACAGCCTTCTCTTATAGTTAAATACTAAGTAGACAGCTAATCTATATATAAATTTGATAAAGGGAGCAAAGTGGCAGCTTACAGGCATATATTGTTCTGCCATTAATAATAATAGCAAATAATTATTAGTTACTAATTAACAATTATGACTAGTGTTCTAATCATTCTTTAATACAATTTCAGTGTTTAAAAATTCAGAGTGACTACAAGTTTGAATTTCTAGCCTCTCTTGAAAATTTAAAAGATTGAGCAACACTGACCTCACGTTTCCAGATGTCAGCAATCAGCCAAAAGTGAAGAGCAGATACTTCCTTTAGATGAGGCAAGCACTTTAATTTTCCAAACAACCTTCCCAGCTCATTTCACTCCATTATGTTCTATTTCCTTGTGAGCCTTTGAGTTTGCAATCCCTGACATAGTGTTTGAGGACCAAATATGGATGATTGGGACAAGTTGTGGCAAAGGGATGAATTATATAAATCAAGAGGAATTCTCTTATCCTACACTCTCCTCCTCAACCTTGTGGAAATGTATATATGCTTCAAAATGAATGATGCTAAAAGCATGTGATTAATATAATTTGCATTTAAACATTTTAACAGAATTACATCCATCTGTGAAAAGATTATTTTAGTAGAGGCAAAGGGAAGGCCTTTTCCAGAGCTCCTCAAATAAAATGGTATACATACCCACTTTAACTTATATGGATAATGATGATTCAGTTCAGTTCAGTTGCTCAGTCATGTCCAATTCTTTGCGACCCCCTGGACTGCAGCACGCCAGGCCTCCCTGTCCATCACCAACTCCCGGAGTTTACTCAAACACACGTCAATTTAGTTGGTGATGCCAACCAACCATCTTATCTTCTGTCATCCCCTTCTCCTCCTGCCTTCAATCCCAGCATCAGGGTTTTTTCAAATGAGTCAGCTCTTTGCATCAGGTGGCCAAAGTTTTGGAGTTTCAGCTTCAGCATCAGTCCTTCCAATGAATATTCAGGACTGATCTCCTTTAGGATGGACTGGTTCGATCTCCTTGCAGTCCAAGGGACTCTCAAGAGTCTTCTCCAACACCACAGTTCAAAAGCTCTCTTTTATTCTTGTGCATTTATTTCCTGACAGATTTTTCATGAAAGCATTTTTTTATTTGTTGGGAGATTATTTCCTGAAAGTTTTTCAGAGTAATATTAAGTCACTCTTCACTGGGATTGGAGAAAGAGGAATTCATGAGAGAGTGAGATATGATTCCAAGTTGCTTTTTGCCTTAATGTTCCCAGTTTGGTAAAAGAGTATTCATACTCCTTGGCTCAGAGCTCAGAATAGGCCACCCCTGGCTCATAATGCCCTGTGTAGCCTGGTATTTGTTTTTCTACTGATCCAATAGAGTGACTTTTCTCAGCCTGGTAGACAAGCTGCTCTAGAAACAGTATAATCAGGAGAACAGGTACCAGTGTTAGTCATCTTAATCTTTACTTTTTTTCAAGGTTGTGCCAAACAGCATGGGGAGAGCACAGGATGGGGTGAGGATAGTCGGCCATGAATATAATGAATAAGAGGATGCTGTACTTGAAGAGAATTTTAAAATAATCAAACAGACTTTTTGTTTGTTTGTTTTATTTTATTTTTTTTTTAATTAGTTGGAGGCTGATTACTTCACAACATTTCAGTGGGTTTTGTCATACATTGATATGAATCAGCCATAGATTTACACGACTATCAACTTTTAATATCACCATATGTCAGAATTTCTAAACATTGTTGGTGATAAGATACTCTTCCTGTCGTGACTGACTACTCCCATGGACCCTTCCACCTTGCTATTTTCACTGCTCTTTCCCCCTTATTTTTCTAAGTAAATTGACAAAAAACTTATAATCATAAACACAAAACCCCAACTCCTCTGCCATTTAATAACCACGTGACCTTAGGTAACTCATTTAACATCTGTGTAGGTATATTGATAGAATGCACTTTACAGATATATGTGAGAAATTAATGAGTTTATTTTTATAGTGCTTATGAACACATATCCTCTTAATGTGTTATAATTATTATAATTATCATTCCTTTAAGGATTTGATGGTTACTTTTTAAAACAGGTACAATAATACTAGGATTTTATTAATTTGTAATTCCAAATTGCAATAGTATTTGTTACATTTGCACTGCTTCTGGATATAATCAAACAACTCAGGCTTAAAATAGAAGAAACTGCTCTTTTATATATTTTCCTAAACTCTGTATTAAAACAGGAACCAATTAAAAGAGACTGATTTTATAGAAAACCTTGATTTGTGAATAGGAGAGTGTTCCTTATTTATTGAATGTCAAATATATCTTAGGTACTGTGAGTGATACCAAGGTATGAAATATCTCTACCCTTGCAATCTAGTGGGTGAGAATAAATCAATACCAAGACCTGTATATACACAAAGCAATTCTCCTGTTTGACCATGAAGATATCATTAATTGATCACAATGCTATTTCTAAATATTAATGGCTTTACAGTCCTTTTGAATGTAAAACCTCAAGTAACCATCATCTGTCTATGGAAGTTGGTGATTGATTTAGTCACTAAGTCGTGTCCGACTTTTGCGACCTCATGGACTGTAGCCCGCAAGGCTCCACTGTCCATGGGATTCTCCAGGCAAGAACACTGGACTGGGTTGCCATTTCCTTCTCCAATGGAGGTTGGTAGTTAAAATCAAATCTACTTTCTGTCAAGGTCAAGATGATACTTAACTGTTAAATGAATAATCTGAGCAGAAGGAAATCATATTAAAGGGATTAAAGAGTAAAACCTTTGAAAAAGAGTGACCTTCAGTTGTATTGAAGATTAAATAAAATGATACTTAAAATGACCCAAGTGATACAGTAAGGTTTAACAACTATTTTATTATAATAATATAATTTTATGGTCACTTATTTTAAAGAAAATACAGTATTCATCTTTCAAAGTTTGAAATAAGTTTTATGAACACAAAATGTTCTACTGAAGTCAAGCAATATATCTTTAGATTATTAGGGTCAGTCTCAGTCTAGAATTAGTTCTATAGATAAAATAGATCAGCTGTATTTATACCCATTTGTTGAATTATTTAATTTTAAAAATCTAAAAATCAATTAGAATGAAACTTTAAAGGTGATGTCTTTCTCTTTAGAAGATATAAAATATATGTACTTTAGTTTTTATGGGAGATACATAGAGCCCCAAAATAAATAAAACATAAGAAAGGATGTTTTATACATATACTCACAGATAATTACATATTTATCCCATTTGTTTCTTTGGAAATTGCCAGTTCATATAACTTCATGTTCAAAAACAAAGTATTTTTTTATGAATGCTAAACATGACCTATTTAAAAAATAAAGCTCTCACCTGCACTGCAGGTAGCTCTTTGTAAATTAAATGTATAAAAAGTCAAGAGTTCAAGCTAAAAATATTCAAATGCATATTTAATCTTAAAATAGCATTAGCCATTCTTTTAAAATGTGGAGTTAACAGGGGGTATGATCTCATGATTCACTTTTTATTTTCTTTTTTTGAGTTGGTATCTCCTAACATAATATTCCTAGCTTAGGGAAATAAAGCTATTAACAATTAACACTTCTTAAATAGGGAATATAATGTTATAGTCATTCTGGAAAAAAAAATCAACATTTCTTAATTTCAAACACTTAGAGGGAAAAATATTTTATTGAAGTATAGTTGATTTACAATTTCATGTTAGTTTCATGTCTATAGTAGAGTGATTCATACTGATAAATATCTATTCATTTTCAGATTCTTTTCCATACTAGGTTATTAAAAAATATTGAATATGGTTCCCTGTGCTATACAATAGGTCCTTGTTGGTTATCTATTTCATGTGCAATAGTATGTATGTGTTAATTCCAAGCTCCTACTTTATTCCTTCCTCTTTCCCCTTTGGTAACCATAAGTTTGTTTTCTATGTCTGTGGGTCTATTTATGCTTTGTAAATAAGTTCATTTGTATCTTTTTTTAGATTCCACATATAAGAAATAAAATATTTGTCTTTGACTTATTTTACTTAGTATGATGATCTCTAGGTCCATCCATGTTGCTGCAGATGGCGTTATTTCATTCTTTTTATGGTTGGGTAATATTTCATTATATATGTATATATGACATTTTCTTTATCCATTCATCTGTTGATGGGCATTTGCTTTGCTTCCATGTCTTGACTACTGTAAAAAGTGTTGCAGTGAACATTAGGGTGCATGCCTCTTTTCAAATTGCAGTTTTCTGCAGATATGTGCTGAGGAGTGGGACTGCTGGATCATATGGCAAATCTATTTTTAGTTTTTAAAGGAATCTCCCTATTGTTCTCTATAGTGGCTGTACCAATTTACATTTCCACCAGCAGTGTAAGAAGGTTCCCTTTCTCCACACCCTCTCCAGCATTTATTTGTAGACTTTTTGATGATGGCCATTTTGACTGTAGTGGTGGTACCTCATTATAGTTTTGATTTGCATCTCTCTAATTAGTGATTTGAGCATCTTTTCATGTGCCTGTTGGCTGTGTGTAAATTTTCTTTGAAGAAATGTCAATTTAGGTCTTCTGCCCATTTTTTTATATTGAGCTGTATAACCTGTTTATATATTTTGGAAATTAATCCCTTGTTGGTTGCATTACTTCCAAATATTTTCTCCCACTCAGTAGGTTGTCTTAAATGCAAATATAACTTTTTTTTTCAGAGTAGAATTTGTCTTATTTTACAGAAGAGATTGGTAGGAGTATCTTCATGCAGTGTAGTGGGAAGGAGTAAAGAGAAGACCTGGGATGCATTTTGCAGGGAAACATAGAAGCCAGTTTTCACTGGGGATAAAGAATCTAATAGATCATGTGGTTATCTAGCTCTTCCTAAGTGCTATTGCCTGTTGCACTTTTCTTCTGCTTTTTCCTGGAGGGAATCAGTAGAAATCTGATTTCTGGTATGTATTAAAACATAGAACAACCAGCTGGCAGGAATAAGGTGTCTAGGTAGGCAACAATTTAGTTTTCTGGGAACATTATGGTGTGAGAAAATTCAGGCTCTTTTTCCTGATCCCATATACTTCTGTTCTGAATGAAAGAGTTAGTGGCAGTAGGAAAATTTACATCTCATCATTGCTACACCTTCAAATGACCTAATGTTTCAAGAAGAATAAAGGAGTCACTAGTTCTAAATATAATAGAGAAATAAAGTAATGTGTGGCTCAGTGGTAAAGAATCCACCTGCAATGCAGGAGTCATGGGTTCAACCCCTGGGTTGGGAAGATCCCCTGGAGAAGGAAATGACAACTCACTCCAGTATTCTTGCCTAGGAAATCCCATGGACAGAGATCCTGGAAGGCTACAGTCAGTCCTTGGGGTCGCAAAAGAGTCGGACATGATTGAGCAAATAAACATCAATAAAACAAGGACTGAAAAGTATCCATTGGGTTTAGCCCTTGGTTGTTGTTGTTCAGTTGCTCAGTCATGCCTAACTCTTCATAACTCCATAGACTGCAGCATACCAGGCTTCCCTGTCCTTCATCTCCCATAGCTTGCTCAAACTCACATCCATTAAGTCAGTGATGCCATCCAACCATCTCATCCTCTGTCATCTCCTTCTCCTCCTGCCTTCAATCTTTCCCAGCATCAGGGTCTTTTCCAGTGAGCTGGCTCTTTGTATTAGGTGGACAAAGTATTGGCCCTTAATATTTTATGAGAAATGCATTAGAATGGTGAATAATTAACCTACAGTTTTAATTTCAGTACCTTCCATATGGAACTATTTGGGAGACAGTAGGCCTGGAGTTGGGATGGAGAAGAGAGTGAGATTAAATAAGAGTTGAGCTTGACTGAATTGTGGGTAAATGGAAAGCAGAAATGATAGGTTGAAGATGGTCACATGATGCTGTGGAGACAGGAAAATTAGGATCACTAAGACACAGTGTGTTGATCACCACCTAGTTCTACAGGGGTTAAGTCATAACCCACTGCATTTGCTGACCAACAATGTATCCTGAGAGGAATTCAGGATGAAAAGCATGATAAGGCACTCCATGATTTGGGCAAGTAGGCCTTAAGCATAATTCAATGAAAATTTCAAGAAGAATTTTAATTACTCCAGGTTCTTGAAACTTCCCACACATAGAAAAGCACTAAAATCGTTAACTTGAGATTATCTGTTCTTTGTGACTAGAGTAATTCCTTACAAAGTTCTACTTTTGACTGCAAGTATTTCCTAGCCAAAAGTCACAGACAACCTGGCTTATCCCCGACCTCTTCAGAGTAATTTCAAAGTCTCACAGCTAACTGAGTGGCTGTCTCCCAGGCTATAGCCCATAGTAAGACCCTTAATAAAACTTAAATTCACAACTCTTACGTTGTGTGTTTTCTTTAAGTCAACACTGCAGTGTCTTTGCTTAGATAACCATAAGGTTTATTTTCCTACAACCTATAGGTCTCTTCTCAAATATTACCTCTCAGAGAGGATTTTCTTAACCACACTTTTATTGTCTCCTTGATTTCTTTTGAAGGTATGTACAGAGAGAATGAGTGTACTATTTGGCATACTGCTATACCCCAAATTTTAAAAGTAGTTTATAACATATAGGTGCATATTACTAAATATTTGAAGAGTGTCTGAATAAAAGAATATTTAAAATTACTGGAAAAATGATTTTATTGCACAATGTTGCATATTTTTAAGTGGTACAGGGAATCTTGCTTCCCTCATGACTTAGTGGTAAAGAAACTGCCTGCCAATGCAGGAGACGCAGGTTTGATCCCTGGTTCGAGAAGATCCCCTGGAGAAGGAAATGACAACCCACTTCAGTATTCTTGCCTCGGAAATCCTGTGGACAGAGGAGCCTGATGGGCTACAGTCCGTGGGATTGCAAAGAGTTAGACACAACTTAGTGACTAAAGAACAGCAACATAGAGGATCGTAAGAAGAAAAGAATTATTGTGGCCTGAAGAAGATGTCTTGAATTGTTCTTGATAGGAAAAAAAGGTTTGGGAAAAGAAAAATAAATTTTATTATGAAATAAAGAATGAGTTTTGTCATACATTGATATGAATCAGCCATGGATTTACATGTATTCCCAATCCCAATCCCCCCTCCCACCTCCCTCTCCACCTGATTCCTCTGGGTCTTCCCAGTGCACCAGGCCAGAGCACTTGTCTCGTGCATCCCACCTGGGCTGGTGATCTGTTTCATTCATATCAATGTATGACAAAACCCACTGGAAAAAAAAAATAATAATAATAAAAAACCTTGCTTATTTTACCCATCAGGTAAATGGCTAAAAGAGCATAATATATAAAATTTTAAATAAAAGTAAAATATTGATATATTTATGGTGGCAAATATGGAAGTCCTTTAAAATAATATGTGGCTTTTCTGTGGATTATCTTTTCCTATGAACATTCTAAAAAATAAAAAAAAGAAAGAAAGAATGAGCATAGCATAGAAGCACTAGTAAGAATTGCATTTTTAATGATTAAATGTCCAACCTTAATAGGAAATAATAGATCCTTTTAGGGTAAACAAAGCATGGGGGAAGAC
Source organism: Dama dama (assembly GCF_033118175.1). Classification (NCBI taxonomy): domain Eukaryota; kingdom Metazoa; phylum Chordata; class Mammalia; order Artiodactyla; family Cervidae; genus Dama; species Dama dama. The sequence goes on from NC_083714.1 coordinate 30,637,900, forward strand.
TTAACTGGCAGTGCTTATCTTTACCTTAGTTTTGACATCAATATGCTCGTATAAGTCTGTAACATTACTTTTAAATCCAGGGAGAAAATTTGTAAGAGTGACTTTGCTTTTTATTATTTCAAATTGGTGATTACTTCCCAGATTATTTTGGCTATAGAAGCACTATATAATGAGAGCCAATTAAGTTTTGTGTGTGTGTGATTTTGTTTTATTTTTTTTGCACCCACTAAAATATCTTAGACATAGACTACTGAGGAGTTACTCATTAGTAATATCCCTATAGGCTCTCATAAGAGCATACTTATATAGGCTAATTTATAGGTTTTTCTAAGAAGTACAGGAAAGTATGATGAAACAGAAAATGTTTCTTCAGTTCACTGTACTATTAGGTCTCTGGCTTTGGGGTATGTAAACACTGAAATAATTAATCAACTTATTATGTTCAAAAAGTGGGAAAAGATGATCTTATGTGTGGATGCACTTTATAGAATCAGTGAAGACAAAGTGCCACTTACCTTTTTTCTGCTTCTTCTATGAATACCCCAATGCCTCATGAAGGATATGCATGCGAAGAATAGATATGGAATAAATGAATGAGTGACACAATAGTGAGAGCAGACTGAATCACAGGACTTCCATACTGACCACATGGTTAGCTGAGATAATTATTAAGTTCTGTGTTTAATATGCATTTTAAATTCACTAAACTCTGATAGAGATGTATATTTCTAGTCTATATTTCCTGTATTGGTCGTTATAAACAAAATTCCAAAATGTCTTGTTTTTGGATAATTCCTAACAATGGGTCATGAAACCCTTTGAAAATGTGATAGAAATTATGACTTTTTCCCCTAAGCTGGGGTAAGGTAACACAGATATATATGCCTCTATACAATTTCAAATGATTCATTAATGTTTTTAAGCTCATCCTCCAATTAAGGACCTTTGAAATTGAGGACAATATTTATTCATGAGGAATTCTCTTAATACATGGCTCTCTATTGTAATGAGCTAGTCTCTTTGGGAAATGAACTAACTCAGAAAACTATAGGACCTTTTACTCAAAAAGAATACACTTTTTTCCTGTGGCATCAAAGTATTAACATTGGTATTATAATCATAAATCTAATCAGTTCAGTTCAGTCACTCAGTCGTGTCCGACTCTTTGCTGCTCCATGAATTGCAGCATGCCAGGCCTCCCTGTCCATCACCAACTCCTGGAGTTTACTCAAACTCATGTCCATTGAGTCAGTGGTGCCATCCAGCCATCTCATCCTCTGTCAGCCCCTTCTCCTCCTGCCCCCAATCTCTCCCAGCATCAGGGTCTTTCCAATGAGTCAACTCTTCACATGAGGTGGCCATGTGTTTGGAGTTTCAGCTTCAGCATTAGTCCTTCCAATGAACACCCAGGACTGATCTCCTTTAAGATGGACTGATTGGATTGCCTTGCAGTCCAAGGGACTCTCAAGAGTCTTCTCCAGCACCACAGTTCAACAGCATCAATTTTTTGGTGCTCAGCTTTCTTCACAGTCCAACTCTCACATACATACATGACTACTGGAAAAACCATAGCCTTGACTAGACAGACCTTTGTTGGCAAAGTAATGTCTCTGCTTTTTAATATGCTATCTAGGTTGGCCATAACTTTCCTTCCAAGAAGTAAGTGTCTTTTAATTTCATGGCTTCAGTCACCATCTGCAGTGATTTTGGAGCCCAGAAAAATAAAGTCTGACACTGTTTCCACTGTTTCCTCATCTATTTCCCATGAGGTGATGGGACCAGATGCCATGATCTTAGTTTTCTGAATGTTGAGCTTTAAGCCAACTTTTCCACTCTCTTCTTTCACTTTCATCAAGAGGCTTTTTAGTTCCTCTTCACTTTCTGCCATAACGGTGGTGTCATCTGCATATCTGAGGTTATTGATATTCCTCCTGGCAATCCTGATTCCAGCTTGTGCTTCTTCCAACTCAGCGTTTCTCATGATGTACTCTGCATATAAGTTGAATAAGCAGGCTGAAAATATACAGCCTTGACGTACTCCTCTTGCTATTTGGAACCAGTCTGTTGTTCCATGTCCAGTTCTAACTGTTGCTTCCTGACCTGCATACAGGTTTCTCAAGAGGCAGGTCAGGTGGTCTGATATTCCCATCTCTTTCAGAATTTTCCACAGTTTATTGTGATCCACACAGTCAAAGGCTTTGGTGTAGTCAATAAAGCAGAAATAGATGTTTTTCTGGAACTCTCTTGCTTTTTTGATGATCCAGCAAATGTTGGCAATTTGATCTCTGGTTCCTCTGCCTTTTCTAAAACCAGCTTGAACACTTGAAACTTTAAAAAATAAGAAATTTAATGATCTACTAGCCAAAAAGTCAAGATATGTTTCCCAGGATCAAATTAAGTGCACAGCAAATGTAAATGGTCAATATTGTCAATGTAAGGGTAAGGAAAACAAAACAAAAAGCATGAGGTCTGTTACTTTTGGTTCTGAGTTCATAAGAAACCCCTTGTATAGATACATAAATCTTCAGAACTGACTTCCACAGAAGTTTGAGCTTTTTGGAGGGGGTGAAGTGAGAATTGGATAAAGTCCTTTTACAGGGATCCTAATAACTTTTCATATAAGGAGCTATCTCCTTAGCTTACATGTAGGATTTAATTTTAGATTATTATATGCTTACCAGACTGTCTAGATTTCATAATTAGTAATATAGGTTCACAGGACAAGTTTCACAGAAGTTATCTAAATAAAAGAAAAACAATCATATCTCTGTATAATGAGTATATGTTTATCCATAGATTCATCTAGTCAACAATACTTAACAAATTCCTACAGTGATAAGACAATTTTCCTACCACTGCAGCAGAAAGATAAAATATGTACGCAAAGCACAGTAATGCAGTGTTGTGTGTGGTATAAGAGATTAAAACACTTCATGGGAGTTCAGAAGAGGGACAACAAATGATTCATGACTAGGAAAGAACAGAGAAGGTTAGGGAGCAGGAGAATGCCCTGGTCTCTGCTCTATTTGATGAAGTTTGAACTGATCAATACAAGGATGTTTAGAATGAAGGGCTCGAAAGCAGGAAGACTTAAGCAGTGGTTTACAGAAGAGAAATTTTATGCTCAATAAAGAGGGGTAGCTGTAGAGGTGAAAACTAGATTAGAGAAAAAAATAAGGCACCATAAAGGTTAAAGAAGCAGACCTTAATAATGTTCGAACATTAGTAATAAGGAAGAATCAAACACAATCCAGTATACTTGGTAGGAAGGACTCATAATTAGCAAAAACAGGAAAGGCAAAATAAAAGCAAAGTGTGGGAAATATGGAGAATTTGATGCATACTGAAAATCTAGGTTGGTAAGAACTGTTTAAACATCATCTTCTGTCAAAAAAGTTCACTCCTGCCATCACCAGAGTTCTGTCAACATTAAAGTAATGAGGCTCTTACCTCATTTTTACCCCATACGGGTTAACCTGTGTAAAAATTCTGTCTTCAACACCCTAGAATAAATTTTCTGTTCAAGTAAATAGTGAGATAAGTAACTGATGATGGAAAAAAGGACTACAATTCAAAATATATTTTAAGTACAGAAGGGTAAAAACACTCTTCACATCCCTCTTTGACCTGTGAGACTGCTGGGTTTTAAGCCAAGAAATTTGGGTTGAGAGGTGTTATTGTTCAGTTGCTAAGTTGTGTCTGACTCTTTGCGAACCCATGGACTGCAGCACACCAGGCTTCCCTGTCCTTCACGATCTCCCTGAATTTGCTCAAACTTATGTCCATTGAATCAGTGATGCCATCCAGCCTTCATCCTCTGTTGTCCCCTTCCCCTCCTCCCTTCAATCTTTCCCAGAATCAGAGTCTTTTCCAATGAGTCAGACCTTCGCATCAAGTGATGAAAGTATTGGAACTTTACCTTCAGTTCCCTGGTAGCTCATAGGGTAAAGCGTCTGCCTGCAATGTGGGAGACCTGGGTTCGATCCCTGGGTTGGGAAGATCCCCAGGAGAAGGGAAAAGTTACCCACTCCAGTATTCTTGCCTGGAAAATTCCATGGATGGAGGAGCCTGGTAGGCTACAGTCCATGGGATCACAAAGAGTCAGACACAACTGAGCAACTTCAGCTTCAGCATCAGTCCTTCCAATGAATATTCAGGGTTTATTTCCTTTATGATTGAATGGTTTGATCTCCTTGTTGTCCAAGGGACTCTCAAGAATCTTCTCCAGCACCACAGTTAGAAAGCATCAATTCTTGGGTGCTCAGCATTCTTTATGGTCTAACTCTCACATCAATACATAACTACTGGAAAAACCATAGCTTTGACTATAAGGACCTTTGTCAGCAAAGTGACGTCTCTGCTTTCTAATACACTGTCTAGGTTTGTCATAGCTATTTTTCCAAGCAGCAAGCGTCTTTTAATTTCATAGCTGCAGTCACCATCCACATTGATTTTGGAGTCTATGAAAATGCAATCTGACACTGTTTCCACATTTTCCTATATACTTGCCATGAAGTGATAGGACCAGATGCCATGATCTTTGTTTTTTGAATGTTGTTTTAAGCCAGCTTTTTCACTCTCCACTTTCACCTTCATCAAGAGGCTCTTTAGTTGCTCTTCACTTTCTGCCATAAGGGTGGTATCATCTGCATATCTGAGGTTGTTGATATTTCTCCTGGCAGTCTTGATTCCAGCTTGTGCTTCATCCAGCCCAGCATTTCTCATGATGTACTCTACATTTAAGTTAAATAAGCAGGGTCACAATGTACAGACTTGATGTACTCATTTCCCAACTTGAAGCTAGTCCGTTGCTCCATGTCCTGTTCTAAGTGTTGCTTCTTCTCCTGCATACAGGTTTCTCAGGAGGCAGTAATGTAGTCTAGTATTTCCATTCCTTTAAGTAAGAATCTTCCACAGATGTTTGTGATCCACATAGTCAAAGGCTTTAGCATTGTCAATGAAGCAGTAGATGGTCTTATTGGCATGTCTTTGCTTTTTATATGATCCAGCATATGTTAGCAATTTGATCTCTGGTTCCTCTGCCTTTTCTAAATCCAGCTTGTACATCTGGAAGTTCTTGGTTCATGTACCGCTGAAGCCTAGCTCAAAGGATTTTGAGCATAATTTTGCTGGCATGTGAAATGAGTGCAATTGTGTGGTAGTTTGAACATTCTTTGGCATTGCCTTTCTTTGGGATTGGAATGAAAACTGACCATTTCCAGTCCTGTGGCCACTGCTGAGTTTTCCAAATTTGCTGGCATAATGAGTACAGCATTTTAATAGCATCATCTTTTAGGATTTGAAATAGCTCAACAGGAATTCCATCACCTTCACTCGGTTTGTTTGTAATAATGCTTCCTAAGGCCTACTTGACTTCACACTCCAGGATATCTGGCTCTAGGTGAGTGACCACACCACCATGGTTATCTGGGTCATTAAGAGCTTCTTTGTACAGTTCTGTGTATTCTTGCCTTAGGCACGTACCAGTGTTTGATATGTAACAGGATTATATTACAATTGCTTATTTTCATTGTATAAATAATACAGATTGAGTCAAGTGATACTAGAAAAGTGAGGAGACCCTTAAAATTTCTGTAGCTTTTCAATTTTGTGTGTGTTTTTTTTTTAGTTCTCTCCTTTGTTTCAGACCCATGTGTACAAAATTTTTTCTTTCCAAAAAATGAAGGAAGGTTGGTTTGTATTTATCTACTGTCAGCTTGGGGCTTCCCAGGTGGTGCAGTGGTAAAGAATCTGCCTGCCAGTGCAGGAGATGCAGGAGATGTGGGTTTGATCCCTGTGTCAGGAAGATCCCCTGGAGGAGGAAATGGCAACCCATGCAGGTATTCTTGCATGGGAAATCCCATGGACAGTGGAATCTGGCGAGCTACAGTACACGGGTTCGCAAAGAGTCTGACACAACTGAGCACACGTGAGTTGTGTTATGAGTTATGAGCTTAGCTACTGTTAACTTAGTAGCTATGTAGCTTAATAGTTATGAGTTGAGTTACTGTTAACTTAGCACTTTCTCTCTACCTGTGAGGAGGTACCAGTTGTAACAACAATTCAATCTAGATTTTAAAAGTAATTTCTCAATAGGATGAAAGATTAAAATGAAACTTCTATAACAGTAGTAAGAATCACTACTACAATGCTAAGAGAAAATGAGATGGTAAACCCATTTTGTGAAACTGAGGAAGACCTTTGCATAGAAAAACTAGTACAGAAAGTCATTATCCATAAAATTTAAGATGTATTGGTTCAAAAAGTACTGGATGAATAATACCATTTATAATTCATATGAGAATAGTGGATCTAAATTTGGATTATTTTTCTATTTGGCTGTGAGATATAACTGACCTTTAGATTAAATTTTCTAGTGTCAGTTTCCCATTAATATTAAATGTCCCAAACCAGCTCTCAAGTAGGTTTTCTCAACTTTTGATTTGGGATGTTATATGATCTTGATTATATACCAGTTTTTATGTAACCTTTAAATGAAATGTATATTCAAACAAAATCATTACTAAATTCCAATTTAAAATTTTGATTTAAATTAACTTTGGTTTAACAGAACTTTGAATACAAGTTTTAAAAATCCTCAAATATTTATTGTTATTTAATTTCATTATTATTTTTATCAGTTATTAAGTCCACATCATCTTTATATTCATAAAAGTATTTCATATATTGAAAGTGAAAATGTTAGTCACTCAATTGTGTCTGATTCTATGTGAGCCCATGGACTGTAATCTACCAGGGTCCTCTGTCTATGGGATTTTCCAGGCAAAAATACTGGGTCGCCATTCCCTTCTCCAGAAGATCTTCCCAATCCAGGGATCGAACCCAGATCTCCTACATTGCAGGCAGATTTTTTACCATCTGAGCTCCAAGGCTGATTCAAAGTCTATGTTGTCGCAAATAACAGGATTTCCTTCTCTTTCTACAAGCTGTTTTAAATTTGTCAGTTGAATCAGAATTTACTTGCTTAAGTAAGCATTAATATATAAAATACTGTGCCAGACATTTCTCTTGAATGTATTCTTCTGAAAATTGAGGCTGATTTGCTGATGGATGGAGATGAAATAAAGAATGAAGAAGCCCTTGGAAGCCATGAAGTACAGAGAAACAACTTTAGTTTACCAATCAAAAAGTATGAGTTCAACATCCAACTCTACCAACTTTACTAGTATAAGACTTCAAGATTGGGAAGCTTATGTTTACATGCAATTTTAATGTTATTTAATGATATGACATATTGCCAAAAATGAGACTGTCCTCATGCTCCTCCTTCAATATCCTATGCTATCCAGAGCAAGAGACATAATGATTTTTGCATTATTTCTGTCTCCTATTAATCTATCGATCTACAGTCTATTGATATACATGTCTATACAAATATAGAGATACACTGAGTATTTCTGTCTATATATATATTTTTACATATATATGTTTGTGTTATATGTGTATATATATATATATGTAAAATATGTGTGGAATACACAATTTAATATAGTTTTGACTCAGTTCAGTCCTAGCTTTAAATCTTGGTTCTAATTCTTACCTACTATGTGACCTTGAACAAATTGATTAATCTTTCTGAATCTTAACTTTGTCATCTGTGAAAATGGATATGATGATACTTCCTTAGAAAGTTATTAGTAATAATCAGCATAATCTTAGAGTTCACTTAACATACTAGCAATATTTTATGCTAGCTCTTTTATATATATACACACACACAAAATATGTCTTCCCAGGTAGTGCAGTGGTAAAGAATCTGCCTACCAATGCAAGAGACACAGGAAGATGCTGGTTTGATCCTTGTGTTGGAAACATCCCTTGGAAGAGGAAATGGCAATCCACCCCAGTGTTCTTGCCTGGGAAATCCCATTGAGAGAGGAACCTGGTGGGCTACAGTCCATGGGGTTGCTAAGTGTTAGACACAATTGAGCAGCTGAGCACGTGCACGCGCGCGCGCGCACACACACACACACACACACACACACACACTAATTCAAAAAATACAAAAATATCCACAACAAAAAGCCCAAATCTATTTTAGAAATAAACATCAATTTTATATCATAGCAACTGAAGAATTCTAATAAAAATAGGCATTAAATTTCTGTCAGTATCCACTGTGAAATCAAGCACAGATTAGAAGAATTTTGCAATATGATAAACCTGTGGACTCTATACTTTAGCGAAATACCAAGCTTTAGAAAATTAAACCACCTTATTTGATAAACTGAAATTGGTAATCTCTCGCAGACTGACATGGCTGTTTTTAGTGACTCAAAGTGAAACACAACCATTTGTATCTTTTTACTGTTGGTTTTATGTGTGGGTTAAAAACAAACAACAAGCAAACAACTATGATTCTAATTCAACAGAAATAATAAACAACAGTTTAATATTAAATTCCCTCTGCTAGAAAACATTTCAGATGTGCCTTTCCTTCTAGGTTTTGTTAATTCTACTCATCCTTTTGGATTTGGCCTAAGTGTCATATCTGTAGGGAAGCCTTCACTAGGGCTCCTAAAACTAAGTTATTTCCACAAAACTTATACTAGAGTCTGTCTTATGGTGGTTGTTATTGTTCAGTCACTCAGTCATGGTTCAGTTGCAACCCCATGGACTACAGTACTCCAGGCTTCCCTGTCCTTCACAATCTCCTGGAGCTTGCTCAAACTCATGTCCATTGAATCGGTGTTGGCATCCAGCCATCTTGTCCTTTGTCATCCCCTTCTCCTCCTGCCTTCAATCTTTCCCAGCATCAGGGTCTTTTCTAATGAGTTGCACTTCACATCAGGTGGCCAAAGTATTGGAGCTTCAGCATCAGTCCTTTCAATTAATATTCAAGATTGATTTCCTTTAGGATTGTCTGATTTGATCTCCTTTCAGTCCAAGGGACTCTCAAGAGTCTTCTCCAACACCACAGTTCAAAAGCATCAATTCTTCAGCCTTCAGCCTTCTTTATGGTCCAGCTCTCACATCCATAGATGGCTACTGGAAAAACCATAGCTTTGACTAGTTGGTAAAACATCCACCTGCAGTGCAATGCAGGAGAGCCCAGTTTGATTCCTGGGTTGGGAGAATCCGCTGGAGAAGGGATAGGCTACCCACTCCAGTATTCTTGGGCTTCCCATGTGGCTCAGCTGGTAAAGAATCCACCTGCAATGTGGGAGACTGGGTTTGATCCCTGGGTTGGGAAGATCCCCTGGAGAAGGGAAAGTTTTCACACTCCAGTATTCTGGCCTAGAGAATTCTATGGACTGGACTGTATAGTCCATGGGGTCACAAAGAGTTGGACACAACTGAGCAACTTTCATTTCACTTAGATATTCATATCATCTGCAAATAGAGACAGTTTTAATTTTCCCTTCTGTTCATACCTGATTGCTAGAAATTTCAGAACTATGAATAGGAATAGTGACTGTTCCTGATCTTAAAAGATCTGAGCCTTTCACCATTGAGTATAATGTTAGCTGTGGGTTTGTTATATATGGTCTTCATTATGTTGGGAAGCATTTCTTCTATACACAGTTTGTTACGATTTTTATCTTAAAGGGATGTTGAATTTTGTAAAGTACTTTTTCTGTATTTTGCTGTGCTTTTCTAGGAGAGAAAGTGATGAGGTCAGAGTGTAGCCATTCCTGTTAGAAAACACCGCAGGAGGAAAAAAGCCGCCTCTAAGGACTGGTGGTAAAGGCCTTTATTGAGTGGTCACTCTCGGGCAGAACTCCCGGGGGCGGGCGAGTGAGGAGACAAAGGGAGTCTGTGAGGTATGAGGGGTGGGGAGGGGTTTTATAGCCAGGGCTGGCGTCTAAGCCAGGTCTTTTCATATAAGGAAGAAAACACGGGCTGCAGCAGCGGTCAGTGTCTAAGGGCTCTGTGTTGGTACCTGATTGGACCAGGCTGCAGGGGGTCGGTCTCCAGAAGTTTAGCCAGCCTCCGGAATTTGCCTTGCGGCACTTTTCCGGGGCATGTCTCAACATACCCGACCTTTCATCCCAGCCTTTTTGTTATAGGACAAGGAGCGCCGGTTCTCTCTGGGTATTTCCTGCCAAACAGGGGCGGCGAGGGGTAGGGGCCAGCTGGGACGAAAGGTCAGCTTATGCAGGATTGTGAGGTGGGTCTATGTCTTCTTGATTGAGTCGAGTGTAAGCTGTTAGGAGCATGGCCCGTCCGGTCGCAGCCTGCGCTATTTCTTGGACCCATTGAGTCCGGTCCAGAGGGGGCTTTCTTGGAGCTGTCTGCACCTTTGTTCTAGGCCTGACGATTGGGGCCGATAGGGGATGTGGAGATGCCAGTCGATGTCCAGGGCCGTAGCCACCTGCTGGGAGATCTGTGAGAGTATATTTCTTTTTAAGAGAGGAGTAGGGCAGGAGGGGATGACCAGAAAGGAGTGGGTAAATAGGCAGGAATCTAATTGACAGGGTGGTGGTTGGGTTTGGAGTGGACATGAGGGTTGGCCATCAATGCCCATAACCAAAACCTGGGAAGGACGTAAAGTGTCCCCGAAAGAGGGAAGGACTGAATAGGTAGCCCCCGCATTAACCAGACTTACCCGTGACCTGGAGCGTTACCCTGGGCTTGGCTTGGGTTATCGGGGTTCCCGAGTCTGGGCGGCATCAGCCATCGTCGAAGCTCAGCAGCTCGAAGGCCGGAGGAAGGCAGGAGGTCTCCCTGGGGCACTCTGGTCCCTGGCCCCTAGAGATTGGGGCCCGAGAGGCCTGGGGACAGTCACTAGCCCAGTGTCCTCGCTGTTTGCACAATGGGCATGGCTTGGAAGGAGGCCGCGGATTGGGGCACATCATGGCCCAGTGTCCTTCTTGGCCGCACTTGAAGCAGGCCCCCGGAGGGGGGTTTTGGGAACCCAAGCCCGCCGCCAGCCGCAGGGCCGCTACCAAGGCCTGGGTTTGTTGGTTTAGGAGGCTTGCCTGAAATTCAGCCTCTTGCTTGAGCCTTGCCCTTTGGCTGGCCTCAGCAGTTTCTTCACAGGCGTTATAAACATTAAAGGCCATTTTTACCAGGTCTTGAATAGGGGTCTGAGGGCCATCCTCGGCCTTGGCCAGGTTTTTTCAGATGTCATGTGTGGACTGGGAGATAAAACGATTGGCCAAGGTAGCTGCCCCAATGGGGGACTCCGGGGACAGTCTGGTGTATTTAACAAGGGCCTCAGTCAGCCGATTAAGAAACATGGCTGGGTTTTCGTCGGGCCCCTGAGTCACCTCATCTAGTTTGAGGAGGTTTACTACCTTATGAGAGGACGTTTCCATCCCATCGAGGAGACACTCTATCATAATAGCGTACCTGCAGCTGGCCGCCACCCCCTTCTTGGTAGTTCCAATCAGGGTCGGTGTCAGGAACTGCCTGAGCTCCCGGGGGATGCTCGGGGGAGGGGTTGGCACTGTGCCACTGATCGGCCTTAGCCCTGGCTGCCGTCCAAATGGCCTGCCTCTCTTCGGGGGTGGTGGTAGACCCCAGGATGACATATATGTCCTGCCATGTTAAGGCGTAGGTGTGGGTCAGACCAGTAAACTGCTTAATGTACTGAGTGGGGTTGGAGGAAAAGGATCCCAGCTTGGCCTCAATCTGTGCTAAGTCCTGGAGAGAGAAGGGGACGTGGACCTGGGCCAGGCCCTTGGCTCCAGCCACTTGTCGCAAAGGGAATAGCGGGGCTGGGAGAGGGGAGGCTCCTGGAGGGTTGCTATGGGAGTGAGTGTGGGAGCTAACCGGAGAAGAGGAGGGAGTGACGGGAGAAAGGGGAGGATACAAGATAGGATTAAGGGCCGGAGGATCTGGGGCCGCCGTGAAGCCTCAGGGGCGGGAACAGAAGCAAAAGAGGCCAGAGTAGGGTTAGAGGGGGAGGGGTTAGGAGGGGCCAGAGAGGAGGGGGAGGGGGTAGGAACCGGAGAGGAAGGGGTGGGGTGAGAGCGCAGCGCCCAAAAGGCCTGAACATAGGGGACCTCAGACCATTTTCCCATTCTCTGGCAGTAATTATCTAAATCACGGAGGACGTCAAAGTCTAGTGTCCCTGTGGCTGGCCACTGTGAGCCATTATCTAGGGAATGCTGAGGCCAGGCCTGTGAACACAGAAAAGTGAGCTGCTTGGGGCGGATATCTCCCCTTAGTCTTAGAGTCCGCAGGTTAGTCAGCAGGCACTCTAAGGGGGTGGAGTATTGGGGATCGGGTTTGGAGGCTGTCGATCCCATGGTGACCACGGGGCGTGGAGGCAACCCCTGCTGTCTGAACGTCTTCGGACGAGTCAAGGGGAGCCGGAGGTCCATGTAGTCACGGGGAACGTCTTCCTCACGACCGCAGGGACCCGGAAAGGCCGAAGCCGGAGGTCTACTCAGCCGCTGGGGACGTCTCCCCACCAGCTGGTGACCGGGAGGGCCCAGTAAGTGCGCACCCGTTACAGGGCCCTAGGAGGTGGTCGCCAGGGAGGGCAGGCCCCAAAGCCGAAGGGACTTACTCCGTATCCTGCTGTCCAGGGGGTTGGTCAGCCGCCTGGGTCCGAGGCTTCCACGGCGGTGGAGCTCGAGGGGGCCTCAACGGCGAGTGCCGGGGGCCCTCAACTCGAGCCTCACGTTGGGGCGCCAGATGTTAGGAAACGCCGCGGGAGGAAAAAAGCCGCCTCTAAGGACCGGTGGTAAAGGCCTTTATTGAGCGGTCGCTCTCGGGCAGAACTCCCAGGGGCGGGTGAGTGAGGAGACAAAGGGAGTCTGTGAGGTATGAGGGGTGGGGAGGGGTTTTATAGCCAGGGCCGGCGTCCAAGCCAGGTCTTTTCATATAAGGAAGAAAACATGGGCTACAGCGGCAGTCAGTGTCTAAGGGCTCTGTGTTGGTACCTGATTGGACCAGGCTGCAGGGGGTCGGTCTCTGGAAGTTTAGCCAGCCTCCGGAATTTGCCTTGCAGCACTTTTCCGGGGCATGTCTCAACATACCCGACCTTTCAATTCCTTTTAACCTTCTGATGCATTTCTTCTTGGTCTCTGTGGTCTGGGGCAGGTTCACCCTCAACCCTGGGATCTTCACAGTGGTTGTCTTTTCTATGGATAGTTGCTAGTTGGTCTTCGTGTGAAGAGGACTGAAGCCAGAAACATCTTATATCACCATCATGATCCAGATAGATAGGTTTGTTTGTTTTTTTAACCACTAGTACTTGGCTTGACTAGTACGTGGCAGGATATAATCTGAATCAAAACAAAAGGAAAGGTAAAAATAGTTGATAAAAGTACTTGGGCAGGAATTTAATTTTAATTACAATGGATGATCTTTAGCAGTGAATTATCTAAGACAAATGGAGGCAGCTTCCACATAAACAGTAAATAAACATATTTGTGTAAAATCCAACTTGTTGCATTAACATACAATTTGATGGAATGCTTTCCCAACATGCAAATGTGTCCATCAAATAGTGTTGCACCTCAGTTAATGAACTGAATATGCTCTCCAGATGTGTAAGCAAATGTAATGGTCAAAGTCAAGAACCCTAAAGACAGACTTCCATAGTTTGAACTTCCTTATGCTACTTACTATGTTTGTGATTTCAAGAAAGTTACTCCACATCTTGAGTCACTTTTCCTCAACTCTAAAGTGAAGTTGATAAAAGTAATATCTACCTCAAAGGGTTTTTGAGATAATTACATTAGTTTATATATAGGGAACTTACAAAGTGTTTGAAATATACTCAGAATTAGCATTATTTCTCATTCTTAGTTACACACTTGAAGTGAATTTTTTATAAGAAAGATACTATTAGGTTGGTACAAACATAACTGTGATTTTTGCAATGTTGAAATTTGCCATTTGATATTGGAATACATTCTTAATAAATATGGTTATGTTATACATCATTTTAATGCACATTTCTTGCTTTATTTTTTTTTCTAATGATTTATCACTTGCTGTTTATATTTATTTTGAACTATGGAAATGATGTTAAAAAACAAGTAGTTTTCTTATTCAAGTTCAAAATGGTTCATAAAGTAGTGGAGACAACTCCTAACATCAACAATGTATGTGGCCCAGGAACTACTAATAAACGTACAATGCAGTGGTGGTTCAAGAAGTTTTGCAAAGGAGGTGAGAGTCTTGAAGATAAGGAGCACAGTGGCCGGTCATCAGAAGTTGGTAATGACAATTGAGAGCCATCACCAAAGCTGATCCTCTTAAAACCACACGAGAATTTGCATAAGAACTCAGTGTTGACCATTCTATGTTCATTCAGCATTTGAAGCAAATTGGAAAGGTGAAAAAGCTTAATAAGTGGGTGCCTCATGAGCTGACCCAAAATAAAAAAAAAAAAATACATCATTTTAAAGTGTCATTTTCTCTTATTCTATGCAACAACAACAAACTATTTCTGGAGTGGATTGTGAGATGTGACAAAAAGTAGATTTTATATAACCAGTGATGACCAGCTCAGTGGTTGGACCAAGAAGCTCCAAAGCATTTCCCAAAGCCAAACGTGCATCAAGAAAAAGGTCATGGTCACTGTTTGGTGGTCTGCTGCCCATCTGATCCATCACAGCTTTCTGAATCCTGGTGAAATCATTACATCTGAGAAGTATGCTCAGCAAATCAGTGAGATGCACTGAAAACTACAGCCAGCTTTATTCAACAGAAAGGGCCCAATTCTTTTCTGTAACAACCCCCAACAGCATATTGCACAATCAATGCTGCAAAAGTTGAATGAATTGGGCTGTGAAGTTTTGTTTCATCTGCCATATTTACCTGACCTCTCACCAGCTGACTACCACTTCTTCAAGCATCTTGACAACCTTTCACAAAGAAAACGTTTCTACAACCAGCAGGATACAGAAAATGCTTTCCAAGTATTCATCAAATGTCAAAGCACAGACTTTTATGCTACAGGAATAAACCAATTAATTTCTCATTGACAAAAATGTATTTATTGTAATGGTTCCTATTTTGATTAATAAAGATGCATTTGAGCCTAGTTATAATGATTTTAAATTCACCGTCCAAAACTGCAATCACTTTTGGACCAACCTAAGAAACATTTGTTTTCTAGTTCCATGGAAAATTGGAAAAAAATGGAAATCTTAAAATAAGGTAAAAAGTGATCATGGTTTCAATTGATACATAAGAATGAATTTCTTTCCATCAATGTAACAAAACTTTAGGAAATGCAAGGCCTCTCTTATTGATGAAGAAAACAACACATTGCCACCTATTGTGAATGGTTTAGATCTGTGCTATCCAATACAGTAGCTACTAACAACATGTGGGTTTCCCAGGTGGCTCAGTGGGTAAAGAATCTGCCTGCAGTGCAGGAGACACGGGAGACATGGGTTTGATTCCTGGGTCAATAAAATCCCCTGGAGGAGGGCATGGCAACCCATCCCAGTGTTCTTGCCTTCCCATAGACAGAGGAGCCTGGCGGGCTACAGTCCACAGGTTCGCAAAGAGTTGGACACAACTGAAGCGACTGAGCACAACAACTAGTGGTATTGAACACTTGCAATGTGACTAGTCAAAACTGAGATGTGCTGTAAGGGTAAAATACACACTGGATTTTGAAGACTTTAGTGTAAAGGTAAAAGGAAGTTAAAATAGCTTATTAATATTTTATATACATTAAAAATTGAAATAATATTTTGGACATATTGGGTTACACATATTAATAAAATTAATCACAACTGTTTCTTTTTTACTTTTGTACCGTGGCTACTATAAAATTTTAAGTTACACATGGGCTTGCATTGTATTTCTGTTGAACAGCAGTGGCTCTAGATCCTTGCTACTCCAAGTATGGTCTTTGGACCAACCACACCACCCAGGAATTTGTTAGCAATTCTGAGTCTCCAGCTTTTGTCCTAGGCCACTAGAGCACTTCCTGACATTTTACAAGATCTCCAGGTGATTCTTAAGCACATTACATTTTGAGAAGTGCTGCATTCATTGGCCTGACACATATCAGCTATAGTGAATTTTAGGTTTGATCATATAAACTTACATGATGAATTAATGACCAGTGGTTAGGAAGATCCTCTGGAGAAGGGAATGGCAACTGACTCCAGTATTCTTGCCTGAAAAATTCAATGGACAGATTCTGTAAATATGCATTAGAATATGATATTTATCTTTCTAACTTACTTCACTCTGTATAATAGGTTCTAGTTTCATCCACCTCATTAGAACTGACTCAAATGTGATCTTTTTATGGCTAAGTAGTATTTCATCGTGTATATGTACCACACTTCTTTATCCATTCATTCTTATGCATATATACGGAATCTAGAAAAGTGGTACTGAAGAATTTATTTACAGGGCAGCAATGGAGAAATAGACATAGAGAACAGACTTATGAACATGGGGAGAGGGGAGGAGAGGGGGAGGTTTATGGAAGGAGTAACATGGAAACTTACATTACTGTATGTAAAATAGATAGCCAAAGGGAATTTGCTGTATGGCTCAGGAAACTCAAACAGCAGCTCTGTATCAACCTAGAGGGGTGGGATGGGGAGGGAGATGGGAGGGAGGTTCAAAATGGAGGGGATATATGTATACCTATGGTTGATTCATATTGAAGTTTGACAGAAAACAACAAAATTCTATAAAGCAATTATCCTTCAATAAAAAATAAATTAATTTTTAAAAATTCCATGAAAAAAAAATTCCATGGACAGAAGAGCCTGCAGGCTACAGTCCATGGGGTCACAAAGAGTCAGACATGACAGAGCACACATGAAATATGAGCTGATGACTTAGCACTTTCTATCTATCTGTGAGTATGTGCCAGTTACCACAACAATACAGTCTAGATGTATGGACTTCCTGGTTGGTTCATAGTAAAGACTGTGCCTGCAATGCAGGAGACACAGGAGATGTGGGTTCAATCCCTGGGTTGGGAAGATCCCCTGGAGGAGAAAATGGCAACCCACTCCAGTATTCTTGCCTGTGAAATCTCATGGACAGAGGAACCTGGCAGACTACAGCCCGTAGGATCACAAAGATTCAAACATGACTGAACATGCACACAGATGCAGTTTATATTTATAGAATGATCTAACTAGAAATTAAGTATACTGAAGTTGCCTTTTTCATGCTTTCTCTTTGGTCCTAATTTATGATTTTTCCATAGTTGAGGGCAGAAGTTGGGTGGGTGTTCAATAGTAGTTTGCTACTAGATTAGTCCTGGGTGTTCATTGGAAGGACTGATGCTGAAGCTGAAACTCCAGTACTTTGGCCACCTCATGCGAAGAGTTGACTCATTGGAAAAGACCCTGATGCTGGGAGGGATTGGGGGCAGGAGGAGAAGGGGACGACAGAAGATAAGATGGCTGGATGGCATCCCTGACTCGATGGGCATGAGTTTGAGTAAACTCTAGGAGTTGGTGATGGACAGGGAGGCCTGGCGTGCTGCGATTCATGGGGTCGCCAAGAGTCAGACACGACTGAGCAACTGAACTGAACTGAACTGTTCACCCAAGAGGGCATTTGCAGTAAGCCAGTGAAACTGGAGTGGTTTGGAATAGGGGATTTTCCAATAAATCTGGCCCTCTGGCAGTAAACCAAGAACATAAATTACTACAGTCATGTGTTTTTATGAGAGAAAGTAGCTAAGGTCATTCAATTTCCTATAGACAGCCAATTATACTTAAATAGTCATATATATTTTCCTCATATAAAATGAGTCAAATATCTCATTATATATTCCTCCACAGTAAGGGTAGTAACAGCTTTTGTTTGTTTGAAATAATCAAGAAAAATGCCTAATGAGGTAAGAATTTTACTTCATGATTGAAAGTTCAAGAAATAGGAAAATTCAAGGAAATTCAACAGTATAAATGCAAAATAGAGAATTAAAACCTGGATGTACTTCCAGCATCAACACTTTGGGAAGAAAGCTATGTAAGAATTTTTTTTTATTAAAATGAGTGTTAAATTAGGAAATGTGAAGGCTGAAGGAAAGTAGAAGAATTTTTTATAAGTTGTATATTTGACAATCTTAGGAATATACTACCCAATTAAATCTGCCTAGGAAGAGAGCAAGCTTGGCTGGAGAGACAAGGTATTTCAGTGAAGTACTGGAGGCAATTAATAGTGTCAAATTTAGCAAAGAGGACAGATACTGATAAAAAAATTTCTTTAATACCATTCAAACTCTATGATGTAATTAGAGGCTGCCAACTTCCATTTGGTTTGGCATAGTATCTTGGCTCTCAAAAGTAAACTTTATTATGGAATTAATTTTTGATAAAAATAGCCATTAAGGCCATGAATACTCTATGATTAATGTACCATATGATTGTATGAACTGTATCATTGCCAGAGTAAATGTATCATGTAATTTCATGAATAAATGTAAAATTATACTATTAAATATGAGTCTCTGTCCACTGTAACTGATCTTTATGTGGATAGAAATGAGTCAGCACATACCATGGGGTCATTCCATGCTAAAAATCAATGCTCCCCTCTCATATTTCTAATTAATTCAGTTCTCTTATTTACCTCATCCTATGCCTAGGGTGCCACATTTAGCAAATAAATACAGAGGACCCAGTTAAATTTGAATTTCATATAATAATATTTTAGCATTAATATGTTGTGTGCAATGGTACTTATTATTTATCTGAAATTCAAATTTAACTGGGTGTCCTGCATTTTTTCCTGCAATCTTAGTACAGTCTCATTGTTTTCAGGACATTTTCATGTACTTGGCCCTCTCCAAATCATCCTTTCCTACACTTTTCTAATCATAGCCAAAATGTGAAATACTGAATTTACCTATTGGTTAACAATGAAAAACTTTTCTGAAAGAGGCACATGAAATAAAGATACTAACAGACTTGTTCTCACTAGCAACATGGAAATCTTTATCTGTACAGTTCTTTTCAAAGTATAGCATTTTGGGTAGAGGTGGCGAAAGCAGAGTATATAAATCTTCAATAAACCAGAGAGCTACCTGTTAATGGATGGGGTCATTTTATTAACTCAATTTCAGCCTCTCTTTTTTTCTTTCTTTTTTACACTGTTTTTTGTTTAATTTAGTCTCTCTCTGTGACATAATATTATCCTAAAAATATTACCACTAGGTCTTGAGCAGTTTTTCACTTAACTGTTCTTTTATAGCCAAACAATTTTTTAAATCTTCTTTCTTCCTGTGTCTTATCAAGTCATTCTCGTCAGAGCCTGTGAATGCACAGACACCTGCATGAGCGTGCGTGTGGACACACACACACTTACACAGTGTCTCTCCAAGTCACTTTTAGTTTTTGCTCTCTAAAGAGGACTATTGTCAGGGGACAGTTCTTTCATAGTTTCCCTTTGACTAGAGCTGGACTATTTTTTTGTTGCAAAATAATAGATTTGAGAATGTTTTCTTTGCCATGGGCTGACATATTAAAGGTTTCTGCTATCTATCAAGGGATTTGTTATAAATAAGGGGTGGGGGAGATGCTATCATTCTGCTTCTTACATTGAATTTGTTCTATCAAAGGGGCCTGTGGGTTTTTTTTAAACAATTATTGTCATTTCCTTTGTCTCTTCCTATTTCTCACACTGCTGTGCTTTTTCTGGTAGAGCCCTTTAATGTCCTTAGAAATAACCATTTTGAGACTAGCCTGGAAACTGACATACAAAAAAAAAAATCAATAGCGTTTTCTAAAGATTAAGATCTTACTATCTGCCATTAAAATGGGTTCTCTACATTCTGGCTCTAGAGATTTCTTTATATAAATGTGTGATTGAAGTGATATACAACTATGATAGAGTTGAAAATTAGTGTGGGGAAGAGGTACCAAAATAAAAATTGTACCAAACTATATGTAGGAAGATGTCTGAGGCAACATTCTTCATTATAAAATTCAAAATTCTTCAAGTGTGTTTAACATTTTGTGCATATTCTCCCTTAGCCTTGAAATAGTGTATACTACCAAATCATTATCCCAGGTATGCCCCCACACTATTACCTATTGAAGGTTGTAGTGAATTTCTCAGTCTTGGATGTTTAGACATCATCTTGGATGACTTCAGTATTCATGTGTTTGTAGTGCTTCAGACAGCCCTCCACAAGATGTACTTCTGTGCCATGGGAATTTTTCTGAGTGAAAGGCAGTCAAGACCATGCAGGCTTATGAGAGACTACTGCTTACCAACCTAGAATAATTTAACTGGGGGATTTTTTTCCCAGAAAATAATTGCTGGAGATACACTTTATCTAAATGGCTCAATCTGTATGTCATGCAAACATCTTAAGTACCCAACATTTACTTTTTTTTTTTAATTGTTCTGAGAATGATCCTTCTGTCCTTGAGGCCCCCCAAACTCCCCATTACTTAACCACAGGGTAGTAAATATATCTAATTTTTCCATTCTATCTCTGAATCTCTCTCATATGTGGAGTCTCTGACCTTCTTATGTATGTGGGGTTCCCATATGTATAAAATTAAATTTGATTTTTCCTGTTAATCTGTATCATGTCAGTTCAATTCCTAGAGCAGCCAGAAGATCTTTGAAAGGTAGAGGAAAGTTTTCTTCTACCTTGACATCTTTGTCCATGGCCTTTAGGGTGCTTACTGTTCTTATCAATGATTTTCTTTTTGTAATCAGTTTTATCCAGTAAACACAACAGAATGCAAATGACATGTTTCATAGGTATTTTTATCTGTCAATGTCCAAATTGTAAGTTCTCTTTACCAGCTATCCATCCTTTTTTGTACCATTATTTCTATAAATCTTTTAACTTTTTTGCCCCTCACCAAATACTTCTTTGTACATTCTTCCAAGGCATCATCTAATATTTTTGCTGTCTAATGAGCAACTATAGGTGAAATATGAGCTGGTGCATGTACCTTGAAGGAGACAGCATATATTCATTTATATGAAGTAGTAACTTTACTTTTTATTTCTGAAAGGACTTAAGCTAGTTTTACTCAATGCACTGTTCCAAATACAGAAGAGCAGAGATAATGACAAGATAATTCTATTATGTCAACATCGCCTTGTACTCATTCAGCTAATTCAAGATCTTACAGAAGACATTTTGTTACATGCTGATTTTGTCAACCTTTCATAAAATGACCATTCATGCAATTAGAATAACAACCTTCTGAGAGATCAGGTGAAAGAAAAAGGTTGACTGAGAAAACACTTCATCCAAACATTAAAAAAAAAAAAAAAAGGCATCTCTTTGCTAATCTATGGTCTTGGGAAATAATCACTAAGAATAAAATTAATTCCCCAGCACCTACTTCTGCAGTCAAGCACAAACATAAAGACTATTGTGATAATTTTGACTGGAGAGCTTAAATGAAAATCTATTTAAGGAAACAATGTTAGTGAAACAAGTTTTTCGGTTTCATTGGTTTAATCACATTTTTGTGCCTGTTGACTCTCCAACCAGTTGTTGGGATACTAATGGGACATAAGTTCAGTGATGGAATTCCACAACTGTTGGAGTTGTGGTGCCCTGTGCGCTTGATTTTATGACACTTCTTCCAAAACGTGCAGTATGTTGCACAGTTCACTGTCAAGTTTATATCTGTTCCATGAGGCAGGGAAAGTATTCATGAATTCTTTAGAGAGCTAAGGAAAATATATTCACTTAAAACACAGAGTAGCTCAATATCTTTTCTAAATTATTTTTCTTTGTAAAGTTGACTTTGGTAAATTTTAGGACAATCTTTAAGATGTCTATCAGAAAAGACTTTTATTGTCATCTGTAAAGGATCAGGAAATACAGTCTAAAAATGATTCACTCTTACTAAATCAGAAACTTTTCTTATATTTCACTCTATATTATCATGTATAACATTCACCCAAATTGGGTATTTCACAAGTTTTAGAATAGCAGTGCTTAATATAATGATTGGTACATAGTAGGAAAATATAAAGATAAATAATGATAATAATGCAAAAATTCATTCATTTACTAAGTACTTACTGTGTATTAGACAAGAATAGACAAGATTCCTGCCATGAAACTTGAAGTAGCAGAGAAGAAAATGAAGTATAATTATTTAAATTCAACTGCAGTAAGAGCAAGAGAACTAGTGTGCTTTCAAACTTTGAAGTAATAATAATTACAGTAAAAGTACTAATGATATAGAGGTTGAAGTATTACAGGGTATATATGCTCTGGCTTTTAAGTCTATAAAGACGTTGAGATGGGCAGTTTCATGTGTATTGAGCTGCATTTCTAAGCAGGGTTGCTTTTCACTTGGACTAGGACTATTGGAGAATTCAGCTGTAAATATGGGAGAGAGTACAAAACAGAAAAGCTTTATTTTTTTAAACCTCTGTGCTCATTTCTATCCCTCTGTAGCAAGAATGCAGGATAAATAAGTAACAATTAATTGCAAAATACCTATAAAACAAATATATATGTAAAATTAATATATATGTACAAATAAAAACTGATGCACATATCCTATTTTAAATAGTTCAAAGCCATGACATTAATGACAAGAGATGAATAAAGTATGTTTACATGTGTGTGTAAACAAAGGGGTTCTTTTTATTTCATTTATTGAGGTATAGTTGATGTATAATGTTGTGTCAGTTTCCACTGTACAGTGAAGTGACTCAGACATATATATATATATATACACACACATACACATGCATTTTTAAATATTTTTTCATTATAGTTTATCATAGGATATTGAATATAGTTTCCTGTGGTATACAGTAGGACTTTGTTTGTTTTTCTATTCTGTATATGAAAGCTTACATCTGATAACCCCAACCTCCTACCCCATCCCTTTCCTAACCTCTTCCCTCCTTGGCAACCACAGGTTTGTTCTCTATGTTCATAAGGCATTTTCTGTTTCATGGATAGGTTCATTTGTGTCGTATTTTAGATTCCACATATTAAGTGGTATCATATGGTATTTGTCTTTTTCTTTCTGACTTCACTTAGTATGATCATCTCCAGGTCCATCCATGTTGCTGCAAATGGCATTATTTTGTTCTTTTTTATGGCTAAGTAGCATTCTATTATATATACCGTATCTTGTTAATCCTTTCATCTGTCAGTGAACATGTACATTGTTTCCATGTCTAGGCTATTGTAAATAGTGTTGCTATGAACATAGGGGTGTATGTACCTTTTTGAATTATAGTTTTGTGTGGATATATACCTAGGACTTGAATTGCTGGATCACATGGCAGCTCTATTTTTAGTTTTCTGAGAAACCTTCATAATGTTTTCCATAGTGGCTGCACCAATTTGCATCCCCACCAACAATGTAGGAGGGTTCCAAAGTGTTCATTTTATAAATTGTATAAAGTTACATATGTTTTGTTAACAGAAATGTGACTATGGTTTACTAAGCTGATTATAGTGAGTTTTTCACATTCCTAAGTGTGAAAGTCAGCATAATAACTGATGTTATATCACTGGCATGTTTTCTTGATTGAATGGTTGCAAGCTTGCCAACTGCTGTGACACTCCCTTTCTCTTTATTCCTTTCCCTTTCATCTCTCACTAGCTAAATTGTGAAAACGCCAGTTAGATTCTGGATTCTTTATCTACTTATCACTAAGATTTATCAGTTTGTACCATTTCTGCCATAATGCAAAGTCCAGTAATATCCTAATGATGTGACTTTTTTTTATCTAGTGTTGGTAGACATGTTTCTTGACATGGAGAAAATGATGTTTCTGAAAAATGGAATTGGGTTTTGTTTTCTTACCATTCAAGTTCCTTGAAACTTGATTCCATCACAAATGGACCTTGATTTGTACTACATTTTTGTTCCAGTACAAATTTTATAAAATATATTCTATTTCAGATGTTCTAAAAGATTGAGGTGTTCTTTAAAGGATTGTATTTAATAATTCTCTAGAGTAAAGATTCTGCTTCAAGATCTCAGAGATTTCTGTTCCCTTTAGCCTTGTTTTTGCAAAACGTCTATCTGGAGTACTTTTGTTTTCAAATTCTACCTCATGGTCTCTAATTCATTCTTCTAAGATCAACTCAGCTGGAAGTTTTCTATCCTGACTTACTTCTTCTCAACCTATCAATACCCCATGAATACGTGCTTGCCCGCCTGTGTGCTAAGTCGCTTCAGTCATGTTCAACTCTTTGCAATCCTGTGAACTGAAGCCCTTGGAGCTCCTCTGTCCATGGGACTCTCCAAGCAAGAATACTGGAGTAGGTTGCCATGCCCTCCTCCAGGAGATCTTCCCTACCCAGGGAATGAATCCGTGTCTCTTCCATTGCAGGCAGATTATTTACTGCTGAACTGGACATGGAACAACAGACTGGTTCCAAATAGGAAAAGGAGTGCATCAAGGCTCTATATTGTCACCATGTTTATGTAACTTCTATGCAGAGTACATCATGAGAAACTCTGGGCTGGATGAAGCACAAGCTGAAATCAGGATTGCCAGGATTATCTGAAAACAGTAACCTCAGATAAGCAGATGACACTACCCTTAAGGCAGAAAGTGAAGAACTAAAGAGCCTCTTGATGAAAGTGAAAGAGGAGAGTGAAACAGTTGGCTTAAAGCTCAACATTCAGAAAGCTAAGATCATGGCATATGGTCCCATCACTTCATGGCAAATAGATGGGGAAACAGTGGAAACAGTGGCTGACTTTATTTTTGGGGGCTCCAAGGTCACTGCAGATGGTGACTGCAGCCATGAAATTAAAAGACGCTTACTCCTTGAAAGGAAAGCTGTGACCAACCTAGACAGCATATTAAAAAGCAGAGGCATTACTTTGTCAACAAAGGTCCATTTAGTCAAGGCTATGGTTTTCCCAGGAGTTAAGTATGGATGTGAGAGTTGGGCTATAAAGAAAGCTGAGCACCGAAGAATTAATGCTTTTGAACTGTGGTGTTGGAGAAGACTCTTGAGAGTCCCTTGGACTGCAAGGAGATCCAACCAGTCAATCCTAAAGGAGATCAGTCCTGAGTGTTCATTGGAAGGACTGATGTTGAAGCTGAAACTCCAATACTTTGGCCACCTGATGCAAAGAGCTGACTCATTTGAAAAAACCCTAATGCTGGGAAAGATTGAAGGCCCGAGGAGAAGGGGATGACAGAGGATGAGATGGTTGGATGGCATCACTGACTCAATGGACATGAGTTTGGGTAAACTCTGGGAGTTGGTGATAGACAGGGAGGCCTGGCATGCTGCAGTCCATGGGGTTGCAAAGAGTCAGACACGACTGAGCAATTGAACTGAACCACCAGGGAAGCCTGAATATGTGCTTATATCCAGGTAATAATTTTCACATTGTGTTATAAGTATTCTTTCTCCAAGAATGAAAATAACTTGGTGTTTCCTGATTACAAAGATGATATATGCTACTGCAGAGAAATTCAAGCAATTGAAAAGAGAAGCAATTTATTTTGACATTTTCCCAGGAATATATCTATAATTGTCTACAGATTTCAACAATATTTTATGTGAATTAGAGCATATTATCTATTTTTTTAGCTTGGAATTTTCCTTAGTAATGTGCTATAGAAACCTTTGCATATCAATGCTTAAAAGGGGGGATATATTTTATTGGCTACATAATATTCTGCTTATGAACATATGCTTGAGTATTTAATCAGTTCCACAAATGATAAACATTTGGATGTCTACAGCTTAAAAATGCTAGCTTTATAATGACTTTCACTTCCATACTTTCCTTTGTATTCCACTGCTACCACCCACTGTATTTCAGCCTTTCACTATTTCTTGTCGGGACCACATGTTAGTTTTCTAGCCTCCTAATATAGTCAATCTCTGCCTATTCCATTTTGTTCTATGCAATTTCTGGAAAGCAGTGCTGATTAATTTATTACTCTCTTGCTCAGTAACTCTCCATGGCCTTTTGTTAACTAATAAATAAGCACGACATGCCTTCATCTGCAGTCATTATGGACAAGCCATATGTTCAGTTGTGTTCATGTGTTCTAATATTTAAAAAAAAAATCTATGGGTTAAGTCCAGCTGGAAGATGTGATTTGTTGGGCTTATATGATGTTTCAAAACTTTGTGAATTTGAATTCTTTCCAGTGTGGTATGCCCATTCCTTTGTTTCAGTGTAGATGGAACCAGTTCTTAGTATCTTTCCCTTTGCCAGACTTTTCTCATATTTGCCTGGCTTCTGAATAGATATACTAAACATAACTTATATTTCCACTAAGTAGAATTATTGATGATTTCTTGAACACCTGAGCCTTTACTCCTCACCATCTTAATACTGTGCCTTCCTTCCTGCTTTTCCTTCACAGAACTGTTCTGTAATTTAAATAACAAAAATCTATGCAACCTTATTTCAAGCCACTAATAAGTGCAAAATATTTTGTGAAGCCTTTACTGTGCTTCCAAAGAAGATGAAATATTTCTCTTCTTTAAATATCTGTAATGCTTTATATGGTTTATTGTGTAACCTTTAATTTTCTACTTGTTATTATTGGCATTTTCCTGATAATTCCCTAAGTAGATTCCATAAAGTGTTGAAACAATGCACAATCTGCATTGTTGCACTCTGTGCAAGACACTTGGCTGAAAGATGCAGAAAATAAATGTAAGGTGTTAAAGGAATTCAAAACTACATTTGGGGGAAGATGAAGTAGTGGCTACAGGCTTGGCCACATCTTATGGGAAGTCAAGTGCCTTTTAACACAGTGCTTAGAAATCCCAAGGACTTATTTTCTTTCACTCGCCTCTCCTTTAGCTCTCTGCACTTTCTGACTTTTAATATCTATGGCTATCCTTAGGATCTTACATTTTGCGTTACCTTACCCATCACACAAAAGGTGTTTTTTCCATTGATCTCCTTCAAATCTATCACACAAGGCATGTCTGTGAGTACAATTTTGTGATAATATGTCTGTTCTTAAAAGCATCAGTCCACCTTACAAGCAGATACTTCACTGGTCACTTTACAGATTTTAGCCAATATGCCTTGTTACTAGAACCTCTTGTATTAGTCAAAGTTCTCCAAAGAAAAAGAACCATACAAGATATGTACAAATATATATATATACACACAAATATATATATATACACACACACACACAAATATATATATATATATATAATTATATATAGATGATAGATTCATTACTTACAGAAACAAATATAGATTTACAGATTCATCAATCTCCATATATACATATGTATGGAAATTCATTATAGGAATTTGATCACATGGTTATGGAGAATGAAAATTTCCATCTTCCAACTGGGTAACTAGGAAAGCCAGTGGTGTAGTTCAGTCCAACTCTGAAGGCCTTAAGAACCAGGGAACCAATAGTATGAATTCTAGTTCAAATATAAAGTCCCAAGAATTGAGGGACCAGTGGTATAAGCACAAAACCAAAAGCCCAAGAACCAAGAGCAGTAATGTCTAAGAGCAGGAGAAGAAGAATGTCCCTGCTCAAGCAAAGAGTCAAATTGCCTTTCCCCAGCTTTTTATTCTATGTAGGCCCTCAGTGGATTGGAGGATGCTTACACATACTGGTAATGGCAATCTTTTTTATTCAGTCTACCAGAAACACTCTAGCAGACACATACAGAAATAATGTTCTACCAGCTATCTGGATATTCCTTAGTCTGGACATGTTGACACCTAAAATTAACCATGATACTTCGTTTCTCCTTTCCCTCACTTTTGTTTCTGAAAATTAGCATTATTAATTTTTTTCATTATGGTAACAAAATTACCAAATTCATACCACTGTTAACACCTGTCACTTCCATTCAGTTTTTATGCAATACAACTTAGACATTTCTGTACACTTGATATAATTTGGACATCACCCTACCTACATACAGCTTGTTCATAGCTTATTCATGTATTTTTCCAAAGAAAAGACAGTGATCCCTAATATAAAGCCTTGTGTGAAAATATTTAAATACGCTATTTTTACCCTATTCCTACTCTGACCTGAATCCTAAGCGTATCCTTCATGCTAACCCTATCTCAGACTCAACCTGAACTCCAACTCTAACCCCATCTTCCTCTTAACCCTAATCTCAACCTTAACTTTAACCCTGCCCTAATATTAACCCTAACTTTAACCTGAAACCCAATCACAACTCTAACCTTGTATTAGTCAGGTTCTCCAGAGAAACAGTCAATTTGAGTGTGTATATACAAAGAAATTTTCAGGAATTGTTCACTTGATTATGGAGGTTGGCAAGTCCAACATCTACAGGCTGTAGACCCAGGAAGAGCCGATGTTGCAGCTCAAGTCCAAGGACTGTCTGTTAGAATTCTCTCTGGCTTAGGTGAGGTCAGTCTTGTTCTGGACAGACTGATTAGATGAGCCCCACCCACACTGGTGATTCCCACGTGGCCCAGTCATAAAGAATCTGCCTGACAATGCAGGAGACGAAAGAAAAATGGCTTCGATCCTTGGGTCAGGAAGATCCTCTGAAGTAGGAAATGGCACCCTACTCCAATCCGTTTGCCTGGAGAATCTCATGGGCAGAGGAGCCTGGCGGGCTCCATTTTCATGAGGCTGCAGAGAATGGGACACGAGTTAGTGACTGAGCACAATGTACATATGATACAATACACCCACATTATGGAGGGCAATCTGTTTTACTAAAAGCCCCTGATTTAAACGTCAATCTCATGCAAAAACACCCTTACAGACACATTCGGGGTATGTCTGACCATATACCTGGGCACCACCACCCAGCCAAGTTAATACATAAAAAAAAAAAAAAAAAGAAAGAAAAGTATTACTATGTATTCTGTGTTGAGGGATGATAGATTAGGCAAAATGGATTAACAACACAAAAGAGATGTTTCAGTTTGGGTAAGGCTAGATTATGAAGAAAGCAATATCAAGAAGGAATTGGTAAACTGGGACATAAATGAGGGACATGGTAGAATGAATCCTAAGGTTGAATATTTTATTAAAGTCATGTTGAAAAAAAGATAGCAGTTATCAAAACTATTCAGGTGTTTTTGCTATGGCCTGTTAGTTGGAAACCAGCATTCCAGACAGGCTATTAGACAGAAAACAAGAATAAGACACATAGCTACAATTCACCTTACTATTAGAAAAAATGGTAAAATAATATACTGGTGGCTGACATTATGATTGTATGCCTATAAAACCTAAGAGAATATGCTGAAAATTGATTAGGAATAAAAACACCAGTAAAGTGTCCAGAAAGAAAATCAATATAGGTAAAATATGAATTCTTTTACAAATTGGCAATAACTACTGAGAAAGTACAAATCCAATTCACAATAGTAACAAGAATGATATCAACAAAATAGGGGAATAGGAGTTTTTCTGCTGTCTTCCTCCCAAAGAACACTGATCTTAAAAATTACCTACAGATAAGAGGGCCTTTGTGGACAACAATATAAGTTTGCCAGGAATAAATTTAAAAAGAAATGTGTAAAGTCTACAAAACAAGAACAACAATGAAACTTTATTGGAAATATAAAAGAGAAATAAGTGAAGAGCTTATTATGGACTAAATGTTAGTGTCCCCCCAGAAATTCCTATGTTGAAATCTAATTTCCCAGTGTGAAGGTATTTGGAGATGATGACTTTGGGAAGTAATTAGGTCTAAGGGCAGAACCCTCATAAATGGGATTATCGCCCTTATAAAAAGAGGCCAGAGAGCTATCTTGCTCCTTTCCACCATGTCAGGACATAGCAAAAAGACAGCCTTCTGCAACCCAGATGAGAATCCTCACTAGAATATGACCATGTTAGCACCCTGATATTGGACTTCTAGCTTTTAGAACTGTGAGAAATAAGTATTTAGTTTTTCCTAAGCCACTCTGCCTAAGATACTTTGTTATAAACAGCCTGAAGTGAAATAGAGAGAAGGGCATGGCAACCCACTCCAGTTTCCTTCCCTGGAGAATCCTTTTGGACAAAGGAGCCCGGCAGGCTGCAGTCCATGGGGTCACAAAGAGTCGGACACGACTAAGCGACTAAGCACAGGACATATAAGATTTTGTAAGGCATTGGGTACAAAATTAAGAGCAAACAAAAGGATCTTGCCATCATGAAATCGCAATCTAGTGGAATTTATCCACCTATTTTTAAAAAATCACACACACACATACAAATGCAGGTTCTTGCTTTGAACAATGCAGAGTTAAGTACATATCACTCTGCTCTCCCACTAAATACAACTGTAAATCCTAGACAGAATTAAATTAGATGTTTGAGGACACCAAAAAGTAAGTAATAGCAGGCAGAATGGAGAAGAGATGGAAATTAAATCTTCCACTTGAACTGGTAATAGATTTACATTTTTTACTCTGATATTCTATTTAGTTGTGTAGGGAACAGTGAAGTGGATTGCAGAGAACAATCAGAAAGATTCAGGAGACGCTGTCTAGTTCTGGTTCAAGAGAGGAAACTTCAAACACCCAAAGAGAATATACTGTGCGCATGACACAGTGGTGTAATTAAAGCTACGGCATTCTAGCCAGGAGACTTAAAAGGTAACCCTAAGCCACTAGGAAGTGCCCTAATTGTTAAATAATCCCTGGATTCATTCTATAGTATTCAGAGATGAATCTTAACACTATTCAGTATGCCAAAGACATTGAGACCTGAACTGACAAACAGATCACCATCCAGGTCCCAAAATGAGCTTTGGGTGGAACACACACAGATGATGGGTCTAAATAGAACTATGAAGTCCTTGAAAACTGAACTGACATTAGAATCAAGAAAACAGAAGGCAGATTGGAAATCTCTCTCTGAAATTAATGAGGATACTGCTTGATAAAACAAAAATCTCAGCATTATCCAACAGACTTTAAATAAGACTCACAGTAACGTAATATTCAAAATGTCTAGGAAATAATACAAAACTAGCCAGCATACAAAGAGAGAATTTAAATGGGAAAAGACAATGGGAGTACAAATGCTGAAATGTAAATGATGCTGGAATTATGTAACAAAGACTTGAAAACAGACATTATTTCAGAAAAATATTGAGCAAAAAGAAACTTTAAGAGTACAACAACCATACATAGACCGCAGATCCACTGATTGTCAAATCCCACCCCCACCCCCTCACCCCCAGTCTCTGTCTCAATTTCTAGCTCTTTCTCTGTGTGATAAGGTGTGGAATATGTATGCTGTTATCTATATTTTTGTTTGAACTACTTGAAAATAAGCTATATGTTATCCATAAACTCTTCACACCATGGAAATTATTAATTCAAATACATTATCTAACATACAGTACAAACTTAATTTTTCCTATTTGTTTCAAAGCTGTCTATTTTTTTTCAATCTAAGGTACAACCCAGATTTGTATGTTGCATTTGGTCATGTCTCCTTAATATCTTTAAGTCTAGAACAGTTGTTTTTGTTGTTGGTTGGTTGTCACAATGTTGATCTTTTGGAATACTTTTGTATAACATGTGTCAGACTGCTTCCTCATGATTGTACTCAAGTAAATAATTTTGGAAAATCTATTTACATAGGTTATGCCGTGTATCTCATGTCATTGCATCAGGGACACATAAGATGAGATAGTTCAAATTATCAGTGATACCAAGTTTGATTACTTACTAAAACTTCTAAAAGCTAGATCTATTCATAATAAAACTATACATTTTTCTTTGTAATTAATCATCTTGGAAAGGGTTCTTTGGGAGTATGGAAATACCTGTTTTCCAGCAACATTTTACTCACAGGTTTTTGTTTTTGACATTTGTTGATCAATTTCTAAAACCATTGCATTGGTGTTATAGACATCATAATTCTATCATTCTATATTTACTGTCTTTTGTATGTATTACCACTTTCTTTCATTCTTTATCTTTCCTTCTTCCCCCTCCTTTTTCTTTTTCTTTCTTTTCTTTGATTCTGCCCTTCTTCCCCTCTCCCTCCTTCCTTCCCTTCATTCCTTTCTTCTTGAGTGGGTATATATATATGGGCTAATTAGTTTTTCACTCATTTTCATAGTCCATTAATGCCATACGGTCATTATCCTTTTTAATGTTAACTTGCCCCAAACTTGACGTATGGGATCTTTTCAAAGAGAATCCTATCTCCTTTCTTCATAACCCAATTTATTTTTGAGAATTTCCTTGTGTGTCTTTTTTTCCACAATATGTTTCAGATTCACATATTTTCCCTTCCTAGAAACTGGAATAGGACATTTCTCCTAGGCATTCCAGGTTCTCTTGATGGAGAATAGTATTTAGAAACCAAGATCTAGCTGCTAGATATGCTCTCTGCTACCAGGGTATGAGTACTTCTAGTTCATTCAATTAATCAGTTAATTAAATTTTAATTGACGTATAATTGATTTACAATATCATATTAATTTCAGGTGTACAGCACAGTGATTCAGTATTTTTGCATATTATACTCCACTAAAAGTTATTACAAGATAATGATTGTAGTCCCCATGCTATACAATATATACTTGTTGCTCACCTATTTTATACATAGTAGTTTATCTTTAATTTAGATTCAACAACACAGGGCTTTTTTCCCCCTCATCTTTTCCTAGTCCATATTTTTCTTCTTATCTCCCACAATGGGAGAATTAAAGAACACTCCTGGAAGAAATAAAAACAGTAAAATATTAAAATATCACTAAGTATACAGAAGATTTGAATAACATGATTAAAATGAATTAAATGCACTGAACCCTACAGCTTTGGAATACAGATTTCTGGTAGGTACACGCAGAACATTTAAAATTTGCCAGATTTGAATTATCATTAGGACTATTTGAGAGTAAATTTTGCAGGATTGATATTTACATAAAGAAAATAATCACAAACTGATAATGTCTAATGCAATGCAGATTATATGTATATCCTAGATATAAAATAATTTTAAATATAATCCAAAGATTAAACTAAAAGGGTGAAAGTGTTCCAAACATACTATAAAGTCCTTATGTGCTTATAAATTAAAGTTAAAATATACTCAAATAATAATTTCTTCATTTATTTCTAATATATGCATTGAAAGCTCTAAATTCTCCCAGTAAGCATGGAAGTAGCTATATTTATTCAGTATAAAATATTTCTAAAATATTTCCTGAGTTTATATGCATTTATCATATAATGAAAGTAAAGGTATTAGTCACTCAGTTGTGTCTGACTCTTTGTGACCCCATGGACTGTAGCCCACCAGTCTCCTCTGTCCATGGAATTCTCCAGGCAAGAATACTGGACTGGATTGCCGTTTTCAGGTGATGTTCCTGACCCAGGGATTGAACCTGGGTCTCCCTCATTGCAGGCAGACTCTTTACCTACTGAGCCACCAGGGAAACCCTATCATATAATATGTAATCATTAAAACTATGCTTAATGAAACATCTAGAGCCTCAAATGCATATATTAGAAAAGAAAGAAAAATGACAGTGAGTTAAACATCCATTACACCCAATTATTAAAAGATAAGCAAATTAAATTCAAATAAACTAGTACAGGAATAATACAAATAAAAGAAAGAACTGAAAAAAGAGAAAACAATGATACAACCTTTTGATGGCAACCAATTTGTAAGTTTGAAGATGGCATACATTTTACTGTGGACAGTGTATCTAGCAATTGACTAAAAGGTACGGGAAATATTTTTGTTACTGGAAGATAAAAGATTTTTTCAATAATTTTTTAATTGGTTGTTAGAAACAAATGTGCAGTTCATTCCTAAGCAGTATAATACAATGAGATCTGAACTAGTTATTCAGTAAATAAGGATGGTTTCAAAACTCAATTACATAGCAAACGTGTAAAATTAATTAAGACACTATGGCCAAGTCACTGACTTGTTGCAATATACATTAATTTATTTTTTCATTCAACAATTGTTTATAGAAAACTAAATATATACTGGTATCAATAAACACAACACAACTTTATCTTCTTTCCTAAAAAAGCTTGAAGCTTTGGAGGGGAAAGATGTAAAAAGATCAATTATAATACAAAGTGAAAAATGGATCAATAATAATATAGACAATACAGAGTTAGAAAAGTGGTTAACACTATGAAGAACAAGAGTTTGTTAAAGAAAGCATCCACAAAGTTGGGAAGATCTATAGAACAATAATTCAACATTTTAAAAAGATTCAATTACAATTAGTCAATTAAACTTACTCTAACTCTGTGTAGTCATGCTACTAATTATGTTGGAAGGGTTTAGTCATTTTAAAAGAGAAGGATTTAAAGGCAAACAATATGACTAAGCTATAAATAATTTCCCTTATTATAAGAAAACCAAAGTTGAAAAAAATTGAATTATCTTAAAATAATATTTTTTCAATGTGTGAAATTCATGTCTAATCATTATCCACCTCATAGGACAATATCATAACATGTTATAGAGTGAATTGTGCCCTACCTCTCCATTTGTGTTTTTAACATCTGACTTACAGACCTTTTACCCTTCACAGAAATTAACTCAAATCAAGTCATAGACATAAATGTAAAAGAGAAAACTATAAAACTCCTAGACAATAACATAGGGGAAAGCATAGATGACCTCGGATATGGTGATAATGCTTTAGTTACAACATCAAAGGCACAATCCATGAAAGAAACAATAGATAAGCTAGTCTTTAGTAAATTTAAAAACTTCTGAGAAAGACAAATTCAGAAGAAGGAGAAGGCAAGTCAAAGACTGGGAGAAAATATTTGCCAAGGATACAATTTATGAAGAGCTGTTATCCAAAATACACAAAGAACTCTTATAAACTCAATAATAAGAAAACAGCCTGATTAAAAAAATGAATCAGAGATCTTAACATAGACATCACTAAAGAAAACACACAGATGGTAAGTAAGTACGTGAAGAGATGCTCCACATCATACCCCATCAAGGAAATACAAAAAGAACAATGAAATACCATTAGGTGTATAATAGATGTGTAACCTATTAGACAGATCTGTTGACACAGTCATTGCTGGTAGGAATGCACTTTTGGAAGACAGTTTGTTGGTTTCTTACCAGACTCAATATACTGTTATTGTATGATCCAGTAGTCACACTCCTTGCTATTTACCCAAAGGAGTTGAAAACACATATGGTCCCCTAAAATTTATACATAGCTGTTTATACCAGCTTCATTCATCACTGCCAAACTTTGGAAGCAATCAAGATATCCTGCAGTAGGTGACTGGATAAATACATTATGATATATCTAGACAATGGAACGGGGCTTCTCTGGTGGCAATGAGGGAGACTGGGGGTGAATCCCTGGGTTGGGTAGATCCCCTGGAGAAGAGAACGGCTACCCACTCCAGTATTCTTGCCTGGAGAATTCCATGGAGAGAGGAGCCTGGCAGGCTACAGTCCATGGGATCACAAAGGGTTGGACATGACTGAGTGACTCACACTTTCAGAAAATGGAATATTATTCAGCAGTAAGAATAAATGAGCTATTAGTTCTTAGTTGTTCCCTTCTCCAGGGGTTCTTCTTGACCCAGGGATTGAATCTTTGTCTCCTGCATTGAAGGCACATTCTTCACCATCTGAGCCACCAGGGAAACTATTAACTAAATGTTAATTAATCATTTAATTTATAAACAAGTAAGTAAACATTAAATTAATTAAAATTAATTATAAATACATTTAAATAAATTATTAATTAAATGAACTAGTAAGCCATGAAAAAAACATGGAAGAAATTTAAATGCATATTGCTAAGTGAAAGAAGCCAATCTGAAAATGTTACACATTATATGATTCCAACTATATGACATTCTAGAAAAGGCAAAACTATGGAAACAAAATTATCAGTGGCTACCAGGGTTTAGGGATGGTGGAGGAATGAATAGGTGGAGGATGAAGAATGTTTAAGATAGTGAAAATGCTCTGTATTTTCATAATGATTGTATTTTCATAATGATTTCCATAATGATTGATACATGTCATTACACATATGTTCAAACCCATAGAATGCCCATCACCAAGAATGAACACTAAAATATGGAATTTGGATGATTATGATTTATCAATGTATTAAATTCATCAATTGTAACAAATGCACTACTCTGACTGGGCATATGATAATAATGGAGGATATGCATGCATGGGGGTAAAGGATATATGGGAAATCTCTGTTCTACTTTCTCAATTTCACTGTGAACCTAACATCACCCTTTGAAAAAGGCTTTATAAAAAGATTGGCTGATTCACGCTGATATATCACAATATTGTAATTATCCTCCAATTAAAATAATTAATTTTTAAAAAGATTTGATTATGCCTGTGCTGTTCTAAGTCACTTCAGTGGTATCTGACTCTTGGCAACCCTATGGACTGTAGCCTGCCAGGCTCTTCTGTCCATGGGATTCTCCAGGCAAGAATACTGGAGCAGGTTGCCATGCTCTCCTCCTGGGGATTTTCCCGACTCAGGGATCAAACCTGTGTCTCTTATGTCTCCTGCATTGGCAGGCGGGTTCTTTACCACTAGCGCCACCTGGGAAGCCCAGAAATTAAAAAAAAAAAAAAAAGGTAAATTACAATGTCAGTTTAGTTTCTTCAGTGACACTCAACATCTATTTTCTAGTAGGGTTAAAAAGAGAAAAAAATAACAAAAATGTAAATAGAAAAAATTGTGTTTGTAATAATATCAGTGAAACAATTCAGTAATAATGGCAGGCAAATATCAAACTGTGAAGAGTTTAGAGGCTTTCCCTTCTTAACAACAGTAAGTTATTATTTTATTATTAACATAGGAATAACACTACAAAAGCTATGACCAACCTAGACAGCATATTAAAAAGCACAGACATTGCTTTGCCAACAAAGGTCTGTCTAGTCAAAAATATGTCTTTTCCAGTAGTCATGTATGAATGTGAGAGTTGAACTATAAAGAAAACTGAGCACCAAAGAATTGATGCTTTTGAACTGTGGTGTTGGAGAAGACTCTTCCTGAGAGTCCCTTGGACTGCAAGGAGATCCAACCAGTCAATCCTAAAGGAAATCAGTCCTGAATATTCATTGGAAGGACTGATGCTGAAGCTGAAACTTCAATATTTTGGCTACCTGATGCAAAGAACTGACTCATTGGAAAATACCCTGATGTTGGGAAAGATTGAAAGCAGGAGGAGAAGGGGACGACAGAGGATGAGATGGTTGGATGGCATCACTGACTCTGTGGATATGAGTTTGAGTAAGCTCTGGGAGTTGGTGATGGACAGGGAAGCCTGGCATGCTGCAGTCCAAGGGGTCACAGAGAGTCGGACATGACTGAACAACTGAACTGAACACTACAAAAGTAATATTCCTCATTGGATGACTGAAATAATAATAAAGAATCCGGGGACAGAGAATGCAATGACAGCTAACAGTTGTTATAAACGTCGAACTTGTAGGAAGTCAAAGGGGCCATCAGAGGGAGGAAGAATGGAAAATATAAGATGAAAAATTGCCAACATTGATAGTATTATTATAGATAAAATGTCATAAAATATTTTTAAGACTGCATTAAACAGACTTTGGCTCTCAGCTTCATTGATGACATTGCATTTGGCTTGTTGTTGTTATTCAGTCACTAAGTCATGTCCAACTCTTTTGCAGCCTCATGGACTATATAGCCCACCAAGCTCTTCTGCCCATGGGATTTTCCAGACAAGAATACTGGAGTGGGTTGCCATTGCATTTGGGTAGGGAAGAGATATAAAATGTTGAGCCTCTAGTATATTTGTTTTAGCTATTAATAATGTTTAATGCTAGGAGTAGGTTGATACATTAGCACATCATCTATGATCCAGAGTGGAAAAGAGGCCACATTCCAATACTGTCATTAACACATGCAATGAGAACTACTGCTATTGTGGGCTGCCCTTTCTTTTTTTCATAAAAAAGGAAGTGAGTTGATAACTACTAGTTGGTCTGACATGATGAGAACAAAGTCTCTAGGTCCAAATGCTCAATAGCACTCGCCTGCAAAACATCTTAAAATTCCAGAAATCAGATATATTTGTCATGTTCTGGTAATATGCACATTTTTATTGGCTTTAGATATAACACCTTTGCTAGAAAACTAATATCTCAGTAACTTGTTATAGCTGTTTGTTTTATACTCAAGTGACCCATGATTCAAAATCTTAAGGAGATAAGGCAAGTAAATTTGTGAATATGAGAATCCAGTGTATGGAGTGCTGTTCAGAAAAGTCAAAATAAGGAGGACAAGCTAGGTAGCAGTATGTAAATCCTGGGAACCTGGAAAACTTGCCAAAAGAAGCAATGTTTACCCAAAGAAATTATGTAGGAACATTAAAAAAAAAAAAAAGCAAAAACTACAGAAGCATAGAAGAATGGGTAACTTTGGGTAATGTTTAGAAATAAAAGCTTTTGAGTCAGCTTGGGTTTGAATGCTAGCTTTTAACAAGGATTCTCTTTCTGACTAATCTGTAGTCAGAGTTCCTGATCCCTCTTCTCAACTAAGACATATACTTGGTCAAGTTCCTTGGCTTGCTAAGGCCAGTTCAGCAATAGTTCTGCCAAGTCAGCTTAGTGTCTTTCCACCCTTGATACCTCATCAAGTTTTTCTTAGTAATTTTTCATCTGCTGACTCCCTCATCCTGCCTATTGACTAAAATTCCCCAAATGCCCCTGTTTTATTCAGAATAAAGTTCAATCTCACTTTCATATTACAATAGCCTTGAATAAAGTTTTTTTGCCTGTATAAATCTAACTGGTGTAAATATTTTTGACAGTGATGGTTCTGACTTGGAGAGGACCAGATTCACCATTAGACCTTGTACCTCACACCTAGAACCCTAGATGCATTACTTTAAAGTATTTGTCTTCATTCCCAACTGACTGATCGAGGATCCATTGGTGAGTCCAACTCCTGATACAAAACACTAAAAGAACAGATTTTGATTCTTAGGATGCAGAGTATAGTCTTGAGGCTGGGTTAGAGTCCCAGACTTCTGTTTTATGGAAAGGTACCATTGGTTTAGAACCTGGAAGATTCTCATTGAGGTCTCATTTGCTTGAACTTTATTATTATTATCATCATGTATTTAGAGTACTGTTCCTCATTTGGATTTTTTCTATGTACAAAAATCTCATATGCAGAAATATTTTATGAGTAATTTGTAACTTCAGTGGTCTCTTTGGGAGACCTGAAATCTTCTCAAACTGGCTCACCTAAGACTTCTTTCTCATTACCTCTACTCCTTCCATATTTTATGAACTTCAATCTTCACTTTAGCCCCTTTAAATCTTTGATCTGTCCCACTTCAATATCACTGCCCTCTCTGTCCTTTTTTTCCAACCCTGCCAAACCTTTACCAATCTATTCCCTCAACTCCCTACTACCATATGAATATTTTGAGATTCAAGAATTGCAAAAGCAACTACCTGAGGTTGAAAAAGAGAAAAAGAAAACTGGAAACACACTGAATATTTTGTTCACTTCAAAGGACTTTGGAAACACCCAGACAAGTGATTAGTGTCTACCAAATCCCTCACCTAAAACTTCGTCCACAGCCTCCATAGAGAAAGAAAGACTTAAAAGTCTCTTCCAGGTATTAATATTATTGGAAAGATTTAGCTCTCATACTGAGCAGGTAACTGCAACAAGTCTAATTTGCCAGAAATACAATTCAGATAAAAATAAAAAGTGGCACAAAAATCAGAGTCAAATTTTTATATAGACCAGTGAGTTTTGTATTACTGTGTTTATGCCTGACTCATAGCTAAGATGCTTCCATCCATCCATGTATGTTTCTCCATATGTACATATATATATACATGCTATTTATATGTACATATAAATATATGTATATGTGATATTTTACCTGCCCCCAGATGGCATTAACAATTAACAAATTAACAGTTAATTTATAAAATCTAATACAGAGTTCTATTCTAATTGGCTTACAGATCAGTTCAGTTCAGTCGTTCAGTTGTGTCCGACTCTTTGTGACCCCATGGACTGCAGCACACCAGGTCCCCTGTCCATCACCAACTCATGTCCATCAAGTTGGTGATGCCATCCAACCATCTCATCCTCTGTCATCCCCTTCTCCTCCTACCCTCAATCTTTCCCAGCATCAGGATATTTTCCAGATAAGTAATCACTTCTAAAAATTAAATATTTCTGAAACTCCCAGTGATGATAATAATAAAAGCCCTGAACTTCCAATAATTCCAATATGGAAAAGTAACTGTTCTCATAAAAAATAAGTAAATTTTCTCTTAAATTAAGTAAATCTTTAGCAAATAAACCTAGTTTAATGTTGTAGATATAATAAAAACAGCTATGTGTTCTGAGTTATTAGCATTAATTCAATGCATAGATATATTTTATTCTAATTGGGTTTGCTAGTCAAAAAAGGTAATATTTGCTAGGTGTTTGTTGTTGTTCAGTCACTCACTCATGTCTGACTCTTTGAGACCCCATGGACTACAGCACGCCAGGCTTTCCTGTCCTTCACCATCTCCTGGAGTTTGCTCAAACTCATGTCCATTGAGTCAGTGACGCCATCCAACCATCTTTCCTCTGTCATCCCCTTCTCCTGCCTTCAGTCTTTCCCAGATTCAGGGTCTTTTCCAATGAGTCGGCTCTTTGCATCAGGAGACCAAAGTTTTGGAGCTTCAGCCTCAGCATCAGTCCCTCCAATGAATATTCAGGATTGATTTCCTTTAAGATTGACTGGTTGGATTTCCTTGCAGTCCAAGGGACTCTCAAGAGTCTTCTCCAACACCGCAGTTCAAAAGCATCAATTCTTCAGCACTCAGCCTTCTTTGTGGTCCAACTCTCACATCCATACATGACTACTGGAAAAACCATACCTTAGACTATACAGACCTTTTTTGGCAAAGTAATGTCTCTACTTTTTAATAGGCTGTCTAGGTTTGTCATAGCTTTTCTTCCAAGGAGCTATGTGTTTAGGGTTATAAAAATAATGTTGGATTGTGATCAAATTGAGTCATTATTCATACCAAAAATTAGTAAATAATAGTTTCATTTTATAATATGTCTGCTTAAAAATAGTTTCTAAAATCTTTTTGGTAACATGCAAATTTAGACTTATGCAAATTAAGTAATGGATACTAACATAAAATACTGAAATGTTTATTGCTGAGTGTAAGTTTATGTACTGC
This sequence comes from Dama dama, assembly GCF_033118175.1. Taxonomy (NCBI): domain Eukaryota; kingdom Metazoa; phylum Chordata; class Mammalia; order Artiodactyla; family Cervidae; genus Dama; species Dama dama. The sequence continues at coordinate 30,678,925 of NC_083714.1, forward strand.
TATCTTCTTATTTTTACATTATACAGAGGCTAAATATATTGGAGTCTGGTAAAAATATACTCTTCTTGCTATTGAAAAGCTGTGCTATAAGGATTCTATAAAAATTGCAAGATGGTATATTCATGAACATTGATAGTCTGCTGAGCAATGCTAATATTTGAAAAACAGTAATTATCCACTTCCTAGTTTTCTCTGTAAAATAAAGTCACTAATAGTTAAAAATTATATGTTAATGAAACTACTAGGAACAATAAAGACAAACAATTTTCTTTAAGTAAACTATGCAAGGTAGGTAGTATTTTTTTTTGACCAAGCAGCATGGCATGTGGGAACTTAGGTCCCCCACCAGGGGTTGAACACATGTCCCCTGCATTGGAAATGCACCCTTAACCATTGGATCACCAGAAGAGACTCTAGGGTTATTTTTATTAAGTAAAAAGAGAGTAATTTTTGTCCTAAAGTGAAAGTAAGTGGTTGTTCCAAATTGACAGGAGGAAAGAGTAGGCCAAAATCTGAATGGATACAGAAAGTTGTAGAAAGGTTATGAAAAATGAACCTTAAGTTGTGTGGGTAAAGCTGAGTGGGATTGGTTTATTTATATGGTTTTATATTTTGCTTGTTTGATTTAATGAGCTTTAGTATCAACAATATACTGATCCAAAACTAGAGTTTGTTTTTGTCTCTATTAAAATGACTAAATTTTTCTTGGATTACTGGTCTTCATAGTAAGAAATTATAAAAGGGTTTTCTTTACCTTTTGAGTAATCTGACTAGCAAACAAAGATTCTGTGTCTTATCAGAATAATTTCCTCTAGTTAATCTTGATTTTATCCTATCCTTGATTATTTAAGATATTTAATATTAAGATTATTACCTGTCTTCTCTTTTTAGTAGAGCTATATTTTTTCTAATCATGGTACTTCCTATATTTTCTTTTTAAATTAGAGATCCTGATGGTGGGAAAGATTGAAGGTGGGAGGAGAATGGGATGCCAGAGGATGAGATGGTTGGATGGCATCACTGACTCAATGGATGTGAGTTTGAGTAAACTCCAGGAGTTGGTGATGGACAGGGAGGCCTGGTGTGCAGCAGTCCATGGGGTCACAGAGAGTCAGACATGACTGAGTGACTGAACTGAACTGAACTGATGGGACAGGATGCCATGATCTTAGTTTTGTGAATGTTGAGTTATAAGGCAGCTTTTTCACTCTCCTCTTTCACTTTTATCAAGAAGCTCTTTAATTCTTCTTTGCTTTCTGCCGTAAGAGTGGTGTCATCTGCATATCTGAGGTTATTGACATTTCTCCCGGCAAACTTGATTCCAGCTTGTGTTTCATCCAGCTCAGGATTTTGCATGATGTACTCTGCATTTAAATTAAACAAGCAGGGTGGCAATATACAGTCTTGACGTACTCCTTTCCCAATTTGGAACCACTCTGTTGTTCCATGTCTGGTTCTAACTGCTGCTTCTTGACCTGTATAGAAATTTCTCAGGAGGCAGGTAACATGATCTGGTATTCCCATCTCTTTAAGAATTTTCCAGTTTGTTGTGATCCACACTCAAGAGCTTTGGCATAGTTAATAAAGCAGAAGTAGATGTTTTTCTGGAACTCTCTTGCTTTCTCAATGATCCAATGGATGTTGGCAATTTGATCTCTGGTTCCTCTGCCTTTTCTAAATCCACCTTGAACTTCTGGAAGTTCATGTACTCTTGAAGCCTGGCTTAAATAATTTTGAGCATTCCTTTGCTAGCATGTGAGATGAGTACAATTGTGCAGTAGTTTGAACATTCTTTGGCACTGCCTTTCTTTGGCATTTGAATGAAAACTCACCTTTTTCAGTCCTGTGGCCACTGCTGCATTTTCCAAATTTCGGCATATTCAGTGCAGCACTTTCACCGCATCATCTTTTAGGATTTGAAATAGCTCAACTGGAATTCCATCACCTCCACTAGCTTTGTTCATAGTGATGCTTCCTAAGACCCACTTGACTTCTCATTCTAGGATGTCTGGCTCTACGTGAGTGATGACACCATTGTGATTATCTGGGTCATGAAGATCTTTTTTGTATAGTTCTTCTGTGTATTCTTGCCACCTCTTCTTAATATCTTCTGCTTCTGTTAGGTCCATACCATTTCAATAATTGAGGTAAAAAATAATGACTGCCTGAACAAAGGCACTAGCAACAGAAATTGAGGGAGAGGGTGAGGATATGAGATAAAGAATCATCAGGTGACCTTAGGCAAAGAGAAGCCTTGAGGATTGATATGGGCTTCCCTGGTAGCTCAGCTGGTAAAAATCTACCTGCAATGCAGTAGACCCTGGTTCAATTCTGGGTCAGGAAGATCCCCTGAAGAAGGGATAGGCTACCACTCCACTATTCTTGGGCTTCTTTGGTGGCTCAGATGCTAACGAATCTGCCTGCAATGCGGGAGACCTGGCTCGAATCCCTGGGTTGGGAAGATCCCCTGGAGAAGAGAATGGATTGACATAGCATGAACAGTATTTACATATGACACCTTGTCATGTGAGAAAGGACATAGATTTGGTTTTTTCCTGGTAGTACATAAGAGACACAGATTTAAGGAGAGCAGATTCCTGGGAATCAGAGTTATATAAAAGGGAAAAACAAAACAAAAAGCTAAGCATCTCCTTCATGAAGCATTTCCTGTAGTTGGAGGGATTCAGAATATACTACAAATGAACATTTAAAAATTATCCACACTTTGGGCATGGAATTAACTTAGTCTATTGAAACTTCCTTTCCTTTATCCTAGGACCCAGCCAAATGTTTTATTTCAAAAGCCTTATATTTATCTACCTCTATGCCTTTATATATATTTTTTCATTTAATTTTATTAGTTGGAGGCTAATTACTTTACAACATTGTAGTGTTTTTTGTCATACATTGACATGAGTCAGCCATGGATTTACATGTATTCCCCATCCCCATCCCCCTTCCCACCTCCCTCTATACCCGCTCCCTCTGGGTCTTCCCAGTGCACCAGGCCCGAGCACTTGTCTCATGCATCCAACCTGGGCTGGTGATCTGTTTCACCCTAAATAATATACGTTTCGATGCTGTTCTCTCAAAACATCCCACCCTCGCCTTCTCCCACAGAGTCCAAAAGTCTGTTCTGTACATCTGTGTCTCTTTTTCTGTTTTGCATATAGGGTTATCACTACCATCTTTCTAACTTCCATATATATGTGTTAGTATACTGTAATGGTCTTTATCTTTCTGGCTTACTTCACTCTGTATAATGGGCTCCAGTTTCATCCATCTCATTAGAACTGATTCAAACAAATTCTTTTTAATGGCTGAGTAATATTCCATGGTGTATATGTACCACAGCTTCCTTATTCGTTTGTCTGCTGATGGGCATATAGGTTGCTTCCATGTTCTGGCTATTATAAACAGTGCTGTGATGGACATTGGGGTGCACGTGTCTCTTTCAGATCTGGTTTCCTCGGTGTGTATGCCCAGAAGTGGGATTGCTGGGTCATATGGCAGTTCTATTTCCAGTTTTTTAAGAAATCTCCACACTAAAGACTCTACCAGAAAATTACTAGAGCTAATCAGCGAATATTGTAAAGTTGCAGGATATAAAATTAACACAGAGAAATCCCTTGCATTCCTATACACTGACAATGAGAAAACATAAAGAGAAATTAAGGAAACAATACCATTCACCATTGCAACAAAAAGAATAAAATACTTAGGAGTATATCTACCTAAAGAAACAAAAGACCTATACATAGAAAACTAGAAAACACTGATGAAAGAAATCAAAGAGGACACAAACAGATGGAGAAACATACCGTGTTCATGGATTGGAAGAATCAATATTGTCAAAATGGCTATACTACCCAAAGCAATCTATAGATTCAATGCAATCCCTATCAAGCTACCAATGGTATTTTTCACAGAACTAGAACAAATAAATTCACAGTTTGTATGGAAATACAAAAAACCTCAAATAGCCAAAGTAATCTTGAGAAAGAAGAATGGAACTGGAGGAATCAACCTGCCTGACTTCAGACTCTACTACAAAGCCACAGTCATCAAGACAGTATGGTACCGGCACAAAGACAGAAATATAGATCAATGGAACAGATTAGAAAGCCCAGAGATAAATCCATGCACCTATTGACACCTTATCTTTGACAGAGGAGGCAAGGATATACAATGGAAAAAAGACAACCTCTTTAACAAGTGGTGCTGGGAAAACTGGTCATTCACTTGTAACAGAATGAAACTAGAACACTTTTTAACACCATACACAAAAATAAACTCAAAATGTATTAAAGATCTAAATGTAAGACCAGAAATTATAAAACTCCTAGAGGAGAACATAGGCAAAACACTCTCTGACATAAATCACAGCAGGATCCTCTATGACCCAGCTCCCAGAACGTTGGAAATAAAAGCAAAAATAAACAAATGGGACCTAATGAAACTTAAAAGCTTTTGCACTACAAAGGAAACTATAAGTAAGGTGAAAAGACAGCCCTCAGATTGGGAGAAAATAATAGCAAATGAAGCAACAAAGGATTAATCTCAAAAATATACAAGCAACTCCTGCAGCTCAATTCCAGAAAAATAAATGACCCAATCAAAAAATGGGCCAAAGAACTAAACAGACATTTCTCCAAATAAGACATACAGATGGCTAACAAACACATGAAAAGATGCTCAACATCACTCATTCTCAGAGAAATGCAAATCAAAACCACAATGAGGTACCATTACACGCCAGCCAGGATGGCTGCTATCCAAAAGTATACAAGCAATAAATGCTGGAGAGGGTGTGGAGAAAAGGGAACCCTCTTATGCCTTTATATTAACCCATGCCATTCCCATTGATGTACATCCTTTCTCCTTACATATAATGTGAATGAGATACATGTTGAGTATGTTTCTTTAAATTACTACAAATCCTAATTTAAAGATGGAGGTGACGTTTCAACAGTCCGGCATCATGATTCTACTCTGACATTACTGATTTATGATGTCATTTCACAAATTTACTACCAAACCAACTTCTTTTTGTATCATTCTTTCTTTTCCCTCCAGTTTTATTGGGATATAATTGACAAAATTATAAGACATTTAAAGTGTATGTTGTGGTGATTTAATATATGTTTGCAGTGTGAAAGGATTTCCCCCATCTAGTTAATTTTCTCTTTGAGTAGTACATTTCTAATATATTGCTTTATTCAATGGTCTGAGAGAACAGAAACTTTAAGTATACCATTGGAAATAATGTTATTCCTGTTTCTTATTGGGTATTTGGGATTTTCCTCATGTTATGGACTGAACTGTGTCCATTAAAAATTCATATGTTGAGACTTAACCAACCAATATATAACTATATTTGGAGATAGGATTTTTAGGGAGGTAATTATGATTAAATAAGATAATAAGGTTGGCCCCTTAATCCAACAGAATTAGAGTTCTTATAAGAAGGGACACCAGAGATCCCTCTCTCCCCCACTCACCTCTGCTCAGAGAAGTAGTCATGTGAAGAAACAGCAAGAAGGTGGTCATCTGAAAGTCCAGAAGAGAGCTCTCATGGGAAAAATAAAAAACCTTCTGGCCATTGATATGGGACTTTCAGCTTCCAGAGTTGTATGAAAATAAGTATCTGGTGTTCAAGCCACATAGTCTGTGGCATTCTATTATGGCAGTCTGAGAAGACTAAAACAGAATTTAATGCTGTGAATGGGCTGCTGCTGTAACAAATACCTAAGAATGTGTAAATGACTTTGGAACTGGGCATTGATAAAGACTTGAGTTTACAGACAAATAATAGAAAAAGCCTACATTGTATTGAAGTGTCTGTTGGATGTTAAAAGCAATTCTAGAGAGACTTAGACAGAAATGAGGAACATGTTATTGAAAATTGATGGAAAGAGGATCTTGTTTTAAATGATGAAAAACTTAGCTGAACAGTATGCTAGTGTCTTGTGGAAAGTAGGACTTGGGAGCTATGAAATTGAATATTTAGCTGAGATTTCTAAGCAAAGTATTGAAGATGCAGTATTGCTTCTCCTTTCTGCTTATTATAAAAAATGGGAAATGAAAGACGTAAATTGAAGAAGTTAAGTAAAAAGGAACATGAACTTGAAATTTTGGAAAATTCTCAGTTTATCCATTCTACAGAAAGTGTGAAACTGTGTTCTGAATATAACAGTAAGGACGTGGTTGAACAATCACTTGATAAGGAGGCTACTATGGATATGAATTGGGCATTTCAATCAAAGCCATACTACTTTGCACCAAAAGGAGCAGAGAAAAAAAAAAAGCTTCTGGATTTCTATAGGATGGGTGAATAGAGCTCTTTGGCTGTGAAGGAGCATTATTCTTCAAGAAGACAAGAATAACCACGAGGTCATTTTGATTGCCAAAGCTGCCTTCTTGGTTTCAAAGGCTGGGGTCACTGCCTCCATCTCACCAGGCTGGGATGCTGCTGACTGGAGCCTTGCAGGCAGGGCTGCCACCTAGGGGCCCTGGAGTTGATTTTACTGACCCAGTAGGCCTGGAGGACAGAGCATTGAATCAAAGATCCATGGCTGATTCATGTCAATGTATGGCAAAAACCACTACAATCCTGTAAAGTAATTAGCCTCCAACTAATAAAAATAAATGGAAAAAAAAGATGATTATTTTCAAGACTTAAGATCCAATAAACACATAATTTGCAAATACTTTCTCCCATTTTGTAGGTTGTCTTTTCATTTTGTATATGGTTTCCTTTGCTATGCAAAAGCTTTTAAGTTTAATTAGGTCCCATTTGTTTATTTTTGTTCTTATTTTCATTACACTAGGAGATGAATCCAAAAAGATGTTGCTGAGATTTATGTCCAAGAGTATCTTGCCTATGTTTTCCTCTAAGAGTTTTATAATATCTAGTCTTACATTTAGCTATTTAATCCACTTTGGATTCTTGTGTATGGTATTAAAGAGGGTTCTAATTTCATCCTTCCACATGTAGTTTGTTCAGTTTTTCCAGCACCACTTATTGAGGAGACTGTCTTTTCTTCATTATATATTATTGCCTCCTTTGTCATAGATTAATTGACCATAAGCAAGTGGGTTTATTTTTAGGCTTTCTATGCTGTTCCCTTTATCTATATTTCTGTTTTTGTGTCAGTGCCATACTATTTTGATTACTGTAGCTTTGTAGTATAGTTTGAAGCCAGGGAGCCTGATTCCTCTGGCTCCATTTTTCTTTCTCAAAATTTCTTTGTCTATTCAGGGGCTTTTGCGTTTCTACAAAAAATTTTAAATGTTTTGTTCTAATTCTGTGAAAAATGGCATTGGTAGTTTGATAAAAATTTCTTTGAATCTATAGATTTCCTTGGGTAATATGGTCATTTTGACAATATTGATTCTTACAATCCAAAAACACAGAATATCTTTCCATCTGTTTGTGTCATCTCAGATTTCTTTCATCAGCATCTTACAGTTTTTAGAATACAGGTCTTTTGCCTCCTTAGGTAGATTTATTCCTAGGTATTTTATTCTTTTTGATATGGTGCTAAATGTGATTGTTTCCTTAATTGCTCTATCTTTTGTTGTTACTGTATAGAAATGCAAGAGATTTCTGTGGATTGATTTTGTATGCAACTTTACAGAAATTGATTGACGAGCTCTAGTCGTTTTCTGGTAGTGTCTTTAGGATATTCTATGCATAATATCATGTCATCTATAAACAGTGACAGACAAGTGATTAATTACTAAAATGTACAAACAGTTTATACAGCACAATATTAAAAAAAAAATAAAAAATGGGCAGAAGATCTAAATAGACATTTCTCCAGAGAAGACAAACAGATGGCCAAAAGACCCATGAAAACATGCTCAATATTGCTATTTATGAGATATCACCTCTCACAGGTCAGAATGGTCATCATCAAACAGTCTACAGATATTCCTGCCCTGCAAACAGTCTCATCTGTACCATCTTTCTAGATTCCATACATATGTGTTAATATATGGTATTTATTTTTCTCTTTCTGACGTACTTCACTCTATATAACAGATTCTATGTCCATCCACATCACTAAAAATGACACAATTTCATTCCCTTTTATGGCTGAGTAATATAAGTATCACATTTTCTGAGTATATATGTACCACATCTTTTTTATCCATTCATTCACTGATGGACATTTAGGTTTCTTCCATGTCCTGGAAATTGTAAATAATGCTGCAAAGAACACTGGGGTACACATTTTTCATTTGAAGGAAACTGCTTTATAATGTTGTGTTGGTTTCTGCATGTATATATAAATACACACACACACACACACACGTGTCTGTGTGTGTGTGTGTATATCCCCTCACTCCCCTCCCCCACATCTGATCCCTCTAGGTCATCAAAGAGCGCCAAGCTGGGCTCCCTGTGTTATGGAGCAGCTTCCCACTAGCTATCTGTTTTACACAGGTTAGTGTATATATGTCAGTGCTACTTTCTCAGTTCGTCTTATCCTCTCCTTCCCCTGCTGTGTCCACAAGTCCATTCTGTACATCTGCTTCTCCTGTTTACATGTGTCTTTTTGAGTTAAGAAGTTGCTGTATAGCACAAGGAGCTCAGCTTGGTGCTCTGTGATGACCAAGAGGGATGGGATGTATGTATATATTTAATATAATAAGCAAGACAGAAAATGATAAATGTCATATGATATCATTTGTATGTGGAATCTTAAAAGATTAAAAAAAGACACAAATGAACTTATTTCCAAAATAGAAATAGACTCTCAAAGAAAGAAAACATACTTATGGTTACCAAAGGAGAAAGTGAGGGAAGGAGAGGGATAAATTCTGAGGCTGAGGTTAACATATACACACTACTGTAAATAAAATAGATAATCAACAAGGACTTACTGGATAGCACAGGGAACTATTCTCAGTATTTTGTAATAGCCTATAGGGGAAAAGAATCTGAAATAGAGTATCTATCTATATGTATATATATCTATCTATATAGACATATAGCTGAATTACTGTGCTGTATACATGAAACTTACACAATATTCTAAATCAACTATACTTCAATAGCAAAATTTTAGGAAATTATCTAATGGAATTTGCCTTGGAAGTTTTTAGACTCACTTGTGACCTGTCACCTCTTTCTTCTTTCCTATTTCTCCCTTTTGGAATGAGAATGTCTATCCTATGCCTGTCCCACCATTTTATTTTGGAAGCACATAACTTGTCTGGTTTCACAGATTCACACCTGGAAAGGAATTTGGCCTCAGAATGAACTATTCCTCAAATCTCATTCATACTTTATTTAGATGATAATTTACATGAGACTTTGGAGCTTAGGCTTTAAAGTTGATAATGGAATGAAGACTTCAGCGCTTAATCTATTTTTCATGCAGTAAGGACAAGATGCTTGGGAGACTTGACAGCATAATATTGTAGACAGCATATATATGGGTCTTGTTTTTGTATCCATTCAGCCAGTCTGTGTCTTCTGGTTGGAGCATTTAATCCATTTACATTTAAAGTAACTACTGATATATATCTTCCTATTGCCATTTTCTTCATTGTTTGGGGTTGATTTTATAGATCTTTTTTCTTGTATTTCTTGACTATATTAAGTCCCTTTAACATTTGTTGTAAAGCTGGTTTAGTGGTACTGAATTCTTTTAACTTTTGCTTGTCTGAAAAGCTTTTTATTTCTCCATCAGTTTTGAATGAGATCCTTGCTGGGTACAGTAATCTTAGTTGTAGATTTTTCCCTCTCATTACTTTAAATATATCCTACCATTCCCTTCTGGCCTGCAGAGTTTCTGCTGAAAGATCAGCTGTGAAGCATATGGGGTCTCCCTTGTATGTTACTTGCTTCTCCCTTGCTGCTTTTAATATTCCTTCTTTGTATTTAGTCTTTGTTAGTTTGATTAGTATGTGTCTTGGCGTGTTTCTCCTTGGGTTTATTCTGTATGGGACTCTTTGTGCCTCTTGAACTTGATTGACTATTTCCTTCTCCATGTTGGGGAAATTTTAACTATAACCTCTTTAAATGTTTTCTCATACACTTTCTTTTTCTCTTCTTCTTCTGGGACCCCTATAATTTGAATGTTGGTGAGTTTGACATTGTCCCAGAGGTATCTGAGACTATCTTCAGTTCTTTACATTCTTTTCCAGCTCACTAATTTGTTCTTCAGTTTCAGATATTCTGCTATTGATTCCTTCTAGAGCATTTTTATTTTTAGTAATTGTGTTGTCTCTGTATGTTTATTCTTTAATTCTTCTACCTCTTTGTTAATTGATTCTTGCATTTTCTCCATTTTGTTTTCAAAGTTTTTGATCATCTTTATTATCATTATTCTGAATTCTTTTTCAGGTAGTTTGCCTATTTCCTCTTCATTTATTTGGACTTCTGTGTTTCTAGTTTGTTCCTTCATTTGTGTAGTATTTCTCTGCCTTTTCATTATTATTTTTTAACTTACTCTGTTTGAGGTCTCCTTTTCCCAGGCTTCAAGGTTGAATTCTTCCTTCCTTTTGGTTTCTGTCCTCCTAAGGTTGGTCCAGTGGTTTGTGTAAGCTTCATATAGGGTGATATTTGTGCTGAGTTTTTGTTTCTTTCTTTGTTTTTCCTCTAATGGGCAAGGCTGAGTGAGGTGGTACTCCTGTCTGCTGATGATTTGGTTTATATTTTTGTTTTGTTGGAGAAGGAGATGGCAACCCACTCCAGTATTCTTGCCTGGAAAATGCCATGGACAGAGGAACCTGGTAGGCTACAGTCCATGAGGTCGCAAAGAGTCGGACACAACTGAGCGACTTCACTTTCACTTTTCACTTTGTTTTGTTTGTTGTTTAGATGAGATGTCCTGCACAGGGTGCTACTGATGGTTGGGTGATGCTGAGTCTTGTATTCCAGTGGTTTCCTTTGTGTGAGTTCTCACTAGTTGATACCCCCTAGGGTTAGTTCTCGGGTAGCCTAGGGTCTTGGAGTCAGTGCTCCCACTCCAAAGGCTCAGGGCTTTATCTCTTTGGTAGAACAGGTCCACACAGCCTTCAATCCTTGAATGTAATTCTCGATCAGGTTAATCATTCTTTTCAATCTCCGTAAGACATGGCAGATTCCATGAGACAATATTTGGAGTAGATAATGTTGTTTGGAGTCTCTGGCAAGCAAGGAAGTCACAGGACAGAAATCTAGGATTCAAGCAAGCTACAGCATAATATTATGGACTGAATTGTGCCCACCCCCACCCCAAATTCATACATTAAAGACTTAATCACCAGTGTAACTGTATTTGGAGATAGGGCCTTTCAATAGGTAATTAAGATTAAATGAGATAATAACAGTGGAGCTATAACCAATAGGGTTAGTGTCTATACGATAAGGGGAAGAGATAGTATGTCTCTTTCTCTCTTTCTCTCTCTCTCTGCACACAGAAAAATTCATGTGAGGAAACAGTGAGATAATTGTTTTTTGCAATCCATGAAATGAGACCTCACCTGAAACCAAACCCTGCCAGACCTTGATCTATGATCTCCAGAACTGTGAGAAAATTAATTTCTGTTGTTTAAGATATGGAGCCTATGATATTTTGTTATGGCAGCTCAAGGAAACTAATACACCATAACTTTTCTTTTCCCTTTTTGCTTTACTTTATAAAAGATAGTCTCTGACTCCCTTTCCCATCTCTATGTCTTCTAAAATCTTTTATATATATGGTTAAATAAATGAAGAGATTTCCTCTAGATAGAACGTTTTTAAACATTTTCCCTTTTATATTGTTTATATGTTTATATTGACTATTTATATTATAACATGTTTATATTGACTATGTTCCTTCATGTTATTTAAAAAAAATTGTCATTCATAAACATAACAAAAATGATATTAGAGAAGACAGGGAGTGGTAATATCTAGCCATTTGGGCTTTTGGTGGTGTTGCAGTTCAATTCAGTCAGTCAGTTATGTCCAAGTCTTTCTGGCCCCATAGACTGCAGCACACCAGGCTTCCCTGTTCATTACCAACTCACAGAGCTTGCTCAAACTCAAGTCCATTGAGTTGATGATACCATTCAACCATCTCATCCTCTGTCATCCCCTTCTCCTCCTGCCTTCAATCTTTGTCAGCATCAGGGTCTTTTCCAATAACTCAGTTCTTCACATTAGGTGGCGAAAGTATTGGAGCTTCAGCATCAGTCCTTCCAATGAATATTCAGGACTGATTCCCTTCAGGATGGACTGGTTGGATCTCCTTGCTGTCCAAGGGACTCTCAACACCAAGGTCTTCTCCAACACCACAGTTCAAAAGCATCAATTCTTCAATGCTCAGCCTTTATGGTCTAACTTTCACCTCCATACATGACTACTGGAAAAACCATAGCTTTGACTAGATGGACCTAATTGGCAAAGTAATGTCTCTGCTTTTTAATATGCTGTCTAGGTTGGTTATAGCTTTTCTTCCAATAAGCAAGTGTCTTTTAATTTCATTTCTTTAGTAACCATCTGCAGTGATTCTGGAGCCCAAGAAAATAAAGTCTGTCACTGTTTCCATTGTTTCCCCAACTATTTGTCATGAATTGATGGGATCGGATGCCATAATCTTTTGTTTTTTGAATGTTGAATTTTAAGCCAGCTTTTTCACTCTCCTCTTTCACTTTTATCAAGAGGTTCTTTCATTCCTCTTCACTTTCTGCCATAAGGGTGGTGTCATCTGCATATCTGAGGTTATTGATATTTCTCCTGGGAATCTTGATTCTGGCTTGTGCTTCATGTGGCCCAGCATTTTGCATGATGTACTCTGCATGTAAGTTAAATAAGCAGAGTGACAATATACAGCCTTGATGTATTGCAGTAGAGGGCATGTATTGCTCTCTTGGAAATCCCACAATAGAGATTAATATTGGAAGGTACAGTGCCATCTGTTAGAAAAGCAGCAGAAATTATGAAGAAGCCCTGTGACCAACCATTTAGGAAAACAACTATTATACAGTAGTTTGCTTAGTAGCTTTGTAATTTTCTGTTTTTATAGAGGGAAAATAAATTTTCCATTTTCTGCTTTCATAGAGGGAAAAGAGATATTTTCTATTTTCATCCTGAAAGATATTTTTTCATCTTCTTAAAATGCCAACCATCACCAATATAACCATCAATATATTTCTCTTTGGTGTTGTAGATAGGGAGTTTAATATCTCACGTACAATTCACTTTCAAGAGATTAAAACATCTATTGTCAGACGTTTTCACTATTTTCAAAGAAAGGCTAGACTCAGGTACAGTGTTCATATTATAAATTTACTAAATAATTGGTTAACTGCCTATGTACCTTTTTATCACCCATAAATTAAGAAATTATATTTTCTGTCTCACTCATGCACAAGGGCTTCTAAGGGATAGAGAAGCAAAGTAAGCAGTTTTTGCAATACTGGAGCAGAGCTCCTATGAAGACATTCAGAAACATAAATCTATGTCTTCAAACATAGCTTAGTCTATAGATCTAGGATTTATATCACATTTTTTTTTTGGCACAAGGCAAGAGTCTTAATCCCAACTGATAATAAAGCCTTGTGTAAATCTCAAAAGGATTCTAGAGCATATTAGCTTTCTATTGGTGTTAGCAACTTCAATCAAATATTCATTTATTTGCTCATAGTTCTGTGGGTCAGTTCAGGTAGGTTCACCTGGCTTCTCCACTCGAGGTCTCACAAAGCTGAAATCAGATTGTTAGCTGGATAGTCTCTTACTTGGAGGCCTTGTGGAAGAATCCAAAATCCAAGCTCATTTAGATTGTCGGCAGAATTCAGGTCCCTTGCCATTGTAGGATTGAAATGCCCATTTTCTGGCTATCTGCTCTAATCTTATAGAGGCCTTTTTCAGGTCCTTTTGCTATGACCGCCCCCCCATCTCAACAAATGGAGGACCTCCTTAATGTCAAATTCTCTCACACTTTCAATTCTTCTGCTACTGAATAGATAAAACTCCCTGCTTTCAGGGCTCATGTGATAGCTCAGGCACACTTGGATAATCTCTTTCTCTTAAGGTCAACAGAATAGTAAACCTAATTAAATATGCAAAGATCCCTTTTCTTGGATACCATGATGGAAGGAAGGGAGCGAGAGAGGAAGGAAAACTAAAGCAATAAAAGAGTAAAACAATAAAAACAAAATGAAATGAAAAACTGAAAGAAAATTCAGATTTTGGAGTATTATAGTGTTTGGAAACAAGAAAAAGCATAAATATATTTTCAGAAATAACCCTATGGCTAGGTTTGAAGTTTACAAGCATGGTAGATCAACGTTATTCTCTGTAGAATAGCTAGCACACAAATTGTTAAATCGTTTCTGTATCTTGGCTATTGCGATCAATACTGAAACAAACATGAAGGGGCATTTATTTCTTTGGAATACTGATTTCATTTCCTTTGGATGCATACCCAGAAGTGGAGTTGCTGGATCATATGGCAGTTCTATTTTTAATTTTTTGAGAAACTAATACTTTTTTTTATAGTGGATACATCAATTTATATTACCAATAGCAGGGTACAGGTTTCCTTTTCTCCACATTTTTACCAGCATATCTTTTTTTTTTTTTAAATAGTAGCCATCCGAATAGGTGTGAGGTCGTATCTCATTGTGGTGTAGATTTGGATTTCCCTGATGTTTAGCCATGTTGAGCAGCTTTTCATGTAATTGTTGGCCATTTGTATATCTTCTTTGGAGAAAGGTCTATTCAAGCCCTACGCCTATTTTAAATTGAGTGTATTTTTGCTGTTGAGCATAACATTCCTTATACATTTTGGATAATAATGTCTTATCAGATATGCAGTTTGAAAATATTTTCTACCATTCTGTGAGTTGCCTTTTCATTTTGTCGTTTTTTTTTTTCTTTTTTCCTTTTGCTGAACAGAAAATTCTTAGTGTGATATAGTCCCACTTATTGATTCTTACATTTTTTGTTTGTGCCATTGGTGTCATAATAAAAAAAAAATCCTTGCCAAAATCTATGTAAGGCAGTTTTTACTTATTGTTTAGGAATTTTATGGTTTCAGTTCTTACATTTAAGTCCTTAATTAGGTTCAAGTTGATTTTTGTAAGTGGTGTGTGTAAGATGGGGGGGGTGGTGAGTCAAATTTCACTCTTTTCATGTGAATATCCAGTTTTTCTACACCATTTATCCTGTCCCCACTGAGTATTCTTGGCACCTTTGTCAAATGGTACTTGACCACATACATGAAGGTTTATTTCTGGGCTCTCTATTCTGTCCTATTCGTTTACTGTATCTGTTTTATTCCAGATTCAAACCATTTTCATTGTGGTAGCTTTGTAATATATTATGAAATCAGAATTCTGATGCTTCCAATTTTGTTTTTCGTGAAGATTATCATGTCTATTTGGTGTCTTTTGTGGTTCCATATGAATATGATATTTTTGTTTTTGTGAGAAATTTGGTTTATTCTTGTAGGGTACGGTTCCATTAGTGATTTAATTTTCAAAGGTATTGAGTTATTTTGGTTCAGCTTTTAATCTCATGCTCCATGTGAGTGTATAGGATGAATTAGAGAAAGTCATGACTTGAGCCCAGAAGACCTATTAGGTTGGTGGAGTGATGTAATAGAAATGACCTGGTTAAGGTGATGATAGTGGACTTATGGAGAAGAATACGGACTCAAAGGATATTTCAGTACATATTGCTTGTATGTGTGCTCAGTCATGTCCGACTCTGATCCCATGGATGAGAGCTCACCAGGCTCCTCTGTCCATGGAATTTTCCAGGCAAAAATACTAAAGTGGGTTGCAATTTCCTTCTTCAGGGGATCTTCCTGACCCAGGGATTGAACCCATGTCTCCAGCATGTCTTGCATAGGCAGGCAGATTCTTTAACACTGAGCCACCTGGAAAGCCCAGGTGTAATGCTTAGTAATGAGTTACATGTGATAGGCAAAGGAGAGACAGGACCCTAAGCAGACTGCTTATTTGAATTTAATAGCGTATTGTCGTGTATTCACCACAATAGGAAAGCAATTTATGCTTTCTCATTTCAGGATCTTACTGCTGACCTGTCTCAACATTTTTCACTCATTTCTTTACTGTTGCTTCACCCTCCATATAAATCTTATTCATGCTTTGACACTTTTGACATGCTTTGTAGTGTCTTTTCCTCCAAATAATTTTATATTTTCATCACATGTTTATTATTATTATATTTGTATCACATATTATATCCCCTATATAATTTTTTGAATCTCTATATCACTTATCATATTTTTCTTATGTATTAGTTGTGCTTTGTACTAACTTCCTGAAATAGACTAAACTTATTGAGAAGAGGGACTGTGTATTCAACACAGCACCATTAGAGTAGTTATTCAATACATGTTTACTGAATAAAGGAACAGATAAATAAATGGTATTAATTATAACTTCATGTTCACCAGAATTTTAGTAATAGCATTGAGATTTTTTCCTAGTAGAGGATATTCTAGATGTATATCACAAAGAAATGCAGCACACATGCACACACACAAACACAATAAACACAATAAATAACACTATCCATGCTTTAGCCCTAATCACAGTAAAAATTACTCTCTATGATTGTAATTTCTTTGCTAAGCCTATTACATTTCTAAGCTTCTGTAAGATATTTTAAGTTATGTTTATAAGTAATATTATTCTCTATTCAATACCCAAACCTGCCATAAATTTAAGAATAGCAAGGGACTGAAGACTTAAGAAAACCAAGGATCATTCAATGACAGGAATAATTAAAACTTTTTTTTCTATGTTTAAACCCCTGCCTGAACTAAATTCTGTAGATAGTGCATATTCAAGGAGATGCCAGATAATTCAAGTGTAAACTTGTAGAAGCATCCTAAGAGAGGTGGAGTTTTCAAACAATAGTCCAGAAACAAAGTACATTGAGCATAATATGAATTGCTTGCACTCGTATCACTAATACCATTCTGACTCCCAAACTTGTCTGTCTTCAGGCATCTCAGATCAACTTTATGATACAAGGTATACATCTTTGGTTAAAGCTAGATATGTGGATTAATAAACATTTCACTGTCTTTAATATTGCTTTTTCAGCTATGGGGTCAGGTCTCTTGACTCCTTTTTTAATAGATGACACATTCTGTCTGAAGTTAAAACCGCAATCTGTGACAGTGGGCAGAAGCTGTTAATATCTTGTATCCACTTCATGGAGACTAAATTTATATGTGATCTCAGCACAGTGTCCTCAACTACTGAGCTATCAAGAAACATGCAATAATGTCTATTCTACTGAGAATCTATTCCTTTTTCTTAATTAGAAATATTTGTCACCAGAGCAGTTCTTTGGTATACTTGATTTTGCAATAACCCCTTAACTTCCTACCGCATAGTTTACTTTCTACTTACAAGTACACTCTTCTTCCAGATATCTCTCCTCTGTCTGCCTTTCTCTCTCTCAATGACATAATCTGTCTTCCACCCAATGACTCAAGAATGTAATATGGTGTTATGTTAGACTAATGAATCTCTTCCTTATTTTTGGCATCTCAACTTTTCTTTGCAGCTTCATCATTCATAATTGTCCTGATATATCATGTCCTCTGTTCACACTAGATTACTTGGCATTTTTATATATTTTTGATGCTTTCCTATTTTTGCCTATGCTGTCTTTCTACTGGAAGCATACTTCAGTCCCCTTTTTTAATTTTGCCAACCTCTTTTATGACTTCTTCTGGGAAGCCTTCCCCAGGCTTTTAGGTAAAAGCAATTACTACTTTTATTCCCCATTATTCTCTTATTTATGTTACTCAAATTTTTAGTGAGATATAATTGAAAATTAAAACTGTATATATTTTAAGTATGCAATTTGATGCATTTATATGTCTATCTGTAAAAACTGAGAAATATTGATAAAACTCAAGGTAATTACCATATCCATCACCTCATATAGTTACCATTTTCTGTGTGTGTATGTGTGTAGAACACTTACAATATAACCTCTTTAGTGAATTTCAAGTATACAATGCAATATTGTTAAAAAGTCACATTTTATATTAGATAGCCATAGATTTTTCATCTTTCATAACTAAAACTTAATATTCTTTATTTGATGTCTGCTCATTTTCTTCTTCCTCCAGTCCCTGAAAACCACGTCTATCCTCTGCCATTATGACTTCGACTATTTTAGATTCTACATATAAGTGAGATCATGTGGTATTTGTCTCTCTCTCTCTGGCACCCTTGTCAAAGATCAGTTGACTATCAATATGTGGATTGATTTCTGGGCTCTCTATTATGTTCCATTGGCCTGTATGTCTGACTTTTTGCAACTACCATACTCTTTTGGTTACTGTGGCTTTGAAACCAGGCAGTGTAATAACTCCAGCTTTTTCCTTCTTGCTCAATATTCTTTTGGCTATTTGGGGCTTTTGTGGTTTCATCTGAATTTTAAAATTCTCTATTTCTGTAAAGAATGTCATTACAATATTTGTAAGAAATTGCACTGAATCTTTGGATCACTTTGGGTAGTATGGACAGTTTAACAATATGGAGTCTCTCAGTCTTTAAACATGGGATGCCTTTCCATTTATCCATGTCTTCTTTCTTTCATCAGTATACAGGTCTTCCATCTCTTAAGTTTATTCCTAAGTATTTTACTCCTTTTGTTGCTATTGTAATGAGGTTTTTTTCAATTTGTTTGTGTATAGATACATGACTGATTTTTTATGTTGATTTTGCATCCTGCAACTTTGCTGAATTTATTAGTTCAACAGTTTTTTTTGTTGTTGTTGTTAAGTCTTTAAGGTTTTCTACATGTATGAGCCTGTCATCTGCGAACAGATATAAATTTTCTTCCTTTTCAATTTGAATTATTTTTACTTTCTTTTTCTTGTCTAATTGCTCTGGCTAGGACTTCTAGTACTATGTTGAAAAGAAGTTAAGAGTGTGGGCATCTGTCTTAAAGGAAAAGTGTTTAGTTTTCCCCCATTCTTTATGATGTTAGTTTGGGCTTTTCATATATGGCCTTTATTGTGTTGAGGTGTTTCTAATATACTTGATACATACTTGAATTATTCAAGATAATCTGTTATGTTGGTCACATTTACAAGATATACACATGAATCTTTGCCTTTCCATTTCATAGTAAGTGATCAATACATTATTATCTCACCACTGTTATCACCTTTTACAGTTATATGAGAACTATATAATTCTGTGTGTTTCCCTCTTTCATATTACAGGCATACCTCATTTTATTGGGCTTCACATTATTGTGCTTTGCAGATACTGTTTTTTTTTTTTTTTTAAATAAATTGATGGTTAGCGGCAACCTTGTGCAAGTCTTTTGGTACCACTTTTCCAACAGTGTTACTCACTTCATGTTTCTGTATCACATTTTGGTAATTCTCACAATATTTCAAACCCTCCACCAGCTAATAAGCTGATGACTTGCTGAAGGCACAGATTATTACTAGCATTCTTAGCAATAAAGGATATTTAAATTAAGGTATGCACATTATTTTTTCCAGATATAATGCTATTGCACACCTAATAGACTACAATACAGTACAAACATAACTTTTATATGCACTGAAAAACCAAAACAGAAACGTGTGACTCACTTTATTGCAGTGGTCTGGAACTAAATCTGCAATATCTCTGAGGTATGCCTGTGTATTCCAGGGTTCAAATCTTAATTATTTTTAAATTGACTTTCCAAGCTCATTCTATGTATCTAGTGTATTGTTCTTTTAATTATTTTATTTTCTAGGCTTAAAATGTTATTATAAATGTGTTATGACATAACATACAATTTCAAATACTGTCAGAACTATGCAAGTATAAATTATGAACAACAAAAATGAAAGGTCTATTATACTTGCTAGTTCAAAAAAAAATTTCCTGAGCTTCAACCCCTGCCTTTATGTTCATAATTTTCAGATCTAAAATTTTATGACTCCAAAGACAAGTATATCATTATAGTAGGTGTAAACTGAGATTCTTTTTTTTTTTTTGTAGTAGTGTTGAGCATTTTATACTTAAAAAATAACCATTGCAGCACACCTGGTTATTCCTCTCTGTTCAGTTTTTTCATATAATACTTAACTTTATAATATACTATATGCATTATTTAGTATGTCTGTGGTCCACCTCTCATGATACTATCTAAGTTTTACAAGGGCCATGATATTTTTATTTTTTAAAATTATTCACTGATGTATATCAGGGGCCTAGAAAAACACCTGCCACACCATAGGACATCAATAAAGTTTAGTTGAATGAATAAATGAACTGCCCCTTAACCTGGTATCCCACCTCTTGTTAATCAATATTTTCTCATTTTTCTTGTTCTTCTCAATTTGTATTCATAACCTAAACAATGACATTTAGGATTCTCACCTAACTATTCTCTTGGGAAATGTCTGTGACATATCAATGACCTCCTAAATACTAGACAAAATGGGCACATTTCAACCACCATAATCTATTTTAGGCTATATTTGACACTCTTGCTCAGAACCTACTTCTTGAAAATTGCCACTATATTTTATGTCCATTATAATATACTCTTTGTATTTCTTCTTCTGATTTTTTCCTTTGATTTCTTCCTGGGCTGTTCATATTCCATGGGCCTCATAAATATTGATGTTTATCTCTAGAGATTTACTGTTTTCAATCTTCATACTTTCCATGAGTAATCTAGCCCATAATTATTTTATCAACCATTGTGCCTAACTCACAGTATCTATAGTTACAAAACAGATCTCTACACCAAGTTTCAGAATTACATAGCTAACTTCCTGCTGAATAACTCCTCCTGGGAAGGCCAATGTTATCTTAGACTCTACAACACAAATAATTAAACACAGCTTAACAACTAAAACTATGCTTATCCTTCCTTCCCTACTAAATGGTGCCACCAGCCATTCAGAAACCCCAACTAGAAATCTGGAAATGATCCTTGAATGTTTCTCCCTCTCAATCAATCAACAAATCTTACTGATTGACCATATAATTATTTTCCTTTAATGTGACTAATTACCCATTTCTATCCACATCACTCTGGTTAAGCCCCCAATCATCTGTTACCTAAGTGATTTTTTGACTATGAGATTTGGAGAAACAAGAAGTATAAAATGGCATAAAGATTTTTATGTGCTTATCTTAGGTGACTTGGGTGACTGGAAAGATGGTGGTGTTACGATAGACCTGAACCCATTCTTCCAGTCCTCAAAACCATTCTCTCTTAAATCAATCCACATCTCTCCCAAAGCAATATTCTGGAGTTGTCAATATAGAGGTGGTAGTTAAAACCATCAAATTATATGAAATCATTCAGAAAAAGAGCAAATAAAAGGGGAAGCAGTGGAAGACTACACATGTTAGCAGAAGGTGGTATTATGTGTTAGGCAGACATGTGATGAAAAGAAGTAGACACCAGATTATTAAGGGCCTTGTAAGGCCCTTATTCTGAAGACTTTGAAATATGCAAGTTCAATGACAGAACACTGAAAGGTTTAATGAATTCAGATAAATGAATGCCACATTAGTTTGGCTTTTCAAGTAGGTTACATTGACTGCAGTATAAACAATTCTTGCAGAAAAGCAAGACTAAAGCTAGAAAAAGCAGTTAGGAACTACAATAATCTTGGTGAGAGATGATGGTAAAATGGACCAAGCTAGCAGAAAGATGCCAACTCCATCACTGTGAGGGATGTATACTGCTTCTGGGGGAGTTCTTGTGAAATCACATGGAAATGATCTGCCAAGTTTCAGGTTCAGATCACATAGGATTGTTAATTAAAACAGTAGGGAAGTTCTCTGAACCCTAGGATAAAATGCTAAAGAGAAGTAGTTAATATCAAAATCAGAGATGTGGAATAAGTCTTCATATTGAAAGAGTGCTGAGGTAAAAAAGTTCTCAGATAATATACATGTTTTGATGCTGTTCTCTTGAAACATCCCACCCTCGCCTTCTCCCACAGAGTCCAAAAGTCTGTTCTGTACATCTGTGTCTCTTTTTCTGTTTTGCATATAGGGTTATCGTTACCATCTTTCTAAATTCCATATATATGCGTTAGTATACTGTATTGGTCTTTATCTTTCTGGCTTACTTCACTCTGTGGAATAGGCTCCAGTTTCACCAGCCCAGGTCGGATGTATGAGACAAGTGCTCGGAGCTGGTGCACTGGGAAGACCCAGAGGGATCAGGTGGAGAGGGAGGTGGGAGGGGGGATTGGGATGGGGAATACATGTAAATCCATGGCTGATTCACGTCAATGTATGGCAAAAACCACTACAATATTGTAAAGTAATTAGCCTCCAACTAATAAAAAAAAGCATATCTTAAAAAACAACAACAACAACAAAGTTCTCAGAGTTCAAGTATCAAATGAATGGGGGAACAAATCAGAAACCACACTTAAAGGCTTTGAGAGTTCAAGTATCAAATGAATGGGGGAACAAATCAGAAACCACACTTAAAGGCTTTGAGGATGCTGGTGTTTGAGGTTATAAGAGAACTTAATGAAGGACTTAATTTGGATCAGAGAAGGGGTGAAAAATTTAAGGGAAAAGGCATTTAAGGAGAAACTTAAAAATGCAATTGGAATTAGGGGAACAGAATGGGGGAACAGTATTCCAGGTTGATGGAGCAGCATTGCAAAGAGCCTGATGTTGGAAGGATTTTGGTATTTTCAAGAAATTGAAAGGAGACCACTATCTTGATTAGAAACCTGGGAAGAGTGATATAAAATTGAAAAGCAGAAGCCAGTACACATAACCCTTACTGATAATTATTAAAAAAAATAATTTCCTTAGAGTAATGGAAACTTATGAGTGACTCAATCAGATTTACATTTAAAGATATCACCCTGACTGCCATTCAGAGAATGAATTGTAGTGGAGCAAAGACAGAAGTCAGAATATTTGTCCCAGTGTATCACAGTGGTGCAAAGGAAAGATGTTGTTGTCTTACAGAAGGATCACGGCAGTGTGAATGGGGAAAAACAGTCAAAATTGAAATACACATATTTGAAATAATACCCAAGATGAGTGTTTGGGTCACATGGAATAAAACCATTATGGTTTGGGAAAACGATAGATTAGAGGTATCCAAGGAGAAGTGTCTATTATCACTAGAATAGGAAAACGGGAAGATGAATTTTATTTTTTAGAATTTTATCAGCTGAATTTTGAAATATGCAGATACTGAAATACCTGTAAGATGTTTAAATAGAGATGTTCACAAATCCTTTAAATACTTTACCCCACACTTAATTCAGAGAACTAAGATAGCAACAAAATTTTGACACAATAGGAGTAGATGAGATCACATACATTTTTGGTAGGGTGAAACAGAAAGTCCAAGACAGAACTCGAGAGTTCAAATACCAGGTGGAGGGAAAGAATTCATTAAAAAATTAAAAGGAATGTTGGTGTCACTCACAAAGAAATCATTTTTATTAAATAAATAAAGCCCCATAGAGGAAACAGGCCAAAAATAAATCTCAAGTAGCCGTTGATAAGTATCCTGTGACCCTCACTGCAGTTGAGTTTGTGCTATAGCAATGTATGTGTTTTCTTAAGTACACTTAGGTTCAGAATTCCCATAGTGAGGAGACAGCTTATATTTTCATCTTTGTCAGTTCTTTTCAGAATGCATTGTAGGTGCTCACTAAAACTATTATTGACTTAAAATTATTAGCAGAGCTAGAAAATAATAAAGGTATATGTTACCTTATTTTGTACTTCTCCAACCATTATGAAAGGCAGGATAAAAATGGAAAACAGAATAAAAAGTCAGGCGTTCACAGCAATTATTCAATCCAGCTGGAAAAATCAGTTAAGCTATTTGTTACCATTACTTCAGGGTTTAAATTAATAGTTTTTTTTTTTCCTCTCCCTCCACACTGAAGATTACTCTGTTATCTATTTAAAACAGCCATAGTAGGGAAGAAAGTAAGACAGAAGGAAGAAACAGAGAAAAGATGAAGGGAGGGAGAAAGAAATTTTACAATTTGGAATTGTATTTGGAGATTATCTTATTTATTTTTACTTTAAAACAAATTTACTTCTGTTGTGGATATTAGCAACTAAAAATATATGAATTATATATTATTAATATAGTTATATAATTATATTTATCTTATAAATCATATATAAACACATCTTATATAAATATATATCAACAGTTTGACAGAAAAGCTGCAGTCTCTGAAAACTTGAAAAAATATAGCTAGTTCATCTACAATTGCCCTTATGTAATCAATATTCTCAGTAGGTAGACAAATACAAAGTTTAGGTCACTGTGATTTGCCAGCGTGATAAGGAGCAACACCTCCCATATTTTCTAGGACACAAGATATATATTTTGCTTACTAATATACCAATGTGGATATTAAGTGGAGGTATCAATGTTACAGATTAAACTGGTCCTTAAAAATGAGACTAAAATTTGTGCTAGAAGATGCTGAATAAAATATTAGTATACACATACAAGGAGTAATTTAAGCAAACTATAGTATACAATTTACAGTAGAGTTGTCCCCCTTACCCAGAGGGACTCTCATAATCTGCCTGAATATCATCTGACTCATTCCTTTAAACCCCTGAAATTATATGGGGCCTAACAAAGCAAGAGGAAGGCAGACAGTAGTAAAATAATAGTACCATTGGCTCCTTTAGCTAGGGTTATCTCATCGAATTAGCTACTTGAAAACGAGCAGCTTTAAGTAGAGCATCAGTTTGACAGTACTGTCTGTAGGACATATGTCATATGTTCTCAATATCCAGACAATGGAATATTATTCAGCACTTAAATCAGCTATTACTTCTTAGTTGCTCAGTTATGTCTGATTCTTTGTGACCCCATTGACTATCTGTTGCCTGCCAGGCTCTCCTGTCCATGGGATCTTCCAGGCAAGAATACTAGAGTGGGTAGCCGTTTCCTTCTCCAGGGGATCTTCCCAACCCAGGGACCGAACCTGCGTCTCCTGCTTGGCAGGAGGATTCTTTGTCACTAAGCCAACTGGGAAGCCCATAAATTTCTCAGGACCCAGGCAGCTGAGCATATTAGCCTTAGACAAAAGAAAACGACGCCTCCCTTTAAAAATACATAAGCTGACAGCTTGAGGAAAATTTACTCTTAAGGTGAATATGTGTGCTATTAGCAAAATTCTTCCCATTCTGGCATTTCAGAAGTATCCTAGCCTCAAGGCTGGCACCATACTTACTTTAAAATGAAACATGTCAATAGATAAGCCTTGCCCACATACACAGATTTCCAAGTCAGGCTTCATAACTACAGGGAGACCTTACAGGAAATTGATCTATGTGGAAACAGAACTACCTAGAAGAAATAGACAAACTGCCTGTTCCCATATGTAAATAAAAACCCAGAGGTATGAAGAAAATCAATAGCATGAAAGGCAAAGAACAGAAAACAAACACAACTATTAACCCCAGGGGAAAAAAAGTTTTTAAAGACATATTTTAAGAAACAAGAAATTAAACTGACAAACACAACTCTAGAGCCATCTAATTTGCATTTTCAGAGGGACCTGTGAAGCAATTCCATTAATTAAAAATCAATAAAAAAGGAAATGTCACAGTACAAAAAATTGGAAAAAATCATAAAGTATCATTTCTGAAATTAGAAATTTGTAGAAGTTTAGATGATAGAGTTAAATATCTCAAAAGAGAGAGAGGGCAAGCCAATAGACTAAAGAAAGCTACTGAAATAAGAAAAAGTTTTAAGTATGTAATTTAAAGATACCATAGTAATCAAGAACTGTACTTGTCAAGTATACCTCAATTATCCTAGGAAATTTTTTTAAAAGATTACCATTAGAGAGATTAAGTGGAAGGGTATAAGAATGACATAAAATCTTGGTTTTCAATAAGGAAATTTAATGGATAATGTATTTAATCAAGAAAGCAATGAGCAATATGTGTTATTTCAAATTAAGTCTGAAAAACTAATAAAAATGGTAATTGTTAAAAATGGTTACCTTAGAATACTACTCAATAATTTTTTTAAAAATGCACTATTGATACCTGAAGCAACACAGGTGAACTTCAATGCATTTAAAAAGCAAGGCTCAAAAGAATATATACTGCCTGGTGTATGTTTCCCATTAATTTCTGGAAAATACAAACCAATAGTGATAGAAACAGAGCAGTCGTTGCTAGTGTGTACTAGAGTTTCTGGAAAGAAAACTGACTGCAAAGGTACAGGAAGGAACTTTTTAATGTAACAGACATCATCTGGGTCTCAGTTTGCTAGTGATTACACAACTGTATAGATTTGTCAAGACTCATCAAATTTCAACTCTAAAAAAGGATAGAATTTAATAGAAAAATTTTATATCATGAGAAAGCTGACTGGAAAACCAATAAATAAAAACTGTCACCTCTGGGAAGTGGAACTGGGGATATGGAGCAGTGGAGAATGGAACAATTGCAATTTGTTAAATGATCTTGTATGTTATTTAATATTTTAATCATGTATAAATAGTGCTTAAAAAAATTAAAATAAGAATGCAAACAAAAACGGAAGACAATGGGTAAAATATATGTGGATAGAAAGGAAACATGTATAAACACCACCTGAAAAGACTGTGCTTATGCTGTTGCACTTTGTTACTCAAAATATCTTTTTAAAAGTTTAGTCATGGGTAAAGGAATTTATTTTACTAAATATTTCAAAAACTTGTGAATAGTCAAAGCAATACATGATTTTAATTTTGATAATGTGTATTATGAGGTGGTATACTTTTTATTATAAACTATAATGCTTCATTTGGTAAAATGTTTCTGTACTTTTGGTTGATCTTTACTGTCTAGTTGTGAAACTACCTGGTCAGTTGGCACCTAATAAAAATCTAGGACCTCTGACAATGGCATTATGAAAGGAAAGAGAGAAATAGAGAAATTCAAAATATATACTCAGAAAACAGCATCCTATTGTTTGTAGTTGTCTTTCCCATACGGACAAGAATGAGGTCTTTCTCATCACCTTATCACCAGTATCCAAGCTGAGTACATGGCACATAATCAGTGTTTCATAAATATATGTGAAATTAATGAACTGTAAGAAAAGAGTACAATTTATTCACTCAATATGAATTTATGTGTCAAGTATTACACTGGGGGAATTGTGACAGAAACTTGTACAGAAGTCCTTGTTCCTACCCACAGGGAACTCACAATCTTAGAAAAGCATCAAACACCAAATATTATGTGATGAGATGTTGCAGTTGAGACATTCACAATGACTTTGGAAGATATGAAGAGTATTTACAAATTTTGCCTGTAAGAATTGGGAAAAGCTTCAAAAAGAGGCCATATTTAGCTGAAGATTTTAATAAGTTACGACTGATAGTAGAAACTAAAGGGGTTCCTTTTAGAGAGACAAACATGTGCAAAGGCTAAGTAATGTGAAACAGCACATTACATGTCAGGAAAAGCAAGTTTTGTGCAAGGGCACATACAGAGAAGAGAAATGGGAATCCAGTGCTGGAAAAATAGGTTTGGAGCAATTATGACCAGAAAATTTTATCCTGGAGTTACTGATGAGCCAGAGGAGGACTATATGCGGGGAAGTGTTACTTTGACAGCAGGATAAAAGGAGACACAAGAGGCTCAGAGTCTAGGGAGAGAAATCAGTCAACAGGTGATTGTTAATTGTCCAGGCTGCAAACATGCATAAAGTAAGAGCCATTATAATATTTTGGATTTTATAAAAGGAAAACTTTGACTGACATAAACATTTTTAGAGGGAAGTTAATGGCTTTTATTTTTATTGAAGTATAGTAGATTTACACTGTTGTGTTAGATTTAGGTGTACAGCAAAGTGACTCTCTTATACATATATTTTTAGGTTCTCTTACCTTATAGATTATTATAAATATTGAGTATAATTCCCTGTGCTATATAGCAGGTCCTTGTTGTTATCTATTTTATATATAGTAGAGTGCATATGTTAAATGTTAATCCCAAACCTCAAAGGATAAACTTTTAGGTAAAAATGTTCTTATATTTATGAAACAGCATTCATTCTTTCACTGGTTTGACTGATGCAACATTATTTAGCTTCTCTTTTAAAAAGATACAGAGAGAAAATAAGCTAAAATGCTTTGTGTATTTGTTTACAGTTAAACATTTGACTATGGTGTAAGAAAAATTACTCAATTCTGAAAAATATTTCTAAACATATTGTAAATTATGTGCAGATAATTCAAACTTCTGCTTTCATTGACATATACATTCATAAAACTTATCTTAGAATTAGAGCAAAACTTTTACAGCTCCCAGGGTATAGCATTAACCTCAGCAGTTGTTTTGATATTGCATTTATCTCATGTTCCATTGGCTTTCCATCTGTTCTGATTTTACAAGAAAGCTGCAAGAGTATTGGCAACAATTTTTCCCCTATTCTTTGGCAAGAGACTAATTTCCTTAAAGTGGAAGAATGGTTTTAATGTGGCAAAGATTATTTAATTAAAACACAGACTATAAAAATGCTAAGCTTCTATTGCTTCACTTTTTTAAAAAAATATTTAATTGGAGGCTAATTACTTTACAATATTATGGTGGTTTTTGCCATACATCGACATTGCTTCACTTCTTAAAATATAATACTTTAAAATCTTCTTGCACCTGCAGTCATTATTTTTAGCTATCTGAAAGCAATGCATGCTAAGTTGTTTCAGTTATGCCTGATTCTTTGCGACCCTAGGGACTGTAGCCCACCAGGCTCCTCCTGTCCATGGGATTCTGCAGGCAAGAACTGGAGTGGGTTGCCATTGCCTCCTCCAGTGGATCTTCCTTACTCAGGGATCGAACTTGCAGCTCCTGCATTGCAGGCAGATACTTTACTGCTAGAGCCACCAGGGAAGCAAGAACCATGTCAATGTAACATCCATAACCCAGCACCTTTTTACTTCTTAGGCTCTAAATTAAGAAATCTCTAGGGCGTTTCAAGCAACAAGATAATGATTAATGTATAGCAATAGTAATATTCTTGGTTAAAACATTATATAGCCAAGCTCCCTTAAATTATTTCCAAAGAATTTAAACAATTATAATGCAGTGAGTGAGTGAAACAGACTTCTCACTTACTGTGAGTCCCCTTATAATCTCAAGTGATTCATAGTCATTTGTCAAAAAAAAAAAAAAAGTTTTGTCAAGATGTGTTCACATGAAGACAGAAACACCTGTCTCACTGGTTAACACTTGGCACCCATTTATTCATTTAATTGTTTCAACAGACATTTCTTGAATGCTTAATATTTCTAGGATTTGGGATTACAGACATGAGAAAGACACACCTCCTCTGGTCTCAGATATGGTGGAAGAGACATGTGAAAACCTTATAGTTTGTATTATATATAGATATAAGTATAATATGTTACAAGAACTCAGAGGAAGGATCAAGGATATTTCACTGAGAAAATCCATTAAACTTTACTGAAGTCACATTTTAGGTGCTTCTTAAAGCATAAAAAGTATTTAATAGGCATATGGAAGGATAAAGGATAACATTTCAGTTATTCAGAATGAATTTTTAAAAGCTTGAAGATGTAAAAGAACATAGTGCATTCTGGGGTTTCAAAATAATGGAGTACAATAGTAATGTGCCATGTATGAAGGATAGTGCTGACAGATTGAGCCAAAAAGATGGGAGAGACCAAACTGGCAACACTCCAAGGTACCATACTAAAGGGTTTAAATTTTAATATGTATGTGGCAAGTGTCACTGAAGGTTTCTGCAGGTGACTGATATTAACATACTTGTGTTTTGAAAGGCTATTTAGGATGACCATATACAGGTGGAGAACATGAGGATGTAGGTAAGATTATGAGACACGATTAGAAGGGTTTTGGAGGGAACATATTAAATAGAGATTGATGAAGATTTATAGTCCTGGAGTTTACAATAAAAGTGAGACCTAAGTAGAATATAGGTGAAAATTGAAATAATGAAAATTGAAGTAATGAGACCCTCTCTGAAGTCAATCAGAGAGGAGCAGGAGAGGACTTTGACGAATAGTATCAGCATGTAAAAAGGCAGGAGATAAAAAAGGATCCAAAGTAGTGAATAATTTTGAGTCAGAGTACTCATAGATACAGAAATAGAACTAAAATAAAATGGTTCTGTAGAAAACCAAGAGAGATGTACATGAAAATGGCAACCATGGCAAATGTTAAATATGTGTCAAGTAAAATAAAGTATAATAAAGAACTGTTGGATTAGACAAGTGGGAAGTCATTGATTGACTTCAGAGTAAGCATTTTCAAGAACTGAAGATCCAAACTAATTTTGAGTGGGCTGAAAAATAATCAGTAGGTTAAAAACTAGAGACAAGACTCGAGAAGTTTGTTTTTTTAAGAAGTTTGTATGACTGAAATATATCAGTAAGTTAAAGAGAAACAAAGTTGAAAGGTTTCTTCTCTTTTTCCTCCTCCTGCTTCTCCTCCTCTTTCACCTGCCTATTCTTTTTTAAAAATATATATTTTATTGAAGTCTAGTTGACTTACAATGTCTCAGGTACACAGCAAGGTGATTCAGTTATACAAACACACATGTATTACTTTTGAAATTATTTTCCATCATAGGTTATTATAAGCTATTGACTATAGTTCCCTATGCCATACAGCAAAACTATGTTGTTTGTTACATATCTATTTTTAAATTAGAAATCTAGCATTCTATTCATACTAAGTCAAATAAGTGGAATTAAAATGTCATAACTTTGGCAAAAATTCTAGGTTTTCTAAAAATATATATAGATATGTATATATATTTATACAAAACCTTTTCTCCTACACTTGATAAAGGCTTGAGAAAACAAAAAAAAAAGAGATGGCGAAATTGGAGAACATAAACTAAATAAAATAGGAGCACTGAATATGAAATAGAAAAACAGAAACAAACTAGATAAAAGATCACCATATAGTACAGCTGTTTTTCAACATGACTGCTCACTGGAAACATATTTGGAGCTCTGGAGAAAAAAAGCATTTCTTGAGCATTTGTATTTTTCAAAAAATTCAAAATAATTCTGATATGCATCTGGATTTTAAAAAGTGATTACAGGTGTTTCTATTAGATCTTAGTTTTGGTGATGATAGAGTTCTATTATTTTTCTGTTGACCAATCATAATACAATGATATTAAGTAACAGTTACATAATCACAACAGTAAAAGATATCAGTTTTCACAATCAACAGCCAAACAAAAAATAAAAGTACAACTGCAAGCCATAGTGGGAATATGGTTAACTTAACAATATAAAATAATTACATACAATGTGGGGGGGTTAAGTAGAGTGATGTAGTAAGTGCAAGTGCATACATGCACGTTTTCATCCACCCAGTCTGTCTATGTCTTTTGGTTGGTGTATTTCATCCATTTACATTTAAGGTAATTATCAATATGCATGATCCTATTACCATTATCTTAATTGTTTTGGGTTTATTTTCTGTAGGTCTTTTCCTTCTCTTATGTTTCCTGCCTAGAGAAGATCCTTTAGTATTTGTTATAAAGCTGGTTTGGTGGTGCTGAATTCTCTTAACTTTTGCTTGTCTGGAAAGCTTTTGATTTCTCCATCAAATCTGAAGGAGAATCTTGCTGGGTAGAGTAATCTTGGTTGTAGATTCTTCCCATTCATCACTTTAAACATATCATGCCATTCCCTTCTGACCTGTACAGTTTCTGTTGAGAAATCAGCTGATAGCCTGATGGGAGTCCCTTGTATGTTATGTGTCATTTTTCCCTTGTTACTTTTAATATTTTACCTGTCCTTAATTTCTGTCAGTTTGATTACTCTGTGTTTTGGTGTGTTCCTCCTTGGGTTTATCCTTCCTGGGATACTCTGTGTTTCCGGGACTTGGTTGACTATTTCCTTTCCCATGTTCAGGAATTCTTCAGCTATTATCTCTTCAAATATTTTTTCAGGTCCTTTCTCTCTCTCTCCTCCTTCTTAGACCTCTATAATGCAAATGTTGGTACATTTAATGTCGTCCCAGAGGTCTCTTAGGCTGTTTTCATTTCTTTTCAGTCTTTTTCTATATAATGTTCTGTGGCAGTGATTTCTACCATTTTGTCCTCTGGGTTATTTACCAATTCTCTGCCTGTTATTCTGCTATTGATTTCTTTTAGTGTATTAGTCATTTGTTTGTTCTTTAGCTCTTCTAGGTGTTTGGTAAACATTTTTTTTGCATCTTTACAGTCTTTGACTCCATTCTTTTCCCGAGATCCTGGGTCATCTTCACTATCATTATTCTGAAGTCGTTTTCTGGAAGGTTGCCTATCTCCACTTCATTTAGTTGTTTTTCTGGGATTTTATCTTGTCCATTCATCTGGGACATGTGAAAGTTGCTCAGTTCTGTCCAACTCTGTGCAAACCCATGGACTATACCATCCATGGAATTGTCTAGGATAGAATACTTGAGTAGGTAGCCTTTCCCTTCTCCAGGGGATCTTCCCAACCCAGGAATTGAACCCAGGTCTCCCACACTGTGGGCAGGTGCTTTCCCAGCTGAGCCAAAAGGGACATAACTTTCTTTTTCATCATGATCACCTTTCTGTAATATGGTTTTTGCTTTAGGTGCTGTGAGACTGTGCTTCTTCTTGCTTCTTCTATCTTCCCTCTGATGGATGAGGCTAAGAGGCTTGTGTAAGCTTCATGATGGGAGGGACTGGCAATGGGAAAAACTGTGTCTTGCTCTCATGGGCAGGGCCTTGCTCACTAAAGCTTTAATCCAATTATCTGCTGATGAATGGGGTTGCACTTCTTCCCTGGTAGTTGTTTGGCCTGAGGAGACCCAGCCCTGGGGTCTGAAGGGCTCTATGGTAGGGTTAATGGCAAACTCCAAGAGGGTTTACACCAAACGGGACTTTCAGTGCCCCCTTCCCTGTGGTGAGCCACACCTGACCCATGCCTCCACAGGAGGTCCTCCAACACTGGCAGACAGTTTTTGCCCAGTCTCCTGTGGGGTCACGGCTCCTCTCCTCTGGGTCTTGGTACATGCAAAATTTTTGGTTGTGCCCTGGAGTCTCTCTTTCCCTCAGTCCTCTGGAAGTCCTATGATCAAAGTCCGCTGGCCCTCAAGGCCAGATTGCCAGGGGATTCTCTGACCCTTTGTCAGATCCCCAGGCTGGGAAGCCTGATATGGGTTTCAGAACCTTCACAATAGTGCCAAGAACTTGTTTTGGTATTGATCTCCAGTCTGTGGGTCACTCACCTGGCAAGTATGGGATTTGATGTGATTGTGCCTCTCCTACTGTCTTACTGTGGCTTCTTCTTTGTCTTTGGACATGTGGTATCTTTTTCTGGTGGGTTTCAGCATCCACCTGTCAATGACTATTCAAGAGGTAGTTGCAATTTTGTTGCTCTCGCAGGGGGAGATGAGTGCTTGTCCCTCTACTCGGCCATCTTGAACCTTCTTTTAATATTTTAATGGAAAAAAATAGGCATAGTTATAGACTGAAGGGAAGGTGCAACTTTAGGGATACTGAAGATACGGGTACTGGAGGGAAAACCCATAACTGATGGCTCAAGGTAAGAGAAAAAACAGGATAGACATTGCTATTACTATGACTTAACACATAAGAACCCAGGTTCAGGAAACTAGAATACGGGGGTTTTTATTTTGGTTCACCATTGAATATTTCTGTGAATTAAAAAACCTGTTAAATGTTTTAAGTCTTACAGGATGGGGAACACATGTACACCCATGGTGGATTCATGTCAATGTATGATAAAACTACTACAAAATTGTAAAGTAGTTACTCTCCAATTAAAATAAATGAATTTATTTTAAAAATTAAGTAAATAAAATGGAAACAATAACTATACCACAGGACCATTATGAGGAGAAAATGAAAAAAATGGAACCAAAAAATCCCATGAAACACGTCCTGGTGCTCAGTAAACATTTTACTATTAACATTAATATTCAGCTATTAGATATATATTTTTACAAAGGAGACACATAACCCACTTATGTAAAATAAAAAGAAAGAAAAGAATGATTAAAGGGATAGATAAATTTGTAGGTAGTCAAGGATGATGTAAAAATTATTTTATCTCTAAAGAAGCTCATATGCTGTAGATATACTATGCACATTTCCATAAGAATGAGGAACCTGAAAAAGAAAAACTGTTCAGTCACTCCATCATGTCTAAATCTTTGCGACCTGAATGATCATAGCCCACTGGGCATCTGTGTTATAGAATTCCAGGCAAGAATACTGGAGTGGGCAGACATTCCCTTCTGCAGGGGATCTTCCCGACCCAGGGAACTTACCTGGGTCTTCCATGTTACAGAAAGATTCTAAATCATCTGAGACATGCAAGGACAAATAAATTATCTCAGTCATCATCTAAATTTTGATCAAATATTTAGGTCCTCAACAAAATATTGTAGGGCTGGGTACTGGGCAGAATGCAGACATTGGCACATCGGGCCCAGGATGCAGAGTTGGTGATGACTGATGGCAAGTCTGATGCACAGCTGGGTAGGGTAGAGAGTAGGGGCAGTAGTCAAGGCTGGTGGGAGGAGGAGGCGGCGACAGCAGTGAATCTCTTATCAACGGGGCCAAAGCAGGACCTGAAGCCTCAATTTCAGGACGGTGAGAGAATGAAGTGCTTGTGTGAGCTGCTGCTTTATGAAACGAAGTAGCTACAAGTTGCCATTGAAGATAAACAAGTGCCTTACTTCATATGTTACAGTACTTGGAATGGGGTCCAGAAAGCAGACTCCTCAAGCACCTGGATATCAATCTGCAGAAGCAAGGAGAACTTCAAAGAGCCAGTCAGCAGGGACATGCAGATGCCAAGATGCATACAAGGGGCAGCCCCTGGCAAAAAGCCTAGTGCAATGCAGCAGATAAACAATGAAGTGAAAACAAAAACGAACCAACTTACAAGGCACCTGGAACTGGAGGTGGTGGCAGCCCCCTTGAGACACCTCAACTTTGTCCCCAGAGAAGGTCTCAAGTAGATCCTGTTGAAATCAAGGAAATGTTCATGAGCACGGTTGCTGTCAAAGTAACGATCCCCAAATGACTCTAACGGTGGCTTGGTGATGACTGGAACTTAATTACCTGGCCCAAAGAAGCTCTTTCATCTTCTTAGCAAAAAGAATGTGCATTCCATTCTAGTGCGTGTGTTCCACGTCACGTCAGTCTCCTGCGACTCTTTGCCTCTCCTTGGACTGTAGCCCACCAAGTTCCTCTCTCTGTGGGAATCTCTAGGCAAGATCCTGGAGTGGGTTATCATACCCTTCTCCAGGGGATCTTCCTGACCCAGGGATCGAAACCATGTCTCCTGTAGCTCCTGTAGCACTGAGGTCAGATTCTTTACAGTCTGATGGAAGGCCAAATTAATCATCTAGGTCATCTTCTTACCTCAGATTAAATATTTAGCTCCTCAACAAAGACTTGAGGTCCGGGTGCTGGGCGGTCTGGGGACGCCAACACATCGGGCCCAAGATGCAGAGCTGGCTATAACTCATGGGAAGTCTGACGCACAGCTGGGTGGGGTAGAGACAAGTGGGCAGTATTCAGGGCTGGTGGGAAGAGGAGGGGGCGACGGCAGCGAATTGTTGATCAAGGGCGCTGAAGCAGGACCCAAAGCCACAATTCAGGAGGGTGAGAGAGGGCCGTGCTTCTTTGAGTTGCTTCGTTATGAAACGAAATAGCTACAAGTTGCCATTGAAGATAAACAAGTGCCTTACTTCATACGTTAAAATGCTTGGACTGGATTCCAGAAAGCAGAGTCCTCAAGCATGTGCATACCAATCAGTAAAGCAAGAAGAACTTCAAAGAGCCAGTCAGCAGAGGCATGCAGAGGGGAAGACGCATGCGAGGGGCGGCCCCTGGCAAGAAGCCTGGTGCACTGCAACAGAGAAACATTGAAGTGAAAACGAAAAAGAACAAACTTAGAACTTCCCTGGAACTGGAGATGGTGGCTGCCCCCGTGAGTCACCTCAGCCTCCTCCCAAGAGACGGTCTAGGGTACATCCTACTCTTGAAAACGAGGAAACATTCATGAGCAGCATTGCCGTCAAAGTCACAATACCCGAACAACACAAACGGTGGCTAGGTGATGACTAGAACTTAATCACCCGGCCCAAACAAGCTCTCTCATCTTCCTGTCAAGAAGAAAGATAAAGAACATTACAGCATACTAACACATATATATGGAATTTAGAAAGATGGTAACAATAACACTATATGCAAAACAGAAAAAGAGACACAGAAATACAGAACAGACTTTTGAACTCTGTGGGAGAAGGTGAGTGTGGGATGTTTTGAAAGAACAGCATGTATATTATCTATGGTGAAACAGATCACCAGCCCAGGTGGGATGCATGAGACAAGTGCTCCGGCCTGGTACACTGGGAAGACCCAGAGGAATCGGGTGGGGAGAGAGGTGAGAGGGGGGATCGGGATGGGGAATACGTGTAAATCTATGGCTGATTCATATCAATGTATGACAAAACCGACTGAAATGTTGTGAAGTAATTAGCCTCCAACTAATAAAAAAAAATATATAAAAGAATACTAATAAAACCAAGAAAGTTCTCTTTTGAAAAAATAATACTAAATAAAAAAAAGAAGAAGAATGTGGATTCCGTCGTAGTGCGTGTCTTCCAGATCGCGACAGTCTCATGCGGCTCTTGCCTCCCCATGGACTGTAGCCCACCAGCGTGCTCTGTCCGTGGAATTATCCAGGCATGAATCCGGGAGTGGTTTACCATGCCTTTCTCCAGGGGATCTTCCTGACCAAGGGATCGAGCCCGTGTCTTCTGTAGCTCCTGAAGCACTGCGGTGAGATTTTTTATGGTCTGAGACTTGGAAGGCCAAATTAATCATTTCGGTCAACTTCTTGCCTCCAGTTAAATATTTAGCTCCTCAAAAAGAATGAGTTCCGGTTCCTGGGCCGTATGCGGAAGCATGTGCATTGGGACCAGGACGTAGAGCTGGCGATGCCTGAGGGCAAGTCTGACGCACAGCTGGGTGGGGTAGACAGTTGGTGGCAGTAGTAAGGGCTGGTGGGAGGAGGCGGCAGTAGCAGTAGCCAATCTCTCAACAACAGCATCGAAGCAGGACACGAAGCCTCAATTTCAGGAGGGTGAGACAGTGCCGTGCTTGTGGAGCTCCTTCTTTAGAAAACGAAGTAGCTAGTAGTTGCCATCCAAGATAATCAACTGCCATACTTCATACATTACAGTGCTTGGACTGCATTCCAGAAAGCAGAGTCCTCAAGCATGTGCATACCAATCTGCAAAGCAAGAACTTCAAAGAGCCAGTCAGCAGAGGCATGCAGAGGGGAAGACACATGCAAGGGGCGGCCCCTGGCAAGAAGCCTGTTGCAACGCAACAGAAAAACACTGAAGTGAAAACGAGAAAGAAACTTACAACTCCCCTGGAACTGGAGATGGTGGCAGCCCCCGTGAGTCACCTCAGCCTCCTCCCAAGAGACGGTCTAGGGTACATCCTACTCTTGAAAACGAGGACACAGTCATGAGCAGGACTGCCATCAAAGTCATGATCCCCGACAACTCAAACGGTGGCTAGGTGATGACTAGAACTTAATGACCCGGCCCAAACAAGCTCTCTCATCTTCCTGTAAAGAAGAATATGGTTTCCGTGCTAGTGCGCGTCTTCCAGATCGCGACAGTCTCATGCGACTCTTGCCTCCCCATGGACTGTAGCCCACCAGCGTGCAATGTCCGTGGAATTATCCAGGCATGAATCCGGGAGTGGGTTACCATGCCTTTCTCCAGGGGATCTTCCTGACCTAGGGATCGAGCCTGTGTCTCCTATAGCTCCTGTAGCACTTTGGTCAGATTTTTATGGTCTGAGACTTGGAAGGCGAAATTAATCGTCTCGGTCAACTTCTTGCCTCCATTTAAACATTTAGCACCTCAAAAAAGAATTGAGGTCCGGTTGCTGGGCCGTCAGCGGATGCAGGTGCATTGGGACAAGGACGTAGAGTTGGCGATGCCTGAGGGCAAGTCTGACGCACAGCTGGGTGGGGTAGACAGTTGGTGGCAGTAGTCAGGGCTGGCGGGAGGACGCCGAGGTGGCAGTAGCCAATCTTGCATCCACAGCACAGAAGAAGGACACGAAGCCTCAATTCCAGGAGGGTGAGACACTGCCGTGCTTGTGGAGCTGCTTCTTTATGAAATGAAATAGCTAGAAGTTGCCATCGAAGATAAGCAATTGCCATACTTCATAATTTACAGTGTTGGACTGGATTCCAGAAAGCAGAGTCCTCAAGCATGTGGATACCAATTTGCAGAAACAAAGAGAACTTCAAAGAGCCAGTCAGCAGAGGCATGCAGAGGAGAAGACGCATGCGAGGGGCGGCCCCTGGCAAGAAGCCTGGTGCAATGGAACAGAGAATCATCGAACTGAAAACGAAAAAGAACAAACTTAGAACTCCCCTAGAACTGGAGATGGTGGCTGCCCCTGTGAGTCACCTCAGCCTCCTCCCAAGAGACGGTCTAGGGTAAATCCTACTCTTGAGAACGAGGACACAGCCATGAGCAGGATTGCCATCAATTCACGATCCCCGACAACTCAATCGGTGGCTAGGTGATGACTAAAACTTAATTACCAGGCCCAAACAAGCTCTCTCATCTTCCTATCAAGAAGAATGTGGATTCCGTGTTAGTGCGTGTCTTCCAGATCGCGACAGTCTCATGCGACTCTTGCCTCCCCATGGACTGTAGCCCACCAGCCTGCAC
Source organism: Dama dama (assembly GCF_033118175.1). Taxonomy (NCBI): domain Eukaryota; kingdom Metazoa; phylum Chordata; class Mammalia; order Artiodactyla; family Cervidae; genus Dama; species Dama dama. The sequence continues at coordinate 30,717,667 of NC_083714.1, forward strand.
TGGTCCTGGAATTATCCAGGCATGAACCCGGGAGTGGGTTACCATGTCATTCTCCAGTGGATCTTCCTGACCTAGAGATCAAACCCGTGTGTCCAGTAGCTCCTGTAGCACTGTGGTCAGATTTTTTATGGCCTGAGTCTTGGAAGGCCGAATTAATCATCTCGGTCACCTTCTTGCCTCCAGTTAAATATTTAGCTCCTCAAAAAAGCATTGAGGTTCGGGTGCTGGGCCGTCTGGGACGCAGGCACAGGGGACCAGGACATAGAGTTGGCGATGCCTGAGGGCAAGTCTGACGCAAGTTGGGTAGGGTAGAGAGTTGGTGGCAGTAGTCAGGGCTGGTGGGAAGAGGCGGCAGTGGCAGTAGCCAATCTCTCATCCACAGCACCAAAGCAGGACACGAAGCCTCAATTCCAAGAGTGTCAGACAATGTCGTGCTTGTGGAGCTCCTTCTTTAGGAAACGAAGTAGCCAGAAGTTGCCATCGAAGATAAGCAAGTGGCATAGTTCATACATTACAGTGCTTAGACTGGATTCCAGAAAGCAGAGTCCTCAAGCATGTGCATACCAATCTGCAAAGCAAGAACTTCAAAGAGACAGTCAGCAGAGGCATGCAGAGGGGAAGACGCATGCGAGGGGCGGCCCCTGGCAAGAAGCCTGGTGCAACGCAACAGAGAAACATTGAAGTGAAAACGAAAAACAACAAACTTAGAACTCCCCTGGAACTGGAGATGATGGCTGCCCCCGTGAGTCACCTCAGCCTCCTCCCAATAGTAGGTCTCGAGTAATTCCAACTGTTGAAAATGAGGAAACGTTCATGAGCAGAGGTGACATCAAAATCACGATCCCCGAAGTACTCAAACGGTGGCTAGGTGATGACTAGAAGATAAGTACCCGGCCCAAACAAGCTCTCTCATCTTCCTGTCAAGAAGACTGTGGATTCCGTGCTAGTGCGTGTCTTCCAGATCGCGACAGTCTCATGCGACTCTTGCCTCCCCATGGACTGAAGCCCACCTGCCTGCACTGTTCCTGAAATTATCCAGGCATAAACCCGGGAGTGGGTTACCATGTCATTCTCCAGGGGATCTTCCTGACCTAGGGATCAAACCCGTGTGTCCAGTAGCTCCTGTAGCACTGCGGTCAGATTTTTTATGGTCTGAGTCTTGGAAGGCCGAATTAATCGTCTCGGTCACCTTCTTGACTCCAGTTAAATATTTAGCTCCTCAAAAAATAATTGAGGTCCGGTTGCTGGGCCGTCTGCAGACGCAGGTGCATTGGGACCAGGACGTAGAGTTGGCAATGCCTGAGGGCAAGTCTGACGCACAGCTGGGTGGGGTAGAGAGTTGGTGGCAGTAGTCAGGGCTGGTGGGAGGAGCCGGTAGTGGCAGTAGCCAATCTCTCAACCACAGCATCGAAGCAGGACCCGAAGCCTCAATTCCAGGAGGGTGAGACAGTGCCGTGCTTGTGGGGTTCCTTCTTTAGATAACGAAGTAGCTAGTAGTTGCCATCGAAGATAAGCAACTGCCATACTTCATACATTACAGTGCTTGGACTGCATTCCTTCCTGTCAAGAAGAATGTGGATTCCGTGCTAGTGCGTGACTTCCAGATCGCGACAGTCTCATGCGACTCTTGCCTCCCCATGGACAGTAGCCCACCAGCGTGCAATGTCCATGGAATTATCCAGGCATGAATCCGGGAGTGGGTTACCATTCCTTTCTCCAGGGGATCTTCTTGACCTAGGGATCGAGCCCATGTCTCCTGTAGCCCCTGTAGCACTGCGGTCAGATTTTTATGGTCTGAGACTTGGAAGGCCAAATTAATCGTCTCGGTCAACTTCTGGCCTCCAGTTAAATATTTAGCTCCTCAAAAAAGAATTGAGGTCCGGTTGCTGGGCCGTCTGCGGTGGCATGTGCATTTGGACCAGGACGTACAGTTGGCGATGCCTGAGGGCAAGTCTGACGCACAGCTGGGTGGGGTAGAGAGTTGGTGGCAGTAGGCAGGGCTGGCGGGAGGAGGCCGCGGTGGCAGGAGCCAATTTCTCATCCACAGCACTGAAGCAGGACCCGAGGCCTCAGTTCCAAGTGGGTGAGACAGTGCCATGCTTGTGGAGCTGCTTCTTTATGAAATGAAGTAGCTAGAAGTTGCCACCAAAGATAAGGAAGTGCCATACTTCATACTTTACAGTGTTGGCCTGGATTCCAGAAAAGCAGAGTCCTCAAGCATGTGGATACCAAATTGCAGAAACAAAGAAAACTTCAAAGAGCCAGTCAACAGGGGCATGCAGAGGGGAAGATGCATGCGAGGGGCGGCCCCTGGCAAGAAGCCTGGTGCAATGCAACAGAGAAACATCGAACTGAAAATGAAAAAGAACAAACGTAGAGCTCCCCGGAAATGGAGATGGTGGCTGCCCTCGTGAGTCACCTCAGCCTCCTCCCAAGAGACGGTCTAGGGTACATCCTACTCTTGAAAACGAGGACACAGTCATGAGCAGGACTGCCATCAAAGTCACATTCCCCGACAACTCAAACGGTGGCTAGGTGATGACTAAAACTTAATTACCCGGCCCAAACAAGCTCTCTCATCTTCCTGTCAAGAACAATGTGGATTCCGAGCTAGTGCGTGTCTTCCAGATCACGACAGTCTCATGCGACTCTTGCCTCCCCATGGACTGTAGCCCACCAGCCTGCACTGGTCCTGGAATTACCCAGGCATGAACCCGGGAGTGGGTTACCATGTCATTCTCCAGCGGATCTTCCTGACCTAGGGATCAAACCCGTGTGTCCAGTAGCTTCTGTAGCACTGCGGTCAGATTTTTTATGGTCTGAGTCTTGGAAGGCCAAATTAATCGTCTCGGTCACCTTCTTGCCTCCAGTTAAATATTTAGCTCCTCAAAAAAGCATTGAGGACCGGTTGCTGGGCCATCTGTGGACGCATGTACATGGCACCAGGACATAGAGTTGGCAATAAGCCTGAGGGCAAGTCTGACGCAAGCTGGGTAGGGTAGAGAGTTGGTGGCAGTAGTCAGGGCTGGTGGGAAGAGGCGGCAGTGGCAGTAGCCAATCTCTCAACCACAGCATCGAAGCAGGACACGAAGCCTCAATTCCAGGAGGGTGAGACAGTGCCGTGCTTGTGTATCTCCTTCTTTAGATAAAGAAGTAGCTAGTAGTTGCCTTCGATGATAAGCAACTGCCATACTTCATACATTACAGTGCTTGGACTGCATTCCAGAAAGCAGAGTCCTCAAGCATGTGGGTACTAATCAGCAAAGCAAGAAGAACTTCAAAGAGCCAGTCAGCAGAGGCATGCAGAGGGGAAGACGCATGCGAGGGGCGGCCCCCGGCAAGAAGCCTGGTGCAATGCAATAGAGAAACATTGAAGTGAAAACGAGAAAGAACAAACGTAGAACTCCCCTGGAACTGGAGATGGTGGCTGCCCCCGTGAGTCACCTCAGCCTCCTCCCAAGAGACGGTCTAGGGTACAACCTACTCTTGAAAACGAGGACACAGTCATGAGCAGGATTGCCATCAATTCACGATCCCCGACAACTCAATCGGTGGCTAGGTGATGACTAAAACTTAATTACCCGGCCCAAACAAGCTCTCTCATCTTCCTGTCAAGAACAATGTGGATTGCGTGCTAGTGCGTCTCTTCCAGATCGCGACAGTCTCATGCGACTCTTGCCTCCCCATGGACTGAAGCCCACCAGCGTGCTCTCTCTGTGGAATTATCCAGGCATGAATCCGGGAGTGGGTTACCATGCCTTTCTCCAGGGGATCTTCTTGACCTAGGGATCGAGCCCATGTCTCCTGTAGCTGCTGTAGCACTGCGGTGAGGTTTTCTATGGTCTGAGACTTGGAAGGCCAAATTAATCGTCCCGGTCAACTTCTGGCCTCCAGTTAAATATTTAGCTCCTCAAAAAATAATTGAGGTCCGGTTGCGGGGCGTCTGCAGACGCAGGTGCATTGGGACCAGGACGTAGAGTTGGCGATGCCTGAGGGCAAGTCTGACGCACAGCTGGGTGGGGTAGAGAGTTGGTGGCAGTAGTCAGGGCTGGTGGGAGGAGGCGGCAGTGGCAGTAGCCAATCTCTCAACCACAGCATCGAAGCAGGAACCGAAGCCTCAATTTCAGGAGGGTGAGACAGTGCCGTGCTTGTGGAGCTCCTTCTTTAGAAAACGAAGAAGCTAGTAGTTGCCATTGAAGATAAGCAAGTGCCATACTTCATATATTACAGTGCTTGGACTTCATTCCAGAAAACAGAGTCCTGAAGCATGTGCATACCAATTAGCAAAGCAAGAAGAACTTCAACGAGCCAGTCAGCAGAGGCATGCAGAGGGGAAGACGCATGCGAGGGGCGGCCCCTGGCAAGAAGCCTGGTGCAATGGAACAGAGAAACATCGAACTGAAAACGAAAAAGAACAAACTTAGAACTCCCCTAGAACTGGAGATGGTGGCTGCCCCCGTGAGTCACCTCAGCCTCCTCTCAAGAGGTGGTCTAGCGTACATCCTATTCTTGAAAACGAGGACACAGTCATGAGCAGGATTGCCATCAATTTACGATCCCCGACAACTCAATCGGTGGCTAGGTGATGACTAAAACTTAACTACCCGGCCCAAACAAGCTCTCTCATCTTCCTATCAAGAAGAATGTGGATTGCGTGCTAGTGCGTGTCTTCCAGATCGCGACAGTCTCATGCGACTCTTGCCTCCCCATGGACTGAAGCCCACCTGCCTGCACTGTTCCTGAAATTATCCAGGCATGAACCCGGGAGTGGGTTACCATGTCATTCTCCAGCGGATCTTCCTGACCTAGGGATCAAACCCGTGTGTCCAGTAGCTCCTGTAGCACTGCGGTCAGATTTTTTATGGCCTGAGTCTTGGAAGGCCGAATTAATCATCTCGGTCACCTTCTTGCCTCCAGTTAAATATTTAGCTCCTCAAAAAAGCATTGATGTTCGGGAGCTGGGCCGTCTGGGACGCAGGCACAGGGAACCAGGAAATAGAGTTGGCGATGCCTGAGGGCAAGTCTGACTCACTGCTGGGTGGGGTAGAGAATTGGTGGCAGTAGTCAGGGTTGGTGGGAGGAGGCAGCGGTGGCAGTAGCCAATCTCTCATCCACAGCACCGAAGCAGGACCCGAAACCTCAATTCCAAGCAGGTGAGGCAGTGCCATGTTTGGTGACCTCCTTTTCCAGGAAACGAAGTAGAACCTTTGTGGGGAGGAGCCAAGATGGTGCAGGAGTAGGACGGGCAGACCACTTTCTCTCCTCCAAATTCATCGAAAGAATAACTGAAGACAGAGAAAACTTCACAAAACAACTTCTGATCGCTAGCTGAGGTCATCAGGTGCCCAGAAAAGCAGCCCATTGTCTTCGAAAGTAGGTAGGACAAATTATAAAAGATAAAAAGCGAAACAAAAGAGCTAAGGACGGATATACGTCCGGGAAGGGAGTCTTAGGCGGCACTGCTTGGGGTAGGGTCCGGGCCTGAGTGCCCTGAGGACTATCGGAGGGAGCTTCTGTGAGTTGCCAACCTGAACTGTGGGAGAGCAAAAGAGAGAGAGAAAACTAACCGGCCCAAACACACTGCTGGCCGTTCGCAGAATAAATGAACCGAGAAAGTCCAGAGAAGAGCTCGCAGGCTGCGGACTGGCCCAGCCCCGCCGGAGGCAGGAGGCAGGGTGGAGGGCAAGGTTGTGGCGAGACATAGGGCGCAGGCACCCAACCGGCGAGGGTGGGGACTGGGGCTAGGGACGCGGAGCGCAGAAGTCGCACGCACCCGACTGGCGCCAGCAGAAACTGAGACTGGGTCCGCGGAAGGAAGTGGGCGCGCCACACCTGGGGAGAGTGCGCCCATCAAGCCGCTGGCTGCCTGGACCGCTCTGACGGGGAAGGCACAGAGAGCAGGCACAGCTGTTTGCTCCGCGCTTTTGTGGAACACCCGAGGGCTGGAACCGCGCGCAGTGCGGGGCGCGCTCCATATGGAGCGGCTGGGAGCCTGAGCAGCGCAGACGGAGAAATCAGCACCAGCCCCTCCCTGCAGCGCCAGCCCCTCCCCGCACAGCGACGGAACTAGCTACCTGAATAAGAGTCCACCTCCGCCCGCCTGTGTCAGGGCAGAAATGAGGCTCTGAAGAGACTGGCAAACAGAAGCCAAATAAACAAAGGGAACCGCTTCAGAACGGACCGGTGCAACAGATTAAAATCCCTGTATAAAACACCGACTACACCGGAAGGGGCCTGTAGATATCGAGAAGTGTAAGCTGGCTCGAGGAGCTATCTGAAACTGAGCCGAACCCACACTGACGGCAACAGCTCCAGAGAAATTCCTAGATGTATTTTTACCTTTTTTTTTTTTTAATATTTTTTCTTTTTTATTTTTTCTCTTTTATTTTCCTTTAAAATTCCCTATTACTCCCCCATTACTCCTTAACTTTCATTTTTATAGATTTTTACGATTTTTTTAATTAGGGGAAAAAACTTTTTTTTCTTTCTTTTTTTTCTTGTTTTTTTTTTCTTTCCTTTTTCTCTTCTATTTTCTATTTTTTTTTCTCTTGTTTCTTTTGAAGTCCTGTAGTACTCCTCTACTACTCCTTAATTTTCATTTTCAATACACTATAACCTTACAAAAAAAAAAAGAAAAGCCCTATTTTTAAACCGAAATTCAGTTCCCATTTTTATTCAGGACTGTGTTGATTATTCTCTCCCAATCTTGACTCTCTGTTTTCTACCTCAGATCACCTCTATTTCCTCCTTTCCCCTTCTCTTCCCAATCCAATTCTGTGAATCTTGGTCGGTGTGTGGGCTACGGAGAACACTCTGGGAACAGACAATTGCGTAGATCTGTCTCTCTCCTCTTGAGTCCCCCTTTTTCTCCTCCTGCTCATCTCTATCTCCCTCCTCCCTCTCCTCTTCTTCATGTAACTCTGTGAACCTCTCTGGGTGTCCCTAACGGGGGAGAATCTTTTCGCCATTAACCTAGAAGTTTTATTATCAGTGCTGTATAGTTGGAGAAGTCCTGAGACTACAGGAAGAATAAAACTGAAATCCAGAGGCAGGAGACTTAAGCCCAAAACCTGAGAACACCAGAAAACTCCTGACTACATGGAACTTTAAGTAATAAGTGACCGTCCAAAAGCCTCCATACCTACACTGAAACCAACCACCACCCAAGAGCCAATAAGTTTAGAGCAAGACATACCACGCAAATTCTCCAGCAATGCAGGAACATAGCCCTGAACGTCAACATACAGGCTGCCCAAGGTCACACCTAACACATAGACCCAACTCAAAACTCATTACTGGGCACTCCATTGCTCTCCAAAGAGAAGAAATCAAGTTCCATGCACCAGAACACTGACGCAAGCTTCCCTAACCAGGAAACCTTGACAAGCCAATTGTCTAACCCCACCCATTGGGGGTAAATCCTCCACAATAAAAAGGAACCACAGACCTCCAGAATACAGAAAGCCCACTCCAGACACAGCAATCTAAACAAGATGAAAAGGCAAAGAAATATCCAACAGGTAAAGGAACATGAAAAATGCCCACCAAGTCAAACAACAGAGGAGGAGATAGGGAATCTACCTAAAAAATAATTTAGAATAATGATGATAAAATTGATCCAAAGTCTTGAAAACAAAATGGAGTTACAGATAAATAGCCCGGAGACAAAGATTGAAAAGATGCAAGAAATGTTTAATAAAGACCCAGAAGAAATAAAAAAGAGTCAATTAAAAATGAATAATGCAATGAATGAGATCAAAAACACTTTGGAGGGAACGAAGAGTAGAATAACGGAGGCAGAAGATAGGATAAGTGAGGTAGAAGATAAAATGATGGAAATAAATGAAGCAGAGAGGAAAAAAGAAAAAAGGATCAAAAGAAATGAGGACAACCTCAGGGACCTCTGGGACAATGTGAAATGCCCCCAACAATCGAATCATAGGAGTCCCAGAAGAAGAAGACAAAAAGAAAGGCCATGAGAAAATACTCGAGGAGATAATAGCTTAAAACTTCTCTAAAATTGGGAAGGAAATAGCCACCCAAGTCCAAGAAACCCAGAGAGTCCCAAACAGGATAAACCCAAGGCGAAACACCCCAAGACACATATTAATCAAATTAACAAAGATCAAACACAAAGAACAAATATTACAAGCAGCAAGGAAGAAACAACAAATAACACACAAAGGGATTCCCATAAGGATAACAGCTGATCTATCAATAGAAACCCTCCAGGCCAGAAGGGAATGGCAGGACGTACTGAAAGTAATGAAAGAGAATAACCTACAACCCAGATTACTGTACCCAGCAAGGATCTCATTCAGATATGAAGGAGAATTCAAAAGCTTTACAGACAAGCAAAAGCTGAGAGAATTCAGCACCACCAAACCAGCTCTTCAACAAATGCTAAAGGATCTTATCTAGACAGGAAATGCAGAAAGACTGTATAAAGGTGAACCCAAAACAACAAAGTAAATGGCAACGGGACCACACCTATCAATAATTACCTTAAATGGAAATGGGTTGAATGCCCCAACCAAAAGACAAAGATTGGCTGAATGGATACAAAAACAAGACCCCTATATATGCTGTCTACAAGAGACCCACCTCAAAACAAGAGACACATACAGACTAAAAGTGAAGGGCTGGAAGAAAGTATTTCACGCAAACGGAGACCAAAAGAAAGCAGGAGTCGCAATACTCATATCAGATAAAATAGACTTTCAAATAAAGGAGGTGAAAAGAGACAAAGAAGGACACTACATAATGATCAAAGGATCAATCCAAGAAGAAGATATAACAATTATAAATATATATGCACCCAACATAGGAGCACCGCAATATGTACGGCAAACACTAACGAGTATGAAAGAGGAAATTAATAGTAACACAATAATAGTGGGAGACTTTAATACCCCACTCACAACAATGGATAGATCAACTAAACAGAAAATTAACAAGGAAACACAAACCTTAAATGACACAATGGACCAGCTAGACCTAATTGATATCTTATAGGACATTTCACCCCAAAACAATCAACTTCACCTTTTTCTCAAGTGCACACGGAACCTTCTCCAGAATAGATCACATCCTGGGCCATAAATCTGGTCTTGGAAAATTCAAAAAAATTGAAATCCTTCCAGTCATCTTTTCTGACCACAGTGCAGTAAGATTAGATCTCAATTACAGGAAAAAAATTGTTAAAAATTCAAACATATGGAGGCTAAATAACACGCTTCTGAATAACCAACAAATCATAGAAGAAATCAAAAAAGAAATCAAAATATGTATAGAAATGAATGAAAATGAAAACACAACAACCCAAAACCTATGGGAGACTGTAAAAGCAGTGCTAAGGGGAAGGTTCATAGCATTACACGCTTACATCAAGAAACAAGAAAAAAGCCAAATAAATAACCTAACTCTACACCGAAAGCAATTAGAGAAGGAAGAAATGAAGAACCCCAGGGTTAGCAGAAGGAAAGAAATCTTAAAAATCAGGGCAGAAATAAATGCAATAGAAACTAAAGAGACCATAGCAAAAATCAACAAAGCTAAAAGCTGGTTTTTTGAAAAAATAAACAAAACTGACAAACCATTAGCAAGACTCATTAAGAAACAAAGAGAGAAGAACCAAATCAACAAAATTAGAAATGAAAATGGAGAGATCACAACAGACAACACTGAAATACAAAGGATCATAAGAGACTACTACCAGCAGCTCTATGCCAATAGAATGGACAACTTGGATGAAATGGACAAATTCTTAGAAAAGTATAACTTTCCAAAACTGAACCAGGAAGAAATAGAAGATGTTAACAGACCCATCACAAGCAAGGAAATCGAAACTGTAATCAAAAATCTTCCAGCAAACAAAAGCCCAGGACCAGATGGCTTCACAGCTGAATTCTACCAAAAATTTAGAGAAGAGCTAACACCTATCTTACTCAAACTCTTCCAGAAAATTGCAGATGAAGGTAAGCTTCCAAACTCATTCTATGAGGCCACCATCACCCTAATTCCAAAACCAGACAAAGATGCCACAAAAAAAGAAAACTACAGGCCAATATCACTGATGAACATAGATGCAAAAATCCTTAACAAAATTCTAGCGAACAGAATCCAACAACATATTAAAAAAATCATACACCATGACCAAGTGGGCTTTATCCCAGGAATGCAAGGATTCTTTAATATCCACAAATCAATCAATGTAATACACCACAGTAACAAATTGAAAGATAAAAACCGTATGATTATCTCAATAGATGCAGAGAAAGCCTTTGACAAAATTCAACACTCATTTATGATTAAACCTCTCCAGAAAGCAGGAATAGAATGAACATACCTCAACATAATAAAAGCTATATATGACAAACCCACAGCAAGTATCACCCTCAGTGGTGAAAAATTGAAAGCATTTCCCCTGAAATCAGGAACAAGACAAGGGTGCCCACTCTCACCACTACTATTCAACATAGTGTTGGAAGTTTTGGCCACAGCAATCAGAGCAGAAAAAGAAATAAAAGGGATCCAGAGAGGAAAAGAAGAAGTGAAACTCTCACTGTTTGCAGATGACATGATCCTCTACATAGAAAACCCTAAAGACTCTTCCAGAAAATTACTAGAGCTAATCAATGAATATAGTAAAGTTGCAGGATATAAAATTAACACACAGAAATCCCTTGCATTCCTATATACTAACAATGAAAAAACAGAAAGAGAAATTAAGGAAACAATACCATTCACCACTGCAACAAAAAGAATAAGATACTTAGGAGTACATCTACCTAAAGAAACAAAAGACCTATACATAGAAAGCTATAAAACACTGATGAAAGAAATCAAAGAGGACACAAACAGATGGAGAAACATACCGTGTTCATGGATTGGAAGAATCAATACTGTCAAAATGGCTATTCTACCCAGAGCAATCTATAGATTCAGTGCAATCCCTATCAAGCTACCAACGGTATTTTTCACAGAACTAGACCAAAGAATTTCACAATTTGTATGGAAATACAAAAAAACCTCGAATAGCCAAAGTAATCTTGAGAAAGAAGAATGGAACTGGAGGAATCAACCTGCCTGACTTCAGACTCTACTACAAAGCCACAGTCATCAAGACAGTATGGTAGTGGCACAAAGACAGAAATATAGATCAATGGAACAGAATAGAAAGCCCAGAGATAAATCCGCGAACCTATGGACACCTTATCTTTGACAAAGGAGGCAAGGACATACAATGGAAAAAAAGACAACCTCTTCAACAAGTGGTGCTGGGAAAACTGGTCAACCACTTGTAAAAGAATGAAACTAGAACACTTTCTAACACCATACACAAAAATAAACTCAAACTGGATTAAAGATCTAAATGTAAGACCAGAAACTATAAAACTCCTAGAGGAGAACATAGGCAAAACACTCTCTGACACAAATCACAGCAAGATCCGCTATGACCCACCTCCCAGAATATTGCAAATAAAAGCAAAACTAAACCAATGGGACCTAATGAAACTTAAAAGCTTTTGCACTACAAAGGAAACTATAAGTAAGGTGAAAAGACAGCCCTCAGATTGGGAGAAAATAATAGCAAATGAAGAAAGAGACAAAGGATTAATCTCAAAAATATACAAGCAACTCCTGCAGCTCAATTCCAGAAAAATAAAAGACCCAATCAAAACATGGGCCAAAGAACTAATCAGACATTTCTCCAAAGAAGACATACAGATGGCTAACACACACATGAAAAGATGCGCAACATCACTCATTCTCAGAGAAATGCAAATCAAAACCACAATGAGGTACCATTACACGCCAGCCAGGATGGCTGCTATCCAAAAGTCTACAAGCAATAAATGCTGGAGAGGGTGTGGAGAAAAGGGAACCCTCTTACACTGTTGGTGGCAATGCAAACTAGTACAGCCGCTATGGAAAACAGTGTGGAGAATTCTTAAAAAACTGGAAATAGAACTGCCATATGACCCAGCAATACCACTTCTGGGCATACACACTGAGGAAACCAGATCTGAAAGAGACACGTGCACCCCAATGTTCATCGCAGCACTGTTCATAATTGCCAGGACATGGAAGCAACCTAGATGCCCATCAGCAGACGAATGGATAAGGAAGCTGTGGTACATATACACCATGGAATATTACTCAGCCATTAAAAAGAATTCATTTGAATCAGTCCTAATGAGATGGATGAAACTGGAGCCCATTATATAGAGTGAAGTAAGCCAGAAAGATAAAGAACATTAAAGCATACTAACACATATATATGGAATTTAGAAAGATGGTAACGATAACCCTATATGCAAAACAGAAAAAGAGACACAGAAATACACAACAGACTTTTGAACTCTGTGGGGGAAGGTGAGGGTGGGATGTTTCAAAAGAACAGCATGTATACTATCTAAGGTGAAACAGATCACCAGCCCAGGTGGGATGCATGAGACAAGTGCTCGGGCCTGGGGCACTGGGAAGACCCAGAGGAATCGGGTGGAGAGGGAGGTGGGAGGGGGGGATCGGGATGGGGAATACGTGTAAATCCATGGCTGATTCATATCAATGTATGACAAAACCCACTGAAATGTTGTGAAGTAATTAGCCTCCAACTAATAAAAAAAAAAAAATGGAAACGAAGTAGCTACAAGTTGCCATTGAAGATAAGCAAGTGACATACTTCATACATTACAGGGCTTGGACTGGATTCCAGAAGGCAGAGTCCTGAAGCGTGTGGATGCCAATCTGCAAAGCAAAAACTTCAAAGAGCCAGTCAGCAGAGGCATGCAGAACGGAAGACGCATGCGAGGGGCGGCCCCTGGCAAGAAGCCTGGTGCAATGCAACAGAGAAACGTTGAAGCGAAAACGAAAAAGAACAAACTTAGAACTCCCCTGGAACTGGAGATAGTGGCTGTCCCAGAGAGTCACCTCAGCCTCCTCCCAAGAGACGGTCTCGGGTAGATCCTACTGTTGAAAACGAGGACAAAGTCATGAGCAGAACTGCCGACAAAGTCACGATCCCCAACAATTCAAACGGTGGCTAGGTGATGACTTGAACTTAATGACCCGGCCCAAACAAGCTCTCTCATCTTCCTTTGAAGAAGAATGTGGATTCCATGCTAGTGCGTGTCTTCCAGATCGCGACAGTCTCATGCGACTCTTGCCTCCCCATGGACTGTAGCCCACCCGCCTGAACTGTCCGTGGAATTATTCAGGCATGAACCCGGGGCTGGTTTACCATGTCATTCTCCAGTGGATCTTCCTGACCGACCGAGGGATCGAACCCGTGTCTCCTTTAGCTCCTGTAGCACTGCGGTCAGATTTTTTATGGTCTGAGTCTTGGAAGGCCGAATTAATCATCTCGGTCACCTTCTTGCCTCCAGTTAAATATTTAGCTCCTCACAAAAGCATTGAGGTCCGGTTGCTGGGCCGTCTGGGACACAGGCACATGGGACCAGGACATAGAGTTGGCGATGCCTGAGGGCAAGTCTGACGCAAGCTGGGTAGGGTAGAGAGTTGGTGGCAGTAGTCAGGGCTGGTGGGAGGAGGAGGCAGTGGCAGTAGCCAATCTCTCAACCACAGCATCGAAGCAGGACACGAAGCCTCAATTCCAGGAGGGTGAGACAGGGCCGTGCTTGTGGAGCTCCTTCTTTAGATAACAAAGTAGCTAGTAGTTGCCATCGAAGATAAGCAACTGCCATACTTCATACATTACAGTGCTTGGACTGCATTCCAGAAAGCAGAGTCCTCAAGCATGTGGGTACTAATCAGCAAAGCAAGAAGAACTTCAAAGAGCCAGTCAGCAGAGGCATGCAGAGGGGAAGACGCATGCGAGGGGCGGCCCCTGGCAAGAAGCCTGGTGCAATGCAACAGAGAAACATTGAAGCGAAAACGAAAAAGAACAAACGTAGAACTCCCCTGGAACTGGAGATGGTGGCTGCCCCTGTGAGTCACCTCAGCCTCCTCCCAAGAGACGGTCTAGGGTACATCCTACTCTTGAAAACGAGGACACAGTCACGAGCAGGACTGCCATCAAAGTCACAATCCCCGACAACTCAAACGGTGGCTAGGTGATGACTAAAACTTAATTACCCGGCCCAAACAAGCTCTCTCATCTTCCTGTCAAGAAGACTGTGGATTCCGTGCTAGTGCGTGTCTTCCAGATCGCGACAGTCTCATGCGACTCTTGCCTCCCCATGGACTGTAGCCCACCAGCCTGCACTGTCCCTGGAATTATCCAGGCATGAACCCGGGAGTGGGTTACCATGTCATTCTCCAGGGGATCTTCCTGACCTAGGGATCAAACCCGTGTGTCCAGTAGCTCCTGTAGCACTGCGGTCAGATTTTTTATGGTCTGAGTCTTGGAAGGCCAAATTAATCGTCTCGGTCACCTTCTTGCCTCCAGTTAAATATTTAGCTCCTCAAAAAAGCATTGAGGTCCGGTTGCTGGGCCGTCTGTGGACGCATGTACATGGCACCAGGACATAGAGTTGGCGATGCCTGAGGGCAAGTCTGACGCAAGCTGGGTAGGGTAGAGAGTTGGTGGCAGTAGTCAGGGCTGGTGGGAGGAGGAGGCAGTGGCAGTAGCCAATCTCTCAACCACAGCATCGAAGCAGGACACGAAGCCTCAATTCCAGGAGGGTGAGACAGGGCCGTGCTTGTGGAGCTCCTTCTTTAGATAACAAAGGAGCTAGTAGTTGCCATCGAAGATAAGCAACTGCCATACTTCATACATTACAGTGCTTGGACTGCATTCCAGAAAGCAGAGTCTTCAAGCATGTGGGTACTAATCAGCAAAGCAAGAAGAACTTCAAAGAGCCAGTCAGCAGAGGCATGCAGAGGGGAAGACGCATGCGAGGGGCGGCCCCTGGCAAGAAGCCTGGTGCAATGCAACAGAGAAACGTTGAAGCGAAAACGAAAAAGAACAAACGTAGAACTCCCCTGGAACTGGAGATGGTGGCTGCCCCTGTGAGTCACCTCAGCCTCCTCCCAAGAGACGGTCTAGGGTACATCCTACTCTTGAAAACGAGGACACAGTCACGAGCAGGACTGCCATCAAAGTCACAATCCCCGACAACTCAAACGGTGGCTAGGTGATGACTAAAACTTAATTACCCGGCCCAAACAAGCTCTCTCATCTTCCTGTCAAGAAGAATGTGGATTCCGTGCTAGTGCGTGTCTTCCAGATCGCGACAGTCTCATGCGACTCTTGCCTCCCCATGGACTGTAGCCCACCAGCCTGCACTGTCCCTGGAATTATCCAGGCATGAACCCGGGAGTGGGTTACCGTGTCATTCTCCAGTGGATCTTCCTGACCTAGGGATCAAACCCATGTCTCCTGTAGCTCCTGTAGAACTGCGGTCAGATTTTTTATGGTCTGAGTCGTAGAAGGCCAAATTAATCGTCTCGGTCACCTTCTTGCCTCCAGTTAAATATATAGCTCCTCAAAAAAGCATTGAGGTCCGGTTGCTGGGCCGTCTGCGGACGCAGGTGCATTGGGAACAGGACGTAGAGTTGGCGATGCCTGAAGGCAAGTCTGACACACAGCTGGGTGGGGTAGAGAGTTGGTGGCAGTAGTCAGGGTTGGTGGGAGGAGGCAGCGGTGGCAGTAGCCAATCTCTCATCCACAGCACCGAAGCAGGACCCGAAACCTCAATTCCTAGAGGGTGAGGCAGTGCCGTGCTTGTGGACCTCCTTTTCTAGGAAACGAAGTAGAACCTTTGTGGGGAGGAGCCAAGATGGTGCAGGAGTAGGACGGGCAGACCACTTTCTCTCCTACAAATTCATCGAAAGAATAACTGAACACAGAGAAAACTTCACTAAACAACTTCTGATCGCTAGCTTAGGTCATCAGGCGCCCAGAAAAGCAGCCCATTGTCTTTGAAAGGAGGTAGGACAAAATATAAAAGATAAAAAGTGAGACAAAAGAGCTAAGGATGGATATCCGTCCGGGAAGGGAGTCTTAGGCGGCACTGCTTGGGGTAGGGTCCGGGCCTGAGTGCCCTGAGGACTATCGGAGGGAGCTTCTGTGAGTTGCCAACCTGAACTGTGGGAGAGCAAAAGAGAGAGAGAAAACTAACCGGCCCAAACACACTGCTGGCCGTTCGCAGAACAAAGGAACCGAGAAAGTCCAGAGAAGAGCTCGCAGGCTGCGGACCGGCCCAGCCCCGCCAGAGGCAGGAGGCAGGGGGGAGGGGAAGGTCGCGGCGAGACACAGGGCGCAGGCACCCGACCGGCGCGGGTGGGGACTGGGGCTAGGGACGCGGAGGGCAGAAGGCGCACGCACCCGACTGGCGCCAGCAGAAACTGAGACTGGGTCCGCGGAAGGAAGTGGGCGCGCCACACCTGGGGAGAGTGCGCCCATCAAGCCCCTGGCTGCCTGGACCACTCTGACGGGGAAGGCACAGAGAGCAGGCACAGCTGTTTGCTCCGCGCTTTTGTGGAACACCCGAGGGCTGGAACCGCGCGCAGTGCGGGGCGCGCTCCATATGGAGCGGCTGGGAGCCTGAGCAGCGCAGACGGAGAAAGCAGCACCAGCCCCTCCCTGCAGCGCCAGCCCCTCCCCGCAGCGCCAGCCCCTCCCCGCAGCCCCAGCCCCTCCCTGCAGCGCCAGCCCCTCCCCGCACAGCGACGGAACTAGCTACCTGAATAAGAGTCCACCTCCGCCCGCCTGTGTCAGGGCAGAAATGAGGCTCTGAAGAGACTGGCAAACAGAAGCCAAATAAACAAAGGGAACCGCTTCAGAACGGACCGGTGCAACAGATTAAAATCCCTGTATAAAACACCGACTACACCGGAAGGGGCCTGTAGATATCGAGAAGTGTAAGCTGGCTCGAGGAGCTATCTGAAACTGAGCCGAGCCCACACTGACGGCAACAGCTCCAGAGAAATTCCTAGATGTATTTTTACCTTGTTTTTTAAATTTTTTATTTTTTCTTTTTTATTTTTTCTCTTTTATTTTCCTTTAAAATTCCCTATTACTCCCCCATTACTCCTTAACTTTCATTTGTATAGATTTTTACGATTTTTTTAATTAGGGAAAAAAATTTTTTTTTCTTTCTTTTTTTTTCTTTCCTTTTTCTCTTCTATTTTCTATTTTTCTCTTTCTCTTATTTCTTTTGAAGTCCTCTAGTACCCCTCTACTACTCCGTAATTTTCATTTTCAATACACTATAACCTTACAAAAAAAAAAAAAGAAAAGAGAAGCCCTATTTTTAAACCGAAATTCAGTTCCCATTTTTATTCAGGAGTGTGTTGATTATTCTCTCCCAATCTTGACTCTCTGTTTTCTACCTCAGAACACCTCTATTGCCTCCTTTCCCCTTCTCTTCCCAATCCAATTCTGTGAATCTTGGTCGGTGTCTGGGCTACGGAGAACACTCTGGGAACAGACAACTGCGTAGATCTGTCTCTCTCCTCTTGAGTCCCCCTTTTTCTCCTCCTGCTCATCTCTATCTCCCTCCTCCCTCTCCTCTTCTTCATGTAACTCTGTGAACCTCTCTGGGTGTCCCTAACGGGGGAGAATCTTTTTGCCATTAACCTAGAAGTTTTATTATCAGTGCTGTATAGTTGGGAGAAGTCCTGAGACTACAGGAAGAATAAAACTGAAATCCAGAGGCAGGAGACTTAAGCCCAAAACCTGAGAACACCAGAAAACTCCTGACTACATGGAACTTTAAGTAGTAAGTGACCGTCCAAAAGCCTCCATACCTACACTGAAACCAACCACCACCCAAGAGCCAATAAGTTTTAGAGCAAGACATACCACGCAAATTCTCCAGCAATGCAGGAACACAGCCCTGAACGTCAACATACAGGCTGCCCAAGGTCACACCTAACACATAGACCCAACTCAAAACTCATTACTGGGCACTCCATTGCTCTCCAAAGAGAAGAAATCAAGTTCCATGCCCCAGAACACTGATGCAAGCTTCCCCAACCAGGAAACCTTGACAAGCCAATTGTCTAACCCCACCCATTGGGGGTAAATCCTCCACAATAAAAAGGAACCACAGACCTCCAGAATACAGAAAGCCCACTCCAGACACAGCAATCTAAACAAGATGAAAAGGCAAAGAAATATCCAACAGGTAAAGGAACATGAAAAATGCCCACCAAGTCAAACAACAGAGGAGGAGATAGGGAATCTACCTAAAAAAGAATTTAGAATAATGATAATAAAAATGATCCAAAGTCTTGAAAACAAAATGGAGTTACAGATAAATAGCCCGGAGACAAAGATTGAAAAGATGCAAGAAATGTTTAATAAAGACCCAGAAGAAATAAAAAAGAGTCAATTAAAAATGAATAATGCAATGAATGAGATCAAAAACACTTTGGAGGGAACGAAGAGTAGAATAACAGAGGCAGAAGATAGGATAAGTGAGGTAGAAGATAAAATGATGGAAATAAATGAAGCAGAGAGGAAAAAAGAAAAAAGGATCAAAAGAAATGAGGACAACCTCAGGGACCTCTGGGACAATGTGAAACGCCCCCAACATTCGAATCATAGGAGTCCCAGAAGAAGAAGACAAAAAGAAAGGCCATGAGAAAATACTCGAGGAGATAATAGCTTAAAACTTCTCTAAAATTGGGAAGGAAATAGCCACCCAAGTCCAAGAAACCCAGAGAGTCCCAAACAGGATAAACCCAAGGCGAAACACCCCAAGACACATATTAATCAAATTAACAAAGATCAAACACAAAGAACAAATATTACAAGCAGCAAGGAAGAAACAACAAATAACACACAAAGGGATTCCCGTAAGGATAACAGCTGATCTATCAATAGAAACCCTCCAGGCCAGAAGGGAATGGCAGGACGTACTGAAAGTAATGAAAGAGAATAACCTACAACCCAGATTACTGTACCCAGCAAGGATCTCATTCAGATATGAAGGAGAATTCAAAAGCTTTACAGACAAGCAAAAGCTGAGAGAATTCAGCACCACCAAACCAGCTCTTCAACAAACGCTAAAGGATCTTATCTAGACAGGAAATGCAGAAAGACTGTATAAAGGTGAACCCAAAACAACAAAGTAAATGGCAACGGGACCACACCTATCAATAATTACCTTAAAGGGAAATGGGTTGAATGCCCCAACCAAAAGACAAAGATTGGCTGAATGGATACAAAAACAAGACCCCTATATATGCTGTCTACAAGAGACCCACCTCAAAACAAGAGACACATACAGACTAAAAGTGAAGGGCTGGAAGAAAGTATTTCACGCAAACGGAGACCAAAAGAAAGCAGGAGTCGCAATACTCATATCAGATAAAATAGACTTTCAAATAAAGGAGGTGAAAAGAGACAAAGAAGGACACTACATAATGATCAAAGGATCAATCCAAGAAGAAGATATAACAATTATAAATATATATGCACCCAACATAGGAGCACCGCAATATGTACGGCAAACACTAACGAGTATGAAAGAGGAAATTAATAGTAACACAATAATAGTGGGAGACTTTAATACCCCACTCACAACAATGGATAGATCAACTAAACAGAAAATTAACAAGGAAACACAAACCTTAAATGACACAATGGACCAGCTAGACCTAATTGATATCTTATAGGACATTTCACCCCAAAACAATCAACTTCACCTTTTTCTCAAGTGCACACGGAACCTTCTCCAGAATAGATCACATCCTGGGCCATAAATCTGGTCTTGGAAAATTCAAAAAAATTGAAATCCTTCCAGTCATCTTTTCTGACCACAGTGCAGTAAGATTAGATCTCAATTACAGGAAAAAAATTGTTAAAAATTCAAACATATGGAGGCTAAATAACACGCTTCTGAATAACCAACAAATCATAGAAGAAATCAAAAAAGAAATCAAAATATGTATAGAAATGAATGAAAATGAAAACACAACAACCCAAAACCTATGGGAGACTGTAAAAGCAGTGCTAAGGGGAAGGTTCATAGCATTACACGCTTACATCAAGAAACAAGAAAAAAGCCAAATAAATAACCTAACTCTACACCGAAAGCAATTAGAGAAGGAAGAAATGAAGAACCCCAGGGTTAGCAGAAGGAAAGAAATCTTAAAAATCAGGGCAGAAATAAATGCAATAGAAACTAAAGAGACCATAGCAAAAATCAACAAAGCTAAAAGCTGGTTTTTTGAAAAAATAAACAAAACTGACAAACCATTAGCAAGACTCATTAAGAAACAAAGAGAGAAGAACCAAATCAACAAAATTAGAAATGAAAATGGAGAGATCACAACAGACAACACTGAAATACAAAGGATCATAAGAGACTACTACCAGCAGCTCTATGCCAATAGAATGGACAACTTGGATGAAATGGACAAATTCTTAGAAAAGTATAACTTTCCAAAACTGAACCAGGAAGAAATAGAAGATGTTAACAGACCCATCACAAGCAAGGAAATCGAAACTGTAATCAAAAATCTTCCAGCAAACAAAAGCCCAGGACCAGATGGCTTCACAGCTGAATTCTACCAAAAATTTAGAGAAGAGCTAACACCTATCTTACTCAAACTCTTCCAGAAAATTGCAGATGAAGGTAAGCTTCCAAACTCATTCTATGAGGCCACCATCACCCTAATTCCAAAACCAGACAAAGATGCCACAAAAAAAGAAAACTACAGGCCAATATCACTGATGAACATAGATGCAAAAATCCTTAACAAAATTCTAGCAAACAGAATCCAACAACATATTAAAAAAATCATACACCATGACCAAGTGGGCTTTATCCCAGGAATGCAAGGATTCTTTAATATCCACAAATCAATCAATGTAATACACCACAGTAACAAATTGAAAGATAAAAACCGTATGATTATCTCAATAGATGCAGAGAAAGCCTTTGACAAAATTCAACACTCATTTATGATTAAACCTCTCCAGAAAGCAGGAATAGAATGAACATACCTCAACATAATAAAAGCTATATATGACAAACCCACAGCAAGTATCACCCTCAGTGGTGAAAAATTGAAAGCATTTCCCCTGAAATCAGGAACAAGACAAGGGTGCCCACTCTCACCACTACTATTCAACATAGTGTTGGAAGTTTTGGCCACAGCAATCAGAGCAGAAAAAGAAATAAAAGGGATCCAGAGAGGAAAAGAAGAAGTGAAACTCTCACTGTTTGCAGATGACATGATCCTCTACATAGAAAACCCTAAAGACTCTTCCAGAAAATTACTAGAGCTAATCAATGAATATAGTAAAGTTGCAGGATATAAAATTAACACACAGAAATCCCTTGCATTCCTATATACTAACAATGAAAAAACAGAAAGAGAAATTAAGGAAACAATACCATTCACCACTGCAACAAAAAGAATAAGATACTTAGGAGTACATCTACCTAAAGAAACAAAAGACCTATACATAGAAAGCTATAAAACACTGATGAAAGAAATCAAAGAGGACACAAACAGATGGAGAAACATACCGTGTTCATGGATTGGAAGAATCAATACTGTCAAAATGGCTATTCTACCCAGAGCAATCTATAGATTCAGTGCAATCCCTATCAAGCTACCAACGGTATTTTTCACAGAACTAGACCAAAGAATTTCACAATTTGTATGGAAATACAAAAAAACCTCGAATAGCCAAAGTAATCTTGAGAAAGAAGAATGGAACTGGAGGAATCAACCTGCCTGACTTCAGACTCTACTACAAAGCCACAGTCATCAAGACAGTATGGTAGTGGCACAAAGACAGAAATATAGATCAATGGAACAGAATAGAAAGCCCAGAGATAAATCCGCGAACCTATGGACACCTTATCTTTGACAAAGGAGGCAAGGACATACAATGGAAAAAAAGACAACCTCTTCAACAAGTGGTGCTGGGAAAACTGGTCAACCACTTGTAAAAGAATGAAACTAGAACACTTTCTAACACCATACACAAAAATAAACTCAAACTGGATTAAAGATCTAAATGTAAGACCAGAAACTATAAAACTCCTAGAGGAGAACATAGGCAAAACACTCTCTGACACAAATCACAGCAAGATCCGCTATGACCCACCTCCCAGAATATTGCAAATAAAAGCAAAACTAAACCAATGGGACCTAATGAAACTTAAAAGCTTTTGCACTACAAAGGAAACTATAAGTAAGGTGAAAAGACAGCCCTCAGATTGGGAGAAAATAATAGCAAATGAAGAAAGAGACAAAGGATTAATCTCAAAAATATACAAGCAACTCCTGCAGCTCAATTCCAGAAAAATAAAAGACCCAATCAAAACATGGGCCAAAGAACTAATCAGACATTTCTCCAAAGAAGACATACAGATGGCTAACACACACATGAAAAGATGCTCAACATCACTCATTCTCAGAGAAATGCAAATCAAAACCACAATGAGGTACCATTACACGCCAGCCAGGATGGCTGCTATCCAAAAGTCTACAAGCAATAAATGCTGGAGAGGGTGTGGAGAAAAGGGAACCCTCTTACACTGTTGGTGGCAATGCAAACTAGTACAGCCGCTATGGAAAACAGTGTGGAGAATTCTTAAAAAACTGGAAATAGAACTGCCATATGACCCAGCAATACCACTTCTGGGCATACACACTGAGGAAACCAGATCTGAAAGAGACACGTGCACCCCAATGTTCATCGCAGCACTGTTCATAATTGCCAGGACATGGAAGCAACCTAGATGCCCATCAGCAGACGAATGGATAAGGAAGCTGTGGTACATATACACCATGGAATATTACTCAGCCATTAAAAAGAATTCATTTGAATCAGTCCTAATGAGATGGATGAAACTGGAGCCCATTATATAGAGTGAAGTAAGCCAGAAAGATAAAGAACATTAAAGCATACTAACACATATATATGGAATTTAGAAAGATGGTAACGATAACCCTATATGCAAAACAGAAAAAGAGACACAGAAATACACAACAGACTTTTGAACTCTGTGGGGGAAGGTGAGGGTGGGATGTTTCAAAAGAACAGCATGTATACTATCTAAGGTGAAACAGATCACCAGCCCAGGTGGGATGCATGAGACAAGTGCTCGGGCCTGGGGCACTGGGAAGACCCAGAGGAATCGGGTGGAGAGGGAGGTGGGAGGGGGGGATCAGGATGGGGAATACGTGTAAATCCATGGCTGATTCATATCAATGTATGACAAAACCCACTGAAATGTTGTGAAGTAATTAGCCTCCAACTAATAAAAAAAAAAAAAAAAGGAAACGAAGTAGCTAGAAGTTGCCATCGAAGATAAGCAAGTGCCATACTTCATACATTACAAGGCTTGGACTGGATTCCAGAAGGCAGAGTCCTGAAGCGTGTGGATGCCAATCTGCAAAGCAAAAACTTCAAAGAGCCAGTCAGCAGAGGCATGCAGAACGGAAGACGCATGCGAGGGGCGGCCCCTGGCAAGAAGCCTGGTGCAATGCAACAGAGAAACGTTGAAGCGAAAACGAAGAAGAACAAACTTAGAACTCCCCTGGAACTGGAGATAGTGGCTGTCCCAGAGAGTCACCTCAGCCTCCTCCCAAGAGACGGTCTCGGGTAGATCCTACTGTTGAAAACGAGGACAAAGTCATGAGCAGAACTGCCGACAAAGTCACGATCCCCAACAATTCAAACGGTGGCTAGGTGATGACTTGAACTTAATGACCCGGCCCAAACAAGCTCTCTCATCTTCCTTTGAAGAAGAATGTGGATTCCGTGCTAGTGCGTGTCTTCCAGATCGCGACAGTCTCATGCGACTCTTGCCTCCCCATGGACTGTAGCCCACCCGCCTGAACTGTCCGTGGAATTATTCAGGCATGAACCCGGGGCTGGTTTACCATGTCATTCTCCAGTGGATCTTCCTGACCGACCGAGGGATCGAACCCGTGTCTCCTTTAGCTCCTGTAGCACTGCGGTCAGATTTTTTATGGTCTGAGTCTTGGAAGGCCGAATTAATCATCTCGGTCACCTTCTTGCCTCCAGTTAACTATTTAGCTCCTCACAAAAGCATTGAGGTCCGGTTGCTGGGCCGTCTGGGACACAGGCACATGGGACCAGGACATAGAGTTGGCGATGCCTGAGGGCAAGTCTGACGCACAGCTGGGTGGGGTAGAGATTTGGTGGCAGTAGTCAGGGCTGGTGGGAGGAGGCGGCGGTGGCAGTAGCCAATCTCTCATCCACAGCACCGAAGCAGGACATGAAGCCTCAATTCCAAGAGTGTCAGACAATGTCGTGCTTGTGGAGCTCCTTCTTTAGGAAACGAAGTAGCCAGAAGTTGCCATCGAAGATAAGCAAGTGACATAGTTCATACATTACAGTGCTTGGACTGGATTCCAGAATGCAGAGTCCTCAAGCATGTGCATACCAATCTGCAAAGCAAGAACTTCAAAGAGACAGTCAGCAGAGGCATGCAGAGGGGAAGACACATACAAGGGGCGGCCCCTGGCAAGAAGCCTGGTGCAACGCAACAGAGAAACATTGAAGTGAAAACGAAAAAGAACAAACTTAGAACTCCCCTGGAACTGGAGATGGTGGCAGCCCCCGTGAATCACCTCAGCCTCCTCCCCAGAGAAGGTCTCGAGTAATTCCAACTGTTGAGAATGAGGAAACGTTCATGAGCAGAGGTGACATCAAAATCTCGATCCCCGAAGTACTCAAACGGTGGCTAGGTGATGACTAGAAGATAAGTACCCGGCCCAAACAAGCTCTCTCATCTTCCTGTCAAGAAGACTGTGGATTCCGTGCTAGTGCGTGTCTTCCAGATCGCGACAGTCTCATGCGACTCTTGCCTCCCCATGGACTGTAGCCCACCAGCCTGCACTGTCCCTGGAATTATCCAGGCATGAACCCGGGAGTGGGTTACCATGTCATTCTCCAGGGGATCTTCCTGACCTAGGGATCAAACCCGTGTGTCCAGTAGCTCCTGTAGCACTGCGGTCAGATTTTTTATGGTCTGAGTCTTGGAAGGCCAAATTAATCGTCTCGGTCACCTTCTTGCCTCCAGTTAAATATTTAGCTCCTCAAAAAAGCATTGAGGTCCGGTTGCTGGGCCGTCTGTGGACGCATGTACATGGCACCAGGACATAGAGTTGGCGATGCCTGAGGGCAAGTCTGACGCAAGCTGGGTAGGGTAGAGAGTTGGTGGCAGTAGTCAGGGCTGGTGGGAGGAGGAGGCAGTGGCAGTAGCCAATCTCTCAACCACAGCATCGAAGCAGGACACGAAGCCTCAATTCCAGGAGGGTGAGACAGGGCCGTGCTTGTGGAGCTCCTTCTTTAGATAACAAAGGAGCTAGTAGTTGCCATCGAAGATAAGCAACTGCCATACTTCATACATTACAGTGCTTGGACTGCATTCCAGAAAGCAGAGTCCTCAAGCATGTGGGTACTAATCAGCAAAGCAAGAAGAACTTCAAAGAGCCAGTCAGCAGAGGCATGCAGAGGGGAAGACGCATGCGAGGGGCGGCCCCTGGCAAGAAGCCTGGTGCAATGCAACAGAGAAACATTGAAGCGAAAACGAAAAAGAACAAACGTAGAACTCCCCTGGAACTGGAGATGGTGGCTGCCCCTGTGAGTCACCTCAGCCTCCTCCCAAGAGACGGTCTAGGGTACATCCTACTCTTGAAAACGAGGACACAGTCACGAGCAGGACTGCCATCAAAGTCACAATCCCCGACAACTCAAACGGTGGCTAGGTGATGACTAAAACTTAATTACCCGGCCCAAACAAGCTCTCTCATCTTCCTGTCAAGAAGAATGTGGATTCCGTGCTAGTGCGTGTCTTCCAGATCGCGACAGTCTCATGCGACTCTTGCCTCCCCATGGACTGTAGCCCACCAGCCTGCACTGTCCCTGGAATTATCCAGGCATGAACCCGGGAGTGGGTTACCGTGTCATTCTCCAGTGGATCTTCCTGACCTAGGGATCAAACCCATGTCTCCTGTAGCTCCTGTAGAACTGCGGTCAGATTTTTTATGGTCTGAGTCGTAGAAGGCCAAATTAATCGTCTCGGTCACCTTCTTGCCTCCAGTTAAATATTTAGCTCCTCAAAAAAGCATTGAGGTCAGGTTGCTGGGCCGTCTGCGGACGCAGGTGCATTGGGAACAGGACGTAGAGTTGGCGATGCCTGAAGGCAAGTCTGACACACAGCTGGGTGGGGTAGAGAGTTGGTGGCAGTAGTCAGGGTTGGTGGGAGGAGGCAGCGGTGGCAGTAGCCAATCTCTCATCCACAGCACCGAAGCAGGACCCGAAACCTCAATTCCTAGAGGGTGAGGCAGTGCCGTGCTTGTGGACCTCCTTTTCTAGGAAACGAAGTAGAACCTTTGTGGGGAGGAGCCAAGATGGTGCAGGAGTAGGACGGGCAGACCACTTTCTCTCCTACAAATTCATCGAAAGAATAACTGAACACAGAGAAAACTTCACTAAACAACTTCTGATCGCTAGCTTAGGTCATCAGGCGCCCAGAAAAGCAGCCCATTGTCTTCAAAAGGAGGTAGGACAAAATATAAAAGATAAAAAGTGAGACAAAAGAGCTAAGGATGGATATCCGTCCGGGAAGGGAGTCTTAGGCGGCACTGCTTGGGATAGGGTCCGGGCCTGAGTGCCCTGAGGACTATCGGAGGGAGCTTCTGTGAGTTGCCAACCTGAACTGTGGGAGAGCAAAAGAGAGAGAGAAAACTAACCGGCCCAAACACACTGCTGGCCGTTCGCAGAACAAAGGAACCGAGAAAGTCCAGAGAAGAGCTCGCAGGCTGCGGACCGGCCCAGCCCCGCCAGAGGCAGGAGGCGGGGGGAGGGGAAGGTCGCGGCGAGACACAGGGCGCAGGCACCTGACCGGCGCGAGTGGGGACTGGGGCTAGGGACGCGGAGGGCAGAAGGCGCACGCACCCGACTGGCGCCAGCAGAAACTGAGACTGGGTCCGCGGAAGGAAGTGGGCGCGCCACACCTGGGGAGAGTGCGCCCATCAAGCCCCTGGCTGCCTGGACCGCTCTGACGGGGAAGGCACAGAGAGCAGGCACAGCTGTTTGCTCCGCGCTTTTGTGGAACACCCGAGGGCTGGAACCGCGCGCAGTGCGGGGCGCGCTCCATATGGAGCGGCTGGGAGCCTGAGCAGCGCAGACGGAGAAAGCAGCACCAGCCCCTCCCTGCAGCGCCAGCCCCTCCCCGCAGCGCCAGCCCCTCCCTGCAGCGCCAGCCCCTCCCCGCACAGCGACGGAACTAGCTACCTGAATAAGAGTCCACCTCCGCCCGCCTGTGTCAGGGCAGAAATGAGGCTCTGAAGAGACTGGCAAACAGAAGCCAAATAAACAAAGGGAACCGCTTCAGAACGGACCGGTGCAACAGATTAAAATCCCTGTATAAAACACCGACTACACCGGAAGGGGCCTGTAGATATCGAGAAGTGTAAGCTGGCTCGAGGAGCTATCTGAAACTGAGCCGAACCCACACTGATGGCAACACCTCCAGAGAAATTCCTAGATGTATTTTTACCTTGTTTTTTAAATTTTTTATTTTTTCTTTTTTATTTTTTCTCTTTTATTTTCCTTTAAAATTCCCTATTACTCCCCCATTACTCCTTAACTTTCATTTGTATAGATTTTTACGATTTTTTTAATTAGGGAAAAAAATTTTTTTTTCTTTCTTTTTTTTTCTTTCCTTTTTCTCTTCTATTTTCTATTTTTCTCTTTCTCTTATTTCTTTTGAAGTCCTCTAGTACCCCTCTACTACTCCGTAATTTTCATTTTCAATACACTATAACCTTACAAAAAAAAAAAAAGAAAAGAGAAGCCCTATTTTTAAACCGAAATTCAGTTCCCATTTTTATTCAGGAGTGTGTTGATTATTCTCTCCCAATCTTGACTCTCTGTTTTCTACCTCAGAACACCTCTATTGCCTCCTTTCCCCTTCTCTTCCCAATCCAATTCTGTGAATCTTGGTCGGTGTCTGGGCTACGGAGAACACTCTGGGAACAGACAACTGCGTAGATCTGTCTCTCTCCTCTTGAGTCCCCCTTTTTCTCCTCCTGCTCATCTCTATCTCCCTCCTCCCTCTCCTCTTCTTCATGTAACTCTGTGAACCTCTCTGGGTGTCCCTAACGGGGGAGAATCTTTTTGCCATTAACCTAGAAGTTTTATTATCAGTGCTGTATAGTTGGGAGAAGTCCTGAGACTACAGGAAGAATAAAACTGAAATCCAGAGGCAGGAGACTTAAGCCCAAAACCTGAGAACACCAGAAAACTCCTGACTACATGGAACTTTAAGTAGTAAGTGACCGTCCAAAAGCCTCCATACCTACACTGAAACCAACCACCACCCAAGAGCCAATAAGTTTTAGAGCAAGACATACCACGCAAATTCTCCAGCAATGCAGGAACACAGCCCTGAACGTCAACATACAGGCTGCCCAAGGTCACACCTAACACATAGACCCAACTCAAAACTCATTACTGGGCACTCCATTGCTCTCCAAAGAGAAGAAATCAAGTTCCATGCCCCAGAACACTGATGCAAGCTTCCCCAACCAGGAAACCTTGACAAGCCAATTGTCTAACCCCACCCATTGGGGGTAAATCCTCCACAATAAAAAGGAACCACAGACCTCCAGAATACAGAAAGCCCACTCCAGACACAGCAATCTAAACAAGATGAAAAGGCAAAGAAATATCCAACAGGTAAAGGAACATGAAAAATGCCCACCAAGTCAAACAACAGAGGAGGAGATAGGGAATCTACCTAAAAAAGAATTTAGAATAATGATAATAAAAATGATCCAAAGTCTTGAAAACAAAATGGAGTTACAGATAAATAGCCCGGAGACAAAGATTGAAAAGATGCAAGAAATGTTTAATAAAGACCCAGAAGAAATAAAAAAGAGTCAATTAAAAATGAATAATGCAATGAATGAGATCAAAAACACTTTGGAGGGAACGAAGAGTAGAATAACAGAGGCAGAAGATAGGATAAGTGAGGTAGAAGATAAAATGATGGAAATAAATGAAGCAGAGAGGAAAAAAGAAAAAAGGATCAAAAGAAATGAGGACAACCTCAGGGACCTCTGGGACAATGTGAAACGCCCCCAACATTCGAATCATAGGAGTCCCAGAAGAAGAAGACAAAAAGAAAGGCCATGAGAAAATACTCGAGGAGATAATAGCTTAAAACTTCTCTAAAATTGGGAAGGAAATAGCCACCCAAGTCCAAGAAACCCAGAGAGTCCCAAACAGGATAAACCCAAGGCGAAACACCCCAAGACACATATTAATCAAATTAACAAAGATCAAACACAAAGAACAAATATTACAAGCAGCAAGGAAGAAACAACAAATAACACACAAAGGGATTCCCGTAAGGATAACAGCTGATCTATCAATAGAAACCCTCCAGGCCAGAAGGGAATGGCAGGACGTACTGAAAGTAATGAAAGAGAATAACCTACAACCCAGATTACTGTACCCAGCAAGGATCTCATTCAGATATGAAGGAGAATTCAAAAGCTTTACAGACAAGCAAAAGCTGAGAGAATTCAGCACCACCAAACCAGCTCTTCAACAAACGCTAAAGGATCTTATCTAGACAGGAAATGCAGAAAGACTGTATAAAGGTGAACCCAAAACAACAAAGTAAATGGCAACGGGACCACACCTATCAATAATTACCTTAAAGGGAAATGGGTTGAATGCCCCAACCAAAAGACAAAGAGTGGCTGAATGGATACAAAAACAAGACCCCTATATATGCTGTCTACAAGAGACCCACCTCAAAACAAGAGACACATACAGACTAAAAGTGAAGGGCTGGAAGAAAGTATTTCACGCAAACGGAGACCAAAAGAAAGCAGGAGTCGCAATACTCATATCAGATAAAATAGACTTTCAAATAAAGGAGGTGAAAAGAGACAAAGAAGGACACTACATAATGATCAAAGGATCAATCCAAGAAGAAGATATAACAATTATAAATATATATGCACCCAACATAGGAGCACCGCAATATGTACGGCAAACACTAACGAGTATGAAAGAGGAAATTAATAGTAACACAATAATAGTGGGAGACTTTAATACCCCACTCACAACAATGGATAGATCAACTAAACAGAAAATTAACAAGGAAACACAAACCTTAAATGACACAATGGACCAGCTAGACCTAATTGATATCTTATAGGACATTTCACCCCAAAACAATCAACTTCACCTTTTTCTCAAGTGCACACGGAACCTTCTCCAGAATAGATCACATCCTGGGCCATAAATCTGGTCTTGGAAAATTCAAAAAAATTGAAATCCTTCCAGTCATCTTTTCTGACCACAGTGCAGTAAGATTAGATCTCAATTACAGGAAAAAAATTGTTAAAAATTCAAACATATGGAGGCTAAATAACACGCTTCTGAATAACCAACAAATCATAGAAGAAATCAAAAAAGAAATCAAAATATGTATAGAAATGAATGAAAATGAAAACACAACAACCCAAAACCTATGGGAGACTGTAAAAGCAGTGCTAAGGGGAAGGTTCATAGCATTACACGCTTACATCAAGAAACAAGAAAAAAGCCAAATAAATAACCTAACTCTACACCGAAAGCAATTAGAGAAGGAAGAAATGAAGAACCCCAGGGTTAGCAGAAGGAAAGAAATCTTAAAAATCAGGGCAGAAATAAATGCAATAGAAACTAAAGAGACCATAGCAAAAATCAACAAAGCTAAAAGCTGGTTTTTTGAAAAAATAAACAAAACTGACAAACCATTAGCAAGACTCATTAAGAAACAAAGAGAGAAGAACCAAATCAACAAAATTAGAAATGAAAATGGAGAGATCACAACAGACAACACTGAAATACAAAGGATCATAAGAGACTACTACCAGCAGCTCTATGCCAATAGAATGGACAACTTGGATGAAATGGACAAATTCTTAGAAAAGTATAACTTTCCAAAACTGAACCAGGAAGAAATAGAAGATGTTAACAGACCCATCACAAGCAAGGAAATCGAAACTGTAATCAAAAATCTTCCAGCAAACAAAAGCCCAGGACCAGATGGCTTCACAGCTGAATTCTACCAAAAATTTAGAGAAGAGCTAACACCTATCTTACTCAAACTCTTCCAGAAAATTGCAGATGAAGGTAAGCTTCCAAACTCATTCTATGAGGCCACCATCACCCTAATTCCAAAACCAGACAAAGATGCCACAAAAAAAGAAAACTACAGGCCAATATCACTGATGAACATAGATGCAAAAATCCTTAACAAAATTCTAGCAAACAGAATCCAACAACATATTAAAAAAATCATACACCATGACCAAGTGGGCTTTATCCCAGGAATGCAAGGATTCTTTAATATCCACAAATCAATCAATGTAATACACCACAGTAACAAATTGAAAGATAAAAACCGTATGATTATCTCAATAGATGCAGAGAAAGCCTTTGACAAAATTCAACACTCATTTATGATTAAACCTCTCCAGAAAGCAGGAATAGAATGAACATACCTCAACATAATAAAAGCTATATATGACAAACCCACAGCAAGTATCACCCTCAGTGGTGAAAAATTGAAAGCATTTCCCCTGAAATCAGGAACAAGACAAGGGTGCCCACTCTCACCACTACTATTCAACATAGTGTTGGAAGTTTTGGCCACAGCAATCAGAGCAGAAAAAGAAATAAAAGGGATCCAGAGAGGAAAAGAAGAAGTGAAACTCTCACTGTTTGCAGATGACATGATCCTCTACATAGAAAACCCTAAAGACTCTTCCAGAAAATTACTAGAGCTAATCAATGAATATAGTAAAGTTGCAGGATATAAAATTAACACACAGAAATCCCTTGCATTCCTATATACTAACAATGAAAAAACAGAAAGAGAAATTAAGGAAACAATACCATTCACCACTGCAACAAAAAGAATAAGATACTTAGGAGTACATCTACCTAAAGAAACAAAAGACCTATACATAGAAAGCTATAAAACACTGATGAAAGAAATCAAAGAGGACACAAACAGATGGAGAAACATACCGTGTTCATGGATTGGAAGAATCAATACTGTCAAAATGGCTATTCTACCCAGAGCAATCTATAGATTCAGTGCAATCCCTATCAAGCTACCAACGGTATTTTTCACAGAACTAGACCAAAGAATTTCACAATTTGTATGGAAATACAAAAAAACCTCGAATAGCCAAAGTAATCTTGAGAAAGAAGAATGGAACTGGAGGAATCAACCTGCCTGACTTCAGACTCTACTACAAAGCCACAGTCATCAAGACAGTATGGTAGTGGCACAAAGACAGAAATATAGATCAATGGAACAGAATAGAAAGCCCAGAGATAAATCCGCGAACCTATGGACACCTTATCTTTGACAAAGGAGGCAAGGACATACAATGGAAAAAAAGACAACCTCTTCAACAAGTGGTGCTGGGAAAACTGGTCAACCACTTGTAAAAGAATGAAACTAGAACACTTTCTAACACCATACACAAAAATAAACTCAAACTGGATTAAAGATCTAAATGTAAGACCAGAAACTATAAAACTCCTAGAGGAGAACATAGGCAAAACACTCTCTGACACAAATCACAGCAAGATCCGCTATGACCCACCTCCCAGAATATTGCAAATAAAAGCAAAACTAAACCAATGGGACCTAATGAAACTTAAAAGCTTTTGCACTACAAAGGAAACTATAAGTAAGGTGAAAAGACAGCCCTCAGATTGGGAGAAAATAATAGCAAATGAAGAAAGAGACAAAGGATTAATCTCAAAAATATACAAGCAACTCCTGCAGCTCAATTCCAGAAAAATAAAAGACCCAATCAAAACATGGGCCAAAGAACTAATCAGACATTTCTCCAAAGAAGACATACAGATGGCTAACACACACATGAAAAGATGCTCAACATCACTCATTCTCAGAGAAATGCAAATCAAAACCACAATGAGGTACCATTACACGCCAGCCAGGATGGCTGCTATCCAAAAGTCTACAAGCAATAAATGCTGGAGAGGGTGTGGAGAAAAGGGAACCCTCTTACACTGTTGGTGGCAATGCAAACTAGTACAGCCGCTATGGAAAACAGTGTGGAGAATTCTTAAAAAACTGGAAATAGAACTGCCATATGACCCAGCAATACCACTTCTGGGCATACACACTGAGGAAACCAGATCTGAAAGAGACACGTGCACCCCAATGTTCATCGCAGCACTGTTCATAATTGCCAGGACATGGAAGCAACCTAGATGCCCATCAGCAGACGAATGGATAAGGAAGCTGTGGTACATATACACCATGGAATATTACTCAGCCATTAAAAAGAATTCATTTGAATCAGTCCTAATGAGATGGATGAAACTGGAGCCCATTATATAGAGTGAAGTAAGCCAGAAAGATAAAGAACATTAAAGCATACTAACACATATATATGGAATTTAGAAAGATGGTAACGATAACCCTATATGCAAAACAGAAAAAGAGACACAGAAATACACAACAGACTTTTGAACTCTGTGGGGGAAGGTGAGGGTGGGATGTTTCAAAAGAACAGCATGTATACTATCTAAGGTGAAACAGATCACCAGCCCAGGTGGGATGCATGAGACAAGTGCTCGGGCCTGGGGCACTGGGAAGACCCAGAGGAATCGGGTGGAGAGGGAGGTGGGAGGGGGGGATCAGGATGGGGAATACGTGTAAATCCATGGCTGATTCATATCAATGTATGACAAAACCCACTGAAATGTTGTGAAGTAATTAGCCTCCAACTAATAAAAAAAAAAAAAAAAGGAAACGAAGTAGCTAGAAGTTGCCATCGAAGATAAGCAAGTGCCATACTTCATACATTACAAGGCTTGGACTGGATTCCAGAAGGCAGAGTCCTGAAGCGTGTGGATGCCAATCTGCAAAGCAAAAACTTCAAAGAGCCAGTCAGCAGAGGCATGCAGAACGGAAGACGCATGCGAGGGGCGGCCCCTGGCAAGAAGCCTGGTGCAATGCAACAGAGAAACGTTGAAGCGAAAACGAAGAAGAACAAACTTAGAACTCCCCTGGAACTGGAGATAGTGGCTGTCCCAGAGAGTCACCTCAGCCTCCTCCCAAGAGACGGTCTCGGGTAGATCCTACTGTTGAAAACGAGGACAAAGTCATGAGCAGAACTGCCGACAAAGTCACGATCCCCAACAATTCAAACGGTGGCTAGGTGATGACTTGAACTTAATGACCCGGCCCAAACAAGCTCTCTCATCTTCCTTTGAAGAAGAATGTGGATTCCGTGCTAGTGCGTGTCTTCCAGATCACGACAGTCTCATGCGACTCTTGCCTCCCCATGGACTGTAGCCCACCCGCCTGAACTGTCCGTGGAATTATTCAGGCATGAACCCGGGGCTGGTTTACCATGTCATTCTCCAGTGGATCTTCCTGACCGACCGAGGGATCGAACCCGTGTCTCCTTTAGCTCCTGTAGCACTGCGGTCAGATTTTTTATGGTCTGAGTCTTGGAAGGCCGAATTAATCATCTCGGTCACCTTCTTGCCTCCAGTTAAATATTTAGCTCCTCACAAAAGCATTGAGGTCCGGTTGCTGGGCCGTCTGGGACACAGGCACATGGGACCAGGACATAGAGTTGGCGATGCCTGAGGGCAAGTCTGACGCACAGCTGGGTGGGGTAGAGATTTGGTGGCAGTAGTCAGGGCTGGTGGGAGGAGGCGGCGGTGGCAGTAGCCAATCTCTCATCCACAGCACCGAAGCAGGACATGAAGCCTCAATTCCAAGAGTGTCAGACAATGTCGTGCTTGTGGAGCTCCTTCTTTAGGAAACGAAGTAGCCAGAAGTTGCCATCGAAGATAAGCAAGTGACATAGTTCATACATTACAGTGCTTGGACTGGATTCCAGAATGCAGAGTCCTCAAGCATGTGCATACCAATCTGCAAAGCAAGAACTTCAAAGAGACAGTCAGCAGAGGCATGCAGAGGGGAAGACACATACAAGGGGCGGCCCCTGGCAAGAAGCCTGGTGCAACGCAACAGAGAAACATTGAAGTGAAAATGAAAAAGAACAAACTTAGAACTCCCCTGGAACTGGAGATGGTGGCAGCCCCCGTGAGTCACCTCAGCCTCCTCCCCAGAGAAGGTCTCGAGTAATTCCAACTGTTGAAAATGAGGAAACGTTCATGAGCAGAGGTGACATCAAAATCTCGATCCCCGAAGTACTCAAACGGTGGCTAGGTGATGACTAGAAGATAAGTACCCGGCCCAAACAAGCTCTCTCATCTTCCTGTCAAGAAGACTGTGGATTCCGTGCTAGTGCGTGTCTTCCAGATCGCGACAGTCTCATGCGACTCTTGCCTCCCCATGGACTGTAGCCCACCAGCCTGCACTGTCCCTGGAATTATCCAGGCATGAACCCGGGAGTGGGTTACCATGTCATTCTCCAGGGGATCTTCCTGACCTAGGGATCAAACCCGTGTGTCCAGTAGCTCCTGTAGCACTGCGGTCAGATTTTTTATGGTCTGAGTCTTGGAAGGCCAAATTAATCGTCTCGGTCACCTTCTTGCCTCCAGTTAAATATTTAGCTCCTCAAAAAAGCATTGAGGTCCGGTTGCTGGGCCGTCTGTGGACGCATGTACATGGCACCAGGACATAGAGTTGGCGATGCCTGAGGGCAAGTCTGACGCAAGCTGGGTAGGGTAGAGAGTTGGTGGCAGTAGTCAGGGCTGGTGGGAGGAGGAGGCAGTGGCAGTAGCCAATCTCTCAACCACAGCATCGAAGCAGGACACGAAGCCTCAATTCCAGGAGGGTGAGACAGGGCCGTGCTTGTGGAGCTCCTTCTTTAGATAACAAAGGAGCTAGTAGTTGCCATCGAAGATAAGCAACTGCCATACTTCATACATTACAGTGCTTGGACTGCATTCCAGAAAGCAGAGTCCTCAAGCATGTGGGTACTAATCAGCAAAGCAAGAAGAACTTCAAAGAGCCAGTCAGCAGAGGCATGCAGAGGGGAAGACGCATGCGAGGGGCGGCCCCTGGCAAGAAGCCTGGTGCAATGCAACAGAGAAACGTTGAAGCGAAAACGAAAAAGAACAAACGTAGAACTCCCCTGGAACTGGAGATGGTGGCTGCCCCTGTGAGTCACCTCAGCCTCCTCCCAAGAGACGGTCTAGGGTACATCCTACTCTTGAAAACGAGGACACAGTCACGAGCAGGACTGCCATCAAAGTCACAATCCCCGACAACTCAAACGGTGGCTAGGTGATGACTAAAACTTAATTACCCGGCCCAAACAAGCTCTCTCATCTTCCTGTCAAGAAGAATGTGGATTCCGTGCTAGTGCGTGTCTTCCAGATCGCGACAGTCTCATGCGACTCTTGCCTCCCCATGGACTGTAGCCCACCAGCCTGCACTGTCCCTGGAATTATCCAGGCATGAACCCGGGAGTGGGTTACCGTGTCATTCTCCAGTGGATCTTCCTGACCTAGGGATCAAACCCATGTCTCCTGTAGCTCCTGTAGAACTGCGGTCAGATTTTTTATGGTCTGAGTCGTAGAAGGCCAAATTAATCGTCTCGGTCACCTTCTTGCCTCCAGTTAAATATTTAGCTCCTCAAAAAAGCATTGAGGTCAGGTTGCTGGGCCGTCTGCGGACGCAGGTGCATTGGGAACAGGACGTAGAGTTGGCGATGCCTGAAGGCAAGTCTGACACACAGCTGGGTGGGGTAGAGAGTTGGTGGCAGTAGTCAGGGTTGGTGGGAGGAGGCAGCGGTGGCAGTAGCCAATCTCTCATCCACAGCACCGAAGCAGGACCCGAAACCTCAATTCCTAGAGGGTGAGGCAGTGCCGTGCTTGTGGACCTCCTTTTCTAGGAAACGAAGTAGAACCTTTGTGGGGAGGAGCCAAGATGGTGCAGGAGTAGGACGGGCAGACCACTTTCTCTCCTACAAATTCATCGAAAGAATAACTGAACACAGAGAAAACTTCACTAAACAACTTCTGATCGCTAGCTTAGGTCATCAGGCGCCCAGAAAAGCAGCCCATTGTCTTCAAAAGGAGGTAGGACAAAATATAAAAGATAAAAAGTGAGACAAAAGAGCTAAGGATGGATATCCGTCCGGGAAGGGAGTCTTAGGCGGCACTGCTTGGGGTAGGGTCCGGGCCTGAGTGCCCTGAGGACTATCGGAGGGAGCTTCTGTGAGTTGCCAACCTGAACTGTGGGAGAGCAAAAGAGAGAGAGAAAACTAACCGGCCCAAACACACTGCTGGCCGTTCGCAGAACAAAGGAACCGAGAAAGTCCAGAGAAGAGCTCGCAGGCTGCGGACCGGCCCAGCCCCGCCAGAGGCAGGAGGCAGGGGGGAGGGGAAGGTCGCGGCGAGACACAGGGCGCAGGCACCTGACCGGCGCGGGTGGGGACTGGGGCTAGGGACGCGGAGGGCAGAAGGCGCACGCACCCGACTGGCGCCAGCAGAAACTGAGACTGGGTCCGCGGAAGGAAGTGGGCGCGCCACACCTGGGGAGAGTGCGCCCATCAAGCCCCTGGCTGCCTGGACCGCTCTGACGGGGAAGGCACAGAGAGCAGGCACAGCTGTTTGCTCCGCGCTTTTGTGGAACACCCGAGGGCTGGAACCGCGCGCAGTGCGGGGCGCGCTCCATATGGAGCGGCTGGGAGCCTGAGCAGCGCAGACGGAGAAAGCAGCACCAGCCCCTCCCTGCAGCGCCAGCCCCTCCCCGCAGCGCCAGCCCCTCCCTGCAGCGCCAGCCCCTCCCCGCACAGCGACGGAACTAGCTACCTGAATAAGAGTCCACCTCCGCCCGCCTGTGTCAGGGCAGAAATGAGGCTCTGAAGAGACTGGCAAACAGAAGCCAAATAAACAAAGGGAACCGCTTCAGAACGGACCGGTGCAACAGATTAAAATCCCTGTATAAAACACCGACTACACCGGAAGGGGCCTGTAGATATCGAGAAGTGTAAGCTGGCTCGAGGAGCTATCTGAAACTGAGCCGAACCCACACTGATGGCAACACCTCCAGAGAAATTCCTAGATGTATTTTTACCTTGTTTTTTAAATTTTTTATTTTTTCTTTTTTATTTTTTCTCTTTTATTTTCCTTTAAAATTCCCTATTACTCCCCCATTACTCCTTAACTTTCATTTGTATAGATTTTTACGATTTTTTTAATTAGGGAAAAAAATTTTTTTTTCTTTCTTTTTTTTTCTTTCCTTTTTCTCTTCTATTTTCTATTTTTCTCTTTCTCTTATTTCTTTTGAAGTCCTCTAGTACCCCTCTACTACTCCGTAATTTTCATTTTCAATACACTATAACCTTACAAAAAAAAAAAAGAAAAGAGAAGCCCTATTTTTAAACCGAAATTCAGTTCCCATTTTTATTCAGGAGTGTGTTGATTATTCTCTCCCAATCTTGACTCTCTGTTTTCTACCTCAGAACACCTCTATTGCCTCCTTTCCCCTTCTCTTCCCAATCCAATTCTGTGAATCTTGGTCGGTGTCTGGGCTACGGAGAACACTCTGGGAACAGACAACTGCGTAGATCTGTCTCTCTCCTCTTGAGTCCCCCTTTTTCTCCTCCTGCTCATCTCTATCTCCCTCCTCCCTCTCCTCTTCTTCATGTAACTCTGTGAACCTCTCTGGGTGTCCCTAACGGGGGAGAATCTTTTTGCCATTAACCTAGAAGTTTTATTATCAGTGCTGTATAGTTGGGAGAAGTCCTGAGACTACAGGAAGAATAAAACTGAAATCCAGAGGCAGGAGACTTAAGCCCAAAACCTGAGAACACCAGAAAACTCCTGACTACATGGAACTTTAAGTAGTAAGTGACCGTCCAAAAGCCTCCATACCTACACTGAAACCAACCACCACCCAAGAGCCAATAAGTTTTAGAGCAAGACATACCACGCAAATTCTCCAGCAATGCAGGAACACAGCCCTGAACGTCAACATACAGGCTGCCCAAGGTCACACCTAACACATAGACCCAACTCAAAACTCATTACTGGGCACTCCATTGCTCTCCAAAGAGAAGAAATCAAGTTCCATGCCCCAGAACACTGATGCAAGCTTCCCCAACCAGGAAACCTTGACAAGCCAATTGTCTAACCCCACCCATTGGGGGTAAATCCTCCACAATAAAAAGGAACCACAGACCTCCAGAATACAGAAAGCCCACTCCAGACACAGCAATCTAAACAAGATGAAAAGGCAAAGAAATATCCAACAGGTAAAGGAACATGAAAAATGCCCACCAAGTCAAACAACAGAGGAGGAGATAGGGAATCTACCTAAAAAAGAATTTAGAATAATGATAATAAAAATGATCCAAAGTCTTGAAAACAAAATGGAGTTACAGATAAATAGCCCGGAGACAAAGATTGAAAAGATGCAAGAAATGTTTAATAAAGACCCAGAAGAAATAAAAAAGAGTCAATTAAAAATGAATAATGCAATGAATGAGATCAAAAACACTTTGGAGGGAACGAAGAGTAGAATAACAGAGGCAGAAGATAGGATAAGTGAGGTAGAAGATAAAATGATGGAAATAAATGAAGCAGAGAGGAAAAAAGAAAAAAGGATCAAAAGAAATGAGGACAACCTCAGGGACCTCTGGGACAATGTGAAACGCCCCCAACATTCGAATCATAGGAGTCCCAGAAGAAGAAGACAAAAAGAAAGGCCATGAGAAAATACTCGAGGAGATAATAGCTTAAAACTTCTCTAAAATTGGGAAGGAAATAGCCACCCAAGTCCAAGAAACCCAGAGAGTCCCAAACAGGATAAACCCAAGGCGAAACACCCCAAGACACATATTAATCAAATTAACAAAGATCAAACACAAAGAACAAATATTACAAGCAGCAAGGAAGAAACAACAAATAACACACAAAGGGATTCCCGTAAGGATAACAGCTGATCTATCAATAGAAACCCTCCAGGCCAGAAGGGAATGGCAGGACGTACTGAAAGTAATGAAAGAGAATAACCTACAACCCAGATTACTGTACCCAGCAAGGATCTCATTCAGATATGAAGGAGAATTCAAAAGCTTTACAGACAAGCAAAAGCTGAGAGAATTCAGCACCACCAAACCAGCTCTTCAACAAACGCTAAAGGATCTTATCTAGACAGGAAATGCAGAAAGACTGTATAAAGGTGAACCCAAAACAACAAAGTAAATGGCAACGGGACCACACCTATCAATAATTACCTTAAAGGGAAATGGGTTGAATGCCCCAACCAAAAGACAAAGATTGGCTGAATGGATACAAAAACAAGACCCCTATATATGCTGTCTACAAGAGACCCACCTCAAAACAAGAGACACATACAGACTAAAAGTGAAGGGCTGGAAGAAAGTATTTCACGCAAACGGAGACCAAAAGAAAGCAGGAGTCGCAATACTCATATCAGATAAAATAGACTTTCAAATAAAGGAGGTGAAAAGAGACAAAGAAGGACACTACATAATGATCAAAGGATCAATCCAAGAAGAAGATATAACAATTATAAATATATATGCACCCAACATAGGAGCACCGCAATATGTACGGCAAACACTAACGAGTATGAAAGAGGAAATTAATAGTAACACAATAATAGTGGGAGACTTTAATACCCCACTCACAACAATGGATAGATCAACTAAACAGAAAATTAACAAGGAAACACAAACCTTAAATGACACAATGGACCAGCTAGACCTAATTGATATCTTATAGGACATTTCACCCCAAAACAATCAACTTCACCTTTTTCTCAAGTGCACACGGAACCTTCTCCAGAATAGATCACATCCTGGGCCATAAATCTGGTCTTGGAAAATTCAAAAAAATTGAAATCCTTCCAGTCATCTTTTCTGATCACAGTGCAGTAAGATTAGATCTCAATTACAGGAAAAAAATTGTTAAAAATTCAAACATATGGAGGCTAAATAACACGCTTCTGAATAACCAACAAATCATAGAAGAAATCAAAAAAGAAATCAAAATATGTATAGAAATGAATGAAAATGAAAACACAACAACCCAAAACCTATGGGAGACTGTAAAAGCAGTGCTAAGGGGAAGGTTCATAGCATTACACGCTTACATCAAGAAACAAGAAAAAAGCCAAATAAATAACCTAACTCTACACCGAAAGCAATTAGAGAAGGAAGAAATGAAGAACCCCAGGGTTAGCAGAAGGAAAGAAATCTTAAAAATCAGGGCAGAAATAAATGCAATAGAAACTAAAGAGACCATAGCAAAAATCAACAAAGCTAAAAGCTGGTTTTTTGAAAAAATAAACAAAACTGACAAACCATTAGCAAGACTCATTAAGAAACAAAGAGAGAAGAACCAAATCAACAAAATTAGAAATGAAAATGGAGAGATCACAACAGACAACACTGAAATACAAAGGATCATAAGAGACTACTACCAGCAGCTCTATGCCAATAGAATGGACAACTTGGATGAAATGGACAAATTCTTAGAAAAGTATAACTTTCCAAAACTGAACCAGGAAGAAATAGAAGATGTTAACAGACCCATCACAAGCAAGGAAATCGAAACTGTAATCAAAAATCTTCCAGCAAACAAAAGCCCAGGACCAGATGGCTTCACAGCTGAATTCTACCAAAAATTTAGAGAAGAGCTAACACCTATCTTACTCAAACTCTTCCAGAAAATTGCAGATGAAGGTAAGCTTCCAAACTCATTCTATGAGGCCACCATCACCCTAATTCCAAAACCAGACAAAGATGCCACAAAAAAAGAAAACTACAGGCCAATATCACTGATGAACATAGATGCAAAAATCCTTAACAAAATTCTAGCAAACAGAATCCAACAACATATTAAAAAAATCATACACCATGACCAAGTGGGCTTTATCCCAGGAATGCAAGGATTCTTTAATATCCACAAATCAATCAATGTAATACACCACAGTAACAAATTGAAAGATAAAAACCGTATGATTATCTCAATAGATGCAGAGAAAGCCTTTGACAAAATTCAACACTCATTTATGATTAAACCTCTCCAGAAAGCAGGAATAGAATGAACATACCTCAACATAATAAAAGCTATATATGACAAACCCACAGCAAGTATCACCCTCAGTGGTGAAAAATTGAAAGCATTTCCCCTGAAATCAGGAACAAGACAAGGGTGCCCACTCTCACCACTACTATTCAACATAGTGTTGGAAGTTTTGGCCACAGCAATCAGAGCAGAAAAAGAAATAAAAGGGATCCAGAGAGGAAAAGAAGAAGTGAAACTCTCACTGTTTGCAGATGACATGATCCTCTACATAGAAAACCCTAAAGACTCTTCCAGAAAATTACTAGAGCTAATCAATGAATATAGTAAAGTTGCAGGATATAAAATTAACACACAGAAATCCCTTGCATTCCTATATACTAACAATGAAAAAACAGAAAGAGAAATTAAGGAAACAATACCATTCACCACTGCAACAAAAAGAATAAGATACTTAGGAGTACATCTACCTAAAGAAACAAAAGACCTATACATAGAAAGCTATAAAACACTGATGAAAGAAATCAAAGAGGACACAAACAGATGGAGAAACATACCGTGTTCATGGATTGGAAGAATCAATACTGTCAAAATGGCTATTCTACCCAGAGCAATCTATAGATTCAGTGCAATCCCTATCAAGCTACCAACGGTATTTTTCACAGAACTAGACCAAAGAATTTCACAATTTGTATGGAAATACAAAAAAACCTCGAATAGCCAAAGTAATCTTGAGAAAGAAGAATGGAACTGGAGGAATCAACCTGCCTGACTTCAGACTCTACTACAAAGCCACAGTCATCAAGACAGTATGGTAGTGGCACAAAGACAGAAATATAGATCAATGGAACAGAATAGAAAGCCCAGAGATAAATCCGCGAACCTATGGACACCTTATCTTTGACAAAGGAGGCAAGGACATACAATGGAAAAAAAGACAACCTCTTCAACAAGTGGTGCTGGGAAAACTGGTCAACCACTTGTAAAAGAATGAAACTAGAACACTTTCTAACACCATACACAAAAATAAACTCAAACTGGATTAAAGATCTAAATGTAAGACCAGAAACTATAAAACTCCTAGAGGAGAACATAGGCAAAACACTCTCTGACACAAATCACAGCAAGATCCGCTATGACCCACCTCCCAGAATATTGCAAATAAAAGCAAAACTAAACCAATGGGACCTAATGAAACTTAAAAGCTTTTGCACTACAAAGGAAACTATAAGTAAGGTGAAAAGACAGCCCTCAGATTGGGAGAAAATAATAGCAAATGAAGAAAGAGACAAAGGATTAATCTCAAAAATATACAAGCAACTCCTGCAGCTCAATTCCAGAAAAATAAAAGACCCAATCAAAACATGGGCCAAAGAACTAATCAGACATTTCTCCAAAGAAGACATACAGATGGCTAACACACACATGAAAAGATGCTCAACATCACTCATTCTCAGAGAAATGCAAATCAAAACCACAATGAGGTACCATTACACGCCAGCCAGGATGGCTGCTATCCAAAAGTCTACAAGCAATAAATGCTGGAGAGGGTGTGGAGAAAAGGGAACCCTCTTACACTGTTGGTGGCAATGCAAACTAGTACAGCCGCTATGGAAAACAGTGTGGAGAATTCTTAAAAAACTGGAAATAGAACTGCCATATGACCCAGCAATACCACTTCTGGGCATACACACTGAGGAAACCAGATCTGAAAGAGACACGTGCACCCCAATGTTCATCGCAGCACTGTTCATAATTGCCAGGACATGGAAGCAACCTAGATGCCCATCAGCAGACGAATGGATAAGGAAGCTGTGGTACATATACACCATGGAATATTACTCAGCCATTAAAAAGAATTCATTTGAATCAGTCCTAATGAGATGGATGAAACTGGAG
Source organism: Dama dama (assembly GCF_033118175.1). Taxonomy (NCBI): domain Eukaryota; kingdom Metazoa; phylum Chordata; class Mammalia; order Artiodactyla; family Cervidae; genus Dama; species Dama dama. The sequence goes on from NC_083714.1 coordinate 30,761,582, forward strand.
CCCATTATATAGAGTGAAGTAAGCCAGAAAGATAAAGAACATTAAAGCATACTAACACATATATATGGAATTTAGAAAGATGGTAACGATAACCCTATATGCAAAACAGAAAAAGAGACACAGAAATACACAACAGACTTTTGAACTCTGTGGGGGAAGGTGAGGGTGGGATGTTTCAAAAGAACAGCATGTATACTATCTAAGGTGAAACAGATCACCAGCCCAGGTGGGATGCATGAGACAAGTGCTCGGGCCTGGGGCACTGGGAAGACCCAGAGGAATCGGGTGGAGAGGGAGGTGGGAGGGGGGGATCGGGATGGGGAATACGTGTAAATCCATGGCTGATTCATATCAATGTATGACAAAACCCACTGAAATGTTGTGAAGTAATTAGCCTCCAACTAATAAAAAAAAAAAAAAAAGGAAACGAAGTAGCTAGAAGTTGCCATCGAAGATAAGCAAGTGCCATACTTCATACATTACAAGGCTTGGACTGGATTCCAGAAGGCAGACTCCTGAAGCGTGTGGATGCCAATCTGCAAAGCAAAAACTTCAAAGAGCCAGTCAGCAGAGGCATGCAGAACGGAAGACGCATGCGAGGGGCGGCCCCTGGCAAGAAGCCTGGTGCAATGCAACAGAGAAACGTTGAAGCGAAAACGAAGAAGAACAAACTTAGAACTCCCCTGGAACTGGAGATAGTGGCTGTCCCAGAGAGTCACCTCAGCCTCCTCCCAAGAGACGGTCTCGGGTAGATCCTACTGTTGAAAACGAGGACAAAGTCATGAGCAGAACTGCCGACAAAGTCACGATCCCCAACAATTCAAACGGTGGCTAGGTGATGACTTGAACTTAATGACCCGGCCCAAACAAGCTCTCTCATCTTCCTTTGAAGAAGAATGTGGATTCCGTGCTAGTGCGTGTCTTCCAGATCGCGACAGTCTCATGCGACTCTTGCCTCCCCATGGACTGTAGCCCACCCGCCTGAACTGTCCGTGGAATTATTCAGGCATGAACCCGGGGCTGGTTTACCATGTCATTCTCCAGTGGATCTTCCTGACCGACCGAGGGATCGAACCCGTGTCTCCTTTAGCTCCTGTAGCACTGCGGTCAGATTTTTTATGGTCTGAGTCTTGGAAGGCCGAATTAATCATCTCGGTCACCTTCTTGCCTCCAGTTAAATATTTAGCTCCTCACAAAAGCATTGAGGTCCGGTTGCTGGGCCGTCTGGGACACAGGCACATGGGACCAGGACATAGAGTTGGCGATGCCTGAGGGCAAGTCTGACGCACAGCTGGGTGGGGTAGAGATTTGGTGGCAGTAGTCAGGGCTGGTGGGAGGAGGCGGCGGTGGCAGTAGCCAATCTCTCATCCACAGCACCGAAGCAGGACATGAAGCCTCAATTCCAAGAGTGTCAGACAATGTCGTGCTTGTGGAGCTCCTTCTTTAGGAAACGAAGTAGCCAGAAGTTGCCATCGAAGATAAGCAAGTGACATAGTTCATACATTACAGTGCTTGGACTGGATTCCAGAATGCAGAGTCCTCAAGCATGTGCATACCAATCTGCAAAGCAAGAACTTCAAAGAGACAGTCAGCAGAGGCATGCAGAGGGGAAGACACATACAAGGGGCGGCCCCTGGCAAGAAGCCTGGTGCAACGCAACAGAGAAACATTGAAGTGAAAACGAAAAAGAACAAACTTAGAACTCCCCTGGAACTGGAGATGGTGGCAGCCCCCGTGAGTCACCTCAGCCTCCTCCCAAGAGACGGTCTAGGGTACATCCTACTCTTGAAAACGAGGACACAGTCACGAGCAGGACTGCCATCAAAGTCACAATCCCCGACAACTCAAACGGTGGCTAGGTGATGACTAAAACTTAATTACCCGGCCCAAACAAGCTCTCTCATCTTCCTGTCAAGAAGAATGTGGATTCCGTGCTAGTGCGTGTCTTCCAGATCGCGACAGTCTCATGCGACTCTTGCCTCCCCATGGACTGTAGCCCACCAGCCTGCACTGTCCCTGGAATTATCCAGGCATGAACCCGGGAGTGGGTTACCGTGTCATTCTCCAGTGGATCTTCCTGACCTAGGGATCAAACCCATGTCTCCTGTAGCTCCTGTAGAACTGCGGTCAGATTTTTTATGGTCTGAGTCGTAGAAGGCCAAATTAATCGTCTCGGTCACCTTCTTGCCTCCAGTTAAATATTTAGCTCCTCAAAAAAGCATTGAGGTCAGGTTGCTGGGCCGTCTGCGGACGCAGGTGCATTGGGAACAGGACGTAGAGTTGGCGATGCCTGAAGGCAAGTCTGACACACAGCTGGGTGGGGTAGAGAGTTGGTGGCAGTAGTCAGGGTTGGTGGGAGGAGGCAGCGGTGGCAGTAGCCAATCTCTCATCCACAGCACCGAAGCAGGACCCGAAACCTCAATTCCTAGAGGGTGAGGCAGTGCCGTGCTTGTGGACCTCCTTTTCTAGGAAACGAAGTAGAACCTTTGTGGGGAGGAGCCAAGATGGTGCAGGAGTAGGACGGGCAGACCACTTTCTCTCCTACAAATTCATCGAAAGAATAACTGAACACAGAGAAAACTTCACTAAACAACTTCTGATCGCTAGCTTAGGTCATCAGGCGCCCAGAAAAGCAGCCCATTGTCTTCAAAAGGAGGTAGGACAAAATATAAAAGATAAAAAGTGAGACAAAAGAGCTAAGGATGGATATCCGTCCGGGAAGGGAGTCTTAGGCGGCACTGCTTGGGGTAGGGTCCGGGCCTGAGTGCCCTGAGGACTATCGGAGGGAGCTTCTGTGAGTTGCCAACCTGAACTGTGGGAGAGCAAAAGAGAGAGAGAAAACTAACCGGCCCAAACACACTGCTGGCCGTTCGCAGAACAAAGGAACCGAGAAAGTCCAGAGAAGAGCTCGCAGGCTGCGGACCGGCCCAGCCCCGCCAGAGGCAGGAGGCAGGGGGGAGGGGAAGGTCGCGGCGAGACACAGGGCGCAGGCACCCGACCGGCGCGGGTGGGGACTGGGGCTAGGGACGCGGAGGGCAGAAGGCGCACGCACCCGACTGGCGCCAGCAGAAACTGAGACTGGGTCCGCGGAAGGAAGTGGGCGCGCCACACCTGGGGAGAGTGCGCCCATCAAGCCCCTGGCTGCCTGGACCGCTCTGACGGGGAAGGCACAGAGAGCAGGCACAGCTGTTTGCTCCGCGCTTTTGTGGAACACCCGAGGGCTGGAACCGCGCGCAGTGCGGGGCGCGCTCCATATGGAGCGGCTGGGAGCCTGAGCAGCGCAGACGGAGAAAGCAGCACCAGCCCCTCCCTGCAGCGCCAGCCCCTCCCCGCAGCGCCAGCCCCTCCCTGCAGCGCCAGCCCCTCCCCGCACAGCGACGGAACTAGCTACCTGAATAAGAGTCCACCTCCGCCCGCCTGTGTCAGGGCAGAAATGAGGCTCTGAAGAGACTGGCAAACAGAAGCCAAATAAACAAAGGGAACCGCTTCAGAACGGACCGGTGCAACAGATTAAAATCCCTGTATAAAACACCGACTACACCGGAAGGGGCCTGTAGATATCGAGAAGTGTAAGCTGGCTCGAGGAGCTATCTGAAACTGAGCCGAACCCACACTGATGGCAACACCTCCAGAGAAATTCCTAGATGTATTTTTACCTTGTTTTTTAAATTTTTTATTTTTTCTTTTTTATTTTTTCTCTTTTATTTTCCTTTAAAATTCCCTATTACTCCCCCATTACTCCTTAACTTTCATTTGTATAGATTTTTACGATTTTTTTAATTAGGGAAAAAAATTTTTTTTTCTTTCTTTTTTTTTCTTTCCTTTTTCTCTTCTATTTTCTATTTTTCTCTTTCTCTTATTTCTTTTGAAGTCCTCTAGTACCCCTCTACTACTCCGTAATTTTCATTTTCAATACACTATAACCTTACAAAAAAAAAAAAAGAAAAGAGAAGCCCTATTTTTAAACCGAAATTCAGTTCCCATTTTTATTCAGGAGTGTGTTGATTATTCTCTCCCAATCTTGACTCTCTGTTTTCTACCTCAGAACACCTCTATTGCCTCCTTTCCCCTTCTCTTCCCAATCCAATTCTGTGAATCTTGGTCGGTGTCTGGGCTACGGAGAACACTCTGGGAACAGACAACTGCGTAGATCTGTCTCTCTCCTCTTGAGTCCCCCTTTTTCTCCTCCTGCTCATCTCTATCTCCCTCCTCCCTCTCCTCTTCTTCATGTAACTCTGTGAACCTCTCTGGGTGTCCCTAACGGGGGAGAATCTTTTTGCCATTAACCTAGAAGTTTTATTATCAGTGCTGTATAGTTGGGAGAAGTCCTGAGACTACAGGAAGAATAAAACTGAAATCCAGAGGCAGGAGACTTAAGCCCAAAACCTGAGAACACCAGAAAACTCCTGACTACATGGAACTTTAAGTAGTAAGTGACCGTCCAAAAGCCTCCATACCTACACTGAAACCAACCACCACCCAAGAGCCAATAAGTTTTAGAGCAAGACATACCACGCAAATTCTCCAGCAATGCAGGAACACAGCCCTGAACGTCAACATACAGGCTGCCCAAGGTCACACCTAACACATAGACCCAACTCAAAACTCATTACTGGGCACTCCATTGCTCTCCAAAGAGAAGAAATCAAGTTCCATGCCCCAGAACACTGATGCAAGCTTCCCCAACCAGGAAACCTTGACAAGCCAATTGTCTAACCCCACCCATTGGGGGTAAATCCTCCACAATAAAAAGGAACCACAGACCTCCAGAATACAGAAAGCCCACTCCAGACACAGCAATCTAAACAAGATGAAAAGGCAAAGAAATATCCAACAGGTAAAGGAACATGAAAAATGCCCACCAAGTCAAACAACAGAGGAGGAGATAGGGAATCTACCTAAAAAAGAATTTAGAATAATGATAATAAAAATGATCCAAAGTCTTGAAAACAAAATGGAGTTACAGATAAATAGCCCGGAGACAAAGATTGAAAAGATGCAAGAAATGTTTAATAAAGACCCAGAAGAAATAAAAAAGAGTCAATTAAAAATGAATAATGCAATGAATGAGATCAAAAACACTTTGGAGGGAACGAAGAGTAGAATAACAGAGGCAGAAGATAGGATAAGTGAGGTAGAAGATAAAATGATGGAAATAAATGAAGCAGAGAGGAAAAAAGAAAAAAGGATCAAAAGAAATGAGGACAACCTCAGGGACCTCTGGGACAATGTGAAACGCCCCCAACATTCGAATCATAGGAGTCCCAGAAGAAGAAGACAAAAAGAAAGGCCATGAGAAAATACTCGAGGAGATAATAGCTTAAAACTTCTCTAAAATTGGGAAGGAAATAGCCACCCAAGTCCAAGAAACCCAGAGAGTCCCAAACAGGATAAACCCAAGGCGAAACACCCCAAGACACATATTAATCAAATTAACAAAGATCAAACACAAAGAACAAATATTACAAGCAGCAAGGAAGAAACAACAAATAACACACAAAGGGATTCCCGTAAGGATAACAGCTGATCTATCAATAGAAACCCTCCAGGCCAGAAGGGAATGGCAGGACGTACTGAAAGTAATGAAAGAGAATAACCTACAACCCAGATTACTGTACCCAGCAAGGATCTCATTCAGATATGAAGGAGAATTCAAAAGCTTTACAGACAAGCAAAAGCTGAGAGAATTCAGCACCACCAAACCAGCTCTTCAACAAACGCTAAAGGATCTTATCTAGACAGGAAATGCAGAAAGACTGTATAAAGGTGAACCCAAAACAACAAAGTAAATGGCAACGGGACCACACCTATCAATAATTACCTTAAAGGGAAATGGGTTGAATGCCCCAACCAAAAGACAAAGATTGGCTGAATGGATACAAAAACAAGACCCCTATATATGCTGTCTACAAGAGACCCACCTCAAAACAAGAGACACATACAGACTAAAAGTGAAGGGCTGGAAGAAAGTATTTCACGCAAACGGAGACCAAAAGAAAGCAGGAGTCGCAATACTCATATCAGATAAAATAGACTTTCAAATAAAGGAGGTGAAAAGAGACAAAGAAGGACACTACATAATGATCAAAGGATCAATCCAAGAAGAAGATATAACAATTATAAATATATATGCACCCAACATAGGAGCACCGCAATATGTACGGCAAACACTAACGAGTATGAAAGAGGAAATTAATAGTAACACAATAATAGTGGGAGACTTTAATACCCCACTCACAACAATGGATAGATCAACTAAACAGAAAATTAACAAGGAAACACAAACCTTAAATGACACAATGGACCAGCTAGACCTAATTGATATCTTATAGGACATTTCACCCCAAAACAATCAACTTCACCTTTTTCTCAAGTGCACACGGAACCTTCTCCAGAATAGATCACATCCTGGGCCATAAATCTGGTCTTGGAAAATTCAAAAAAATTGAAATCCTTCCAGTCATCTTTTCTGACCACAGTGCAGTAAGATTAGATCTCAATTACAGGAAAAAAATTGTTAAAAATTCAAACATATGGAGGCTAAATAACACGCTTCTGAATAACCAACAAATCATAGAAGAAATCAAAAAAGAAATCAAAATATGTATAGAAATGAATGAAAATGAAAACACAACAACCCAAAACCTATGGGAGACTGTAAAAGCAGTGCTAAGGGGAAGGTTCATAGCATTACACGCTTACATCAAGAAACAAGAAAAAAGCCAAATAAATAACCTAACTCTACACCGAAAGCAATTAGAGAAGGAAGAAATGAAGAACCCCAGGGTTAGCAGAAGGAAAGAAATCTTAAAAATCAGGGCAGAAATAAATGCAATAGAAACTAAAGAGACCATAGCAAAAATCAACAAAGCTAAAAGCTGGTTTTTTGAAAAAATAAACAAAACTGACAAACCATTAGCAAGACTCATTAAGAAACAAAGAGAGAAGAACCAAATCAACAAAATTAGAAATGAAAATGGAGAGATCACAACAGACAACACTGAAATACAAAGGATCATAAGAGACTACTACCAGCAGCTCTATGCCAATAGAATGGACAACTTGGATGAAATGGACAAATTCTTAGAAAAGTATAACTTTCCAAAACTGAACCAGGAAGAAATAGAAGATGTTAACAGACCCATCACAAGCAAGGAAATCGAAACTGTAATCAAAAATCTTCCAGCAAACAAAAGCCCAGGACCAGATGGCTTCACAGCTGAATTCTACCAAAAATTTAGAGAAGAGCTAACACCTATCTTACTCAAACTCTTCCAGAAAATTGCAGATGAAGGTAAGCTTCCAAACTCATTCTATGAGGCCACCATCACCCTAATTCCAAAACCAGACAAAGATGCCACAAAAAAAGAAAACTACAGGCCAATATCACTGATGAACATAGATGCAAAAATCCTTAACAAAATTCTAGCAAACAGAATCCAACAACATATTAAAAAAATCATACACCATGACCAAGTGGGCTTTATCCCAGGAATGCAAGGATTCTTTAATATCCACAAATCAATCAATGTAATACACCACAGTAACAAATTGAAAGATAAAAACCGTATGATTATCTCAATAGATGCAGAGAAAGCCTTTGACAAAATTCAACACTCATTTATGATTAAACCTCTCCAGAAAGCAGGAATAGAATGAACATACCTCAACATAATAAAAGCTATATATGACAAACCCACAGCAAGTATCACCCTCAGTGGTGAAAAATTGAAAGCATTTCCCCTGAAATCAGGAACAAGACAAGGGTGCCCACTCTCACCACTACTATTCAACATAGTGTTGGAAGTTTTGGCCACAGCAATCAGAGCAGAAAAAGAAATAAAAGGGATCCAGAGAGGAAAAGAAGAAGTGAAACTCTCACTGTTTGCAGATGACATGATCCTCTACATAGAAAACCCTAAAGACTCTTCCAGAAAATTACTAGAGCTAATCAATGAATATAGTAAAGTTGCAGGATATAAAATTAACACACAGAAATCCCTTGCATTCCTATATACTAACAATGAAAAAACAGAAAGAGAAATTAAGGAAACAATACCATTCACCACTGCAACAAAAAGAATAAGATACTTAGGAGTACATCTACCTAAAGAAACAAAAGACCTATACATAGAAAGCTATAAAACACTGATGAAAGAAATCAAAGAGGACACAAACAGATGGAGAAACATACCGTGTTCATGGATTGGAAGAATCAATACTGTCAAAATGGCTATTCTACCCAGAGCAATCTATAGATTCAGTGCAATCCCTATCAAGCTACCAACGGTATTTTTCACAGAACTAGACCAAAGAATTTCACAATTTGTATGGAAATACAAAAAAACCTCGAATAGCCAAAGTAATCTTGAGAAAGAAGAATGGAACTGGAGGAATCAACCTGCCTGACTTCAGACTCTACTACAAAGCCACAGTCATCAAGACAGTATGGTAGTGGCACAAAGACAGAAATATAGATCAATGGAACAGAATAGAAAGCCCAGAGATAAATCCGCGAACCTATGGACACCTTATCTTTGACAAAGGAGGCAAGGACATACAATGGAAAAAAAGACAACCTCTTCAACAAGTGGTGCTGGGAAAACTGGTCAACCACTTGTAAAAGAATGAAACTAGAACACTTTCTAACACCATACACAAAAATAAACTCAAACTGGATTAAAGATCTAAATGTAAGACCAGAAACTATAAAACTCCTAGAGGAGAACATAGGCAAAACACTCTCTGACACAAATCACAGCAAGATCCGCTATGACCCACCTCCCAGAATATTGCAAATAAAAGCAAAACTAAACCAATGGGACCTAATGAAACTTAAAAGCTTTTGCACTACAAAGGAAACTATAAGTAAGGTGAAAAGACAGCCCTCAGATTGGGAGAAAATAATAGCAAATGAAGAAAGAGACAAAGGATTAATCTCAAAAATATACAAGCAACTCCTGCAGCTCAATTCCAGAAAAATAAAAGACCCAATCAAAACATGGGCCAAAGAACTAATCAGACATTTCTCCAAAGAAGACATACAGATGGCTAACACACACATGAAAAGATGCTCAACATCACTCATTCTCAGAGAAATGCAAATCAAAACCACAATGAGGTACCATTACACGCCAGCCAGGATGGCTGCTATCCAAAAGTCTACAAGCAATAAATGCTGGAGAGGGTGTGGAGAAAAGGGAACCCTCTTACACTGTTGGTGGCAATGCAAACTAGTACAGCCGCTATGGAAAACAGTGTGGAGAATTCTTAAAAAACTGGAAATAGAACTGCCATATGACCCAGCAATACCACTTCTGGGCATACACACTGAGGAAACCAGATCTGAAAGAGACACGTGCACCCCAATGTTCATCGCAGCACTGTTCATAATTGCCAGGACATGGAAGCAACCTAGATGCCCATCAGCAGACGAATGGATAAGGAAGCTGTGGTACATATACACCATGGAATATTACTCAGCCATTAAAAAGAATTCATTTGAATCAGTCCTAATGAGATGGATGAAACTGGAGCCCATTATATAGAGTGAAGTAAGCCAGAAAGATAAAGAACATTAAAGCATACTAACACATATATATGGAATTTAGAAAGATGGTAACGATAACCCTATATGCAAAACAGAAAAAGAGACACAGAAATACACAACAGACTTTTGAACTCTGTGGGGGAAGGTGAGGGTGGGATGTTTCAAAAGAACAGCATGTATACTATCTAAGGTGAAACAGATCACCAGCCCAGGTGGGATGCATGAGACAAGTGCTCGGGCCTGGGGCACTGGGAAGACCCAGAGGAATCGGGTGGAGAGGGAGGTGGGAGGGGGGGATCGGGATGGGGAATACGTGTAAATCCATGGCTGATTCATATCAATGTATGACAAAACCCACTGAAATGTTGTGAAGTAATTAGCCTCCAACTAATAAAAAAAAAAAAAAAAGGAAACGAAGTAGCTAGAAGTTGCCATCGAAGATAAGCAAGTGCCATACTTCATACATTACAAGGCTTGGACTGGATTCCAGAAGGCAGAGTCCTGAAGCGTGTGGATGCCAATCTGCAAAGCAAAAACTTCAAAGAGCCAGTCAGCAGAGGCATGCAGAACGGAAGACGCATGCGAGGGGCGGCCCCTGGCAAGAAGCCTGGTGCAATGCAACAGAGAAACGTTGAAGCGAAAACGAAGAAGAACAAACTTAGAACTCCCCTGGAACTGGAGATAGTGGCTGTCCCAGAGAGTCACCTCAGCCTCCTCCCAAGAGACGGTCTCGGGTAGATCCTACTGTTGAAAACGAGGACAAAGTCATGAGCAGAACTGCCGACAAAGTCACGATCCCCAACAATTCAAACGGTGGCTAGGTGATGACTTGAACTTAATGACCCGGCCCAAACAAGCTCTCTCATCTTCCTTTGAAGAAGAATGTGGATTCCGTGCTAGTGCGTGTCTTCCAGATCGCGACAGTCTCATGCGACTCTTGCCTCCCCATGGACTGTAGCCCACCCGCCTGAACTGTCCGTGGAATTATTCAGGCATGAACCCGGGGCTGGTTTACCATGTCATTCTCCAGTGGATCTTCCTGACCGACCGAGGGATCGAACCCGTGTCTCCTTTAGCTCCTGTAGCACTGCGGTCAGATTTTTTATGGTCTGAGTCTTGGAAGGCCGAATTAATCATCTCGGTCACCTTCTTGCCTCCAGTTAAATATTTAGCTCCTCACAAAAGCATTGAGGTCCGGTTGCTGGGCCGTCTGGGACACAGGCACATGGGACCAGGACATAGAGTTGGCGATGCCTGAGGGCAAGTCTGACGCACAGCTGGGTGGGGTAGAGATTTGGTGGCAGTAGTCAGGGCTGGTGGGAGGAGGCGGCGGTGGCAGTAGCCAATCTCTCATCCACAGCACCGAAGCAGGACATGAAGCCTCAATTCCAAGAGTGTCAGACAATGTCGTGCTTGTGGAGCTCCTTCTTTAGGAAACGAAGTAGCCAGAAGTTGCCATCGAAGATAAGCAAGTGACATAGTTCATACATTACAGTGCTTGGACTGGATTCCAGAATGCAGAGTCCTCAAGCATGTGCATACCAATCTGCAAAGCAAGAACTTCAAAGAGACAGTCAGCAGAGGCATGCAGAGGGGAAGACACATACAAGGGGCGGCCCCTGGCAAGAAGCCTGGTGCAACGCAACAGAGAAACATTGAAGTGAAAACGAAAAAGAACAAACTTAGAACTCCCCTGGAACTGGAGATGGTGGCAGCCCCCGTGAGTCACCTCAGCCTCCTCCCCAGAGAAGGTCTCGAGTAATTCCAACTGTTGAGAATGAGGAAACGTTCATGAGCAGAGGTGACATCAAAATCTCGATCCCCGAAGTACTCAAACGGTGGCTAGGTGATGACTAGAAGATAAGTACCCGGCCCAAACAAGCTCTCTCATCTTCCTGTCAAGAAGACTGTGGATTCCGTGCTAGTGCGTGTCTTCCAGATCGCGACAGTCTCATGCGACTCTTGCCTCCCCATGGACTGTAGCCCACCAGCCTGCACTGTCCCTGGAATTATCCAGGCATGAACCCGGGAGTGGGTTACCATGTCATTCTCCAGGGGATCTTCCTGACCTAGGGATCAAACCCGTGTGTCCAGTAGCTCCTGTAGCACTGCGGTCAGATTTTTTATGGTCTGAGTCTTGGAAGGCCAAATTAATCGTCTCGGTCACCTTCTTGCCTCCAGTTAAATATTTAGCTCCTCAAAAAAGCATTGAGGTCCGGTTGCTGGGCCGTCTGTGGACGCATGTACATGGCACCAGGACATAGAGTTGGCGATGCCTGAGGGCAAGTCTGACGCAAGCTGGGTAGGGTAGAGAGTTGGTGGCAGTAGTCAGGGCTGGTGGGAGGAGGAGGCAGTGGCAGTAGCCAATCTCTCAACCACAGCATCGAAGCAGGACACGAAGCCTCAATTCCAGGAGGGTGAGACAGGGCCGTGCTTGTGGAGCTCCTTCTTTAGATAACAAAGGAGCTAGTAGTTGCCATCGAAGATAAGCAACTGCCATACTTCATACATTACAGTGCTTGGACTGCATTCCAGAAAGCAGAGTCCTCAAGCATGTGGGTACTAATCAGCAAAGCAAGAAGAACTTCAAAGAGCCAGTCAGCAGAGGCATGCAGAGGGGAAGACGCATGCGAGGGGCGGCCCCTGGCAAGAAGCCTGGTGCAATGCAACAGAGAAACATTGAAGCGAAAACGAAAAAGAACAAACGTAGAACTCCCCTGGAACTGGAGATGGTGGCTGCCCCTGTGAGTCACCTCAGCCTCCTCCCAAGAGACGGTCTAGGGTACATCCTACTCTTGAAAACGAGGACACAGTCACGAGCAGGACTGCCATCAAAGTCACAATCCCCGACAACTCAAACGGTGGCTAGGTGATGACTAAAACTTAATTACCCGGCCCAAACAAGCTCTCTCATCTTCCTGTCAAGAAGAATGTGGATTCCATGCTAGTGCGTGTCTTCCAGATCACGACAGTCTCATGCGACTCTTGCCTCCCCCTGGACTGTAGCCCACCAGCCTGCACTGTCCCTGGAATTATCCAGGCATGAACCCGGGAGTGGGTTACCGTGTCATTCTCCAGTGGATCTTCCTGACCTAGGGATCAAACCCATGTCTCCTGTAGCTCCTGTAGAACTGCGGTCAGATTTTTTATGGTCTGAGTCGTAGAAGGCCAAATTAATCGTCTCGGTCACCTTCTTGCCTCCAGTTAAATATTTAGCTCCTCAAAAAAGCATTGAGGTCAGGTTGCTGGGCCGTCTGCGGACGCAGGTGCATTGGGAACAGGACGTAGAGTTGGCGATGCCTGAAGGCAAGTCTGACACACAGCTGGGTGGGGTAGAGAGTTGGTGGCAGTAGTCAGGGTTGGTGGGAGGAGGCAGCGGTGGCAGTAGCCAATCTCTCATCCACAGCACCGAAGCAGGACCCGAAACCTCAATTCCTAGAGGGTGAGGCAGTGCCGTGCTTGTGGACCTCCTTTTCTAGGAAACGAAGTAGAACCTTTGTGGGGAGGAGCCAAGATGGTGCAGGAGTAGGACGGGCAGACCACTTTCTCTCCTACAAATTCATCGAAAGAATAACTGAACACAGAGAAAACTTCACTAAACAACTTCTGATCGCTAGCTTAGGTCATCAGGCGCCCAGAAAAGCAGCCCATTGTCTTCAAAAGGAGGTAGGACAAAATATAAAAGATAAAAAGTGAGACAAAAGAGCTAAGGATGGATATCCGTCCGGGAAGGGAGTCTTAGGCGGCACTGCTTGGGGTAGGGTCCGGGCCTGAGTGCCCTGAGGACTATCGGAGGGAGCTTCTGTGAGTTGCCAACCTGAACTGTGGGAGAGCAAAAGAGAGAGAGAAAACTAACCGGCCCAAACACACTGCTGGCCGTTCGCAGAACAAAGGAACCGAGAAAGTCCAGAGAAGAGCTCGCAGGCTGCGGACCGGCCCAGCCCCGCCAGAGGCAGGAGGCAGGGGGGAGGGGAAGGTCGCGGCGAGACACAGGGCGCAGGCACCCGACCGGCGCGGGTGGGGACTGGGGCTAGGGACGCGGAGGGTAGAAGGCGCACGCACCCGACTGGCGCCAGCAGAAACTGAGACTGGGTCCGCGGAAGGAAGTGGGCGCGCCACACCTGGGGAGAGTGCGCCCATCAAGCCCCTGGCTGCCTGGACCGCTCTGACGGGGAAGGCACAGAGAGCAGGCACAGCTGTTTGCTCCGCGCTTTTGTGGAACACCCGAGGGCTGGAACCGCGCGCAGTGCGGGGCGCGCTCCATATGGAGCGGCTGGGAGCCTGAGCAGCGCAGACGGAGAAAGCAGCACCAGCCCCTCCCTGCAGCGCCAGCCCCTCCCCGCAGCGCCAGCCCCTCCCTGCAGCGCCAGCCCCTCCCCGCACAGCGACGGAACTAGCTACCTGAATAAGAGTCCACCTCCGCCCGCCTGTGTCAGGGCAGAAATGAGGCTCTGAAGAGACTGGCAAACAGAAGCCAAATAAACAAAGGGAACCGCTTCAGAACGGACCGGTGCAACAGATTAAAATCCCTGTATAAAACACCGACTACACCGGAAGGGGCCTGTAGATATCGAGAAGTGTAAGCTGGCTCGAGGAGCTATCTGAAACTGAGCCGAACCCACACTGATGGCAACACCTCCAGAGAAATTCCTAGATGTATTTTTACCTTGTTTTTTAAATTTTTTATTTTTTCTTTTTTATTTTTTCTCTTTTATTTTCCTTTAAAATTCCCTATTACTCCCCCATTACTCCTTAACTTTCATTTGTATAGATTTTTACGATTTTTTTAATTAGGGAAAAAAATTTTTTTTTCTTTCTTTTTTTTTCTTTCCTTTTTCTCTTCTATTTTCTATTTTTCTCTTTCTCTTATTTCTTTTGAAGTCCTCTAGTACCCCTCTACTACTCCGTAATTTTCATTTTCAATACACTATAACCTTACAAAAAAAAAAAAGAAAAGAGAAGCCATATTTTTAAACCGAAATTCAGTTCCCATTTTTATTCAGGAGTGTGTTGATTATTCTCTCCCAATCTTGACTCTCTGTTTTCTACCTCAGAACACCTCTATTGCCTCCTTTCCCCTTCTCTTCCCAATCCAATTCTGTGAATCTTGGTCGGTGTCTGGGCTACGGAGAACACTCTGGGAACAGACAACTGCGTAGATCTGTCTCTCTCCTCTTGAGTCCCCCTTTTTCTCCTCCTGCTCATCTCTATCTCCCTCCTCCCTCTCCTCTTCTTCATGTAACTCTGTGAACCTCTCTGGGTGTCCCTAACGGGGGAGAATCTTTTTCCCATTAACCTAGAAGTTTTATTATCAGTGCTGTATAGTTGGGAGAAGTCCTGAGACTACAGGAAGAATAAAACTGAAATCCAGAGGCAGGAGACTTAAGCCCAAAACCTGAGAACACCAGAAAACTCCTGACTACATGGAACTTTAAGTAGTAAGTGACCGTCCAAAAGCCTCCATACCTACACTGAAACCAACCACCACCCAAGAGCCAATAAGTTTTAGAGCAAGACATACCACGCAAATTCTCCAGCAATGCAGGAACACAGCCCTGAACATCAACATACAGGCTGCCCAAGGTCACACCTAACACATAGACCCAACTCAAAACTAATTACTGGGCACTCCATTGCTCTCCAAAGAGAAGAAATCAAGTTCCATGCCCCAGAACACTGATGCAGGCTTCCCCAACCAGGAAACCTTGACAAGCCAATTGTCTAACCCCACCCATTGGGGGTAAATCCTCCACAATAAAAAGGAACCACAGACCTCCAGAATACAGAAAGCCCACTCCAGACACAGCAATCTAAACAAGATGAAAAGGCAAAGAAATATCCAACAGGTAAAGGAACATGAAAAATGCCCACCAAGTCAAACAACAGAGGAGGAGATAGGGAATCTACCTAAAAAAGAATTTAGAATAATGATAATAAAAATGATCCAAAGTCTTGAAAACAAAATGGAGTTACAGATAAATAGCCCGGAGACAAAGATTGAAAAGATGCAAGAAATGTTTAATAAAGACCCAGAAGAAATAAAAAAGAGTCAATTAAAAATGAATAATGCAATGAATGAGATCAAAAACACTTTGGAGGGAACGAAGAGTAGAATAACGGAGGCAGAAGATAGGATAAGTGAGGTAGAAGATAAAATGATGGAAATAAATGAAGCAGAGAGGAAAAAAGAAAAAAGGATCAAAAGAAATGAGGACAACCTCAGGGACCTCTGGGACAATGTGAAACGCCCCCAACATTCGAATCATAGGAGTCCCAGAAGAAGAAGACAAAAAGAAAGGCCATGAGAAAATACTCGAGGAGATAATAGCTTAAAACTTCTCTAAAATTGGGAAGGAAATAGCCACCCAAGTCCAAGAAACCCAGAGAGTCCCAAACAGGATAAACCCAAGGCGAAACACCCCAAGACACATATTAATCAAATTAACAAAGATCAAACACAAAGAACAAATATTACAAGCAGCAAGGAAGAAACAACAAATAACACACAAAGGGATTCCCATAAGGATAACAGCTGATCTATCAATAGAAACCCTCCAGGCCAGAAGGGAATGGCAGGACGTACTGAAAGTAATGAAAGAGAATAACCTACAACCCAGATTACTGTACCCAGCAAGGATCTCATTCAGATATGAAGGAGAATTCAAAAGCTTTACAGACAAGCAAAAGCTGAGAGAATTCAGCACCACCAAACCAGCTCTTCAACAAATGCTAAAGGATCTTATCTAGACAGGAAATGCAGAAAGACTGTATAAAGGTGAACCCAAAACAACAAAGTAAATGGCAACGGGACCACACCTATCAATAATTACCTTAAATGGAAATGGGTTGAATGCCCCAACCAAAAGACAAAGATTGGCTGAATGGATACAAAAACAAGACCCCTATATATGCTGTCTACAAGAGACCCACCTCAAAACAAGAGACACATACAGACTAAAAGTGAAGGGCTGGAAGAAAGTATTTCACGCAAACGGAGACCAAAAGAAAGCAGGAGTCGCAATACTCATATCAGATAAAATAGACTTTCAAATAAAGGAGGTGAAAAGAGACAAAGAAGGACACTACATAATGATCAAAGGATCAATCCAAGAAGAAGATATAACAATTATAAATATATATGCACCCAACATAGGAGCACCGCAATATGTACGGCAAACACTAACGAGTATGAAAGAGGAAATTAATAGTAACACAATAATAGTGGGAGACTTTAATACCCCACTCACAACAATGGATAGATCAACTAAACAGAAAATTAACAAGGAAACACAAACCTTAAATGACACAATGGACCAGCTAGACCTAATTGATATCTTATAGGACATTTCACCCCAAAACAATCAACTTCACCTTTTTCTCAAGTGCACACGGAACCTTCTCCAGAATAGATCAAATCCTGGGCCATAAATCTGGTCTTGGAAAATTCAAAAAAATTGAAATCCTTCCAGTCATCTTTTCTGACCACAGTGCAGTAAGATTAGATCTCAATTACAGGAAAAAAATTGTTAAAAATTCAAACATATGGAGGCTAAATAACACGCTTCTGAATAACCAACAAATCATAGAAGAAATCAAAAAAGAAATCAAAATATGTATAGAAATGAATGAAAATGAAAACACAACAACCCAAAACCTATGGGAGACTGTAAAAGCAGTGCTAAGGGGAAGGTTCATAGCATTACACGCTTACATCAAGAAACAAGAAAAAAACCAATTAAATAACCTAACTCTACACCTAAAGCAACTAGAGAAGGAAGAAATGAAGAACCCCAGGGTTAGCAGAAGGAAAGAAATCTTAAAAATCAGGGCAGAAATAAATGCAATAGAAACTAAAGAGACCATAGCAAAAATCAACAAAGCTAAAAGCTGGTTTTTTGAAAAAATAAACAAAACTGACAAACCATTAGCAAGACTCATTAAGAAACAAAGAGAGAAGAACCAAATCAACAAAATTAGAAATGAAAATGGAGAGATCACAACAGACAACACTGAAATACAAAGGATCATAAGAGACTACTACCAGCAGCTCTATGCCAATAGAATGGACAACTTGGATGAAATGGACAAATTCTTAGAAAAGTATAACTTTCCAAAACTGAACCAGGAAGAAACAGAAGATCTTACCAGACCCATCACAAGCAAGGAAATCGAAACTGTAATCAAAAATCTTCCAGCAAACAAAAGCCCAGGACCAGATGGCTTCACAGCTGAATTCTACCAAAAATTTAGAGAAGAGCTAACACCTATCTTACTCAAACTCTTCCAGAAAATTGCAGATGAAGGTAAGCTTCCAAACTCATTCTATGAGGCCACCATCACCCTAATTCCAAAACCAGACAAAGATTCCACAAAAAAAGAAAACTACAGGCCAATATCACTGATGAACATAGATGCAAAAATCCTTAACAAAATTCTAGCAAACAGAATCCAACAACATATTAAAAAAATCATACACCATGACCAAGTGGGCTTTATCCCAGGAATGCAAGGATTCTTTAATATCCACAAATCAATCAATGTAATACACCACAGTAACAAATTGAAAGATAAAAACCGTATGATTATCTCAATAGATGCAGAGACAGCCTTTGACAAAATTCAACACTCATTTATGATTAAACCTCTCCAGAAAGCAGGAATAGAATGAACATACCTCAACATAATAAAAGCTATATATGACAAACCCACAGCAAGTATCACCCTCAGTGGTGAAAAATTGAAAGCATTTCCCCTGAAATCAGGAACAAGACAAGGGTGCCCACTCTCACCACTACTATTCAACATAGTGTTGGAAGTTTTGGCCACAGCAATCAGAGCAGAAAAAGAAGTAAAAGGAATCCAGAGAGGAAAAGAAGAAGTGAAACTCTCACTGTTTGCAGATGACATGATCCTCTACATAGAAAACCCTAAAGACTCTTCCAGAAAATTACTAGAGCTAATCAATGAATATAGTAAAGTTGCAGGATATAAAATTAACACACAGAAATCCCTTGCATTCCTATATACTAACAATGAAAAAACAGAAAGAGAAATTAAGGAAACAATACCATTCACCACTGCAACAAAAAGAATAAGATACTTAGGTGTACATCTACCTAAAGAAACAAAAGACCTATACATAGAAAACTATAAAACACTGATGAAAGAAATCAAAGAGGACACAAACAGATGGAGAAACATACCGTGTTCATGGATTGGAAGAATCAATACTGTCAAAATGGCTATTCTACCCAGAGCAATCTATAGATTCAGTGCAATCCCTATCAAGCTACCAACGGTATTTTTCACAGAACTAGACCAAAGAATTTCACAATTTGTATGGAAATACAAAAAAACCTCGAATAGCCAAAGTAATCTTGAGAAAGAAGAATGGAACTGGAGGAATCAACCTGCCTGACTTCAGACTCTACTACAAAGCCACAGTCATCAAGACAGTATGGTAGTGGCACAAAGACAGAAATATAGATCAATGGAACAGAATAGAAAGCCCAGAGATAAATCCACGAACCTATGGACACCTTATCTTTGACAAAGGAGGCAAGGACATACAATGGAAAAAAAGACAACCTCTTCAACAAGTGGTGCTGGGAAAACTGGTCAACCACTTGTAAAAGAATGAAACTAGAACACTTTCTAACACCATACACAAAAATAAACTCAAACTGGATTAAAGATCTAAATGTAAGACCAGAAACTATAAAACTCCTAGAGGAGAACATAGGCAAAACACTCTGACACAAATCACAGCAAGATCCGCTATGACCCACCTCCCAGAATATTGCAAATAAAAGCAAAACTAAACCAATGGGACCTAAAGAAACTTAAAAGCTTTTGCACTACAAAGGAAACTATAAGTAAGGTGAAAAGACAGCCCTCAGATTGGGAGAAAATAATAGCAAATGAAGAAAGAGACAAAGGATTAATCTCAAAAATATACAAGCAACTCCTGCAGCTCAATTCCAGAAAAATAAAAGACCCAATCAAAACATGGGCCAAAGAACTAATCAGACATTTCTCCAAAGAAGACATACAGATGGCTAACACACACATGAAAAGATGCGCAACATCACTCATTCTCAGAGAAATGCAAATCAAAACCACAATGAGGTACCATTACACGCCAGCCAGGATGGCTGCTATCCAAAAGTCTACAAGCAATAAATGCTGGAGAGGGTGTGGAGAAAAGGGAACCCTCTTACACTGTTGGTGGCAATGCAAACTAGTACAGCCGCTATGGAAAACAGTGTGGAGAATTCTTAAAAAACTGGAAATAGAACTGCCATATGACCCAGCAATACCACTTCTGGGCATACACACTGAGGAAACCAGATCTGAAAGAGACACGTGCACCCCAATGTTCATCGCAGCACTGTTCATAATTGCCAGGACATGGAAGCAACCTAGATGCCCATCAGCAGACGAATGGATAAGGAAGCTGTGGTACATATACACCATGGAATATTACTCAGCCATTAAAAAGAATTCATTTGAATCAGTCCTAATGAGATGGATGAAACTGGAGCCCATTATATAGAGTGAAGTAAGCCAGAAAGATAAAGAACATTAAAGCATACTAACACATATATATGGAATTTAGAAAGATGGTAACGATAACCCTATATGCAAAACAGAAAAAGAGACACAGAAATACACAACAGACTTTTGAACTCTGTGGGGGAAGGTGAGGGTGGGATGTTTCAAAAGAACAGCATGTATACTATCTAAGGTGAAACAGATCACCAGCCCAGGTGGGATGCATGAGACAAGTGCTCGGGCCTGGGGCACTGGGAAGACCCAGAGGAATCGGGTGGAGAGGGAGGTGGGAGGGGGGGATCGGGATGGGGAATACGTGTAAATCCATGGCTGATTCATATCAATGTATGACAAAACCCACTGAAATGTTGTGAAGTAATTAGCCTCCAACTAATAAAAAAAAAAAAAAAAAGGAAACGAAGTAGCTAGAAGTTGCCATCGAAGATAAGCAAGTGCCATACTTCATACATTACAGGGCTTGGACTGGATTCCAGAAGGCAGAGTCCTGAAGCGTGTGGATGCCAATCTGCAAAGCAAAAACTTCAAAGAGCCAGTCAGCAGAGGCATGCAGAACGGAAGACGCATGCGGGGGGCGGCCCCTGGCAAGAAGCCTGGTGCAATGCAACAGAGAAACGTTGAAGCGAAAACGAAAAAGAACAAACTTAGAACTCCCCTGGAACTGGAGATAGTGGCTGTCCCAGAGAGTCACCTCAGCCTCCTCCCAAGAGACGGTCTCGGGTAGATCCTACTGTTGAAAACGAGGACAAAGTCATGAGCAGAACTGCCGACAAAGTCACGATCCCCAACAATTCAAACGGTGGCTAGGTGATGACTTGAACTTAATGACCCGGCCCAAACAAGCTCTCTCATCTTCCTTTGAAGAAGAATGTGGATTCCGTGCTAGTGCGTGTCTTCCAGATCGCGACAGTCTCATGCGACTCTTGCCTCCCCATGGACTGTAGCCCACCCGCCTGAACTGTCCGTGGAATTATTCAGGCATGAACCCGGGGCTGGTTTACCATGTCATTCTCCAGTGGATCTTCCTGACCGACCGAGGGATCGAACCCGTGTCTCCTTTAGCTCCTGTAGCACTGCGGTCAGATTTTTTATGGTCTGAGTCTTGGAAGGCCGAATTAATCATCTCGGTCACCTTCTTGCCTCCAGTTAACTATTTAGCTCCTCACAAAAGCATTGAGGTCCAGTTGCTGGGCCGTCTGGGACACAGGCACATGGGACCAGGACATAGAGTTGGCGATGCCTGAGGGCAAGTCTGACGCACAGCTGGGTGGGGTAGAGATTTGGTGGCAGTAGTCAGGGCTGGTGGGAGGAGGCAGCGGTGGCAGTAGCCAATCTCTCATCCACAGCACCGAAGCAGGACATGAAGCCTCAATTCCAAGAGTGTCAGACAATGTCGTGCTTGTGGAGCTCCTTCTTTAGGAAACGAAGTAGCCAGAAGTTGCCATCGAAGATAAGCAAGTGACATAGTTCATACATTACAGTGCTTGGACTGGATTCCAGAATGCAGAGTCCTCAAGCATGTGCATACCAATCTGCAAAGCAAGAACTTCAAAGAGACAGTCAGCAGAGGCATGCAGAGGGGAAGACACATACAAGGGGCGGCCCCTGGCAAGAAGCCTGGTGCAACGCAACAGAGAAACATTGAAGTGAAAACGAAAAAGAACAAACTTAGAACTCCCCTGGAACTGGAGATGGTGGCAGCCCCCGTGAATCACCTCAGCCTCCTCCCCAGAGAAGGTCTCGAGTAATTCCAACTGTTGAGAATGAGGAAACGTTCATGAGCAGAGGTGACATCAAAATCTCGATCCCCGAAGTACTCAAACGGTGGCTAGGTGATGACTAGAAGATAAGTACCCGGCCCAAACAAGCTCTCTCATCTTCCTGTCAAGAAGACTGTGGATTCCGTGCTAGTGCGTGTCTTCCAGATCGCGACAGTCTCATGCGACTCTTGCCTCCCCATGGACTGTAGCCCACCAGCCTGCACTGTCCCTGGAATTATCCAGGCATGAACCCGGGAGTGGGTTACCATGTCATTCTCCAGGGGATCTTCCTGACCTAGGGATCAAACCCGTGTGTCCAGTAGCTCCTGTAGCACTGCGGTCAGATTTTTTATGGTCTGAGTCTTGGAAGGCCAAATTAATCGTCTCGGTCACCTTCTTGCCTCCAGTTAAATATTTAGCTCCTCAAAAAAGCATTGAGGTCCGGTTGCTGGGCCGTCTGTGGACGCATGTACATGGCACCAGGACATAGAGTTGGCGATGCCTGAGGGCAAGTCTGACGCAAGCTGGGTAGGGTAGAGAGTTGGTGGCAGTAGTCAGGGCTGGTGGGAGGAGGAGGCAGTGGCAGTAGCCAATCTCTCAACCACAGCATCGAAGCAGGACACGAAGCCTCAATTCCAGGAGGGTGAGACAGGGCCGTGCTTGTGGAGCTCCTTCTTTAGATAACAAAGGAGCTAGTAGTTGCCATCGAAGATAAGCAACTGCCATACTTCATACATTACAGTGCTTGGACTGCATTCCAGAAAGCAGAGTCCTCAAGCATGTGGGTACTAATCAGCAAAGCAAGAAGAACTTCAAAGAGCCAGTCAGCAGAGGCATGCAGAGGGGAAGACGCATGCGAGGGGCGGCCCCTGGCAAGAAGCCTGGTGCAATGCAACAGAGAAACATTGAAGCGAAAACGAAAAAGAACAAACGTAGAACTCCCCTGGAACTGGAGATGGTGGCTGCCCCTGTGAGTCACCTCAGCCTCCTCCCAAGAGACGGTCTAGGGTACATCCTACTCTTGAAAACGAGGACACAGTCACGAGCAGGACTGCCATCAAAGTCACAATCCCCGACAACTCAAACGGTGGCTAGGTGATGACTAAAACTTAATTACCCGGCCCAAACAAGCTCTCTCATCTTCCTGTCAAGAAGAATGTGGATTCCGTGCTAGTGCGTGTCTTCCAGATCGCGACAGTCTCATGCGACTCTTGCCTCCCCATGGACTGTAGCCCACCAGCCTGCACTGTCCCTGGAATTATCCAGGCATGAACCCGGGAGTGGGTTACCGTGTCATTCTCCAGTGGATCTTCCTGACCTAGGGATCAAACCCATGTCTCCTGTAGCTCCTGTAGAACTGCGGTCAGATTTTTTATGGTCTGAGTCGTAGAAGGCCAAATTAATCGTCTCGGTCACCTTCTTGCCTCCAGTTAAATATTTAGCTCCTCAAAAAAGCATTGAGGTCCGGTTGCTGGGCCGTCTGCGGACGCAGGTGCATTGGGAACAGGACGTAGAGTTGGCGATGCCTGAAGGCAAG
This sequence comes from Dama dama, assembly GCF_033118175.1. Classification (NCBI taxonomy): domain Eukaryota; kingdom Metazoa; phylum Chordata; class Mammalia; order Artiodactyla; family Cervidae; genus Dama; species Dama dama. The sequence continues at coordinate 30,785,001 of NC_083714.1, forward strand.
TCTGACACACAGCTGGGTGGGGTAGAGAGTTGGTGGCAGTAGTCAGGGTTGGTGGGAGGAGGCAGCGGTGGCAGTAGCCAATCTCTCATCCACAGCACCGAAGCAGGACCCGAAACCTCAATTCCTAGAGGGTGAGGCAGTGCCGTGCTTGTGGACCTCCTTTTCTAGGAAACGAAGTAGAACCTTTGTGGGGAGGAGCCAAGATGGTGCAGGAGTAGGACGGGCAGACCACTTTCTCTCCTACAAATTCATCGAAAGAATAACTGAACACAGAGAAAACTTCACTAAACAACTTCTGATCGCTAGCTTAGGTCATCAGGCGCCCAGAAAAGCAGCCCATTGTCTTCAAAAGGAGGTAGGACAAAATATAAAAGATAAAAAGTGAGACAAAAGAGCTAAGGATGGATATCCGTCCGGGAAGGGAGTCTTAGGCGGCACTGCTTGGGGTAGGGTCCGGGCCTGAGTGCCCTGAGGACTATCGGAGGGAGCTTCTGTGAGTTGCCAACCTGAACTGTGGGAGAGCAAAAGAGAGAGAGAAAACTAACCAGCACAAACACACTGCTGGCCGTTCGCAGAACAAAGGAACCGAGAAAGTCCAGAGAAGAGCTCGCAGGCTGCGGACCGGCCCAGCCCCGCCAGAGGCAGGAGGCAGGTGGGAGGGGAAGGTCGCGGCGAGACACAGGGCGCAGGCACCCGACCGGCGCGGGTGGGGACTGGGGCTAGGGACGCGGAGGGCAGAAGGCGCACGCACCCGACTGGCGCCAGCAGAAACTGAGACTGGGTCCGCGGAAGGAAGTGGGCGCGCCACACCTGGGGAGAGTGCGCCCATCAAGCCCCTGGCTGCCTGGACCGCTCTGACGGGGAAGGCACAGAGAGCAGGCACAGCTGTTTGCTCCGCGCTTTTGTGGAACACCCGAGGGCTGGAACCGCGCGCAGTGCGGGGCGCGCTCCATATGGAGCGGCTGGGAGCCTGAGCAGCGCAGACGGAGAAAGCAGCACGAGCCCCTCCCTGCAGTGCCAGCCCCTCCCCGCAGCGCCAGCCCCTCCCTGCAGCGCCAGCCCCTCCCTGCAGCGCCAGCCCCTCCCCGCACAGCGACGGAACTAGCTACCTGAATAAGAGTCCACCTCCGCCCGCCTGTGTCAGGGCAGAAATGAGGCTCTGAAGAGACTGGCAAACAGAAGCCAAATAAACAAAGGGAACCGCTTCAGAACGGACTGGTGCAACAGATTAAAATCCCTGTATAAAACACCGACTACACCGGAAGGGGCCTGTAGATATCGAGAAGTGTAAGCTGGCTCGAGGAGCTATCTGAAACTGAGCCGAACCCACACTGACGGCAACACCTCCAGAGAAATTCCTAGATGTATTTTTACCTTGTTTTTTAAATTTTTTATTTTTTCTTTTTTATTTTTTCTCTTTTATTTTCCTTTAAAATTCCCTATTACTCCCCCATTACTCCTTAACTTTCATTTGTATAGATTTTTACGATTTTTTTAATTAGGGAAAAAAATTTTTTTTCTTTCTTTTTTTTTCTTTCCTTTTTCTCTTCTATTTTCTATTTTTCTTTTTCTCTTATTTCTTTTGAAGTCCTCTAGTACCCCTCTACTACTCCTTAATTTTCATTTTCAATACACTATAACCTTACAAAAAAAAAAAAAAAGAAAAGAGAAGCCCTATTTTTAAACCGAAATTCAGTTCCCATTTTTATTCAGGAGTGTGTTGATTATTCTCTCCCAATCTTGACTCTCTGTTTTCTACCTCAGAACACCTCTATTGCCTCCTTTCCCCTTCTCTTCCCAATCCAATTCTGTGAATCTTGGTCGGTGTCTGGGCTACGGAGAACACTCTGGGAACAGACAACTGCGTAGATCTGTCTCTCTCCTCTTGAGTCCCCCTTTTTCTCCTCCTGCTCATCTCTATCTCCCTCCTCCCTCTCCTCTTCTTCATGTAACTCTGTGAACCTCTCTGGGTGTCCCTAACGGGGGAGAATCTTTTTCCCATTAACCTAGAAGTTTTATTATCAGTGCTGTATAGTTGGGAGAAGTCCTGAGACTACAGGAAGAATAAAACTGAAATCCAGAGGCAGGAGACTTAAGCCCAAAAACTGAGAACACCAGAAAACTCCTGACTACATGGAACTTTAAGTAGTAAGTGACCGTCCAAAAGCCTCCATACCTACACTGAAACCAACCACCACCCAAGAGCCAATAAGTTTTAGAGCAAGACATACCACGCAAATTCTCCAGCAATGCAGGAACACAGCCCTGAACGTCAACATACAGGCTGCCCAAGGTCACACCTAACACATAGACCCAACTCAAAACTCATTACTGGGCACTCCATTGCTCTCCAAAGAGAAGAAATCAAGTTCCATGCCCCAGAACACTGATGCAAGCTTCCCCAACCAGGAAACCTTGACAAGCCAATTGTCTAACCCCACCCATTGGGGGTAAATCCTCCACAATAAAAAGGAACCACAGACCTCCAGAATACAGAAAGCCCACTCCAGACACAGCAATCTAAACAAGATGAAAAGGCAAAGAAATATCCAACAGGTAAAGGAACATGAAAAATGCCCACCAAGTCAAACAACAGAGGAGGAGATAGGGAATCTACCTAAAAAAGAATTTAGAATAATGATGATAAAAATGATCCAAAGTCTTGAAAACAAAATGGAGTTACAGATAAATAGCCCGGAGACAAAGATTGAAAAGATGCAAGAAATGTTTAATAAAGACCCAGAAGAAATAAAAAAGAGTCAATTAAAAATGAATAATGCAATGAATGAGATCAAAAACACTTTGGAGGGAACGAAGAGTAGAATAACGGAGGCAGAAGATAGGATAAGTGAGGTAGAAGATAAAATGATGGAAATAAATGAAGCAGAGAGGAAAAAAGAAAAAAGGATCAAAAGAAATGAGGACAACCTCAGGGACCTCTGGGACAATGTGAAACGCCCCCAACATTCGAATCATAGGAGTCCCAGAAGAAGAAGACAAAAAGAAAGGCCATGAGAAAATACTCGAGGAGATAATAGCTTAAAACTTCTCTAAAATTGGGAAGGAAATAGCCACCCAAGTCCAAGAAACCCAGAGAGTCCCAAACAGGATAAACCCAAGGCGAAACACCCCAAGACACATATTAATCAAATTAACAAAGATCAAACACAAAGAACAAATATTACAAGCAGCAAGGAAGAAACAACAAATAACACACAAAGGGATTCCCGTAAGGATAACAGCTGATCTATCAATAGAAACCCTCCAGGCCAGAAGGGAATGGCAGGACGTACTGAAAGTAATGAAAGAGAATAACCTACAACCCAGATTACTGTACCCAGCAAGGATCTCATTCAGATATGAAGGAGAATTCAAAAGCTTTACAGACAAGCAAAAGCTGAGAGAATTCAGCACCACCAAACCAGCTCTTCAACAAATGCTAAAGGATCTTATCTAGACAGGAAATGCAGAAAGACTGTATAAAGGTGAACCCAAAACAACAAAGTAAATGGCAACGGGACCACACCTATCAATAATTACCTTAAATGGAAATGGGTTGAATGCCCCAACCAAAAGACAAAGATTGGCTGAATGGATACAAAAACAAGACCCCTATATATGCTGTCTACAAGAGACCCACCTCAAAACAAGAGACACATACAGACTAAAAGTGAAGGGCTGGAAGAAAGTATTTCACGCAAACGGAGACCAAAAGAAAGCAGGAGTCGCAATACTCATATCAGATAAAATAGACTTTCAAATAAAGGAGGTGAAAAGAGACAAAGAAGGACACTACATAATGATCAAAGGATCAATCCAAGAAGAAGATATAACAATTATAAATATATATGCACCCAACATAGGAGCACCGCAATATGTACGGCAAACACTAACGAGTATGAAAGAGGAAATTAATAGTAACACAATAATAGTGGGAGACTTTAATACCCCACTCACAACAATGGATAGATCAACTAAACAGAAAATTAACAAGGAAACACAAACCTTAAATGACACAATGGACCAGCTAGACCTAATTGATATCTTATAGGACATTTCACCCCAAAACAATCAACTTCACCTTTTTCTCAAGTGCACACGGAACCTTCTCCAGAATAGATCACATCCTGGGCCATAAATCTGGTCTTGGAAAATTCAAAAAAATTGAAATCCTTCCAGTCATCTTTTCTGACCACAGTGCAGTAAGATTAGATCTCAATTACAGGAAAAAAATTGTTAAAAATTCAAACATATGGAGGCTAAATAACATGCTTCTGAATAACCAACAAATCATAGAAGAAATCAAAATATGTATAGAAATGAATGAAAATGAAAACACAACAACCCAAAACCTATGGGAGACTGTAAAAGCAGTGCTAAGGGGAAGGTTCATAGCATTACACGCTTACATCAAGAAACAAGAAAAAAGCCAAATAAATAACCTAACTCTACACCGAAAGCAACTAGAGAAGGAAGAAATGAAGAACCCCAGGGTTAGCAGAAGGAAAGAAATCTTAAAAATCAGGGCAGAAATAAATGCAATAGAAACTAAAGAGACCATAGCAAAAATCAACAAAGCTAAAAGCTGGTTTTTTGAAAAAATAAACAAAACTGACAAACCATTAGCAAGACTCATTAAGAAACAAAGAGAGAAGAACCAAATCAACAAAATTAGAAATGAAAATGGAGAGATCACAACAGACAACACTGAAATACAAAGGATCATAAGAGACTACTACCAGCAGCTCTATGCCAATAGAATGGACAACTTGGATGAAATGGACAAATTCTTAGAAAAGTATAACTTTCCAAAACTGAACCAGGAAGAAACAGAAGATCTTACCAGACCCATCACAAGCAAGGAAATCGAAACTGTAATCAAAAATCTTCCAGCAAACAAAAGCCCAGGACCAGATGGCTTCACAGCTGAATTCTACCAAAAATTTAGAGAAGAGCTAACACCTATCTTACTCAAACTCTTCCAGAAAATTGCAGATGAAGGTAAGCTTCCAAACTCATTCTATGAGGCCACCATCACCCTAATTCCAAAACCAGACAAAGATTCCACAAAAAAAGAAAACTACAGGCCAATATCACTGATGAACATAGATGCAAAAATCCTTAACAAAATTCTAGCAAACAGAATCCAACAACATATTAAAAAAATCATACACCATGACCAAGTGGGCTTTATCCCAGGAATGCAAGGATTCTTTAATATCCACAAATCAATCAATGTAATACACCACAGTAACAAATTGAAAGATAAAAACCGTATGATTATCTCAATAGATGCAGAGACAGCCTTTGACAAAATTCAACACTCATTTATGATTAAACCTCTCCAGAAAGCAGGAATAGAATGAACATACCTCAACATAATAAAAGCTATATATGACAAACCCACAGCAAGTATCACCCTCAGTGGTGAAAAATTGAAAGCATTTCCCCTGAAATCAGGAACAAGACAAGGGTGCCCACTCTCACCACTACTATTCAACATAGTGTTGGAAGTTTTGGCCACAGCAATCAGAGCAGAAAAAGAAGTAAAAGGAATCCAGAGAGGAAAAGAAGAAGTGAAACTCTCACTGTTTGCAGATGACATGATCCTCTACATAGAAAACCCTAAAGACTCTTCCAGAAAATTACTAGAGCTAATCAATGAATATAGTAAAGTTGCAGGATATAAAATTAACACACAGAAATCCCTTGCATTCCTATATACTAACAATGAAAAAACAGAAAGAGAAATTAAGGAAACAATACCATTCACCACTGCAACAAAAAGAATAAGATACTTAGGAGTACATCTACCTAAAGAAACAAAAGACCTATACATAGAAAGCTATAAAACACTGATGAAAGAAATCAAAGAGGACACAAACAGATGGAGAAACATACCGTGTTCATGGATTGGAAGAATCAATACTGTCAAAATGGCTATTCTACCCAGAGCAATCTATAGATTCAGTGCAATCCCTATCAAGCTACCAACGGTATTTTTCACAGAACTAGACCAAAGAATTTCACAATTTGTATGGAAATACAAAAAAACCTCGAATAGCCAAAGTAATCTTGAGAAAGAAGAATGGAACTGGAGGAATCAACCTGCCTGACTTCAGACTCTACTACAAAGCCACAGTCATCAAGACAGTATGGTAGTGGCACAAAGACAGAAATATAGATCAATGGAACAGAATAGAAAGCCCAGAGATAAATCCACGAACCTATGGACACCTTATCTTTGACAAAGGAGGCAAGGACATACAATGGAAAAAAAGACAACCTCTTCAACAAGTGGTGCTGGGAAAACTGGTCAACCACTTGTAAAAGAATGAAACTAGAACACTTTCTAACACCATACACAAAAATAAACTCAAACTGGATTAAAGATCTAAATGTAAGACCAGAAACTATAAAACTCCTAGAGGAGAACATAGGCAAAACACTCTCTGACACAAATCACAGCAAGATCCGCTATGACCCACCTCCCAGAATATTGCAAATAAAAGCAAAACTAAACCAATGGGACCTAAAGAAACTTAAAAGCTTTTGCACTACAAAGGAAACTATAAGTAAGGTGAAAAGACAGCCCTCAGATTGGGAGAAAATAATAGCAAATGAAGAAAGAGACAAAGGATTAATCTCAAAAATATACAAGCAACTCCTGCAGCTCAATTCCAGAAAAATAAAAGACCCAATCAAAACATGGGCCAAAGAACTAATCAGACATTTCTCCAAAGAAGACATACAGATGGCTAACACACACATGAAAAGATGCGCAACATCACTCATTCTCAGAGAAATGCAAATCAAAACCACAATGAGGTACCATTACACGCCAGCCAGGATGGCTGCTATCCAAAAGTCTACAAGCAATAAATGCTGGAGAGGGTGTGGAGAAAAGGGAACCCTCTTACACTGTTGGTGGCAATGCAAACTAGTACAGCCGCTATGGAAAACAGTGTGGAGAATTCTTAAAAAACTGGAAATAGAACTGCCATATGACCCAGCAATACCACTTCTGGGCATACACACTGAGGAAACCAGATCTGAAAGAGACACGTGCACCCCAATGTTCATCGCAGCACTGTTCATAATTGCCAGGACATGGAAGCAACCTAGATGCCCATCAGCAGACGAATGGATAAGGAAGCTGTGGTACATATACACCATGGAATATTACTCAGCCATTAAAAAGAATTCATTTGAATCAGTCCTAATGAGATGGATGAAACTGGAGCCCATTATATAGAGTGAAGTAAGCCAGAAAGATAAAGAACATTAAAGCATACTAACACATATATATGGAATTTAGAAAGATGGTAACGATAACCCTATATGCAAAACAGAAAAAGAGACACAGAAATACACAACAGACTTTTGAACTCTGTGGGGGAAGGTGAGGGTGGGATGTTTCAAAAGAACAGCATGTATACTATCTAAGGTGAAACAGATCACCAGCCCAGGTGGGATGCATGAGACAAGTGCTCGGGCCTGGGGCACTGGGAAGACCCAGAGGAATCGGGTGGAGAGGGAGGTGGGAGGGGGGGATCGGGATGGGGAATACGTGTAAATCCATGGCTGATTCATATCAATGTATGACAAAACCCACTGAAATGTTGTGAAGTAATTAGCCTCCAACTAATAAAAAAAAAAAAAAAAAGGAAACGAAGTAGCTAGAAGTTGCCATCGAAGATAAGCAAGTGTCATACTTCATACATTACAGGGCTTGGACTGGATTCCAGAAGGCAGAGTCCTGAAGCGTGTGGATGCCAATCTGCAAAGCAAAAACTTCAAAGAGCCAGTCAGCAGAGGCATGCAGAACGGAAGACGCATGCGGGGGGCGGCCCCTGGCAAGAAGCCTGGTGCAATGCAACAGAGAAACGTTGAAGCGAAAACGAAAAAGAACAAACTTAGAACTCCCCTGGAACTGGAGATAGTGGCTGTCCCAGAGAGTCACCTCAGCCTCCTCCCAAGAGACGGTCTCGGGTAGATCCTACTGTTGAAAACGAGGACAAAGTCATGAGCAGAACTGCCGACAAAGTCACGATCCCCAACAATTCAAACGGTGGCTAGGTGATGACTTGAACTTAATGACCCGGCCCAAACAAGCTCTCTCATCTTCCTTTGAAGAAGAATGTGGATTCCGTGCTAGTGCGTGTCTTCCAGATCGCGACAGTCTCATGCGACTCTTGCCTCCCCATGGACTGTAGCCCACCCGCCTGAACTGTCCGTGGAATTATTCAGGCATGAACCCGGGGCTGGTTTACCATGTCATTCTCCAGTGGATCTTCCTGACCGACCGAGGGATCGAACCCGTGTCTCCTTTAGCTCCTGTAGCACTGCGGTCAGATTTTTTATGGTCTGAGTCTTGGAAGGCCGAATTAATCATCTCGGTCACCTTCTTGCCTCCAGTTAACTATTTAGCTCCTCACAAAAGCATTGAGGTCCGGTTGCTGGGCCGTCTGGGACACAGGCACATGGGACCAGGACATAGAGTTGGCGATGCCTGAGGGCAAGTCTGACGCACAGCTGGGTGGGGTAGAGATTTGGTGGCAGTAGTCAGGGCTGGTGGGAGGAGGCGGCGGTGGCAGTAGCCAATCTCTCATCCACAGCACCGAAGCAGGACATGAAGCCTCAATTCCAAGAGTGTCAGACAATGTCGTGCTTGTGGAGCTCCTTCTTTAGGAAACGAAGTAGCCAGAAGTTGCCATCGAAGATAAGCAAGTGACATAGTTCATACATTACAGTGCTTGGACTGGATTCCAGAATGCAGAGTCCTCAAGCATGTGCATACCAATCTGCAAAGCAAGAACTTCAAAGAGACAGTCAGCAGAGGCATGCAGAGGGGAAGACACATACAAGGGGCGGCCCCTGGCAAGAAGCCTGGTGCAACGCAACAGAGAAACATTGAAGTGAAAACGAAAAAGAACAAACTTAGAACTCCCCTGGAACTGGAGATGGTGGCAGCCCCCGTGAATCACCTCAGCCTCCTCCCCAGAGAAGGTCTCGAGTAATTCCAACTGTTGAGAATGAGGAAACGTTCATGAGCAGAGGTGACATCAAAATCTCGATCCCCGAAGTACTCAAACGGTGGCTAGGTGATGACTAGAAGATAAGTACCCGGCCCAAACAAGCTCTCTCATCTTCCTGTCAAGAAGACTGTGGATTCCGTGCTAGTGCGTGTCTTCCAGATCGCGACAGTCTCATGCGACTCTTGCCTCCCCATGGACTGTAGCCCACCAGCCTGCACTGTCCCTGGAATTATCCAGGCATGAACCCGGGAGTGGGTTACCATGTCATTCTCCAGGGGATCTTCCTGACCTAGGGATCAAACCCGTGTGTCCAGTAGCTCCTGTAGCACTGCGGTCAGATTTTTTATGGTCTGAGTCTTGGAAGGCCAAATTAATCGTCTCGGTCACCTTCTTGCCTCCAGTTAAATATTTAGCTCCTCAAAAAAGCATTGAGGTCCGGTTGCTGGGCCGTCTGTGGACGCATGTACATGGCACCAGGACATAGAGTTGGCGATGCCTGAGGGCAAGTCTGACGCAAGCTGGGTAGGGTAGAGAGTTGGTGGCAGTAGTCAGGGCTGGTGGGAGGAGGAGGCAGTGGCAGTAGCCAATCTCTCAACCACAGCATCGAAGCAGGACACGAAGCCTCAATTCCAGGAGGGTGAGACAGGGCCGTGCTTGTGGAGCTCCTTCTTTAGATAACAAAGGAGCTAGTAGTTGCCATCGAAGATAAGCAACTGCCATACTTCATACATTACAGTGCTTGGACTGCATTCCAGAAAGCAGAGTCCTCAAGCATGTGGGTACTAATCAGCAAAGCAAGAAGAACTTCAAAGAGCCAGTCAGCAGAGGCATGCAGAGGGGAAGACGCATGCGAGGGGCGGCCCCTGGCAAGAAGCCTGGTGCAATGCAACAGAGAAACATTGAAGCGAAAACGAAAAAGAACAAACGTAGAACTCCCCTGGAACTGGAGATGGTGGCTGCCCCTGTGAGTCACCTCAGCCTCCTCCCAAGAGACGGTCTAGGGTACATCCTACTCTTGAAAACGAGGACACAGTCACGAGCAGGACTGCCATCAAAGTCACAATCCCCGACAACTCAAACGGTGGCTAGGTGATGACTAAAACTTAATTACCCGGCCCAAACAAGCTCTCTCATCTTCCTGTCAAGAAGAATGTGGATTCCGTGCTAGTGCGTGTCTTCCAGATCGCGACAGTCTCATGCGACTCTTGCCTCCCCATGGACTGTAGCCCACCAGCCTGCACTGTCCCTGGAATTATCCAGGCATGAACCCGGGAGTGGGTTACCGTGTCATTCTCCAGTGGATCTTCCTGACCTAGGGATCAAACCCATGTCTCCTGTAGCTCCTGTAGAACTGCGGTCAGATTTTTTATGGTCTGAGTCGTAGAAGGCCAAATTAATCGTCTCGGTCACCTTCTTGCCTCCAGTTAAATATTTAGCTCCTCAAAAAAGCATTGAGGTCCGGTTGCTGGGCCGTCTGCGGACGCAGGTGCATTGGGAACAGGACGTAGAGTTGGCGATGCCTGAAGGCAAGTCTGACACACAGCTGGGTGGGGTAGAGAGTTGGTGGCAGTAGTCAGGGTTGGTGGGAGGAGGCAGCGGTGGCAGTAGCCAATCTCTCATCCACAGCACCGAAGCAGGACCCGAAACCTCAATTCCTAGAGGGTGAGGCAGTGCCGTGCTTGTGGACCTCCTTTTCTAGGAAACGAAGTAGAACCTTTGTGGGGAGGAGCCAAGATGGTGCAGGAGTAGGACGGGCAGACCACTTTCTCTCCTACAAATTCATCGAAAGAATAACTGAACACAGAGAAAACTTCACTAAACAACTTCTGATCGCTAGCTTAGGTCATCAGGCGCCCAGAAAAGCAGCCCATTGTCTTCAAAAGGAGGTAGGACAAAATATAAAAGATAAAAAGTGAGACAAAAGAGCTAAGGATGGATATCCGTCCGGGAAGGGAGTCTTAGGCGGCACTGCTTGGGATAGGGTCCGGGCCTGAGTGCCCTGAGGACTATCGGAGGGAGCTTCTGTGAGTTGCCAACCTGAACTGTGGGAGAGCAAAAGAGAGAGAGAAAACTAACCGGCCCAAACACACTGCTGGCCGTTCGCAGAACAAAGGAACCGAGAAAGTCCAGAGAAGAGCTCGCAGGCTGCGGACCGGCCCAGCCCCGCCAGAGGCAGGAGGCGGGGGGAGGGGAAGGTCGCGGCGAGACACAGGGCGCAGGCACCTGACCGGCGCGAGTGGGGACTGGGGCTAGGGACGCGGAGGGCAGAAGGCGCACGCACCCGACTGGCGCCAGCAGAAACTGAGACTGGGTCCGCGGAAGGAAGTGGGCGCGCCACACCTGGGGAGAGTGCGCCCATCAAGCCCCTGGCTGCCTGGACCGCTCTGACGGGGAAGGCACAGAGAGCAGGCACAGCTGTTTGCTCCGCGCTTTTGTGGAACACCCGAGGGCTGGAACCGCGCGCAGTGCGGGGCGCGCTCCATATGGAGCGGCTGGGAGCCTGAGCAGCGCAGACGGAGAAAGCAGCACCAGCCCCTCCCTGCAGCGCCAGCCCCTCCCCGCAGCGCCAGCCCCTCCCTGCAGCGCCAGCCCCTCCCCGCACAGCGACGGAACTAGCTACCTGAATAAGAGTCCACCTCCGCCCGCCTGTGTCAGGGCAGAAATGAGGCTCTGAAGAGACTGGCAAACAGAAGCCAAATAAACAAAGGGAACCGCTTCAGAACGGACCGGTGCAACAGATTAAAATCCCTGTATAAAACACCGACTACACCGGAAGGGGCCTGTAGATATCGAGAAGTGTAAGCTGGCTCGAGGAGCTATCTGAAACTGAGCCGAACCCACACTGACGGCAACACCTCCAGAGAAATTCCTAGATGTATTTTTACCTTGTTTTTTAAATTTTTTATTTTTTCTTTTTTATTTTTTCTCTTTTATTTTCCTTTAAAATTCCCTATTACTCCCCCATTACTCCTTAACTTTCATTTGTATAGATTTTTACGATTTTTTTAATTAGGGAAAAAAATTTTTTTTTCTTTCTTTTTTTTTCTTTCCTTTTTCTCTTCTATTTTCTATTTTTCTCTTTCTCTTATTTCTTTTGAAGTCCTCTAGTACCCCTCTACTACTCCGTAATTTTCATTTTCAATACACTATAACCTTACAAAAAAAAAAAAAAGAAAAGAGAAGCCCTATTTTTAAACCGAAATTCAGTTCCCATTTTTATTCAGGAGTGTGTTGATTATTCTCTCCCAATCTTGACTCTCTGTTTTCTACCTCAGAACACCTCTATTGCCTCCTTTCCCCTTCTCTTCCCAATCCAATTCTGTGAATCTTGGTCGGTGTCTCGGCTACGGAGAACACTCTGGGAACAGACAACTGCGTAGATCTGTCTCTCTCCTCTTGAGTCCCCCTTTTTCTCCTCCTGCTCATCTCTATCTCCCTCCTCCCTCTCCTCTTCTTCATGTAACTCTGTGAACCTCTCTGGGTGTCCCTAACGGGGGAGAATCTTTTTGCCATTAACCTAGAAGTTTTATTATCAGTGCTGTATAGTTGGGAGAAGTCCTGAGACTACAGGAAGAATAAAACTGAAATCCAGAGGCAGGAGACTTAAGCCCAAAACCTGAGAACACCAGAAAACTCCTGACTACATGGAACTTTAAGTAGTAAGTGACCGTCCAAAAGCCTCCATACCTACACTGAAACCAACCACCACCCAAGAGCCAATAAGTTTTAGAGCAAGACATACCACGCAAATTCTCCAGCAATGCAGGAACACAGCCCTGAACGTCAACATACAGGCTGCCCAAGGTCACACCTAACACATAGACCCAACTCAAAACTCATTACTGGGCACTCCATTGCTCTCCAAAGAGAAGAAATCAAGTTCCATGCCCCAGAACACTGATGCAAGCTTCCCCAACCAGGAAACCTTGACAAGCCAATTGTCTAACCCCACCCATTGGGGGTAAATCCTCCACAATAAAAAGGAACCACAGACCTCCAGAATACAGAAAGCCCACTCCAGACACAGCAATCTAAACAAGATGAAAAGGCAAAGAAATATCCAACAGGTAAAGGAACATGAAAAATGCCCACCAAGTCAAACAACAGAGGAGGAGATAGGGAATCTACCTAAAAAAGAATTTAGAATAATGATAATAAAAATGATCCAAAGTCTTGAAAACAAAATGGAGTTACAGATAAATAGCCCGGAGACAAAGATTGAAAAGATGCAAGAAATGTTTAATAAAGACCCAGAAGAAATAAAAAAGAGTCAATTAAAAATGAATAATGCAATGAATGAGATCAAAAACACTTTGGAGGGAACGAAGAGTAGAATAACAGAGGCAGAAGATAGGATAAGTGAGGTAGAAGATAAAATGATGGAAATAAATGAAGCAGAGAGGAAAAAAGAAAAAAGGATCAAAAGAAATGAGGACAACCTCAGGGACCTCTGGGACAATGTGAAACGCCCCCAACATTCGAATCATAGGAGTCCCAGAAGAAGAAGACAAAAAGAAAGGCCATGAGAAAATACTCGAGGAGATAATAGCTTAAAACTTCTCTAAAATTGGGAAGGAAATAGCCACCCAAGTCCAAGAAACCCAGAGAGTCCCAAACAGGATAAACCCAAGGCGAAACACCCCAAGACACATATTAATCAAATTAACAAAGATCAAACACAAAGAACAAATATTACAAGCAGCAAGGAAGAAACAACAAATAACACACAAAGGGATTCCCGTAAGGATAACAGCTGATCTATCAATAGAAACCCTCCAGGCCAGAAGGGAATGGCAGGACGTACTGAAAGTAATGAAAGAGAATAACCTACAACCCAGATTACTGTACCCAGCAAGGATCTCATTCAGATATGAAGGAGAATTCAAAAGCTTTACAGACAAGCAAAAGCTGAGAGAATTCAGCACCACCAAACCAGCTCTTCAACAAACGCTAAAGGATCTTATCTAGACAGGAAATGCAGAAAGACTGTATAAAGGTGAACCCAAAACAACAAAGTAAATGGCAACGGGACCACACCTATCAATAATTACCTTAAAGGGAAATGGGTTGAATGCCCCAACCAAAAGACAAAGATTGGCTGAATGGATACAAAAACAAGACCCCTATATATGCTGTCTACAAGAGACCCACCTCAAAACAAGAGACACATACAGACTAAAAGTGAAGGGCTGGAAGAAAGTATTTCACGCAAACGGAGACCAAAAGAAAGCAGGAGTCGCAATACTCATATCAGATAAAATAGACTTTCAAATAAAGGAGGTGAAAAGAGACAAAGAAGGACACTACATAATGATCAAAGGATCAATCCAAGAAGAAGATATAACAATTATAAATATATATGCACCCAACATAGGAGCACCGCAATATGTACGGCAAACACTAACGAGTATGAAAGAGGAAATTAATAGTAACACAATAATAGTGGGAGACTTTAATACCCCACTCACAACAATGGATAGATCAACTAAACAGAAAATTAACAAGGAAACACAAACCTTAAATGACACAATGGACCAGCTAGACCTAATTGATATCTTATAGGACATTTCACCCCAAAACAATCAACTTCACCTTTTTCTCAAGTGCACACGGAACCTTCTCCAGAATAGATCACATCCTGGGCCATAAATCTGGTCTTGGAAAATTCAAAAAAATTGAAATCCTTCCAGTCATCTTTTCTGACCACAGTGCAGTAAGATTAGATCTCAATTACAGGAAAAAAATTGTTAAAAATTCAAACATATGGAGGCTAAATAACACGCTTCTGAATAACCAACAAATCATAGAAGAAATCAAAAAAGAAATCAAAATATGTATAGAAATGAATGAAAATGAAAACACAACAACCCAAAACCTATGGGAGACTGTAAAAGCAGTGCTAAGGGGAAGGTTCATAGCATTACACGCTTACATCAAGAAACAAGAAAAAAGCCAAATAAATAACCTAACTCTACACCGAAAGCAATTAGAGAAGGAAGAAATGAAGAACCCCAGGGTTAGCAGAAGGAAAGAAATCTTAAAAATCAGGGCAGAAATAAATGCAATAGAAACTAAAGAGACCATAGCAAAAATCAACAAAGCTAAAAGCTGGTTTTTTGAAAAAATAAACAAAACTGACAAACCATTAGCAAGACTCATTAAGAAACAAAGAGAGAAGAACCAAATCAACAAAATTAGAAATGAAAATGGAGAGATCACAACAGACAACACTGAAATACAAAGGATCATAAGAGACTACTACCAGCAGCTCTATGCCAATAGAATGGACAACTTGGATGAAATGGACAAATTCTTAGAAAAGTATAACTTTCCAAAACTGAACCAGGAAGAAATAGAAGATGTTAACAGACCCATCACAAGCAAGGAAATCGAAACTGTAATCAAAAATCTTCCAGCAAACAAAAGCCCAGGACCAGATGGCTTCACAGCTGAATTCTACCAAAAATTTAGAGAAGAGCTAACACCTATCTTACTCAAACTCTTCCAGAAAATTGCAGATGAAGGTAAGCTTCCAAACTCATTCTATGAGGCCACCATCACCCTAATTCCAAAACCAGACAAAGATGCCACAAAAAAAGAAAACTACAGGCCAATATCACTGATGAACATAGATGCAAAAATCCTTAACAAAATTCTAGCAAACAGAATCCAACAACATATTAAAAAAATCATACACCATGACCAAGTGGGCTTTATCCCAGGAATGCAAGGATTCTTTAATATCCACAAATCAATCAATGTAATACACCACAGTAACAAATTGAAAGATAAAAACCGTATGATTATCTCAATAGATGCAGAGAAAGCCTTTGACAAAATTCAACACTCATTTATGATTAAACCTCTCCAGAAAGCAGGAATAGAATGAACATACCTCAACATAATAAAAGCTATATATGACAAACCCACAGCAAGTATCACCCTCAGTGGTGAAAAATTGAAAGCATTTCCCCTGAAATCAGGAACAAGACAAGGGTGCCCACTCTCACCACTACTATTCAACATAGTGTTGGAAGTTTTGGCCACAGCAATCAGAGCAGAAAAAGAAATAAAAGGGATCCAGAGAGGAAAAGAAGAAGTGAAACTCTCACTGTTTGCAGATGACATGATCCTCTACATAGAAAACCCTAAAGACTCTTCCAGAAAATTACTAGAGCTAATCAATGAATATAGTAAAGTTGCAGGATATAAAATTAACACACAGAAATCCCTTGCATTCCTATATACTAACAATGAAAAAACAGAAAGAGAAATTAAGGAAACAATACCATTCACCACTGCAACAAAAAGAATAAGATACTTAGGAGTACATCTACCTAAAGAAACAAAAGACCTATACATAGAAAGCTATAAAACACTGATGAAAGAAATCAAAGAGGACACAAACAGATGGAGAAACATACCGTGTTCATGGATTGGAAGAATCAATACTGTCAAAATGGCTATTCTACCCAGAGCAATCTATAGATTCAGTGCAATCCCTATCAAGCTACCAACGGTATTTTTCACAGAACTAGACCAAAGAATTTCACAATTTGTATGGAAATACAAAAAAACCTCGAATAGCCAAAGTAATCTTGAGAAAGAAGAATGGAACTGGAGGAATCAACCTGCCTGACTTCAGACTCTACTACAAAGCCACAGTCATCAAGACAGTATGGTAGTGGCACAAAGACAGAAATATAGATCAATGGAACAGAATAGAAAGCCCAGAGATAAATCCGCGAACCTATGGACACCTTATCTTTGACAAAGGAGGCAAGGACATACAATGGAAAAAAAGACAACCTCTTCAACAAGTGGTGCTGGGAAAACTGGTCAACCACTTGTAAAAGAATGAAACTAGAACACTTTCTAACACCATACACAAAAATAAACTCAAACTGGATTAAAGATCTAAATGTAAGACCAGAAACTATAAAACTCCTAGAGGAGAACATAGGCAAAACACTCTCTGACACAAATCACAGCAAGATCCGCTATGACCCACCTCCCAGAATATTGCAAATAAAAGCAAAACTAAACCAATGGGACCTAATGAAACTTAAAAGCTTTTGCACTACAAAGGAAACTATAAGTAAGGTGAAAAGACAGCCCTCAGATTGGGAGAAAATAATAGCAAATGAAGAAAGAGACAAAGGATTAATCTCAAAAATATACAAGCAACTCCTGCAGCTCAATTCCAGAAAAATAAAAGACCCAATCAAAACATGGGCCAAAGAACTAATCAGACATTTCTCCAAAGAAGACATACAGATGGCTAACACACACATGAAAAGATGCTCAACATCACTCATTCTCAGAGAAATGCAAATCAAAACCACAATGAGGTACCATTACACGCCAGCCAGGATGGCTGCTATCCAAAAGTCTACAAGCAATAAATGCTGGAGAGGGTGTGGAGAAAAGGGAACCCTCTTACACTGTTGGTGGCAATGCAAACTAGTACAGCCGCTATGGAAAACAGTGTGGAGAATTCTTAAAAAACTGGAAATAGAACTGCCATATGACCCAGCAATACCACTTCTGGGCATACACACTGAGGAAACCAGATCTGAAAGAGACACGTGCACCCCAATGTTCATCGCAGCACTGTTCATAATTGCCAGGACATGGAAGCAACCTAGATGCCCATCAGCAGACGAATGGATAAGGAAGCTGTGGTACATATACACCATGGAATATTACTCAGCCATTAAAAAGAATTCATTTGAATCAGTCCTAATGAGATGGATGAAACTGGAGCCCATTATATAGAGTGAAGTAAGCCAGAAAGATAAAGAACATTAAAGCATACTAACACATATATATGGAATTTAGAAAGATGGTAACGATAACCCTATATGCAAAACAGAAAAAGAGACACAGAAATACACAACAGACTTTTGAACTCTGTGGGGGAAGGTGAGGGTGGGATGTTTCAAAAGAACAGCATGTATACTATCTAAGGTGAAACAGATCACCAGCCCAGGTGGGATGCATGAGACAAGTGCTCGGGCCTGGGGCACTGGGAAGACCCAGAGGAATCGGGTGGAGAGGGAGGTGGGAGGGGGGGATCAGGATGGGGAATACGTGTAAATCCATGGCTGATTCATATCAATGTATGACAAAACCCACTGAAATGTTGTGAAGTAATTAGCCTCCAACTAATAAAAAAAAAAAAAAAAGGAAACGAAGTAGCTAGAAGTTGCCATCGAAGATAAGCAAGTGCCATACTTCATACATTACAAGGCTTGGACTGGATTCCAGAAGGCAGAGTCCTGAAGCGTGTGGATGCCAATCTGCAAAGCAAAAACTTCAAAGAGCCAGTCAGCAGAGGCATGCAGAACGGAAGACGCATGCGAGGGGCGGCCCCTGGCAAGAAGCCTGGTGCAATGCAACAGAGAAACGTTGAAGCGAAAACGAAGAAGAACAAACTTAGAACTCCCCTGGAACTGGAGATAGTGGCTGTCCCAGAGAGTCACCTCAGCCTCCTCCCAAGAGACGGTCTCGGGTAGATCCTACTGTTGAAAACGAGGACAAAGTCATGAGCAGAACTGCCGACAAAGTCACGATCCCCAACAATTCAAACGGTGGCTAGGTGATGACTTGAACTTAATGACCCGGCCCAAACAAGCTCTCTCATCTTCCTTTGAAGAAGAATGTGGATTCCGTGCTAGTGCGTGTCTTCCAGATCGCGACAGTCTCATGCGACTCTTGCCTCCCCATGGACTGTAGCCCACCCGCCTGAACTGTCCGTGGAATTATTCAGGCATGAACCCGGGGCTGGTTTACCATGTCATTCTCCAGTGGATCTTCCTGACCGACCGAGGGATCGAACCCGTGTCTCCTTTAGCTCCTGTAGCACTGCGGTCAGATTTTTTATGGTCTGAGTCTTGGAAGGCCGAATTAATCATCTCGGTCACCTTCTTGCCTCCAGTTAAATATTTAGCTCCTCACAAAAGCATTGAGGTCCGGTTGCTGGGCCGTCTGGGACACAGGCACATGGGACCAGGACATAGAGTTGGCGATGCCTGAGGGCAAGTCTGACGCACAGCTGGGTGGGGTAGAGATTTGGTGGCAGTAGTCAGGGCTGGTGGGAGGAGGCGGCGGTGGCAGTAGCCAATCTCTCATCCACAGCACCGAAGCAGGACATGAAGCCTCAATTCCAAGAGTGTCAGACAATGTCGTGCTTGTGGAGCTCCTTCTTTAGGAAACGAAGTAGCCAGAAGTTGCCATCGAAGATAAGCAAGTGACATAGTTCATACATTACAGTGCTTGGACTGGATTCCAGAATGCAGAGTCCTCAAGCATGTGCATACCAATCTGCAAAGCAAGAACTTCAAAGAGACAGTCAGCAGAGGCATGCAGAGGGGAAGACACATACAAGGGGCGGCCCCTGGCAAGAAGCCTGGTGCAACGCAACAGAGAAACATTGAAGTGAAAACGAAAAAGAACAAACTTAGAACTCCCCTGGAACTGGAGATGGTGGCAGCCCCCGTGAGTCACCTCAGCCTCCTCCCCAGAGAAGGTCTCGAGTAATTCCAACTGTTGAAAATGAGGAAACGTTCATGAGCAGAGGTGACATCAAAATCTCGATCCCCGAAGTACTCAAACGGTGGCTAGGTGATGACTAGAAGATAAGTACCCGGCCCAAACAAGCTCTCTCATCTTCCTGTCAAGAAGACTGTGGATTCCGTGCTAGTGCGTGTCTTCCAGATCGCGACAGTCTCATGCGACTCTTGCCTCCCCATGGACTGTAGCCCACCAGCCTGCACTGTCCCTGGAATTATCCAGGCATGAACCCGGGAGTGGGTTACCATGTCATTCTCCAGGGGATCTTCCTGACCTAGGGATCAAACCCGTGTGTCCAGTAGCTCCTGTAGCACTGCGGTCAGATTTTTTATGGTCTGAGTCTTGGAAGGCCAAATTAATCGTCTCGGTCACCTTCTTGCCTCCAGTTAAATATTTAGCTCCTCAAAAAAGCATTGAGGTCCGGTTGCTGGGCCGTCTGTGGACGCATGTACATGGCACCAGGACATAGAGTTGGCGATGCCTGAGGGCAAGTCTGACGCAAGCTGGGTAGGGTAGAGAGTTGGTGGCAGTAGTCAGGGCTGGTGGGAGGAGGAGGCAGTGGCAGTAGCCAATCTCTCAACCACAGCATCGAAGCAGGACACGAAGCCTCAATTCCAGGAGGGTGAGACAGGGCCGTGCTTGTGGAGCTCCTTCTTTAGATAACAAAGGAGCTAGTAGTTGCCATCGAAGATAAGCAACTGCCATACTTCATACATTACAGTGCTTGGACTGCATTCCAGAAAGCAGAGTCCTCAAGCATGTGGGTACTAATCAGCAAAGCAAGAAGAACTTCAAAGAGCCAGTCAGCAGAGGCATGCAGAGGGGAAGACGCATGCGAGGGGCGGCCCCTGGCAAGAAGCCTGGTGCAATGCAACAGAGAAACGTTGAAGCGAAAACGAAAAAGAACAAACGTAGAACTCCCCTGGAACTGGAGATGGTGGCTGCCCCTGTGAGTCACCTCAGCCTCCTCCCAAGAGACGGTCTAGGGTACATCCTACTCTTGAAAACGAGGACACAGTCACGAGCAGGACTGCCATCAAAGTCACAATCCCCGACAACTCAAACGGTGGCTAGGTGATGACTAAAACTTAATTACCCGGCCCAAACAAGCTCTCTCATCTTCCTGTCAAGAAGAATGTGGATTCCGTGCTAGTGCGTGTCTTCCAGATCGCGACAGTCTCATGCGACTCTTGCCTCCCCATGGACTGTAGCCCACCAGCCTGCACTGTCCCTGGAATTATCCAGGCATGAACCCGGGAGTGGGTTACCGTGTCATTCTCCAGTGGATCTTCCTGACCTAGGGATCAAACCCATGTCTCCTGTAGCTCCTGTAGAACTGCGGTCAGATTTTTTATGGTCTGAGTCGTAGAAGGCCAAATTAATCGTCTCGGTCACCTTCTTGCCTCCAGTTAAATATTTAGCTCCTCAAAAAAGCATTGAGGTCAGGTTGCTGGGCCGTCTGCGGACGCAGGTGCATTGGGAACAGGACGTAGAGTTGGCGATGCCTGAAGGCAAGTCTGACACACAGCTGGGTGGGGTAGAGAGTTGGTGGCAGTAGTCAGGGTTGGTGGGAGGAGGCAGCGGTGGCAGTAGCCAATCTCTCATCCACAGCACCGAAGCAGGACCCGAAACCTCAATTCCTAGAGGGTGAGGCAGTGCCGTGCTTGTGGACCTCCTTTTCTAGGAAACGAAGTAGAACCTTTGTGGGGAGGAGCCAAGATGGTGCAGGAGTAGGACGGGCAGACCACTTTCTCTCCTACAAATTCATCGAAAGAATAACTGAACACAGAGAAAACTTCACTAAACAACTTCTGATCGCTAGCTTAGGTCATCAGGCGCCCAGAAAAGCAGCCCATTGTCTTCAAAAGGAGGTAGGACAAAATATAAAAGATAAAAAGTGAGACAAAAGAGCTAAGGATGGATATCCGTCCGGGAAGGGAGTCTTAGGCGGCACTGCTTGGGGTAGGGTCCGGGCCTGAGTGCCCTGAGGACTATCGGAGGGAGCTTCTGTGAGTTGCCAACCTGAACTGTGGGAGAGCAAAAGAGAGAGAGAAAACTAACCGGCCCAAACACACTGCTGGCCGTTCGCAGAACAAAGGAACCGAGAAAGTCCAGAGAAGAGCTCGCAGGCTGCGGACCGGCCCAGCCCCGCCAGAGGCAGGAGGCAGGGGGGAGGGGAAGGTCGCGGCGAGACACAGGGCGCAGGCACCTGACCGGCGCGGGTGGGGACTGGGGCTAGGGACGCGGAGGGCAGAAGGCGCACGCACCCGACTGGCGCCAGCAGAAACTGAGACTGGGTCCGCGGAAGGAAGTGGGCGCGCCACACCTGGGGAGAGTGCGCCCATCAAGCCCCTGGCTGCCTGGACCGCTCTGACGGGGAAGGCACAGAGAGCAGGCACAGCTGTTTGCTCCGCGCTTTTGTGGAACACCCGAGGGCTGGAACCGCGCGCAGTGCGGGGCGCGCTCCATATGGAGCGGCTGGGAGCCTGAGCAGCGCAGACGGAGAAAGCAGCACCAGCCCCTCCCTGCAGCGCCAGCCCCTCCCCGCAGCGCCAGCCCCTCCCTGCAGCGCCAGCCCCTCCCCGCACAGCGACGGAACTAGCTACCTGAATAAGAGTCCACCTCCGCCCGCCTGTGTCAGGGCAGAAATGAGGCTCTGAAGAGACTGGCAAACAGAAGCCAAATAAACAAAGGGAACCGCTTCAGAACGGACCGGTGCAACAGATTAAAATCCCTGTATAAAACACCGACTACACCGGAAGGGGCCTGTAGATATCGAGAAGTGTAAGCTGGCTCGAGGAGCTATCTGAAACTGAGCCGAACCCACACTGATGGCAACACCTCCAGAGAAATTCCTAGATGTATTTTTACCTTGTTTTTTAAATTTTTTATTTTTTCTTTTTTATTTTTTCTCTTTTATTTTCCTTTAAAATTCCCTATTACTCCCCCATTACTCCTTAACTTTCATTTGTATAGATTTTTACGATTTTTTTAATTAGGGAAAAAAATTTTTTTTTCTTTTTTTTTCTTTCCTTTTTCTCTTCTATTTTCTATTTTTCTCTTTCTCTTATTTCTTTTGAAGTCCTCTAGTACCCCTCTACTACTCCGTAATTTTCATTTTCAATACACTATAACCTTACAAAAAAAAAAAAAGAAAAGAGAAGCCCTATTTTTAAACCGAAATTCAGTTCCCATTTTTATTCAGGAGTGTGTTGATTATTCTCTCCCAATCTTGACTCTCTGTTTTCTACCTCAGAACACCTCTATTGCCTCCTTTCCCCTTCTCTTCCCAATCCAATTCTGTGAATCTTGGTCGGTGTCTGGGCTACGGAGAACACTCTGGGAACAGACAACTGCGTAGATCTGTCTCTCTCCTCTTGAGTCCCCCTTTTTCTCCTCCTGCTCATCTCTATCTCCCTCCTCCCTCTCCTCTTCTTCATGTAACTCTGTGAACCTCTCTGGGTGTCCCTAACGGGGGAGAATCTTTTTGCCATTAACCTAGAAGTTTTATTATCAGTGCTGTATAGTTGGGAGAAGTCCTGAGACTACAGGAAGAATAAAACTGAAATCCAGAGGCAGGAGACTTAAGCCCAAAACCTGAGAACACCAGAAAACTCCTGACTACATGGAACTTTAAGTAGTAAGTGACCGTCCAAAAGCCTCCATACCTACACTGAAACCAACCACCACCCAAGAGCCAATAAGTTTTAGAGCAAGACATACCACGCAAATTCTCCAGCAATGCAGGAACACAGCCCTGAACGTCAACATACAGGCTGCCCAAGGTCACACCTAACACATAGACCCAACTCAAAACTCATTACTGGGCACTCCATTGCTCTCCAAAGAGAAGAAATCAAGTTCCATGCCCCAGAACACTGATGCAAGCTTCCCCAACCAGGAAACCTTGACAAGCCAATTGTCTAACCCCACCCATTGGGGGTAAATCCTCCACAATAAAAAGGAACCACAGACCTCCAGAATACAGAAAGCCCACTCCAGACACAGCAATCTAAACAAGATGAAAAGGCAAAGAAATATCCAACAGGTAAAGGAACATGAAAAATGCCCACCAAGTCAAACAACAGAGGAGGAGATAGGGAATCTACCTAAAAAAGAATTTAGAATAATGATAATAAAAATGATCCAAAGTCTTGAAAACAAAATGGAGTTACAGATAAATAGCCCGGAGACAAAGATTGAAAAGATGCAAGAAATGTTTAATAAAGACCCAGAAGAAATAAAAAAGAGTCAATTAAAAATGAATAATGCAATGAATGAGATCAAAAACACTTTGGAGGGAACGAAGAGTAGAATAACAGAGGCAGAAGATAGGATAAGTGAGGTAGAAGATAAAATGATGGAAATAAATGAAGCAGAGAGGAAAAAAGAAAAAAGGATCAAAAGAAATGAGGACAACCTCAGGGACCTCTGGGACAATGTGAAACGCCCCCCAACATTCGAATCATAGGAGTCCCAGAAGAAGAAGACAAAAAGAAAGGCCATGAGAAAATACTCGAGGAGATAATAGCTTAAAACTTCTCTAAAATTGGGAAGGAAATAGCCACCCAAGTCCAAGAAACCCAGAGAGTCCCAAACAGGATAAACCCAAGGCGAAACACCCCAAGACACATATTAATCAAATTAACAAAGATCAAACACAAAGAACAAATATTACAAGCAGCAAGGAAGAAACAACAAATAACACACAAAGGGATTCCCGTAAGGATAACAGCTGATCTATCAATAGAAACCCTCCAGGCCAGAAGGGAATGGCAGGACGTACTGAAAGTAATGAAAGAGAATAACCTACAACCCAGATTACTGTACCCAGCAAGGATCTCATTCAGATATGAAGGAGAATTCAAAAGCTTTACAGACAAGCAAAAGCTGAGAGAATTCAGCACCACCAAACCAGCTCTTCAACAAACGCTAAAGGATCTTATCTAGACAGGAAATGCAGAAAGACTGTATAAAGGTGAACCCAAAACAACAAAGTAAATGGCAACGGGACCACACCTATCAATAATTACCTTAAAGGGAAATGGGTTGAATGCCCCAACCAAAAGACAAAGAGTGGCTGAATGGATACAAAAACAAGACCCCTATATATGCTGTCTACAAGAGACCCACCTCAAACAAGAGACACATACAGACTAAAAGTGAAGGGCTGGAAGAAAGTATTTCACGCAAACGGAGACCAAAAGAAAGCAGGAGTCGCAATACTCATATCAGATAAAATAGACTTTCAAATAAAGGAGGTGAAAAGAGACAAAGAAGGACACTACATAATGATCAAAGGATCAATCCAAGAAGAAGATATAACAATTATAAAATATATATGCACCCAACATAGGAGCACCGCAATATGTACGGCAAACACTAACGAGTATGAAAGAGGAGGAAATTAATAGTAACACAATAATAGTGGGAGACTTTA
Source organism: Dama dama (assembly GCF_033118175.1). Classification (NCBI taxonomy): domain Eukaryota; kingdom Metazoa; phylum Chordata; class Mammalia; order Artiodactyla; family Cervidae; genus Dama; species Dama dama. Next base: position 30,810,054 of record NC_083714.1, read on the forward strand.
ATACCCCACTCACAACAATGGATAGATCAACTAAACAGAAAATTAACAAGGAAACACAAACCTTAAATGACACAATGGACCAGCTAGACCTTAATTGATATCTTATAGGACATTTCACCCCAAAACAATCAACTTCACCTTTTTCTCAAGTGCACACGGAACCTTCTCCAGAATAGATCACATCCTGGGCCATAAATCTGGTCTTGGAAAATTCAAAAAATTGAAATCCTTCCAGTCATCTTTTCTGACCACAGTGCAGTAAGATTAGATCTCAATTACAGGAAAAAAATTGTTAAAAATTCAAACATATGGAGGCTAAATAACACGCTTCTGAATAACCAACAAATCATAGAAGAAATCAAAAAAGAAATCAAAATATGTATAGAAATGAATGAAAATGAAAACACAACAACCCAAAACCTATGGGAGACTGTAAAAGCAGTGCTAAGGGGAAGGTTCATAGCATTACACGCTTACATCAAGAAACAAGAAAAAAGCAAATAAATAACCTAACTCTACACCGAAAGCAATTAGAGAAGGAAGAAATGAAGAACCCCAGGGTTAGCAGAAGGAAAGAAATCTTAAAAATCAGGGCAGAAATAAATGCAATAGAAACTAAAGAGACCATAGCAAAAATCAACAAAGCTAAAAGCTGGTTTTTTGAAAAAATAAACAAAACTGACAAACCATTAGCAAGACTCATTAAGAAACAAAGAGAGAAGAACCAAATCAACAAAATTAGAAATGAAAATGGAGAGATCACAACAGACAACACTGAAATACAAAGGATCATAAGAGACTACTACCAGCAGCTCTATGCCAATAGAATGGACAACTTGGATGAAATGGACAAATTCTTAGAAAAGTATAACTTTCCAAAACTGAACCAGGAAGAAATAGAAGATGTTAACAGACCCATCACAAGCAAGGAAATCGAAACTGTAATCAAAAATCTTCCAGCAAACAAAAGCCCAGGGACCAGATGGCTTCACAGCTGAATTCTACCAAAAATTTAGAGAAGAGCTAACACCTATCTTACTCAAACTCTTCCAGAAAATTGCAGATGAAGGTAAGCTTCCAAACTCATTCTATGAGGCCACCATCACCCTAATTCCAAACCAGACAAAGATGCCACAAAAAAAGAAAACTACAGGCCAATATCACTGATGAACATAGATGCAAAAATCCTTAACAAAATTCTAGCAAACAGAATCCAACAACATATTAAAAAAATCATACACCATGACCAAGTGGGCTTTATCCCAGGAATGCAAGGATTCTTTAATATCCACAAATCAATCAATGTAATACACCACAGTAACAAATTGAAAGATAAAAACCGTATGATTATCTCAATAGATGCAGAGAAAGCCTTTGACAAAATTCAACACTCATTTATGATTAAACCTCTCCAGAAAGCAGGAATAGAATGAACATACCTCAACATAATAAAAGCTATATATGACAAACCCACAGCAAGTATCACCCTCAGTGGTGAAAAATTGAAAGCATTTCCCCTGAAATCAGGAACAAGACAAGGGTGCCCACTCTCACCACTACTATTCAACATAGTGTTGGAAGTTTTGGCCACAGCAATCAGAGCAGAAAAAGAAATAAAAGGGATCCAGAGAGGAAAAGAAGAAGTGAAACTCTCACTGTTTGCAGATGACATGATCCTCTACATAGAAAACCCTAAAGACTCTTCCAGAAAATTACTAGAGCTAATCAATGAATATAGTAAAGTTGCAGGATATAAAATTAACACACAGAAATCCCTTGCATTCCTATATACTAACAATGAAAAAACAGAAAGAGAAATTAAGGAAACAATACCATTCACCACTGCAACAAAAAGAATAAGATACTTAGGAGTACATCTACCTAAAGAAACAAAAGACCTATACATAGAAAGCTATAAAACACTGATGAAAGAAATCAAAGAGGACACAAACAGATGGAGGAAACATACCGTGTTCATGGATTGGAAGAATCAATACTGTCAAAATGGCTATTCTACCCAGAGCAATCTATAGATTCAGTGCAATCCCTATCAAGCTACCAACGGTATTTTTCACAGAACTAGACCAAAGAATTTCACAATTTGTATGGAAATACAAAAAAACCTCGAATAGCCAAAGTAATCTTGAGAAAGAAGAATGGAACTGGAGGAATCAACCTGCCTGACTTCAGACTCTACTACAAAGCCACAGTCATCAAGACAGTATGGTAGTGGCACAAAGACAGAAATATAGATCAATGGAACAGAATAGAAAGCCCAGAGATAAATCCGCGAACCTAATGGACACCTTATCTTTGACAAAGGAGGCAAGGACATACAATGGAAAAAAAGACAACCTCTTCAACAAGTGGTGCTGGGAAAACTGGTCAACCACTTGTAAAAGAATGAAACTAGAACACTTTCTAACACCATACACAAAAATAAACTCAAACTGGATTAAAGATCTAAATGTAAGACCAGAAACTATAAAACTCCTAGAGGAGAACATAGGCAAAACACTCTCTGACACAAATCACAGCAAGATCCGCTATGACCCACCTCCCAGAATATTGCAAATAAAAGCAAAACTAAACCAATGGGACCTAATGAAACTTAAAAGCTTTTGCACTACAAAGGAAACTATAAGTAAGGTGAAAAGACAGCCCTCAGATTGGGAGAAAATAATAGCAAATGAAGAAAGAGACAAAGGATTAATCTCAAAAATATACAAGCAACTCCTGCAGCTCAATTCCAGAAAAATAAAAGACCCAATCAAAACATGGGCCAAAGAACTAATCAGACATTTCTCCAAAGAAGACATACAGATGGCTAACACACACATGAAAAGATGCTCAACATCACTCATTCTCAGAGAAATGCAAATCAAAACCACAATGAAGGTACCATTACACGCCAGCCAGGATGGCTGCTATCCAAAAGTCTACAAGCAATAAATGCTGGAGAGGGTGTGGAGAGAAAAGGGAACCCTCTTACACTGTTGGTGGCAATGCAAACTAGTACAGCCGCTATGGAAAACAGTGTGGAGAATTCTTAAAAAACTGGAAATAGAACTGCCATATGACCCAGCAATACCACTTCTGGGCATACACACTGAGGAAACCAGATCTGAAAGAGACACGTGCACCCCAATGTTCATCGCAGCACTGTTCATAATTGCCAGGACATGGAAGCAACCTAGATGCCCATCAGCAGACGAATGGATAAGGAAGCTGTGGTACATATACACCATGGAATATTACTCAGCCATTAAAAAGAATTCATTTGAATCAGTCCTAATGAGATGGATGAAACTGGAGCCCATTATATAGAGTGAAGTAAGCCAGAAAGATAAAGAACATTAAAGCATACTAACACATATATATGGAATTTAGAAAGATGGTAACGATAACCCTATATGCAAAACAGAAAAAGAGACACAGAAATACACAACAGACTTTTGAACTCTTGTGGGGGAAGGTGAGGGTGGGATGTTTCAAAAGAACAGCATGTATACTATCTAAGGTGAAACAGATCACCAGCCCAGGTGGGATGCATGAGACAAGTGCTCGGGCCTGGGGCACTGGGAAGACCCAGAGGAATCGGGGTGGAGAGGGAGGTGGGAGGGGGGGGATCAGGATGGGGAATACGTGTAAATCCATGGCTGATTCATATCAATGTATGACAAAACCCACTGAAATGTTGTGAAGTAATTAGCCTCCAACTAATAAAAAAAAAAAAAAAGGAAACGAAGTAGCTAGAAGTTGCCATCGAAGATAAGCAAGTGCCATACTTCATACATTACAAGGCTTGGACTGGATTCCAGAAGGCAGAGTCCTGAAGCGTGTGGATGCCAATCTGCAAAGCAAAAACTTCAAAGAGCCAGTCAGCAGAGGCATGCAGAACGGAAGACGCATGCGAGGGGCGGCCCCCTGGCAAGAAGCCTGGTGCAATGCAACAGAGAAACGTTGAAGCGAAAACGAAGAAGAACAAACTTAGAACTCCCCTGGAACTGGAGATAGTGGCTGTCCCAGGAGAGTCACCTCAGCCTCCTCCCAAGAGACGGTCTCGGGTAGATCCTACTGTTGAAAACGAGGACAAAGTCATGAGCAGAACTGCCGACAAAGTCACGATCCCCAACAATTCAAACGGTGGCTAGGTGATGACTTGAACTTAATGACCCGGCCAAACAAGCTCTCTCATCTTCCTTTGAAGAAGAATGTGGATTCCGTGCTAGTGCGTGTCTTCCAGATCGCGACAGTCTCATGCGACTCTTGCCTCCCCATGGACTGTAGCCCACCCGCCTGAACTGTCCGTGGAATTATTCAGGCATGAACCCGGGGCTGGTTTACCATGTCATTCTCCAGTGGATCTTCCTGACCGACCGAGGGGATCGAACCCGTGTCTCCTTTAGCTCCTGTAGCACTGCGGTCAGATTTTTTATGGTCTGAGTCTTGGAAGGCCGAATTAATCATCTCGGTCACCTTCTTGCCTCCAGTTAAATATTTAGCTCCTCACAAAAGCATTGAGGTCCGGTTGCTGGGCCGTCTGGGACACAGGCACATGGGACCAGGACATAGAGTTGGCGATGCCTGAGGGCAAGTCTGACGCACAGCTGGGTGGGGTAGAGATTTGGTGGCAGTAGTCAGGGCTGGTGGGAGGAGGGCGGCGGTGGCAGTAGCCAATCTCTCATCCACAGCACCGAAGCAGGACATGAAGCCTCAATTCCAAGAGTGTCAGACAATGTCGTGCTTGTGGAGCTCCTTCTTTAGGAAACGAAGTAGCCAGAAGTTGCCATCGAAGATAAGCAAGTGACATAGTTCATACATTACAGTGCTTGGACTGGATTCCAGAATGCAGAGTCCTCAAGCATGTGCATACCAATCTGCAAAGCAAGAACTTCAAAGAGACAGTCAGCAGAGGCATGCAGAGGGGAAGACACATACAAGGGGCGGGCCCCTGGCAAGAAGCCTGGTGCAACGCAACAGAGAAACATTGAAGTGAAAATGAAAAAGAACAAACTTAGAACTCCCCTGGAACTGGAGATGGTGGCAGCCCCCGTGAGTCACCTCAGCCTCCTCCCCAGAGAAGGTCTCGAGTAATTCCAACTGTTGAAAATGAGGGAAACGTTCATGAGCAGAGGTGACATCAAAATCTCGATCCCCGAAGTACTCAAACGGTGGCTAGGTGATGACTAGAAGATAAGTACCCGGCCCAAACAAGCTCTCTCATCTTCCTGTCAAGAAGACTGTGGATTCCGTGCTAGTGCGTGTCTTCCAGATCGCGACAGTCTCATGCGACTCTTGCCTCCCCATGGACTGTAGCCCACCAGCCTGCACTGTCCCTGGAATTATCCAGGCATGAACCCGGGAGTGGGTTACCATGTCATTCTCCAGGGGATCTTCCTGACCTAGGGATCAAACCCGTGTGTCCAGTAGCTCCTGTAGCACTGCGGTCAGATTTTTTATGGTCTGAGTCTTGGAAGGCCAAATTAATCGTCTCGGTCACCTTCTTGCCTCCAGTTAAATATTTAGCTCCTCAAAAAGCATTGAGGTCCGGTTGCTGGGCCGTCTGTGGACGCATGTACATGGCACCAGGACATAGAGTTGGCGATGCCTGAGGGCAAGTCTGACGCAAGCTGGGTAGGGTAGAGAGTTGGTGGCAGTAGTCAGGGCTGGTGGGAGGAGGAGGCATGAATCTCTCATCAACAGCACCAAAGCAGGATCCAAAGCCTCAATTCCAGGAGGGTGAGAGAATGCTGTGCTTGAGGATCTGATTCCTTCTGAAACAAAGTAGCTAGAAGTTGCCATTGAAGATAAGCAAGTGCTGTACTTCATACATTACAGTACTTGGACTGGATTCCAGAAAGCAGAGCCCTCAAGCATGTGGATACCAATCTGCAGAAGCAAGGAGAACTTCAAAGAACCAGTCAGTAGCGGCAAGCAGAGGGGAAGATGCATCCGAGGCGCGGCACCTTGCAAGAAGCCTCGTGCAGTGCAGCAGAGAAACGTTGAAGTGCAAAGGAAAAGGAAGAAACTTAGAACTCCTCTGGAACTGGAGATGGTGGCAGACCCAGTGAGTCACCTCAGCCTCCTCCCAAGAGACGGTCTTGAGTAGGTCCTACTGTTGAAATCAAGGAAACGTTCATGAGCACGGTTGCCGTCAAAGTCATGATCCCCGCAGAACTCAAATGGTGGCTAGGTGATGACTGGAACTTAATTACCCAGCCCAAACAAGCTCTCTCATCTTCCTGTCAAGAAGAATGTGGATTCCGTGCTAGTGCGTGTGTTCCAGATCGAGACAGTCTTATGCGACTCTTTTCGTCCCCATGGACTACAGCCCACCAGGCTCCTCTGTCCATGGGATTCTCCAAGCAAGAATCCTGGAGTAAGTTACCATGGCCTTCTGCAGGGGATCTTCCTGACCCAGGGATCTCACTGGTGTCTCTTGTTGCTCCTGTAACACGTGGTCAGATTCTTTACCGCTGAGCCACCATCAAAGCCCTCCATTTAGAGGGTTATGCAACGTACCAGAAATCTTGAAGCATCACAAATAATAAGGAGTATGCAATCAATGAAATTTGGCCATTGTAAAGGAGTAGTTCAGCACGATGCTGGGCACTCAACAGCTGTGTAAGTTTGAGAGGCCTCATACGCTGAGATCCTTGTGGACCACCCTGGTGCACCCATGTCCCAGGTGTACTGGTCCTCACATCTCTTGAGAGTGTTTTTAGAATTGGAGCAATGTTGGTCTATACACCTCTGGATCAGAATGGCCTTGCTTTATTTTTGAATGAATTATCTTCATCATTTCCTAAAATACCCGGCAAAGAACTCTACAACTTTGTTTAGTGCCAGCGATTATGAAGTTGTTCCCGTGAGTCCCACTGGAAATCTGTGTGATATGCTTGCACTCACCCTTTTTTGTTCTCTGTAAACACATTTTGCTTCTTAGTCCTTCTCCTGTAGAAACAATGTACTTTGTAAACGTTCATGTTAACAGAATTAATGTTTGCATTCTGTTTGATTTTAAATAGATAAAATAAAAGGAGTTACAGCTCCTTTTTTCTTTTCAAAGTTGCTACCAGTTTATTCGGTGATGGACAACAGACATGCTGTCGATTGTTTTATTGCTTAGTGGGCAAAGCTGCTTTTGAACGCTCATAGCTTATTTCTTTAGCACCACGCACTTTTACAATATGTGCTAATGCTATATGACATGATACTCTGATTCCTAGTGCCAAAGGTTCAATTCAGTGTATATAACTGAACTCACTCATCCATTTGTGCTCCCGCCATTTTTTATGGTGCTTAAAGTAAAAGGAGCCCATCCTTTGCGAGTCATCCATCCATGTTGTTCATTAGGCATTTTATCTTTGCTCAGATTATTGAAGAACGGTGGCTTGTTTCATGGTTTATGTATTTGTGCCTAATGCATGTTTTAACTTGATAGACGCAATACATTATGCAGCTACAGTTTTCTGGAAAAAAAGTTAATCGTTTAGAAATTGTTTTTCAGATCTTCAATAAATTTTTTCTTTATATTTCAAAACATATATAGTCATCTAAACTCAGACATAAAGTTTAGGGGTGATAAAGAGTAACACAATCCATCCCATATTCAGTTCTCATCTGACCCTCTCTGCATGATTAGTAAACTAATGTATTCTTCACAAATAACCATAGCTTTGTTAATATAAAGTTATCTTACTACAAGTATTTCTAAATATTATGCTTTAATGTTAGTCATATGATGTTTTGGGTTTCCCTCTAATTATGGTTTATTCACCAATTAATTCTTTGTACAAGTATTCTAATATTTGACTACTTTTCCCAATATTGGTAAACTGAAGCTGGTGGCCAGTATCTCAGGACTAAGGCTACATCTACTGGAAGCTATTACTGGCAGAGTGATTTTCTGGGTGACCATACTGCATCAACAAGCATAAATATTAAACAACTTTAGTTCAGAAGTCACTTGCGGATGTATCACTATTTTACACTGTCTTAACATCCTGCTTATGAGGCAGAATTATCTAGAAGTTAAAGCTATTAATGTGTAACTTTAATTCTTCAGCATCCTACTTTCTTTGTGTTCGTTCTGAAGCAACTGTGACAAAAATTATTTTTATTTTTTCATAGGGAGATCCTGCTTTGTTGTATTATACCTGATCCTGAAACTCAGGGACCCTTGGTGGCAGCCGAGGCAGATAAACCTTTCAGGGAGATATGCTCCAGGTTCCAGGGACCCAGATGATCTCTGTCTCCTGGGCCAGTGTCATTGCAGTATTGTTAAGTTCAAGTTATCAAGAACTTATTGGTAAGTTCTGCCTGCTCACACCTCTATTCCATATGAACTGTTCAGAATTGAATATATGATAAAATTTTCTACAACAATGAAAGTTATTACTCTGCCAGCTTGATAAATTGTAGTCCCAACTGGCAGAGCCATTTGCCTTGCAGTAAGCACAAAATGATAGAGTTCTTTTCTCCACACCTCTCCAACACTTGTTATTTCCTACCTCTTTCATAATAGCATTCCAACAGTTGTGAGGCAATAGCTCATTGTGGTTTTGATTTGCATTTCTCTAATAATTAAGGATGTTGAATATCCTTTCATTTGCCTATTGAACTATCATATGTCGTCTTTGGAAAAATGTTTATTCAGCTCCTCTGTTCCTTTTTAAAAACTGGGATTCTTTTTGTTATTAACTTGTATGTGTTCTTTATATATTTTGGCCATTAACTCTTATAAAATTTATGATTTGCAAATACTTTCTCTCTTTTAGTAGGTTGTCTTTTGATTATGTTTTGGTTTCCTGAGCTGTGCAGAAATCATTTAATTTGCTGTAGTCCCACTTATTTTTGGTTTTGATTCCCTTGCATGAGACATCCAGAAAGGTACTGCTAAACTGATGTTAAAGAACATACTCTTTATGCTTTCTACTAGGAGTTTATGGTTTCATAGGCCATATTCAAGTCTTTAGTCCACTTTGAGTTTATTTTGTGTATGGCATGAGGTAGCAGTTTTACTTTTTGTTTTCTGATTGTTCTGTAACTCGTTTATTTTTGTGTTTTCTACCATTTTATGTTAGTAGTTTTCTATGTTTTTCTCAGTTTCCTCTTTTTTGTGTGTCTGTGCTATAGATGTATGTTTTGTGGTCACCAGGAGGTATTTTTAAGATGTCTCATAGACAAAATAGCCCTTTTGCTGCTGATAGCATCTTATCTTTATTTGCCTGATGTTCATCCTTTTTCTCTTCCCCCTTTTATGCTCTTGTTATCTCACATTATCTATCCATTTTTATGTTTTGATTTTCTTACCAAATTGCAGTAGGTGTAATCATTTTTTACTGTCTTTTCTCTTTAACCTTCATGCTATAATTAACTGTTTAACAGCCCATTCTAATATGGAATTGAAAATATCTGATTCTATCACCTTACCCAAAGCTTTATGTGCCTTTGCCTTTTTGTTTCAGATAGAAGAACTGCTTTCAACATGTCTTGTAAAGCAGGTCTAGGGTTGACAAACTCCCTCAGCTTTTCTTTTTCTGGGAAAGGCTTTTGTTTCTCCTTCATAGCTGAATGGCATCTTGCTAAATAGTATATTATTGGTTGACAGCAGTTTTTATCTTTTAGTATTTTGAGTACGTCATTCCACCCTCTCCTTGACTATAGAGAAATCTGCTGATAGCCTAATAGCAGTTTCTTTGTAGGTTACCATTTTTTCTTCCCTGGCTGACTTTAAAATTCTGCCATTGTCATTGAATTGTGATAGTTTTAATATAATACATCTTGAGGAAGGTCTTTTTGCATTGAGGTAATTAGGTATTCTCTTGGTTTCATGAAATTCTATATCCTGTTCGTTCCCCATATTTGGGAAGTTCTCACCTATTATTTCTTTAAATGAATGCTGTTATACTACCTTCTACCCTTCTCCTTCTGGGATACCCATTATCTTAATTTTTCCCTTTGTAATAGAGTTGGGTAGTTCTCATAGAATTTCTTCATTTTTTTAGATTTTTATTTCTTTCTCTTACGTGTGTCATTGCTAGGGTTCTACCTTTGAACTCACTGATTCTGCTTTCCACATGGTATTTTCTATTTACAATGCTTTCTATGCATTATTCATCTAATTTTGGGGGGTTCTTCAACTTAATAATTTGGTACTTTGTTTTTTAGGGATTCATAGGTAGCTCAGTGGTAAAGAATCCACCTGCCAGTGCAGGAGACACAAGAGATGCATGTTTGATCCTTGGGTCAGGAACATCCCCTAGAGTAGGGAATAGAAACCCACTCCAGTACTCTTGCCTGGGAAATCCTATGGACAGAGAAGCCTCGTGGGATGCAGTCTATGGGGTCGCAGAGTTGGACATAACTGAGCACACATACTGTTTTTTTTAAGAGTTTCAATTTCTCCTTCTGTTAATTATATTCATGAACTTAACTGAACTGCCTTTCTAAGTCTTCTTATATATCACTGAGTTTCTTCATGACAGTTACTTTGAATTCTGTATCAGTTACCTGGCAAAGTTCCATGACTAAGTTTGGCTTCTTGGGAACTGTCATTTTCTTCTTATGATACTATGTTAGTGTGGTTCTTCATGTTACTTGATGTTGTTCCTCTGCTGATGCATTTGAAGTAACGGACACCTTTCTTCCTTCTCTTCCTCGCCTCTTTATTCTTCTCTCTTCCTTGATTCTAAGAATTCAACAGGTTAGTAATTAGGGGCCTTTCTTTTCTTTTCCAGTAGGTGGCACTATATCACAAGGTTTTCATTTCTCCTCTCAGAGCTACCTCTGGGTATACCTGAGAATTGAAGCTTTCCACCCTACAAGGACTCTTCAGAGGTTATCTCCCCTCAATGTTGCTGATTGTGCCTCTGGAGTCACGGATGCCTTGCTGCTACTGGTGTAACTGGCAATGCCGCCTGTGGCACCAGGATGGTGGGCATCTGTCCTGGATCCAGTATCCTGAGTTGTATACTCTCCCATCATGAGGAGGGGTGGGGACCCAGGGTCAAAGGTGTCTCTGCCTTGACTAGGGTTGTTGGGTTCATGGGTGCCACCACTGTAGGTGGTATTGCAGGGCCAGAGTCATAGGTGCCTCTATGCCTGATGGGACAGGGTCACAGGTTTTACTGCCCCTGTGTTCAGTTAGCTCCCTGTGACTGTGGACACCACTGCAGCTGAAAGGCTGGTTATGTGCATTGCCTTCCCTGATGCTTCTGGGTTCTATGGGGCTGCAGGCTCAGCCACTGCAACCCGGGGTCCAGGATCACAGGCACTGTCTCAAGTGCTCCCCTTGTTCTACCTCTTCTATGTGTCCACTCCACCTTCCTTTAGATGTACAGATGTGTGGAACTGTCCAGAGTCCTGGGCAGAAGCATCTTTGTTGAGTTATAGCTGTTTTAATGGTTATAGACTGAAGAGGAGAGAAAAAGGGAGCATTTCACGATGCCATGATGTTAACATTACTCAATAATTCTTTATTAATATTGGGTTAGCTGAAAAGTTCATTTGGGTTTTTTCCATAAGATGTTAGTTAAATTTAAGCTTTTTCAACAATTATCTTAAAATTGTAGCTTAAACCAAATACAACAAAAGTGAGAAACTTCCAAGTTACATTGATACTTTAGTCACCTGCTGTCAATCACTATCATTCCTAGTTCCTTCTAACTGTAGACATGACTTCTTCATATTTACCTGAGGCCTCTCCAATGTGATTTGGACACCAACAATTCTCAGTCTTATATTTTTCATAATTTGCAAATCTCAGCTACTACAGGGAAGAAAATTATATTGTAAGAAAATAAGACTGTGTTTACTTTCTCAAGGTCCTGTTTGTACTATTTCCAACAACCAAAACAACATCTGAGAGTTCCAGTTGTTTTACATCTTAACCAAGTTTGGAATTGTCAGCCTTCTTAATTTTAGCTATTTTGGTATGACTATAAAGATACCTCATTTTGTTTTTATTTGTTTTCCCCTAATGAAGAACAATGTTGATCACCATTTGGGAAAAATGGAACCAAATGCAATTAGTTATCACTGCACACCTATTAAAATGGATAAAGCTATAAACAAGAACTTAAAATACAAAGTTCTGGAGAGAATGCAGAACAACTGAAATGTCAAACACTGCCGGTAAGAATGTAAAATGTTATAATCATTTTAGAAAACAGTTTGGCAGATTCTTATGAAGTTAAATAACCATACAACGTATGTCTAGCAATCCAAATCCTAAGGATTTATCCAAGAGAAATGTAAATTATGTTCATACAAAAGCTTGGACATATATATAGAAGTTTTGTTCAAAATTTTCCCCAAACTGAAAGAACTTAGATGCCTTTCAAAAGGTGAATGGATAGATAAACCTTGGAACACACATGGAATGGAGTGTTCCTTAGCAATAAAAATAAGGAACTAGTAATTCATTCAACTGAGGTAAATCTTAAATGTACTTTGATAAAAGAAGCCAGATCCGAAAGACTATATGTGATATGATTCCATTTATATGACATCATACATGGCCATAAGACAAGTTAGAAATTTATTATAAGTATACAGTCTGATTGCAATGGAATTTAATCTCCTACTAGGGGAAAAAATCCAGAAAATAGACAAACTTTAAAAACTAAGGAACATACTTCTAAATAACCCATAGATGAAGTCAGTAATCACAGCAAAATTAGATAAGTTATTTAAGTGAGTAATAACAAAAGAAATGAACATACAGGAAAGTAAATATCTAGAATAAATGATCTAAGTCTCCAACTTAAGAAGCTATAAAAATAACTGTGCAGAAGTCTAAAGTAAGGAGATGGAAGGGGATAACAAACTACAATCAGACATCAAAGAGAGACTTCCCTGTCAGTCCAGTGGTTAAGACTGTGCTAAATGTAGGGGGCATGGGTTCCATCTCAGGTCAGGGAACTAAGATCCTACGTGCTATCTGTAGAGCACAGCCAAAAAAAGAAATAGGAAACAATATAAAAAAGTTTTAAATTGAAAAAAAATGTTTTTTGAAACGTTTAATAAGTTGTAAAGAATCCACATGCAATGTGGAAGACCTGTTCGATCCCTGGGTTGGGGACATTCCCTGGAGAAGGGAAAGTCTACCCACTCCAGTATACTGGACTGGAGAATTCCATGGACTGTATAGTCCATTGGATCCCAAAGAGTCAGACATGACTGAGTGACTTTCACTTTCACTTCACAAATCCTTAAAAGAAAGACCAACACTTGAGTGAATGTGGATTTTCACTACAGATCTGGGATATATTAAAAGTATGGGTAGTCACAAAAATGGGGTACTACAAATTTCCAAGGCCTTATTCTCCCTCAGAAAAAATACAAAACAAGCAGGGCTCTCTGAACCATCTTTGTCAGATTTCTGGAGAACAGTCAAAGGTTTATACAAACCAAGTGAACACTCAATCAGAAAAAAAATCCTCCAAAATGATAGAAAAATTTATTTGTATGTTTACTTTTCCCCACATTCTTCTGGTGTGGAGCCAGTCTTGGTCTTGCAGTGGGAGTACTCTAGTTCCCAGTTCCCTCTCTTAAACCAGAGAGAACTGGCTGATCTTACTTGCAGATTATCATATACATCTGTTCTAACATGTTTAGGGGATACCTGAAGCAAAGCACTCATTTCTACTTCTCCCAACTCCGGACACAGGTGGGATAAGTAGCTGGCCCTTCTCATAAAAGCTACAAGAGGACAATAAATCCACAGACACCTGAGGCAAGAGATTATGGGCAGAGACATACAACAGACCACATAAGGAACTAGAGTGAGGCTTTTTGTGGAATTAAGATGTTCAACACCAGCCACATAAATGGGAAAACTCAGAAAGCTGAGATACATGCTCAAAAAGGACTTGAGGAGACATCAAGCTTTCATGGTGGGCTACAGAAAAGAGGCAATTTGCAGACTAAGAAAGGTAACTGAGTCTTTTTGTTTGTTTTGCTTTTCTTTTTTTTTTTTTTTTTTTTGATTTGTCTGTTCTGTTATAGCCTGTGGCATTAAAGGAAATTTCTACTAAAATGTTGCCTAAATATAAGTTATGAAAAGAGACTTCAGTGATTACATACAGTAAGAAATAGCCTTTGTAAAAATAGTCTAGCAAAATCTCTAAACAAATGTTAATACCACACTTTAAGTGATTTCAAAAAAATACCACAGAAAATCCTGGAGAACTGGATATGAATTCCAGTGTTACCACAATGTAAGTGTCAAATTCCCAATCTGAAATAACACTTAATGCTGAGCAAAATATGTAGAAATCATCCCTGAGAAATTCCATACTTCAACCCAGACTTCAGCTGCACCCAACATCTGTTAGCCACAGATTTGACAAACCCTGAGTCTATAAAAGACCCCAAACTATTGTTGCCTTCAGAGTTCTGACCCTAGAGATTCCCTGCCATGATGCTAAGTGATATCACTTATATATGTAAGCTCTCTCTGTTTCCCTCCCCTCTGTGAGTCCCCTATCCCTCTTCTCCTTCTGAGCAATGATCCAAAAGTATCTGGAAGGTTCCCGACTGTGAGAGACTTCCTCTCATAAGGAATCCTATCGAACCGCCACCCAAATAAATCTCTGCTATAGCTACCTCTTGTCTTTTCCAAGAAATCATCAAACAATTGATATGACTACAGGTGTATATTGAACTGACTAGATTACATTTCATCAAATTTAAGACACTGTCTGCCACTATTTCTTCAATAAGTTTTTTTTTCACATTTATCTCTGTTTTATCTTTGAAGATGTTAATTACACATGTAATTGACTTTTTGACATTGCCCACAGCTCACTGATTTTCTCTTCATTTTATGGTTTTATTACCTTCTCTGTTTTATAATTTGCATTGAATAACTCCAAATTCACAAATATTTCTTTCTGTAGTATTTAATATGCCCTTAATCCATTCAGCATATTTTGGAGTTTTTATCTGTGTAGATCTGTGCCATACCTCCCTTCTGGCTCAGCTGGTAAAGAATCCACCTGCAATGCATGAGACCTGGGTTCAATCCCTGGGCTGGGAAGATCCCCTGGAGAAGGGAAAGGCTACCCACTCCAGTATTCTGGCCTGGAGAATTCCAGAGACTGTATAGTCCATGGGGTCACAAAGAGTTGTAAAGAATTAAGTAACATTCACATACCTTTCATGTCTCTAACTTCTTTAAGACTGAAATTATAATAATTGATATGTCCTTTGCTAATTCTAAGCACTGTGTCATTGTGTAATTTCTGGATTGGTTTCTGTTTATTAATTTCTGTTCTCATTTGCGTTCTCATCTGCGTCTTTTCATGTTTTTTTTTTTTTTTTAATGGCATGCCAGCCATTGTGGATTTAACCTTGTTGAGTTCTGGAAACTTTTCTGGAATTCCAAAAAAATCTCCATCTTCCTTCTGGTACACAGCTAAGTTACCTGAAAACAATTTAATCTTCCAGGACTTGCTTTTAAGATTTATTAGGTACACCAAGACACATAATAATCAAATTAACAAAGATCAAACACAAAGAACAAATATTACAAGCAGCAAGGAAGAAACAACAAATAACACACAAAGAGATTCCCATAAGGATAACAGCTGATCTATCAATAGAAACCCTCCAGGCCAGAAGGGAATGGCAGGACATACTGAAAGTAATGAAAGAGAATAACCTACAACCTAGATTACTGTACCCGGCAAGGATCTCATTCAGATATGAAGGAGAATTCAAAAGCTTTACAGACAAGCAAAAGCTGAGAGAATTCAGCACCACCAAACCAGCTCTTCAACAAATGCTAAAGGATCTTACCTAGACAGGAAATGTAGAAAGACTGTATAAACGTGAACCCAAAACAACAAAGTAAATGGCAACGGGACCACACCTATCAATAATTACCTTAAATGTAAATGGGTTGAATGCCCCAACCAAAAGACAAAGATTGGCTGAATGGATACAAAAACAAGACCCCTATATATGCTGTCTACAAGAGACCCACCTCAAAACAAGAGACACATACAGACTAAAAGTGAAGGGCTGGAAAAAAGTATTTCACGCAAACGGAGACCAAAAGAAAGCAGGAGTCGCAATACTCATATCAGATAAAATAGACTTTCAAATAAAGGAGGTGAAAAGAGACAAAGAAGGACACTACATAATGATCAAAGGATCAATCCAAGAAGAAGATATAACAATTATAAATATATATGCACCCAACATAGGAGCACCGCAATATGTACGGCAAACACTAACGAGTATGAAAGAGGAAATTAATAGTAAAACAATAATAGTGGGAGACTTTAATACCCCACTCACAACTATGGATAGATCAACTAAACAGAAAATTAACAAGGAAACACAAACCTTAAATGACACAATGGACCAGCTAGACCTAATTGATATCTATAGGACATTTCACCCCAAAACAATCAACTTCACCTTTTTCTCAAGTGCACACGGAACCTTCTCCAGAATAGATCACATCCTGGGCCATAAATCTGCTCTTGGAAAATTCAAAAAAATTGAAATCCTTCCAGTCATCTTTTCTGACCACAGTGCAGTAAGATTAGATCTCAATTACAGGAAAAAAATTGTTAAAAATTCAAACATATGGAGGCTAAATAACACGCTTCTGAATAACCAACAAATCATAGAAGAAATCAAAAAAGAAATCAAAATATGTATAGAAATGAATGAAAATACAACAACCCAAAACCTATGGGACACTGTAAAAGCAGTGCTAAGGGGAAGGTTCATAGCATTACACGCTTACATCAAGAAACAAGAAAAAAGCCAAATAAATAACCTAACTCTACACCGAAAGCAATTAGAGAAGGAAGAAATGAAGAACCCCAGGGTTAGCAGAAGGAAAGAAATCTTAAAAATCAGGGCAGAAATAAATGCAATAGAAACTAAAGAGACCATAGCAAAAATCAACAAAGCTAAAAGCTGGTTTTTTGAAAAAATAAACAAAATTGACACACCATTAGCAAGACTCATTAAGAGAGAGAGAAGAACCAAATCAACAAAATTAGAAATGAAAATGGAGAGATCACAACAGACAACACTGAAATACAAAGGATCATAAGAGACTACTACCAGCAGCTCTATGCCAATAGAATGGACAACTTGGATGAAATGGACAAATTCTTAGAAAAGTATAACTTTCCAAAACTGAACCAGGAAGAAATAGAAGATGTTAACAGACCCATCACAAGCAAGGAAATCGAAACTGTAATCAAAAATCTTCCAGCAAACAAAAGCCCAGGACCAGATGGCTTCACAGCTGAATTCTACCAAAAATTTAGAGAAGAGCTAACACCTATCTTACTCAAACTCTTCCAGAAAATTGCAGATGAAGGTAAGCTTCCAAACTCATTCTATGAGGCCACCATCACCCTAATTCCAAAACCAGACAAAGATGCCACAAAAAAAGAAAACTACAGGCCAATATCACTGATGAACATAGATGCAAAAATCCTTAACAAAATTCTAGCAAACAGAATCCAACAACATATTAAAAAAATCATACACCATGACCAAGTGGGCTTTATCCAAGGAATGCAAGGATTCTTTAATATCCACAAATCAATCAATGTAATACACCACATTAACAAATTGAAAGATAAAAACTGTATGATTATCTCAACAGATGCAGAGAAAGCCTTTGACAAAATTCAACACTCATTTATGATTAAACCTCTCCAGAAAGCAGGAATAGAATGAACATACCTCAACATAATAAAAGCTATATATGACAAACCCACAGCAAGTATCACCCTCAGTGGTGAAAAATTGAAAGCATTTCCCCTGAAATCAGGAACAAGACAAGGGTGCCCACTCTCACCACTACTATTCAACATAGTGTTGGAAGTTTTGGCCACAGCAATCAGAGCAGAAAAAGAAGTAAAAGGAATCCAGAGAGGAAAAGAAGAAGTGAAACTCTCACTGTTTGCAGATGACATGATCCTCTACATAGAAAACCCTAAAGACTCTTCCAGAAAATTACTAGAGCTAATCAATGAATATAGTAATGTTGCACGATATAAAATTAACATACAGAAATCCCTTGCATTCCTATATACTAACAATGAAAAAACAGAAACAGAAATTAAGGAAACAATACCATTCACCACTGCAACAAAAAGAATAAGATACTTAGGAGTACATCTACCTAAAGAAACAAAAGACCTATACATAGAAAACTATAAAACACTGATGAAAGAAATCAAAGAGGACACAAACAGATGGAGAAACATACCGTGTTCATGGATTGGAAGAATCAATATTGTCAAAATGGCTCTTCTACCCAAAGCAATCTATAGATTCAGTGCACACCCTATCAAGCTACCAACGGTATTTTTCACAGAACTGACCAAAGAATTTCACAATTTGTATGGAAATACAAAAAACTTCGAATAGCCAAAGTAATCTTGAGAAAGAAGAATGGAACTGGAGGAATCAACCTGCCTGACTTCAGACTCTACTACAAAGCCACAGTCATCAAGACAGTATGGTACTGGCACAAAGACAGAAATATAGATCAATGGAACAGAATAGAAAGCCCAGACATAAATCCACGAACCTATGGACACCTTATGTTTGACAAAGGAGGCAAGGACATACAATGGAAAAAAGATAATCTCTTTAACAAGTGGTGCTCGGAAAACTGGTCAACTACTTGTAAAAGAATGAAACTAGAAAACTTCCTAACACCATACACAAAAATAAACTCAAAATGGATTAAAGATCTAAATGTAAGACCAGAAACTATAAAACTCCTAGAGGAGAACATAGGCAAAACACTCTCTGACATAAATCACAGCAAGATCCTCTATGACCCGTCTCCCAGAATATTGGAAATAAAACAAAAATAAACAAATGGGACCTAATGAAACTTAAAAGCTTTTGCACAACAAAGGAAACTACAAGTAAGGTGAAAAGACAGCCCTCAGATTGGGAGAAAATAATAGCAAATGAAGAAACAGACAAAGGATTAATCTCAAAAATATACAAGCAACTCCTGCAGCTCAATTCCAGAAAAATAAAAGACCCAATCAAAAAATGGGCCAAAGAACTAAACAGACATTCCTCCAAAGAAGACATACAGATGGCTAACAAACACATGAAAAGATGCTCAACATCACTCATTATTAGAGAAATGCAAATCAAAACCACAATGAGGTACCGTTACACGCCAGCCAGGATGGCTGCTATCCAAAAGTCTACAAGCAATAAATGCTGGAGAGGGTGTGGAGAAAAGGGAACCCTCTTACACTGTTGGTGGGAATGCAAACTAGTACAGCCGCTATGGAAAACAGTGTGGAGAATTCTTAAAAAACTGGAAATAGAACTGCCATATGACCCAGCAATACCACTTCTGGGCATACACACTGAGGAAACCAGATCTGAAAGAGACACGTGCACCCCAATGTTCATCACAGCACTGTTTATAATTGCCAGGACATGGAAGCAACCTAGATGCCCATCAGCAGACGAATGGATAAGGAAGCTGTGGTACATATACACCATGGAATATTACTCAGCCATTAAAATGAATTCATTTGAATCAGTTCTAATGAGATGGATGAAACTGGAGCCCATTATACAGAGTGAAGTAAGCCAGAAAGATAAAGAACATTACAGCATACTAATACATATATATGGAATTTAGAGAGATGGTAATGATAACCCTATATGCAAAACAAAAATAGAGACACAGATGTACAGAACAGACTTTTGGACTCTGTGGGAGAAGGCGAGGGTTGGATGATCTGAGAGAACAGCATCGAAACATGTATATTATCTATAGTGAAACAGATCACCAGCCCAGGTTGGATGAATGAGACAAGTGCTTGGGCCCGGTGCACTGGGAAGACCCAGAGGGATCGGGTATAGAGGGAGGTGGGAGTGGGGATCAGGATGGGGATTACATGTAACTCCATGGCTGATCCATGTCAATGTATGACAAAACCCACTACAATAGTGTAAAGTAATTAGCCTCCAACTAATAAAAATAAATGAAAAAATAAATAAATAAATGGCTAACAAATAAAAATAAATATGAACATTAAAAAAAAGAAAAGAAAAGACTGTTTTTCCATCACTGTATAGTCATGCTCCCTTTGTCATTGATTAATTGATCATAGGTGCCTGGGTTTATTTCTGTGCTTTCTATCCTTTTGCACTGATCTATATTTCTCTTTTTGTGCTGGTACCATACTACTTTGATGGCTATAGCTTTGTAGTCTAGTCTGAAGTCAGGGAGCTTGAGTCCTCCAACTCCATTTTTTTCCCCTCCATATTACTTTGGCTATTTGCTATCTCTGTGCCTCCATATAGATTTTAAGATATTTTTTGTTCTAGTTCTGTGAAAAATGCCCTTGGTAATTTGATAGGTAACCTTCTTCTAGTTCAGATTTTATATACAGTGTTTTAATTATAATTTCATTTAGATACTCAAATTTTCCGTATTATTTTTCATTCCATGAGTCATTTATATAAGAGTGTTTTACATTTTTTGATTTTGGAAAATATGGCTACATTTTGTTATCAGCTTCTAATTTAATGCATTGTTGTCCATATGGTAACAAATCTGGTTTGAGTTTGCTCTGGTCTGTGGCTACTAATGGAAGTGTTCTATGAATTCTAAATTCTGTAAATGGCAGTTGCAGTTTCTATATTAACTAGATTACAAATTTTATTTGTATTTTCCATAAACCTTGCTATTTTAAACTGTACAATGAATAAATCATTTGGAAATTCACATTAAATCTTCATATAATATTTGCAGATTTATAACATCCTGTTCATAATCAATTTTATCTTTATATATTTTAAACTTATATATATCACTGAATATAAACAAGTTCATAGTTTTAATTGCTTGTTAGCACTAATTAATAATCACATTCTGAATAATGCTTTTCATTCATGTTTATTTTATCTGATATTAACATCAGGACCCTGTTTCTTGTTATTTGTAATTATTTGTTATGTGTTTTTATATAATTTCTTTCACATTTCTATGGTCTCATTGTTTAAGTATGTGTATTTTAAAAATTTGTGCTCAGACACTTCACTTGTGTCTAACTCTTTGTGACCCCATGGACTATAGCCCACCAGGTTCCTCTTTCCATCGGATTATCCCAGCAAGAATACTGGAGCAGGTTGCCACTTCCTCCTCCAGGGATTTTAAACTCAGTTTGATATTTGTTGAGTCTGAGATACTGATTTGTTACCATATAATTTATCCTCTCCCCTTATCTAATTTTTAACCTAAGTTCTTTTTGAAATTTTTTTTTTATTGAAGTGTCAACTATTTATAATGTCATGTATGCTTCAGGTATACAGCACAGTATTTCAGTTGTATATATTTCTTTCTCAGATTCTTTTCCCTTATAGATTATTACATAATATGCAGTCTAGTTCCCCTCTGGTATACATTAAGTCCTTGGTGGGCATCTATTTTATACAAAGTAGTGTTTATATGTTAACCTCAGCCAAATTACTTTATCTATTTAAGTATTCTACATTATATTTTAATTTTTTATCATTATTTTCAATGTTTTAACAAGGATACTTTAATTCTTTTTACTGTATCTACCATCCCTTTTACAATAGAAATACAATAGGATTTAATTCCAGGCATGTTCTACCTCCATCTTGTTGGTTATACTTGTCTAGATCAGAGATTCCCAAATGTTGTGCTTGGGAAAATGGTATGGTTAAGAAATCTATATAAATGTGTTGAGAGATCAATACCATAGGTACTCAGGGAAGCCAGAAACATTAAGAGTCCCCAAGCCAATCACCTCAGTTTATGAGAAACCTTGATGATTTACTACAGCATGGCATATAGAAATCACCACTATTTACTGTTCAAGTGTGTGAAAAGATAATGTACATTATAGCACTGAATTTTACTTTTTCCATTAACCACTTATACTTAAATCTTATCATTACTTACTTTTTATAGGCAAGGCATGTAACAAATCTACTCAATATATTTATTATTTGTACACCACTGTTTCTTGCATCCTAATAGATTTGGTTCCATTTTTATCCACCTGAAATACATCTAATAGTTCTTTTAATGATAGCTTATGAATAATAATTTTTATATTGTTTCTAAAATGTTTTTATTGACGCTAATTATTGTTTAGTTGCATACAAAATTGTTGTTGAGTAGGTCTTTTTCCTCAAAACCTTAAAACTAAGATTTCCTTCTGTCATTTATTTCAAGTTTTCTGTAGTAAGGAATTTGGAAATTAGAAGGAGCTAGTTTTTCAAAATTTAGCTCTTAGTATGTTGCTTCTACCCAGTTCTCTCCATCTGCATCTTCTTTCAGTATATATTGACCTTTTTATTCATTTATCTATATCTCTTAAATATTCCTTCATGTTATTTTTAAGTTCATTGATTCTATGTTTTTCATTTTAAGTAATTCTATTTTTCATTTTGTGATTATATTTTCAGGTATGTCTAACCCAATATTTGACCAGCTTCTGTTGTTTTGTTTCTACAATTAACTGTTTCAGTTCTACGATTTTTTCTTATTCTTTTAAAAAAATTATAGTATCTAAGACCTTCTCTGAAAAATTGGTAAAAGTGTTATTCTGATTTTTTCTAATTAATCTAATTCTTAGGGCTTGTTTCAAGATTTTCTGTTTTATCTATAAGCTCATGTTTCTTATATCTTCATCTGTAAGTCTTTTTGAGCCCTGTGTTGAAAGCTGTGTTCCTCTAGATGAAATCTGCCTTTGTTTTTATCAGTTCCATGGAGGCAGTATCAAACTTGGACTTCTTTAAAGAATAAATTCTCTAAGTTTTCTCAGACAAAACAATGTTAATTCAAGACTGCATACTGACATATGGCCTTGAATTAATTATCTCTTGCTGCAAAACAAATCTCCCTAAAACTTAGTGGCTT
Organism: Dama dama; assembly: GCF_033118175.1. NCBI lineage: Eukaryota > Metazoa > Chordata > Mammalia > Artiodactyla > Cervidae > Dama > Dama dama. The sequence continues at coordinate 30,832,984 of NC_083714.1, forward strand.
AAAAAAACATGCATTCTTTATCTCAGAGTATTCATGGTTTAGGAATCCAGGTACCCTGCAGGTGAGTACTCTATTTCAGAATGTTGCAAGGCTGCAATCAAGGTGTCAGCAGGGGCTGAATTCTTATTTGAAGATGTGATTGAGCAAAGATCCACTGACAAGTCCACTTACATAGTTCTTGGCAGGATTCAATTCCTCAAGAGTTGTTAAACTGAGAGCTGCTCACATCTTCCCAGGCTGTTAGTCTGAGGCCTCCCTCAGTCCTTCCCAAGTCTTAGTATATTGGTTAGTATATCTTAGTATATTGCTTAGTATATTGTCTGTTTGTCATTCTCTCTCTCTCTCAAGGCAGTGTTTTTATGGAGAACTCTGACTGGTACCGTTTTTGGTACTGAGTTGTTCAAGAATGGAATTTGAGTTCTTTGACTTGCGAGTTTCTGGAATTGGATTTCTAACCTCAGTAGATTTATAGATGCTAACGAATATTTCTAGTAGTAAACAGAGCACTGACAGTCTACGATCTAGCAATGCAGAACATTAGAACTGGTTGATCCTAATCAACCACTTAAAAGCAAGGAACTAGGTCAGTGTGTATATGATATTTGAACAGTTATGATAAACTAATATAGGGAGACTGGCTGCTTATTCCTAATGTCTCTAAACAAATTGGGAAAAAAAAAGAATGAGCTCAAGGATTTGAATTCTGAGTTCAAATGCCATATAATTCTATTGCTTGTATCTCTGAATCTTAAATCTTGTATCTCTGAAGGAGATACCTCCTGTAATTGCTGAAAACCATCCCCAGAATCTCATCTGCATCTGGCTGCATTAAAACACAATTTAAACTCCCAGCCTCACAGGATGACTATGGTTAAAGTGAGAGAATTGATGGGGAAGGACTAGGGCCTTGAAAGTTGGAATGCAGACATACAGGAGAACACTGATGGAGCTGGGGACATGGAGTCCTAAATCCTAATGAATCTTCTTTGCCAATGGGGGCATATCTAGTGTAGTCAGTTATTCTATAAAACAATGCTGATTCTTCTCAAGACACCCCCAGTACTCCTCTCTGCATCTAGATCTGTAACTAGACTCAAGTTCCAGCAAGCTCCTGAAGGTAAGATATCAATACATAGTATGACCCATAAGAATTTGTGCTATATTCCAACAGAACTGCTTGAATTTTCAAATTTATGTAGTAATGGATACTACAGAAGTGGAATAATGGTGGGAGGAACATGAAGTTGTACAGACTAAATTTATATATGTAAGCAGAATCACAAAGCAGAGATTCTGCATTTAATGGTGCAGTATCAGGAATTAGAGAGGGCTCTGTTTGGCTGATTCATGGATCAAAAGATGCCCCACCATGTTTGAGTTTGAAATGCTAGACATGACTTACTTTAATGTAGAGGAAGCACTTCAAAGGCATAGGGATACTGAAACGTTAGAACAGATTTGTCATATAAGAACTACTCATCCACACTGGGAGGGTCTAAAAGGTCTTTCACCATGACTAAGAAAGAAACTTGTGAGGGGAGCCAAGTATCCTTGAAAAGTCCTGTGGTCTTCTCTGTATGCCAGACCTTTCAGTGGGAAATGCAATCACTGAATTGGGAAACCTAAGTGCAATGGGAGTAATAAGATCCCAGGGTGACAGTGACATGTGGTGACACTTAACCACTAAAGGCAAGATGGTGTGATTACCATACTGGACAGTTGAGTCAAAGCAGCAAACAATCATCTGATTTTCACAGACCTATGGCACTGGCTAGTTGATCATGACTTTTGTAGACATGTTAGGAAGGCTACTAAATTATTACTTGATCTTATAGTCATAAAAGTTCTAGATCAAGTAAGCAAAAGTCTAACTTAAATCATAAAACAGAGTCCTAACTTCAGGAAACCTGAAATGTCACTGTGGTCCACCAAAGAGTAGGGGTTTATGAAGGTAAAATAATTTTACCTCATTTCATCTCATGGCGGGTTCAGTGATCCCTGAACTCATCCTGTTCTGGAATGCAGAATTGGAATAGAAAACTTCAGTAGCTGGCATAATCCCCACATTGGTTCCCTGACTTGTACAGTGAGGGATGTTATAGTGGGAAAGGCCAATGGAAGCCATTAGAACTGTCTCTATGCAGCAAAATAATAATGAAAAGCAATGCTGCATTCCTGAAGGGGACTGAAGAAGTTGGTGCTACAATCAAGGACTTGAAAGATAAGAAGTGATTATTCCTACCACATCCCCATTTTACTTGCTTATTTATCCTGTGCAGAAGACAGTGGATCTTAGAAAATGACAACAGGTTATTGTAAGCTTAGCTGGGTGGTGACTCCAACTGCAGCCTCTGTACCAGATGTGGTTTCATTGTTTGAGCAATTTATCATATCCCCTGGTACCTTGTATGCAGCTATTGATCTGGCAAATGCACTTTTCTCCATCCCTGTCAAGATCAGCACAAGTAGTTTGCATACAACTGGCAAGGCCAGAGATATATCTTCTCTGTTCTAATGCAAGGGTACATCAACTATCCAGCCATATGTCATAATTTAGTTCACAGGGATCTTGACTGCCTTTCCTTTCCACAAGATGTAACACTGGTCCATTACATCAATGACATTATGCTGATGGGATCCAATGAGCAAGCAAGAAGAACTATTCTAGTCTTATTGTTGAAACATTTGTGTGTCAAAAGGTAAGGTTTAATCCCACAAAATTCAGTCTTTCTACCTCAGTAAAATTTCTAGGAATGCAGTGGTGTGGAGCATGTCAAGAAGGATAAGTTGTTATATCTGACTCTCCTACAACCAAAAATGAGGTGCAATGCCTAATGGACCTCTTTGGATTTTGGAGGAGAAAGTCCTTATTTGAGTGTTTTTCTAACTTATTTATTAAGTGATCCTAAAAGCTACTATATTTTTGTGGGGCCCTGAATAAGAGAAGGTTCTGCAACAGGTCCAGGCTGCTGTGCAAGCTGTTTTGCACTTTTGCAATATGATCCCTCAGGTCCAATGGTGCTTGAAGTGTCAGTGGAAGACAGGGAGGCTGTTAGGAGCCTCTAGTAGGCTACTATAGGTAAACTGAAGAGAAGATTCTTCGAATTTTGGAGCAAATGCCACCATTCTCTGTGGATAATTACTTCCCTTTGGAGGAGAAAGTTATGGGCCTGCAACTGGGCTTTAGTAGAAAATGAATACTTGGTCATGGGCCACTAAGTTCCTAGGTAACCTGAGCTGCCCATCTGAACTGGGTGTTATTTGACTCACCACACTGTAAATTTGGGCATGCACAGGAGCACTCCTTCATCAAGTGGAAATCCTATATACAAGTCAAGCTAGGCAGGCTGTCAAGGCACAAGTAAGTTACACGAAGAAGTGTTCCAAATGCTTCTGGGTCCCCATTTCTGCTATACTACCTTCTCTCTCCTCCTGCTTCTTGGCCTCATGGAGGTGCTCCCAATGGTCAGTGGACTCAGGAAGAGAAGACCTGGGCCTGTTTTATAGATGTTTCTGCATGATATGTAGGCACCACCTGTAAGAGGGCAGCTATAGTGATTTCCTGAAGGATAGTAGTGAAAGGAAATTTTCTGATTGGGCAGAACTTCAAGCATTTATTTCACCTAGTAACTTGCTTTTCCCAATAACAAAGTGAGCCCCAGTATCACATCAAAATATTTGCTTCCTGTGATCTTATGCTCTGCTGGCCTAGAGTTCTTAGCTCCCAAGGGAGGAATGCTTCCACCAGGAGACACAACAGTGACTCCATTGAAATGAAAGTTAAGAATACCACCTGGCCATTTTGGTCTCCTCATGTGCCTGGATGAACAGGAAAAGGAGGGAGTAACTGCTAGCTGGGGTGACAGTTCCTGACTACAAAGGGGAGAATGGACTACTACTCCACAACGAAGGCAAGGAAGAACATGTCTGAATATGGGAGATCTGTTAGAGTATTTCTTAGTGTCACCATACCCTGTGATTAATGTCAATTAAAAAATTGTAATAACCCAATACAGGCAGAACTACTAATGCCCAGAATCTCTTGGAGTGAGGGTTTGGGTCCCCCCCCTAAGTAAAGAACCATGGCTAGGTGAAAATTGAAAGTGTTAGTTGCTCAGTTGTGTCTGACTTACCCCAGAGACTGTAGCCTGCCAGGTTCCTCTGTCCTTGGGATTCTCCAGGCAAGAATACTGACGTGAGTCGCCATTCCCTTCTCCAGGAGATCTTCCCAAACCCAGGCATCAAACCCAGTTCTTCTGCATTGCAGGCAGATTCTTTACAGCCTTAGCCACCAGGGAAGCCTCTGACCAGGTGAAGGGCTTGCTAAAAGCAGACGCTGGAAAAACAAGGAGAAAATGGCCATGACAGTTAAAATCTTCATTTCTCCTTACTTTGTTAGGACATTTGTGTGTGTATTCTTATCTATCTAGCAATTGTTTTCTCTCTTTTATCTTCTTATATCACACATAATATATAGAATTTTTATCATAATATTTATAGCTATTTAAGTAATATAATATCAAGGACATGAGTAACCATCACCCAAAAACTTTACCTCCCCTTTTTGTGAAAGATTTTGTATGTTTTCAGTTATACTCAGGATAAGTTATATTAGGTGAAAGTATTACCTTGTATTTGTCTTTGTATAGAGATTAAGTATGGTTTAAGGCTCTGAATAGGTGCCATATTGACAAGGGCTAAATTTGCGATGGTTAATTTTGTGTATCACCTTGATTAGGCAACAGGGTATCCATACATTTGCTCAAATAATAATATTCTGTGTTTGCCTCTGAGGATATATATATATATATATATATATATATATATTTGGCCATGTCACAGGGCTTGCAGGATCTTAGTTCCCCAACCAGGGATCAAATCTGGGCTACAATAGTCAATGTGTTGATTCTTAACCACTTGAGCAGCAGGAAAATCCCCCTGAGGTTATTTCTGAATGAGATTAACACTGAATCAGTGGAGTCAGTAAAGCACATTGCCCTCCCTAATGTGTGTGAGCCTCATCCAACCAACTAACGATCTCAACAGGACACAAAGGCTGAGTAAGAGTGATCCCATCGTGCCTGTGCTGAGACATGGATCTTTTGTGCCTTCAGTCTAGAACTGAAAAATCCTGCTGACTTTCAAACTAGAATTTAGAGCATCAGCTCTCCTATTTAAATTTGTACTGGAATTACACAATCAGCTCTACTGGGTCTCCAGCATGCCAAATAAATAATCTGAGTATCTATATTTCTCATGCATGCATGCTCAGATGCCCAGTCATGTCTGACTCTTTGTGACCCCATAACTGTAGCCTGCCAGGCTCTTCTGTCTATGGAATGTTCCAGGCAAGAATACTGGAAAGTTGGGTTGCTAATACTTGGTGTGGGTTGCCATTCCCTTCTCCAGAGGATCTTCCTGACCCAGGGATCGAACCCAAGGCTCCTGCTTGGCAGGTGGATTCTTTACACCTATGACACATTGTAAGCCATACATATCTCATAGATATCCAGACATATAGATATCTATAATATATATTACACTACAATTATATATTTATACTTGAATATGTGTGTGTATATAAACTTATTTTGACTTTGTTGAGTCTATTGATTCTAATGTACACAGCGTGATCAAAAAAAGGCACTTGTTTCAGAAATCTGCCAAAGATAAAATTTAGGCAGACAAATGGGATTAATGAAATGTTTTATGTGCTTGATTGTAATTATGGTGGGAGAGATACAAGCATGCTTAATTGTTATGGCTGAAATAGTACATAGAGAGTGATAAAAGAGAAAGGAAATGCATAGGACAATTAAATGTGTCAGATACCTAGAAGGAAGGATATCATGCCTCAACAGATATTGAGGGACACTATTTCCACCTTTAACAACTGGAAAATTGGAAATTTGTATCAAATTATAAGAAGCATTTACATATATATATGTGTGTGTGTATATATATATATATGTGTGTGTGTATATATACATATATATAGAGAGAGAGGGAGGAAGCCTGCTGCTGCTAAGTCACATCAGTCGTGTCCGACTCTGTGCAACCCCATAGACAGCAGCCAACAGGCTCCTCCGTCCGTGGGATTCTCCAGGCAAGAGTACTGGAGTGGGTTGCCATTGCCTTCTCCAAAGGGGAAGCCTAGGTATCAATAAAATGGATGGATTAGGTTGGGAATTATTTGTAGTTATCTGCTTGCAGAACTGCACAATAATAAGTAAGCAGTGCATGGTGGAACTCCGTGATGGCTCAAATGATAAAGAATCTGCCCACAATGCAGGAGACTCAGGTTCAATCCCTGAGTCAGGAAGTTCCCCTGGAGAAGGGAATGGATACCCAATCCAGTATTCTTCCTGAAGAATCCCACGGACAGAGGAGCCTGGCGGGCTACAGTCCATGGGGTTGCAAAGAGTCAGATACGCCTGTGCAATGAACACTCACTTCAAGCAGTGCATGGTATGTAGTATTTCACAGATTCATCCATATTACTATTTCTATTAGTAGTTGGTTCCCTTTTATTGATAAGGAGTATTCTATTGTATTCCATGGAGATAACACAATTGGCTTAACCATCTGTTGATAGATATTCAGATATAGAGTATTAGAAATAAAACTGATATTAACATTCCTGTTGAGTCTTTATTAAATGCCCAAGAGCACTATAAAAAACTTCCAAACTGCACCATCAGTGGCAGCAACTGTGTTATCATTTGTGGAAGATTCATTTAATGCTATAATGTTATACATTTTAAAGAAATATTTAGATTCAATTCTTGAGATAATTATTTGATTGATATTATCCTATTTTTCCAATAAGGAAACTCAGAGAAACAAGGTTATTGCCTAAGGTTGCATAGCTAATAGTTGTGAAGCTGGGATGTAATTCTAAGGTGCTTGGATTCTAGAATCTGTATTGTAACAAGAATATTCAACTAGTGGTGTTCCTGGCTTTAGCTTTTGATGTTTTCAAGATTTATTAGTAAATCTAGATATTAAATTTTTCTGGAGGCTGCTGGTGGGAACCAGTTACTTGGCAAATTACTGAGTCTAGGAAATTGCAATGACTGATTTTCTTTAGAAATAGAGTTGCTGGTATAAAAAATTATTGTGTATGCTCAGTCACTTCAATCATGTCCGACTCTGTGCAACCCTATGGACTGTAGCCCACCAGGCTCTTCTGTCCATGGGATTCTCCAGGCAAGAATATTGGAGTGGGTTGCTATGTCCTTCTCTAGGGGATCTTCCTGACCCAGGGATTGAATCTGAGTCTCCTGCATTGCAGGCAGAATCTTTACCACTGAGCCAATAATTATTATTAACTCTCTTCTATGTAGAGTTCAAGGAGTGAGCCGGTATATTGCCTTAGAAATAACTACGTAATACTTGATCTTCTTTTGAGAGCCAATAACTCATTTAACTAGAATAAGAATAGCCGATCCACTAAATAATGAGGTCTACTTGGTGGTTTTCCACAATGATATACATGCACTTATTCAAACAGAAGAGAAGGGGGTTACCTTGTTCAAAAGTCATCCATATACTTTGTCTTTGATCAAGAGCACAGTGGTCACATGGGAATTTCTTGGTAAATCAAAGAGAAAATTTGTCTGCACAGTTAAGTAACAGAACCTCTTAAGTAAAAATCATTTATTTGGGTGATATTTATCACTTGTTTACTGTGCTAGAAGTTTTTCAACTACATTTTGAAAATATTAAGATGAAGTAAAAATTTTGAGTACTAAATGAAATATTGTAAGTGAGGTTCCTTAAATTGCTCATTGTATTAGCATTATTACATTTTAATGAGAAAGAAATCAGTCACAAAGGAAAATGGCATATCAAAGCAATCTGCATTATTTGTGAATTCCCAAGCCAAATAATCATGAGTCCTTTTCCACATTCTTTACAAAGTAATTAGAATGAGAAACTGCCTGTGTTTCTTAGCCTAGTTCACAATCTTAAAGCAATCCAGATAGGATGATGATAATTATTTAATATGAATTAGAACCATTAGAGTGCTCAGATTTTTTAAACACTGTTGTTACCCAAAATAGCCAGGAATAATGCTGTAATGCATCACTCCTCAAGAAAATGACCCAGCTCTTCTAAAGAAACTATCTCTACATATGGCACTACTAAGTAGCTGGCAATCCAATATCTGCCCCATGTGGTTAGGTTACAGAGAGAAAATTTTTTTTAATATTTACTTATTTAGCTGTGTAGGATCTTAGTAGCAGCACATGGGGCCTTCATTGCATCATGCAAGATCTTTCACTGTGGTGCATGAATTCTCTAGTTGTGGCGTGGGGGCCTGTAGTTGCAGTGTGCAGGCTTAGTCGCTCTGTGGCACGTGGTATCTTAGTTCCCAGACCAGGGACCAATCATCATCCCTTGCAACACAGGGCAGATTCTTAACCACTGGACCATCAGGGAAGTCCCTAATCTTATTTTGTTTTTATTTTTATTTTTTTTTTTTAATTTTTATTATTATTTTTTTTTGTCATACATTGACATGAATCGGCCATAGATTTAATTTAAAAATTTGTACTGGAGTATAGCTGATTAACAATGGTATGCTGTGTTACATTCTGCTATAAAGTGAATCAGTTATACATATATTCACTCTTTTTAATATTTCTCATATAGGACGTTACAGAGTATTGAGTAGAGATTCCTATGCTATACAGTAGGTTCTTATTAGTTATATATAGTAGTGTACATATGTCAATCTCAATTTATCCCTACCCCTCCTTTTCCCCCTGGTAACCATAGGTTTGGGTCTACATCTATGACTACATTTTTGTTTTGTACATAAGTTCAATTCTACCATTTTTTAAAGGATTCCATATATGAGAAATATGTGATATTTGTCCTTCTCTGTCTGACTTCACTCAGCATAAGTACCAAGGTGTGGGGTGGGGGACACATGGTTTGGGAGTTTGGGTTTAGTGAATGCAAACTACTATATATAGAATGGATAAACAAGGTCCTACCATATAGCACAGAGAACTATATTCAATATTCTGCAATAAACTATAATGGAAAAGAATATAAAAAGTTTTGATTTGCATTTTTCTAATAAGTAGTGATCCCCTGGAGAAGGAATAAATGGCAACCCACTCCAGTATTCTTGCTTGGGAAATCCCACAGACAGAGGAGCCTGACGGGCTACAGTCCATAGACTCACAAGAGTCGGACACAACTTAGCGACTAAACAATGTGTGTATATATACATGCAACATATAAAAAGTTGAATCACTTTGCTGTACAGCAAAAGTTAATAACATTGAAAGTCGACTATACTTTAAAAAATAACTTGAGAATTCCCTGAAGGGCCCAGTGGTTAAGGCACCATGCTTCCACACTGCAGTGGGCATGGGTTTAATCCCTGGTCACAAAACTAAGATCCCACAGATTTACTACAATAAACAACAATATTTTATATACCATCTGTGTTGTGAGATCATTTTTTTTTAACTTTTCAAAGAAAACTTTGCTTATTTTGGGAACAATCCCCTTTTTTGGAATCTACCCTATTCCCCATAGCAACACTTAAATAGCATACTAAGAATTAAGGGATAATTCTTTTTTTTTTTCTTTTCAAAACAATAAAATTGAAATAAAATCCTAACATCAGGACCTTGAGTACATGATGCTAAGTAAAATAAGTGAGACAGAGAAAGACAAATACAATATGGTTTCACTCATAAGTGGAATATAAAACCAAGCAAATAATAAATGAACAAACCAAACAAAAATAAACATGTAGATATAGAGAACAGAGTAATGGGTACCAGAAGGAAAGAGGTAGGATGAGGGCTGGCTAAATGGATAAAGGGCATCAACTGTAGGGTGATAGATGGAAATGTTTTTGGTGTGAGCTCACTGTAGGGTATATTTAAGTAGTAATACATATGTTATATACATGAAACTTACATAATGTTATACACCAATGTTATTTCAATTAAAAAATCTTTTGAAAGGTAGAGAAAATCTTAATATTACACAAAATGACTATGAAATCAAGCAAAACAGAAATGGCATTTTTTAAAAGAATAAGTTAATAAGATGTGTAAATATATGCTAACCTATGTTGAACATTTCCCATGAAAATGGAAAGAGACAAAAATTAGAAAACCTGAATAAATGAATAACCTAGAACACTTTTTGAAAAATTATGAGATTAGGCTCAATGCATTTGACAAACTTTTTAAAGCATGGGTACTTCCAAAGTTTCAAAAGAGCAGATTATTTCAATTCATGTTACTTATTTTTCAATGTTTCATTTTTAAACATATTAAAAAAAGCAAAATTTGAGGTAGTAAAAACATGGCATATGAGCTCCATCCTTAGTCTTCAAGGCCCCCTGACCTTCACAGTCATGCCACTGATCTCTTTTATTCTACTTAAAAGATTCCCAAAGTGTTGTATAAACATCCTAACACAGTAAAATTTTTTAGTGATCACTTTTTTAAAAAGTTAATTTCAGAACAATCTCAACTTATAAATGCCAAAATCTCAAAGTAAGCCCCAGGAAAATAAATATTGAAAGAAATTGAAAGAAATACTACAACAGTGCCTAGTACAAACTGAGGTGTTAAAAATAGTATTATATAATCCTTCACTTTATTAGATCAAGGAAGAAAATAGACAAAAATATGGCCAGCATATTAAATACTGAATAGGTATTTGATTGAAAACAGCACATTTCCCTCATTTAAAAAATGTCTGGGAATAATGAATAGTAAACAAGTAATAAAGTAATCCCTGGTCAAGTAATAAAAAATACTGTTTTACTATACTAAAACAGTATTTAATCTAGTGATAATAAAAGGATATCTCTATTTTCTTCTATTATTTGTTATGTTCTATATATCATCACCATGTTCAATAACATTAGGTGTGCAGTTCAAGATAGTGGACTGAGCATACACTTTCTCCAAAATCCTTCATAATAATAATGAGGCATGAAAAATTAATAAATTGGTAACAGCACTATAGCATGAGGAATAGTATTATCAGCAGACTAGAAATTGAGGAATTTATCAAAAATGTATGAACCAGAAAATATCAGATGGTAAAAGAAACAAGTGTCAAAAGATGTACACATATGCACTCACACACACACACACACACATATACACACAGCATTTTTTACTAAAGACACACATAGTCTATTTTTTAAATGACAGCAGCAAAAATGGCAAATGATCAAAACCTGGAAGTCTACATCCTTCCACAAATAAAGTGACAAAACTATCAAATTTTGTTGGAGATGTAGACTTTTAAACCAAACTTTTTTGGAACTGAAGACTCTAAACCAAAACTTTTAGCAGAGAGGTGAACGCTTAAGAAAATATAGCTGAATCTTAGTAAAAGAATTTCAGGATTTTCTTAGGGTATATGTCCAGTAGTGGGATTGCTGGATCATATGCAGTTTTATTCCTAGTTTTTAAAGGAATCTTCATACTGTTTTCCATAGTGGCTGTATCAATTTGCCTTCTCACCAACAGTGCAGGAGTGTTCCCTTTTCTCCACATCCTCTCCAGCATTTATTGTTTATAGATTTTTTAATGATGGCCTTGTCGATTGGTGTGAGGTAACCTCACTGTTATTTTAATTTGCATTTGGGTGATGTTGAGCATCTTTTCATGTGTTTACTGGCCATATTTATGTCTTCTTTGGAGAGAAATTTTCCTCCAATTAAAAACTTGATTTAAAATAAAAAACTTCATGGTATTTTGTAACCATCTCCACCTCCTCAGTATGGCAATGGACTTGAAGACAATAGCTGGGATTATCAGTACGGGTATAATCCCTGTACTGATTATACAGGGATAATTATACAGGGATACTGAGAGAGCAAAATGGACCATATTCTCAAAAAAAATGTGCTTGTTAGTTTTGACTCATTTTATGGGTCTCTGAAGGGCTTTATCTATCACAGGACCTGTCTTTATTGTGGCTAACAAAACTTTCTAAAGGCTAAAGCAGCTACCAAGAGGGAGGAGACATTTGTGGAAAACATTCAAAAGCAAATGTATTAGCTGTTACTTCTTGAGTTAACTAATACCAGTGTGGGCAAAAATAGCCAAAATCTTGAGCAATAAAGCTATGGAATGAGAGGCTTTGGAAATAAGGACTTTGAAAGGTTTCACATATTCCTGGAAGTCTAAAAGGTCATATGTATGCCCAAACCTGGGTACATGCTCATACAAGATGTGAGAAGGTTCTAAGCACCTACCTATTGCTAAACTTCAGGGCTTGTGCAAATACAAATTGAAGGTTAAGACAGAATTGTAAACTCCTTGCTGAGCACTGAAGGTATGCCTCAACATTCATGCAGAGTCAAGCTCGAGACATTTAGAAAATCTCTGTTCAGTAACCAGCTCACCACTAAATGAATGGAACAGGGGCTTCAGTAGTAAGATAAAACAATCTAGAATTTATGAAATTTGCTCATAAAATCACAGAACAAAACAAGACACGACTGCAACAAGCATCAACAACAACCTAGGGAAGAAAGGAAAATCTGATTTCCAGAAGTGCCAGATTATCACAGTCAAAATACCCAGCTTTCAACCAAAATATAAATACTGCATGATTACAGTTTAATGAGGTATCTAAAGTAGTGAAATTCATAGAAACAGAAAGTAGAATGATGTTCACCAGGGTTTGAGGGGAGTTGCTGTTTACAGAGTATACAGTTTAAGATTTGCAAGATGAAAATTTTCTGGAGATGTCTCACAACAATATGAATATACAATGATATTGAACTGCACACTTAAAAATGTTTCAGATGATAAATCTTGTTATGTGCTTTTCACCATAATAAACAAATCTAACCTTTATTAAGTTGCTACAAAAAGAACAAACTAAACATAAAGCAAGCAGAAGGATGGAAACAAAAAGGGCTAGAATGTAGATAAATCAAATAAAAAATAATAAACAAAAAATAATAAACAAAAAAATAATAAACATAATCAGCAAAACCAAAGATTAGATTTTTTAAAAGATCGCCAACATTGATAAACCATTAGATAAAGTGAAAAAGAAAAATGGAAAAGTGTTACATTACTAAAATTAATGGAACAAAGGTATGCATGTTACTATTTAATTAACAAAATGGATCACAAGATAACACTATAAATATTTGTATGTTAATAGAGACAACCTAGATCAAAAGGAAAAACTAAACATGCAAACTACCAAAACTGACTCAAAAAGAGAACATCTGAATAGACCAGTAAAAAGTAGAAAGATTTAAGAAACAAAAATCTTCCAATATAGAAAAGCCCACACTTATATCATTACACTTACAATTTCTACCAAACATTCACAGAAGAGTATATGCTAATTCTTCACGAAACTTTCCAGGAATTAAAAACAGAAGTGAATACTTGCCAGCTCTTTCTATGAGATTGTAATTACCCTGATACCAAAATTACACACAAATACCAAAAGAAAGTACAACAAAAGACTAGTGTCTTCTATAGATGCAAAATTCACCAACAATATACTAACAAACGAAACCTAGCAATATATAAAAGAATTAAGCACCAGGACCAAGTAGAATTTATCCCAAGAATACAAGGTTGATTAAATATACGAAAATCAATTAATACATCAGAATAATCAATTAATCAATTAATAACCAGAATCAATTAATAACCAGAATACACTCAAAAACATATTATCATCTCGACAGAAACAGAAAAAGCACTTGACAAAAATTCAACATTCCTTTTGATAAAGAAAATCCTTTTAACTAGAATTAAAAAGAAACTTCTTTAACATGATAAACAACATCTATGAAAACTCAGTCAACATCACTGTAATCAAATGATTAAGTTCCAGTATAAGACATGGATGCCTGTTCTCGCCACTTTAACAATATACTAGAAGTCTAACCATAAAAATTATGGAAGAAATGAAATATACATAGGCTAAAAGAAAGGACTAAATGTACCTCTATTAACAGTTGCAATGATCTTATATATAGAAAATCCTAAAAACCCATACAAAAATTAGGAGAGCTAAAAAACAAGTTCAGCAAATTTGCACGGCACAGAATCCACATCTAAATATGAGTTGTATTTCTGTAGAAGAACACTGAATGATTCAAATGTAAAATTAAGGAGACAAATCCATTTACAGTAGCATCAAAAATAATAAAATACTTGAATACTTTTAAACCAGGAGGTGTTAGGAGCTCAGCTGAACTGGAAAGAGTTGATCTGTTAGTTTTCAGAGTAGCCGTATAAAGCAACAGCCAATATGAAAGTAACAGTGAAATCTCCAATCACATGTGATGGAACAAGAACCTAGACTAAGAAAACACTGACTTTCCCCTGACTCTTTCTTCCCCATGGAATGGCACACTCATCAAGGCTCAGGTGGCCCAGCAAAGACAAAGGTATGATCCCATTCTTGAGGGAGCGTGGCACAAAAGGGCCCTGCAGTTTTATGGAACCAATGGCCATGGGAAGGGAGAGAAGGATGGGTAGCAGTAAAAACATTCTGAGTACTGAGTTAGAATAAAGAAAAGTGTCTTTTTTTTTCATTTATTTTTATTAGTTGGAGGCTACTTACTTTACAATATTGTAGTGGTTTTTGCCATACATTGACATGAATCAGCCATGGATTTACATGTGTTCCCCATCCCGATCCCCCATCCCGCCTCCCGCCCCATCCCATCCCTCTGGGTTTTCCCAGTGCACCAGCCCTGAGCACTTGTCTCATGCATCTAACCTGGGCTGGTGATCTGTTTCACCCTTGATAGTATATTTGTTTTAATGCTATTCTCTCAGAACATCCCACCGTCGCCTTCTCCCACAGAGTCCCAAAGTCTGTTCTGTACATCTGTGTCTCTTTTTCTGTTCTGCATATACGATTATCATTACCATCTTTTTAAATTCCATATATATGTGTTAGTATACTGTATTGGTGTTTATCTTTCTGGCTTACTTCACTCTGTATAATGAGCTCCAGTTTCATCCATCTCATTAGAACTGATTCAAATGAATTCTTTTTAATGGCTGAGTAATATTCCATTGTGTATATGTACCACAGCTTTCTTATCCATTCATCTGCTGATGGGCATCTAGGTTGCTTCTATGTGTCTTTAAGGTTTTCTACTCCTTCCCTGATAAGGAGGTCTTGATAGAGATACATATAGAAACCTCAGCTAGTGGCCTCAGATAAAGATACACCTAGGAATGAGGACACTTACTAGAGAATGCAAATATGTGAAGACCACTAAAACAGGCCAGATGGACTTGAGTCTTTGACTGCAATTTTCCTCAGACTGTAATTCACTGGCTGTGCATGAAGTCTGGTGTGGAGAAGGCAGCATTCCCCCCATGAAACCTGCCCAGTAAAACCTATGTAATTATTATGGTTGTTCATCAAAACTCACACAAAGGCTATTGGGCAGGAGCCAGACTCCTCAGGATGTTGAAGACATATACACTCAAAACAACAAAAACTACTGAAATAAACTAAAGAAGATAAATAAATAGAAAGCCACCCTATGTTCATTGCTTGGAAGAATTAGTATTATTAGTACAGTGCTACTACTCAACAGAATAATCTTTAGATCAGTGCTTTCCCTTTCAAAATTCCAAGTCCATATCTTTCCCATAAATGAGAAGCAGATGCTATGGGCCATGTGCCACAAGTAGAGAATCTCTGCACTGCAAGGAAAGATCCCACATAAAGCAACAAAGATCCTGCATGCCACAACTAAGACCTAACACAGCCAAATAAATCAATAGAATAATCTCCCCTTCTCTTCATCTTTTAAAATCCTAATCATCCTTTAAAGATAAATTTATATATATGTGTGTGTGTATATTATTATATGATGTAATTTCTTTCAGATATTCCTTATAATTTGCTTTAACTGGCCTTGTCAAACTCCTTTTGCTGTTGTCTACCCCTACTCTGATTTTCAGGCCAAAATCTGACTATTTATGGGACCTACATGCTCCTGGATACCCTGTCTGAACCTTGAAGGATGATGGTTCCTATCTCTGACCAGTCTCACATAGTAGTCATTCTTTTGGTCAAATTTCCTGTTTCATAGTGCTTTGTATTCTTTCTTATATGTGGAATTCCTAGGTTTAAAAATGCTTTATAAATTCTCTCTGTCTCTCACACACACACACAAACACTCCTATGCTCTTCTCCTCTGTACTGCCCTCCTCCACATTCCTGTTCTCTTCCCTCCTTCTCCCTTGCATCCATCTCTTAAGAAAATAAAACTTTTAGGAATGGAAAGGGGAAAAATACAATACTTCCCCCCACCTGTCTCTCTTCTTCTTCTCATTTTTGAAGGTTTTTCTTAGCAATTTGACAACTCTGCCTTAAAGCAAAGACTGAATGTGTTTATAGAGGGAACAAGTTATGTGCAAATATATTAGTAAGGTTCCAACTTGCAATCCTGGCAGACAAAAATTAATCACTGGGTAAATATTTTTGTGATTCTGAGAGAAGTATTTTTATAAGACATATTAAGGAAGACTGAAAAAATGTAACCAAACAGTCTGCACATATTTATGAAATCCAAGCACATAATGTCCTACTGACAGGCAACAACAACTGTATTAAATAGATAAGAGGAAATCAATTGAAGCAAATGAATTTTTTGTTGAAAACTGAACTGCCAACATGACCCACATTTGTACTATAATATAGATGTTCTATACATATAGTCACATTACTGTTACTCTGCTTTCTTTCCATCTTAGCAGTTAACACTTTCATAATGTATAATTTGTATATCATCTATTTCTCTGCTAAAATGTAAGCTGTATGCATGCAAAGGATAGTTGTTCTTCACTGCTGTATCCTCAAAACCTAGAAAAATGTCTGACTCATAGTTTGCACTCATTAAATAAATACTGCATGACTAGAAAATGAAGGAGAGGAGGTAGTCCTTGAAAGTTAAGATATACTTTAAAAATCTTAAAGTATCTTCCGATATAATTTTATTAATTTTCAGAATACCTATCTGATACCTGTGATAATTAAAACACATATTTTTAATGACATTGACAAACTACAGTATGAGTAATAGAACATCATGAACACCAATTTGCCTGCTTCTGGGCTATTCATACTGGCACTTTATAATAATTATGATATACAGTAATTTAAAGTAAATAAACCAGCATCATATGAATTATATCAACATTTGAGATGTTACCCACTCCAGTATTCTGGCCTAGAGAATTCCATGGACTATACAGTTGCAAAGAGTCGGACATGACTGAGCGATTTTCATTTTCGGATTTATGAAGCAATAACACTAATAGGTATTATTTTAATCACCTATTTTGAACTGCAGGGCAAAACATAACTTTCAAAGGCAGTTTTTTGGTTTTTCTAAGAAGTTGTTCAATAATTAAAACTTTCAGAGGCAATCCAAGAGGATGAAGCCAATTTTCCATACTATATAATAATACTTAATGCTTTTCTAAAAGTTCAAACTTGTAAGTATCCTACCATGAGGTAAATCTCTGCAGATGAAGTTGGAATTTTTGGTTGTGACTGTATACGTACATTATTATAGCTTTGTCTGCTGTCAAACTGTGACCTTTTTATAATTCAGAGTCCTTTGATATAATTTGCCATTTATATGTAAAAACGCTATGTTCTGAGAGTAGTCTAGTTCAGTCTCTCAGTCAGGTCTGACTCTTTGTGACCCCATGGACTGCAGCACGCCAGGCCTCCTTGTCCATCACCAACTCCCAGAGTTTGCTCAAACTCATGTCCATTAAGTCAGTGATGGCATCCAACCATCTTGTCCTCTGTTGTCCCCTTCTCCTCTCGCCTTCAATCTTTCCCAGCATCAGGGTCTTTTCAAATGAGTCAGCTCTTCATATCAGGTGGCCAAAGTATTGGAGTTTCAGGTTCAACATCAGTCCTTCCAATGAACATTCAGGACTGATTTCCTTTAGGATGGACTGGTTGGATTTTGCAGTCCAAGGGACTCTCAAGAGTCTTCTCCAACACCACAGTTCAAAAGCATCAATTCTTTGCCATTTAGCTTTATAGTTCAACTCTCACATCCATATATGACTACTGGAAAAACCACAGCCTTGGCTAGACAGACCTACCTTGATATAAATGAAGGAGTCTACATTCTATTTGCTTTAAAACTGTTATTTCAAATGAAAGTAATTTTAAATAATCTTCCATGATTATTTAATCAGGCACTTCTACTTGAGATCATCAATAACTTATACATAAATAGTTATACTAGTAAACTGACAAAAATATAAGCAGCAAATTTTTTCAGACATTTGAAAATAGTGCATGACTATGATCTGTGAGAAAATCTAAACAAATGAGATGAGCCTTTCTATTGTCCTGATTTTCTGCCTCAAGGCATTTATTTGACTCTGGCTAAGAGGGGAAACTCCAGCAAAGGACTAATGTCTCATTGAGCAAAGGAGAGAAGAAATTGGAATTCACAGAATAACATCTGTGTAACACTAGATCACAGTCAGGGGATGACAAGAAAGGGAATTTGTGGCAAGGGCCAGCCTTCTCACACTGGTATACCAGGTCACATAGGCAGTATATCTGTGGAGATGTTGAGGCAGCAGGAAAATATGAATTTTTAAAATTTACAACAAAATATGTATATATCCTATTGGTTATTTAGAAACCTAACTCACTGTCTTGACAAAAATAGTTTAGAACAAGTACTAAAAATATATATAATGTACAAAAAGAAGCATAACAAACCTCAGAGAGCGGAAAGAATTTTATTTACAAAGTTAACACATTATCATGTGAATAAGTACATTTTCAGCAAAAAAATAATGAGACACTCAAAAGAAAGTGTCGCTCATTCACATATGTATAAAAAATTAACAGACACTATACCTGAGGAAGTCCAGCCATTTAATAGATAAATAATTTAATCAGCTATCACAAATATGTTCAAAGAACTAAAAGGAATTGTGAAAAGCATGTATCAGCAAAGAGACAGTATCAGTAAAGAGATACTAATTATAAAGAAGAGCCAAACAGAAATTCTGGAGATGAAGTATACAATAAGTAAAATAAAGAACTTCATTACAGGGTGCCAACAGACATCTAAGCAGGCAGAAGAAAGAATCAGTGAACTTGAAGAAAGATCAAATGAGGTTTAGTCTGAGGAGCAACAAAGAATAATGAAAATAAAACAGAGCCTAAAGATATCTGTGGAATACCACTGAGCATACCAACATGCATGTAATGGGAGTTGCAGAAGAAGAAAGCAGAGAAAAAAGGTTAGAAGAATTATTTGAAGAAATAATGGCTAAAAGCTTCCCACATGAATCTATGAATAAATCTATACATCCAAAAAGCTCAAAAACTCCAAAGGATAAACACAAAGAAGTCCACAATGAGACACATTATAATCAATTTGGTGGTGAAAGAAAAAGACAAAGGAGAGAAGTTCAAAATTAGCAAGAAAGAAGAGATTCATTATATACAAGAATCCTTGATAAGATTAACAGCCAATTTCTCATCAAAAACATGAAGGCTAGAAAGAAGAAAGATGACATTTTTAAAGTGCTGAAAATAAAAAACAGCAATAACAAACCTGCCAGTCAAGAATTCTAGATATGGAAAAAGTATACTTTAAAAATTAAGGAGAAATTATGACATTTCCATATAAAAGAAAGCTGAAGTTTGTTTCAGGTACCTCTGTACTATAAGAAATCCTAAAGAGAATTCATCAGGCTTAAGTGAAAGAAGACCAGACTTTAACTCAAGGGCATATAAAGAAATAAGAACTCTAATAATGGTAAAATCACAGGTAAATATAAAAGTCAGTGTTATTATGTTTTTGGTCTGTAACACCATTTTCTTTTCCTGTATGATTTGAAATGCAAACCCATCAAACAATATTATAAATCTTTGTTAATAGAAATACAATGTATAAAGATGTAATTTATGGCAGTGACAACATGAAGTGAAAGAAACTGTGTAGAAGCAGAGATTTTGTATACTACTGAGGCTAAACTGCCATTAATACAAATTGGATGGTTATAAATTAAAAATGTTAAATGTGATCCCCAGAGTAATCACTATATACTTACAACATATGCAGAATTAAATGCAAAGAGAGTCAAAACAATACACTTGAAATATCAACAGAACACAAAAGAGGGCAAAAATGGAGCAATTAATGAACAGAAAAGTATACAAGGTAAATAGAAAATAGCAAAATGGCAAAAGTAGTTCTTCCTTATCAGCAGTTATTTTAAGTGAATGGATTGAAAACATCCTTTGAAAGCCAGAGGTTGGTAAATAAACAATATCCTAGTCTATAAGACTTTCACTTTAGCTAAAAAAGCTCAAATAGACTGAAATTAAAGGACTGAAAGAGATACCTAATGAAAATAGTAACTAAGAGAGCTGTGGTATCTTTACAAGTATCAGACAAAACTGAAAACAGACATTGAGATAAAAAATTGTTACGAGACAAAAATAGGACATTATATATTGATAAGACTTGACCCTTCAAAATCACATACCAAGTATAAACTATATAAATTTAACAATAAAGCCTCAATATATATGAAGTTAAACTGACACCTGAATGGAGAAATAGAAAATTTCATTGGAGAATTCAATACCCACTTTCAGTAATGGATATAAGAACTTGACCGAATATCACTAGGTAAGTAGAGGACTTGACCAATATTATATATCAACTAGACCTAACAGGGGAGAAGGCAATTGCAACCCACTCCAGTACTCTTGCCTGGAAAATCCCATGGAAGGAGGAGCCTGGTAGACTGCGGTCCATGGGGTCGCTGAGAGTCGGATACGACTGAGCGTCTTCACTTTCACTTTATGCACTGGAGAAGGAAATGGCAACCCACTCCAGTGTTCTTGCCTGGAGAATCCCAGGGATGGGGGAGCCTGATGGGCTGCCGTCTATGGGGTCACACAGAGTCGGACACAACTGAAGTGACTTAGCAGCAGACCTAACAGACATGCACTCCCTCTTACCCTCAAACAGCAGAATATATATTCTTCAATAGTGTACACTGACCTTTCTCCAGGGTAAACCATAAATTAAAACTCAAAACAAGTATCAACAAGATTAAAAATAGTGAAGTAAAAAAAAAATTTCTCCGACCACAGTTGAATAACACTAGAAAGAATTAAAGGAAGAAAGCTGGAAAGTCTACAAATGTAACACAAATAACCAATTGGTCAAAGAAGGGAACACAAGAGGAATTATGAAACACTTTGTAAAGAAAATAACAAAACCACAACACACTAAAAATTATGGGATGCACTAAAAATCAATGCTGATAATAAAACTTTTAGCTATAAAGGCCTACATTAAAAAGGAAGAAAACTCTCAAATCAATAACCTAACTTTATACCTTAAGGAACTAGAAAACGAAGGGCAAACTAACTCAAAGCTAGCAGAAGAAAGGAAATAATTTAAATTATAGTTAGATAAATAGGGAACAGGAAAACAACAGAGAAAAATCAATAAAACCAAGAGTTTTTAAAACATAAAATTAACTTTTAAGATATTTAGCAAAACTGACTACAAAAAGAGAGAAGCCTCAAATGACTAAAATCATCATACTAATGAAGTAAGTCAGAAAGAGAATGATAAATACCATATGATGTCACTTATATGGGGAATCTAAAATAAGACAGAAATGAACCTATCCACGAAATCAAAACAGAATCACAGGGAGAGCAGACGTGTGGCTGCCAAGAGGGAAAGAGAGTAGGGAAGGACGGATTGGGAGTTTGGGATCAGCAGATACAAAATATTATATATAGAATGGATAAACAGCAAGGTGCTTCTGTACAGCACAGGAACTATATTCAAACTCCTATGATAAACCATAATGGGAAAAAAATTAAGAATATATGTTAACAATCACTTTCCTGTACAGCAGAAATTAACACATTATAAATCAAATATACTTCAGTTTTTAAAAAAGAAATGTATGAGGTAACTACTATTGAACTTACAGAAAAAAAAGGACTGTAAGAGAGTGATAGTTACATGTGTAAGCCAACAATTTAAAAAATAAATGAAATGTACAAATTCGTAGAAACACACAAACTATCATAATTGTACACAGAATGTATATACTAAAACAGAAACAGACAGATATAGAAACTAGTGGTTAAGAATAGTGTGAGGGAAGTGAGAGGCACAAAATAGGTGTACTGGATTAAGAGACACAAACTACTGTGTATAAAAAGTAAGGAACAAGAACATATTTGTACAGCTCAGGGGAATATAGCCATTATTTTATAATAACTTTAAATGGAGTATAGTGTATAAAAAACTGAATCACTATGTTTTACACCTGAAACTAATATTTCAAATCAACTATGCTTCAATTAAAAGAATACTTAAAAGTAAATGTAGGGGGGTGGGCCCAAGTGGAGGAATAGGATGGGGAGACCACTTTCTCCCCCATAAATTCATCAAAAGATAATTTGAATGCTGAGCAACTTCCACAAAACAATTTCTGAACACTGGCCGAGGACACCAGGTACCCAGAAAGGCAGGCCATTCTCTTTGAAAGGAGGTAGGACAAAATATGAAAGACAAATAAAGAGAGACAAAAGAATTAGTGACTGAGACCCATTCTGGGGAGGGAGTCCTAAAGGATGAGAAGTTTACAAACAGCAGGAAATCTTCTCACTGGCCTGTCTGTGGGGAGTTTTGGAATCTCAGAGGGTAACATAACCAGGAGGAAAAACAAACACACAGAATACATGCCTAACCACAACTTCCAGCAGAGAAGTAGCCCAAACCGCTCGGATCCGACACCAGCAATCAGAGGCTGGACAGGGAGATGCGGGCTGCATGCTCAGGGTAAGGACCGGGCCTGAATGCCCTGAGAACAATCCAAGGGAGTGAATGTGAGATAGCAACCCAAACTGTGGGATAGCCAGAGAGAAAAAAAAAAAAAAGAGAGAGAGAGAGAACTTTCCCATGACGGGCTCTAACATGCAGCCTGGCCTGCTCACAGAACAAAGGATTAAGCGAATACCAAAAGAGAGCTAGCCTGCTGCATATAGCCACCACCCGCCCCTCCAGCCGCCAGAGAGGCAGGAAAGCACATGACAGACAGAACCAGAAGGCAAAGGGGAAATCTCGGCCCCAGAGACCGGCATCCTCCACCAAACTGTGAGCAGGCTCCCAGTTGCTAAGTTTTCCTGGGATCCTGAACGGTTGACATCTGCCAGGAGGGTCAAAGGCTGAGATCCACTTCCCAGAAGAGACACTGTCCACTAAGACAGTGCTCTTGTGGTGCACCCAGGAAACCAAGTGGTGGGGACCGGGGAGGTGATTAAGACACACGGCACCCCTGGGACAGTGTGCTTGCCAAGCACCTGATCACCTGAGCTGCTCGAACCTGGGAAGGGGACAAAACGCACGCCGAACTGATTCTGTGCCTTTGTAGAGTGCCCAAGAACCTGAACCTGAGCAGCTCAGACCTGAAAAGTGCATGAAATGCAGGGTCCACTTTTGACAATACCCCTGCAGAACAACCTGGAGCCTGAGCAGTGTAGACTGGGAAAGCACAAGCCGCCATGAGCTGGGACAAACCCAGTGTGGCCCATCCACTGCAAGCACTCTTCAGTGCTTATTTGTTAGCAGTACTCCTCACTCCCACAACTGAACAAGTAAGCCTAATGAAGTGACCACCCTTGTGTCAGGGCAGAAATTAGACACTGAAAAGACTTGCAAACAGAGGAAGCCAAAATAAACAAATAAGAGGGAATCTCTCTGGAAGTGACAGTTGCAACAGATTAAAACCCTGTAGTTACCACTGACTAAGCACTGGAACAACAGACTGGTTCCAAATAGGGAAAGGAGTACGTCGAGGATGTGTATTGTCACCCTGCTTATTTAACGTATATGCAAAGTACATACATCATGAGAAATGCTGGGCTAAATGAAGCACAAGCTGGAATCAAGATTGCTAGGAGAAATATCAATAACCTCAGATATGTAGATGACACCACCCTTATGGCAGAAAGCAAAGAACTAGAAAGCCTCTTGATGAAAGTGAAAGATGAGAATGAAAAAGTTGGCTTAAAACTCAACATTCAGAAAACTAAGATCATGCCATCTGGTCCCATCACTTCATGGCAAATAGATGGGGAAACAGTGGAAAAAGTGAGAGACTTTATTTTGGGGCTCCAAAATCACTGTAGATGGTGACCACAGCCATGAACTTAAAAGACGCTTGCTACTTAGAAGAAAAGCTATGACCAACCGAGACGGCATAATAAAAAGCAGACACATTACTTTGCCAACAAAGGTCCATCTAGTCAAAGCTATGGTTTTTCCAGTAGTTATGTATGGATTTGAGAGTTGGACTATAAAGAAAGCTGAGCACAGAAGAATTGATGCTTTTGAACTGTTGTGTTAGAGAGGACTCCTGAGAGTCCCTTGGACTGCAAGGAGATCCAACCAGTCCATCCTAAAGGAAATCAGTCCTGAATATTCATTGGAAGGACTGATGCTGAAGCTGCAACTCTAATACTTTGGCCACCTGATGGGAAGAACTGACTTATTTGAATAGACCCTGATGCTGGGAAAGATTGAGGGTGGGAAGAGAAGGGGACAACAGAGGATGAGATGGTTGGATAGTGTCACTGACTCAATGGACATGAGTTTGAGTAAATTCCGGGAGTTGGCAATGGACAGGGAGGCTTGGTGTGCTGCAGTCCATGCAGTTGCAAAGAGTCAGATACGAATGAGTGACTGAACTGAACTAAAGCTTTGGAAGGGGCTTATAGACCTTGAGAAAAAGTACAAGCTGGAACAAGGAACTATGTGAAACTGAACTGACCCCCACATTTCCCACAACAGCTCCAGAGAAATTCCTAGATATATTTTTACTATTATCATTTTCTATTTTTTAACTCTAAGTTCTTTATTACTCCTTTAATTTTCATTTTTATAACCTACTATTACCTTATAAAAAAACTATTTTTAAAGCAAATTTCACATGTATATTTTTTATAATTTTTGTGATTGATTTTGTTCTGTATATTTAATATTGTATTTTTGAGAGTCTAACCTCTACTCTAGATTTTTAATCTTTGCTTCTTTGTATTTGTTATCAATTTTGTACCTTTAAGAATCTAATCTTCGTCTATGTCTCTTTTTCTGTTTTGCATATAGGGTTATCATTACCGTCTTTCTAAATTCCATATATATGTGTTAGTACAGATGTACAGAACAGACTTTTGGACTCTGTGGGAGAAGGCGAGGGTGGGATGTTTTGAGAGAACAGCATCGAAACATGTATATTATCTAGGGTGAAAGAGATCACCAGCCCAGGTTGGATGCATGAGACAAGTGCTCGGGCCTGGTGCACTGGGAAGACACAGAGGGATCGGGTAGAGAGGGAGGTGGGAGGGGGGATTGGGATGGGGAATACATGTAACTCCATGGCTGATTCATGTCAATGTATGACAAAACCCACTACAATACTGTAAAGTAATTAGCCTCCAACTAATAAAAATAAATGGAAAAAAAAATCTAATCTTCAGTATCCATTTTCACTTAGGGGTGTTATTACCGGCTTGACTGCTCTCTCCCCTTTTGACTCTCCCTTTTCTCCCACAGGTCACCTCTATCTCCTCCCTCCCCCTTTTCTTCTCTACTAAACTCTGTGAATCTCTCTGGGTGTGGAGAACACTTAATAAACTGATAAATACTTACTAGATTCGGCTATCCCCTTTGACTCTCACCTTCACCACATGTTCACCTCTATCTCCCTCCTCCCTCTTCTCTTCTCTGTGTAACTCTGTGAACCTCTCTGGGTGTTCCAGACTGTGGAGAGCACATAAGGAATTGATTATGGGCTAGACTGCTCTTTCCCCTTTCGACTCCCCCTCTTCTCCTCCTGGTCTCCTCTATCTCCCTCCTCCCTCTTCCCTTCTCCATGTAACTCCGTGAACCTCTTTGGGTGTCCCTTACTGTGGAGAATTTTTTCACCATTAACCTAGATGGTTTATCATCTGTGCTGTATGGATGGAGCAATCTTGAGGCAGGTTTAAGAATAAAGCTGAAAGCCAGAGGCAGGAGACCTAAATCCAAAACTTGAGAACAGCAGCAAACTCCTGATTCCAGGGAACATTAATCAACAAGAATTCATCCAAAAGCCGCCATGCCTACACTGAAACCAAGCTCCACCCAAGAACCAACAAGTTCCAGACCAAGACATAACATGTTAATTCTCCAGCAATGAAGGATCAGAGCCCTGAGCATTAAAATACAGGCTGTCCAAAGTCATGCCAAACCCATAGACACCCACAAATTCACTACTGGACACTTCATTGCACTCCAGAGAGAAGAGATCCAGCTCCAACCACCAGAACACAGATGCAAGCTTCCCTAACCAGGAAACCTTGACAAGCCACTAGTCCAACCCCACCCACAGGAAGCAACCTGCACAATAAAGAGGAATCACAAACTTTGAGCCTGCAGAAACCACACCCCAAACAGCAATCTAAACAAAATGAAAAGGCAGAGAAATATTCAGCAGGTAAAGGAACATGATAAATTCCCACCAAACCAAACAAAAGAGGAGGAGATAGGGAGTCTACCTGAAAAAGAATTCAGAATAATGATAGTAAAGATGATACAAAATCTTGAAAATAAAATGGAGTTACAGATAAATAGACTAGAGACAAGGATTGAGAAGATGCAAGAAATGTTTAACAAGGACCTAGAAAAAATAAAAAAGTCAATCAATAATGAATAATGCAATAACTGAGATCAAAAGCACTCTGAATTGAACCAACAGTACAAAAACTGAGGCAGAAGATAGAATGATGAACATAAATGAAGCAGAGAGGAAAAAAGAAAGAAGAATCAAAAGAAATGAGGACAACCTAAGAGACATCTGGGACAATGTTAAATGCCCCAACATTCGAATCATAGGAGTCCCAGAAGAAGAAAAAAAGAAAGACCATGAGAAAATATTTGAGGAGATAATAGTTTAAAACTTCTCTAAAACAGGGAAGGAAATAGCCACCTAAGCCCAAGAAACCCAGAGAGTCCCAAACAGGACAAATCCAAGGTGAAACACCCCAAGACACATATTAATCAAAATAACAAAGAACAAATATTAAAAGCAGCAAGGGAAAAACAACAAATAACACAGAAGAGAATCCCCATAAGGATAACTGCTGATCTTTCAACAGAAAATCTTCAGGCCAGAAGGAAATGGCAGGACATACTTAAAGTGATGAAAGAGAAAAACCTACAACACAGATTACTGTACCCAGCAAGGATCTCATTGAAATATGGAGGAGAAATGAAAAGCTTTACAGACAAGCAAAAGCTGAGAGAATTCAGCACCACAAAACGAGGTCTCCAACAAATGCTAAAGGAAATTCTCTACACAGGAAACACAGAAAAGGTTTATTAACTCAAACCCAAAACAAAGTAAATGGCAATGGGATCATACGTATCAATAATGACTTTAAATGTAAATGGGTTGAATGCCCCAATGAAAAGACAAAGACCGGCTGAATGGATATTATAACAAGACCCCTATATATACTGTCTACAAAAGACCCACCTCAAAACAAGGGACACATACAGACAGAAAGTTAAGGGCTGGAGAAACATATTTCATGCAAATGGAGACCAAAAGAAAGCAGGGGTAGCAATACTCAAATCAGATAAAATTGACTTTGACATAAAGGCTGTGAAAAGAGACAAAGGACACTACATAATTATCAAAGGATCAATCCAAGAAGAAGATATAACAATTATAAATATATATGCACCCAACATAGAAGCACCACATTAGGTAAGGTAAATGCTAACAAGCATGAAAGGGGAAATTTACAGTAATGCAATAATAGTGGGAGACTATAATACCCTACTCACACCTATGGATAGATCAACTAAACAGAAACTTAACAAGAAAACACAAACTTTAAATGATACAGTAGACCAGTTAGTCTAATTGATATCTATAGGATATTTCACTCTAAAACAATGAATTTCACCTTTTTCTCAAGTGCACACGGAACCTTCTCCAGGACAGATCACATCCTGGGCCATAAATCTAGCCTTGGTAAATTCAAAAAAATTGAAATCATCTCAAGTATCTTTTCTGATCACAATGAGGTAAGATTAGATGTCAATTAAAGGAAAAAAAAAACTACTAAAATTCAAACATACGGAGGCTAAACAACACGCTTATGAATAACCAACAAATCATAGAAGAAATAAAAAAAGAAATCAAAATAAGCATAGAAACAAATGAAAATGAAAACACGACAACCCAAAACCTATGGGATTCAGTAAAAGCAGTGCGAAGGGTTAGGTTCATAGCAATAAAAGCTTACCTCAAGTAACAAGAGAAAAATTAAAACAATCACCTAAATTTACAACTAAAGCAACTAGAAAAAGAAGAAATAAAGAACCCCAGGGTTGGTACAAGGAAATAAATCATAAAAATCAGGGCAAAAATAAGTGAAAAAGAAACAAAGGAGAGTAGGAAAAATCAACAAAACAAAAAGCTGGTTTTTTGAGAAGATAAATAAAATAGAGAAACCATTAGCCAGACTCATTAATAAAAAAGGGAGAAGAATCAAATAAACAAAATTAGAGATGAAAATGGAGAAATCACAACAGACAACACAGAAATACAAAGGATCATAAGAGACTACTATCAGCATCTATATGCCAATAAAATGGACTACTTGGAAGAAATGGATGAATTCTCAGAAAAGTATAGCCTTCCAAAATGGAACCAGGAAGAAATAGAAAATCTTAACAGACCCATCACAAGCATGGAAATCAAAACTGAAATCAAAAATCTTCCAACAAACAAAAGCCCAGGACCAGATGGCTGCACAGCTGAATTCTATGAAAAATTTAGAGAAAAGCTAAGACTGATTCTACTCAAACTCTTCCAGAAAACTGCAGAGGAAGTCAAACCACCAAACTCATTCTATGAGGCCACCATCACCCTAATTCCAAAACCAGACAAAGATGCCACAAAAAAAGAAAACTATAGGCCAGTATCACTGATGAACATAGATGCAAAATCCTCAAGAAAATTCTAGCAAACAGATTCCAACAATATATTAAAAAATTTATACATCATGACCAAGTGGGCTTTATCCCAGGGATGCAAGAATTCTTCAATATTTGAAAATCAATGTGATATACCACATTAACAAATTAAAAGATAAAAACCATATGATTATCTCAATAGATGCAGAGAAAGCCTTTGGCAAAACTGAACATCCATTTATGATAAAAATCCTCCAGAAATCAGGCACAGAAGGAACATACTTCAATATAATAAAAGCCATGTATGATAAACCCACAGCAAATATTACTTCAATGGTAAACACTGAAAGTAATTCCCCTAAAGTCAGGAATAAAACAATGGTGGCCACTCTCACCACTACTATTCAACATAGTTTTGAAGTTTTAGCCACAGTAATCAGAGATGAAAAAGAAATAAAAGGAATCCAGGTTTGAAAAGAAGTGAAAATCTCACTGTTTGCAGATGACATGATCCTATACATAGAAAATGCTAAAGACACCACCAGAAAATTCCTAGAGCTAATCAATGAATATAGTAAATCTGCAGGATACAAAATTAACACACAGAAATCCCTTGCATTCCTATACACTGAGAAAACAGAGAAATTAAGGAAACAATGCCATTCACCATTGCAACAAAAAGAATAAAATACTTAGGAATAAATCTACCTAAAGAAACAAAAGACCTATATATGGAAAAGTAGGAAACACTGATGAAAGAAATAAAAGATGACACACGTAGATGGAGAAATATACCATGTTCATGGATTGGAAGAATCAATATAGTGAAAATCAGTATACGACCCAAAGCAATCTATAGATTCAACACAATCCTTATTAAGCTACCAACAGTATTTTTCACCAAACTAGAACAAATAATTTCACAATCTGTATGGAAATACAAAAACCTCGAACAACCAAAGCAATCTTAAGAAAGAAGAATAAACTGGAGGAATCAACCTGCCTGACTTCAGGCTCTACTACAAAGCTGCATTCATCAAGACAGTATGGTACTGGCACAAAGACAGAAATATAGATCAATGGAACAAAATAGAAAGCCCAGAGATAAATCCACACACCTATGGACACCTTATCTTTGACAAAGGAGGCAAGGATATACAATGGAGAAAAGACAATCTCTTTAACAAGTGGTGATGGGAAAACTGGTCAACCACTTGTAAAAGAATGAAACTAGAACATTTTCTAACACCATACACAAAAATAAACTCAAAATGGATTAAAGATCTGAATGTAAGACCAGAAACTATAAAACTCCTAGAGGAAAACATAGGCAAAACACTCTCTGACGTGAATCACAGCAGGATCCTCTATGACCCACC
Source organism: Dama dama (assembly GCF_033118175.1). Lineage (NCBI taxonomy): Eukaryota > Metazoa > Chordata > Mammalia > Artiodactyla > Cervidae > Dama > Dama dama. The sequence continues at coordinate 30,863,434 of NC_083714.1, forward strand.
TCCCAGAGTAATGGAAATAAAAGCAAAAATAAACAAATGGGACCTAATTAAAACTAAAAGCTTTTGCACAGCAAAGGAAACTGTAAGCAAGGTGAAAAGACAGCCTTCAGAATGGGGGAAAATAATAGCAAACAAAGCAACTGACAAAGAATTAATCTCAAAAATATACAAGCAGCTCCTGCAGCTCAATTCCAGAAAAATAAATGACCCAATCAAAAACTGGACCAAAGAACTAAACAGACATTTCTCCAAAGAAGACATACAGATGGCTATCAAACACATGAAAAGCTGCTCAACATCACTGATTATCAGAGAAACACAAATCAAAACCACAATGAGGTACCATCTCACGCCAATCAGAATGGTTGCTATCAAAAAGTCTACAAACAATAAATGCTGGAGAGGCTGTGGAGAAAAAGGAACCCTCTTACACTGTTGGTGGGAATGCAAACTAGTATAGCCACTATAGAGAACAGTGTGGAGATTCCCTAAAAAAATTTAAATAGAACTGCCATACGACCCAGCAATCCCACTGCTGGGTGTACACACCAAGGAAACCAGAAATAAAAAGAGACACATGTACCCTAATATTCATTGCAGTACTGTTTACAATAGTTAGGTCATGGAAGCAACCTAGATGTCTATCAGCAGGTGAATGGATAAGAAATCTGTGGTACATAAACACAATGGAATATTCCTCAGTTATTAAAAGAACACATTTGTATCAGTTCTAATGAGGTGGATGGAACTGAAACTTATTTTACAGAGTGAGGTAAGTCAGAAAGAGAAACACCAATACTGTATATTAACGCATATATATGGAATTTAGAAAGATGGTAATGATGACCCTATGTGTGAGACAGCAAAAGAGAGGTAGATATAAAGAGCAGACTTTTGGACTCTGGGAGAAGGCGAGGGTGGGAGATTTGAGAGAATAGCACTGAAACCTGTATATTACCATATGTGAAGTAGATCCCCAATCCAAGTTTGATGCATGAAACAGGACACTCAAAGCCAGTGCACTGGGACAACCTTGAGGGATGGGATGGGGGGGGGAGGTGGGAGGGGGGTTCAGGATGAGGGACATATGTACACCCACGGCCGATTCATGTCAATGTATGACAAAATCCATTATAATATTGTAAAGTAATTAGGCTCCAATTAAAATAAATAATTTTTAAAAAATATATATAATAAGGAGCACAATAGAAAAATGGAAGCTACATACTAAAGATTGAAATGCTGAAGCTGAAAAATATGAACTTAAATGAACCATTTCACTGCACAGACATAGCAGAATTACAGAAACTGTGAAAGCACAGATGAGTGGCCTTAACACAAGTCAATAAAAACCATCAAAACTGAAGCACACAAAAAAATTCACGGGAATAAATTAACACATCTCCAGTAAAATGTGAGACAATATTGAGCAATCTGAAATAACAGGCAAATATAGTCACAAAAGAAGGGAATAATGACAATAAAATAAAAATAATCATAATTATAATAATTTGTTCATAATATATAAGAATAAAATGAAAACTGGACACAGAAAGCTTTGGGATATTACAAGTTAAGTGGTAACAGTCTCACATGAAGATAGACAGTCTAATGTTAGTGAAAGTTGCTCAGTCATGTCTGACTCTCTGATACTACATGGATCCTCCCAGTCTCCTCTGTCCATGGATTCTCCAGGCAAGAATACTAGAGTGGGTAGCCATTCCCTTCTCCAGGGGATCTTCCCAACCCAGTGATCAAACTGCATTACAGGAGGATGGATTCTTTACCATCTGAGCCACCAGGGAAGTCCAACAATAGTGGAGTGGGTAGTCTATCCTTTCTCCAAGGGCTCTTGCCAACCCAGGAATTGAATTGGGGTCTCCTACATTGCAGGCAGATTCTTTACCAGCTGAGCTAAACTTCAAGATGAATACTGTAAAGATTAAATAAAGGATAAGATATAAAATAAGAAAATAGGAAATAAATGAAATACCAGAAACACTCAAAGAAGAATCAGGAAAGGAAGGAAACAAATAAAGGAAAATGAGGTCATAAATAAGTAAGACACTGGATTAAAACAAATATTTCAACATTTAATTGATCCTATAGTGTAAATGGTCTGTAAATATATAGTCCTGAATATATGTGGTATAAAAGAAACATGGTAAAGGCAAAGATTCCTTTAAAATAAATGGATCCAAAAATATACAGCATGAAAATACAGATCTACTAACCACAAGAGAGCAGAAATGGCTATAGGAATTACATTTCAGTATAAAGGATATTAACAGTCACAAAGAGGGACATTTCATAATGATGAAGGAATTCATAAAAAATGACATTAAAAAAATAAAAGAGAATGCACTTAATAGCAGCTTAAAATTAACATAGAGTAAACTGACAAAACTGAATGTCCACATTTTGTTCCTAGAGATGTCAATATTAACCCTTGGGCTAACTGACAAATTTGACAAAATAAACTGACAGAAGATCAATTATAAAAGAATTGTACAACATGACTTAATTCCCATTTATGAAATGTCCTCCTCAACTATATCAAAGTAAATATTATTACAAGTGCATGTGAAACATTGACCAAGATTGACCATATGTTCCACCATAAACCTAGTCTCAATGACAAGAAAAGGACTGATAGAGCAAATATTCTCCACTACAATGAACTCTAGTGAGAAATCAATAATAAAAAGAAATTTGGAAACCCCCCAAACATTTGGAAATTACAGAGTATGAATCTAAGTAAGCACAGAAAGGGGGAAATATCAAAAAGAACTTAGAAAATATTATGAAATAAGTAATGAAAGCACAGCATACAAACATTTATGGGGTGCAGCTGGAGCAGGACTGAGAAAAAAGTATTAGCTTTAAATGTTTATATTAGCATAGAACAGTGTTTAAAACCAATAACAGTAGCTTCTATAACTTAGGAAGTTAGAGAATGGATAATAAATTCAACACAATCTAAGCAGATGAAAAGAGATAAACATTCAAGTGTAATTTAATAAAATAGAACATGGACAAAAAGTGGAGAAAACTGATATAACCAAAAGCTAATTGTTTGAAAACAATAATAATACAATTCATAAAACTCTATCTAAAAGATGATATGTTAAAGTGCTGCACCCAATATGCCAGCAAATTTGGAAAACTAAACAGTGGCCACAGGACTGGAAAAAGTTACTTTATATTGCAATCCCAAAGAAAGGCAATGCCAAAGAATGTTCAAACTACGGCACAACTGCACTCATTTCACATGCTAGCAAAATAGTGCTAAAAATCCTTCAAGCTAGGCATCAGCAGTATGTGAACTGAGAACTTACAGTTGTACAAGATTTAGAAAAGGAAAAGGAACCAGAATTAAATTGCCAATTTCTATGATTTGTTGGATCATAAAAAAGCAAGGGAATTCCAGAAAAACATCTACTTCTGCTTCATTGACTATGCTAAAGCCTTTGACTGAGTGGATCACAACAAACTGTGGAAAATTCTGAAACAGATGGGAATACCAGACTACCTTACCTGACTCCTGAGAAACCTGTATGCAGGTCAAGAAGCAACAGTTAGACCCGGACATGGAACAATGGACTGGTTCCAGACTGGTAAAGGAGTACACCAAGCCTGTATATCGTTACCCTAATTATTTAAGTTCTTTGCAGAGTACATCTTGCAAAAATGCTGGACTGGATAAATCACAAGCTGGAATCAGTAATTCTGGGAGAAATAGTAATAACCTCAGATATGCAGGTGACACCACTCTAATGGCAGAAAGCAAAGAGGAACTAAAGAGCCTTTTGATGAGGGTGAATGAGGAGAGTGAAAAAGCTGGCTTGAAACTCAACATTCTAAAAACTAGGATCATGGCATCTTGTCCCATCACTTCACGGCAAACAGATGGGGAAAAAGAGGAAACAGTGACAGATTTTTTTTTCTTGGGCTCCAAAATCACTGTGGATGATGACTGTAGCCATGAAATTAAAAGGTGCTTGCTCCTTGGAAAGAACCTGTGACAAACCTAGACAGTATATTAAAAAGAAGAGAACAAACTAGTACAGCCACTATGGAGAACAGTGTGGAGATTCCTTAAAAAACTAGAAATAGAACTGCCATATGACCCAGCAATCCCACTCCTGGGCATACACACTGAGGAAACCAGATCTGAAAGAGACACGTGCACCCCAATGTTCATCTCAGCACTGTTTATAATAGCCAGGACATGGAAGCAACCTAGATGCCCATCAGCAGACGAATGGATAAGAAAGCTGTGGTACGTATACACAACGGAATATTACTCAGCCATTAAAAAGAATACATTTGAATCAGTTCTAATGAGATGGATGAAACTGGAGCCCATTATACAGAGTGAAGTAAGCCAGAAAGATAAATACCAATACAGTATACTAACACATATATATGGAATTTAGAAAGATGGTAATGATAACCCTATATGCAAAACAGAAAAAGAGACACAGATGTACAGAACAGACGTTTGGACTCTGTGGGAGAAGGCGAGGGTGGGATGATCTGAGAGAACAGCATCGAAACATGTATATTATCTATGGTGAAACAGATCACCAGCCCAGGTTGGATGCATGAGACAAGTGCTCGGGGCTGGTGCACTGGGACGACCCAGAGGGATGGGATAGGGAGGGAGGTGGGAGGGGGGTTTAGGATGGGGAACACATGTAAATCCATGGCTGGTTCATGTCAATGTATGGCAAAAACCACTACAATATTGTAAAGTACTTAGCCTCCAACTAATAAAAATAAATGGAAAAATAGAATAAAAAGCAGAGAGATCACTTTGTCAACATAGGTCCATATAGCCAAAGCTACGATTTTCCTAGTTGTCATCTATCAATGTTAGACTTGGACCATAAAGAAGGCTGAGCACCAAAGAATCGATGCTGTAAAATTGTGGGACTGGAGAAGACTCTTGCGAGTCCCCTGGACTGCAAGGAGTTCAAACCAGTCAATCCTAAAAGAAATCAACCCTGAACATTCACTGGGAGGACTGATGCTGAAACTGAAGTTCCATTATTTTGGCCATGTAATGCAGAGTCAACTCATTAGAAAAGACTCTGATGCTGGGAAAGAATGAGGGCAGGAGGAAGAGGGCAACAGAGGATGAGATGGTTGGCTAGCTTCACTGACTCAATGGACACAAGTTTGAGCACACTCTGGGAGATATTGAAGTATGGGAAAGCCTGGCATATTATAGCCCATGGGGTCACAAAGACTTGGACAGGACTTAGTGACTGAACAAAATATAGGTAAATTAGATATATTATCCAAATATAATCAATAAACAGAAAGGTAGTCAGACAATTGATACAGAGGGAGAAAGAATTCAACTTTACCATTATCAGGAATAAAACATGGAAAAAAATTTTTTTATAAATTCCCCACTCTTAAAAGGATAATAAGATACCACTAGTACAACTGTAGGACAATAAATTTGATGAGTTTTATGAAATAAACTTTTCAAAAATGCAGCTTACCAAAGTTCATCTAAATGAAAAATCTGGGATTTATATATTAAAAAAATTAATTTTTTATCAAAATCTTTCATATATAGAAAACTCCAGGTCATGATGATTTTTCAAGTAAATTCTAGCAGATATTCATAGTTGCCATAATGCTAAATATTCCATAAATTCTTTCAGAAATTAGTTGAAGAGAAAATATTTCCCAATACTTTTTAAGAGGAAAAGATTTTCCCGATATAAATTTCAGACAAACAAATAAGAGAAAGAAAACTACAGACTATTATCCCTCATGAATAGAGTTGCAAATTGCCTTCCTAAGTTATTATTTAACTGAATAAAAAATATTTTGAAAATACAATATATCTGAGAATATAAGGTTGGCTTAATATTAAAAAATATAACTTACAATATTAACAACAGAGAAATAATACATTTTAATCAAATAATGCTTAAAAAGCATTCAATAAAATTCAAAATCTATTAACAATCAAGCAAAACAAACAAAAACTTTCAACACATAGAAGAGCAACAGAAGAGGTTTTCTCACCCTGAAAAAGGGGATCTATAAAAAATTTATGGAAATTTCAAACTTGATGGTAAAGACTGAATGCTTTTCCCCTAAGATCAGGACCAAGACTATGTTATCTGCTCTCACCATTTCCATTTAGCATTTTACTGAATGGCCTCTGAGTGAAATAAGGTAAAACAAAGAAATGAAAGGCATACTGATAGAGAAGGAAAAAGTAAACTATGTTTATTCAGAGATGGTATGAGCACATATATATAAACCATCCTAAGGATTCTACAATAATCTATAATAGCTAGTAAGTAAATTTAGCAGAACAAGGCCAATATCAAATTTTATTTATATAGGCTGTGAACAAAAGTTAAAACTTAAAATGTCATATACAATTTCATTAAAACCATCATCAGTTGGAAGACTCAAGTGTTGATAAAATAAAATTTCCCCCAAATTGACCTATTGTTTTAATGTGTTCTTGATTAAAATCCCTGTAACTATTTCTGTAGACATTTACAAGGTTATTCTAAAAGATATATGAAAATGTATATAATGAAAATCTATAATATTTATTAAAACAGGAGAAAAAATTTCCATCCTTGGGGCAACAATATTTCTTAGAAAAGAAACAATGAACATAAAAAAAAATTAAATTAGACTTCATCAAAATTAAAAATTTATGCTCTCCAAAATCCACTACTAAGTAATTGGAAAAACAGAAACTGGGAGAAAATATTCATAAGTCTTATATATGACAAAAGATTTCTATACACAATGTATAAAGAGGTCCACAACTTAATAACAAAATCCAGTATTTGTTTAACATCAAAATACTTGAAAAGACATTTCACAATATGCATGTGGAAAGACATTCCAATATGCATGTGAAAAATCGTCAACATCTTTAGAAATTACAAAGTGAAAATTCACAAAGACAAAATACTCACTGGAATGGTGAAACTATAGCCATTCCAACAACACAGTATCCTCTGAGATGTGGAGCAATAGAACTCTCATTCACTGCAGAAGTACAACCTGCCAAAGTCGACTAAATATGAAGCAGAAAATCTAAGTAGCTTTATATCTATTAAATAAATTTTGTTATCAATATCTTCACACAAAGAAAACTCTAGGCCAAGATTATTTTACTCTAAATATTACACATTACAGAACATGTAAAATGGGAATGTAAAATGGTAAAACTTCAGAAAATAGTTTTGGCAAATTCTTATAAAACCTCAGTATGTTACTGATTAAATTTAGAATTTACTGTAATGTCCAAATTTCTTTCTTTTTAATATGCCAACTTTATCTTCTGTCAAAATTTAGCTGGAGATTTTTGGAGTGGGGGTTTTTCTTACAATAAATTCATAACTGTTTTTGAATATCTTGGAATGGTATTTGTTGTCATTTAGTCACTAAGTTGTGTCTGACTCTTCAGTGACCCTATGGACTGTAGCCCACCAAGCTCCTCTGTCCATGGGATTTTCCAGGCAAGAATGCTAGAGTGGGTTGCCATTTCCTTCTCTAGAGAATCTTACTGACCCAGGGATCGAACCCATGTCTCCTGCATTGACAGGTGTATTCTCTACCACTGAGCCACCAGGGAAGCCCAGAATGGGTATCAGAGCCCTTAAAAAGAAAGTCAGTGTATACAGAAATTTGCACATATACAAGAAATGCTTTATGTATCCCTTACCTATGGGTTCTATAATAAAATGCATGAATGAACCCATATTTTAAAGACTATCCAAAAATAATCCATTGATTTTTTTTTAGATTTTTGTTTAAAAAGTCACAATTAATTATTAAAAACGCCAAATCAATGTTGGTATCCTTTCTTATGCTTAGGAAATATTTTATATCTCATTATCACAAACATATCTAAATTCTTGTAAAAAATGTGCTAATGTCCAAAAAGCCATATATTTTACAGGAAAAAACTGTTAATGAGTATGGATTTTTTTTTAGAATAATGCAAATGTTCTGAAATTAGATAGAGGTGATAGTTGTACAACTCCGCGAATATACAGTTAACCCTTGAACAACATGGATTTGAACTGAATGAGTCCACTTATATATGGGATTTTTTTAATAAATAGGTGCTATAGTACTATACTGTCCTTGATGCAGAACCAGGGATACAGAAGGCCAATTGTAAAGTTATACTTGGATTTTCAACTGGGGGGAACATTCAGCAACCCTAACTCCCACATTGTTCAAGGGTCAATTGCAGTACTAAAAAATATTGAATCATCCACTTTAAAAGTTTAATTTATGTTATGTGAATCATATCTTAATACAGCTGTTTTGTTTAAAAAAAAAAAAAGGAATTGTTGCCGAACTGAAAAAGATAAACATGCTAATGTAAAACTACTAATTGAATAAAACTATTATCTCAAATTAGTAGCACAAAAATGACTCTTTAACCCCAAAATAAGAAATAAAGATCTCTACCATCCATTTTATAATATGCCAAAAGGATTTAACAACATTGATGTTTATTCACATAGAATCCTAGCACTGAGTCAAAAATACTGCTAGATATTCAAAGTATCACTTGTATGATTAAAGAAATATACACATTCTCAATCTGAAAGAGGTTGAGTATAAGGCTCCTCACTCACTTAAGTGGGATAAATGATTTCTTGTTGTTCAAATGCTGAAAAGGAACAGTGAAAGATGCAAGAGCCTAAAACAAGAACTAAGTGATTGAGGCTAACAGGAAGCTTTTTAGATGCTTAACAAAGACAACTGACTGTGTAGCTAATACAAGTGAGTACATTAGTAGAATATGCTTATATATAGAACAAAATTGCAGAAGACCCCGGTTTGATTCCGGGGTCGGGAAGATCCCGTGGAGAAGGGAAAGGCTACAACTCCAGTTGTAGATTCACTGCATGGAAAAATATTTTCCAGAATTATGAATTAATTAACAGCCTAGAATTCTTTTTTTTATACTTATGAACTATATAATGAAGGACTGAAGTGTATTTTGCATAGCTTTCATTTCTTTAAAATTGCTGCTTTCTAAAATTCTCTTGTTCTCACATTTTTTGGGACAACCCAACTACTGATCAGTAGAATTTCACCCAAGAAATAGCAATAGTTGGACATTTCTGAATTTTCCCATATTGCTTTTATTTTATTTATATTTGATTTTGAAGGATTGCTTATCCTTGTGTCACTGCAAGCAATCAGAACCCAGTCATTGTGTAACACATAAGGATACTTATTCTACAACAAAGCCTGAGTTTTTACCAACTGTAAACCCCTAGAGTTAAGTGTCTCCCTCCTAGTCCATTCATCTATACCATGGCCTTTTCTTTCCACACTCAGCAGATTCATAAGGTTATTTGCCTTTAGTGATTTCACTTTCTTACAGTATGAAATGATGATGGTTGATAAAAGGAGAGATTACATTTAAAAAATAATAATAATAAAGAACAGGAAAGCAAAGCTAAAAGAAACAGCAGCTCTAATTTATTTCTCTGTGAGAGTCTCAGGTCTCCTTAAGTATTTTCCTGTTTTGGCTCTTCAAATCCAGCCTAAGTGAAAATGAAGAGGTATGGTAGATGTTGTTATTACACATACACACAGTTTCCAAAGACTCCAGTAGGGTAAAGACCAAGAGGAAGCAAAACGAAAAGAAGATAAAAAGGGAGAGCTCGGTTCAATCCCTGGTTTGGGAAGATCCCCTGGAGAAGGGAATGGCAACCCAGTCAAGTATTCTTGCCTGGAGAATCCCATGGACAGAGGAGAGCCTGGTCGGCTACAGTCCATGGGGCCGCAAAGAGTCGGACACAACTGAATGACTTTCACTCACTCACTCAGAACAAAATATTCTCATTTATCTGCAATAGATAAATTTCAGATTTATGGGAAGAAATAATTTATTTTCCTTTTCTGCTGAAAAAGCACTGATATAACAGATGGATGGATAAACACTTAGGAATCTTTTTATATAACTAGATATCATATGATATTACATATGATACATATGATATTACATACAATAGAGATGTCTATGCAACATACAGATATAAGTATATAAATAGGCATATAGATATAGCAATATATAGTTGTTATTACTGTTTTATTGAGTCTATTTCCCATAAACAAAATCAGATTACTTGGTAAAGGAAATAAAAGATAGCCAATGAAAGCATTATGTTACAAATTTAAAATGGAATACACATAAATGAATTTTAAAAATGCATGAATACAAAAGTACATAAATATATACCTCTTTGCGAGTGTTAGTCTTTTAGTCATGTCCAACTCTTTGTGACTCCATGGACTGTAGCCCGTCAGGCTCTTCTGTCCATGAAATGCTTCAGGCAATAATACTGGAGTGGATTGCCATTCCCTTTCCTAGATACACATCTTAAATGTAACATACCACCTGGCACAGTGCTGAGTATATAGTACATGGCTGTTGACACAATATGACACTTGCTATGTTTAACACTTTCTTAACACCCATGTGTGACTCTTCCTGTATATTATTTTGAGTTCTAAAGATACACAATTCTTACTGGATTGGTTAACTCCTTTTTGCCTTTAAAATGTCAAACAAAAAAAATAAAATAAAATGTCAATCAAAAAGGCCTGTTCCCTCTGACCAAAGAACTTACAAAGGGGAAGCATAGCAGGGATTCAATGGTAATACACATACGCTAGCAGCAGTGCTGTCACTGTGCCCAGAACATCAGCAACAGCAGAAACTGTGCTGGTGAGCTCATCCCCTGCTCCAAACTTGACAGCAGCAGATTGACACCTGTTTCACTACCAGCAGCACCTGCGGACCTGGTGTCTCCTGATGTTCCAGCACCAGCAGAAGATTACCCAAGACAGAAGTCTCCTGAAGAAGAGAAATCACTCCATTACACACAGAGATGGAGAAATATCTAAACCCAGCATCTCTCAGGCTTCTAACCCATGGCAGTTGGTTAGCCAGTTTTGGGTACTCCAAACCTTCCACTAAGTAGCAGACACTGCTGACTCCGACTTCCATCCTACAGCAAAATTTGACCCAAGAAGTTTCTTCTCTTCCCCAGCAGCATAAGCAAAAAGAGTGGTAAACTCATTGTTACCAGATTTCTGAAACAGACTAGGGGAGACAACTACCACCACAAAATTTAGAATTCCTGAAAGGTCACCTAATATCACACAGCCACACAAAGAAGTGACTTCCATCACACAAGTTACCAAAAAGAATCTAACAGGAATTCAAGTGGAGTCAAAAGAATGATACAAACCAAGGTAACATTGAAGTGCTGTGCAGTGGCGCTGGAGTGGCAGCTGGAGCAGGGCAGGAGGAGGGGACGAAAGAGGATGAGATGGTTGGATGGCATGACTGACTCAGTGGACATGAGTTTGAGTCAACTCTGGGAGTTCTTGATGGACAGGGAAGCCTGGCATGCTATAGTACATGGAGTCACAAAAAGTCTGACAGGAATGAGCTGAAACTATGGCCCCAGGTAAATAACAGGGAGGGAACACAGCTCTACCCATCAACAAAAAATTCAGTTCAGTTCAGAAAATTGGATTAAAGATTTACTGAACATGGCCCCGCCCTTCAGAACAGGAGCCAGTTTCCTCCTCAGTCAGTCTCTCCCATCAGATAGCTTCCATAAGCCTCTTCTCCTTCTCAGTCAGAGGGCACACAGAATGAAAACCACAATGACAAAAAACTAACCAATCTGATCACATGCACCACAGCCTTGTCTAACTCAATGAAACTATGAGCCATGCCCTGTAGGGCCACCCAAGATGGATGAGTCATGGTGGAGAGTTCTGACAAAACGTGGCCCACTGGAGAAGGGAATGGAAAACCACTTCAGTATTCTTGCCTTGAGAACACCATGAACAGCATGAAAAGGCAAAAATATAGGACACTGAAAGATGAACTCCCCAGGTCAGTAGGTGCCCAATATGCTACCAGAGATCAGTGGAGAAATAACTCCAGAAAGAATGAAGGGATAGAGCCAAAGCAAAAACAATACCCAGTTGTGGATGGCATCGGTGATGGAAGTAGTCTGATGCTGTAAGGAGCAATATGGCATAGGAACCTGGAATGTTCAGCCCATGCTGCTGCTGCTAAGTCACTTCAGTCGTGTCTGACTCTGTGCGACCCCACAGACGGCAGCCCACCAGGCTCCGCTGTCCCTGCCATGATGAAGGCAAATTGGAAGTGGTCAAACAGGAGATGGCAAGAGTGAACGTCAACATTTTAAGAATCAGCAAACTAAAATGGACTGGAATGGGTGAATTTAATTCAGATGACCATTATATCCACTATTGTGGGCAAGAATCCCTTAGAAGAAATGGAGTAGCCATCATAGTCGACAAGAGAGTCTGAAATGCACTACTTGGATGCAATCTCAAAAACGTCAGAATGATCTCTGTTCATTTCCAAGGCATACCATTCAATATCACAGTAATCCAAGTCTATGCCTCAAACAGTAATGCTGAGGAAGCTCAAGTTGAACGATTCTATGAAGACCTGCAAGACCTTCTAGAACTAACACCCAAAAAAGATGTCCTTTTCATTATATGGGACAGGAATGCAAAAGTAGGAAGTCAAGAAATACCTGGAGTAACAGGAAAATTTGGCCTTGGAGTAAAGAATGAAGCAGGGCAAAGGCTAACAGAGTTTTGCCAAGAGAAGGCACTTGTCATAGCAAACACCCTCTTCCAACAACACAAGAGAAGACTCTACACATGGACATCACCAGATGGTCAACACCAAAATCAGACTGATTATATTCTTTGCAGCCAAAGATGGAGAAGCACTATACAGTCAGCAAAAACAAGACCGGGAGCTGACTGTGGCTCTAATCACAAACTCCTTATTGCCAAATTCAGACTGAAATTGAAGAAAGTAGGGAAAACCACTAGACCATTCAGGTATGACCTAAATCAAATCCCTTACACTTATACAGTGCCTGTGAGAAATAGATTCAAGGGATTAGATCTGATAGACAGAGTGCCTGAAGAACCATGGATGGAGATTCGTGACATTGTGCAGGAGGCAGGGATCAAGACCATCCCCAAGAAAAAGAAATGCAAAAAGGCAAAATCGTTGTCTGATGAGACCTTACAAATAGTTGTGAAAAGAGAAGCAAAAGGCAAAGGAGAAAAGGAAACATACCCATTTGAATGCAGAGTTCCAAAGAATAGCAAGAAGAGGTAAAAAAAAGCCTTCCTCACTGATCAATGCAAAGAAATAGAGGAAAATAACAGAATGGGAAAGACTAGAGATCTCTTCAAGAAAATTAGAGATACCAAGGGAACATGTCATGCAAAGATGGGCTCAATAAAGGACAGAAATGTTATGGACCTAACAGATGGAAACGATATTTAAGAGGTGGAAGAATACACGGAAGAACTATACAAAAAAAGATTTTCATGTCCCAGATAATCACGATGATATGATCACTCACCTAAAGCCAGACATCCTGGAATGTGAAGTCAAGTGGGCCTTAGGAAGCACCACTATGAACAAAGCTAGTGGAGGTGATGGAATTCCAGTTGCACTATTTCAAATCTTGAAAGATGATGCTGTGAAAGTGCTGCACTCAATATGCCAGCAAATTTGGAAAACTCAGCAGTGGCCACGGGACTGGAAAAGGGCAGTTTTCATTCCAATCCCTAAGAAAGGCAATGCCAAAGAATGCTCAAGCAACCACACAAATTGCACTCATCTCACATGCTAGTAAAGTAATGCTCAAAATTCTCCAAGCCAGGCTTCAACAGTATGTGAACTGTGAACTTCGAGATGTTCACTGGATTTAAAAAAGGCAGAGGAACCAGAAATCAAATTGCCAAAACCCGTTGGATCACTGAAAAAGCAAGAGAGTTCCAGAAAAACATCTACTTCTGCTTTATTAACTATGCCAAAGCCTTTGACTGTGTGGATCACAATAAACTGTGGAAAATTCTGAAAGAGATGGGAATACCACACCACCTGACCTGCCTCTTGAGAAATCTCTATGCAGGTCAAGAAGCAACAGTTAGAATTGAACATGGAACAACAGACTGGTTCCAAATAGGGAAAGGAGTACGTCACGGCTGTACATTATCACTCTACTTATTTAATTTAAAGGCAGAGTACATCATGAGAAATGCTGGGCTGGATGAAGCACAAGCTGGAATCAAGATTTCTGGGAGAAATATCAATAACCTCAGATATGCAGATGACACCACCCTTATGGCAGAAAATGAAGAGGAACTAAAGAACCTCTTGATGAAAGTGGAGAGGAGAGTGAAAAAGCTGGCCTAAAACTCAACATTCAAAAAACTAAGATTATGGCATCCCATCCCATCACTCCATGACAAAGAGATGGGGAAACAGTGGCTGACTTTATTTTTCTGGGCTCCAAAATCACAGCAGATGGTGACTGCGGCCATGAAATTAATAAGACATTTGCTCTTTGGAAGAAAAGTTATGACCAACCTAGACAGCATATTAAAAAGCAGAGACATTACTTTACCAACAATGGTCCATCTAGTCAAAACTATGGTTTTTCCAGTAGTCATGTATGGATGTAAGTAATTGGACTATCAAGAAAGCTGAGTGCTTAAGAACTCATGCTTTTGAATGGTGGTGTTGGAAAAGACTCTTGAGAGTCCCTTGGACCACAAGGAGATCCAACCAGTCCATCCTAAAGGAAATCAGTCCTGAATATTCATTGGAAGGAGTGATGCTGAAGCTGAATCTCCAATACTTTGACCACCTGATGCAAAGAACTGACTCTTTGGAAAAGACCCTGATGCTGGGAAAGATTGAAGGCAGGAGGAGAAGGGGACGGCAGAGGATGAGACAGTTTGATTGCATCATGGACTTGATGGACATGAGTTTGAGCAAGCTTTGGAGTTGGTGATGGACAGGGAAGCCTGGCGTGCTGCAGTCCTTGGGGTTGCAAAGCATCGGACATGACTGAGCAACTGAACTAAACTGAATATTTATTATTTCTCTAATATATCAAACATCTAGGCTTCTTCAAGGATAGTTTCTGTTGATTGCTTTTGTGTCTTATGTATAACATATTCTTATTTCTTTGCATTCCCAAGCAAGTTTTTATGGAAAGCCAGGTATTTTGACTATTATAAAGCAACAACTCTGGTAGTGAGAGCCTCTCTTCTACTCAAGCTCTGTTTTTGCTGCTTTTTGTTGTTTTGTAACTTTTTGAACTAATTCCATAAGTCTTTACTCTTGGTTGGCCATAGAAGTCTTCAATTTATTAGCTTTCCAGTCAACTGAAGACACTTCCTTAAGACTCCTGGAAGCAAAATCTCTCTTGGGTTTTGTGCAAAGGCTCTTTGTGGAGGCTGAGCCACTCTTTTAATGCTCAGTTGGGAAGAAACACCTCTGCCTTAGTGTTCACTTCATGTTTGCACAGAGCTTCAAGGTCAATCAGAGGTGAGAGCTTAGAGTCTTCTCAAGTGTTTCCTAGGCATGTTCACAACCCTGGTCTTGTTGTCCTCTAGATTCTCAGAAATATGTTAGAACTTTTAAAAGCCCTTATGTAATCTTTTCCCCCAACATTTCTTCTCAAGTTTTTGGGTTACTCTGTTTTTCTCAGCTGTTATTCATCACCTTAAACATAGGTGATTCAAATATTTGTCTGCAAAAGTTTCAACAGACATCCCCATATAGTGATTGAGCACTGTATTAGTTCTGACTTGGGCAAAATTATACCAATATTTTCACGTGGTCTTTCAGGGAACCAGCAGCCAAATCAAATAAAAACAAATCTTTGAGACTGAGTTCCATTTTTCTCCCTCCAGTAATGTGACTGTGTGTTACTTTCAATGATACTTATGGGGAGTGTAGGATCAGACTAGACTGAATTAAAACTCTTTAAAACTCACTGTTCTTACTGATAGTCATTTTTCTTAAATGGATCACTACAAGGTTTTCATTAACTTCTGAAACAGTTAATTCTGTTTGCTTTGGTTTTTTCATTACTTTTAAGGATAGGCAGATTTTCAGAGTTTCTTACAGTGCCATTTTCTCTGACATATCCAGATAACATTCTTAAAAATGCATTGTTTATAGAAATGGAAAACTGACTGGCAGGTGTTAAGGTAGGGTAGAGGAAAGGATGTACGTGTATGTGTTTGGTTATTAAAGGGCAACATCAGGGATCCTTGTGTTCATGGAAACATTCTGTATTCATTGTGGTTGTAGGCAAAAAAACTACATAATTCTAAACATGAATGCACATTAATAAATACTACTAAAACAAGAAAATCTGAACAAGTCAGATGAATTTTATTTATATAAATATAGTGGTTGTGTTATTGTACTATAGTTTTGCAAGATGTTATCATTGAGGGGAAGTGGGTAATGTGTGTCTCTATGTTTTATGGTATCTATGTTTTATTTCTTACAACTGTGTGAGAATACACAATTATCTAAAAATTATTAAAAGTTTAAATAAAAAGCTATTGAGCAGACTGAGCTGCAGGAAAGATATACCAAAAAAAGATAGTTTTCTGAGGAAAGTAGTTTCCATCTTTTTTGGGAAAGGTTAAATAAGTACACTTGCTGGATCTATGCTGTCCAGTACTTCAACTTCTGAATATATTCAATGGATGATTTTATAAGGAGCAACTGAAAATATATCAATGATGAACTCTTTCTTGGTGTGTGATTATTCATTCACTTCACATAAAACTTTCAATAAAAAATATATGGGAAGAAAAGGAAAAAATAAAGAGAAAAAGAAAAGGATAGCTATTACCAAAATTTTGTGAGGCAAATATACTAAATTGGTCAAAAGAGAGAACAAACACTGAAATAATTTAATGGCTTGCTTTTGTAATGTATTTTAAGTTCCTTTAAATATTTTCCACTTGTTGGCTCTTTCCAATTCAGATTTTCTCTTCAGCATTAGGAATTGTTTTCATGTCTCAATTGAAGAGTCTCACATACCCTGTTGACAAACAATGATCTTAGTCCTGTGGTTTCTGCTTATAGCTTTACTATTATTTTATTGGATAATTTCTACTAGTCATTTCAATTGTTCTTGCAAATTTCTTTGGAAGTATGCTTTTATTAGTTTGAAAGTTTTCTATCCCTTGCTGTGTGAAAATGACTCTTGCTGTGATTAAATGAGGAGCAAAAAGTCACTCACGGCAGGTCTGGTGGCATTCAGTACCCTTTCATGCAGAGTAAATGGGACTGGTGGGCTTTCTACTGAACATTATTCCTGGACTCCTCAGAAAGAAGCAGACTGTGTGAACTCTACACAGATGGGCTCTTCTGCCTTTTCAAAAAAGAAAGAGAATTACTTTTCCTTTGGTTGACAAAGTTGAATAGCTCCAAATTATTAACATTAGTCACTTTTACAGCTGTCCTAGTTTCTTCTGTGTGTACTCAAGCACAGATATTTCTTTCTTATGTTTGTCCTGTTATACCTTATGCTGAACCACAGCAAACAGAAAATTGACAGAAGACTTGTAAGAGAAGGACAAGACCAGGAATGCTCTCATGGGATAAGAATTTCTTTCTCTCTCTCTCTCTTTCTCACACACACACACAAGCTTGTGTACATACTCACCACTCTGTGTATTTGTGTGTGTCTGTCAGTATAGTGCGATATATGATTGGGTGTTTTGTAATGGTGCTTTTTTTTGTTATCAAATAGGAGGCTTTATTTTTTTAATATAAATTTATTTATTTTAATTGGAGAC
The DNA here is from genome assembly GCF_033118175.1 of Dama dama. NCBI lineage: Eukaryota > Metazoa > Chordata > Mammalia > Artiodactyla > Cervidae > Dama > Dama dama. The sequence continues at coordinate 30,881,164 of NC_083714.1, forward strand.
TAAATACAATATTGTATTGGTTTTGCCATACATTGACATGAATCTGCCACGGGTGTACATGTGTTCCCCATCCTGAACCTCCCTCCCACCTCCCTCCCCATCCCATCCCTCAGGGTCATCCCAGTGCACCAGCCCTGAGCACCCTGTATCATGCATTGAAGCTGGACTGGTGATTCATTTCACATATGATAACATACATGTTTGAATGCCATTCTCCCAAATCATACCACCCTCACCCTCTCCAACAGAGTCTAAAAGACAGTTCTATACATCTGTGTCTCTTTTGCTGTCTCGCATATAGGGTTATCATTACCATCTTTCTAAATTCCATATATATGCATTAGTATACTGTATTGATGTTTTTCTTTCTGGCTTACTTCATTCTGTACAATAGGCTCCAGTTTCATCCACCTCATTAGAACTGATACAAATGTATTCTTTTTAATGGCTGAGTAATATTCCATTGTGAATATGTACCACAGCTTTCTTATCCATTCGTCTGCTGATGGACATCTAGGTTGCTGCCATGTCCTGGTTATTATAAAGTGTTGTGATGAACATAGGGGTACACATGTCTCCTTTAATTCTGGTTTCCTCAGTGTGTATGCCCAGAAGTGGGATTGCTGGGTCATATGGCAGTTCTATTTCCAGTTTTTTAAGGAATCTCCACACTCTTCTCCATAGTGGCTGTACTAGTTTGCATTCCCACCAACGGTGTAAGAGGGTTCCCTTTTCTCCACACCCTCTCCAGCATTTATTGCTTGTAGACTTTTGGATAGCAGCCATTCTCATTGGCGTGAACTGGTACTTAATTGTGGTTTTGATTTGCATTTCTCTAATAATGAGTGATGTTGAGCATCTTTTCATGTACTTGTTAACCATCTGTATGTCTTCTTTGGAGAAATGTCTGTTTAGTTCTTTGGCCCATTTTTTGATTGGGTCGTTTATTTTTCTGGAATTGAGCTGCAGGAGTTGCTTGTGTATTTTTGAGATTAAACTTTTGTCAGTTGCTTTGTTTGCTATTATTTCCCCCATTCTGAAGGCTGTCTTTTCACCTTGCTTACAGTTTCCTTTGCTGTGCAAAAGCTTTTAGTTTTAATTAGGTCCCATTTGTTTATTTTTGCTTTTATTCCCATTACTCTGGGAGGTGGGTCATAGAGGATCCTGCTGTGATTCACGTCAGAGAGTGTTTTGCCTATGTTTTCCTCTAGGGGTTTTATAGTTTCTGGTCTTACATTCAGATCTTTAATCCATTCCATTTTGAGTTTATTTTTGTGTATGGTGTTAGAAAATGTTCTAGTTTCATTCTTTTACAAGTGGTTGACCAGTTTTCCCATCACCACTTGTTAAAGAGACTGTCTTTTCTCCATTGTATATTCTTGCCTCCTTTGTCAAAGATAAGGTGTCCATAGGTGCATGGATTTATCTCTGGGCTTTCTAATTTGTTCCATTGATCTATATTTCTGTTTTTGTGCCAGTACCATACTGTCTTGATGACTGTGGCTTTGTAGTAGAGCCTGAAGTCAGGCAGGTTGATTCCTCCAGTTCCATTCTTATTTCTCAAGATTGCTTTGGCTATTCAAGGTTTTTTCATTTCCATATAAATGGTGAAATTATTTGTTCTAGTTCTGTGAAAAATACCATTGGTAGCTTGATAGGGATTTCATTGAATCTACAGATTGCTTTGGGTTGTATACTCATTTTCACTATATTGATTCTTCTGATCCATGAACACAGTATATTTCTCCATCTATTTGTGTACTCTTTGATTTCTTTCATCAGTGTTTTATAGTTTTCTATATATAGGTCTTTTGTTTCTTTAGGTAGATTTATTCCTAAGTATTTTATTCTTTTCATTGCAATGGTGAATGGAATTATTTCCTTAATTTCTCTTCCTGTTTTCTCATTGTTAGTGTTTAGGAATGCAAGGGATTTCTTTGTACTGATTTTGTATCCTGCAACTTTACTCTATTCATTGATTAGCTCTAGTAATTTTCTGGTGGAGTCTTTAGGGTTTTCTATATAGGCGATCATGTAATCTGGAAACAGTGAGAGTTTTACTTCTTTTCCAATTTGGATTCCTTTTCTTTCTTTTTCTGCTCTGACTGCTGTGGCCAAAACTTCCAAAACTATGTTGAATAGTAGTGGTGAGAGTGGGCCCTTGTCTTATTCCAGACTTTAGGGGAAATGCTTTCAATTTTTCACCATTGAGGATAATGTTTGCTGTGGGTTTGTCATATATAGCTTTTATTATTTTGAGGTATGTTCCTTCTACTCCTGCTTTCTAGAGGGTTTTTTATCATAAATGGATGTTGAATTTTGTCAAAGGCTTTCTCTGAATCTATTGAGATAATCATATGGCTTTTATTTTTCAATTTGTTAATATGGTGTATTACGCTGACTGATTTGCAGATATTGAAGAATCCTTGCATCCCTGGGGTAAAGCCCACCTGGTGATGATGTATGACTTTTTTAATATGTTGTTGGATTCTGTTTGCTAGAATTTTGTTAAGGATTTTTGCATCAATGTTCATCAGTGATATTGGCCTGTAGTTTTCTTTTTTTGTAGTAGTGATGCTTTTACAGAAAGGAAACCATGAAAGAGAAAAGTGGAAAAACTAATTCACTGTTATATCAAATGTTAAAGGATGACTAATGACTATAGGGTCATACCTATTTTCCCAAAGTTTATATACCGTGTTATGGTACATTCTATTACAACAGAGCCAAGTAATAGTTGAGGAAAGCCATACAGTCTTGTGCACATTTTAGAATCAAACCAAGTGAAATATTCAAACAATATATTTGGATAAAGAGATAATACAATTTATCAATCCACTATTGCTTCAGATTTATTAACATTCATGTTTATCTAATTCTTCATGAGATTTTCAAAATTGTCATATCAGCTGAATGGTCTAAAATTGTTTCTAATTTTACAAAATTGTCTTTTCTAAAGTAAAAAAATTTAACTAAGAATTTAATCAAAACTAAACATGTAAAACACATTACTCAAGAGGCTACAAGCTAAAAACTAATAGGTTTAAGTAGGGTTAAATATATTAATAAATGGAAGTCCTTTTTTATTTTTTAAAAATATTTTTAATTTATTTGGCTGCACTGGGTCTTAGTTGTGGCATGTGGGATCAAGTTCTCTGACCAGGGATTGAACCGTGGCCCCCTGCATTAGGAGCCAGAGCCTTAGCCACTGGACTACTGGGAGGTACCTGATCAAAGTACTACCCAATCAATGATATTTCTGATGGTTAGTAAAGAAAAATATCTGTTGTTTATTCTTGATCTTTGAATATAATGTCATAACTGGCAACATTTCTACTCTAAAAATAGTTATTCATTATCCATGTTATGGGATAAAAGTTAGGAATAAAGAGGTGCATGCAGGTGAAGTAATCTTTTGTAGCAGATTGAACTATCATTCAATATCATTTCTTCCATGCTTGTTCTTGCCATGTATTCTCTGCCCTATTGAGTTTGGTCATGACCATGCAACATTTGCTGCATGTGAACAGAAGCTTTAAAACCAATTGGGGCCTGCGGCCTTCTTGCTTTCAATCATTAAAAGATATGGCCCTCAATCATTAGAATACTATGTCCAAATTAATGGATACATTAGTGCAGATTTCTGAATGGCAAGAAATGCAGAGTCACATGTTGCCAAACCTAACTAAGCCCAGCACAGAGGGCCCAGTAAAGTCTAATAAGGCCAACATATGCTAACAAAACTCAAGGGAGCTCAATAGAGTAACAAGGTACCTTAAACCCTAAAGTAACATAAATAAGAAATGCATATTTATTTTTTTTAAGCCCTGAATAACAAGGGGCTGTTTGTTAAACCAAGCAACCCAGAGAAAACATGTAACAATAGCTGGACTGGGGCTTGTAGGGTCAATTCAGTCAGGCTGGTTCACTGATAATAATCAACTGTTATATTACAGATCATCAAAATGGAAGAAAATCCAAAACTGATATGCTCATAAACAACTTTGTCAGACCACACTTAGATAACTACTAGAGAATTAATGAGTGACAGCATTCTATCTCATACTTGTAATGGCCAAAGAGTAATCGATAAACCTGATGACAAAAAATTTGATAGAATAAGAAAAATATAGTCCATGAGCCGAGCCTATATGTGTTCTTAACTGGGAATTGTAGATTAGGACACATGCAATACACAAGACATACGGCTCTTAAGGAGTTAGAAACCAAGTTAACTTCATTTCTAAAGAAGGGTTGATACTTAAAGTCTAAAAGAGATGATGATCACCACTACAATTTTAGATACAATTTCTCAAGATTGATTATTCAAATATTCACAATTCCTAAAATTATTTATCTTACAATAAGGCACTCAGTTTTTATGAAAAAAAATGCATTCTTGGCATCTTTACTGTTAAACTATATGAAGTTATTACAACTTTAATCTCTTTTCTTACATTTTTATACATGCCATGCAGAAATGTCCAGAAACCATTCTAAATAAACAGCATTAGGAATTACAAACATCGGGGAAAACAAATGAAAACAAAAAAAAAAGGAACAAGAAAACTACAATTATAATGAAAAGGTCAGTGTCTGGAAAGGCTGCTAAATAATAGGTGAATGGAAACTTGGCAACTGACTGTGCCCAGAATCACAATGCTAATCTCTTATCAGTGTATACCGTTCAGGACTTTTAAAGTGAGAGATGAATGCACTCTCAGCAAGCAGTAGAAGGCCTATCAGGTTATCTAAAATCCATCAGTGCCATGTAACAATAACCTTTATTTTGGTATTTACTTTTTAAATCTTTCCCACATTGCTTCCCATTTCTGGCTTTGCATTTACTTATGAATCCAACAGAGACTGTATCTGTAACAGATAATTCTGTTACAGATAATTCTGCTTAAATGGACAGCCACAGATTGAGAGACTTTCAGCTCCTATTATTGATACTGACCCACATACTGATGAACCTCTATTTCAAAAGAATATTTAGAGTGTAATTTACATCGAAGGAAATGTATATGTCTAAGACAAACAAGTGGGAAGATCCAAACCTAATCAAAGAATCACACAAATACAAAATCACAGATTGACCCTGTAATTCAGGTGACTCACTCATCCATTCATTTAAAAATAATTAAGAGAGCCTACTGCATGGATCACAATAAACTGTGGAAAATTCTGAAAAAGATGGGAATAGCAGACCACCTAACCTGCCGCTTGAGAAATCCGTATACAGGTCAGGAAGCAACAGTTAGAACTGGACATTGAACAATAGACTGGTTCCAAATAGGAAAAGGAGTATGTCAAGGCTGTATATTGTCAGTCTGCTTATTTCACTTATATGCACAGTACATCATGCTGGGCTGGAAGAAGCACAACCTGGAATCAAGATTGCTGGGAGAAATATCAGTAACCTCAGATATGCAGATGATACCACCCTTATGGTAGAAAGGGAAGAAAAACTAAAGAGCCTCTTGAAAGTGAAAGAAGAGAGTGAAAAAGTTGGCTTAAAGCTCAACATTCAGAAAACTAAGATCATGGCATCTGGTCCCATCACTTCACGGCAAATAGATGGGGAAACAGTGGAAACAGTAGCTGACTTTATTTTTCTGGGCTCCAAAATCACTGCAGATGGCAACTGCAGCCATGAAATTAAAAGATGCTTGCTCCTTGGAAGGAAAGTTATGACCAAACTAGACAGCATATTAAAAAGCAGAGACATTACTTTGTCAACAAATGTCCATCTAGTCAAGGCTATGGTTTTTCCAGTAGTCATGTATGGATGTGAGAGTTGGGACTATAAAGAAAGCTGAGCGCCGAAGAGTTGATGCTTTTGAAGTATGGTGTTGGAGAAGACTCTTGAGAGTCCCTTGGACTGCAAGGAGATCCAACCAGTCCATCCTAAAGGAGATTAGTCCTGGGTGTTCATTGGAGGGACTGATGTTGAAGCTGAAACTCCAATACTTTGGCCACCTGATGTGAAGAACTGACTCACTTGAAAAGACCCTGATGCTGGACAAGATTGAAGGCAGGAGGAGAAGGGGATGACAGAGGATGAGATGGTTGGATGGCATCACCTACACAATGGACATGGATTTGGGTGGACTCCGGGAGTTTGTGATGGAGAGGGAGGCCTGGTGTGCTGCGGTTCATGGGGTCGCAAAGAGTCGAACACGACTGATCGACTGAACTGAACTGAGTACTAGTCATTGTTTTAGATGAAAGGGATACAGAGGTTAAGAAGACAAACAAGTCCATGTTTCCATGCAATAACTTTCTAGTTGAAGAGACAGACACAAAAGCCAAACTAATTAACTGGCTGACAGTTGATAGTTATAAGATACAGTAAACAAAGTATGATGACTTAGGAAGTGAGTATGCTACCTAAAGACCAAGCAAGTAGTTTGATGTCTGGTCTTCAGTCCATCATGAGAGGAGTTTGGAAGTTACCACTCCATACTAACCAACAAATAAAAAGCTGGAAAACTGAAACCAACAGCTCTATTCAGATCTAAGAGGCAATTGAGATTACAAGGCAAATAACTGCCTCCAAAATTAGAGAAAAGGCCAGTAAGATATATTACATCATGGTTTTTCGAGCAGACATCCATGAGCAGAAACATAAATAAGAACCAGTACTAGGGTAGGAAAACTTAAACTATAGTTTGAAAATGGCTGGAGGTTCATTGTAAACAAATCTGAGAGTCAAAAACTCTACCAGGTGCCAGTCTTAGAGGGGCATTCTCACACTTGTGTTTTACTGCCAGGGACTCTCCTAGATTCTCAGTTATGATGAGAGAAAAAATTCCTCATGATTCTGACAGGGAGAGGAGAAAATAAATTTTTTAAACATACCAAAGCATTCTTTCCTCTTAACAAAGTCTACCCTCAAGAGAAACTATTTTAGTAGAGTCCAACCTATTGGAGTTTTATCAAAGCCTGTGACTTCCCTGGTGGTCCAGTGGTTAAGACTCCATACTTCCAATGTAGGGGGCACAGGGAAGTTCTGCATGCTGTACAGTGCAGCTCCCCAAAAGAAAAAGATACTAACAACAACAACAAAAAGTGTAACTGACCTGGGGGAAAGGAAATATCCAACTCCAGCATCTTCCTCTTCAAGGAGGGAAAGGGAAATAATGCCAGCCCCCCAATCCATCCCATTGTCCTGCCTAAAGAGGTGGGATAATGGAAGCACTTTTGAACTACACAGTCCAGGGGCACAAGCTTACTAAAAGACTGAGAGCTAATCACAGGACTATAGAACACTTTCTTTCTCCCTGCACCTCACCAGCATTATTACTGAAAGTGCATTTACCACAGTTTCTTCTAATGTACTACATAATGTCCAGCTTTCTATAAACAACTACATACTAGAAGGCAAAAAGCATAGTTTTAAGAGACAGTGCAAGCATCAGGACCACAGACAAATATGAAAAGAACGTTGGAATTATCAGAGAAGCAATTTAAAATAACTATAATTAATATGCAAATGTCTCTAATAGAAAAAGGAGACAACATACAAGAATAATTGAGTAATGTAAACAGAAAGATGGAAATTCTAAGAAGTAATCAAATGCTAACACTATAACAACAATGAAGAATATATTTGATACATTTATGATATTTATGGACACAGTTGTAAGAAGACTCTCCAAACCTTATGTTAACAGAATCTTAATAGAAAATCAAAAAGGAAATTGACTGAAAAAGTGGGACAGAATATCCAAGAACTGTAGGAAAACTATCAAAGTTAAAATATATTGGTAATAGGAAAACCTGAAAGAGAAGAGAGAAAGGAACAGAAGAAATATTTGAAGTAATAGTGCCGAAAATTTCTCCAAATTAATGTCAGAAACCAAACAATAGATCCAGGATGCTCAAAGAACACCAAACAAGAGGACTGCTTAAATAAACTACATCTAGGCATATCCATTATATTCAAACCTTCAGAAAATCAATAATAAAGAAAAACTCTTGAAAGAAACTGGGGTGCGAGCAGGGAGGAGTCCTTACCTAGAAAAACAAAGATAATAATTATATCTCATTTCTCTTTGGTAACCATGAAAGCAAGAGAATGGAGTGAATATTTAAAGTTTAAAAAAAAAGTCAGAATGCTGTATCCTGCAAAATTATCTTTCAAAGGTGAAGGTGAAGGAGGAATAAAGACATTCTCAAACAAATAAATAATTTAAAAAATGCACTGCAGTACATTTGCCTCACAAGTGATGTTAAAAGAATTTTCTCAGAGAAAAAGAAAATAATATGAGTCAGAAACTTGGATCTACATAAAGATAGAGCACTAAAGAAAGTGAAGATAAACAAACTATTTAATTTTTCTTATCCTTAGTTAATCTGAGATAACAGTTTGTTCAAGATAATAATAGGGGGGATTTCCTGGCAGTCCAGTGGTTAGGACCCCGCACTTCCACAGGAGGAGGCAACAGGTTTGATTCCTGATCCAAGAATGGTGATTCTGCATGTTGCAGGGCCAAAAAAAAATAAAGCAATAACAGCAACAATGGACTTATTGATTATAAATTATATATAATTTAAATGAATTACAACAATAGTATAAGGGATGGAGAAAAGAAATAAGGAATATGGTACTTGCACTACCTATTAAGCAGTATATTTGAATTTTGAAATGGAATAGTCATAAATGTACATTGAAAATTTTGCACTATAAAAAAAGTACAGTTAATATAAAAGAGAGAAAATGGAATTGCTCAAAGTACTTAATTAAAACCACAAAAGACAGAAAGAGTAAAGACAAAATGACAACAAAGAAAAGATCAACAGTGGAAAACAGTAAAATATATGTTAAGAAATTAATCCAACTACATCAGTAATCACTTTAAATGTTAATGATCTAATGCACCAATTAAAAGAGATTGTCAAAGTGGATTAAAAACAAGGCTCAACTATATGCTGTCTACAAGAAACTCACTTTAAATACAGACACATACATTAAAAGTAAAAGGATGGAGAAAGATATATTGAATAGTAAGATACACTAATCAAAGGAAAGTTATAGTATCAATATTAATTTCAAAGAGAGCTTCTTCAGAGCAAGAGAAATTACCAGGAAAAAAGGGTGACCTTACTTAATGCTAAAGGATCAATTTTTCAGGAAGAACCAACAATTTTTGATGTGTGTATGTACCTAAAAACAGCATCAGATGATATGATGCAAAAACTGCTAGAACTGCAAGGAGAAATAGATGAACTCACTCTTTCAATACTTCTCTATCAGTAATGTACAGGTCTACCAGACAGAAAATCAGTAAGAACATAGTTGAACTGAACAGCAGTATCAGTTAACCAGATATCAACATAAATAGACTATTTCATCCAATGACAGTAGAATGCACATCCTTCTCAAGCTCACATGGAACATTCACTATGATAGCCCACATTCTGGGTTATAAAACATACCTTACCATATTTAAAGGCGTAAAAGTCATACAACGTACACTCAGGCAAAAACTGGAATTAAATTAGAAATGAAAACCACAAAGATAGCTGGAGAATCTCAAAATACTTGGAGATTAACCAACACAATTCTAAGTAACACATGGATCACAGAATAAAGAGAAATGTAAAAATTTGACCTAGAAAGCATAAAGCAGAGACGTTAATTTGCCAACAAAGTCTGGCTAGTCAAGGCTATGGTTTTTCCAGTAGTCATGTATGGATGTGAGAGTTGAACTACAAAGAAAGCTGAGCACCAAAGAACTGATGCTTTTGAACTTGTTAGAGAGACTTCTGAGAGTCCCCTGGACTGCAGGGAGATCCAGTCAGTCCATCCTAAAGGAGATCAGTCCTGAGTGTTCACTGGAAGGACTGATGTTGAAGCTGAAACTCCAATACCTTGGCCACCTGATGTGAAGAACTGACTCATTTGAAAAGACCCTGATTCTGAGAGAGATTGAAGGCAGGAGAAGTGGGGGACAACAGAGGATGAGATGGTTGGATGGCATCACCGACTCAAGGGACATGATTTTGCGTCAACTCCAGAGTTCGTGATGGACAGGGAGGCCTAGCGTGCTATAGTCCATGGGGTCGCAAAGAATAAGACATGACCAAGCGACTGAACTGAAGAAAAATGAAAACATAACTCATCAAAATTTGTGTGAGGCAATGCTTAGAGGAGAATTCATAGAATTGGCTGTATATATTACAAAACAAGAATGAGCTAAAAACCAGTAATCTGAGTTTCACCTTTAGGAAACCAGGCCAAGAAGAACAAATCATATCCAAAATAAGGAGAAGAAAAGATATAGTTCATAAATTAGTGAAATTTAAAACAGGAAGTCAATAGAGAAAATAAAACCAAGAGTTGACTCTGGAAAGATCAATGAAATTCATTCAACTCTAGCCTAGCTAACTAAAAAAACAGAAGTATTATCAGAAATGAAAGGGGAGACTTCACTAAAAACTGCATGGGCATTTAAAAGACATACAGGAATATGATCAATAATGCTGTGGCCACAAATCTGATAACCTAGTTAAATGGACCAATTCCTTTAAAGATAGAATCTACGCTGGGAAAGACTGAAGTCAAAAGAAGAAGGGGACGACAGAGGATGAGATGGTTGGATGGCATCATTAGCTCAATGGACATGAATCTGAGCAAATTCCAGGAGATACTGAAGGACAGGGAAGCCTGGCTAGCTGCAGTTAATGTGGTCACAAAGAGACACAACTTAGGTACTGAACAACAACCAAAAAACCTCACAAAAGGGCGGCACAATCTGAATTGACCTGTATCTATTTAAAACTTCAATTAGTAAACGATAACCTTCCAAAACAAAACATCAGAGCTAGATGGATTCACTGGTGAATTCTACCCTATATTTAAGGTGGAAATTCTAATACTCAGCAGTCTCTTCCAAAATACAGAAGAGGGGCTACTTCCTAACTCATGTTATGAAAGCATCATTACCTTAATATCAAAACCACAGAAGACAATACAGGAAAAGAAAAGTACATAGCAATAACTCTCATGAACACAGATGGAAACGAAAGAACCTCAACAAAATATTGGCATATCAAGCCCAACAACGTATAAAATATAGTTACATGTTATGATCAAGTTGGATTCATTACAGTTGTGTAAGGCTGGCTTAATAAAGGTCAATTAAAGTAATATATCACAGTAACAAGCTAAAGAAGAAAAACCACATGGTTACATAAAAAAATAAAAAATCACGACAAAGTACAATGTACATTCTTTAGAAAAAAAACCCTCAATGAACTAGAAATAAAGGGGAACTTGCCCAACATGATAAAGTATCTCAAAATGACAATGAACATCTCAATATGCCAACATCTACAAACAGTTAATATATTTAATGGTGAGAAACTTGAAGCAAAAATAAGGCAAGGATGTCCTCATTCACCATTTTCAACATTGTCTAAGAAGATCAAGCTAATGCAGTTAGAAAAGGAAATAAAAGGTATATGGGAAGGAAGAAGCAAAACATGTCTTTGTTCACAGTTGACAAAGAAGCAAAACTGTCTTTGATCACAGTTGACATGACTGCCTATGTAGGAAATCTAAAAGAATTGACAAAAAACTAGAACTAAAAACAATTAATGTCATTTAGAGATATAAGGTTGATATACAGAGGTCAGTCATTATTCTATGTACCAGCAATAAACAAATAGCATCAGAAATTAAAAACCTAACAATGCACTAAATCATCATTCTCCAAAATGGAATACTTGGTTATAAATGCAACAAAATACATATAAGATCAATATGTGAATGACAAAAGAACAAAATAAAAAACTAATTGAGAGATATTCTATGTTCATGACTAGGAAGACACAAATTTTCAAAGATGCCTTTCAAACTTTATCTATTGATTCCATGAAATCCCAATCAAAATCCAAGGAAATAATTTTTTGGCTATTGGCAAATTTATTTTAAAATTTAAATGTAAAGACAAAAAGAAACAGAAGAGCCAACAAAATCTTAAAGAAAAACAAAATGAGAGTATTAACACTATTCAACTTCAATACTTAAGTATGAAGTTATAATAATAAAGACAAAGTGGCACTGGTAAAAGAAGAGACAAAATAGATCAATGGAATAGAATAGAGTGCCCAGAAATAGACTCTCAAAAATATGGTCAACTTACTTTTGAAAAAGGAACAAAGGCAATGATGGAGGAAAGGTAGTCTTTTCAACAAATGTTACTGAAACAACTGGATACCCACCTGCAAAAACATAAATCTAGACTCAGACATTACACCTTTCACAAAAATCAACTCATAATTAATCAGAGATCTAAAATGCAAAAAGTATAAGACTTCTAGAAAATAATGAAAAATTCTAGGTAACAGTGGGATTGGTTATAAAGATTTAGATACCACACCAAAGACACAATCCAGGAAAGAAAGTATTCAAAAAATGACAACCATTAAAAAATGGGCTAAAGAAAAGAAATATAACATCACAAGTTATTAGAGACATGCACATCAAACCCACAATGACATATCAACTCACAGCAGTCGAAATGGCCATCATAAAAAAGCTACAAACAGTAAATGCTGGAGAGGGTGTGGAGAAAAGGGAACCCTCCTACACTGTTGGTGGGAATGTAAATTGGTAGAGCCAATATGGAGAACAGTACAGAGGCTCCTTATAAAGCTAAAAACAGAACTATTATATGACCAAGCAATCCCATTCCTAAGAATGTGCTGTGCTGTGATTAGTCACTCAGTCATGTCCGACTCTTTGTAACGCCATGGGATATAGCCCACCAGGCTCCTCTGGCCATGTGGATTCTCCAGGCAAGAATACTGGAATGGGTTGCCATGCCCTCCTCACTCCAAGGCATATATCCAAAGAAAATCATAATTCAAAAAGATACATGCATCCATGTTTATTGCAGCACTATTTACAATAACCATGACATGGCAGCAACCTAAATTTCCATCAGCAGAAGAATGGATAAAAACTAAGTGGTACATATATACAATAGAATATTACTCAGGCATTAAAAAGAATGGAATACTGCCATTTTACAGCAACATGGATGGACCTAGAGATTTTCATACTGAGTGAAGTAAGTCAGACACAGAAAAACAAATATAATATGCTATTGCTTATATGTGGAATCCTAAAAAAATGGTATAAATAAACATATTTACAAAACAGAAGTAGAGTCACACATGTAACTTATGGTCACCAGAGGATAAAGGAGGGGAGAAAAACATCGGGATATGCAGGCATATATATGTACTATCATATATAAAACAAATAACTAATAAGAACCTGTTGTATAGCACAGAGAACTGTACTCAATACTCTGTAATGGCCTATACGGGAAAAGATTCTTAAAAAAAAAAAAAAAAGTGGATATATGTGTATGTATAACTGATTCACTTGCTTCACACCTGAAACTAACACAACATTGTAAATATACTATACTCCAATAGTTTTTTTAATGGGCTAAAGATATGAACAGGCAACTCACCAAAGAAGATAGACAGGTGACAAATAAGCATGTAAAAAGATGTTCACCATCATATGTAATTAGAGAAATGAAAATTAACACAACAATGTGAAATCACTAAGACTTATCAGAATGGTGAAAATTTAAGACACTGGTAACACCAAATGCTGGGGATGACGTGGAAAGAAAACAAGTCAATCATTCCTAATATGAACGCAAAATCATACAGCTACTGTGGAAGACAATTTGGCAGTTTCTTATAAAACTAAATGTATGCTGTAATGATCTTTATCTTTCTGGCTTACTTCACTCTGTATAATGGGCTCCAGTTTCATCCATCTCATTAGAACTGATTCAAATGAATTCTTTTTAACAGCTGAGTAATATTCCATGGTGTATATGTACCACAGCTTCCTTATCCATTCACAGCATGTATATTATCTATAGGGAAACAGATCACCAGCCCAGGTGGGATGCATGAGACAAGTGCTCGGGCCTGGTGCACTGGGAACACCCAAAGGAATCGGGTGGACAGGGAGGTGGGAGAGGGGATCGGGATGGGGAACACATGTAACTCCATGGCTGATTCATGTCAATGTATGACAAAACCCACTGAAATGTTGTGAAGTAATTAGCCTCCAACTAATAAAAATAAATGAAAAAAATAAAAAATTAAAAAAAAAAACTAAATGTACTGTTACTATGTGATCCAACAATCATACTCCTTGATAATACTCAGTTCAGTTCAGTTGCTCAGTTGTGTGCGACTCTTTGCAACCCCATGGACTGCAGCACGCCAGGCCTCCCTGTCCATCACCAACTCCCGGAGTTTACTCAAACTCATGTCCATTGAATCAGTGATGCCATCCAACCATCTCATCCTCTGTCGTCCCCTTATCCTCCTGCCTTCAATTTTTCCCAGCATCAGGATCTTTTCAAATGAGTCAGTTCTTCACATCAGGTGGTCAAACTATTGGAGTTTCAGCTTCAACATCAGTCCTTCCAATGAACATTCAGGACTGATTTCCTTTAAGATGGACTGGTTAGATCTCCTTTCAGTTCAAGAGTCTTCTCCAACACCACAGTTCAAAAGCATCAATTCTTTGGCACTTGGTTTTCTCTATAGTCCAACTCTCACATCCATACGTGACTACTGGAAAAACCACAGCCTTGACTAGACGGACCTTTGTTGGCAAAGTAATGTCTCTGCTTTTTAACATGCTGTCTACGTTGGTCATAACTTTTCTTCCAAGGAGTAAGCATCTTTTTAATTTCATGGTTGCAGTCACCATCTGCAGTGATTTTGGAGCCCAAGAAAATAAAGTCTGCCACTGTTTCCAGTTTCTCCATCTATTTGCCATCAAGTGATGGGACCAGATGCCATGATCTTAGTTTTCTGAATGTCAAGCTTTAAGCCAACTCTTTCACTCTCCTCTTTCACTTTCATCAAGAGGCTCTTTAGTTCTTCTTTACTTTCTGCCATAAGGGTGATGTCATCTGCATATCTGAGGTTATTGATATTTCTCCCAGCAATCTTGATTCCAGCTTGTGCTTCCTCTAGCCCAGTGTTTCTCATGATGTACTCTGCATAGAAGTTAAATAAGCAGGGTGACAATATACAGCCTTGTCCAGCTCCGTTTCCTATTTGGAACCAGTCTGTTCTAATTGTTGCTCCCTGACCTGCACAGAGATTTCTCAAGAGGCAGGTCAGGTGGTCTGGTATTCCTATCTCTTTCAGAATTTCCACAGTTTATTGTGATCCACACAGTCAAAGGCTTTGGCATAGTCAATAAAGCAGAAGTAGATGCTTTTCTGGAACTCCCTTGCTTTTTTGATGATCCAGTGGATGTTGGCAATTTGATTTCTGGTTCCTCTGCCTTTTCTAAAACCAGCTTGAACAACTGGAAGTTCATGGTTCACGTTTTGCTGAAGCCTGGCTTGGAGAATTTTGAGCATTACTTTACTAGCGTGTGAGATGAGTGCAATTGTGCGGTAGTTTGAGCATTCTTTGGCATTGCCTTTCTTAGGGATTGGAATGAAAACTGCCCTTTTCCAGTCCTGCGGCCACTGCTGAGTTTTCCAAATTTGCTGGCGTACTTACTTAGTGCAGCTCAATATGAGTTGAGCATATCAACAGCTCAGCTGGAATTCCATCACCTCCACTAGCTTTATTCATAGTGGTGCTTCCTAAGGCCCACTTGACTTCACATTCCAGGATGTCTGGCTCTAGGTGAGTGATCACACCATCATGATTATCTGGGTCATGAAGATCTTTTTTGTATAGTTCTTCTGTGTATTCTTGCCACCTCTTCTTAATATCTTCTGCATCTGTTAGGTCCATACCATTTCTGTCTTTTTTTTGAGCCCATCTTTGCATGAAATGTTCCCTTGGTGTCTCTAATTTTCTTGAAGAGATCTCTAGTCTTTCCCATTCTATTATTTTCCTCTATTTCTTTGCCCTGATCACTGAGGAAGGCTTTCTTACCTCTCCTTGCTATTCTTTGGAACTCTGCATTCAAATGGGAATATCTTTCCTTTTCTCTTTTGCTTTTGGCTTCTCTTCTTTTCACAGCTATTTGTAAGGCTTCCTCAGACTGCCATTTTGCTTTTTTGCTTTTCTTTTTCTTGGGGATGATCTTGCTTCCTGTCTCCTGTATAATGTCTCAAACCTCCATCCATAGTTTATTAGGCACTCTTATCAGATCTAGTCCCTGGAATCTGTTTCTCACTTCCACTGTATAATCGTTAGGCATTTGCTTTAGGTCATACCTGAATGATGTAGTGGTTTTTCCTACTTTCTTCAATTTCAGTCTGAATTTTGCAATAAGGAGTTCATGATCTGAGCCACAGTCAGTTCCCGGTCTTGTTTTTGCTGACTGTATACAGCTTCTCCATCTTTGGCTGCACAGAATATAATCACTCTGATTTCGGTATTGACTATCTGATGCTGTCCATGTGTAGAGTCTTCTCTTGTGTTGTTGGAAGAGGGTATTTGCTATGACCAGTGCATTCTCTTGGCAGAACTCTATTAGCCTTTGCCCTGCTTCATTCTGTACTCCAAGGCCAAATTTGCCTGTTACTCCAGGTGTTTCTTGACTTCCTACTTTTGCATTTCAGCGGCTGCATGGTGCTGGAGCAGCGAGCGGCTGAGAGGAGATACTCCACGTCCAAGGTCAGGAGCAGCAGCCATGAGGAGATATCCCACGTCCAATGTCTCGAGCGGCACCTCCACTTCGCTGGAGCAGTCCTGAAGAGATACCCCACGTCCAAGGTCAGAAAAACCCCAGTAAGATGGTAGACACTGGAGCGGCTATGAGGAGATACCCCACGTCCATGGGCAAAGGAGAAGCCCCAGCAAGATGGTAGGAGGGGCAAATTCGCATTTAGAATCAAACACGGTTCCTGCCAGTGACACTCAGAGGGCTCAAACAAACCTTGTGTCGCACCAGGACACAGGGACCCCTCAGAGACTGAGACAGAATTGTTTTTGAGTGTCTCCTGTGGAGGTACGGGTTGGCAGTGATCTGCCGCAGGGATAGGGTCTCTGGGTGTGGGTATGGCTAAGTCCTCTTGGAATAGGTCACCATTAACCCCACTATAGAGCTGCCAGAACTTACATAGGTCTGGTAAATAGACCCTTGGAGGGCACAACAGAACCTTGTGCACCAGGACCCAGGAGAAAGGAACAGTGACCCCACAGGAGATTTGCCTGTGTGTGTCTGGGAGTTTCCAGCAAGGGCATGGGTCACTGGTGGCCTGTTGAAGGGTTGGGGGCATGGACTGTAACAGTACATGCCTGGGATCTTTTGAGAGAGGTCACCATTATCTCCATTACCTCCACCATAGTTTGAAGTGAAGGGAAGTGAAGTCGCTCAGTCATGTCCGACCCTTTGCGACCCCGTGGACTGTAGCCCACCAGGCTCCGCCTTCCATGGGATTCTCGAAGCAAGAATACTGGAGTGGGTTGACATTTCCTTCAGGTAAATATCAGGAAGGAACACAGCTCCACCCATCAACAGAAAAGTGGATTAAAGATTTACTGAGCATGGCCCTACCCATCAGAACAAGACCCAGTATCCCCCTCAGTCAGTCTATCCCATCAGGAAGCTTCCATAAGCCTCTTATCCTTCTTCATCAGAGAACAGACAGATTGAAAACCACAATCACAGAAAACTAATCAAACTGATGACATGGACCACAGCCTTGTCTAACTCAATGAAACTAAGAGCCATGCCATGTAAGGCCACCCAAGACAGACAAGTCATAGTGGAGAGTTCTGACAAAATATGGTCCACAGGAGAAGGGAATGGCAAACCACTTCAGTATTCCTGCCTTGAGAACCCCATGAACAGCATGAAAAGGCACAAATATAGGACACTGACAGATGAACTCCTCAGGTCAGTAGGTGCCCAATATGCTTGGAGATCAGTGGAGAAAAAACTCCAGAAAGAATGAAGGAACAGAGCCAAAGCAAAAACACCGCCCAGTTGTGGATGTGACTAGTGATGGAAGCAATGTTTGATGCTGTCAAGAGCAATATTGCATAGGAACTTGGAATGTTAGGTCCATGAATCAAGGCAAATTGGAAGTGGTCAAACAGGAGATGGCAAGAGTGAATGTAGACATTTTAGGAATCAGCAAAGTAAAATGGACTGGAATGGGTGAATTTAACTCAGATGACCATTATATCTACTACTGTGGGCAAGAAACCCTTAGAAGAAATGGAGTAGCCATCATAGTCAACAAAAGAGTCTGAAACGCAGTACTTGGATACAATCTCAAAAATGACAGAATGATCTCTGTTTGTTTCCAAGCCAAAGCATTCAGTATCATGGTAATCCAAGTCTATGCCCTGACCAGTAATGCTAAAGAAGCTGAAGTTGAACGATTCAATGAAAACCTACAAGACCTTCTAGAATTCACACCCAAAAAAGATGTTCTTTTCATTATAGGGGACTGGAATGCAAAAGGAGGAAGTCAAGAAATACCTGGAGTAACAGGCAAATTTGGCCTTGGAGTACAGAATGAAGCAGGGCAAAGGCTAATAGAGATAATACTCAAATGAAGTTAAAAAAAGATGTCCACACAAAACCTTGCACACAGATACTTATTGTAACTTTATTTATAATTTCAAAAACTTGGAAGCAAACAAGATGTCCTTTGGTATGTGAATAGATAAATAGTGGTACATCCAGGTAATGCAATATTATGCAGCAATAAAAGTATTGGCTATCAATCTGTTTAAAACATGGAGGAACTTTTTTGACATATATGTGTATGTGTGCATGTGTGTGTATACATACATACACTTATTTTTTAGATCCTTTTCCATTATAGGTTATTACATATTTAACATAGTTGCCTGTCCTATACAGTAGGTCTCTACTGGTTATCTGGTTTACATATAATAGTGTGTGTGTTAATTTATCCCTCACCCCATTTCCCTTTTACTAATCATATGTTTGTTTTCTATGCCCAGAGACTATTTTTAAGTAAGTTCATTTGTATCATTTTTTAGATTCCACATATAAGTGATCATATGATTTTTTTGTCTGACTTATTACACTTAATATGAATCTTTAGGTTCATCTATGTTGCTGCTAATGGCATTATTTCATTCTTTTTACAGCTGAGTAATATTTCACTGTATACATATATACCACAGAAACTTTATCCATTTCTCTCTCAATGGATATTTAGGTTGCTTCCATGTCTTGGCTATTGTAAACAGTGCTGCAATGAACACTGGAGTGTATGTAACATTTCAAATTAGAGTTTTCTTCTATATATGCCCAGAAATAGGATTGCTGGATCATATGATAATTCAATTTTTAAGGAACTTTCCAACTGTTATCTATAGTGACTACACCAATTTATGTTCCCTAAAACAATGTAGGAGTGTTCCTTTTCCTCTACATTCTCAAAAATATGGTGGAACTTTAAAGCATATTACTAAGTAAAGAAATCCAATCTGAAGAGATTATATTCTTACAATTCAACTAAATGAAATTCAGGAAAAGGCTTAATTATGGACACAGTATAAAAACCAGTGGTCGTTGGAGTTAAGGAAGAGACAGTGATGAATAGGGAGAACCAAGGATTTTCAGTACGTTGAAACTGTTCTGTGTGAAACTACAATGTTGGATACATGTAATTATACTTTTGTCAAAGCCCATATAATGTACACGAAGAGTGAATCCTGGTTTGGGTTTTGGGTGTTAAGGATGCAGTCAATGGACATTCATAGTGTTACAAATATATTAGTGTTAGTGGTTAAAAGAGGGGAAGGCTGTGCATGTGTGGGACACAAAATGTAGCAGAACACTATTTTCTGCTAAATTTTGCTGTGAACATAAGAGTACACTAAACCTATTTAAAAAACCTTTCTAAAGTGCTTCATGTAATAAAAACAGCATTAAATAACACTCTGAGTTTCTATAAATGTAATATATTCAAGGAATAGAAACAAAGCCTGTGAGGCTGGAATAACAGAGTGAATAGTGACTGGTGGTTCAAAAAGATAAGAGTGTAAATTCTAATCAGTGCCATTTAGATTAGCAATTGATACTACAAACAGACTCAGATCTTCTTATTGATCTAGATCTGTGAATATAAATGCAATAATTATAAGTTTTTCAATTTGTATTGTTTTTGAATACTGACTACATATGAAACACATTTCTGGCTGGAGGAATTAATAAAAATGAGTAATTCAGCCCCTAAACTTATGGAGCCACAATATTAGGACAATACAAAGTATGCAAATAAACTAGCTTAAAAATACATTGCTATAAAAGAGATAAAAATAGAATACTCTGAGAATCAAGAGGAAGTATTTATATAATCACTGATTATAAAATATTGCTTGAGGAACTACTATATGCCAGACATCATTCTAGGCTGTGAGGATGATTACTGAAAAGACCAAGTTATCTGTCTTCACAGAAATTATATTCTCATCAGGGAGACAGACAATAAGCAATGAGATTAATAAATAAAAGCACTATATGGTATGTTGGAAGTTGAGAAGTTTTGTGAAAGTAAATAAATCCATTCAACAGATATTAGAAGGCCTGACTGTATGTGTAGGATGGGAATGAGTGCAATTTTATTTACGTATATAATTTCCTAGGCAAGGATGTCCTTTATCTTTCTGACTATTTAGTACTATGTTCTGGTATTAGTCAATGAAGTTAAACAGGAGAAAACACTTAAATTATACAAATCATAAAAGTTAACATAACCCAATTTGTAAATGATACTGCTATGTATCTCGAAAAACAAAGAATTCATGGGAAAACTGCCACAGCAAACAAGACAATTTAATAAATTATATCAGGTAACCCTTCCTTGGTCGTAAAGAATCTGCCTGCAATACAGGAGCCAAAGGAGATATGGGTTCAATCCCTGGGTCGGGAAGATACCCTGGAGGAGGAAATGGCAACCCACTCCAGTATTCTTGCATGGAGAATCCCAATGGACAGAGGAGTATGGCGGGCTACAGTCCATGGGGTCACAAAGACTTGTACATACTGAAGCGACTTAGCACACATGCACATCAGGTAATGTAATTAATTTATAAAAGTTAGTATCATTCATGAATAAAAACAAAATAGCTTAGAAAATATAAAAAGAGAATCTCTCATTTACAAAATAAATTTTAAAATTTGGCTATAAATGGCTAATTTCAGGACTATGGCAATAAATATCCAAGTTGAAAATGGAGCATCTTTTAGTGCAGGAGAGTATGGAGGTGCTAAATCAAAACAAGTAAAAACTATAATGATGTGAATGCACCAAAGGGATACAGAATCCACCTGCAAGAGCATCCAAAGGCCAAAGCTGTAGCAATTTTAGCAACTAAAGTAATACTGGATAATATCTCAAAGGAAAAAATAACTCAAACCATAAAATAAATATCCCTGAGTCTATATTGATATAAATAAACAATTAAATAAATTAATGCAGAAGAGAAATATTCCCTTTGAGGAAGAGCTCCAAATAACTTACACGGATTATAGCCCCCAAGTAAAAATGAAAGTGTTAAGTTGCTCAGTTGTGTCCAACTCTTTGTGATCCTTTGGACTGCAGCCTGCCAGGCTCCTCTGTCCGTGGGATTTCCCAGGCAATACTGGAGTGGGTTGCCATTTCCTTCTCCAGGGGATCTTCCCCACCCAGGGATCAAACCTGGGTCTCCTACATTGCAGGTGGATTCTTTACCTTCTGAGCCACCAGGGAAACCCCCTAACTAACTGGAATATAAATCTCCACTCCTCAAACATGGGATGCACATAATGACTTCCTTCCAAAGAACACATTATGGATAGGGAAAAATTAACTTTATGGATACAAAAAAAATAACTTTATGTTGAAAAAAGCTAGCAAAAACTACCTCAATCAAACGATTATATTACCCATTCCATGATAAGTCAGTCTTATCAACAAGGTGTAATGCAAATGGCACATATCCCCAGCCTATTCAAATCCCAACTGAGGGACATTTTACAACAAACTTTGATAAGTACTCCTAAAAGTTCTCAAGATCATCAAAAATAAAGTCCAAAAAACTGTCATGGATAATACAGGTTTCAGGAAACCCATTGACTAAATAAACTGTGGTAAGCTGTATGTGATCCTGGAGCAATAAAATGATATTAGGCAAAAATTAATGAAATCTGAATGAACTATAGATTTTAGTTAATAATGATGTATCAGTACTTATTCATTAATTGTGACAAATATACAGGGTCGCAAACAGTGAGACATGACTGAACTGACTTAGCACACTGGCACTCATGCATACAATATTAATCTGTTAATAATGGGGGAAACTTGGTATAGGGTACATAGGAACTTTTGCAGCATTTAACATTTTACCTCAGTGAATCTAAAACTATTGTACATTTTTAAACATACATTTTAAAATTGAGGATAAGCTTAATCAGCAATATATGGCGCCTGTATGAGAAAGATATAAAACACTTCAAAGACTCCCAAATGGACTTCAAAACAGGAAAATATATGGTTTTTGAAAAGATTTAAATTTATAAATATTCTACTCATCCCAAGGTAACTTTATACATTTTAATCATCCTAATAAAATTACCATTAGGTGCTTTTTCCCCTGGTAGATCTCATAAAGTTTATAATAAACATACTTAAAAGAACAAACTTACTTAAATAGTCAGAAAAAAGTATAAAAATATATTGATATTAAAGCAGCCTATTAAAAAAATAAAGCAGCATATAAAGACTATGCAATTAAAACATACTAGGTTTTTATTAATATACTAATAGTAATGTAATAAAATGGAATATCTTGAAGTATACCCAATGGATATGATAATTCAATGTACAATAAAATATTCCAATGACTGAATAAAATACAAAAAAATTTTGGTTAATACTAAGATTATTGGATAGCTTTTAGAAAAATGTTATATTAGTTCTGTTCTCTTCTTGATAAATCAAGATAAATTCAAAATCAGCATGAGATTTAATTCTTCTTCCAGGATGGTAGCATGAAGTATTCCACAGATCCACTCCAAGGTAAAACAAAGCAATACTGTTGAAAATTTCATTTAGAAATCTAACCATTCAAAGTCTCTGGGAATTGTTTTAAGAGAACAACAGAAAAAAATGAAGTATCTAGCTTAAAAAGATTATTGAGACAACTATAGTGAGAGTCTAAAACATTGGAGTCAGGATTATTCTTATAACTTTCCAATAAATTTAAAATTATTCGAAAATTTCAAATTGGGCATAAATCAAAAATAAATGAATAATATTCCTGCTTCCTCCATTCCTTT
The DNA here is from genome assembly GCF_033118175.1 of Dama dama. NCBI lineage: Eukaryota > Metazoa > Chordata > Mammalia > Artiodactyla > Cervidae > Dama > Dama dama. The sequence goes on from NC_083714.1 coordinate 30,904,448, forward strand.
CACCCACTTCATCTTGAAGTAAATTCTACTGTGTGTGTGTTTGGTTAAAAATATGGAGTTTTCTCTCCCTTCAACTTCCAATCAAGTGTTATTATACTTTTTAACTGGGAAGGGCATAAGAAGGCCCATTGCTCTTTCTTTGTACTTCTAAGCCAAAGAGAAAAAATTCCTGGTGAGTGTGGCTCAGATATTTGGGAATTCTTTATTCAGCCTCTACCTATGAAATAGAGAGGCACTATGTCAAGTATAGCAGGCTAAGAATACTAGGTCCTAATTGTCCTCATCCTGGCATGCTTGTAAGACAGAGGTTCCATGCTGAGAGAAGCAAGATGAGACCAGAGGTTACTGCTCTACCCAGTGGCCATAGTAGTAGCTCAGATACTTTTGCCTAAGTGGAGAAGCAGATCATAAGGAAAAAAAAATACAACAAAGTACTCCCCAAAAGAACTGACTTTATTAGAAACAAAAGACTGGGAAGTTAAAGCCTAAGGGTACTCTCAAAAATAAAAGCTCCTCAATAGCTGCTTGTCTGAAGTGGCCTTACAAATAGCTGAAAAAAGAAGAGGCAAAGGAGAAAAGGAAAGAGATACCCATCTGAATGCAAAGTTACAAAGAATAGCAAGGAGAGATGAGAAAGCCATCCTAAGGGATCAGTGTGAAGAAACAGAGGAAAACAATAGAATGGGAAAGACTGGAGATCTCTTAAAGAAAATTAGAGACACCAAGGGAACATTTCATGCAAAGATGGGCACAATAAAGGACAGAAATGGTATGGACCTAACAGAAGCAGGAGATATTAAGAAGAGATGGCAAGAATACACAGAAGAACTATACAAAAAAGATCTTCATGACCCAGATAACCTCGATGGTGTGATCACTCACCTAGAGCCAGACATCTTGGAATGTAAAGTCAAGTGGGCCTTAGGAAGCAACACTACAAACAAAGCTAGTGGAGGTGATGGAATTCCAGCTGAGCTATTTCAAATCCTAAAAGATGATGCTGTGAAAGTGCTACACTCAATATGCCAGCAAATTCGGAAAACTCAGCAATAGCCACAGGACTGGAAAAAGTCAGTTTTCCTTCCAATCACAAAGAAGGGCAATGCCAAAGAATGTTCAAACTACTGCACAACTGCACTCATCTCACATGCTAGTAAGGTCATGCTGAAAATCCTCCAAGCTAGGTTTCAACAGTACCTGAACTGAGAACTTCCAGACGTTCAAGTTGGATTTAGAAAAGGCAGAGGAACCAGAGATCAAATTGCCAACATCCACTGGATAATCAAAAAAGCAAGAGAGTTCCAGAAAAACATCTACTTCTGCTTCATTGACTACCCCAAAGCCTTTGACTATGTGGATCACAACAAACTGTGGAAAATGGTGAAAGAGACGGGAATATCAGACCACCTCCTTACCTGCTTCCTGATAAACCTGTACGCAGGTCAAGAAGCAACAGTTAGAACCAGACATGGAACAACAGACTGGTTCAAAATTGGGAAAGGAATACATCAAGGTTATATATTGTCACCCTGCTTATTTCATTGCCATGTAGGGTACATCATGTGAAATGCCAGGCTGGATGAAGCACAAGCTGGAATCAAGATTGCCAGAAGAAATATCAATAACCTCAGATATGCAGATGACACCACCCATATGGCAGAAAGTGAAGAGGAACTAAAGAGCCTCTTGATGAAAGTGAAAGAGGAAAGTGAAAAAGTTGGCTTAAAACTCAACATTCAGAAAACTAAAGACTATGTCATTCAGTTCCATCACCTTATGGCAAGTAGATGGGGAAACAATGAAACAGTGACAGACTTTATTTTCTTTGGTTCCAAAATCACTGCAGATGGTGACTGCAGCCATGAAATTAAAACACACTTGCTCCTTGGAAGAAAAGCTATGACCAACCTAGACCAGCATATTAAAAAGCAGAGATATTACTTTGCTGAAAAAGGTCTATATAGTCAAAGCTATGGTTTTTCCAGTAGTCATGTATGGATGTGCAATTTGGACCATAAGAGAAGGCTGAATGCTGGAGAATTGATGCTTTTGAACATGGAAAAGACTCTTGAGAGTCCCTTGGACAGCAAGGAGATCAAACCAGTCAATGCTAAAGGAAATCAATCTTGAATATTCATTGGAAGGACTGATGCTGAAGCTGAAGATCCAATATTTTGGCCAACTGATGCGAAGAGCTGACTCATTGGGAAAGACTTTGATGATGCGTAAGATTGAAGGCAGGAGGAGAAGGGGATGGTAGAGGATGATATAGTTGGATGGCATCACCGACTCAATGGACATGAGTTTGAGCAAACTCCAGGAGATGGTGAAGGTGAGCAAAGCCTGGGAAGCCTGGAATGTTGCAGTCAACAGGGTCACCACGAGTCAGATTCGACTGAGGAACTGAAGAACAACAATAGCTGCTCTATTTTCAAAGCCTTGTAAGCTGAATCTGGATCAATTGATAAAATCTTCAAAGTACTCTGGATCACTTGATAAAATCTTCAAAGTAATTATTTGAAGTTCCAAGGGAAGACCTTTGTGCCTATGGCTGCATGGTCCACTTAGAAAGTTCATTGGAATACCTGATGCCATTACCAAAGAAACTCAAAGTACACATCAAATAGCCATTTGATCACCACTTTCATGCTTGAGTCTAACACCTGGAAATCTTTCCAACTGGCTGTTCTCTGGACTCAGACTGAGTTTCCAAATATTATTATTAACGTTTGTTTTTATTTTCAGAGATATCCCCCTCATTAAATATTGGCTGCTTCCACCATCCAGCAGATATGGTCCAACAAATATGCTCCAGAAATGGACTTACACTATTCAACTTAAAAAGAACAGATCTTCTTTCCTTAAATGGAGGCTGGGGAACAGAGGATGGAGGAGGAGTTGACAAAACTCAAGTCAGTCTCCTCTGTATCTGCTTGCTGACCAGTCCCCTACCTTGACCTCTGTCCTTGGTCAGTTTAGTATAGTTTTGGCAAGAATGCTAGCTACTGGGTCAGTTTAGTGAAAATTCCCCACCCTTGATACAGGACCAAATTCCTTATCCCCTTGATATTGCCCTGATTTTCCTTCAACAAAAATCCTATCAAATTGGTTTAAACCAAAGTTCTCTTAACCCTGATGTTTCTTTCCTCTTAGTAATTTTCTATTCACTGACCCCTACCCTGTTCATTGGTTATAAATCTACACTTACCTTTGCTGTATACAGAAATTAAGCCAAATCTCTCTCTCCTATTATGACACCGTAAAGCAGTAGTCCCCTTGGATAAAGACTGCCTTACTATTAAAAAATAATAATCTCTCTTCCTAATTATGACCAACAATAGGCCAACTAGTTCACCAGTGAGAACCAGAGAAGAAAAAAGTTAGGAGCTTTTCCGGTGTCAGAACAAACCACAAAGACTAACATCAAGATCAACTCTGTCCAAATTCAATTGGGAAAAAAAGTACTGAACAACTTAAGCCCCAGGGTATTGTTGAAAACAACAGGGCAAACAACTGGTAATTACTGGAGCCTAAAGCCTTCCACTGTGCAGATCACAATAAACTGTGGAAAACTCTGAAAGAGATGGGAATACCAGACCACCTGACCTGCCTCTTGAGAAACCTGTATGCAGGTCAGGAAGCAACAGTTAGAACTGGACATGGAACAGCAGACTGGTTCCAAATAGGAAAAGGAGTATGTCAAGGCTGTATATTGTCAGCCTGCTTATTTAACTTATATGCAGAGTACATCATGAGAAATGCTGGGCTGGACGAAGCACAAGTTGGAATCAAGATTGCTGGGAGAAATATCAGTAACCTCAGATATGCAGATGACACCACCCTTATGGCAGAAAGTGAAGAGGAACTAAAAAGCCTCTTGATGAAAGTGAAAGAGGACAGTGAAAAAGTTGGCTTAAAGTTCAACATTCAGAAAACTAAGATCATGGCATCTGGTCCCATCACTTCATGGGAATTAGATGGGGAGACAGTGGAAACAGTGGCTGACTTTATTTTTTTGGGCCCCAAAATCACTGCAGATGGTGACTGCAGCCATGAAATTAAAAGACGCTTGCTCCTTGGAAGGAAAGTTATGACCAACCTAGATGGCATATTAAAAAGCAGAGACATTACTTTGCCAACAAAGGTCCATGTAGTCAAGGCTATGGTTTTTCCAGTGGTAGTGTATGGATGTGAGAGTTGGACTGTGAAGAAAGCTGAGTGCCGAAAAATTGATGCTTTTGAACTATGGTGTTGGAGAACACTCCTGAGAGTCCCTTGGACTGCAAGGAGATCAAACCAGTCCATCCTAAAGGAGATCAGTCCTGGGTGTTCATTGGAAGGACTGATGCTGAAGCTGAAACTCCAATACTTTGGCCACCTCATGTGAAGAGGTGACTCATTGGAAAAGACCCTGAGGCTGGGAGGGATTGGGGGCAGGAGGAAAAGGGGACGACAGGGGATGAGATGGCTGGATGGCATCACTGACTCAATGGACATTGGTTTGAGTAAACTCCAGTAATTTGTGATGGACAGGGAGGCCTGGCATGCTGCTCATGGGGTCACAAAGAGTTGGACACGACTGTGTGACTGAACTGAACTGAACTAAAAGGCTGGATTACTACCAAATGAAACAGACCACTGAACAGAGGATACCAAAGAGAAAGAGGCAGAGAGCCATACTAAAACAACAGTGCATCTCAGTGTGATTACATGGATGTCTCTCATGCTTGGGGAAATAGACATTACTGAAATGGTCCACCAAGTCATTAGATAAATAATCAAACAGCAACAAAAACAAACTCTAGAAAGGGGTATAGAGGAATTTGTATCCACAGTTGCTATATTATCTAAAATACCCAGTTTTCAATAAATTATGAGACAAGCAAAGAAAAAAGAAATCTTGACTCAACAGAAACTGCCTGAAACAGTCATTTTAATAAATACTTCAAAGTAGCTAATTTAAATATATGCACATAATTAAAGGAAATCATGCTTAAAATATGTAAAGGCAGTTTGGATAATGATGTTTCATCAAATAGAGACTTACCGATTAAGAGGTAGATATTATAATAAATGAACCAAATGGAAATCATGGAGTTGGAAATTACAAGAATGAAAATGAAAAATTAACTAAAAGGGCTCAATAGTAGAATCTGATTGCAAAAGAAAAATCAACAAATATAGATTGATAGCCATTATGCTATCTAAAGAAGAGAGACAGCAGGATGAAGAAAAATGAACAGAATATCAGATAAATATAAGAGAATTATGAAAGACAGAATAAATGTCCATTTTTTCTCTATGCTTAACTCATATAATAAACAAAATGTATATAACAATATATAATTATACTGTTGTACCTACAGCACATAGAAATGCAATATATGTGACAATAAGAGCACAGGAGTAAATGAAAGCAAAGATGCAATGAGTAAGGAAATGACACTAAATGTTAACTTAAATACACAGGAACCAATAAAGAGAATCCAAAATGGTAAATAGTAAGTTAAATATAACAAGTCTTATAAATGTGTACCTCCTCTCCTTTATCATTTTCTTTAATAGACATGCAATTTTCAAAAGTAATAATATCCCAATATACATTTAGGTTTGTAACATATATAGATGTAATTTGTATAAAAATAAGCACAAAAAAGGTGGAAAATGGAATGGAGCTAAACAAGAATGACTTTCTATATCTCACTGAAATTAAGTTAGTATAAACCTAAAGTGGATTTGAGAATTTAAAATGCATATGGCACAACCTAAAACAACTATTAAAAAAATCCTCAAAAATATAGTGAAAATTCTTTAATGGAATCAGAATCTTGAGGTAGGAAATATTCACTTAATGCAAGAAAAGTAGTGAAGGAGGAATATAAGAACAAAAAAGACCTGAGATATAAAGAAAATAAAAATTAAATGGTAAACATAAATTCAACTTATAAAGAAAAAGATTAAATGAGAATAGACTGAAAGTGAAAGTCACTCAGTAGTGTCTGACTCTGTGAATATAGATTAAATGAGGCAAAAAGATGGAGATTATTAAGCTATATTAAAAATTAAAAAAGCAGCTTCAACTATATGACACTACTTAGACATTTTATCAAGACATATTACATCCAAAGATAAAATTGAGTTGGAAATAAAAAGGTGGAAAAATATGTATCCTGCAAAGAGAAACTATAAGAAAGCTGGAATGGCTAAACTAATTAAAAGGTAAAATAGATTTAAGAAACAAAATTGTATAACAATTGAAAAAAAATTTATAATGAAAAAAGCGTCAATACCATTAGAAAGTTATAATAATTATAAAAATATACATACTGAACAGTAGGGCACCAGAATACATAAAACAAAGGTTGACAACTGCGGGGAAAATAGACTGTTCAATAAAAGAGACCACTCCACTTTCAATAATGGATAAAACAACTAGGCAGAAGATCGGTATGGATATAGAAGACTTGAACAATCAAGTAACAGAACTAGACTTAGCATGTACCTGTTGAGCACTCTACTCAACAACAGCAGAACATTCCTCTCAAGTGCACACAGAACATTCTCTAGGGTAGATCATATGGTAAGCCATGAAACAAGCCACAGCAGAGTTAAATTGAAAATTAATAATACAAAGAGATTTGAGAAATTCATACATTTGTTGAAGCATTCTACTCAATAACCAACAGGACAAAAAAGAAACCATAATAAAAATTATAAAATGCTTTGAGATGAAGGAAAACAAATCACAACAAACCAAAACTTAAAAGAATGCAGTTAACATAGTGCTCAAAGGTATATTTAGAGCTGTACTATATTAAAAAAGAAGAGAGATATTAACGTAATTGGCCATTCTTAGATGTGTAAAGAGGAAGAGTGAACTACACTCATAACAAGCAAAGGTAGAAAATAATAAGGATTAGAGTAGAAATTAAACAAATAGATACCAGAGAAACAGTAGAGAAAACTAATGAAACCAAATGTTCATAATGTGAAAGGACAAAAAAGATTTACAAACCTGCAGTTTGATCAAGAAACAAAGATAAAGACTCACAACTAAAACCATACATGAAAGAGGAGACAAAATAGTGACTTAATAGAAATAAAGATTATTATGAATGAATACTAGGAATAACTGCATGCAACCAAATTTCACCAATGAATTGAAATGGGAACATTCTTCAGTTCAGTCAGTTCAGTTGCTCAGTCATGTCTGACTCTTTGCAACCCCATGGACTACAGCATGCCTTGAATCTTTCCCAGCATCTGGGTCTTTTCCAATGAGTCAGTTCTTTGCATCAGGTGGCTCAAGTACTGGAGTTTCAGCCTCAACATCCTTCTTAGAAAGGTACAAACTATGAAGACTGACTTAAGAAGAACCAGAAAATCAGAATAAAATATAGTGAGTTAATGAGAATGAATTAGTAAAACTTTTTTTTAATATGAATACAGGAGTACATCTTCTCTGAGTCAAGCTGAAAGTAGTTATGGCCCTAAAGAACAATATTTCCTTAATTTTGTGTGTTTTTTTTTTTTTTTAATTTTCACTTGTCACTTTGTTCATTTGGTTTGCAGAAAGTTTTATTTTTAAAAATGTAGCTGGAGTAACTAAAGGAAACATTGCTTAAAAGACAGATGATAAATACAAATGATTTTGATATATACTAAGGCACCAACATTAACATAAAAATCCATAATATCTGTATCTACTAAAATGCACTTAATAGAAAATTCTTTTTCTTAGCCCAATGTATGAATGCAATTTATATGCAATCATTTTCCTGTGAAGACTGGCTGCATTGTTCATTTGCAAACAGTAATAGTGATGTGTATTCATCCCTTTCATCTCTGTTTTATTCATCTTTGTTTCTCTAAGTTAATACTCAACTGCTAATAAATATATTCAAGAAAATTGTTTGAAGTAATCTGTTTGCTGTCTATATATATATGTGTTACAATGAAAATGTTAGAATAATGATATTCTCTCAGTTCTAACTTGTAAACATTGTAGACTCTTTGTAGCTGAAAAGACTTAAAATAGTGATGAATGAAACATGTCTATTCATATAGCTTAAGGGAGACAATCTATTATTATTGTCCAGTTGCATAATGGCCTTTACCCTTTGGAGCTACATAGGTTGGTCAGTTACAATTCATTCATTCTTCTCAGCTAACGATATTTTAAAATTATAAAAATAATTGTAAAACTTTTGTGACCCAGTAATTATATATATATATATATATATTAAATATTTAAAAGATAGGAGTTGTCCAAATCTACCTCTGCCTATGACAAAGTTGATTAAAATCTTTTAATTTCAAGGTTAAAGCTTTAATAATCACAATGACATCAAACTTGTTCTCTAAATATAATTTAAGCATTCCAACAAGTCATAAGACCTTCATATTTTTTAAAAAGAGAGTTCAACCAACATAATAATTTAGTGATATAAGCAACAGAAATAGTGATTTCAGTTTCCTCTGACTTAGAATTATTTAATTGATTGAGAAATATACAGAGAAAAGAAAAGCAAGCTATTATTGTTTCATTGTTCTTGTGTGCTTTTCACATTTAGGACTCTAATATGGTAACTAAAAACATGAGTAAATTTAGCAAACCATCACAAGTGGCATATTGATAAAAAGACAGTCCTTGTTCATGCAGCATTTACAAATAGGCAATATGTTTGTCAATTCACTGACCTTAAAGAGGAGGTAGGAAAATATAATAATATTTGGGTCGCTTAGAGTGTAGAGTATAAGGTAAAACATTTTTTTACTCCATATCATTCTATATGTGATTCTATATATTCTATATCTATATATATATTCTATATATCATTCTATATTCAGGTCTATATAAATGATCAAATAACCAAATTTATTTTACAGTTAAAGTGGTAACTGTACATCTTATTAAAAGTGCTTTTTTTCAGCAGCATGCAAATAAGCATTACTTTATTTAACCTGCCAAACAAAATATGACATTTATGCTTCATTTCATTAATTGTTTTCAATCTTTGGAATCAGAATAGAGAGGCTTAGTTGATTTCTAAGCTGCCTTCTTTTTGTGAAGGCCTTTCTAACAGAGAAACCAAAAGTTTACAAAGATAACAGATGTAGCGAAGTGCCTTTTGTCCTTACATGCTCAAGTTTTCTCTTCTGATGCTCTGGAAGCTAAAGACTTCAATAAAAAACAAACAACTGTTCTCACTTGATTTTGATTATAAATGTATGAACAGTAAATTATTCTATTCATTTCTCATGTGTGATGATCAGTAAATTATCCTAACAACAATTACAATTCTATTTATTTTTCATTTGAGAATGGTTAGGAGTTAGTGGCTATTAAAGAGCCTTTGGAAGATGTCAAAAATGGAACTTATATAATTTTACTGTGTTTATTCTCATCTGCAATTACCTTAGGTATATCTGCTCTTATACACACATACACACGTGTCTGCTGGAGTTATCACTTCCATGAATATTGGCCCAATGGTCCTCATATAGCAACAAAAAAATACCCTCATAAACAATCCATTTTAGGTTATTGTTGAACTAAGTATCAAGGAATGATCTCCAGTGGTTATTAGGTAATTATGTGTCCAGCTCAACCTAATTTCTTACATTTTAGTATCAATTGTACCTTGGCAACAAATATCCAGCCAGCAAGTTGTGACCACTACTAGTTTTGTGTGGTCATGAGACTAGTTATCCCCAATGGCATCTGAGTAGAAGTGATCTGTGTCACTTCTGGGCCAAGGTTCTTAAGAAGCTAGTGTGTTTTCTCCACGTTCTTTATTTCTCTCTGGCCACCTGAATGGCAATCTCCTGGTTAACATTAGAAATTGAATTATAGAAAAGGCAGAACTGACAAACATGAAACTTTTCTGGACTCTTACATAAGCATGAAATGAACTACATATTTATTGAGCCAGTTCATGTATCTTTTACCATGGTCCGTTGTGGTTTTTAAGTCACTTAAGTCGTGCCCAACTCTTTGTGTGCCCATCAGGCTCCTCTGTCCATGGGATTTCTCAGGCAAGAATACTGGAGTGAGTTGCCATTTCTTCTCCAGGGGATCTTCCCAACTCAGGGATTGAATTCCCATGTCCTGCACTGGCAGGTAGATTCTTTACCACTGAGCCACCAGGGAAGCCCTTCTATGATTTAGCCTACTCTAACATATGGCTCAAAAGGTTTTTTTTTCCCCTCTAACCAAATTGGAGCTACAGAACACTATTCTCTCATTACCACCCATCTCACAATAGGTATTGTTTTCAGCCTATAGTGTTTTTCAATAGACAGCTTCAATTTGTACTCAGTACAATGTGTAGGAAAGTATGTATTTCATGGTGTCAGGAGACTTCATTTTGAACCCCAGTTTGCATCGTTCTAGTTGAGTAATTCAAAACCTTTGTGACTCAGTTTCCTCAACTGTTTAATAATGTATAATTCACAACTGTATGTGAGCCTGTCTGTCTGTTGTGTGAAATAACTAAGCAAGGTAGTATTTATGAAAGTTCCAAACACATACTTGAACTATTAATTTCAAATTAATATTTAATAATATTTAATTAAATGAATATGAAAATATTGTTTAAATAGTATTAATATTGGTATTAATATTTACATTTAATCAATTAATTAATACTTAACCAATTTTAATAAGAAGATGGCAATATAAATAAGCAGACATTACCCCAGGATTTAGATGGAGAAAATGAAATCCAGAGAATTTAACTCACCAGCATTGGTGAGACTAAGGGGAAACTGTCACTTTTACTTCATCTATGTTTTACTAGTCCTTTTTCAGTGAAACTGAATAATTAGTAGGATTAAAGTAAAGATTTAATGTAAACACTTCTTATAAGTTAAAACATTCAACTATTCATTGATTAATGAAACTTGGGCAGCTTAACAAGCTATTTAAAGGGGAAACGGAATTTGTAATATTATAGGTTGGCAGTTGAGAGTAAAGATTCAGTTAAGAGTAAACAGTCTAAAGACTGTTTAGATATATAACTCTGTTTTACCACTTATTATCTGTGTAATTTTCAGTAAATTCTTTAACTCTCCAGGTCTCAATTTCATAATTTGCAAAACTCCTACTTCTGGGTATACATCTGAAAGAAATTAAATCAGGATCTCAAAACGTTATTAGCACACCCATGTTCTTGCAGCATTAGTCACAGCATGCAAGACATATAAAGTGTCCATCAGTGACCAATGGATAAAGAAATAGAGTATACATGTACATGTATATATATATATATGTGTGTGTATATAGCACATACATATATACAGCAGATTATTTAGGCATAAGAAAGAAGAAAATCCTGCCATATGTGACAACATGGATGGTACTTGAGGGCATTATGCTATGTAAGTTAGAGAAAAACAAATACTATATGATCTTCCTTATATATGGAATCTAAAAAAAAAAAATTACACAGCTCAAGTAGAACAATGGTGGAAGAGTGGGGGAAACAGGGAGATGTTGACTAAAAGATACAAACTTCCAGTTATAAGTTGAGTAAGTTATGAGAATCTAATGTACAGTATAGTGACTACATTTAACAGTACTGTATTATATACTTGAGAAAGCTGCTAAGAGATTAGATCTTAAATGTTTCCATGACACATCAAGAACCTGTAACTATATGAAGTGATGGATGTGTTAAGTAACCATATGCTGAAAATTATTTTGCAATAAATGTGTGTGTCAAATCATCACATTGTACACCTTAAAATTACACAGTGTTACATATCAATTATATCTCAACAAAGCTGGGAAGGGGGGGTCAATTTTCCACACAGCAGCTAACAGGTAGCAAGCATTCATATACATATAAAAAGCATTCTATTCTCATTTGCTTCTGTTCCATTTATAAGATCATTTTCAAAAAGATGGGCAACGTGTACACTGCCAATTCTAAAAGACTCTCAAGTTTGCGAGCTCACTAATGAATGAATAATCATGCACATCGTCTTTCAAATTTGTATCTACAAATAGCATTTATTTGTTAAAATTATTTGTGGACTATTAGAATAACATCTACTTATTCAGGGTAAAATAACTGGTGTATAGAAGGAAAATATTGTTTCCAAAATTATAAATACTATTGTCCAAAGTAACTTGCAACCAGATTCAGATTCTCCTTCCACCTCTTTTCAGCTCAGTTCAGCTCACTCAGTCATGTCCGACTCTTTGTGACCCCATGAATCGCAGCACGCCAGGCATCCCTGTCCATCACCAACTTCTAGAGTTTACCCAAACTCGTGTCCATTGAGTCGGTGATGCCATCCAACCAGCTCATCCTCTGTCATCCCCTTCTCCTCCTGCCCTTGATCTTTCCCAGCGTCAGGGTCTTTTCCAATGAGTCAGCTCTTCGCATCAGGTGGCCAAAGTATTGGAGTTTCAGCTAACCCAGAACTGATCTCCTTTAGGATGGACTGGCTGGATCTCCTTGCAGTCCAAGGGACTCTCAAGAGTCTTCTCCAACACCACAGTTCAAAAGCATCAAGTCTTCTGTGCTCAGCTTTCTTTACAGTTCAACTCTCACATCCATATATGACTACTGGAAAAACCACAGCTTTGACCTTTGTTGACAAAGTAATGTCTCTGCTTTTTAATATGCTATCTAGGTTGGTCATAACTTTCCTTCCAAGGAGCAAGCATCTTTTAATTTCATGGCTGCAGTCACCATCTGCTTTTGGAGCCCAGAAAAATAAAGTCAGTCACTGTTTCCACTGTCTACCCATCTATTTGCCATGAAGGGACGGGATCGGATGCCATGATCTTAGTTTTCTGAATGTTGAGCTTTAAGTCAACTTTTTCACTCTCCTCTTTCACTTTCATCAAGAGGTTCTTTAGTTCTTCACTTTCTGCCACTAGGGTGGTATCATCTGCATATCTGGGGTTACTGATATTTCTCCCAGCAATCTTGATTCCAGCTTGTGCTTCCTCTAGCCCAGCGTTTCTCATGATGTACTCTGCATATAAGTTAAATAAGCAGGGTGACAATATACAGCCTTGACATACTCCTTTTCCTATTTGGAACCAGTCTGTTGTTCCATGTCCAGTTCTAACTGTTGCTTCCTGACCTGTATACAGGTTTCTCAAGAGGCAGGTCAGGTGGTCTGGTATTCCCATCTCTTTCAGAATTTTCCACAGTTTATTTTGATTCACACAGTCAAAGGCTTTGGCAGGATAATTATTTCTTCAAAACTACTATTAATTAGCTAGCACTCATTTCTATTCCAAAGTATCATGTGCTTTATTTTAAGGGATGACATTACTAACTCCATTTTAAAAATAAGGAAACTGAGGCATATTTAGGGGTTGAATGCTTAACCAACTGCTGCAACATGCCATGGACATTAATTGTATCCTCCCAAAATACATATGTTGTTGCCCTAATCCCCAATGTGATGTTATTTGGCCTTTGGGAAATAATTAGGTTTAGTAGAGGATGGGATTAGTACCTTTATATGAAGACTTTGTGCTCTTCTCTCTTTCTCTCTCTCCCCCTCCCTCTTTCTCCATCTGCAAGACAGAAAGAGACTGTCACTGGGGAATCAAATGAGCTGGCACCTTGATTTTAGACTTCCCAGCCTCAGTAATTGTGAAAAATAAGTATCTGTTGTTTAAGCCATCCTGTCTGTGGTATTTTGTTATGCCAATCTAAGCTAATATACAACTCTTTTAAATTTAGTAGTAATTATATGTCTTGTGCAGGAAGATGCAAAGGATATTATCAAGCCAGTTAAGCTTGCAAAGTGTTTTGGCCTGAATCCTTTGGTCATAATAGAAATATCTGAAATGTACTGAATACAAATCAACCTTCTACTACATTTTAAAACACAAAGTCTGGAATTGTATTCTCAAGGTGAAGTCTGTGTATAACTTGCATCAAGTTTCCTGGAAAGCTAACCAAAAATTTTGATTCCTAGAACACAGTCCAGGCCTAGGGAATCATAACTTCTGTTGGCAGATCATTACAGATTACTATATTTGTAAACACTTTCTTCCTTTTTTTAAATGTACTCTAAAATTTGAAGCCTATCAATTTGGAGGGCTAAGTTATAGATATAGAAAATAAGAGCAATCAGAAAACAAGCATCTCAGCAATCAGTCTTCACTGGAGCTCCTTTGTAAGTGAGAAAAACTAAAGGATATGCTCATCCATAAACTACTGTCACTTGATCAAAAATCCCAGTGGTAATGGCCCAATGCTAATATACCTATCTATTCATTCTTCTATCTTATCTTTTCTAATTTAACAGATAAGTTCATCATTCCCTGAAAAAAAGTGAACCCTTGCTCACATTTAAACCTTTGTTCATAATGCCTCTCTCTTCATCTCATTCACTCATTACTTGTTTATTATTTTTCTACAGTGTGCAAAACACTGTTCTATGCATTAGGGATAAAAGAACTAATTAGACAGTGAAGGGCCATAACTTTATGCCACTTACATGAGTGGGGTAGAAAGTCAACACAAAATCAAATAAATAAGCAATTGAATTTATGATAAGGCCTATAATGAAAATGAAACAAAGTATATTATAGAGAGTGATTTAATGGACATAGGATACATTAGCTATGGTCATTAACAAAGTTCTTCCTGGGATAGTGAAAAGTAGTTAATCTGTGAAATAAATAATGAAAAGGAACAAATAACAAAAAGGTCTAGAGGGAAGACATTCCAGGCCAAGGGAATAGCCAGTGCAAAAGACTTGAGATAGAAACAGTCTTGGAGTGTTTCAGGTCAGAAGGAAATCCAGTGGCTGTAGAATAGTTAACAGGAATGGGAGTCATAAATAAATGGGAATCATAACAGATGTGGAAGGAAAGGGCGTTTTCTCCCCCAGAACACAGGGCAATCATTCCAAAAATGCAAAGCTAATGGTAAGCATCAGTTATCCAAAAAACTTATGTTGATACCAAATTATACATAGAAGAAAATAAAAACTTCTTCCCCTTCTTACCAGCCTTTTTCTTTCCTTCCTTTTTTCTTCATAAATATTTCTTGGGAAATTACTATGTGGCCTGTAATCTTCTAAGCACTAAGGAAATGCTAAGGAAAAGACAGATTTTTGCTCATACTGGAATTTATAATCCAGTTTGAGGATTAAGACGACAAGTGTATAAATACCTACAATAAAATGTAAAATATATCAGACTGAGATACATGGTACTGGAAGAAAACAGTTGGAAACAGGAAACACAAATTATGTCAGGGAAAACAAATTTAAATAGAATGGTCATGAAAGACGACACTATAAATATGACATTTGACCAAAGTCCTAAAGAAGCTAAAAGGCATGAGACATGTGAATATCAGCAGAAGAAAATGCCACATAGCAGCAACAGCAAGTTTGCATGCCTCATATTGGAATGCCTAAAATTATAGGAATACAGAGTCAATATGGATGGAGTACTGTGAGCAAGGATAAATTTAGGGAAATAGCTTGTTTCTTTAGTGCCCTTTGGGGGGATTCTTGGGTGTGGTTTCCCCAGGGGCTTTTTCATGCACTTCCCATTGTAGTTCTGATAACAGTCATCCAGAATCGATTCCCTTTAATGCTCTCTAGTATTATCTGCCTCTTTCTCCACCTCCTCTTTCCTGCTACCAGTGTGGAGGTCCCTCTACAATACTCAGGGAGCTGTGGAAGAAAAACTGGTTTTTCCAGAAGCATCCTGCATAGTTGAGGAAGCCAGGCACTTGCTCACCACTCTTCTTTTCACCAGCTAATTTAGCCCCATGCTCTGCCACTGTGGGGGAAGGTCAGAACTGACAAAGTTCTTAAACATCTCCACTGCACTAAACTTATAATTTTTTTTTTCTCCAATGGAGTGCTGGAATCTCTCTTCAGGAAACCTGAATTCCTACAAAGACTCTCTCATCCATGCCCACGAACGCCTGCTCAAGTCAGCCCTCTCCAGGTGCTCCCCCTCCACAAGTGTGAGAGGCTGAAGCCATTCCACAGACTCCTGCTGCTTCTGTTATAGGGAAGAACAAAATCAAACTCCATTCTTTAACTTTAACCTTTGCTTCTGGTGCTTTTGTTCACTAAAAAGATACTGTCAATACATAATGAGTTGCCTTGGGGGAACTCCGCCCCTCCTCCTTAATGTTAAATGGAAGTGCCTTTGAAACCAAAGTGCCTTTGTTCAGGGAAACATTCTCACCCTCTCCACCTGCTGTTGACTTCAGGAAGGAAGAAATACACACATCCCCTTCCAGAGGCTGGCCTTTCCAGGAGATATTTGCAAGACTTATGACCTTTTTACTTTACTTCATGACCTCCTCCCCCTCTCTGTTCTACAAAAGAAACTGGCATCCAGACCATGATAAGATGGTTATTTTGAGATATTAATCTGCCATCTTCTTTGTCTGCTGGCTTCCTGAATAAAGATTACTCCTTATCTCAATACCTCATCTTGGATATTGCTCTGATCACTTGTTATGCAGTGAGCAAAGCAAGCCTGGGCTTGGTAACACTTCCACAACTCATCCTGAGGTCTATTACCTGATACACAAGTGGGCAAAACTCCTCCCAGGTCACTTGGTTTATGCTACTAGACCCCACAACTGCCACAGAGGAACCTTTACCTTGGTGGCTGGATGCCAGATTTCAGTTGTTAAAAGAGAAGGATAAAAGGAGGAATGTCTTTATGCTGCTATGATGGTGATGCTATCTCCTAACAGGTAATTATTATTATTAATTAATATTAGTAGTAAAAAATACTTTAAAATAGGTCTATTTTGTGTCTCTCAATCCTCTGCTCAAAATGTTCCATTGCTTTCCTATCTCAACACCTACTTCAATGCCTTTCAGACTTCATTGTTTACCACTCCCCCTGCCCAATGAATTTTTGCTCTAGGGTCCCTTATTTTTGTTCCTTAAAATTTCTAAGCACAAATTCCATTTCAGGATATTTCATTTTGATTCTCCCTTTGTCTGGAATACCGTCCCTGAAACATATACATAGCTCCCTCATTTATTTCAATTCTGCTCAAAAAGTCAGTTTTTCAAAAAGGCATATTCTAACCTTCCAACACACAGTATCAATCTTTCCTACCCACTCCAACCTGCCCAGCTCTCCTTATCTCCCTTTGTCTCAATCACCTTGTATTCACTCCATTGGTGAGGGAGGGAGTCCTGCCCTAGGGTTTTAGGAATGGGTGGTCACACACCACCAGAGACTGAGAGATGAAAACAACAGTAGTTTATTAATCACATATATTAACATTCCCAAAGAGAACATCACCCACAATGCAGGGCCATGTGGAGATTGTGCTTGGGACACAGTGAACAACCAGGGACTGTGGGAAGCCGATTTTTAGTGTCAAGAGGACAAGGTGTCCCTCTGGTTTCTATGGGAAGATGTGATTGGCTTATTTGAATAACTCGGGATTGGCATGGAACTAAAACTCCCTTACAGGGATAAGCAAGAGCTGTGCCTGGACCCACTGATAAGGATGATTGGTGGGCTAGGGGACTTTATCCTCAGGAAAGCAATAAGGAGGGGAAATTCTGGTTAGACCATTTGAGATCCTAACAATTTCAACAGCCTAAACTTTAGATATTACACCACACTACTGTTTTACTTTTCACCATAGCCCTTAGTTGTACTATCTGTATTGTTTAGTTTAAAAAGTCCACTCTATGTGTGTGTGTGTGTATTGTACTGTGATGGCTGAACTCATCTGTCAACTTGGGGCACAGGCATTTCAAATACTTAGTTAAATGTTATCCTAATTACTCTGGGTGTGTCTGTGAGGTTGCTTCTGTTTGGTAGATTGAGTAAGCAGTTTGCACTCCCTAATGTGATGGGTCTCAGCCAATTTGTTAAAAGACTGAATGAAACAAAATGTTTGTGTGAGACAACTTGCTCTTTGGTTGACACTAGGTTGGGACACTGATCTTCTCTGGCCTTGGACTCAGACTGGAACTTATATCATCAGTTGTACTGGTTCTCATACCTTCAGACTCAGACTGGAATTATACTATTAACTTTCCTGTGGCCTCATCATGTACTATAGATCTTGAGACTTCTCAGTCATCATGACAGCATAACCTAATTCTTTATAATACATCTCTCTCTACATATATATATAGAGAGAGACATATAGATACATATATATATAATAGATAAAGAGATATAAACATATAATCTGTAGTAAAGAGAACAGTGAATATCCATGGTGTGATCTGGCAGTAAAGACACAAAATATAACCATTAGATATTCCTAGTCAACCAATTATAAGAAGTGAGAAGTTGGGTAACTATATATGATATTATCAAACATCTTTAGAAAACTAGAGAAGAGGAGGAGCCAAGATGGCGGAGGAGTAGGACGAGGAGACCACTTTCTCTCCTACAAATTTATCAAAAGAATAACTGAACGCAGAGCAAACTTCACAAAACAACTTCGGATCGCTAGCTGAGGTCATCAGGTGCCCAGAAAAGCAGCCCATTGTCTTCGAAAGGAGGTAGGACAAAATATAAAAGAGAAAAAGTGAGACAAAAGAGCTAAGGACGGAGATCCGTTCCGGGAAGGGTCTTAAGCAGCATTGCTTGGGGTAGGGTCCAGGCCTGAGTGCCCTGAGGACAATCGGAGGGAGCTTCTGAGAGTTGCCAACTTGAACTGTGGGAGACCAAAAGAGAGAGAGAAAGTTAACCGGCCCGAACACACTGCCAGCCGTTCGCAGAACAAAGGGACCGAGAAAGTCCAGAGAAGAGCTCGCAGGCTGTGGACTGGCCCAGCCCCGCCGGAGGCAGGAGGCAGGAGGCAGGGGGGAGGGGAAGGTCGCGGCGAGACACAGGGCGCAGGCACCCGACCGGCGCGGGCGGGGACTGGGGCTGGGGACCCGGAGGGCAGAAGGCGCGCGCACCCGACTGGCGCCAGCGGAAACTGAGACTTGGTCCGCGGAAGGGAGTGGGCGCGCCACACCCGGGGAGAGTGCACCCATCAAGCCCCTCGTTACCTGGACCGCTCTGACGGGGAAGACACAGAGAGCAGGCACAGCTGTTTGCTCCGCGCTTTTGTGGAACACCCGAGGGCTGGAACCGCGCGCAGCGCGGGGCGCGCTCCATATGGAGCGGCTGGGAGCCTGAGCAGCGCAGACGGAGAAAGCAGCACCAGCCCCTCCCTGCAGCACCAGCCCCTCCCTGCAGCGCCAGCCCCTCCCCGCAGAGCGACGGAACTAGCTACCTGAATAAAAGTCCACCTCCGCCCGCCTGTGTCAGGGCAGAAATGAGGCTCTGAAGAGACCGGCAACCAGAAGCCAAATAAACAAAGGGAACCGCTTCAGAAGGGACTGGTGCAACAGATTAAAATCCCTGTAGAAAACACCGACTACACCGAAAGGGGCCTGTAGATATCGAGAAGTGTAAGCTGGAACGAGGAGTTATCTGAAACTCAGCCGAACCCACACTGACCGCAACAGCTCCAGAGAAATTCCTAGATATATATACATATACATATATACATATATATATATATTTTATTTTTTTAAGTAACAAAAAAAATTTTTTTTTATTTTTTATTTTTTCTCTTTTATTTTCCTTTAAAATTCCCTATTACTCCCCTATTACTCCTTAACTTTCATTTTCATAGATTTTTATGATTTTTTTTAATTAGGGAAAAAAATTTTTTTTTCTTTTTTTTTTCTTCTTTTTTTTCCTTCCCTTTTCTATTTTCTATTTTTCTTTTTCTCTTATTTCTTTTAAAGTCCTCTAGTACTCCTCTACTACTCCTTAATGTTCATTTTCAATACACTATAACCTTACAAATAAAAAAAAAAAAGAGAAGCCCTATTTTTAAACCAAAGATTATTCTCTCCCAATCTTGACTCTCTGTTTTCTACCTCAGAACACCTCTATTTCCTCCTTTCGCATTCTCTTCCCAATCCAATTCTGTGAATCTCTGTAGGTGTCTGGGCTACGGAGAACACTCTGGGAACCAACAGCTGCGTAGATCTGTCTCTCTCCTCTTGAGTCCCCCTTTTTCTCCTCCTGCTCATCTCTATCTCCCTCCTCCCTCTCCTCTTCTTCATGTAACTCTGTGAACCTCTCTGGGTGACCCTAACGGGGGAGAATCTTTTCGCCATTAACCTAGAAGTTTTCTTATCGGGGCTATATAGTTGGAGAAGTCCTGAGACTACAGGAAGAATAAAACTGAAATCCAGAGGCAGGAGACTTAAGCCCCAAACCTGAGAACACCAGAAAACTCCTGACTACATGGAACTTTAAGTAATAAGCGACCGTCCAAAAGCCTCCATACCTACACTGAAACCAACCACCACCCAAGAGCCAAAAAGTTTTAGAGCAAGACATACCACCCAAATTCTCCAGCAACGCAGGAACATAGCCATGAAAGTCAACATACAGGCTGCCCAAGGTCACACCTAACACATAGACCCAACTCAAAACTCATTACTGGGCACTCCATTGCTCTCCAAAGAGAAGAAATCAAGTTCCATGCACCATAACATTGACGCAAGCTTCCCTAACCAGGAAACCTTGACAAGCCAATCGTCTAACCCCACCCACTGGGTAAATCCTCCACAATAAAAAGGAACCACAGACCTCCAGAATACAGAAAGCCCACTCCAGACACAGCAATCTAAACAAGATGAAAAGGCAAAGAAATACCCAACAGGTAAAGGAACATGAAAAATGCCCACCAAGTCAAACAAAAGAGGAGGAGATAGAGAATCTACCTGAAAAAGAATTTAGAATAATGATAATAAAAATGATCCAAAATCTTGAAAACAAAATGGAGTTACAGATAAATAGCCCGGAGACAAAGATTGAAAAGAGGCAAGAAATGTTTAATAAAGACCCAGAAAAAATTAAAAAGAGTCAATTAAAAATGAATAATGCAATGAATGAGATCAAAAACACTTTGGAGGGAACCAAGAGTAGAATAACGGAGGCAGAAGATAGGATAAGTGAGGTAGAAGATAAAATGGTGGAAATAAATGAAGCAGAGAGGAAAAAAGAAAAAAGGATCAAAAGAAATGAGGACAACCGCAGGGACATCTGGGAGAAGTTGAAACGCCCCAACATTCGAATCATAGGAGTCCCAGAAGAAGACAAAAAGAAAGGCCATGAGAAAATACTCGAGGAGATAATAGCTGAATACTTCTCTAAAATTGGGAAGGAAATAACCACCCAAGTCCAAGAAACCCAGAGAGTTCCAAACAGGATAAACCCAAGGCGAAACACCCCAAGACACATATTAATCAAACTAACAAAGATCAAACACAAAGAACAAATATTACAAGCAGCAAGGGAGAAACAACAAATAACACACAAAGGGATTCCCATAAGGATAACAGCTGATCTATCAATAGAAACCCTCCAGGCCAGAAGGGAATGGCAGGACGTACTGAAAGTAATGAAAGAGAATAATCTACAACCTAGATTACTGTATCCAGCAATGATCTCATTCAGATATGAAGGAGAATTCAAAAGCTTTACAGATAAGCAAAGGCTGAGAGAATTCAGCACCACCAAACCAGCTCTTCAACAAATGCTAAATGATCTTCTCTAGACAGGAAATGCAGAAAGACTGTATAAAGGTTAACCCAAAACAACAAAGTAAATGGCAACGGGACCACACCTATCAATAATTACCTTAAATGGAAATGGGTTGAATGCCCCAACCAAAAGACAAAGATTGGCTGAATGGATACAAAAACAAGACCCCTATATATGCTGTCTACAAGAGACCCACCTCAAAACAAGAGACACATACAGACTAAAAGTGAAGGGCTGGAAAAAAATATTTCACGCAAACGGAGACCAAAAGAAAGCAGGAGTCGCAATACTCATATCAGATAAAATAGACTTTCAAATAAAGGAGGTGAAAAGAGACAAAGAAGGACACTACATAATGATCAAAGGATCAATCCAAGAAGAAGATATAACAATTATAAATATATATGCACCCAACATAGGAGCACCGCAATATGTATGGCAAACACTAACGAGTATGAAAGAGGAAATTAATAGTAACACAACAATAGAGGGAGACTTTAATACCCCACTCACAACTATGGATAGATCAACTAAACAGAAAATTAACAAGGAAACACAAACCTTAAATGACACAATGGACCAGCTAGACCTAATTGATATCTATAGGACAGTTCACCCCAAAACAATCAACTTCACCTTTTTCTCAAGTGCACATGGAACCTTCTCCAGAATAGATCACATCCTGGGCCATAAATCTGGTCTTGGAAAATTCAAAAAAATTGAAATCCTTCCAGTCATCTTTTCTGACCACAGTGCAGTAAGATTAGATCTCAATTACAGGAAAAAAATTGTTAAAAATTCAAACATATGGAGGCTAAATAACACGCTTCTGAATAACCAATGAATCATAGAAGAAATCAAAAAAGAAATCAAAATATGTATAGAAATGAATGAAAATGAAAACACAACAACCCAAAACCTATGGGAGACTGTAAAAGCAGTGCTAAGGGGAAGGTTCATAGCATTACACGCTTACATCAAGAAACAAGAAAAAAGCCAAATAAATAACCTAACTCTACACCTAAAGCAATAAGAGAAGGAAGAAATGAAGAACCCCAGGGTTAGCAGAAGGAAAGAAATCTTAAAAATCAGGGCAGAAATAAATGCAATAGAAACTAAAGAGACCATAGCAAAAATCAACAAAGCTAAAAGCTGGTTTTTTGAAAAAATAAACAAAATTGACAAACCATTAGCAAGACTCATTAAGAAACAAAGAGAGAAGAACCAAATCAACAAAATTAGAAATGAAAATGGAGAGATCACAACAGACAACACTGAAATACAAAGGATCATAAGAGACTACTACCAGCAGCTCTATGCCAATAGAATGGACAACTTGGATGAAATGGACAAATTCTTAGAAAAGTATAACTTTCCAAAACTGAACCAGGACGAAATAGAAGATCTTAACAGACCCATCACAAGCAAGGAAATCGAAACTGTAATCAAAAATCTTCCAGCAAACAAAAGCCCAGGACCAGATGGCTTCACAGCTGAATTCTACCAAAAATTTAGAGAAGAGCTAACACCTATCTTACTCAAACTCTTCCAGAAAATTGCAGATGAAGGTAAGCTTCCAAACTCATTCTATGAGGCCACCATCACCCTAATTCCAAAACCAGAGAAAGATGCCACAAAAAAAGAAAACTACAGGCCAATATCACTGATGAACATTGATGCAAAAATCCTTAACAAAATTCTAGCAAATAGAATCCAACAACATATTAAAAAAATCATACACCATGACCAAGTGGGCTTTATTCCAAGAATGCAAGGATTCTTTAATAGCCACAAGTCAATCAATGTAATACACCACATTAACAAATTGAAAGATAAAAACCATATGATTATCTCAATAGATGCAGAGAAAGCCTTTGACAAAATTCAACACTCATTTATGATTAAACCTCTCCAGAAAGCAGGAATAGAATGAACATACCTCAACATAATAAAAGCTATATATGACAAACCCACAGCAAGTATCACCCTCAGTGGTGAAAAATTGAAAGCATTTCCCCTGAAATCAGGAACAAGACAAGGGTGCCCACTCTCACCACTACTATTCAATATAGTGTTGGAAGTTTTGGCCACAGCAATCAGGGCAGAAAAAGAAGTAAAAGGAATCCAGAGAGGAAAAGAAGAAGTGAAACTCTCACTGTTTGCAGATGACATGATCCTCTACATAGAAAACCCTAAAAACTCTTCCAGAAAATTACTAGAGCTAATCAATGAATACAGTAAAGTTGCAGGATATAAAATTAACACACAGAAATCGCTTGCATTCCTATATACTAACAATGAAAAAACAGAAAGAGAAATTAAGGAAACAACACCATTCACCACTGCAACAAAAAGAATAAGATACTTAGGAGTACATCTACCTAAAGAAACAAAAGACCTATACATAGAAAACTATAAAACACTGATGAAAGAAATCAAAGAGGACACAAACAGATGGAGAAACATACCGTGTTCATGGATTGGAAGAATCAATACTGTCAAAATGGCTATTCTACCCAAAGCAATCTATAGATTCAGTGCAAGCCCTATCAAGCTACCAACGGTATTTTTCACAGAACTAGACCAAAGAATTTCACAATTTGTATGGAAATACAAAAAACCTCGAATAGCCAAAGTAATCTTGAGAAAGAAGAATGGAACTGGAGGAATCAACCTGCCTGACTTCAGACTCTACTACAAAGCCACAGTCATCAAGACAGTATGGTATTGGCACAAAGACAGAAACATAGATCAATGGAACAGAATAGAAAGCCCAGAGATAAATCCGCGAACCTATGGACACCTTATCTTTGACAAAGGAGGCAAGGATATACAATGGAAAAAAGACAACCTCTTCAACAAGTGGTGCTGGGAAAACTGGTCAACCACTTGTAAAAGAATGAAACTAGAAAACTTCCTAACACCATACACAAAAATAAACTCAAAATGGATTAAAGATCTAAATGTAAGACCAGAAACTATAAAACTCCTAGAGGAGAACATAGGCAAAACACTCTCCGACATAAATTACAGCAAGATCCTCTATGACCCACCTCCCAGAATATTGGAAATAAAAGCAAAACTAAACAAATGGGACCTAATGAAACTTAAAAGCTTTTGCACTACAAAGGAAACTATAAGTAAGGTGAAAAGACAGCCCTCAGATTGGGAGAAAATAATAGCAAATGAAGAAACAGACAAAGGATTAATCTCAAAAATATACAAGCAACTCCTGAAGCTAAATTCCAGAAAAATAAAAGACCCAATCAAAAAATGGGCCAAAGAACTAAACAGACATTTCTCCAAAGAAGACATCCAGATGGCTAACAAACACATGAAAAGATGCTCAACATCACTCATTATCAGAGAAATGCAAATCAAAACCACAATGAGGTACCATTACACGCCAGCCAGGATGGCTGCTATCCAAATGTCTACAAGCAATAAATGCTGGAGAGGGTGTGGAGAAAAGGGAACCCTCTTACACTGTTGGTGGCAATGCAAACTAGTACAGCCGCTATGGAGAACAGTGTGGAGATTTCTTTAAAAACTGGAAATAGAACTGCCATATGACCCAGCAATACCACTTCTGGGCATACACACTGAGGAAACCAGATCTGAAAGAGACACGTGCACCCCAATGTTCATCACAGCACTGTTTATAATAGCCAGGACATGGAAGCAACCTAGATGCCCATCAGCAGACGAATGGATAAGGAAGCTGTGGTACATATACACCATGGAATATTACTCAGCCGTTAAAAAGAATTCATTTGAATCAGTCCTAATGAGATGGATGAAACTGGAACCCATTATACAGAGTGAAGTAAGCCAGAAAGATAAAGAACATTACAGCATACTAACACATATATATGGAATTTAGAAAGATGGTAACAATAACCCTATATGCAAAACAGAAAAAGAGACACAGAAATACAGAACAGACTTTTGAACTCTGTGGGAGAAGGTGAGGGTGGGATGTTTCAAAAGAACAGCATGTATACTATCTATGGTGAAACAGATCACCAGCCCAGGTGGGATACATGAGACAAGTGCTCGGGCCTGGTGCACTGGGAAGACCCAGAGGAATCAGGTGGAGAGGGAGGTGGGAGGGGGTATCGGGATGGGGAATACGTGTAAATCTATGGCTGATTCATATCAATGTATAACAAAACCCACTGAAATATTGTGAAGTAATTAGCCTCCAACTAATAAAAAAAATAAAAAAGAAAAAAGTCAGATTGAGTGCCCGTTCCTAATGTCAATATAGAGAATGGATTAAGAGACAGGGGAGAGTTCAGTGATTCAAACTTCAAGCTCAAGAACCACATAAATCAGGGGTCCCCAACCCCTGAGCCATGGCCCAATACCAGTCGGTGGCCTGTTAGGTAACAGGCCGTAAAGCAGGAGGTGAGCAGCAAGACAGTGAGTGATGCTACATCTGCCACTCCTCATCACTTGCATTACCACCTGAACCATTCCCCCACCCCCACCCTCATTCGTGGAAAAATCGTTTTCCAGGAAAGTGGTCCCTAGTGCCAAAAAGACTGGGGACTGCTGACATAAATAATCTGAAATCTTCAATGTGTGCCCTGAGGTAAACTACTATTGCCTACAGCCTGAGGGCTAAGATTGCTAAAATTCAAAAACAGAACCTCACTCTGTGACTGGCTAAATTACGATGCTAATTAGACTTCTACCTCACAGGGTTTTCTCTCATTAAAATGAAAACAATGATTGGGAAAGAACTGTCACTGGACTGGGACACTGATCTTCTCTGGCCTTGGACTGGAACTTAAACATACAATCAGCTTTAGTCATTCTCACACCTTCACACTCAGACTGGAACTATACAATTGGCTTTCCTGGGCCCCCATCATGTACTATAGATATTGAGCCTTCTCAGTCATCATGACCGCATAAGCTAATTCTTTATAATACATCTATCTCTCTCTTTTTATATATACACACACATACACACACACGTATGTCTATTAGATGGATAGACATATAGATATATATAATAGATAGATACAAATATATAAATATAGAATCCACAGTAAAGAAAACAGTGAATTCTTTAATTTGGAATGAAGATATATGGGAAAACTCATATGGATGAAACTCAGGACACTGAGACTCTAAATTTGGTCAAGTTTTTGCCAGTAGAAGAGGACTCCCCACTCTGACTGTTGCAGGAAGGGGGACCCCTTCCAGGGCCTGGAAGTGGGCTCTTGTCTAACACTCAGAAATGAACTGTCCAAGGAAACACACATGCTAACAAAGCAAGAGATTTTATTGGAAAAGGGTGCCCAAGCAGAGCAGTAGGGTAAGGGAACCCAGGAGAACTGCTCTGCCATGTGGCTTGCAGTCTCGGGTTTTATGGTGATGGGATTAGTTTCCAGGTTGTCTTCAACCAATCATTTTGACTCAGAGTCCTTCCTGGTGGTACATGCCTTGTTCAACCAAGGTGCCAGTGAGAAGGATTCTGGGAGGTAGTTGGACATGTGGTGTCACTTTTTGACCATTCCTGAACTCTCCCTGTTGATGGTGGCTTATTAGTTCCGTGTTCCTTACCAGGACCTCCTGTCATAAAACAATTCATGCAGATGGTTACTATGGTGCCTGGTCAGGGTGGGCAGTTTCAGTCAGTGTGCTTCCCTTAAGACTGTAACAGTTTCCCCACTCCCATTGGGAATGGTCTCTCCATCACCACCTGAGGGGATTAACTTCTCATTGACTGAGGAAATTGTGATGGCCTCCTTTGAGACAGGTACCCTGCAATACAATGCTCATTCTTCTCAGGATCCACCTTTACCAGCCCTCCCAGCCTCTAGACCTTTAACTAACCTCAAGCTTTAGCAGGTCCCTAAAGATGAGGTGTACTTGTGACCCATGAAGATGTGTGCTACACACCAAAAGCACTACTTGAGTTTTCTGATACATACTGACAGATCCCAGGGATATGTGTGAGAATGGATAGAATATAGAGGTGTGGGATAATGATGGAAGAAATTTAATATTGGATAAGGCAGCATTTATTGACATGGGCTCACTAAGCAGAAATTTTGCATTTGATGTTGTAGCTCAGGGAGTTAGAAAGGGCCCAACTGGTAAGTTGATTGGCTGAAACACAGACCAAAAGATGGACCACACCGAGTGAATTAAAAAAAGTCAGATCTGCCTTATTTTAATGTACAGAAAGGAATTCAAAGGTTTAGGGAGATTTGAGTGTTAGAGTAGTTACTTAAGACCTACTCACCAACACAGGTAGGGTTCAGAAGACACACCTTTCATCAAAATGCTGAGAAGTAAATTTCTGAAGGGGGCTTCAGTATCCTTGAAGAGCTCTGTAATTGCTCTTCTGTGTAGGCAAGACCTTTTCATGGGACTACAATCACTGAATTGGCTAATCTAAATAAAATGGAAGTAACTGGATGCCAGGTGGCAAGAGTCAACATGCAGCAGTTGGCCACCAAAAGCAAGGTAAGTATTGTTGCTATAATGGACAGTAGAGACAAAGGGGCGATCAGAATAGTCTGAATTATGCAGACCTATGCTGCTGGCTCGGAGAAGGCAATGGCACCCCACTCCAGTACTCTTGCCTGGAAAATCCCATGGATGGAGGAGCCTGGTAGGCTGCAGTCCATAGGATCGCTAAGAGTCGGACACAACTGAGCGACATCACTTTTACTTTTTGCTTTCATGCATTGAAGAAGTAAATGGCAACCTACTCCAGTGTTCTTGCCTGGAGAATCCCAGTGACGGGAGAGCCTGGTGGGCTGCCGACTATGGGATTGCACAGAGTAGGACACGACTAAAGCAACTTAGCTGTAGCAGCATGCTGCTGGCTAATTAGTCATGGTACCTGTAGCATTGAAATAGATTGAAGCCTACTAAATCATTTCAGCCGTGTAAGCAGAAAAGTTCTAGGTTAAGTTAACAGAAGTGTAAACTGGATGATAAAAACAGAATTGTGGATCCTATGTCAATTCCCAGTCTTGAGCTATTTTACATACCCAGAATTCCTTGAATGAAGGAGAGGCCAGGTCCCCTTAAGGAAGGATACCAGTAAACTACCAAAATTGTACACTCTGTTTCTCCCTGCTCTCCCCAAAGGAACCAATGGCTTGTTACAGGGTAACTGCACTGGGGAAAAGAAAATAATCAAAACTTTTGTGGACTATAAGACCCTAGTTCTCAAAGAACACTAATTTGTGGGGACCTAAAACATCACTGCAATTGACCATTCAGAGTACAGATTATGATCAGCTGATCAGTGAAATTTTAGCTCTTATACAGCTCACAGTGGGTCCAGTGGATGCACAACTGGAATAAACACTCAACAGCTGGCAGAATCCTCACATTGATTTCCTGACCTGTAATATGAGGGCTACTGTGGTGGATTAGGCCAAATGGAAGTCATTAGAAGTAACTCTCCCTAGCAAAATAGTGACCCCTAAGCAATGCCACATTTGTGGAGGAATTATAGAGATTAGTGCCAACATCAAAACTTGAAAGATGTAGTGATTTCCACCACATTTCCATTCAATCTTCCTATTTGGCTTATACAAAAGTCATATGAATCTTGTAGAATGACAGTGGTCTATTGTAAGCTTTACCAGGTGGTGATTACAATTGCAGCTGTTGTACCAGATGTAGTTTTATTGCTTGAGCAAATTAACACATCCCCTGGTACCTGGTTTGCAGCTACTAATTTGGAAAATGCCTTTTTATCCATCCCTGTCCATATAGTCCATCAGAAACAGTCTGCTTACAGCTGGCAAGACTAGCAATATACCTTTATGTTCTATTTCAGGGATATAGCAACTCCCTAGTCCTATGCCATAATTTAGTTCTCAGAAATCTTGATCACATTTCCCTCCAATAAGATAATGAAACAAGCAGGACCCTGTGGGGCTCCTGGGCACAAAAGCCTTTCTGGGTCCCCTATTTCTTAATTACAGAAAATAGGCTTCATTCAACTTCCAGGACCTACTCTGAGTTCCAAGGGGGCATGTTCAAACAGTTACTAGTTAGAGAAGGGAGAAGATGTGGGACAAGTGCAGCCTTGGGGGCAAGGTCCTGGTTCCCCATCAAGGAATATACATAACAATATCTTTGAGCTGTTTTGCAAACACTGAAACCCCCACCAGGTGGGAGAGATTAACTGTGTGCTGCCCACAAGCACACAGACCCCAAACAGATTGGAACTAGAAATTTGGTGATGCTGACTCCCACTTACCTCATCACCAACCATCAGAAAAAAGTCCATGTGCTGATTACACCCTCTTTGAACCACTGATATAAGAAGTCCTACCTCCTTCAGGTTGGGGGAGACAGTTTTGAGGGCATTAGCCCACTGTGGCCCACAATAAAGCTATTCTTTTCTACTTCATCCAAACTGTCTCTGAAATTTAAATTAGGTGTGGGGGTACAGAAACCAGATTCAGCTTCAATATCACATTTATTCATGACATAGATGACATTATGCTTACTGGAAAGAGTTATCAAGAATTAGCTATTTACTTAATGCTAAGCTATTTGCATGTCACAGAGTGGAAAATAAATCCAAAAAAATGTCAGGGCCTCTTTACCTCAGTGAAGAATCTAGGGCAGTGAGTTAACAGGCATGCTGAGACATCCCTTCTAAGGTGAATCATATATACTGAATATTTGTCCTCTCAGAATTCATATGTTGAAATCTAATCCCCAATGTGATAATATTTGGAGGCAATGTGATTAATAGCTGATTAGGTCATGAGGGTAGAAGCCTCATGAATGGGATTAGTGTCCTTATAAGAGAGACCCCAGAGAATTCCCTTGCCCCTTCTTCTCTATGACAATACAGAGAGAAGATGGCTGACTATGAACCAGAAAGCACATTCTCAATAGACACCAAATCTTTCAGCATCTTGAAGTTGGACTTAGCATCCAATGTGGTGAGAAATAACTTTCTAATGTTGATAAGCCACAGAGTCTATACTAGTCTGTTATATAGCTGCCTGAACTATGTCGGTGAAGGACAACTGTTGCATCTGACCCCTTCTATGACCAAAAAAGAGGCACAATGACAAGTAAGCCACTTTGAATTTTGGAGGCAAAATATTCCCCATTTAGGTGTCTTACCCTGGCCCATTTACCAAGAGATTTGGAAAGATGACAGATTTTGAATGGGGCTCAGAATGAAAGAAAAGTGGCACATAGTTTCCCAGGTGGCACTAGTGATAAAGAACCCACTTGCCTATGCAGGAGACAAAAGAGACATGGGCTAGATCCCTGGGTTGGGAAGATCCCTGGAGAAGGAAATGGCAACCCACTCCAGTATTCTTGCCTGAAGAATCCCATGGACAGAAGAGCCTGGTGGACTGCAGTCTGAGGGGTTGCAACGAGTCGGACACGACTGAAGACACTTAGCACTAGCACAAAACAAGAGCAGACTCTGCCACAGGTCCATGCTTCTGTGCAAGTTGCTCTGCCACTTGGGCCATACGAGTCAACATATTCAATGGTGCTTGAAGTGGCAGTGACAGATAGGGATGCTCTTAGGGGTCTTTGACAGGACCCTATAGGTGAATCATGACGTAGGCTCTCAAAATTTTGGAGCAAAGTCCTGCCATAATTTGTGGATAACTACTCTCCTTTTGGAAAAAAAGTTCTTGACCTTTGCTACTGTACCTTAGTAAAACCTGATCGCTTAACCAAGGTTCAAAAAGTTACCATTCTAACTTAACTGCCCATCATGAACTAGATGTTATTTGACCTATCAAGCCAAGAAGTTGGGAATGCATAGCAGCAGTCCATCACTGAATGGAGATCATATACATGATTGGTCCAAGCAGGCCCTGAAGGCACACATAAGTCACATGAAGAAGTAGCTTGAATGCCCATGATTCCCACTCTTGCTACACTGCCATTTCTCTCCCAGCCTGAATCTATGGCTTCATGAGGAGTCCTCTACAATCAACTGGCAGAGGATAGAAGACTAGAGTCTAAGTTACAGATGACGGCATGATATCAAGTACTACCTTAAAGTGGACAGTCTCAGTATTACAGCCTTTTTCTGGGGTATCAATGGAGGAGAGTGGTGAAGGGAAATCCTCCAGTTGGGCAGAACTTCAATCAGTGCACCTAATTATTTGCTTTGCTTGGAAGGAGAAGTGGTTAGATATGTGTATAAATATGAACTCATGGGCTGTGGCAAATGGTTTGCGTGTATGATATGTAACTTAAACACATTGGGAAATTAGTGACAAGAAACTTTGGGGAAAAGGTATGTGGATATACCTCTCTGAACAGGAAAAAAACTGGTGTGGTGGTTAAAAATCTGTCTGCCAATGCAAGGAATATGGGTTAGACCCCTGACCTTGGAGGATACTACATGCTGCAGGCCAACTAAGCCTGTGCACCACAACTACTGAGCCCACACTCTAGAACCCGTGAGCTGCAACTACAGAGCCCACGAGGCACAACTACTGAAGCCTGTGCATCCCAGAGCCTGTGCTCCACAAGAGAAGCCACCTCAATGAGAAGCCTGTGCACCACAATGAACAGTAGCCCCTGCTCACTTTAACTAGATAATGCAGCAACAAAGACCCAGCACAGACAGAAATAAACTTAAAAAAATTTAAGTGTCCATACCTGTGTGCCATGTGAATGCTCACCAAAAGATGACCTCAGCAGAGGAGAATTTTAATAATCAAGGGGATACCATAACTCATTCTATGAATACCAGTTAGCCTCTTCCTCTAGTTACCCTGTCACTGTCCAACGGGCTCAATAACAAAGTAGCCATGGTGGCAGGATCAGGACGATAAGCATGCACCAAGGCTGACCTGGCTATGGCTACTGCTGTGTCTAATTTGCCAGCAACAGACCAAAACTGAGTCCTCAATGTGGCACCATGCTCTGAGGCATCAGCAAGCTACTTGGTGGTAAATTGATCACATTAGATTTCTTCCATCATGGAAGGGGCGGCAGGGCATATGGTCATACAAAAAATTTGCTAGTGGATCACTAGAAGTAATAGCGAATGGTACCATTTTCATCTTCTGATTCCTGGATCTCTGAATCCTTATTATGAGAAAAACAGCACTATGTACTGGACACCAATTCAAAACACATACACCATTCCTGCCTCAGCCTTGCAATACTGTCACCTTGCTAGTACTGTAACTGTGTCTTCAAAAGACTGTTCCACAGTTTTATTTCAGTTGCTTCAAGATGGTAGCGAGCATGGTAGTATCAGTGAATTCCATGAGCATGGACAACTCCCACATTTCTTTTGCTGATAAATGAGTTCCTTGATTATAAGTAATGCCATTTAGAATACTATGATGCTGGATATGGCATTAACCTAATGCTAAGTCCATGAATGGTTAAGTCTTTAGCAGAAGAATTGTGTGCAGGGAAGGCAAATATATTTGTTCATTGTTATTCAATGACAGGAATCCTGCAGGAATCAGCCACTGTTCACTTTTAATCTAGGACACATAAATATCCATGAAGAATACAGTTACACAAACATTTTCAGATTCTACAGTGACTGGAATCATGGAATCAGTGGTCCTCAGCTGCTTTAGCTCTCTAAGCATATATATTTTTGTCTTCATCAATCAGCTCTCTGCCAGAGACAAATGTATGGTTACATTTTACCCAGATTATCCCACTGTTTAAAAGAAGGCTATTTAAATAGCTTGATATATGTTCAGTTTCAGGACTTCAGGGCATACTTTGAGCTGAGTACGTAACTATGTTAGTACATTATTTTATGGAACTTGTCTCTGGGGCACATTCACCCAATCATCCTGTTGGAGAATCTGGAAGGAATTTGGATGCTCTGTAGAGAATGCAACAAAAACTAGTGTTATTCATGCTGCCTGTTTTTCACTTCAGTTGGTTCAGCTGCTGATTTAAAAAAAAAATGTGAGTGGGACTCTGGAATAAAGAAAAACTGGACATAAGGAAAGATGACTTATGTTGTTATTATTGCTTTGCAAGAGACACACATTTGCCTATTACTAAAACTATCTTAACTGAATAAAATATTTTAATTGGGTTGTGCCATTTAATAGAGTTTTTAATTGTAGTAGATGTATTTTACATCTCAGATACTTCTCAAGCACAAGTTTGTACTATAAGCTCACAGAGTATATAAATACATAGCTTATTTCAATATAATCTTTATATTTTTGACTCATTTATAATTGTTAATGGAATCTGGGTCAATAAAACAGTTATGGAGAGAATGAATGCTGTGGTTTTCTAAATTTGCATTGTTCTTTCTTGAAAACTGCTCGCTTCCTCAGTATAATAGCACTGAAATATTGTGGAACAAATTAAAAACATTTGTTGGAATGCATAGCTCACTTAACCATCTGCCTTTGCCTGGTGGTGTGCTTTTCCCACTTGACACAAATAATTAATAATTATTAATCTTTTACAAGCTTATAAGGACAAATTCAGGTATCATTATCCTCACTAATAGAGGAAAAGCCACAAACACATTGACAGTAAAAGGATGAAAAATATATATCATGGGAAAGCAGTCATAAGAAATCTGGATTGGCTATTTTAATACAAAAAAAACTGTAAAGGTTAGCGATAAAATGGGGCATTTTATAATGATAAAAGTGTCAATTCATCAGTAATATAAAACAATTACAGATATACATGCACCCAATAAGAAAACACCAAAATGCATGAAGAAAAACACTGAAAGAAAGGCAGTGGGAAATGAACAACTTAACAGTAGTAGTAGGCTTCCCTGGTGGCTCAGCTGGTAAAGAATCCACCTGCAATGCGGGAGATATGGGTTCTATCCCTGGGTTGGGAAGATCCCCTGGAGAAGGAAATGGCTACCCACTCCAGTATTCTGGCCTGGAGAATTCCATGGACTGTATAGTCCATGGGGTCACAGAGTCAGACACAACTGAGTGACTTTCACTTTCAGGAAACTTCAGCACCTATCTTTCAATAATCAATAGGACAACTAGGCAGGATATCAACAAGGAAAGAGAAGATTTTAACAAGACTGTAAATCAAATAGACCTAACAGACATCTATGGAACATACCACCCAACTGTAGCAGAATACAATAGCAGAATATATTCTTCGTAAGCATACATGGAACATTTTTCCAGGAACATTTTAAATGAATAAAACAATACAAAGTATATTCCCTGACCACAATGGAATGAAATCAGAAGCCAATAATAGAAATTTGGCAAATTCACATATACGTGGATATTAAACAACACACTCCGAACTAACCAATGGTCAAAGAAGAAATGAAATCAGAATATATACAGAATATTTTGTTCTCAAGGATATGAGAAAATATTTATATGCATATTTCATAAAAGATTTTAAAAACTCAGAAAAGCTTAAGAGAATATGTTCAACATCAACAGCCTTTAGGCAGATGTTTAAAATCACAATGAGATACCACTGCACATTAGAATCACTAAAATTAAAACACCTAATAATATCAAGTGTTGACAACAATGGAGAGTAACTGGAGCTCTCATACACTGCTGATCAACATGCAAAATGGTATAGTCACTTTGAAAAACATCACAGTATCTTAAGCCATTAAACATATACTCTACATGTATACACTGTATGTGCAGCATGTAAACATATACATGTGACCCAGGAATCGCATTCTTAGTATTGCCCCAAAATAATTAAAGCATAAATCCACACAAAAATTTATACACAATATTTATAGCTGGAATAACCTCCTAAATAGAACAACCCAAAAATCCATCAGCTGCTAAGTGGATTAAACACACTGTGCTATATCCATATTAAAGAATACTGTTCATTCAAAAGAAATAAAATATTAAAACATATAAAAGCATGGATGGATGTCAAGGACATTATGCTTCATCAAATAAGTAAAATATAAAAGGCAAGATACTGTATGAATTCATTTATATAAAATTCTATAAATGACAAAATTACAGTGACAGAAAGCAGACCAGTGGTTGTTAGAGATAAGCTTCTAGACAGATCAACAGCAAAGGGACAAGAGGAAACTTTTTAAGGATGTGGAATTAATTTATATTTTGATTGCACTTGTGGCAGCCAGTTCTCTATTTTAATACATTGGGTTAATGCATATAACTAATTTTTAGAAAGGCATGAAGTGATTGGAAATGGACACCATCTTATTTACATGTATTTGGAAGTCAATATGGAGCAATTTATGCCTCAGTCTGCAAAGTATTTTCTCACACACACTGCTGTATTTTTTATGTATTTTATATGGAATCTGTCACAGATTATATATATCACATGTATGTGTGATTTTTGCTTTATAAACAAAAATAAATACACATGTAAATAATACTCAGCAAAGAAACGTATTGCCAGTATTTTAAAGATCCTTTTGTATCTGGGTCTGATAGGATCCTCCTTCATCCTATCAAGAGTAATCACTGCCTGGAATTTTGTGTAACTTATTCCTTTTCCTTTCTTTATAGTTTTATGACAGTGTGACACAACCTTATGGTGATGGTATCCCTAAACTATGTGCTGTTTAAATATGTACTATTGCTACTCTTTAAATGCTGACCACAGAAATTTTCACATGCTTAACAGTATCTAAAATTAATATCTTTAAATTTTTTCTGACAAAATAATTTTATTCCAAAAATTCCAATTCCAAATTATATATTATTGCCCAGTGTTTCCTTTTTTTAACCTTAGAAGTAGAAATCAATAATATTACTTTATAATTTTAAGGACTGATGCTGAAGCTCCAATACTTTGGCCACCTGATGCAAAGAGCTGATTTATTGGAAAGGATCCTGATGCTGGGAAAGATTGAGGGCAGGAGAAGAAGGGGTCAACAGAGGATGAGATAGTTGGATGGCATCACTGACTCAATGGATGAGTCTGAGCAAACTGGGGGATAGTGAAGGACAGGGAAGTCTGGCATGTTGCAGTCCGTGGGGTTGCAAAGTGTAGGACATGACTTAGTGACTGAACAACAAAGATTTACCCATTTCTATGGTGGTTTTGCTTATTCTTTTGTATTTCTTTAAAATATCTTCTATGATTACTTTTCTTCTACTTGAAGAATGCTTCTTAAAAGTTTCAGTTTCTGTTACCTGAAAGTCTTAATTTACCTTGATTTGTGAAAAATAGTTTCAATGCGTCTACCGCTCTAACTTGACAAGGTTACTGTCTTTCATTTTGATAAGGATGTTATTTCATGTCCTCTGGCTTCACTTACTGCTCTTGAGAAGTCAGCATACTTGTCACTTTTTGTAGGTTATCTATATTCTCTCTGGCTATTTTAAAGATGTTATCATTATTTTGTATTTTGTATTTTTAATGTGATACAGATTTATTTTATTCTTCTCCTAAACTGTGGTTTTCTGGCTCTTTAGATTGGTGTTATTGATACATTTTGGGAAATTCTCTGCCATCTTCTCTTGATGTTTCCTTGGCACTCTTTTTCCCCTTCTGATACTCTTGATTTAATATGTCAAGTCATAATTTACCACTCTTCTAGGTTTTGCCTAAACTACCTTTCATATTTTTCTTCTTTTTGTCTCACTGTGCTGATTTTTTTTATAATTTCTTCAGACTTTATTTCATTTTAACAATTTTCTCATCATTTATGTTTAATCTACTTTGTAAGGCCTCCCTCCATAGTCTTTCTAAATTAAATGGGTTAATTTTTTCATTCTACAAATTCTTTTTGTTCTCCTTTCAAATTTGTTTCAGTGGCTTCTCTGGTGGTCCAGTGGTTAAGAATCCACCTTGCAATGCAGGGGATACCAGTTCAATCCCTGGTCTGGGAAGATCCCACATGCTGAGGGGCAACTAAGCCTGCAAGACTCAAATACTGAGCCCACGTGCAGCAACTACTGACACCTGCATGCCCTATAGCCCATGCTCCAAAACAAGAGAAGACACTGCAATGAGAAGTCCGAGCACCACAACTATAGAGTAGTCTCCACTCTCCACAATTAGAGAAAGTCTGTGTACAGCAACAAAGACCTAGCACAGTCAATAAATATTTTTTTAAAAAATCTATTCAAAATCTGTGAAAGTACTTTACTCAGCTTTCATAATATTAATAACCTTTCTAATGTCTTTAAACATATTTAACATCCATATTTTATGCTCCATTCCTTATAACTTGACAATCTAAAGTGACTATGAAGTTAATACTTCTTTTCATTATTCTTGGTAAGTGTCATTCATGATAAATGTTTTCTTATATAGTTTTTAAGTTTGAATTTTTAATTTTTGTTATTTGGAACTTAGTAGTAGTTTGCTGTGGTGGTCCCCCAGAGAAGATGTGGTTTGTGTGTTGCCAATTGTCTTGGCATTTTAGAATACTTTGAACATTTACTTAGAATGTTCTTCTTTCTAGACAAATAGTGTGAATTAAAACCCCATGCTCATGTGAGGACTGAGTTACACAAACTTTTAGTTTTCTTCTCCACCTTTCTACTAAGGGTCAAGACCAATATAAGCAAGTGTTCATCTTCCTTTGTTAAATCTATGTGTCCCCTTGTCTTTCTCTTATCCATGCCCATGAACATACACCCACACACACCCACACCCACACACTCTTTTGATCCAGTGAAGGTCACAGGAATTGTCATTTCATTCCCACATGCATATGCCCTATTAAAGTTCAAGTCGTATTCAACAAGGGATGGGAAAAATCCCAGAGAAAACTTTAGCTTCGGTGCTCATTTGCCAACATGTATGACTGCTTTCTCATTAATCCTCACCACTGTTTCACTTTCATTTTCAAAAATGTATTCATGCATTTATAATACTTTTATATTTTACCTAGCAGTTTCTCTGGTTATGTTGCTATGTTCTCAGAAAAGATAATCTGCCATGTGTATTTTGCAATTTATTTCATGACACTTTTATAATACCTTTATCATAATGCTTCATAGTCAATGCCAAGTCCTCTATCAAACTGTAAAAAACTGAAAATATAATCTGTAAGGCTCCGTGTGATCTGTTCCTTTCATAGTTCACATGTCTTATCTTACATCAATAAGTCTAGTCAC
Source organism: Dama dama (assembly GCF_033118175.1). Taxonomy (NCBI): domain Eukaryota; kingdom Metazoa; phylum Chordata; class Mammalia; order Artiodactyla; family Cervidae; genus Dama; species Dama dama. The sequence goes on from NC_083714.1 coordinate 30,943,061, forward strand.
ACTGATTGTTCCTTGAGTCTTTCAAACATACTCCATTATGTTCATTCAATTTATGGAAATTAATAACATAGACTTTTAAAAAACTATGGAAAAGATCAATGAAACTAAGAGATGGTTCTTTGAAAAGATAGGCAGCATTGATAAATTTGGCAAGACTTAAAGAAAAAAGTAAAAGTGAAAGTCACCCAGTCATGTCCGACTCTTTGCGACCCCATGGACTGTATAGTCCATGGAATTCTCCAGGCCAGAATACTAGAGTGGGTAGCCTTTCCTTTCTCCAGGGGATCTTCCCAACCCAGGGATAGAATCCAGGTCTCCCACACTGCAGGCAGATTCTTTGCTAGCTGAGCCACAAGAGAAGCCCAAGGATACTGGAGTGGGTAGCCTGTTCCTTCTCCAGCAGATCTTCCCAACCTAGCAATCAAACTGGGGTCTCTTGCATTGAAGGCTGATTCTTTACCAATTGAGGTAAACTGACAGACGTCAAATAAAGTCAGAATTGAAAGAGGAGACATTACAATCAGTAACACAAAAATATAAGGGATCATAAAGAATACTATGAATCAGTACATGCTAACAAATTAGACAACTTAGAAGAACTTGATAAATTTCTAGGAACATAATCTAAGACTAAATCTTGAAGAAACAGAACATCTGAACAGACTGATTACTAGAAATGGAACTGAATCAGAAAACCTCTCAACAAACGAAAGTCCAAGGACAGATGGCTTCACAGGCGAATGCTGTTAGATATTTATAAAGAGTTAATACCTACCCTTCTCAAATTATTCCCCAAAAATGAAGAGGAATGAACACTTTCAAAATCATTTTCTGAAGCTAGGATTACCCTAATACCAAAAGGAGACAAAAATATTACCAAAAAAAGAACACTGCAGGTCAGTAACCTTGATGATCTTAATGCAAAAATCCTCAACAAAATATGAGCAAACAGAATTCAACAATACATTAAAAGAATCATATATTATACTATCAACAGAAAACCTCAAGACTCCACCAAAAAATTATTAGAACTAAAAAACAAACTAAGTAAAGTTGCAGGAAAAAAATAAACACACAGAAATCTGTTGCATTTCTATACAGTATTAACACCTAGACTTCTCAGGTGGCACTAGAAGTAAAGAATCTGCCTGCCAATGCAGGAGAAGCAAGAGACATGTGTTTGATCCATGGGTCAGGAAGATCCCTAGGAGAATGGCTACCTCCTCCAGCATTCTTTCCTGGACAGAGGAGTCTGGTGGGCTAAAGTTCACAATGTCATAAAGAGTCAGACATGACTGAGCACATGTGCACACACACACACACACACAAACATCTATCAGGAAACAAAATGAAGAAACAATCCCATTTACAATTGTATCACAAAGAATAAAATAACCAGGAATAAATTTATCCAAGAATGTGAAAGACCTGCACTCTGAAAACTCTAAGACATTTATGAAAGAAATTAAAGACAATGCAAACAAAGATATACTGGATTTGAAGAATCAATATTGTTAAAAGGCCCAGACTACTGAAAGCAATCTACAGATTCAATTCAATCCCCATCAAAATTCCAATAGCATTTTTCACAGAACTAGAATAATCTTAAAATATGTATAGAACCACAAAAGACCTCAAAAAGCCAAAGCAATCCTGAGAAAGAAGAACAAAGTTGGAAGTATCATGCACCCTGATTTTGATCTATACTATGAAGCTATATTAATCAAAACAGTATGACACTGGCACAAAAACAGACACACAGATCAATGGGAAAGAATAGACAGCCTAGAAATAGACCCACATGCTTATGGTCAATTATTCTGCAACAAAGGAGGCAAGCATAACAATGGGGGAAAGACAGTCTCATTAATAAATGGTGCTGTATTTGTATTTGTACCTTAGAACTTAAACAGGGTGACTGAAGAAGTGGCAAGGCCTTTTTAGGCCTAGGCTCTGGGATTTGCTGTATTAGTTTTCTATTACTGTTATAACAAAATATCACAAAATGAGAAACTTAAACCAGCATACTTATGGGAAGAGAGGTGCACAGTGCAGTGAAGATTAAGGAAAGTCACTGTGTTTTTAACTTCCTGGGATTATTGCAATTAAACCATCTAGTTTGATTCTATTTGTAATTGGAAATATATGGCACAACCAAATTTTCGAAAGCTAGAAGTCGATAGAATTATCTGGATAATTACTAAGTTATAAAGTTAATTCTCTCTTTAAACTATAGCTATGATCACAGAAACAGATTTTTGGTTTATATAGAAGTAAAACTTCAAGAAACTTTGTGTAAGGCAATTTAATGAGTCAACATATTAAGATGAAAACAGGATCTGTTTATTATAGAGCCAACACTAAGGTTTGTGAGCAAATGCTCAACTTGGGACAACTTTATTCCATTCCATTCCATTTCATATATTCTGAATGAGCCATTCTTCTTGTTTGATCTGCTATATCTCCCTCCTGTGATTGTTGTTTGTTATGAGTCTGCTACCAAAAATGCATTTCTTGTTTTATCCCTTCAAAGTAGCCTTTTTTTTCCAAAGTGGATATATGAAGACAAATTAGAAAAGGATGTTTTCTTTGATGCCCAATTGCTTCTGAAGTTTTCACAGAAATACAACTTTCGCCCAACACTTACTTTTTAACTTCTATTGGGTGTATTAAAATATCATTACCTCTGCTTTAAATAAGAAATAGTCACATAGTAATACTGTGTTTTCTGAGCTTAACATCTCAAATTTAATATGCTACTTTTACTCCTTTTACATTGTTATAATAAAATATAAGCAACTATTAAATGCAGGATGATAATTTGAAAAATCATTAATTTTTTATAAAGTTAACCTGGTTGAATTCATATTTTTACCAAGGAATATACATATATACCTAAATATTGAGACTATAATAGAATTCCAAGGATATGGGAATGTGTAAACAACAGATTTATACAAAAATTTACAGATACATAACATTCAATGATTAGCAATTTCTACTGAGTCAAATTTACTTCTCGTTTTTGGATTAGAAGTTATGACAACCTGGGATTTAAGTTTCTAATATTTTGTTATTTAAATAAATATTTCCATGATTTTATACTATTCGGAATACAGTTTGCTGTACATTTTTGGTAGTTACTTCTTTTAGGCTACCAAATTTCACTTCAATATCTATGTTTACAAAATTTGTTTTAAATGTTTAGAATTGCATTTTCTAACTTTTAATTATTCATTTTTCTCAATTTTGTTAATCCCAGATTATAAAAGAGCACAGTGGTGCAGCAGCTCAGATTTGACAATAGTCTTCCTTGTATGGATTGTCTTACCAGCAGGATATACCCCTTTTAGATACTTTGGAAGCCAAATGACTCTATAGTAAAGCATGCTGCATCTGCTCCTGTACTTCGTACCTCTGTACCTCCATAAAAGTCTGTCTGGAATAAGTGAATGAAAACTTACAATTTTTTATTGTGTTTGTGTGTGTGGTGATAGTGATAAGTCTTTTCCAGACATCTATATCCTTCCTGAAATGCTGGAAATGGGGGGAAAAAAGATTTTGTCTTTCATTGCAAATACTAAAGATAATGTCAAGTTAGTACAAATAGAGAGTTATTGTGAGAATGATTATGAATAAAGGAACATCTTACAAAAATATAAGATAATGAGCCTTTACAGTATTGGCCTTTCAGAGTGATTTCTAGACTTGAGCTAGACTGTTGTTCCAAATTAATGTAGCATTAGAAAATTTTCCAGCAATTATTATAGAGCTTCACCATGATGTTCCAATAGAAATTTCTTTCAACTATACACTGCATATCTTCCTTTTTATTTCACACTACCAACTGGCCTTCTCTGATAATTCACAATTTGTATTTCCTTACATTCTTGAAATTCATGGCACTCCACATTTGTTCACTCATAACCATTTACATTTTTTTTATCACTGACTGACCGCACCCTTCTATGTTTTATCGTTCAAGTTTCCAAAACAGGCTATGTGATCTTTTGCAGTTGACCCAAACCAAAAAATGGATTTGTCAGCTCTTGGGACAATAGCCCCTTCTTAGTCCAACTGGCTCTGGCCAGGATGGGATGAGTGTAGGGGGACATATAAATAATGACTCTCCAGGCATCAAAGGTTTTAAATGGAGCAGATTCCATTACAAAGAAGTGTCAGAGTGGCAGACAGTATGAATGGCATATATAATGCAGGCATACAACCCAAGGACAAATGCAAAGAAATAGCATGAACTTTTGAAGAGTAAAATTCAAAATGAACTAAGGAATAGGAAAATGCCAAATAAAACATTGTTTCAAAGTGTTTTTATCTGCAAAATTGAGCTTTATGGCTTATCTGTCCCAAGCAAATTAACTTTTTGTTGTTTTACCTGCAACAAAAAGCCTATGAATAAGAAAGAGCATGTGGTACTTAAGTCAAAATGCTCTTATGTGAGGATTCAAAAGGTGTTTCTTTTCATTATGTAAATTATTTGTTATGAATAGAGGTGAGACTTGTTACTTAAATTTTATATAATAAAAATATTTATATTAAAATCCTTATTTGTTAATTTATTTTTAACCCTGAGCTGAACAGTGATTTGGTAAAATGTCATATCCTGAGTATGGAATTTATAGCGTCTTTTCTAAGTCAAAATCCTCCCTTGTATTTACATAATGGCAACTGCCAAAGACTTCAAAGCACTTGACAAGTATTTCTCAACAAGCTTTAATGGATTTTAAAATTAAATTAAAGAAAAGCATGTAGCATTGCACACATGCATGCTTATTCAATATTCTTTTCTCCTTGTCAGTGCCTTCTACTCTTTTTAATGTTCTTACCCTTCACATTTTTAAAATTCACCCTTGAGTATTCCACTGATGGATAAAAATTACAATCGGATCCTATTATCTCTCTATTTATCTACCTGTCCATCTATTTATATTTATACCCATTATGGGTACTTCCTCCCCATAGGAACCTGTCAAATTAAACAGACTATGATCAAGTTGTAAAGAGCTGACCGTACTCCCATTAAAATAAAATTCAACTGGGTGTCATAGTCACTTAGTTATTTTATCTTTTAAAGAGATATTTTATAGAGTTGCGATATGATCTAGCAATCACACTCCTGGGCATATATCAGGACAGAACTGTAATTCACAGAGATACATGCACTACTATGTTCAAAGCAGCACTATTTATAATAGCCAAGACATGGAAACAACCTAGATATCCAGCAACAGATGAGTGGATAAAAAAGACATGGTATACATACACAATGGAATATTACCCAAACATAGAAAAGAATGAAATAAATGGCATTTTCAGCAAAATGGATGGACCTAGAAATTATCATACCAAGTAAAGTCAGAAAGAGAAAGACAAATATCACATGATATCACTTATATGTGGAATTGAAAATATGACACAAATGAATTTATTTACAAAACACAAACAGATTCACATAGAAGCTCCGATAATCAATGATACATTCTGTGTTTGGTCTATGTTATGTTCTTCCTTTGTGGTTGCCAAGGAGGAAAGGACGGGGGATGGATGTGGAGTTTCAGGTTAGTAGATGCAAACAATTACATATACAATGGATAAACAAGAATGTCCTACTGTACAGCACAGGGAAATATATTCAATATCATGTAATAAATTATAATGGAAAAGAATATGAAAAAGGATGTATACATATATATAACTGAGTCACTTTGCTGTACATCAGAAATTAACATGGCACTTTTAATCAACTAAACCACAATAAATAACTTATTTTAAAAGAGATATTTTACTGTTAAAATTAATTGGAATATAGAAAAATCAGTGATCCGGTTAACCCCAAAGATATCTTGGTAAACATTACCTTAATATTGTATTTTACCACATGCAAAGCCTCTGGAAGTTTAAGAGCATCTGAAGGTAAATAAAAAATTATGCACTTTACTTTTATTGTTTACAACTAAAATGATCCTAAGCTGCTCTTATTAAGACCTACAACCAGACTCTTTCAAGTATATATATAAATGTGTGTGTGTGTATCTCCCACCTACAATAAAGAATCATTTGCTGGTCCAATATTTGTGCATCAGTGTTTCCTTTAGATTAATTCTTATCAGCATTCATTGCTCTTTAGAATTTTCTAGAAACTATTTTTAAAATCTCATGTTAAGTTGCCTCTCAGACCAATTCAATCAAAATCTATGAGGTAAGACTTATATATTAGTCTTTTTTATAGAAGGACACTAAGTGAATCTAATGTGTATTCCACGTGGACAGAGTAAGTAAAGGAAGTCTCTGCCATCTGTTGTCCCTTCTTTGTATTCTCTGTGACATTTGAAATGTCACCAAAGAGATGCACTAAGGCTTCCCAGGTGGTACTAGTGATAATAAATCCATCTGCCAATGCAAGTTTAATCCCTGGGTCCGAAAGATCCCCTGGAGAAAGAAATGGCAACACACTCCAGTATTCTTGCCTGGAAAATTCCATGGGCAGAGGAGCCTGGCAGGCTACAGTTCATGGAGCCACAGAGTCGGACACGACCGAGGGACTGAGCACCCGCAAAGAGACGTACTACTTCGATTTAACCAGAGATTCTTAACCCTTTCTTGGGCATTGGACCACTTTGGTAATCTGGTGAATCCCATGGATCCCTTCTAAGAATAATATTTTTTTTTATAGGCAGGACTTCAGACTGGAAAAGGTGCTGATAATCAATGATGCAGCCTTTGTTTGGTTTATGCTATGTTCCTCCTTTGTGCGGGAACAATTCACATTAACTTGCCTATGTTGAGTAAATTTGAAACAGTGTCATTTGAGAATTCAGGGAATGAACACACTGCAATGATCACCTGAAGTAAGCTAAAAAGGTCTGAAGAAAAGTCTACTGACATATAAACTCTTATTCAAGTCTTAAACACAACCTCACAGAGCCAAAAAATGTGTTGAATTTCGTGTGTCTAGGTGGAGAAGGGGTGTTATGTCTAGGAGATGTATATATTATTTTTCAGTCATTTTCTGAAATGACTGTGCCTCCATTGATAGATCACATCAGAGATATCCTTTGAAGCTTTAAGAATAAGTAAGAATTTATGTGAAAAACATTTCGCTGGCCCACAAGCATGCTCGTGCATGTGTATGTGAGCGCCATGTTGGCGATTCTTGGAATGATTTCCCTCCCCCGCTTTCCAGAGCTCAGCTGAGCAAGTGTGTTGGCTTTATCTGTATCAGACAGTAACAGCTATTACTCCCTCATCCCCACCTCCCGAGAACCAGTTTTTCAGCTTCCAGATAAATGGCCACTCCTCCCTCCCACCCACCTCAACTTCCCAAGGAAGGAAAATCTATTTCAAAACACTTGTAGAGAGTGTTGGTTTCTAAGTCCAGCCAATCCACTCACAATGTTATAGTAATGTTAGCAGCTCTTTGCAGGAAACTGCCCTCAGCAGGAAGCTCCCTTTTTCTTATCACTTTAGTAAAGCTGTATTTTAACTACATTTTAAACCAGGCACCCCAGTGCTCTACTCCTCTCCCCCCCCAAGTCCATCTTTGCAATCTTTTAATCACACAATAAGAGTGTCCCAGGTGACGGCAGTGGTAAGGAATCCACATGCCAATTAAGGAGACACAAGAAACGCGGGTTGGATCCCTGGGTGGGGAAGATCCCCTGGAGAAGGAAATGGCAACCCACTCCAGTATTCTTGCCTGGGAAATCCCAAGGACAGAGGAGCCTGGCAGGCAAAATTCCATGGGATCCCAAAGAGTTGGACACGACTGAGCACGAATCACACAATACCTTGTCCAACTTGTTGGTTCTTTCCGTAAAGACGTAGAAATGAACACATAATTAACAGATGATCAGATCTCTTCCCTAGCTTCCTCTTCAGTAACCTAAACAAATTATGTGACCAAACTGTGTGAACCAGATAACGTCTAAAACATCACAAGGAGCTAGCTGACTAGCCTGCAGAGAGGGGTTGTGACAACTCTGATCCCCTATTCCAATGATGGACTGAGCCCCTGTTTCTCTTTAAAAACTTTCATGGTGAGCAGAAGCTTCAGAGGTGGTTTTTGCGGGGGGAGGATGTGCCCACCACCTGCCCAGATTGCTGGTTTCGTGATTAAAGGCAACTTTCTTTTTTATCAACATCCGTGAGTAGTGATTTTGTAAGCAAGGAGCAATTTATTTGCTAACACAGCTGCTCCTAATGATTATATCTGGGACCACATGGGGTACCCAGCAAGCACAGGGATTTCCATAGGAACTCTTCTCTTCGCTCTCTATGGGTTTTATTATCTGGGCTGTCCCTGGGTTGGCTGCCTTCACCATTTGCACATGCGCAGGGAGGTGGCTACCCTCTGTGGCATGGCTGCCAGGATAGCGCACAGGGCCAGGGAGGTCCCTACGCGTCTCGGGGAAGACCTCGCCCAGGAAGCTTTTTAAGACAGCCATTCCACTGGTACGCCTAAGAGAAAAACTTGTCCAACCACCAGCCTACCACAAGCTCGGCTCTTCTGAAAGTGCTATCTTAGAGATGCTGCGCACGAATTTGGGAGAAAGTTTTGAGTTCACATCTTTGCTCCTGGTTTCTAAATACCATTTCAGATACGGAGTTTGGAAAACACGACTGCCATCGTAAACAAGTAAACTCGAGGAGATGCTAAAACTTGAGGAGATGCTAAAACCCACCCCGTCCCAAACTCCAAGCCCCATGGCTAGCCTCATGCACAGTTAACTAGAGCTGGCTTCTACTCCTCCCCCAAGCTTTCCCAGGAGCAGGGGACCAGCGGACCCAAAGAAAAGGGTGGCGAAAGTAACAGAAGAAATATTTAAGTACCTCTGAGCCACCAGAAGGCTGGGAGACCCTGGAGTTGAAGTCCCTGTGGACGGAAAGATCCACCTTTTGCCTCTCCAGCTGCAAGCAGGGTGCGGCCGCAGCTGCTCGGAAACAAAAGACCCTCGGTTACGTAGGGTATGCACGTTATGCACGTTACGCACGTTACGCACGTTACGTAGCGTGGCGCACAGGCTGCAGGGCGGGAGCGCGGGGGGGGGGGGCAGCCCGACGCGGACACGGCAGCTCTGCACCTGGAAACCCCAGCCACAAGACCTGGCCTGGAGCTGGGTACAAAACTCTGTAAATGTCCAAGATCCACTGTGTCCCCCACCAGGCACCTGCTGGGTGGTTACCCTGGAGGAGCCAAGATCCAAGTCGGGGAAAGAGCCATGATGTACCTATGATGAGCCGCCAGCCCACCTCGGCTGACCCTCAGGTAGCTCTCCCAGCGCCCGAGGCTGCCTGCAAGCCTCTGTCGGAAGCTGCCTGGGGTCGGTGCTGGGAAGACTTTCTCTCGGAGGTATTTGCTAACCAGCCTTGGAGTAGAAGGCCCGGCTGTGCAGCTCTGAGGCCAGGCAGGGTGGGAGCGGGCCCCAGAACACAGAAGGTCCCCGAGTGACCACAGGAAGTTTTCCTGGGGACCAGAGAGGAGTCATTGTGCCAGTGTTGGACTTCTTCCCGAGAGCACATTTGTCTGAGTGCATGTGCCTATGCTTGTGTATGTGTGTGAGAGAGAGGGCAAGAATAATATATACATGAATAAAATAAAATACATGGAATGGCAATGAGAGATGATTATTGACATAATTATCAAAATACTAAAAATTGTGATATAATGATATACATATATAGCAATTAACTTGCTTGAAAACGTGTAACAATGAATCTACTAAAGTAAGTCCCCTACATACGAGAGTGAGTTCCATTCCAAGGGTGACTTCGTAAGTCCAACTTGTTCATAAGGACAACAAAGCTAGCCTAGGTACCCTACTAACACAATCAAGCTATATAGTTCTGTACTGTAATAGGCTTATACTTTTCATACAATGCATAAAAAATAAACTTTTAATTTTACAGTACCTTGGAGAGTACAGTAGTAGAGTATAACTATATACTTTGACTGTGTGGATCACAAGAAACTGTGGAAAATTTGTGAAAGAGATGGGAATACCAGACCACTTGACATGCCTCCTGAGAAACCTGTATGCAGGTCAAGAAGCAACAGTGAGAACTGGACATGGAACAATGGACTGGTTCCAAATTGGGAAAGGATTAAGTAAAGGCTATATATTGTCACCCTCCTTATTTAACTTAAATGCAGAGTACATCTTGCAAAATGCCCAGCTGGATGAAGCACAAGCTGGAATCAAGATTTCCAGGAGAAATATCAATAACCTCAGATATGCAGATGACACCACCCTTATGGCAGAAAGGGAAGAGGAACTAAAGAGCCTCTCTGATGAAGGTGAAAGAAGAGAGTGAAAAAATTTGCTTAAAATTCAACATTCAGAAAAACTAAGATCATGGCATCCAGTCCCGTCACTTCATGGCAAATAGATGGGGAAACAATGGAAACAGTGACAGACTTTATTTTCTTGGGCTCCAAAATCACTGCAGATGGTGACTGCAGCCATGAAATTAAAAGACACTTGCTCTTTGGAAGAAAAGCTATGGCCAACCTAGACAGCACATTAAAAAGCAGAGACATTATTTTGCCAACAGAGGTCCGTCTAGTCAAAGCTATGGTTTCTCCAGTAGTCATGTATGGATGTGAGGGTTGGACTATAAAGAAAGCTGGGTGACAAAGAATTGATGCTTTTGAAGTGTGGTGTTGGAGAAGACTCATGAGAGTTCCTTGGACAGCAAGGAGATCCAACCAGTCAATCCTAAAGGAAGTAAGTTCTGAATATTCATCGGAAGGACTGATGCTGAAGCTGAAACTCCAATACTTTGGCGACCTGATGTGAAGAACTGACTCACTGGAAAAGACCCTGATGCTGGGAAAGATTGAAGGCAGGAGGAGAAGGGGATGACAGAGGATGAGATGGTTGGATGGCATCACCGACTCAATGGACATGAGTTTGAGCAAGCTCTGGGAGTTGGTGATGGACAGGGAAGCCTGGCATGCTGCAGTCCATGGGGTCGCAAAGAGTCAGACACGACTGAGCAACTGAACTGAACTGATAGTATAACAGCTGGCATACAGGGGCTGACCTGAGCAACTGAACTGAACTGATAGTATAACAGCTGGCATACAGGGGCTGACATCAAGTGAACGGGCAAGAAGAGTTGCTGACTGGAGGCCAAAGAGGAGATGGGAGATGGTAGAGCTAAAGGATGGTCAGCAATAGGAGACAGAAGGCAAGCTACAATTTCACTGGCACCTGATGTTCATGGCATAGGTTCTGGTTCTTTGCTGCATTGAATTCTATCTACTCTCTTAAAAAACAAGTGATAACTGGGCAGTAGCTCATTTTTCGTCATCATAGGTGACATGGTAGCACTGGACTGCATTCTGAATGGCTGCTGCAACCCTCATTAACCATTCTACATTTGGGTCCTGTGTCTCAAAAATTAACAGTGCCTCCTCAAATAAAGAAAAGCCCCTTGCCATTTCCTGTGTTGTGATTCTCTTTGGTTCTTCAGTTACTTCTTCCTCTTCTCTCTCTTTGTCCTTTCTCTGGGCCTTCAGTTCCATCATGTCTTCATTAGCAAGCTCCTTCTTTGCACAGTAACCATGCTGTATAATAAAGTACACAAAATCCCAACCAACTGTAGAGGGTGCATGCACATAACAATGTATGCCAGACACGTGAGCTAACTTACATAGCTGAACATGCTAACTACATTCACATCTTTGAAAGTTTGCAACTTGAAGGTTCACATTGTACGGGACTTACTGTATCAGAATTTTTCATAAGTGATGAACATCAATGGCATTTATCTGCAACAACTACAACAAACGTGAACAATATATATCTTTATGTCACTGAGGCAATCCCAGTCCTAATAATGTGCTAGACTGTTGTCAATTTTTACAATAGAAGAAAATGCTATTTTTCAGTGCCTTTGCAGAGAAAATGGAGATGTTATTTGTTCCCACCACCCAAGTTTATGAACATTCTGAATTTTATAAGAGGTCTGTGATCCCTAAATAAGAACCCCTGGTAAAAGGTGTTTTCTTTGATAAACTGCAAATGTGTCTCAGTTACTATCACAAATAACATCTTAACACAGAAACTGACATATAATTTTTAATCTAATTTGAGGTGGAAGACCTTATATCTATGAGACATAGAAAATTACTTTTAAGCAGCAAAAATGCTTAAATTATACAGCTTTATCTACAGCAAACAGATATTGGCAGAAACTTTTATTGGCTGGCTTTAACGTACAATCAGGTGACATGATGACAAATTAAGAATTGAATGAGAACTCAAGGATAGAAAGCAAGTTGATAAGACAATGAAAATAAACCTCCTGTTTTACAACTTTTGTTAAGTGTTGGTTGGACCAAGTCAAAGTGGTTTATTCTAGCAATTATGGCGTAGTGTGTGAACACAGGATGGAGCTAGGCACAAAGGGGAAGTTTAGGGAAAACACCATACATTTATATCCACTCCTCTATATTAGAGGTTAGGAAAAGAAAAAGATAGATGGTAGAAGAAAAAATTGAATGTGTTAATGAAACAGAGCAAGACACTATGGTCCTTGCCACCCACCTCTCCACCATATCCTCAGCCTGCCTTTTGTTTGTGGAAAAACTTTAGCCAAAGAATGGGTTTAATCAGAGAAAAGAGAAAATGCAGAAACAAAGGAAAACAAAGGAGACCAAATAATAGTTTAGTCAGTAAGCATAGTCAAGGACCTTTAGTTCCTTCTCAAGGGCTATAGATAATATTCTGAGCCATATCCTGAGCTGTCTTATAGATACTGAAACCTTCAGCAGGTGAAAGAAGTTAACTACATGATGACCAGACTGTAGCCATGACAAAAGTAGCCATAGTTCTGAGAACTGGCCTCAAAGATATAGGAACAAACCACCCCTGGAACTAGAGATTAACTGTACCTTAAGCAATCAAGATGATGTTGGTCATATCATCACATGACCAATTTCAAGTTGACTGTCAGAACTGACTGTACTGTTTCTGCATGTACCCCTTAACCCCCACTGCCTCCATCTATAAAAGCTCTTGCCCACAGATTGTTAGTGTGGGAGAAGTTGGCCTTTGGAATAGGAGCTCCCCCTCCCCTGCCCACCATGCTGACATTTGAAATAAAGCAAACTTTCCTTTCCGTCAACCTTGCCTCTTTATTCGCTTTTGATCAGAGAGCAGCCTGACCCCTCCTTTTGGTTACAGTAATACTTACATTAAGCAATAAACTTAAATTCCTTTGATTTACTTTTTACTCCACTCTTTGGATTAGGTTTTGAACAGGAATTGTGAAGTGGTAAGTGTAAATCTTTTGTTGCATGCTTCAAATAGCAGCTTTCTCTTAAACATGGTTTAATGCCCTCTGCAGCTATTGTTTGTCTTTCTGTGACTTCAGGGCCAGGAGCAAAGATTCGCATGTCTGGCTTTAATATTTCACAGATTTAATAACATATCTTTTCATTAATTCACAGATTTATTAAGATCTAACAAATTTAGAGACTAGTTGAATAGGGACAGTCACTGCTATTCTCTAAGTCTATTTTTATTTGAGTCATTTAGAGGTATATTACCAAATTAATGGGTTTCTATGCAAAAATGCATGAATGAGTTGTGTTTAGGTAGAAATAATGTAGGCTGGCTAGAATGATGTTGCTGATTGACAGATAAGTATAAGATTGAGGAGCATGATAAATGTAAATTCCAGATAAACTGAGGCTATGCTGAGTATTTTTAGATAGCTTATTGGTATATCCAAAAGTCCCTTTTCTGTTTGCCCATTTCTGTTCCCCTCTAACCTTAAAAGAGCCTAATTATAGGAATGAGATCACTAAGCCATTGAAACTAACTCTGGACTTATGCTCTCCTGAATACACACCATGTGTTGTCTAACCTGTTGATTCTTTTCCTAAATAAAATGAAAGAATAGAGAAGTAAGCAGTCTAAAAATGATTAGCTCTTGAATCTCCCTCCCACCTCCTGCCCATTTCCAGCCCTCTGGATTATTACAGAGCCCCAGCTTGAGTTTCCTGTGTCGGAGGGGACATATGTGCACCTATGGTTAAGTCATGTTGATGTATGACAGAAATCAAACCAGTATTGCAAACCAATCATCAACCAATCAAAAATAAATAAATATTTTTTTAAATGACTAGCTGTCTAGTGACTGCAACAGCCCCACTAAGGAATCCTACAAGGCAGATCATGTAGACAAGATAACATCTAAAGAGAGAATCAGTCAGTCTGCACACAATGGAGAAGGATGCAGAACCCAACCTCCTGCCTTGATGATTCACTGAGAGTCTTCCTTCCACTTTTCATTTCACAAACTGTCATGGCTGAGCAGAATCTTTGGAATTGGTCTTTGCACATGAGTCCACCTTCTCCCCAGATTGTCGGTTTCTGATTAAAGCACCTTTCTTTACTACTGGCACTTTAGTGGCAAGCAGCTGAACCTGGGTTCAGTTACAAATCAACCTTTTAGCAAAATCATATTGAATACCAGCTTTGTGAGTTGGTATTTATTTCATTTCTTTTAATCCTCTAAAGTTGTATACGACTTCTCAAAATATATGAAATACCCCTAAAATGATAGCAAAAAGAAAATTTATCAGACATTGGGTGATATTCTGTTACAGTCAATAATTATATTTCATGCCACCTCATTATCTCTGTAATGGACAGGCTACCCCAAATTCTAGAGGTATTATGTAAAAATGTTAATAATTGTGCAGAATTTATTGTTTTTACTAAAATGTATCATTTTAAATAAGAAAGATGTCTTACTCTGTATTTTTCATTCTAAAGCACATTGTTAATTTTTTAGTTCAGTTTCATACAACTTCACTGGTTAATTCTACCAAATGTTTGAAGAAAAAAAACAGCCTTTGGAAACTCTTTCACAAAATAGAGGCAAAGAGGATATTTCCTAATTCATTCCACAGGGCCACTAATTACCTGATACCATCATAGGAAAAGGAAACCAAAGACCAATATCCCTTTGAATTGCAAAATCCTCAAGAAAATGCTAGCAAACCAAATTAAGGATATGAAAAAGACTTTACACCATGAACAATTGGGATTAACCAAGAAATGCAAGAGTGGTTCAACATACAAAGCAAAATCAATGTAATATACTATATTAATAGAACAAATTTAAAAATCATCTCAAAAGACACACAAAAATGCGTTTGACAAGATCCTACACATTTAAATTGTAAAAAACACTTAAAACATTGTGAATAGAAGGGTACTTTTTTAACCTCACAAAGGGCTTCTATAAAAAACAGCTAACATCATACTCTATGGAAAAAGACTGAAATATTTCTCCCTAAGGTCAGAAAAAAGGACAGTGTCCACTTTTGCCATTTCTGTTCAACATTTTACTGGAAGTTCTAGCCAAAGCCATAAAGTAAGAACATGAAAAATAAGATTCAGATCAAAAATAAATAATTAAACTTGTCTTTTTACAGAAGGAACGATCTTATATATAGAAAACTCTAAAGATCAAACACAATGTAGTAGATATAATAAATAATTTCAACAAAGTTATGGGATACAGGAAGAATATACACAAATCAGTTATATTTGTACACAATACCAATGAACAATCAGAAAGAAAAAAACTTTTAAATCTATTTATAATCATATTTTTTTTAAAGATACTTTAAAAAGTTTAAGTGCAAGAATTTTCCACTACAAACAACAAAGTCTTAAATAAATATAGTATATGTTCATGGACTGGGAAATTTAATATTATTAAGATGTCAATAAAGGGACTTCCCTGGTGGTCCAGTAGCCAAGACTCTGTGATCCCCAGTGCAGCAGGTCCAGGTTCAACCCCTGGACAGGGAATTAGATCCTGCATGCTGCAACTAGGAGTTTACATGTCACAACTAAAAAAAGAGCCCATATGCCACCACTAAGACCTGGAGCAGTCAAATGAATAAATATTTTTTAAAATATTTCAATACAGCTGAAAGCAATCTAAAAATTTATTAAAATTCCTATATAAATGCCAGCTGAACTTTTTGCAGCAACAGAGATTTGTTAAGAAATTTGATCTTGAGATTTTAATCTTAAATTCACTGGGAATTTCAAGGTCTTTTATAGGCAAAACCATCTTGAAAAATAAAAAAGAACAAAGTCTATCCCCTCTATTTACCATTCTCCACACAGCAGCCAAAGTTGCTTCTATGAAATACATATCATGTTGCTATTTTACACAGAAGTCCCAATGCATTACAATTTAACTCAGAACAAAACACAAAGTTTATGTTTTTGTGTTTAGTGTGTACATAGTCTGGTCTTCCACTACTTCTATTACCTGATCTTTTTACCATTCTTTCTGTTGTTCACTTGACTCCAGTCACTAGCCTCCTTGAAATCCCTTGGATATACCTAGCCAGCTTTTTAGGGCCATTGTACATAATGCATTCTTTGCCTATAACACTTTTTCTCACATTGCTTTAGGATTTGCTCTCTCACTTCAAGTAGCTTCTAATGTCACCTTTTCAGAAAGGCCTTCTCTATTTACTCTCTCAAAAATTGCACTCCCAATTCCCATACCTTCCATTGGCAATCTGTTTCCTTTCTCCTGCCTTATTTTTCTTCATCATTACCTCACATATATGAAAATATTCAGTGTTTATTTATCTTCATAAAATTTAAGCTACATGAAAAATGAGGACATTCTCCATTTGTTTATTGTTGTGTCACCAATGCCCAGACCAGTAAACAGCATATCTTAAGTGCTCAATAAATATTTCTGAATAAATAAATGGATATTAGTAAATGAGGTAACATTTACCTCTTCATACTTTGAAAAATATTAAAATTGTACAGCTGCCACTTTCCTCATCTCCTTTGTCAACTCTTCCCCATTAATTTCCTTCTTCCTTATATAAGGTAAATATAGCTATGAAGTGTATATTTTAAAACTCTTTTAGGAATTGAAAGGAGCTTCATATTGCTGTCACTTACGACTCAACTTGAATGCTTAATATTTATTTTCTCCAACATTGGAAATATAAATGTATATATTTAATGATGTATATATATATATATTTATATATGTACAAATATATGCATACAGTTGGCTCTCTCTGTCTACAAGTTCCACAATCATGGGTCCAATCAACTGTGGATCAAAATACTTTTTAAAAATTCCAGAAAGTCCCAAAAAACAAAACTTGCAGTTGCAGTA
The DNA here is from genome assembly GCF_033118175.1 of Dama dama. NCBI lineage: Eukaryota > Metazoa > Chordata > Mammalia > Artiodactyla > Cervidae > Dama > Dama dama. The sequence goes on from NC_083714.1 coordinate 30,960,266, forward strand.
CACTGGCAAATATTTACATAACATTTACATTGTATTTACAAATACTTACATAGCGTTTACATTGTATTAGGTATTATAAGTAATTTAGAGATGACTTAAAGTATATAGGAGGATGTGTCTAGGTTATATGCAAATACTTCACCATTTTATGCAAGAGACTCGAGCAATCATGGATTTTGGTATCCTTGGGGAGTCCTGAAAGAATCCCCCACAGATACCAAGGGACAACTGTATGTATATACAAACACACACAGATAAAAATGTATTTCTATTTCCTCGGGTTCTAAACTTGGATACTATGGTAATGAAGCTATCTTCTCTGATATTATGCTCATTCATATTGGTTTACTTCGTTCAGAAAAGGGAAAGAAAAGCAAGGAAAACTGCTCAGTGGTTCCAGGTGGCCTACTTAACGTGGATCAGCCATCTCATATGTCTATATTGATTAAAAGAAGCAAAACCATATGGGTAGCTTAAAAGTAAACATTTTTTCTAAGTCTCTCATTTACCATATCTGTAATCTCTACTAGCCACACAAGCAATATTCACAGAACATTTTCTTACTTTGTAAACTTTTGTATTATTTATTCATGACATTTGTATATAAAAGTAGTGACATCCTTTCTCAATGAGATGTCACTAATCCTAGAACATACATTAATGATATGAGATAGAATTCAGTCCTGAATTCAGATAACCACTGACCGACCTTGTCTACTCAGCAATTTTTCTTCTTTCTCTGCTCCACTTTTATTTATTCATTTATTTTTAGGTATATTTTTTATTAATTTATTTTAGAAAATCTGGCCATCTCTCTCCAATTGTAATCATACATTCCATAGTTGAAATTCTGAGAATCTGATTTTTCAATGAACATTTTAAGGCTTTAAAAGATTGAATATGGATCAGTGCCACAGCACAATTACGCTTTCAAAAGGGCTTTGAGGGATCTTCTCCTATCAGTTGCTTTTCAGTGTGGATCCCTTTGGTCTTCTCTTGGATGAGCTGTAGCCTTGCTCTTTAGTACCAATCAATCTCTTTTTTTTTTTCTTTTTTAAGACAGGAGGCACTTTGAAATTGGCAACCATTTGAAATCACTGATCAAAGTATGCCATGGATTGTTTCCAATGAACTGCATCTGCATCTACGATCACTGGCTTCCAAGAGATATTTCCTAACACAGCAGCAAAACTGGCTCAGACACTGGTCACAGGCCAACTACCTTCAGCTTTGCTCCTATGATGGTTTCTATCAAAGGCCACTGAGTGGTTTTTGATGGCACTTTGACTTCTTTCATAACGCAAGGAAAGTGGAAGTTCATCTTCTATAAATAACTGCATCTATTTAAAAGTACCAAGCTAACTACTTTTCAAGCCAAGCAATACTAATATATCCTTGGTATATATCAAGTGGTTTTCTGATATTGAAAAGTGATTCAAGAGAAAAATTGCATATTTTCTGGAAAGAAACTGGTTTTCAAATTTAAATTAACGTGTTTATATTTTAGTTTAAGACCTATTTAAAAATCCACAAAGTTTTAAATGGTGCTTCTGCTAAAATTGGGTTTCCAGGTTATTTGTTTGGTATTTTGACCAATGACCATTATTTCTATGATCAGTTGTCAGTCTCTGTATCAGTATTATAGATCAATTAACTTTTAGGAAGAACAAGTAAAAATCATGTATCAGTTTTGCACGATGAAAAAAATAAGCAACAATGACTCTGAAAATGTAAAGTGTCTAGTAAAGAGAGTAAACAACCAGATATTAAATTAAATATGTGGGGAAATGGAGGTCATTTATAGGCATATTCTACATGTCTGCTGATATTTGATATATACTCACCAAAGTAAATACAAATAGGAATGTAGATACCCTGTCACTCTGGAAAACAAATGATTAAGACACAGATGGGACTTCCCTGGTGCTCCAGTGGGTGGGACTCTGTCTTGCAGTGCAGGGGATGTGGGTTTGATCCCTGGTGGGGGAAATCAGATCCCACATGCTGCAGAGCAACTAAGCTCTTGCGCCACAACCACTGCACCCATGTGCTCCAGAGCCCATGTGCCATGACTAGAGAGTCTGTGTACCACAACAAAAGATCCTGTGTGATGCAACAAAGATCCCACATGCCACAACTACAGTCAAATAAATAAGCTTTTTAAGCCATATATTCTGTTTTTATATAGATTTAAAATCCATATTGATAAATTTTGAGCTCCAAGATCTCTACAGACATAGCATTTAAGTAGTTTTCTGCTGAAAAGTCATCCTGATTTTCAAAGTGATGATTCATTATAATAAAATTATTTTAGAAATCAACACACAAAGTAAAATATGTAAATAAAAATATCTTCAAAACAATTCAAGCTTCTAAATATCCTGTCACATTTCATCAACTGAAATATTTATGTCAAAAGCTATATGTTTTTAACACACAAGTAAGAAAAAAGTGATGAAAAGATTTGGCTTTTGTTTTTTATGGGTGGAATATTTCCCCTCAAAATTCATATTTTGAATCATTAGCCCACAATTTTTTGTATTTGGAGATGGGAATTTAGAGAGGTAATGTTAGGTAAGATTAGACAAGATCATAAGTGTGGGGCCCTCATGAGAGGATTGGTGTCCTTGTAAGAAGAAACATTAAAAACCTAGCTTCCTCTGTGTGTGCGCGTGTGTGTGTGTGTGTGTGTGTCTCCCTGTCTCTTCTCCTCCCCTTCCTCTGTGTGTGTGTGTGTGTGTGTCTGTGTGTGTGTGTGTGTGTCTCCCTGTCTCTTCTCCTCTCCTCTCCTTTCTCCTTTTTTCTTACAATTCCAGTGCATGCATGCACACACACAATGAGAAAAGAGCATATGAGAGCACAGCAAAAAGGTGGCTATCTGGAAGCCATGAAGAAGCCAGAAATTATGAGAACTAATAAATGAATTCATCAAGGCTGCAAGATACAAGATTAATTTAGAGAAATCTTTTGCAATTCTATAAACTAATAGTGAAATATCAAGAGAGGAAGTAAAAAAATCCCATTTATACATACATCCAAAAAAGACTCTAGGAATAAACTTAACCAAGGTGAAAAAACCATATACTGAAAACTATAAAACATTGATAAAGGAAACTGAAGGTGATACAGAGAAAAGATATCTCATGCTCTTAGACTGGAAGAAGTAATAGTATTAACATGGCCATACTACCCAAGCAATCTACAGGTTTAATGTAATTCCTATCAAAATATTCAGAACATTTTTTACAAAACTAGGACAAGTAACACTAAAATTTATTTTGAACCACAAAAGAAAACCCAAATGCCAAAGCAATCTTGAGAAAAAAGAGCAAAGCAGAAGATATAACTTTTTCAGACATCAGTTCAGTTCAGCTCAGTCACTCAGTCATGTCCAACTCTGTGACCGAATGAATTGCAGCACGCCAGGCCTCCCTGTCCATCACCAACTCCCAGAGACCATCCAAAACCATGTCCACTGAGTCAGTGATGCCATCCAACATCTCATCCTCTGTCTGTCATCCCCTTCTCCTCCCACCCTCAATCTTTCCCAGCATCAGGGTCTTTTCAAATGAGTCAGCTCTTCGCATCAGGTGGCCAAAGTATTGGAGTTTCAGATTCAACACCAGTCCTTGCAATGAACACCCAGGACTGATCTCCTTTAGGATGGACTGCTTGGATCTCCTTGCAGTCCAAGGAACTCTCAATAGTCTTCTCCAACACCACAGTTCAAAAGCATCAATTCTTCAGTGTTCAGCCCTCCTTATAGTCCAACTCTCACATCCATATATGACCACTGGAAAAAACCATAGCCTTGACTAGATGGACCTTTGTTTGCAAAGTAATGTCTCTGCTTTTTAATATGCTGCCCAGGTTGGTCATAACTTTCCTTCCAAGGAGCAAGCGTCTTTTAATTTCATGGCTGCAGTCAACATCTACAGTGATTTTGGAGCCCAAAAAAATATAGTCAGCCACTGTTCCCACTGTTTCCCCATCTATTTGTCATGAAGTGATGGGACTGGATGCCATGATCTTAGTTTTCTGAATGTTGAGCTTTAAGCCAACTTTTTCACTCTCCTCTTTCACTTTCATCAAGAGGCTCTTTAGTTCTTCCCTTTCTACCATAAGGGTGGTGTCATCTGCATATCTGAGGTTACTGATATTTCTCCCGGCAATCTTGATTCCAGCTTGTGCTTCCCCCAGCCCCACGTTTCTCAGACATCAGACTATACAACACTATAGTATAGATATATACTATAGTATAGTATATATACTATAGACATCAGACTATACTATAAATCTACAGTAATCAAAATAGTGTGGTATGGGTACAAAACAGACATATACATCAATGGAACAGAATGAAGATCTCAGAAATAAACCAGCATAACTAAAGTCAGTTAATCTATGACAAAGGAGCTAACAATATGCAATGGAGAAAATACAGTCTCTTCAACAGCTGGTGTCTGGAAAACAGGACAGCCACGTGTAAAATGATGAAATTATAACACACCCCACATGATACACAAAAATTAATTCAAAATGGTCTAAAGACCTATTTGTAAGAACTGAGACCACAACACTTCTAGAAGAGAATACAAGCAAAATACTCTTTACATAAGTTGCAACGATATTTTCTTAATTTCCTAAGGCAAAGGAAATAAAAGCAAAAATAAATGCTAGACCTAATTAAACTTAAAAACAATTGCACAGCAAAGGAAACCATCAACAAAATGAAAAGACAAGACACAGAATGGGAGAAAATATTTGCAAATAATGTGACTGACAAAGGGTTAATCATCAAAATATACAAATAGCTCGTGCAGCTCAATATCAAAAGAACAATCCAACCAGAAAATGGGTGGAAGACCTGAACAGATATTTTTATCCAAAGAAGATACACAGCTAACTGGCACATGAATACATGCTAAAATTTGCTAATTATTAGAGAAATGCAAATCAAAACCACAATGACATATCACCCTGCACCTGTCAGAATGGCTATTATCAAAAAGTCTACAAATAACAAATGTTGGCCAGAATGTAGAGAAAAGGGGACCGTCAGACACTCTTGGTGGGAATATAAACTAGTGGAACTAATATATTAAACAGTATGGTGGTTCCTCAAAAAACTGAAACTAGAACTACCATATGATTGGGCTTCCCTGGTGGCTCAGTGGTAAAGAATCTGCCTGAAATGCAGGAGACCTGGGTGCAATCCCTGGGTCGGGAAGATCCCCTGGAGGAGGGAATGGCAACCCATTCCACTATTCTTGCCTGGAGAATTCCAAAGACAGAGGAGCCTCCCGGGCTACAGTGCATGAGGTTGCAAAGAGTCAGACACGACTGAGCAACTAACACTTTCACTTGCACCATATGATACAATAATTCCACATTTGAGTATATATCCAGAAAATAAAACACTAATTGAAGAAGATACATGCACATATGTCCCAATATTCATAGCAGCACTATTCACAATAGTAAAAACATGAAAGCAACCAAAGTGCCCATCAAGAGATGAATAAAGAAGATGTGGTATGAGTGTGTGTGCACACAGATACACAAAATGAAATATTACTCAGTCATAAAAAGTAAAATAGTGCCATCTGTAGCAATCTGGATGGGCCTAGAGAATATTATACTTAGTGAAATAAGTCAAAGACAAATACTGTATGATTTTATTTATATGTGGAATCTAAAAAATAAAATGAATGTAGGTACAAAACAGAAACAGATTCACAGACATAGAAAACAAACTTGTGGTTACCAAAGGGGAAGATCAGGGGAAGGCTAAATTAGGAGTATTGGAATAATAGATACCAACTACTACAAAAAAAATAGAAAAGCAATACGCATTTACTGTATGGTATAGGAAATTATGCCTAATATCTTTTAATAACATATAATGGAATATAATTGCAAAAATACTTAATCACTTTGCTGTATACCTTAACACTATATTATAAAGCAACTATACTTCAATTATAAAAAATGTAAGAATTAAAGCTCTCATCAGGAACCAAATGGTCTGGCATCTAGATTTTGGACTTCCCAGCCTCCAATACTGTGAGAAATAAATTTCTGTTGTTTAACCCTTCTGGTATATGGTATTTTGTTAGGACAGTCTGAGCTATTACAGTTTGCTAAAAAGTACAGAGGAAGAAGTAAACCAGAACACCTTTTCATTTAACTTAGAAATGAGAGTCCCTATTTCTTTGTCTCTACACTCTTCAGGGGGCATTTTTGTTTTGTTTTGCTTTGTTTTAAATCAATTGTGAGTAACTCCTTAAAATGCTGTTCTAAGAAAAGTCACTAATACTATTTTATTATTTCATGAAAAACACTGTAGCTTGGTGTGGTAAGAACAAAAGAGACATTTTAAAGATAAGTATTGGATGCAAATATCTTTAAGAAGCAATGGAAGAAACTGATATTAAGTGCTGTTTCAAATACTGCACTAAATAATACATAATATATGTTTAATACTTACAGAAACTCCTTTTAGAAATGAGGAAACTAGTTCAGTTCAGTTCAGTCGCTCAGTCGTGTCTGACTCTTTGAGACCAAATGAACCTCAGCACGCCATGCCTCCCTGTCCATCACCAACTGCCAGAGTCCACCCATACCCATCCATTGAGTCAGTGATGCCATCCAACATCTCATCCTCTGTCATCCCCTTCTCCTCCTGCTTGCAGTCTTTCCCAGCATCACTGTCTTTTCAAATGAGTCAGCTCTTCGCATCAGGTGGCCAAAGTATTGGAGTTTCAGCTTCAACATCAGTCCTTCCAGTGAACACCCAGGACTGATCTCCTTGCAGGCTGGATCTCCTTGCAGTCTAAGGGACTCTCAAGAGTCTTCTCCAACACCACAGTTCAAAAGCATCAATTTTTCAGTGATCAGCTTTCTTCACAGTCTAACTCTCACATCCATACACTACCACTGGAAAAACCATAGCCTTGACGAGATGGACCTTTGCTGACAAAGTAATGTCTCTGCTTTTTAATATGCTATCTAGGTTGGTCATAACTTTCCTTCCAAGGAGTAAGCATCTTTTAATTTCATGGCTGCAGTCACCATCTGCAGTGATTTTGGAGCTCAAAAAAATAAAGTCTGACACTGTTTCCACTGTCTCCCCATCTATTTCCCATGAGGTGATGGGACCAGATGCCATGATCTTAGTTTTCTGAATGTTAAGTTTTAAGCCAACTTTTTCACTCTCCTCTTTCACTTTCATCAAGAGGCTTTTTAGTTCCTCTTCACTTTCTGCCCTAAGGGTGGTGTCATCTGCATATCTGAGGTTATTGATGTTTCTCACGGCAATCTTGATTCCAGCTTGTGCTTCCTCCAGCCCAGCATTTCTCATGATGTACTCTGCATATAAGTTAAATAAGCAGGGTGACAATATACAGCCTTGACGTACTCCTTTTCCTATTTGAAACCAGTATGTTGTTCCATGTCCAGTTCTAACTGTTGCTTCCTGATCTGCATACAGGTTTCTCAAGAGGCATCCTATCTGTTTCAGAATTTTCCACAGTTTGTTGTGATCCACATAGTCAAAGGCTTTGGCACAGTCAATAAAGCAGAAATAGATGTTTTTCTGGAACTCTCTTGCTTTATCAATGATCCAGCAGATGTTGGCAATTTGATCTCTGGTTCCTCTGACTTTCCTAAAACCAGTTTGAACATCTGGAAGTTCACGGTTCACGTATTGCTGAAGCCTGGCTTGGAGAATTTTGAGCATTACTTTACTAGCGTGTGAGATGAGTGCAAGTGTGCAGTAGTTTGACCTTTCTTTGGCATTGCCTTTCTTAGGGATTGGAATGAAAATTGACCTTTACCAGTCCTGTGGCCACTGCTGAGTGTTCCAAATTTGCTGACATATTGACTGTAGCACTTTCACAGCATCATCTTTCAGGATTTGAAATAGCTCAACTGGAATTCCATCACCTCCACTAGCTTTGTTTGTGGTAATGCTTCTTAAGGCCCACTTGACTAAAGTAGCTTGTAAAACCATAGACCTAATAAATGAGAGTCTGGAATACAATTTATGTTACCCAAAGCCCTGTTTTCTTTCCACCAAGCCATATTACCTCTCAAAGCATGCACAGTATTTGTTAGTGCTCAATCTATCATACCATTGGGAGACTCTGTGGGGCTTAATGTCTTCATCTTCTCCTAAGTGAACAATAGATTTAAGTTGCCTTGGGACATTACTTTTCAAGTTTCATTGTATTCATTCTCAGTGACCCCGAGTTTATATTGTTTGAGAATATTATGCCATTTAATGTAGTAGTTTAGAATAAGGACTGATACAGAGCTCCTGGGTTCAAGTCTCAACTCTATCTCTATTTAAATAATATTTTATCCCTCTTGGTTAACATATGTAAAAAGCCTAAAATAATAGTATATAACTCAGAGAATTTTTGTGAGGATTAAGAGAGGTATTATATCTATAGTATTTATAAGAGCACCTATTAGTCCAGGCATATAAAAACTATAAAACTATATAAACTAGTCATTGTCATTATTATAAATGATCTAAAAGCTTTTTCCTCTTCTTATAGAAAAAAGAAGATACCTATATGATTTTTAAATAGATGGATTTTATTTTTATTTATTTGACTGTATGGCATGTGGGATCACAGTTCCCCAACCAGTATTCAAACCCATGCACCCCATAATGGAAGCACGGAGTTTCAACTACTAGACTGCCAGGGAAGTCCTTCAATGGATTTTAAACAATGAGTATTTTTATCTGAGATTCTTAGACTGGTTGGGGCAAACATAGTGTTGGTAATGTAAAGATTACATGTTCTGTGAAACTGAGCCCTTTATTGTCAATTTAGTTGTTGCCTGCAATAAAAAATGAGATTTTTTTCAGTATTTCACTTCCAGGATCTCAAGTAGTGCCTAGTATACTTGCATTTTTAAATTAATTTTATCAAAATGCTTGTTCTTATTACATGTAGATTTGTATGTGTGTCTCTGGAGTGGATAACTTGAAAATTGTTGAAGAGGTCTCATAAGACTTTGATTTCAAAAGTGCCTCTGCTCTTTGTTTTGTGTCTGTTTCTAAGCAAGTGGTTTAACGTGTGTAAGCCTCAGTTTCGGTAGAAATAACATTTGTCTGTGTTAAACATGTTTCTAAATTCTGTATTGGCTATTTGATATCAATTATTCCCAACCTCTCCATAAGTTCACTAGGTCACAGGGCCAGATTTAATGACCAAAATTGTTAATATCTTCACTCTGAGGTGGAGCTGATGTAATGATAATAGAAATAAGTGTGTTAGTCGCTCAGTCATCTCTGATTCTTTGTGACTTCATGGACTATAGCTCACCAGACTCCTCTGTCCATGAGATTTTCCAGGCAAGAATACTGACTGGAGTGGGTTGCCAGTTCCTTCTCCAATAGAAATAAAGTGCACAACAAATGGGATGTGCTTGAATCATCCCGAAACCACCCCTCCCACACCAGTCCGTGGAAAATTGTCTTCCACAAAATTGGTCCCCAGTGCCAAAAAATTTGGGGACTACTGCAATAAAAGACATCTCCACCTAGTCACATCATAAGGTCACATCATAAGTCACATCATAGTCATAAGGCAGAATCCCAATCCCTCTGCTTACTGACTGCTTCATATGATAAGCCTTGTGTGATCCTGCATGGTCTGCTGTGCCTGTCATTTCTTAGGGAACTGTTTTTAAAATTTTCTTTCAATGGAATTAGCCTATGTCATCATTCAGTCACTTTTTAAAATTAAGATCCTGGTACAATACAAAGTCCTCTGTTGTAAACATATCCCAGTTGTGTATTTAATGAGAAATGGAAGCACTTGATAAATGATAAACAGCTTTGTTAATGTAAGTTGCTTATCAAACACCAGTTGAGCTAATTTCCCAATCAAGAATGTATATTCCAATCTCTTTACTATATAAAACAAAATTAAAATTTATGATTTCTAAGAATTAACTCATTTTATACACACACACACGGCATTTGCTGAAACCTCTTCAAAGTTTGTTAGAGGTTGCATTATTATATGTGCTTGTCAAAATTCATAGAATTATATCCAAAAAGAGTGAGCTTTCAGTTCAGTTCAGTCGCTCAGGTGTGTCCAACACTTTGCGACCCCATGGACTGCAGCATGCCAGGCTTCCCTGTCCATCACCAACTCCTGGAGCTTACTCAAACTCATGTCCATAGAGTCGGTGATGCCATCCAACCATCTAATCCTCTGTCATCCCCTTCTCCTCCTGCCTTCAATCTTTCCCAGCATCAGGGTCTTTTCCAATGAGTCAGTTCTTCGCATCAGGTCGCCAAAGTATTGGAGTTTCAGCTTTAGCATCAGTCCTGAATGAAAGGACTGATTTCCTTTAGGATTGACTGGTTGGCTCTCCTTGCTGTCCAAGGAACTCTCAAGAGTCTTCTCCAACACCACAGTTCAAAAGCATCAATTCTTGGCACTCAAATTTCTTTATGGTCCAACTCTCACATCCATACATGACTACTGGAAAAACCGTAGCTTTGACTGGATAGACCTTGTTGGCAAAGTAATGTCTCTGCTGTCTAGGTTGGTCATAGCTTTTCTTCCAAGGAGCAAGTGTCTTTTAATTTCATGGCTGCAGTCACCATCTGCAGTGATTTTGGAGCCCTAAAAATAAAGTCTGTCACTGTTTCCATTGTTTCCCTGTCTATTTGCCATGAAGTGATGGGACTGGATGCCATGACCTTAGTTTTCTGAATGTTGAGTTTAAGCCAGCTTTTTCACTTTTCACTCTTATTTTATTTTTCTTCACTCTTCAGCCTCTTAACTCTTATTTTATTTTTAATAATAAATAATTATTAATACTATTATAACATTTTACAACTAATATTATAATAATACTAAAATCATTTTAGTACATTTTATCAAAATTCAGTTTATTGAAGTATAATTTACATGTACTAAAGCTCACTCTTCTTAGATATAATTCTATGAATCTTGACAAGCACATATAATAATGCAACCTCTAACATAGTCAAGATTTAGAACACTTTCATAATCACAAGTTGGTCTCTCTGCTACTTTGTAGTCAGCCCTCTCTTCCATCCACAACCTACATTTCCAGCCCCTGACCAGAATTGCTCTCCCTCAGGGGATAGACTTTCTGTCTCTTGGGTCCCTTATTTTGGGAAAGGTTTGTGTCTCTTTGGAATTCAGACCTCTTTGCCCTATTTTCCATGTTTTCCCTGTGTCATCAACTTTTTGATGAGATCAAGAAAATAAATATATTTTAGATTATCCAATTTTTTTTATTTGTTAATTATGGTAGCAGTAGTCCTTCTGCCTTATACATCCTACATGGAAACCAAACTATGTTACTTTTTATGGACATACATAAACGTGTTGGAAGGATATAAATGAAATAATTCTGATACAGCATTTAATCTTCAGAAACTAACTCTAATTAACCAATCTTTTTCTTTTTCTTGGTTTCCTATTTCTATCATGCCCTCCAAGTTCACGTTTTCTTCTAACTTTTTTACATACTGCATATATTTGTCTCTTTTTCCTTTATAGATTTGCAGCTTTAATTTTTTTTGAGGTTTAAATACACTACAGGAAAACACCAAATTTCCCTAATGATTTCAAGTTTAAAAAGATATATCAAAGGCTTTCCTGGTGGTCCAGTGGTTAAGAATGCACCTTGCAATGCAGAGGACATTGGTTTGATCCCTTGGCTGGCAAGATCCTACATGCCATGGGGTAACTAAGCCTGTGCACCGCAACCTCTGGGCCCATGTGCACTAACTACTGAAGCCAGTGTGCCCTAGAACCTGTGTTCTTGTAACAAGAGAAGCCCATGCACTGCAACTAGAGAGTAGCTGCTGCTCTCTGCACCTAGAGGAAGCCTACATGCAGCAATGAAGACCCATTGCAGACAACAATAAAAATTATTAAAAAAGATATGTCAAAACCCTTTAAAAAACCCAGTTTAACCTAGTGAATATTCAAAAAAAGAGAAAAAAAGGAGAGTGGAGAGAGACAGAGACAGGATGAGAGACTGAGAGATTGTAGTGCAAGATACTTATTCATAAGGTAATATATTAAAATTGTGTTTTACAGCTACCACCTATGCATGAGTTTAATCTTTTTAGAATTTCATGAATTTCTTTAAGGCTTGTTTTAAAGTCCAGTTTCAAATTTGTAATGGATATGCCCTACTACTTACAAGATTACTCTACTTTTTTTTTCTTTTTAGTCACTTAAGCCTGGCTTATATTTTTAGGACAATATTTTACCATAACAAAAATACTAAGAAAATTGCCACATGAAATTATTGCTCTTCCAAAATGGAATTTATTATGAGCTCTTGTATATAAACTCCATTAATTTAAGTTGTGAAGAATGAACTTAAAAAGGTATTTCCTTCAGCATATAATACAGTTCTTTGGCAAACTGACTACCTTCCTAACATATAGCCATATGGTTCTCTTCTGTTCTAAAGAATAGAATGTCTTTTATGCCCTCTTTATTCTCTATCTTGATCATTAATCAAAGCTCTGAGATCATATTCTAAACATAAAAACTCTATTTTTTCTAAATATTTTTAAATTTCATCACAGTCACCATGGGTATTAAATGAGCACTCAATATAATTATATAATTCATGGATTAATTTTGTATTTGGTTTCCAGATAGGCCAGATTTAAAGCATAAATTTCTGTAAACTAAATTTAAATCACATAAAATGGAAGAAATAAATTTGTACTTTCTTCTGGTAATCGCTATTCTGTAGAATGAAAATAAATAATAAATCCAAATGTTCCCATTATTTTCCCATTCTCTAGATGATTTTTAAAATCACTGCTCATCAGCATATCTTTAATTCACTTAGTTCCCTCTTGAAAACTACTCAATGTTTTTACCTTTAAGTATACATGGAATATGGAAAATGTGTGTTTAGCTATAAAATATTAAATGTCAAGTAATTTATGGTAGTGCTGTGGGACCATTCATTTAAAACTGTTTATTTAAGCACACTGGGGCTTCCCTGGTGGCTCAACGGTAAAGAAACTGCCTGCCAATGCAGGAGACGCAGGTTTGATCAATGGGTTGGGAAGATCCCCTGGAGAAAGAAATGCAATCCACTCTAGTATTCTTGCCTAGGAAATCCCATGGACAGAGGAACCTGGTGGACTATAGTCCATGCGGTTGCAAAATAGTCGGTCACAACTTACTGATTAAACAAGAAATTTAAGCACACTTCTACAGTTAGCTAACAGAGGTGAGAATATAGTTTGGTGGGTTCCTGGTAGTAAATTCAGGACTTACCATTTAACATACGCTTGTGAAATATAAAATTTTCTGGCTGAGATAATTGGACAAGTCACTTCTTCATTAAGCCTCAGCATTTTTATATCTAAAGATAATTTGGGACTTGATTATCTCTTGAAAAACTTTCTAGCACTAACAGTCCTTAGAGTTAATCTAAGGATTTAATTAGGTGAGTCTATCTGTAAAACGGTTCTCAAGGCAAGAATACTGAAGTGGTTTGCCATTCCCTTCTCCAGTGGACCACATTCTGTCAGACCTCTCCACCATGACCCGTCCCTCTTGGGTGGCCCCACACAGCACGGCTTAGTTTCATTGAGTTAGACAAGGCTGTGGTCCTGTGATCAGATTGGCTAGTTGTCTGTGATGTGGCTTCGGTCTGTCTGTCCTCTGATGCCCTCTCTCAGTGCCTACTGTCGTATTTGGTTTTCTCTTACCTTGTATGTGGGGTATCTCTTCACAGCTGTTCCAGCGAAGCGCAGTCACTGCTCCTTACCTTGGACGTGGGAGTAGCTCCTCCGGCCGCGGCCCCTGACGTCGGACATGCGGTAGCTCCTCCCAGCCGCCACCCCTGACCTCGGACGTGCGGTAGCTCCTCCCAGCCGCCACCCCTGACCTCGGACGTGCGGTAGCTCCTCCCAGCCGCCACCCCTGACCTCGGACGTGGGGCAGCTCCTCCCAGCCGCCACCCCTGACCTCGGACGTGCGGTAGCTCCTCCCAGCCGCCACCCCTGACCTCGGACGTGCGGTAGCTCCTCTCGGCTGCACTTGTGCATTGTCGCAGCCGTCCACGCTTGTGCGCCGTCGCAGAGACATTACTTTGCCGACAAAGGTCTGTCTGGTCAAGGCTATGGTTTTTCCAGCAGTCATGTATGGATGTGAGAGTTGGACTATAAAGAAAGCAGAGAGCAGAAGAATTGATGCTTTTGAACTGTGGTGTTGGAGAAGACTCTTGAGAGTCCCTTGGACTGCAAGGAGATCCTAACAGTCCATCCTAAAGGAGATCAGTCCTAGGTGTTCATTGGAAGGACTGATGTTAAAGTTGAAACTCCAATACTTTGGCCACCTGATGCGAAGAGCTGACTCATTGGAAGAGACCCTGATGCTGGGAAAGATTGAGGGCAGGAGGAGACGGGGACGACAGAGGATGAGATGGTTGGATGGCATCACCGACTCAATGGACATGGGTTTGTGTGGACTCCAGGAATTGGTGATGGACAGGCAGGCCTGGCGTGCTGCGGTGCATTCCATCGCAAAGAGTCAGACACAACTGAGCAACTGAACTGAACTGATCTGTAAAAATTAGGCATAACATAGATTTGCTGATTCTTCTTTATTGTTATAGATACTTGATTTTTAGAGATGATGTGTGGTGAGAACGATTGCAAGAACTCTACCTGCCACTCCTCGGTTTTATGAAAAACACTGAGTTGAGGCTAGCAGCATTCCCTGAGGAAATAAACTTATATGACACTTTTCTGATTATTTCAGGAAAAAAAAAAAAGATATTTCCTAGCTCTGTAAGAGACATTTACTTCATGACAGAACCAAAATCTTGCTTATAGGATATTTTTTTCTTCAACATGGTATAAGATTGGGCTATTTCTGATGAAAATAAATTTACCTTCGGAGATGTGCACATTTAATAGGCCAAATAATAAAATAACTATCAGGCTAAGAATTTTCACTGCTTGGGATACTGAAAATAAAATCATCATTGAGAATCTCAGAAAGAACTACTAATGCCCATCCAGCTAAAGCCATCTGAGGATTCTGGGATTACTGCTTGCTATGGTTTGAATGTCCATGTCCCTGTAAAATTTATATACTGAAATCTTAATGCCCAATATGATGGTATTTGGAGGCGGGGTCTTTGGGAGGTGATTAGGTTATGAGGGTAGGGTCCTCATAAATGGGATTTGTGCTTCTATAAAAGGAGACCCTCTGAGCTCTCTAGCTCCTTCAGCCATGCAAGGACACAATGACAGGTCTGAAACCTGGAAAAGTGCCCTCACCCAATTATTCTGGCACCTTGACCTCAGACTTTCAGCCTTCAGAGCTGTGAGCAAAAAATTTCTGTTGTTTTTAAGCCACCCAGTCTGTGTTGTTACAGTAGCCAGAACAGAGTAAGACACTATTAAAACCTCAAACTGTAGGATTTGGTCAGGATCAGAGAAACTCTTTTCTGCCTCTGGAAAGGGGCAGGATTTTCTCAAGGATGGGGATAGTATTTATGCCTGAAATACTTGAATAAAAGAATGCTTTGAAGATATGAGTACAACACTGAAAGGAGGAGAGCCACAGTTGGAGTGGAGAAAGTATTCATGGGAAAGGCTTTCACTGAGAAAGCATAAATTATTAGATATCTTCCCTTATGAACTTAGGGAACTTGGACAGGGAAGCCTGACATACTGCAGTCCATGGGATTGCAAAGAGCTGGACATGACTGAGTGACTGAACAATGACATTGAACTGAAGGGGAAGTAAAAATAAGTACTTTTTTTTTCTCCCCATCCCATCATAATTTTGATATTAAAATTTCCGATTTCTATTTCTATACTAAAGAAATCAAAACAAGTGCATTAGTCTTGTAAAGGCTGAAAGGCCATTGTAGCAGACGAAAGAAAGCCTATTGTATCATATCCCATCTAAGTTCCTTTTGGACAGAGTAATTTCCCATAAAGTTTTTACTTAAAATTACAAGTGGTGATGGAATATGTCAATGGTGTTAGGTAACCCTAGATAATTCCAATTCTAAGGCATATATAAGTGATAATTAAATCAACATAAATTATCTAAGAATTTTCCCTTAAAAATGAAAGGAGTAGCCTCCAAATTATTATGCATTACATTGTTTTGAGAATAGACACACTAAATGACCTTCATGGCAACTAGAATTATCAACCATGGTAAATCTATGCCTTTCATGTCGAATGCTGACAAACTCTATGTATTTGTGGTTGTTTCACCTTATGATACAGAATTTTCTCTTATTACAAACATTTTAATATTTATTGTTAATTTATTTTATTTGCATTAAAAATAGTAAGAAGATATTTGATTCATCAGGATTTAATTTTGTTAACCTTCACTTTGCCTTGGCCTTCAGCTTTACCTTCACAGTCCAAGGTGTTAACACTGGTAGACTGTTTCTGCTTAAGCACAAACTTAATATTGCCAGTAACATGGGTACAGAAAGGGTCTCTTCTTAAATGTAAAAGCATTAACTGTCTCTGTTGATATGGGTTTCTTCTCATCCTCTTTGTCTTATTGCAGCTTTTAAAAGGGGCATTGTCATCTACTGTCAATTCTCATTTTTTAAAAAAAGCTATCCTTAGCTTTCTATCAATCAGCATACTCATGCTTTGGTAATATTTATTGTTTGACTGTAAACTCTGATCCAGATATTTTAATGAAGGAAAGAATGTTGTTGCTGTTGTTGTTGTTTAGTTGCAAAGTTGTATCTGACTCTTTTGCAACCCAATGGACTGTAGCCCACCAAGCTCCTCTGTCCATGGGATTTCCCAGGCAAGAATACTGGAGTCGGTTACCATTTCCTTCTCCACGGGGTCTTGCCTACCCAGGGATTGAACCCACATCTCTTTTATTGGCAGGCAGATTCTTTATCACTGAGCCACCTGGGAAGCCCAAATCAAAGAACAGAACACAGAAAATCATGCATGTATCTACAATGATGAGGATATCAGCAGCTGAAAATATACTTGTATCCTACCTGTGATGAGAATAAGGATCATCTTCACTCTCTGGACACAGAAGTACTATGAGCTCCATGTCATGGAAGATTCTCATTTCAAAAAAAGGAAAAAATCTCTTCTTCTAATAAGAACTCTCCAAGGGGAGGAGTTATGGGCTTTGCACATTATGGAAAGCATACATCTAAAGCTACTCTAGGTACATGAATACTCAACATATGTGAGTAACCAAATCTCAATTCCACCATCAATTTATTTGGTGCTCTCTATAAGTCTCCTGAGTTGCTATTTCCTCATTTATCAAATGGAGATAACACAATCTATCATATACGAGGGTTACTTTAAGAGTAAAATGAGATCATAGATGTTAAAATATTATGAAATTTGAAAGCATTATATAAATGTAAGACACTACTATTACTAGAATCAATGAAGGTTTGTACCGAGGGGAAAACAATGCAAATATAATGCAAAAAAATGAAGCTCCACTGACGCAAAACTACATACTACAATCATACTCAGTTCATGAAAATTTGGAAACCTTCTGGATTAGCTGAAGCAAAAAAAAAATCAGTGTGCTTTAGCTATTATTGGTGAGTTTTTAGTTTATGGTTTTTGGGTTTAGAAGGAGCAATTTGCTAAATGCAAGGCAAAACAAATCCACACATATACACATATTTGCATGGCTAATTTTTAGCCTACTACTATATACAAATTATACACTTGTAACTGTAAATTCATTCCATAACCTAAAACTTAGTCCTCCTATATACTACCATCAGCATATTTGAATCTTAAATTTATTATATCCCACATATATTTCTTGTTTATTTCCAAGCAAATGATGACATGTGTGATTACAGGGACTATGCCTGCCTTGCTCACAATTAAATCTTTATTGTATTATACAGTATCTGAACTATGGAAGACACTAAATAAATTTTAATGGAATAATGAAAGAAACAAATGAGTATTGTAATGCCTTTCTGCTGAGTAAGAAATCCCATGTTTAGTTTCAGATAAAAAGTTTAAAGAATTTTAGATACAGGGTTTGATTTTTTTTAAAGTCATCAAATAGCTTATAGGACATGAGGAACTATGTAGAATTTTTAGCATGATCAAAAATTATAAGTTATAGTTATGACATTGATTATTGTGATTACTGATAAAAATTATTGAGTAACTATAGAAACAACAAGATAGAAATTACACTTATCCTAATACATGTCTCATTTGAAAGTGATGACACTTATGGTAAATTACTGATAAAGATGGTGAAAAGAAACGGTAAGAGCATGAAGTGTTGAGTAGGTGTAGAAACTACTGAAAGCTGTAAACAAAGTTCAGCAGCATAGTAAAGAGAATACAAACAAGATTATAAATGATAGTGCATAAGCGCCCAGCAAAAAGCATGAAACTGAAAGGGTGGGAGAATAGGCTGATGAATGCATTTAATTGAGTCTAAAGGTACATGGGAGAGACAGGAAACAAAAGATATTATCAAAATGCCAACCATGAATAATAAGAAAAGTGTATGAAATATTATTAAATTTTGTATCAACCTGTCACAAAGGAGACTTTACTTTAGTCAATTATATCTACACTGAAAACTACCTCCTGCTTTTCTACAACCAAATTTGGCTACCATTAATGAGCTGTCCTTGCTTTGGATTATCTGTGGAGAAGAGAATTTCTATATAATTGGATAAATGCCTGTGGATAAAATAGAGTTAATAATGTATGAGTCTATTAAAAATCAAAACCAATGTATGTTTGTGATTTTTCACTAAATCCTTTTCCCTGAATTCTCTGTTTCTGAAGATTACTTTTACTCTATCTGATGTCTAGGAGCAAGCAAAAGTACAAGGTGGCATTTTAGGGTTTCTTCTAATACCATGATTCAATACCATATAAATCCAGGTGTGCTTATGCATATGTCTCATATTTGTTAACAACCAACTAACAACAAGTAACAACCAACAAGTCAATGAGTATAAAACAAGTTTTGGAATTCATCAAGTGCTGGGAAAAAGTCTTGAAAAATCAGAATGATTGCCAGAACAACTCTGAGAATTCGCTGAGGTCTATTTGGAAATTTGCTGTCACAATAAACTATAAACACACCATTTCTATCATTTATATCACCATCTACTCTACACTCTTGATACAATATTATTTCAAATGTAGTCTTTATATACTATTTAAAATTTTTCCCAGTAGATTTATTAAATAATTCAAACAGAATGCTATAAAACAATGCTTGGTATTTAATGACTAAAAACAATTTCACGAGCCCCAATTCTTTTCTTATAATTATTTTTTATCTCATTGCATAATATCACACATTTAATTTTTGAATAATTTAGTATTACTCCCTCCTTGCTATCAAAGGGTCCAATTCATTTTGAAGATAAGTGAGAAAACTCCTCAGACTTTTGCATAGAAATAGAATCAAAGTACACATTTCACTTTGCACAGAACAGTAAGGATGCAGCATATGTCTTAGCAAGTACAGAGAAAATCTATGAAGGAGGTAGGCATCTCCTTGTCAAGTGACATAGAGGAATATTTGAAGGGAAATACAGCAAGTAAGGTGGCATGCAACCTTTCTGAATGGATTTCTAGGATGTAATGGAGTAATGAAGTAGGTAAGAAGTTAGTAAAAAATTCAGAGTGCTTCTCACTCCTAATTATGTATGAAAGAAAGATTACATGCATTCCATATTATCTTACATAACAGAACTATGACAAACGAATAGAAGTTGAAGGGGGAAAACTTTCTGATAGCCTAAACTATCAAAAATAATAAGGATTTTTTTCAAGAATTAATGAGTTTCCCTTCACTAAGTATTCAAGCTAAAGATGAATAATAAGGTGTGGTAGTGGGTGGTAGTTTTTCACTTTAGTTCAGGAATGACTTAATTCAATCACAAATTAAACACTAGGAGTTGACTAACTCAAAAAACATACTGACAATTAGTAATGTTTCCATACCAATGACAAGACTTGGATTTTGAATAGAGTGATTTTTAGGCAATAGTAGCTAAGGGCCCAGCAATTAGATGTAATAAAATCCTGTTGTTCACTTTCTTATGACTCATCTGAGCTATAAAATAAATAGTCTGCCATAAATATTACATAGAAAACAAAGGTCATCTCACAAAAAAGTCATAAATAATACTAAGTCAACTGAAATGAGAAACCCATAAACATAATTTTTCATACTTCTGTTTTATAATTGCTCTTAAGATGAGAAAAGTGATAATAAAAATGACACGAGGGGATTAAATGTTTTTCTTCAATGACTTTCATATAAAATTGTCTCAGTTTACTAGTAAAAGGATGATTGTCTCCTTAAATTGCAGCGCTAAAACCTCGATTTTTGAATTGCAATATCTATATTCTTTCCTGCCTCAGAAAAACAATGAAATTCAAATTCCCATGCCTGAAATATAGCTCTCACTATTTTTATTGAGATAAAGTTCACATAAGATTCACGATATTAAGGTGTACAATTCAAGTGACTTTTAGTATTTTCCAATGTTATGCAACTACTATCATATTCCAGAATATTTTTATCCCCCCTGCAAAAAAAAAAAAAACTATACTCATTAAGCAGTCATTTTGCATTCATTCCTCCCTCCAACCTTGGTGGTCACTAATTTGCTTTCTGTTTCTATGGATTTGCCTGTTCTGGATATTTCACACAAATGGAATCATACATGTGACCTTTTGTGCCTGGCTTCCTTTACTTAACATAATAACACTTTGAAAGTTCATCCATATTCTAGCATGTATCAGTATTTAATTTCTTTCTATGACTGAATAAAATTCCATTGTGTAGATATACCACATCTTTTTAATCCATTCATTGGCTCACTGACACTTACTATTTTTTGGTTATGGTAGATACTGCTGCTCTGAACATTCCATGCAAGTTTTTATTTGAATATATGCTTTAAAATCTTGGGTGCTGCATGAGTTTTCTAGGGTTGCTGTACTGTAACAAAGTATTAAAAATGGTATGGCTTCAGCAAAAAAAAAAATTCTGTTGTCAGTTTTGAAGGCTAGAAGTCAGAGATCAAGATGTTAACAGAGTTGTTTTCTTTTGAAAAATAGAAACATCTATTCCATGACTCTAGTTTCTGGTGGCTTTCTGGTAATCTGTGGCATTCCTTAGCTTATAGAAGCATCACTCCTATCTCTGCCTTCATCTTCACATGTCATTTTCCCTATGTGTATGTCCATGTCCACGTTTCTCCTTCTCATAAGGGCACCAATCATACTGGATTCAGGTCCACCCTAATGGTCTCATTTTTAACTCGGTTACCTCTGTAGACTATTTCTTGAAATAAGGTCACATTTGGAGGTAATGGTGGTTAAGACTCCAACATAGGAATGAAGGAGTGAAACTGCTGAGTCATATGTTAATTCTGTGTTGAAATTATTGAGGATTCACCGGCAATGTATGAAGGTTCCAGGTTCTCCATGTCTTTGCTAGCATCATTACTTCCTTTTTTCAAAAATTATAGCGATTCTATCTCTGTCACTTTTATAATATTATATACAGAATTATTTTCAAATACTCAGACAAATGATAGGGTTCATATATTATCAACAGTGGAAATATTTAAAAACCAATAATGAATACTGCATTCTTCTTTGAACATCAATGCTTTTCAGACTTTCCTGTATGTATATCAGTGTGCAGAAAAATAGCCCTACACCTATTTACTTTCACAATAGTATAATTATATAGAGTGATTGAGAAATGATTACTAATAAATTTATTAGTCATTTAAAAATTATTCCAATGTCATTTCTTTCTTTGACTG
The DNA here is from genome assembly GCF_033118175.1 of Dama dama. Lineage (NCBI taxonomy): Eukaryota > Metazoa > Chordata > Mammalia > Artiodactyla > Cervidae > Dama > Dama dama. The sequence goes on from NC_083714.1 coordinate 30,982,133, forward strand.
GCAAAACTCATAACAAGGAGCCTTCTACATGAAAATATGTCACTGATATGGATCTTTGAGTTTTAGATTTCTATCTATTTTTTTATAAGGTACTCAGCAAGCCCAATTAATTTCCCTCCTAGGTCTCATTTAAGCTGTACTATAGGACTCTCCTCTATTATACAAAATACATACAAGCAGTATGAAAATTAAGGGGATTCTTCTTTAATCCTTTGTGAATAAGAATTTGTGACCACGGGGAACAGCCAGTTGCTGTTTATATTAGCATAAATATTACTGTTAGAGTAGTGAAATACAATGTTAATTTTCAGTGTGAGAAAGTAGACCAGTCAGAAGTTGATTCATGATTCTCAGCAGTGTACCCTATTTTAGGCCCAGCTTCACATTTAATAGATAAAGTGATCTTTCAGCCCATATGGGGCAAACTTACTTTATGTTTTAAGTACAAACCTACTTTGTACTTAAACTTAATTCATACTTAAATGATGAAGAGGTGGAATAGGGAAATGGAAACATTTGCTTCAATAAATTTGTCCAAAATACTCAATTTTGTGAGGGCTGTGCTTTCTCCTTATATTGGCAACTAGTTTGTGTCCGCATCAAAGGCACTGTCCAATATATGTAAAAGAAAGAATATAATTCTTCAAACATGGGGAACCTAGCAGGACAATCTCTATTGCTGAATTTCTGCACCACAATATGATTATTTACTAGAAGACATATCACCTCAGTATGCAGGTAATATATCTTGCAAAATTCTAGGCAGTTGAATTTTAGAGAATATTTTAACTTATTTTAAGATATCTACAAGTTTATTGGAATAATGTTTACAATTATAATGGATTGAAAAATTACACTGAATTTGGTAGATAAACTGAGTGACTTCATTATGAAAAGCAGTACATGCTTAGGAAAATTAACCAATATATATACTGCATGTAGAGCAATGAATCACTTAAGTCATGGAAGAAAATCTACCAGAAGAACTTTCAAGTTCTTTCCAAAAGTAGATCTGAGAAAACAACAATTTACATTCAAGAGATACATTGCCTTTTTCATAAATGTGCATGAAACAATATTGAAAAGACATCATACTTGTTCATTTTCAGGATGCATAAGCACTTCCATTGCATCTATTTATTTTTTCAAAAGAATCAGGTAACATATAAGTTAAATGATAATATTCTCAATATCTAAATTCTTCTTTATTCTTACATCACTCTTTTCCTTTCAAGGAAGTGAAATATGTTCCATGTTTTCAACTTTGGCCTCCTCAAAGATAAAACTAATTTCACTATTTTACCTCCTATTGATCAATAATATAGATTGTGAAAGTCCATTCAGCCTGGTGAGTTCTTCATCACACTTTTAATAGCTAAACTTACATGCTCAGTCCTTGAGCTATTGGACAAAATATTTTACCTGATACTGCAAGTTTTTTAAAGAATAAAATGGGTCCCCCAAAAGCCATAATTCAGCTTTTCTGCCTATTTTTTATGGCATTAAAACAGAGAACAGAAGAGCATCTATCAGACATAGTTACCAAAACACAAATCTATTGAATCTCTCTGTTTTATACCATTCATCAATATTCCAAAATTTCTGTCCTCTGAAACAGTAAAAATAAAAATAGAAACTTGATGATCTTCCTTTGAATATTTCCAATTGTTTATAAGAAATATACTAACATTCCTTCTACCTTACTATATGTTATTTTAGCAATTTAACATATTAAGATGGCACACCTACAGATAAAATAGGTATATGTGACCATATATATAAGTGTATTGGTCAATTGTTTACATGATATTAATTTAAAAATTTCTTACAGATCTCACAAAGCTCCTCCATCACCCTACCTGGAGGTCTGCAGTTGTCCCAATTATTAACATACTGTGACCAATTCATTAAAAACCACTGTTAGAAGTGCAACTAGTATATATGCTTTATTATTCAGTTAAAAAATGCTTTATTGACTATCCCAAAGCCTTTGACTGTGTGGATCACAATAAACTGTGGAAAATTCTTAAAGAGATGGGAATACCAAACCATCTGACCTATCTCTTGAGAAACCTCTATGCAGATCAGGAAGCAACAGTTAGAACTGGACATGGAACAACAGACTGATTCCAAATAGGAAAAGGAGTACGTCAAGGCTGTATATTGTCACCTTACTTATTTAACTTATATGCAGAGTACATCATGAGAAACGCTGGGCTGCAGTAAGCACAAGCTGGAATTAAGATTGCTGGGAGAAATATCAATAACCTCAGATATGCAGATGACACCACCCTTATGGCAGAAAGCCAAGAAGAACAAAGAGCCTCTTGATGAAAGTGAAGGAGGAGAGTGAAAAAGTCGGCTTAAAGCTCAACATTCAGAAAACTAAGATCATGGCATCTGGTCCCATCACTTCATGGCAAATAGATGGGGAAACAGTGGAAACAGTGTCAGACTTTATTTTTTTGGGCTCCAAAATCACTGCAGATGGAATTGCAGCCATGAAATTAAAAGACACTTACTCCTTGGAAGGAAAGTTATGACCAACCTAGACAGCATATTAAAAAGCAGAGACATTACTTTGTCAACAAAGGTCCATCTAGTCAAGGCTATGATTTTTCCAGTAGTCATGTATGGATGTGAGAGTTAGTCTGTGAAGAAAGCTGAGCACTGAAAAATTGATGCTTTTGAATTGTGGTGTTGGAGAAGATTCTTGAGAGTCCCTTGGACTGCAAGGAGATCCAACCAGTCGATCCTAAAGGAGATCAGTCCTGGGTGTTCATTGGAAGGACTGATGTTGAAGCTGAAACTCCAACACTTTGGCCACCTGATGTGAAGAGCTGACTCATTAGAAAAGACCCTAATGCTGGGAAGCATTGGGGGCAGAAGGAGAAGAGGATGACAGAGGGTGAGATGGCTGGATGGCATCACCGACTCTATGGACATGGGTTTGGGTAGACTCTGGGAGTTGGTGATGGACATGGAGCCCTGGCGTGCTGCGATTCATGGGGTCTCAAAGAGTCGGACAAGACTGAGCAACTGAACTGAACTGATTCAGTCAAACTTCATTTGGAATGTATACATCAAATTAGTAACAAAGAGCACAAATTGATCAGTAGCCCAGAGAACCTGGATTTCTAGCAAATGAAGTGAAGGTATAGGAAAACTTCACAGATATTTAGCTATTTCTAATAAATTAATGTCAAAGAAGATTAAAATTCTTAGATATGGGATGATATATTCTCTTGACTTTTCCACTTTATTATATCCTCTGGTTCTGGTATTTGTGAATACCTTTGTATATATGGGCATATGTATATGGATATGCAAATATATATCCTGTAGATGACTTTTGATTGCATGCAGAAAATTTAGATTATCTCCAATATGAACACTCTGAAGACCAACCTTAATCTCAAATTTATTGAAATTTTTATACATGATTTCATTCAGGATTTTGTCAACTTTTCCACAATATGAAAGCTAGAACTAGGATTTGTAGGTAAGAGTTAATAGTAATAAAAATAGCTAATATTTATTGGGTTGTACATGAACCGAGAACTTCCAGATGTTCAAGCTGGTTTTAGAAAAGGCAGAGGAACCAGAGATCAAATTGCCAATATCCGCTGGATCATCAAAAAAGCAAGAGAGTTCCAGAAAAACATCTATTTCTGCTTTATTGACTATGCCAAAGCCTTCAACTGTGTGGATCACAATAAACTGTGGAAAATTCTGAAAGAGATGGGAATACCAGACCATCTGACCTGCCTCTTGAGAAACCTGTATGCAAGTCAGGAAGCAACAGTTAGAACTGGACACTGAACAACAGACTGGTTCCAAATAGGAAAAGGAGTACATCAAGGCTGTATATTGTCACCCTGCTTATGAGTACATCATGAGAAATGCTGGGCTGGAAGAAGCATAAGCTGGAATCAGGATTGCTGGGAGAAATATCAATAACCTCAGATATGCAGATGACACCACCCTTATGGCAGAGAGTGAAGAGGAACTAAAAAGCCTCTTGATGAAAGTGAGAGAGGAGAGTGAAAAAGTTGACTTAAAGCTTAACATTCAGAAAACTAAGATCATGACATCTGGTCCCATCACTTCATGGGAAATAGATGGGGAGACAGTGGAAACAGTGTCAGACTTTATTTTTCTGGGCTCCAAAATCACTGCAGATGGTGATTGCAGCCATGAAATTAAAAGACGCTTGCTCCTTGGAAGGAAAGTTATGACCAACCTAGACAGCATATTAAAAAGCAGAGACATTACTTTGCCAACAAAGGTCCGTCTAGTCAAGGCTATGGTTTTTCCAGTGGTCATGTATGGATGTGAGAGTTGGACTGTGAGGAAAGCTGATCACTGAAAAATTGATGCTTTTGAACTGTGGTGTTGGAGAAGACTCTTGAGAGTCCCTTGGACTGCAAGGAGATCCAAGCAGTCCATCCTAAAGGAGATCAGTCCTGGGTGTTCATTGGAAGGACTGATGCTGAAGCTGAAACTCCAGTCTTTGGCCACCTCATGCGAAGAGTTGACTCTTTGGGAAAGACCTTGATGCTTGGAGGGATTGTGGGCAGGAGGAGGAGGGGACAACTGAGGATGAGATGGCTGGATGGCATCACCAGGAGCTGGTGATGGACAGGGAGGCCTGGCATGCTGCAATTCATGGGGTTGCAAAGAGTCAGACACGACTGAGCGACTGAACTGAACTGAAATGAACTATTTTCAAGTCACTTGAGCTTAGCTTTTGTCGGTACATTAGCTCACTGAATTGTCACATCCGTAGCAGGTAATGCTATTATTATTCCCATTTTGTGTAGAAGAATCTGAGCTCACAGAAAGTAAGCAACTTGTCTATCTTTGAGAGTTAATATTCATAACTAGGTTTTTCTGATTCTAGAACCAAAGCACTTAAATATGCTATGCAATCTGACTTTGCTCAACATAGAACAATTGACTTGTATTCAGAAAGGTTCAAAAGAGTCCAAAGGGAGATAATGATCCTTATTACCTGAAATGTTACAACTAAGGTTTCCTGACTAGTTGACAGAGATGTAATGGCAATTAAAGCAGTATATGTGGTATTGTACAAATTGTGAGATTCTCTTGTACTGAACATGAAATCAGGTCCTGCATAAAGAAAGGGCAAGAGAAGAGGCTGAGCAAAAAACAAAAGATGCAGAAGCTATCTACTGATTTTTTTTTCTCTGTGAGATTGGTTTTTGGACTGCATTGTCAGGAATTCCCAGAATCCATATTTGAACAGAAGAATAAAAGTCTCTTCCAGTACCAAATACAATGTGAATGAACACCATCCATCATTCAGTTTTATATGAGCCATCACTATCTTTCATTAATGCAGATAATTCAAAAATAAATAAATGAACAGTGCTGAGTCTAAGAACAATGAAACAGTCATGTGAAATGCTATATCTTTCTATTACACACATATGCTACGTGCTGCTGCCTTTAAATACACCAAATAGGAGATGTTTATTTGTAAAATTATGTTTTACATTTAAAATTTATAAATTCTCTATTTTTTTTCTTATTGGGGGAAACACTATAGCACATGCATAATTCAATTCTAAAAGCCACCTCTATGGGGATACTGATACTTTATGTAGCAATCATTGTGTTGAAAACATTAATTGATCACAATGAACTAAAAAAATACTAATGGTGCACTGCTTTTACTGACTGGTTTCTTGGTGATAATAGCCTAAGTGTATTTTAAAAGTTGTATGCGTCTAAATAAGTCCTATGTATGCACAAAATTTGTAGCGAAATAAATATTGACTCTCATTTTTGAGTTACAAAGACAGATATAAAAACAAAAACCTTACTTCACAGTTCTATCATAAAACACACATAATTTTTTGTGTGGCTGTGCCCCGTGGTTTGCAGCACCTTAGTTCCCTGACCAGGGATCTAACCTGGGCCATGACAGTAAAAGCACAGAGTCCTACCCACTGGTCCACCAGAGAATTTCCCACACATAGTATTTTATTCTTAATTTTATTCACACATTAAATGGATTGCCCTCCTTTATATATTGCATAAATCTCCCTACAGTCATATGAATCAAAACAGTTAGTCACACTGCAAACATGATGTTAGACTCTTTAAGATGGATCATTCATAATAATGCATTAATTTACCATAATTTTTTATATTAGTACTTAGGTGAGCTATGATGACTGTGTTTGAAATCCCACTTTTGAAAACAAGGATCCTATCAAGCTCAATTCAAAGACATTTTAACATAAAATAGCCACTCATTGTGAGAGGAAGCATAACTTTATTCATTTTTTTCACTTTCTTTTTTATTGATGTGTAGTGTATACAACATCATATACATTACAGGTGCACAATATAGTAATTTACAATTATTTTCTTGTCAGTCCCAAACTCCCTATCTATCCCTCTATCCCACCCTTCCCCTCCAGTGATGATAAGTTCTTTGTTCTCTAAATCTGTTCCTATTTTGTAAATAAGTTCATTTGTATCATTTTTTTTTAGATTCCATTTTAGTAAATGCAGATTGAAAACTCACTTTTCTAACCTAAATCTAATACAGAAAATGAAGGCTTGAGTGAAATTAAGTATACAAATCAAGTTAAATATGAGAAATGAGAGGAGAGCTAAGAAAACAATGAATATCAAATTAAGAATTTTGTAATAAATTATTCACTATCTAAGAATTTTATAAATGAAGCACAGTAAAATGAATAAATTCAAGAATGCCTTCCACATTCAAATCCCAATAGGTACAGGAAATGGAAAAAGCATACATTGCTAAATATATACAGTAGAAAAAGGGAAAGACATCCATTTTTTGTAAGAAAAACAACTGCCACTAAAGAAACTCAGTGCTGAAAAACTATGAATGAAATATGTGTAACGTATTCAGAAAACGAAAACAATATGTTAAGTTGTAGCATGTCTGAGTACCCTCAGCCACTTCACCTATTGTACAGAACAAAACATATGGTGATAGGTTTTATAAAAGCTATTGCAACAGTATTCCTAAATAAGCAGAACAGCTGTTTCTATAATTGCAAAACAGCTAATTTTTACTAATTTGGGACACGAGTTCATAGATAGGCAACAGCTGCAGTTTTGTCAGCTGCATCCTAATGTCCCACAGACCTCTGCTCAAGAAAATAGAAGTAGAGACTGCCTCCTTTTATTGCACTGCCTCCTCTCCTTTCCAATAAATATCCTGAAGGTCATTAGTAATGAAGTTTCCCCAAGGGCTTTTTCATTCAGGAACAGGTAGAGGACAAACACCAGATCTCTAGAAGTCAGTACTAGGATTTTAATAGAGAAATCATGGTTTAGAAAAATTAAAGAGGAGACAGAAAGGAATTTCTACCTGGTATAAGTTGCTACTTCTTTTCACAGCCTGGAACCCTAGTCATTGGCTCTTCAGTTTAGCGGTTGAGATAACACTTATTTTGTTTTTTTCTAGTAGAAAATGGTAAAAAAAAAAAAAATGATTCTATTGGTTGTTGCCTTCTTAGAAAAGGGTTATTTCATTCTCCCCTTTCATCATTCTCCATCCATCTTTTTTTGCCCCTATTTATTTTATCTTCTGTCTATAAAACTAGTTTCGATGAAGAGTAGCGGTGTTTTTATTCGGGCTTGGAGGATGCTCGTTTGTGTGATAACCGCTTGCTCCCTGCAGTACAGCTGGTAGGATGTGATGTGCATACTAAGGAAGGTGGCATTAGACAAGTCTTAGCCAAGCCAAATTTTCATTCTCAACCTTTTCTATCACAGAATGAGTGGACTTGCTTTGCAAAAACCTGGACTATTCTTCTGATACAAAAATGGCTCAGTGTTTTAATAACTGCATTTCTGGGTAATGTGTGTTTAGAATGTATTTGTATCCCATGAAAGCAGATCTGTCCATTCCCTTTCAACTCAGATATCATTGTCTCGGTAAGGCAGACACTTAGTTTTTTTTTAAATTTTATTTTTAATTGGAGGATAATGGCTTTACAATATTGTGTTGGTTTCTGCCATATATCAACATGAATCAGGCCATAGGTCCCATCCCTCTTGCACCTTCCTCACACCTCTCACCGGATCCCACCAGGGAGCACTGGATTTGAGCTCTCTGCATAACATACTGGTTATCTAATTTTACACATGATAATGTATATGTTTCCATGCTACTCTCTGAATTTGCCCCACCCTCTCCTTCCCCGCCTGTGTCCACAAGTCTGTTCTCTATATCACGCAGGCCCTTTCTATAGCTCAAAGTGAAAGTGAAAGTTGCTCAATCGTGTCTGGCTCTTTGCAACCCCATGGACTGTACAGTCCATGGGATTCTCCAGGCCAGAATACTGAAGTGGGTAGCCTTTCCCTTCTCCAGGGGATCTTCCCAACCCAGGGATCAAACCCAGATCTCCCGCATTGCAGGCATGTTCTTTACCAGCTGAGCCACCAGGAAAGCCTTCTATAGCTCAAATGTGGCAATATTTTCTTGCAAGTAAAAGATCACTGACTTGGGGCTTCCCTGGTGGCTCAGCGGTGGAGAGTCTGCCTGCTAAGGAAGGAGATACGGGTTCGATCCTTGGATAGGGAGGATCCCACGTGTTGCTGGGCAGCTAAGCCTGTGTGCCACAACTACCGAGCCTATGCTCTAGAGCCCGGGAACTGCAACTACTGAGCCCACACACCCTAGAGTCCCACTCCGCAACAAGAGAAGCCACTGCAACGAGAAACTCATTCACTACAGCTAGAGAGTAACACCTGCTTGCCACTAGGGAAAAGCCCACACAGCAATGAAGACCCAGCACAACCAAAAATGAACAAATAAATAATTTTTTAAAAAAAGACCACTGACTTTTGCTTGCTGTTTCTATCTGCTGAATTTTTAAAAATCAGTCTGTCAGATTTTTAGTAATCATCTCTCATACAAAGTCTAACCCAGAAAGCATCAATATTCCTTCAAGCCTCATGCACAGACAACACTTAAGAAGGTAGGGGAAAAATATCCTCTATTGCCCAAATCATGGTGAAAATATGGATAAACCTTCCAATATTGGCATGTAAGTAGAGAAAAACCTCTACATTTGCCCCCAACATTTATGTATAAATTTTAGAAAATAATAATGTAGCAATCTTAATTTATGAAATACCTTAGTTTGCTGGTGCTATGCTCCGAATGTTTGTTTTCACCCAACATTCATATGTTGAAGCCTAAGTCCCCAGTGTGCTTGTATTTGGAGCTGGGACATTTGGGAGGTAATTAAGGCATGCGGGTGGAACCCTCAAAAATGGGAACAGTGCTCCCTTATAAGAGACTGGAAAGACCAGAGTTCTCCCCCTTCAACATGTAAGGATATAGCAAGAAGATGGCCATCTGTGAACCAGGAAGTTAACCGTCACCAGACAATGAAGCTGGAACAGTAAGAAATAAGTGTTTCCAAGGAATTTTTGTTACAGCAACCCAAAATAACCAAGACAGCTGGCATATATCAAACTTGAAAAAGTAAAAGTAATTAATAGGAATGTTTAAAAAGCATATGGCTTAGAGGACAGCAAACAGCATACTCCTGATATTTTTTTAGAGGAGATTTAATTGTTAATATATCAAACTCAAAACAGGGAATTATCAAAAAAAGTAAATACAAAGAATTAATTCTCATAGTTTATATACACAGATGCTGTACAGAATTATATGATATTATGCTTTAGTTACAATTGCATGTATTTATCTCAATAGATCTGTCTAATATTATTTCTTTTACTATTACTCAAGGATTGTTATTTAAAGTGCCATTCCACTTTGGATTGGGAGGTTGAAAATGTTTTTTGACATCTCAGTTGTGCTATCTCCCAGAGACCAATTAAATTCATTAGCAAAGCTACACAGAAAACACATAATTAAACCAGAATCCCTTTTCAGTTCTTGCATTATCTATACTATTATTAAACACCTGGTAACTGAGACTTCATCCATCACAAACAATACAGTTTAATTTCATTAACTTGTAGATTTTTGCAACCAGTTCCCATCATCCATATTCCATCAGACTCATATAAATTAGGGTGTATACAATACACATAATAATGACATATGTTCAGTTTCTGGACTTTATTACTATTGACATTTTTAATGTTTTCAGTCTTTATAATGGGCCTATTTATCTACCCTGACACATTATAAGACAGACAGACAGTAACTGGGTATCAGACAGATTCACACCTGCAACATCAAATCACTGAATTAGTCTCAACCTAAAACAGTAAACTCTAAATATTTACAGAGCCTCAGTACAGCACCTTCTTTCCAAAGTCAAGCTTTAAACTTCAAAAGCTGAAAATGCCTAAGATAAAATATTTTCTGATGCAGTGGAGATGATATACAGTAGTAATAATGAAGATAATATGAGAAGAAATTCCCAGTTTGAGCCTTACACGAATAAAAACTAAAAGTAAACACTTTCCCTCACTATCCTTTGTCACTAGGCCCATGTAATGAATTGATGACTCATACATGCAACTGATAAAAATAAGGTTCTAGCCTTGCATCAATCCTTCCCCAAAAAAATGATCATCATTCAATGGCTAAAGACTACACCCTAATTTATTTGTTTTCATACTAGGATTACTTCAACAGTGCTCAAAAATATTTTACAATCAATAAGCCACAATCACCATACAGCCATGGATTCAAGAGAAAACGGCCCACATATGGACACATCCGGGCAAAATAAAATATTTCAAATATTTACAAAACAATTGTTTATGCGTTAAGACCTGAAAAGCAAATTGGTTCAAACAGAAGAAAAAAAGGAATCAAGCTGTCATCAGATTTACTCTCTTGAAACATTCTGGGCAAGACATAAAGAAACATTCAGAGAATGTGAGCTGATATAATTTGGAACCAAGCAGTTCTACCAACCAAGTTGTTTTAATGAATGACAACAGAAATGAAGTTGTAATATGTAAAAAATTTGAAAATAAACTATCTACTTATCTTGAAAATAACAATTGAAGACATAAATATAAACTGAGAGATAAAATAATGGAGAAGTTATCATATGAAAGAAAGTCTAGTGAGAATATACATCAGGTATAAATAAAAAGATCTTAAAGAACCCGATTACTACAATGGTGTGGTCAGCCACCCAGAGCCCAACATACCAGAGAGCAAAGCCAAGTGGGCCTTAGGAAGCACTGCTGTTAATAAAGCTAGTGGATGTGATGAATTCCAGTGGAAATATTCAAAACTCTAAAGCATGATGCCATCAAGGTGTTGCATTCAATATGTCAGCAAATCTGAAAGGCCCAGCAGTAGCCACAAGACTGGAAAAGATCAATCCTTATCCCAATTCCCAAGAAGGGTAGTACTAAAGAATGTGCTAAAGGGAAAGGGAAAGGGAAGTCGCTCAGTCGTGTCCGACTCTTCACAACCCTGTAGACTGTAGCCTACCAGGCTCCTCCATCCATGGGATTCTCCAGGCAAGAATACTGGAATGGGTTGCCATTTCACCATTGGACAATTGCACACATCTTCCATGCTAGTAAGGTCATGCTTAAAATCTTGCACACTAGGCTTCAGCATTATGCAAACCAAGAACTTCCAGATGGCCAAGCTCAGTTTATAAAAGGAAGAGGAACCAGAGATCAAATTGCCAACATTCACTGGATCATACAGAAAGCTAGGGAATTTCAGAAAAACATCCACCTCTCTTTCATCGACTATGTCAAAGCCTTTGACTGTGTGGATCATAATAAACTGTGGAAAGCTCTTAAAGAGACGGGAATACCAGACCGTGTTACCTGTCTCTTGAGAAACCCGTATGCGGGTCAAGAAGCAACAGTTAGAACCCTGTATGGAACAACTGATTGGTTCAAGATTGAGAAAGGAGTATGACAGGGCTGTCTGCTGTCACTCTGTTTGTTTAATCTATACACTGAGCACATCATGAGAAATGCTGGGCTGTATGAGTTACAAGCTAGAATCAAGATAGGCAGGAGAAACATTGACAACCTCAGATACGTGGATACTACCACTTTAATGGCAGAAAGTGAAGAGGAACTAAAGAGCCTTTTGATGAGGGTGAAGGAGGAAAGTGAAAGAGCTAGTTTAAAACTAAGTACCAAAAAAAAATAAGATCATGGCATCTGGCCCCGTTACTTCATGGCAAACAGAGAGGGAAAAGGTGGAAGTAGTGACAGATTTCCTCTTATTCGGTTCTAAAATCACTGCAGATGATGACTGCGGTCATGAAATCACAAGACAATTGCTTCTTGGCAGGAAAGCTATGACAAACATAGACAGTATGTTGAAAAGCAGAGACCTTACTCTGCCAACAGAAGTCTCTATAGTCAAGGCTCTGGTCTTCTTAGTGGTCATGTACAGTTGTGAGAGCTGGACTGTAAAGAAGGCATAGCATCGAAGAACTGATGCCTTCAAACTGTGGTGCTGAAGAAGACTCCTGAGAGTCCCTTGGACAGCAAGGAAATCAAACCAGTCAATCTTAAGGGAAATCAACCCTGAATACTTGTTGTAAGGACTGATATTGAAGCTGAAACTCCAGTGTTTTGGTCATCTAATGCGAACAGCTGACTCATTGGAAAAGCCCCTGATGCTGGGAAAGATTGAGGGCAGAAGGAGAAGAGGACATCAGAGGATGAGATGGCAGGATGGCATCACTGATGCAATGGATGTGAACTTGGGGCTTCAGGAGATGCAGAGGGACAGAGAAGCCTCTGTTGCAGCCCATGGGGTCACAAAGAGTTGGACATGACTGGGCAACTGAGCAACAACAACATAAATAAATAAATAAAATTTAAAAACATGTTTGACTCTATACACTATATATGTGTGTTAAATAAAGAAAATACTAATTAATAAAAAAAATCATACATTTTGATTACAAAAATGGATGCAGTTTGAATAGTAATAGACAATTTTTTAAATTAATTAATTTGGCTGTGTTGGGTCTTCATTGCTGTACGGGCTATTTTCTAGTTGCAGAAAGCAGGGGCTACTCTATTGAGGTGGTTTCTCTTATTGTAGAGAACAGGCTCTACGGTGCCTGGGCTTCAGTAGTTGCAGCTCCTGGGCATGAAGAGCACAGACTCAGTAGTTGTGGTACATAGGCTCAGTTGCTCCTTGGCATGTGGGATCCTCCCAGATCAGGGATGGAACCCTTGTCTCTTGTATTGCAGGCGGATTCTTTACCACTGTGACAATTGTTTTATAACAACAAAACTTTCTATATTGGTTTTATTTTCTATTCTAATTCTGTATGCCTCTGGTATCATCATGGTGATTCTGCCTTCAATCTACCACCTCATCGAAATTTCAATACATTGTGCTTCTTTCTGTTTTATGGGCAGAGTCTTCCAATTGTAGTAAGATTTTGGAACTTGTGGATCTTTTATTTTTCCCCATTGCTTTAGTTCCGTGTGAATTACTTGGGAATTTTAATTTGCTTGAAATCTGACCACCATAACAGTGAAGACCGTTTTTCTATGAGGCTCAGAAATGTTTATACAAGTTTAAGAATGAGGATAAGCCATGGAGAACAAGATGATCAGCCTTTCCTTTTGAAAACAACTCCTTAGGTCTGATTTTTACCTTGTCTCTAAAGGGACAGTTTAGTTTAATCCAAAATTACATAGACCTGGAAAGAATTACCAGAACATTGTAGCTGGTGTTTCACTGGCTTGCTTCTTAATTTGTATGGCTTGTTATGTTGTTTCCACTGTTTCCTATACAGTCTTTTGAGAAATACATGTTCAAAGTCCATACTATATTTCAAAAAGACTACTGATTAATCAGTTTTCTCATTTCCAGAAAGATAGGATTATATTATATGATGTCTAAAGTCTTTTGCAATTTTAAAGATCTATAATGATTATAGTTTGACAGATACAGTTTTCATTTACCAATGTATTCTATCATTATTTCTATAAGTCATCCAACCTTTCAGTTAATTCACTTCACAGACAGAAATGTGTGGAAAAGAGGCACAGTTGACTGGATTTTTCAATTTTCACTGTTCAACAGGTTATATTTATATCATGCTGACAGAGTAAAAAGAAAGGTAAGTAAAAATAATTATGTTAGGTGAAATAGAACTGGTTATAGAAATTGCACATATTATATATAATATAGAAATTATATAAATTATACAATACAATTTAGAAATTATATAATACAGAATAAAATTTATAGTAATATAGAAATATATCACATATAATACAGAATATAAATAATATATAATATTAGTGTGTTAGTTGCTCAGTTGTGTCTGACTCTTTGTGACCCCATGGACTGTAGCCCTCCAGGATCCTCTGTCCATGGAATTCTCCAGGCAAGAATACTGGAGTGGGTTGCCATTTCCTTCTCCAGGGGATCTTCCCAACCCAGGGATCGAACCTGTGTCTCCTGCATTGCAGGCAGATTCTTTACCATCTGAGTCACTGGGGAAACCCTAATACATAATATGAAATTGCACATTAAATATAATATAATGCATTACTTTTGTATGAAAGTGAAAGTCGCTCAGTCACTTCCCACTCTTTGTGACCCAACAGACTATACAGTCCATGGAATTCTCCAGGCCACAGTACTGGAGTGGGTAGCCTTTCCCTTCTCCAGGGGATCTTCCCAACCCAGGGATCAAACCCAGGTCTCCCACATTGCAGGCAGATTCTTTACCAGCTTAGCTACAAGGGAAGCCCAAGAATACTGGGGTGGGTAGCCTATCCTTTCTCTAGGGGATCTTCCTAACTCAGTAATTGAACTGGGGTCCCCTGCATTGCAGGCAGATTCTTTACCAAGTAAGCTATCAGGGAAGCCCTATTTATTATTTATAACACATAATACATAACTCAGTCTTTCTTCTAACTTTGATAATATTATTAATGTAAAAGAAGTATGTACCAAGGGAAGACAAATTAGAAAATATAGATAAGCAAAGGTAACAGAGTAAGTGAAATAGGAAAAATCTATTTTAATTCCAGTATCTAGGAATAATCATTATTGTTCTGTGGTGTATTTTCTCTAATTCTTCTCTCTCTTTTTCTTCCTACCTCTGGTATACTACACGTGTAGTTTTGTATCCTGGTCAATTTTCTCAATATTATATTATGATATTTTTTCATATCAATAAAATTAGGTGTTATTCTTATATCTTTTCCATTATAGTCTTTTAATTTGATGTACCAATACATAACATCTTCTGTTTTTGATATTTTAGTTTGCCCAATTTTTTCAAGTGAATACAGCTGTAATGCATATTTTGAGAGAGCTGAAAAAGCTATTCTGACATGTATCTCCTGGCTTTAAAGCACTGCTTTAGTCTGTAAAGTACCTATTGAAGTAAAAAAAAAAATGAAGTAAACATACAGATGCAGTTATAGAAATCATATGTATGTTTCCTAAATCACTATTTATCCTAAGATACTTGATTGAAGAGTAATTTTTTTCATTCCAATTTGGTATGCTCTATTTGTCATATACTAAATAATTAACTTCTCTTTGTCCTTCTATAATTGCTGTTTTGACCAGTTAATCTGTATGCTCATACTTCCAGCAGTATCACACAATTTTTATTATAGCTTTATGCCAACTGATTTTATAACATGCAGGCAATTGCTCTAATTGTTGGTGTACATACTGTAGCAGGAAAAATCAACCATGATCAACAGTTCGTACATATGATATGTGAATCTAGACTGGCAATGTCCTGACAGATGCACTGATAGCTAGAAAATCCATTTACTTTAATTCATATTGATGTGACATTTTTACTGATGGTCTTTCTTTACATTGTTGTGTTAGTTGGGCTGCTGCTCTCAATTAAGAATGACAAGCAAGAGTCTCCCTAGATGTAGAAATGCAGTTCTCTGGAGATAACTCTGATGGAGAATTAAAACCCAGTGAGTCAAGAACATTGTTTTTCACTCACTAGTCAATCCAAGGGTAATT
This sequence comes from Dama dama, assembly GCF_033118175.1. Taxonomy (NCBI): domain Eukaryota; kingdom Metazoa; phylum Chordata; class Mammalia; order Artiodactyla; family Cervidae; genus Dama; species Dama dama. Next base: position 30,998,103 of record NC_083714.1, read on the forward strand.
TGAGAAAGTAAAACTCTTTAAATATTTCCTTATGAGGAACTTCCCTGTTTTGGTAATATAATAAATTTTAAGAGTAATGTTTAGTTTGGTGCAAAAGTATGGCATTCAAAGACACTCAGAAGTATTGAACAAAAAGTATTGTTTTTAACTTTGTCATTGTATCAGTCATAATAGAACATAGGAAGATGGATAATAAAAACAGAGGAATAATATGATGATTCCATTACTCCATCATAGAAAAAGACACAGTGATTAAATAATTGAATTTTTTGTTTCTTTCTTGAATGTGATCAAAAAAGTACAAAACTTAATAAGAAGGGATCTTAACATCTTTATCCATAAGGGTAAACCAGAACTATACTGTGACCTCAGCTTTTTCACTAAAAAAATCAAGTCCTGAACCTAATTACAGCTTATATATTTGACTTTAAAATGAACTTTTCATCCCTTGGGATCCAGCAAAATGTGTTCAATGACAAAAAAGAGAGCCAAAGAAAGAATAATAAGGGGAAAATATCAGAGACATTATATTTGCCCTTGAAAAATTGGAGAAATATAGGTAATGAGCTAGCTTTTACTAGACACTTTACATTGATTTTCTTAAATATAAAATAGACTGTCATAAACCATTTTAGGTTTGAAATCCTATCACTAATGCTTCTCTTTAGCTTGGAGGATTTCTCAGTTTTCACTGCTTATTGAGGATTTGATAATAGGCCAAATTTATTCAAAAAGTAAATTGATCAACAATGTCATTAGACAAAGTATACAAATGGGTAGAATTTAGACCAACTATACAAATAATGGGCACGCTTTTTTGAAAAAACAAAACATTAATATTATAATATTAAGGTAACAAACCATGTATGAGTTCATGAAGTCATGCATTAATATTTCTCATTATACTTAGCAGAATTCAAAAAAATATTATTTTTGAAAGATTGGTTTGGACCTTTGTCTAAATAACTTCCCTTGTGGCTCAGCTGGTAAAGAATCTGCTTGCAATCCGGGAGACCTGGGTTCGATCCCCGGGTTGGGAAGATCTCCTGGAGAAGGGAAAGACTACCCACTCCAGAATTCTGGCCTGGAGAATTCCATGGACTGTGTAGTCAATGGTGTTGCAAAGAGTTGGACATGACTGAGCCACCTTCACTTTCATTTTCACTTCTGAAGCATTTCAGTTGTTAAGTACCTCATTTTTGTTATAAGCCAGGTTTTCACTGTCATTCTCAGCATATCAATAGTGACACTGTTGTCTAGGAATGTTTGATGTACTTATGAGATCCCCCACAGATATCTTCCCAACCAAAGTCAGTGTTGTGGCTGGACAGGCTCTTGTGGTTCTTGTTTTGATTGCAAGATGCACATCAGCAAAAAATCCATCAAGGAACTTTTGTGAAAAAAGATATGTATTACTCAGTGTTTTCTCTGGATGAAAGCCTTAATAATCACCTCTGGGTGATTTTTATTGTCTTGTTTTCTGTTTTTCTCTAGTTTCTAAATTTCCTGTCATGAACATTATTTTTGTAGTATGTGAAATAAAAGGATGTAGCAGTAAAAAAAAAAAAAAAAAAGATATGTATTACTCAGACAGAGGTCCTAGAAGGTACATGGATGGCACACTCAAAGGCCACATAGCAAAGTCATGAGGAAATAGAGAGAAAGCATGCCAACCTGGAGCTCTGCCTTTATTGGTGTCCAAAAGAGGGATGCCTAAGACTTCACAGGTTCACTCTTTATTGGAAAATTTAAGCATAAGAGTGGGAATTAGAGCATGGGAAGGAAAAAGAGAGGTCACTGTCAGTAAACCTAGGTTATTCAGGGTTTTAAAAGGAAAACCTCATGGTGGGGCAGCCTGGTTTTTCATTTAGTTGAGCTATGTCACATAGCTGACAATATGTTTGAGATGGATGTCTTTGAAATGGATGCCTTGGCAATCAAAAACTTAATATCAGACACTTACATTACAATCAATAATTTTAAAAGTTTAATGTCAAGCGCTTACACTCCAGCAGTTATGTCAATGACACAGCATCACCTTTGCAAAATGGACATTAAGGACAAGGAAAAGGAAGGATATTGGTATTTTCAGAACACCTATTATTCTCTCCTCTATTCCATAATTCCTATTACCACTGGAATTCTAAATTCAACTTTGATCATGTTTTCCACTGCGAACTCTCTTTTATTGGCTTCTGATTGCCTAGAGAATAAAACTCAAACTCATCCTGATAGCATAAAATTTATACTTCAATATCATGTAATATTTTTGATTACCTAATAGTGCTTTGATTTTGATGCATTTATATTATTTTCTAGCTGTTCTGTATATCCAAAATGTCCTTCTTCCTTGTTAGCCTTGATTGAATTCAAATTAGGGGCAGATAACATTTCTATTCAAATGTCAAGGTTTATTCAACTCTTGATGCAGAAAGAAACCCTTTGGTTATGCTATCGTAGTTTGCCATTTTTTAATACTTCTATGTTGAGTTCAACATAAGCTAAACTCATTATAATTTGCCATGACTATGCTTATCCTTGTCGCTTGGGTTGTGTGTGTATTGCAAAATGGACCACATTGCATTCATCTTTGTAACTCTGCAAACAAACATAGATTTTTGTACATAGAAGGAAATTATGTTTATTAAGTAAATGGTAAAGTTTATAATGCAATCAATTCTTACAATATGACAGGTTATAGTGTGGAATAAAATAAGACAATATTTTACTTAATCCAATTGTCCTTATAACAAAAGAAGTCTTAGTTGCCAAACCAAGGATTATAATTTCTAATATAATATTATAAGTAAAAAGTATGTTATAAAATATTCTTATAACACCAGGACATAGAACAATGTTAAAAAGATAGTACAGCATATCTTGTTCTAATGTACTTTGCTTTATCACTCTTCATAGATAGTGCTTTTTACATAATGAAGGTTTGTGGTAACCCTTCCTCAAGTAAGTGTATAGGCATCATTTTTCCAACAACATTATTATTTTTATTGATAGTTAATTTGCAACATTGTGTTAGTTTTCAAGTGTACAGCTAAGTGATTTAATTATACATATACCTTTTATTATACATATTCCATTTCAGAATCTTTGTTATAGGTTATTATGGAAAACAGCATAAGTCCCTGTGCTATACAGTAGGTCCTTTGGTTATCTATTTTATATATAGTAGTGTGTATAGATCTCTATATTAATCCCAAACTCCTAATATATCCTTCCCCCCCAGCATTACTTTATAATTAAGGTATATAAATTTTTTACACATAATGCTATTGTATACTTAATAGACTATAGTACAGTATGAACATAACTTTCATATGTCCTGGGAAGCAAAAAAATTTGCTTGACTCAACTAAACCTATAATATCTCAGAGGCACGCCTGTAGATGATCAATGAATAATTGTAATTTACATGTGCCCTAGCATAAGCTGTGAAAGTATTAGTCATGTCTGACTCTTTGTGACCCTACGGACCGCAGCCCATCAGGCTTCTCTGTCCATAGAATTCTCCAGGCAAGAATCCTGGAATGGGTAGCCATTCCCTTCTCCAGAGGATGTTCTAGACCCAGAGATCGAACCCGTGTTTCCTGTGGCTCTTGTATTACATGCAGATACTTTACAGCTAAGCCACCAGGGAAGCCCCAACGTAAGCTGATATAAGGATAAAAATGAACTTTAAAAACAATAAAAGCACATGTACTTGCTGAATTGAACACTTCACCTAAGAAAATGTAATTGGATTAGTTATGTTTGCTAAAAGTAGTTATTTCCTCAAACATTATAATATTGAGACTATATCAGCAAGATATGGGATATAAAAATCATTCTAGATATTTCTTCTGAAAAGGGATTTAATACAAGGAATTAAGTGCTTAAAACCATTGCTAGGCTTCGAAGTCAGTTGCAGAGCACCAGCATTTTTCAGATTTACTAAAGCAAATTTTCATACTGTTCATGGGGTTCTCAAGGCAAGAATACTGAAGTGGTTTGCCATTGCCTTCTCCAGTGGGGCAAGTTTTGTTAGACTGTGACGGTCCAGGAGTCTCTGGCAGAGGCACTTATCTCACATGCTAGCAAAGTAATGCTCAAAATTCTCCAAGCCAGGCTTCAACAGCACATGAACTTCCAGATGTTCAAGCTGGATTTAGAAAAAGCAGAGGAACCAGAGATCAAATTGCCAAGATCTGTTGAATCATAGAAAAAGCAAGAGAGTTCCAGAAGAACATCTATTTCTGCTTTATTGACTATGTCAAAGCCTTTGACTGTGTAGATCACAACAAACTGTGGAAAACTCCTAAAGAGATGGGAATACCAGACCACCTGACCTGCCTCTTGAGAAGCCTGTATGCAGGTCAGGAAGCAAAGTTAGAACTGGATATGGAACTACAGACTGGTTCCGAATAGGGAAAGGAGTATGTCAAGGCTGTATATTGTCACCCTACTTATTTAACTTTATGCAGAGTACATCATGAGAAACGCTGGGCTGGATGAAGCATAAGCTGGAATCAAGATTGCCGGGAGAAATATCAATAACCACAGATAGGCAGATGACACCACCCTTATGGCAGAAAGTGAAGAGGAACTAAAGAGCTTCTTGATGAAAGTGAAAGAGGAGAGTGAAAAAGTTGGCTTAAAGCTCAGTATTCAGAAAACTAAGATCATGGCATCTGGTCCCATCACTTCATGGCAAATAGATGGGGAAACAGTGGAAACAGTGGCTGACTTTATTTTTTTGGGCTCCAAAATCACTGCAGATGGCATTGCAGCCATGAAATTAAAAGACACTTACTCCTTGGAAGGAAAGTTATGACCAACCCAGATAGCATATTAAAAAGTAGAGACATTACTTTGCCAACAAAGGTCCGTCTAGTCAAGGCTATGATTTTTCCAGTGGTCATGTATGGATGTGAGAATTGGACTATAAAGAAAGCTGAGAGCTAAAGAATTGATGGTTTTGCACTGTGGTGTTGGAGAAGACTCTTGAGAGTCCCTTGGACTGCCAGGAGATCCAACCAGTCCATCCTAAAGGAGATCAGTCCTGGGTGTTCATTGGAAGGACTGATGTTGAAGCTGAAACTCCAATACTTTGGTCACCTGATGTGAAGAGCTGACTCATTTGAAAAGACTTTGATGCAGGGAAAGATTGAGGGCAGGAGGAGAAGGGGACACCAGAGGATGAGATGGTTGGATGGCATCACCAACTCTATGGACATGGGTTTGGGTAGACTCCGGGAGTTGGTGATGGACAGGCAGGCCTGGTGTGCTGTGGTTCATGGGGTTGCAAATAGTCGGGCATGACTGTGTAACTGAACTGAACTGAACTGAACCATTAGGGAAGTTATCCATGTCCACCCAGTTACCAGCACAATTAGCAGAACAGTGAGAAGGAGGAAGAGAATGAGAGATCGGAGAATACTCCTGAATGCTAGGCCCTATGGCAGGTGAAGGTTCCCGCTTTAGTACGTATGGAGACCCTATGGACAATGATCACAGTGTTCCAACCATCCTTTGCAGGGGAAGTGACGGAGGGTGCTGACAACCAGGGTGCGATAGAACAAAGTAGACCAGTGAGACAGAATAACTATGGGATTATACCTAGGTCACAGTTCTACAGGGGCCCTCCTCGCCAAACACAGCCCAGAGAGGACAGCAATGAAGAAAATAAAGAAAATCAAGATGAGACCCAAGGTCAGCAACCACTTCAACCTTGGTACTGCTGCAACCTCAATTACTGATACAGATGCTCAACCAGGAGATGGGAAAGAAACAAAAGCAGCTGATCCATAAGCTAAGAATCTGTCTGCTTCCTAGACTGAGCAGGAAGGAGCTGAGTCAATGACAGTTAATCATCTCTACCATCATTTGGTTTAGTCATTCAACAAGAAGTAATTAACATGAAATTCCAGCAATTAGAAATGAATAAAATATTGGAACAGAAGATCATAAGTTCTTGCTTTTTGTCTGTTGAACAGATAACCAGAACTGTCTGCATTATCTATTCAGCATGGAGTTTTTATTATTTTTAGATAAAGACATTTCTTTTTGTTAATAAAAACGGTGTGTGTTTTTTTTTCTGAAGAGCCTGGTTTTTCTTTATATACCTTTTATTAAAATTGTTTAATATTGTTTAATATTTGGTCAAGTTTTGATATTTTTAAAACGCCATTTCTAATTTGTAATAAAAGTTTACAGCTTGATTTTTTAAAAAAGTCAACAAACTGTAAGCACCTGTTAATAAAAGTCTTAAATAATTAAAAAGTCTTAATAATTAATACATAATAGTGGAAATTTAAGGTGATAATGTTGGGAAGTTAAAAATACATACAATTTTCAACCTAGCACACACAAACATGGAATATGTGTGTATTGGTGCATCCTTCATACAAGAAATGGAGATACAAGAGCAATGACCAAAGGTTTTGGGACCAAGGTATCTTTTGTTTAAGGAGAGATCCATGAATGAATATGAAGATTATCCTAGTGCTCAGGATTTTGCTCTCTAATGGGAAAGTCAAATCCTATTTAACTCAATAAATCTAGAAAATAATAAACATTGAACAAATCCAACAGTAAAACCGTATACAGTAAGATCAATAGAACAAGAATAATGTGAACATTTTAGTTTGGAAAGTGTGTCCGACTCTTTGCGACCCCATGGACTGTAGTCCGCCAGGCTCCTCTGTCCATGGAATTCTCTTGGCAAGAATACTGGAGTGGGTTGCCATTCCTTCTCCATGGGATCTTCCTGACCCAGGGATCGAACCCTGGTCTTCCAAGTTGTGGGCAGACTCTTGACTGTCTAAGCCACAAGACCATAACTTTTTGTTATCTTAAAATTTCCCTTAATATATAAGTACAATATGCATGTATAACACACAACATACAATATTTTATTGATGCATAAATCATAAGTATATAATTAGATGAATTTTCAAAGTGAATACATGGATAACCATCATTCAAGCCAATAAATATAATATTTTCAACAGCATTGGAGCACACTCAACCAAAAATGACCAGTGTTGACTTTTAGCTTCACAGATTAGTTCCCCTTGGTTTCAAACTTTATATGTCTTTATATACATACAGTAGAATGAATACATAAGCTTTAGTATATTCAAAGAATAGAAACTACACAGCAATGAGAATTAATATACCAGGAATGAAATGGAAATCCTGGACTAGTGAGTTTACATATAGTCAACTACATTAGTTATTGCCAAATGCTTTTCCAAAGTGAATGTACCAGTTTACTCTACCAGGTGTATATAGGAAATCAGGTTGTCATACATCTTAACAAAAACTGTGTACTATCTATCTGCTTTTAAAAATTTCGGCATTATTACAAGCATTTAATAGTTCCTCTTTCTAATTTTAATTATCATTCCTTTAATGACTAATTGATGCTGACTACATATTAATATGTTTATTGGAGATTGGGCGTCATCTATAGGGAAGAACCTGTTTAAGCTAATCTGACTTGAGCAGTCTTATTAAACTGATTTGAAGAAGTTCATTGTGTGTTTTGGGAGGAAATCCTTGATTGGACATACGTATTGCTTCTCTTTATCAGAGCAAATAATTCTACATCATACCTGTTCTACCATTTTCTTGCCATCTGTGATGTGCTTGGTCGCTCAGTCAGGTTCGCCTCTGCAACCCCATGGACTGTAGCCTGCCAGGCTCCTCTGTCCATGGGGATTCTCCAGGCAATAATACTGGAATGAGTTGCCATGCCCTCCTCCAGGGCAATCTTCCCAACACAGGTTTCTTGCTATATGTGTTGTCAAATTTGAATTTCCTATCATCTCAGTTCAGTTCAGTTCAGTTCAGTCACTCAGTCGTGTCCGACTCTTTGTGACCCCATGAATGCAGCACGCCAGGCCTCCCTGTCCATCACCAACTCCCGGAGTCCACTCAAACTCATGTCCGTCGAGTCGGTGATGCCATCCAGCTATCTCATCCTCTGTCGTCCCCTTCTCCTCCTGCCCCCAATCCTCCCCCAGCATCAGGGTCTTTTCCAGTGAGTCAGCTCTTCACATCAGGTGGCCAAAGTACTGGAGCTTCAGCCCCAGCATCAGTCCTTCCAATGAACACCCAGGACTGATCTCCTTTAGGATGGACTGGTTGGATCTCCTTTCAGTCCAAGGGACTCTCAAGAGTCTTCTCCAACACCACAGTTCAAAAGCATCAATTCTTCGGCACTCAGCTTTCCTCACAGTCCAAATCTCACATCCATACATGAGCACTGGAAAAACCATAGCCTTGACTAGACAGACCTTTGTTGGCAAAGTAATGTCTCTACTTTTTAATATGCTATCTGGGTTGGTCATAACTTTCCTTCCAAGGAGTAAGTGTCTTTTAATTTCATGGCTGCAATTCCATCTGCAGTGATTTTGGAGCCCCCAAAAATAGTCTGACACTGTTTCCACTGATTTCCCATCTATTTCCCATGAAGTAATGGGACCAGATGCCATGATCTTAGTTTTCCAAATGTTGAGCTTTAAGCCAACTTTTTCACTCTCCTCTTTCACTTTCATCAAGAGGCTTTTTAGTTCCTCTTCACTTTCTGCCATAAGTGTGGTCATCTCACATAGCTCTTAAATAAATCCATACCTTCCCAATTTCCAGGGCTTTACTTTTTACTTCTTTTGGTATAGCATTACAATTTTAGTCCTAATAAAATATCATTTTAATCATTGCACTTTCCAGGTTAAGAATTTATAAGAGTTGTGTTATCCAAAGGGCAAGAAATTTTATTGCCATAAAGCCCTGTGGGAGCATGGGGAAGTTGAGACAGGAAGCTAGAGAAGAGGGAAAGAACTGTTACTCTTCACTGCAAGTCTGGCCTTTGTGAAGGAAAGAACTAGCTATGAAGAGTCTCAGACTGCAATACAGTTTTAGGAAAATTAAGGTCAGGTTGATATAGTGTCCTGAGACCAAAGTTGCCCTGTGAGATTAGTCCTACATCTCATAAGAATGGATCTGCCTTAGTATCACTGTGGCATTCAGTCATTCACTGGCAGCTCCTGGAATCTTCTACTACATTCTCTGTAGTACGAGATCTTAGAGCTGTATTTTTATGGTTGACCCAAGAGCTCATTATAAATGACCTGAACAAACCAAAAATCTCTAACACTTCACAATTTTGGCCCACTATTTTTTTTAATCAAGCTTATCACATACTATCCCCTTCCACAAAATTCTTGTTCTAGTCTTCACTGTGCCTCTTTTTTATTCCCCATCTTCTTAGCTGCCATTTTTGTTACTGTTCCTCTATTGCATGTTGTATACTCTGACTATAATATTCTTGCACTACACTTCCACTCACTGAAGGCCAACTCTTTCATCAGGGTCCTGCTCAAATTCTATTAGTTCACTGCTCCAGTGACCTTTATTTTTTCTACATCTTTTTAGCATTTATATTCCAAATCCTTTATAGTATTTGATTTATTATTGTTGTCTTTGTATGCTAATACATATATAATTTACTTAACTTTATAGAACTTATTGAAGAAAAAAAATTGGAGGATTATATCTTCTATAGTGTTTTCATATTCTAGGAATTAGAATGCTTTATATGTACAGTCTCAGGACTTTGCATATCTTCTACAGTGGCATATACCAAACTGCATTAGATTTATTTGCTTGTTTGATCTATTATATCCATCATACATAACATGATCAAAATATATTTATTGAATAGATTGCTGAATGATACTTAGTTATTTTATTATTTCATCCTCTATGTACTTTGTGTTTCAGTAATATATATTCAACTGTGACTTGATCTTTCTCAGATTTATGACTCATTTGGTGCTCAGCATTTTGGAGTGATATCACTAAACCAGGAAATACACCTTTATTGATTAAACCTATATCTCATATCTATTTTTATCATCATGCAGTCAATGTAATTGATTATAGACATACCTGATTTTACAAAAAAATTTTTTAGATTATTGTTAAACTGATAACATCAGTAAACTTTATACTTTGGATTAATAAAATGCAGGAAATAAGAAAAATATTTCAATGAATCAATTTTGAATATTTCTCATTATACTATAAGAATATGAAATTCTATTAAATTATCAAACCTTCATATTTACTAAAGTAAACCTAGTTCAGAAGTTTTTCAAATTCTACCTTTAAAAGATCACTAATGGATTCTTCAAAACAAGCAAACCAACAAACTCATAGAAAAAGAGATTATATTTGTAGTTTCCAGAAAGAGAGGTCGAGGAGTGGGAATTGGATGAAGGTGATCAGAAAACACAAACTCCCAGGGATAAGATAAATAAGTACTAGGGATGTAACCTACAACATGATGATTACAGTTACCACTACCGTATGGTATGTATGAAAATGGTTAAGAGAGTAAATCCTGAAAGTGCACATCACAAGGAAAATGCTTTTCTATTTCTTTAATTTTTTATCTATATGAGATGATAAATGTTCACTAAACATATTGTGGTCATCATTTCATAATGTATGTGAATCAAATTATTATGCTGTATACCCTAAACTTGGAGAAGGAAATGGCAACCCACTCCAGTATTCTTGCCTGGAGAATCCCAGGGACAGGGGAGCCTGGTGGGCTGCCGTCTATGGGGTCACACAGAGTTGGACATGACTGAAGTGACTTAGCAGCATACCCTAAACTTATTCAGTGCTATATGTCAGCTGTATCTCAATAAAACTGGAAGCAAAAATGGTATGGAATGGTATGAACAATAACGCTATGAAAAATCAACAGTAACACCAGTAATAATTCCATTTGCTTGAATAACATAAGATCACCATTAATAAGAGCATGAAATCAAAAATAAAACAAAGAAACAAAAAATTCAGCCCATTTCCATTTCCATAGGCCAAGACAAACACTTGGCTTTTCTTTTGCATAAACTTTTATAACTAAAACCCCCAATATGACTTCTAAGTTATTATTTTAAAAACTTTTATTTGACTATAGTAAGAATAATATAATTAAATCAATATAATCCAGTCAACATCCTTTGACTTATTTTCATTTCCAAGGAAAGAAAAATACTCTGCATGTGAGTAAATATTAGCAAGTTGAGCACAAAGTTATATATAATGAAATCCAAATGTGATTAAAATTAATAAGCAGTCTCTGCTTTCTTACAAAGAGAATAACACAAACATTGTGCAGACAGTTTAGAATTAAACTGGATAATAACTTAAATGGAAATTAAATGCACCTGATTTTGTTACTATGAACATTGAACAGACTTATGAAAAATATGGGAAAATATGCATCTCTGATGAACAAAGGGCAGTCCTATTTTCTATAGTGTGGTGGGCAGAATATTTGTCCTCTCAAAACATCCAACTCCTATTCCCTCGAACTTAAATTAGGTAATTAAGGTTGCTAATCAAGTGACTTTGAGAGGGGAATGTTATACTTTTATATCAGGATGAAAGTGATAGTATCAGGATGGGGTGGGAAGGCAATGTAACCACAAGGGTTCTTTCATGTAAAAGCAGGAAAATCAGAATCAGAGTCATATAGTATGAGGGAGACTCAATTATCCATTTTTTATTTTGAAGATGGAAAGGTGCTATGAGACAAAGAACTCAGACAGCATCCAAAAGCTGAAAAATATAAGAAAACTAATTGTGTCCATATTGGGATAAATGATGGCCCCCCAAAAGACATGTCTATGTAAAATCCCTGTACAATGTGTAAACGAAATGCTACTTGGGAAATATAATTTTTCAGATGCAACTAAACTACAAATTTTGAGATCAGATTATCCTGCATTATCTGAGTGGTCTCCAATTCCAAAGACAAATGTTCTTATAAAGAAAACAGGTGATGGGGAGCCTGAAGGGAGGACCTGAGGATTCCTAGGAGCCAGGGTGAGTGGGGCTGGGTGCAGGCAGTGTTGGCAGGACGGCCAGCTCAGAGGGGCTGGCAGCTCACAGGCAGCGTGGGGAGCACTGGAGTTTGCAGACCCCACTAGGGGGTTGGGTTTGCTCACTCAGCAATAAATAACTGTGTCACACCTAATCCTAAATATACCACTACAAAGTGAGAGTTAAAAAAAAAAAAAGAAAGAAAGAAAAAAGGAGGGGCTTCGCTTATGGCTCAATGGATAAGAATCTGCCTGCCAAGGCAGGAGACATGGTTTCAATTCCTGGTCTGGGAAGGCCCCACATGCGTCGGAGCAACTAAGCCCATGTACCACAGCTACTGAGACCACATGTTGCAACCACTGAAGCTCACATACCCTAGAGTCTGTGCTCTGCAACAAGAGAAGCCACTGCAATGAGAAACCCACACATCTCAACTAGAGAGTAGCCCCCTCTCACAACAACTAGAGAAAAGCCATGCAGCAGTGAAACTCCAGTACAGTAAAAAATAAATAAAATTATTATAAAGTAAAAATAGAAATTTAAAGAAAGAAACAGAGAGATTTGAGATGGACAGAAGTATGGAAGACAGAGGAGAGGAGAAAGCAATTAAGGATGAAGGTACAGATTGAAGTGATATAGCTACAAGTCAAAGAACATGTTAAGATACCAGAAGCTGAAAGAGGCAAGGAAGGATTTTCTCCTAGAGTTCCAAAAAGTGACGGTGGCCCTTTCTGACACCTTGATTTTGGATTTTTGGCATCCAGAATATAAAAGGATAAATTTCTCTCCTTTGTAAGCCACTACAGTTTGGTTCAGTTCAGTCAGTCAGTCGTGTCCAACTCTTTGCGACCCAACGGACTGCAGCATGTCAGGCCTCCCCGTCCACCACCAACACCCGGAGTTTACTCAAACTCATGTCAATTAAGTCAGTGATGCCATCCAACCATCTCATCCTCTGTCGTCCTCTTCTCCTCCCGCCTTCAATCTTTTCCAGCATCAGGGTCTTTTCCAATGAGTCAGCTCTTTGTATCAGGTGGCCGAAGTATTGCAGTTTCAGCTTCAACATCAGTCCTTCCAATGAATCATTTCAGTCAGTTCAGTTGCTCAGTCGTGTCTGACTCTTTGTGACCCCATGAACCGCAGCATGCCAGGCCTCCCTGTCTATCACCAATTCCCGGAGTTTACCCAAACTCATGTCCATTGAGTCAGGGATGTCACTTAAGCATCTCATCCTCTGTCGTCCCCTTCTCCTCCTGCCTTCAATCTTCCCGAACATCAGGGTCTTTTCAAATCAGTCAGCTCTCTGCAACAGATGGCCAAAATATTGGAGTTTCAGCTTCAACATCAGTCCTTCCAATGAACACCTAGGACTGATCTCCTTTAGGATGGACTGGTTGGATCTCCTTGCCGTCCAAGGGACTCTCAAGGGTCTCCTCCAACACCACAGTTCAAAAGCATCGATTCTTCAGTGCTCAGCTTTCTTTATAGTCCAACTCTCACATCCATATATGACCACTGGAAAAACCATAGCCTTGACTAGACAGACCTTTGTTGACAAAGTAATGTCTCTGCTTTTTAATATGCTGGCCAGGTTGGTCATAACTTTCTCTCCAAGGAGTGTCTTTTAATTTCATCACTGCAATTCCATTTGTAGTGATTTTGGAGCCCAGAAAAATAAAGTCAGCCACTGTTTCCACTGTTTCCCCATCTATTTGCCATGAAGTGATGGGACCAGATGCCATGATCTTAGTTTTCTGAATGTTGAGTTTTAAGCTAACTTTTTCATTCTCCTCTTTCGCTTTCATCAAGAGGCTCTCTAGTTCTTCTTGACTTTCTGCCATAAGGGTGGTATCATCTGCATATCTGAAGTTATTGGTATTTCTCCTGGCAATGTTGATTCGTGCTTGTGCTTCATACAGCCCGTTTCTCATGATGTACTCTGCATATAAGTTAAATAAACATGGAGATAATATACAGCCTTGACATACTCCTTTTCCCATTTGGAACTAGTCTGTTGTTCCATGTCCAGTTCTAAATGTTGTTTTCTGACCTGCATACACAGGTTTCTCAACAGCCAGGTCAGGTGGACTGATATTCCTATCTCTTTAAGAGTTTTCCACAGTTTATTGTAATCCACATAGTCAAAGGTTTTGGCATAGTCAATAAAGCAGAAATAGATATTTTTCTGGAACTCTCTTGGTTTTTCAATGATCCAGCAGATGTTGGCAATTTGATCTCTGGTTCCTCCGCCTTTTCTAAAACCAGCTTGAACATCTGGAAGTTCATGGTTCACATATTGCTGAAGCCTGGCTTGGAGAATTCTGAGCATTATTTTACTAGCATGTGAGATGAGTGCAATTGTGCAGTAATCTGAGTATTCTTGGACTTCCCTGGTGCCTCAGATGGTAAAGCATCTGCCTATAATGTGGGAGACCTGGGTTCGATCCCTCGGTCAGGAAGATCCCCTGTAGAAGGAAATGGAAACCCACTCCAATACTCTTGCCTGGAAAATCCCATGGATGGAGAATCCTGGTAGGCTACAGTCTATGGGGTCGCAAAGGGTCAAACACGACTGAGTGACTTCACTCTTACTTTGAGTGTTCTTTGGCATTGCCTTTCTTTGAGATTGGAATGAAAACTGCCCTTTTCTAGTCCCATGGCCCCTGCTGAGTTTTCCAAACGTGCTGGCATATTGAGTGCAGCACTGTCACAGCATCATCTTTCAGGATTTGAAATAGCTCAACTGGAATTCAATCACCTCCACTAGCTTTGTTCATAGTGATGCTTCCTAAGGCCCACTTGACTTCACATTCCAGGATGTCTGGTTCTAGGTGAGTGATCACACCATCGTGATTATCTGGGTCATGAAAATCTTTTTTGTACAGTTCTTCTATGTATTCTTGCCACCTCTTCTTAATATCTTCTGTTTCTGATAGGTCCATGCCATTTCTGTCCTTTATTGTGCCCATCTTTGCATGAAATATTCCCTTGGTATCTCTAATTTTTTTGAAGAGATACCTAGTCTTTCCCATTCTGTTTTCCTCTATTTCTTTGCATTGATCACTGAGGAAGGCTTTCTTATCTCTCCTTGTATTCTTTGGAACTCTGCATTCAAATGGTTATATCTTTCCTTTTCTCCTTTGCTTTTCACTTCCCTTCATTTCACAGCTATTTGTAAGGCCTCCTCAGACAGCCATTTTGCTTCTTTGCATTTCTTTTTCTTGGGGATGGTCTTGATTCCTGTCTCCTGTACAGTGCCATAAACGTCCGCCCATAGTTCATCAGGCACTCTGTCTCTCAGATCTAGTCCCTTAAATCTATTTCTCACTTGCACTGTATAATCAGCTGTGCTTTGCTGGAGCAGCTGTGAAGAAATACCCCACGTCCATGGTCAGGAGTGGTGGCTATTCTTCGCTGGACTGGTCAAGTCCAAGGTCAGAGAAATCCCAGTAAGATGGTAGGTGCTGGAGCAGCTGTGAGGAGATACCCCACGTCCAAGGGCAAAGGAGAAGCCCCAGTAAGGTGGTAGAAGGGGCGAATTCGCATTTAGAATCAAACCCCATTCCTGCCAGAGATGCTTAGAGGGCTCAAACAAACCTTGAATGCACCGGGACCCAGGGACCCCACAGAGACTGACACAGAACTGTGTTTGAGCATCTCCTGTGGAGGTACGGGTTGGCGGTGGTCTGCCACAGGGACAGAGGCTCTGGGTGCAGCAGACTTGGGTATGGCATAAGCCCTCTTGGAGGAGGTTGCCATTAACCCCACCATAGAGCTGCCAGAACTTACACAGGACTGGGAAATAGACTCTCAGAAGGTACAACAGAACTTTGTGCACCAGGACCCAGAAGAAAGGAGCAGTGACCCCATAGGAGACTGCCCCAGACTTGCCTGTGGGTGTCCTGGAGTCTCTGGTGGAGGTGTGAGTTGGTGGTGGCCTGCTGCAGGGCTGGGGGCACTGAGTGTAGCAGTACATGTGTGGGATCTTTTGAGGGAGGTCACCATTATCTTCATTACCTCCACCATAGTTTGGCCCCAGGTAAATAGCAGGGAGGGAACACAGCTCCACCCATCAACAAAAAATTGGATTAATGATTTACTGAGCATGGCCAATAAGAACAAGACCCAGTTTCCCCCTCAGTTGGTCTCTCTCACCAGGAAGCTTCCAAAGCCTCTTCTCCTTTATCCTCTTATCCTTTACAGGGCAGACAGACTGAAAACCACACTCACAGAAAACTAACCAATGTAATCACATGGACCACAGCCTTGTCTAACTCAATCTATGAGCCATGCCGTGTAGGGCCACCTAAGACAGACTAGTCATGGAGAGTTCTGACAAAATGTGGTCTGCTGGAGAAGGGAATGGCAAACCACTTCAGTATTCCTGCCTTGAGAACCCCATGAACTGTATGAAATGGCAAAAGCATAGGACACTGAAAGATGCACTCCTCCAGTTGGTAGGTGCCCAATATGCTTTTGGATATCAGTGGAGAAATAACTCCAGAAAGAACAAAGGGATGGAGCCAAAGCAAAAACAACACCCGGTTGTGGATGTGACTGGTGATGGAAGCAAGGTCCGATGCTGTAAAGAGCAAAATTGCATAGGAACCTGGAATGTCAGGTCCATGAATCAAGGCAAATTGGAAGTGATCAAACAGGAGATGGCAAGAGTGAACGTCCACATTTTAGGAATCACCAAATTAAAATGGACTGGAATGGGTGAATTTAACCGAGATGACTATTGTATCTACTACTGTGGGCAAGAATCCCTTAAAAGAAATGGAGTAGCCATCATAGTCAACAAAAGAGTCCAAAATGCAGTACTTGGATGCAATCTCAAAAATGACAGAATGATCTCTGTTCGTTTCCAAAGCAAACCATTCAATATCATGGTGATCCAAGTCTATACCCTGACCCATAATGCTATAAGCCACTAAGTTTGTGGTAATTTGTTATTGCAGACTTAGAAATTTAATAAAAGCGCAGAAAGCCTCCAGGAAGGAATATAGCTCTGCTAAAACATTAATTTTAGCCCAGTGTGACCCATTCTCAACTTCTAACCTCCAGAATTGTGAGATAATATATTTGCCTTTTTAAAAATCACTTACATTTTTGTTAATTTGTTATGGTAGCTATAGGAAACAAGGATGCATAGCTATATAAAATGTGGTGTTTCAGCACTTCTCTGAAAAGAACATCGACTTCAAGTGAGCCTTTGATACACTCTAGAAAACCTACTAAGTATTTTTTTGTTGGTAAATTTCTGTAATATCTCTAATGACAATTTTACATGTTCTCTTTGTTAATCGAACTCACAGCACTTTTACTGTCTGACTTATTTCATTTAGCAAACTACAGTCAAGGTTTGTCTGTGTGTGTTAGTCGTTCAGTCCTGTGTGACTCTTTGTGACCCCATGGGCTCCTCTGTCCATGGAATTCTCCAGGCAAGAATACTGGAATGGGTTGCCATGCCCCTTTCCAGGGCAACTTCCTGACCCAGGGATCAAACCAGGTCTTCTACATTGCAGGCAGATTCTTTACCATCTAAGCCCCAAGGCAGATTCAAAGTCTGACTATGTTGTTGAAAATAACAGGATTTCCTTTTCTTTATGGATGAATAGTATTCCATTGTACATATATACCACATTTTCTTTGTATTCATCTGTTGATGGACATTTTAGTTGTTTCTCTCTTGGTTACTGTGAAAAATAAATGTGGGGGTGCTTGTGTCTCTGTGTCATAGAGATTTTGTTTCCTTCACTATATACCCAGAAGCAGAATTGCTCGATAGTATAGTAGCTCTGTTTTTAGTTTTTTGAGGACCCTCCATACTGTTTTCCATAGTGGCTGCACCAACATATATCCCCACCAACAGTGCACAAGGGTTTTCTTTTCTCCACATCATCATTTGCTCTCTCTTGTCTAACAGCCATTCTAATGAGTGTGACGTGATGTCTCATTGTGGTTTTAATTTGTATTTCCCTAATAATGAGTGATGCTAAGCACCTTTTCATATGCCTGCTGGACACGTGAATATCTTCTTTGGAACAATGTCTACATGGGTCCTTTGCCCATTTAAAAAAATTATTATTATTATCATTTTGTAAAAGTTGTTTACATAATTTAGACATTAACTTCTTAGAAAATACATGATTTACAAATACTTTCTCCCACTACATAGGTTCCCTTTCATTTTGTTTATGGTTTCCTTTACTCAGAAGAAACATTTTAGTTTGATATTGTCCTACTTGTTTGTTTTTGCTTTGGTTGCTTGTGTTTTGTGTATCACATCCAAAACATCTTTGCCAAGACCCATTTCAAGAAGCCTGTTCTCTGTTTGTTTCTAGTTTTATGATTTCAGGTCTTATATTTAAGTCTTCAATCCATTTTGAGTTAATCTTTGTGTATGATATAAGATAGGGGTCTACTTCCATTCTTTTACATATAAATATCCAACTTTCCCAGTGCCATCTATTTAGAAGACTGCTTTTATCTCACCAAGTGTTCTTGACTCCCATATCAAATAGTTAACTATATGCCTGGGTTGACTTTTGGACTCTCAACTCTGTTCCATTGATTAATGTATCTATTTTCATGCCAGTACCACACTGTTTTAATTATTATAGCTTTAAAATATAGCTTAAAATCAGATCATGTGTTGCCTTAGCTTTTCATTTGGATAGTTTCAGTTGCTTTATCTCCAAGTTCACAAATTTTTTTGTAGTGTCTAAACTGCATAATCTCATACAATTATTTTCTACCTCCATACATTGTATTTATTTTTATCTCTTGAAGTTCTATTTGGGTGTTTCTATATATTTCATGCATCTACTAAACATACTCAATCTTACCCCTACCTTGTTGAACATATGGAATATCAGTCAGTCAGTTCAGTCACTTAGTTGTGTCCGACTCTTTGCGACCCCAGGAATGCAGCACACCAGGCCTCCCTGTCCATCACCAACTCCCAGAGTTTACTCAAACTCATGCCCATCGAGTCGGTGATGCCATCCAGCCATTTCATCCTCAGTTGTCCCCTCCTCCTCCTGCCCCCAATCCCTCCCAGCATCAGGGTCTTTTCCAATGAGTCAACTCTTCGCATGAGGTAGCCAAAGTACTGGAGTTTCAGCTTCAGCATCAGTCCTTCCAATGAAGACCCAGGACTGATCTCCTTTAGGATCGACTGGTTGGATCTCCTTGCAGTCCAAGGGACTCTCAAGAGTCTTCTCCAACACGACAGTTCAAAAGCATCAATTTTTTGGCACTCAGCTTTCTTCACAGTCGAACTCTCACATCCAAACATGACCACTGGAAAAACCATAGCCTTGACTAGACGGACCTTTGTTGGCAAAGTAATGTCTCTGTTTTTTAATATGCTATCTAGGTTGGTCATAACTTTCCTTCCAAGGAGCAAGCGTCTTTTAATTTCATGGCTGCAATCACCATCTGCAGTGATTTTAGAGCCCCCAAAAATAAACTCAGCCACTGTTTCCACTGATTTCCCATCTATTTCCATGAGGTGATGGGACCAGATGCCATGATCTTAGTTTTCTGAATGTTGAGCTTTAAGCCAAAATTTTCACTCTCCTCTTTCACTTTCATCAAGAGGCTTTTTAGTTCCTCTTCACTCTCTGCCATAAGGGTGGTGTCATCTGCATATCTGAGGTTATTGATATTTCTCCCGGCAATCTTGATTCCAGCTTATGCTTCTTCCAGCCTAGCATTTCTCATGATGTACTCTGCATATAAGTTAAATAAGCAGGGTGACAATATACAGCCTTGACATACTCCTTTTCATATTTGGAACCAGTGTATTGTTCCATGTCCAGTTTTAACTGTTGCTTCCTGACCTGCATACAGGTTTCTCAAGAGGCAGGTCAGGTGGTCTGGTATTCCCATCTCTTTCAGAATTTTCCACAGTTTATTGTGATCCACACAGTCAAAGGCGTTGGCGTAGTCAATAAAGCGGAAATAGATGTTTTTCCGGAACTCTCTTGCTTTTTCGATGATCCAGCAGATATTGGCAATTTGATCTCTGGTTCCTATGCCTTTTCTAAAACCAGCTTGAACATCTGGAACTTCTCAGTTCATGTATTGCTGAAGCCTGCCTTGGAGAATTTTGAGCATTACTTTACTAGCATGAGAGATGAGGGCAATTGTGCGGTAGTTTGAGCATTCTTTGGCATTGCCTTTCTTAGGGATTGGAATGAAAACGGACCTTTTCCAGTCCTGTGGCCACTGCTGAGTTCTCCAAATTTGCTGGCATATTGAGTGCAGCACTTTCACAGCATCATCTTTCAGGATTTGAAATAGCTCAACTGGAATTCCATCACATCCACTAGCTTTGTTCGTAGAGATGCTTTCTAAGGCCCACTTGACTTCACATTCCAGGATGTCTGGCTCTAGGTCAGTGATCACACCATCGTGATTATCTGGGTCGTGAAGATCTTTTTTGTACAGTTCTTCTATGTATTCTTGCCACCTCTTCTTAATATCTTCTGCTTCTGTTAGGTCCATACCATTTCTGTCCTTTATCGAACCCAACTTTGCCTGAAATATTCCCTTGATATCTCTAATTTTTTGAAGAGATCTCTAGTCTTTCCCATTCTGTTGTTTTCCTCTATTTCTTTGCATTGATTGCTGAGGAAGGCTTTCTCATCTCTCCTTGCTATTCTTTGGAACTCTGCATTCAAATGGGTGTATCTTTCCTTTTCTCCTTTGCTTTTTGCTTCTCTTCTTCTCACAGCTATTTGTAAGGCTGCCTCAGACAACTATTTTGCCTTTTTGCATTTCTTTTCCATGGGGATGTTCTTGATCCCTGTCTCCTGTATAATGTCATGAACCTCCGTCCATAGTTCATCAGGCTCTCTGTCTATCAGATCTAGTCCCTTAAATCTATTTCTCACTGCCACTGTATAGTCATAAGGGATTTGATTTAGGTCATACCTGAATGGTCTAGTGGTTTTCCCTACTTTCTTCAGTTTAAATCTGAATTTATCAATAAGGATTTCATGATCTGAGCCACAGTCAGCTCCTGGTCTTTATTTTGCTGACTGTATAGAGCTTCTCCATCTTTGGCTGAAAAGAATATAATCAATCTGATTTCGGTGTTGACCATCTGTTGATGTCCATGTGTAGAGTCTTCTCTTGTGTTGTTGGAAGATCGTGTTTGCTCTGACGAGTGCGTTCTCTTGGCAAAACTCTATTAGCCTTTGCCCTGCTTCATTCCCTACTCCAAGGCCAAATTTGCCTGTTACTCCAGGTGTTTCTTGACTTCCTACTTTTGCATTCCAGTTCCCTATAATGAAAAGGACATCTTTTGGGGGTGTTAGTTCTAAAAGGTCTTGTAGGTCTTCATAGAACTGTTCAACTTCAGCTTCTTCAACATTACTGGTTGGAGCATAGGCTTGGATTACCGTGATATTGAATGGTTTGCCATGGAAACAAACAGAGATCATTCTGTCGTTTTTGAGATGGCATCCAAGTACTGCATTTTGGACTCTTTTGTTGACCATGATGATTACTCCATTTCTTCTAAGGGATTCCTGCCCACAGTAGTAGATATAATGGTCATCTGAGTTAAATTCACCCATTCCAGTCCATTTTAGTTCACTGATTCCTAGAATGTCGACATTCACTCTTGCCATCTCCGGTTTGACCACTTCCAATTTGCCTTGATTCATGGACCTAACATTCCAGGTTCCTATGCAATATTGCTCTTTATAGCATCGGACCTTGCTTCTATCACCAGTCACATCCATAACTGGGTATTGTTTTTGCCTTGGCTCCATCCCTTCATTCTTTCTGGAGTTATTTCTCCATTGATCTCCATTAGCATGTTGGGCACCTACCCACCTGGGGAGTTCTTTTTTCAGTATCCTATCTTTTTGCCTTCTCATACTGTTCATGGGGTTCTCAAGGCAAGAATACAGAAGTGGTTTGACATTCCCTTCTCCAGTGGACCACATAGGGAATATACTCAATATTAATTATTTTCATGTCTTTGTATATTAATTATATAATTTCCATCATTGATGAGACTGCTTCTATCAATTTTCTCTTTTTGGTGTTATATTTTCCTACTTCTTTTCATGCACTGCAACTTTTTATTGAATATCTTATATTGTGATTTTGTTTTGCCACTGAGTACTGGAAATCATTGTATTCCAATAAATATAGTTTAGCATTCATCTTGGACACCATTATGTTACTTGGAAATAGTTTCTACTTTGGGGATTTTACTTTGAGTTTATTAGTTAGGACCACAGAAACCTTTATCTAGTGTTAATTTTGTCTCCATACTTAGAAAATACCTTTCTGAGTGTTATTTCTAACACCCCATATATTGTGAGGTTTCCAACTTTGGCCTGTGGAAACCAGAACTATTCCCAAAGTGAGTTAATAGTATTATTTCCCTGGCTTTTTTTGGTTGTTTATTTATTTGACCTCAGGTAGTTTCCTCATTTGCATGTACTAAAATAGTACTCAGCAGAAAAATTGAGGAAGATCATCTTATTTTATTCTGTCCTGTGAACTTTAATTGTGTTAGTCTTCCCAGACTTGTGGCTCTATCTCCTCAACTCAAAGAGATTGCCTGGCTTTGTCTGGGTTCCTGATCCCTGTACTGAAACCTTTAAACTCTTTCTAGGCAGTAATCTGGGACAATTATAAGGCTCACCTTGTCTCCTTACCCTGTTTTTAGAAATTACTGTCCTGTTCTACTTGACCTGGAAATTATTGTTTCATATATTTTTTTCTGAATTTTAAATTATTTTAGGTGGGAAGGTAAGTCCAGTTCAATGTTGATCAGAAGTGAAATTGAGATATTTATTGTAACTGTGGTAGGCAGAATAATTGCCCCCAAATATGCGCACATCCTAATCCTTAGTACCTGTGAATTTGCTAGGTTACATAGTAAAGGGGAATTAAGACTGCAGATGGAATTAATGTTGCTAATCCTTTGACCTTAAAATAGGACTATGGTAGTTTATCTGGATGGAACCAAATGAAGGGCATCCTTAAAAGTAGAAGAGGGGGGCAGAAGTATAGTTCAAAGTGATTTGATATGAGAAGACCTCAACCCATGGTTGCTGGCTTTGAGGACAGGATAGAGGAAGATATTCTCAAGCCAAGGAATGCAGAAAGCCTATAGTAGCTGGAAAAGAAAAATAAATGGATTTGCCCCTAAAGCCTCCAGAAAAGAATGCAGTATTGACAAAAACTTGATTTTAGCCCAGTGAGACCCATCTCAGAATTTTGAGGTACAGAATGATAAAATATTTGCACTGTTTTAACTCAACAAGTTTGTTGCAGTTTGCTCTAGCAACAATAGAAAATTAATATATATAGGTGAGAAAATAAGACTTGAAAGTTTCATAGTTCAGAGTTAGAGTTGGATCATATGCCAAGGTGAATTATATCAGGTCTTAGCAATTAGACTAAGCTACAAGAACTCAGAATCCAAGCAAGTAGTGTGAACAAGACCATCATCAAGAATAGAAATTTGATCTACACTAAAGAATTTTTGTTAGATTTCTCAATGTATTTTTTTGATGAGTGAAGGAATTTGATGATGATTACAGTTATTCAAGAGGGAAAAAAAGAGTGAAGGCACAAAGCTAGGTTAGAAACAATTGAGATAAATTCTGACAGTCCTGGTACAATGACTTTCAGGGTGTGTAAAAGTTAGTCTGTGGAAATGTTGCAAATGCACTGATAGTCAGACAAACTATTGCAATTATGGTAATCTATAAATTATAATAAAATTTGGTAGTTTTAATTTAATATTTTTATTCTCAGTCATCATACATGATTTTCAGAACAGCAAAAAATATTTTACAAATTTGGGAAAGGGGAGAAATGGACACAAGTGTAATACTCTGCTTTAAAAAATGTTTATGTAATGTGCTAACATTCACAGATGCTTTTGAACTGTGGTGCTGGAAAAGACTCATAAGAGTCCCTTGGACTGCAAGGAGATCCAACTAGTCAATATTAAAGGAAATCAGCCCTGAATATTCATTGGAAGGACTGATGCTGATGCTCCAATACTTTGGCCACCTGATGCAAAGAACTGTCTCATTGGAAAATACCCTGATGCTGGGAAAGATTGAAGAAAGGAGGAGAAGGGGACAACAGAAGATGAGATGGTTGGATGGCATCACCGACTCAATGGACATGAGTTTGAACAAGCTCCAGGAGTTGGTGATAGACAGGGAAGCCTGGAGTGCCCCAGTCCATGAGTTTGCAAAGATTTGGACACAACTGAGCAATAGAACTGAAAATTCACAGCTAGGACATCAGCTATCAGTTAAATATTCTATTCAGTTTATATCAACCTGAGCATGATTGTTCATTAATGGATATTAATCTTATGGTTGCTAGAGAATTAACAGATTGCCAGAGTAAATTATGACAACATCCATCTCAAAATAGAGAATTATTTTTCCAAGAATCATCAACTTGTTATAATAACTATTGCCAATGAAAATAAATCCTCAGTGGCACATAAGTAATGATTCTAATTATTGACTTTACACTTACTGTTTCTGTTTCCTGTTCAGCCTTCAAACAAACTCTTGTTTGTCCCTCATTTATTGTCAGCATGCAAATGTGCCTCCATCTCAATGAATAGGATTGTAATTGTTAAAATGTAAGCCATTGTCTTATTAAACAGCAGTGTTCAGACTAATGCAAAATAAAATAGCCAGGCAATTAACCATTGTACCATACAACAATACCTAGAAAAACAATGAAAAGAAAATATATTCCACTATTAATAAAAAAATTTTCCTTTATCAGAAAACAGCAGGGAACTGATTTTACCTATCTATACTAGTGTGTGGTTAATATGCAACTATGGAGATTGTAAGAATCTAGTTTTGAGAACAAAGTGGAGAAGATTTTACCTGCTATGAATATGCATTTCCAAGTACTTTGAGTTGATTTTCCAAGAAAAAACTGCATACTTTAAAAAATACTGTCAAGTCAATTTCAGTCAGAAGGGTTATTTATGATTAGACAATTGAATCTTTCATTGAATGATTGAATTTCTTCCCAATATAATAATACATGGTTTTTTAGCTTATTTAATATCTCAGCTTTATTGAACACACAGCCATTCAAAGTAGCCCATTCCAATCCTACACAGCTCTAATTGATAAATATTTCTTCTTTAGGGGGACACTGTTTATGCCCCTGGCTACTTATCTCTGATGGCACTCATGGAGTCCTTCAAATATGTGAAGTCAGCAAAATGTGCACCCCACCAAAAGACTCTTATTTCTAGACAAATATGACCAGGTTTTTCAAACATGTGCATAAATAAAAATTATTGATATAACTGTAGCACTTTACATGTATCTCTAATAAATTTGACTTGTGTTCTAGTCTATGAAGACATATTTTTTGGTTTTAATATACTTAGTCTTTTTCTCATTCTAATGTTATACACAAATTATAACTGAATGCTATCAATATTCTCCCTTGTAGAAGCTATAAGTTATTAATAGGAGAGATGTCTGTGGCATTGGTGAATGCACTCTAGGTTGACAGGGAATCAGAAATTAGCACTGTCCCAGTGAGTTAGAGATCCTAACATTATTATCAGTTAGCCTAGACAGTTTCATCTTTTCCAGAAGGACACATTGAGACTCTGATGAAATACAGACATACTATGTCTATTGCTATATTTCCCTGGTGTATTAGCTTAGTAACCTACTCAGCCATAAAAAGGAACATATTTGAGTCAGTTCTAATGAGGTGGATGAACCTAGAACCTATTATACAGAGTGAAGTAAGTCAGAAAAAGAATGATAAATATCTTATTCTAATGCATATATATGGAATCTAGAAAAACGGTACTGAAAAATTTACTCACAGGGCAGCAATGGAGAAATAAACATAGAGAATAGACTTGTGAACATGTGGAGAGGGGAGGAGAGGGTGAGATGTATGGAAAGAGTAACTTACATTACCATATGTAAAATAGACAGCCAAAGGAAATTTGCTGTATGGCTAAGGAAATTCAAACAGGGGCTCTGTATCAACCAAGGGGGTGGGATGGGAAGGGACATGTGAGGGAAGTTCAGAAGTGAGGAGATATAGGTATACCTATGGCTGATTCATGTTGAGGTTTGACAGAAAACAACAAAATTCTATATAGCAATTATCCTTAAATAAAAAGTAAATTAATTAAAAAACCAAATGGATGTATTAATTAGTGGTCATTAGTATAATTTCATAATTGTTAACAACTTACTTAATGATTGATTTTACAATTTTACTGAAATCAAGAGACGTCATCAAAATGCTCTTTTCTCTAATGAAAAATAAGGACCATGTTTTTCCATATTCAGCCTTCCAATCCTTTTGATATTCTTCACGATGATGAAAAAATTGCCGGCAGATTTGGTGATGTAATTATTAAACTTGTTCACAGCTTTCTTCAGTAATTTATTTGGACGAGGAGAGTAACCAGGTACTCTCTTATAGTCTGACATATCATTAGATGCAGTTTTCCATTACCATTGCTGATTACATATTTTCTGATCTGAATCTAATTCATTTTGCCTGAGAAGATAGAAACATAGCAGGAACTGAACATTTGCACTTTTCTTCATTATACATGAATATCACATTCTTCTCCTAAAGTATCAGACTCTTCTTTTTCTTGTTATTTATTTGTCTCTTTGGTTTTGGTTTAAACATTATATCAAATCTCATTTAGATGAGATTTATCACTTTGTTCAGTAAAGTTCAATTCAGTTCAGTCACTCAGTAATGTCTGACTCTTTGTGACCCCATGAATCACAGCATGCCAGGCCCCCTGTTCATCACCAACTCCCAGAGTTTACCCAAACTCATGTCCATCAAGTCAGTGATGCCATCCAGCCATCTCATCCTCTGTCGTCCCCTTCTCCTCCTGCCCTCAATCCCTCCCAGCATCAGGGTCTTTTCCAACAAGTCAACTCTTGGCATGAGATGGCCAAAGCACTGGAGTTTCAGCTTCAGCGTCAGTCCTTCCAATGAACATCCAGAACTGATCTCCTTTAGGATGGACTGGTTGGATTCCTTGCAGTCCAAGGGACTCTCAAGAGTCTTCTCCAACACCACAGTTCAAAAGCATCAATTCTTCAGCGCTCAGCTTTCTTCACAGTCCAACTCTCACATCCATACATGACCACTGGAAAAACCATAGCCTTGACTAGACGAACCTTTGTTGACAAAGTAATCTCTCTGCTTTCTAATATGCTATCTAGGTTGGTCATAACTTTCCTTCCAAGGAGTAAGCGTCTTTTAATTTCATGGCTGCAATCACCATCTGCAGTGATTTTGGAATCTGCCAATTTCATCCTTATAATAGCATTCTTATTTTATAGCAACAATTTTGGAAATATTTGAATTACAAAAATGAATTTACACACAAATCTTATACCTTTCACAAAATGGATCACAGAACTAAATGGAAAACTCAAAACTATAAAACTCTAGAGTATAACAGTAGAAAATCTAGGTGATCTTGGATTTGGTGGTCACATTTTAGACACAATATCCAAAGGATGCTCTATTGATAAAAAGGCTAGTTTGAGCTTGATTTAAATTAAAAACTTCTGCCCTATGAAGAACACTGTTAGGATAAAAAGACAAGACACAGAGAAGGAGAGAGCATTTGCAAAACACATGTAAGATAAAGGAGTTGCACCCAAAATATACCAAAAAATAATCCTAAAACTTAACAATAAGAAAACAAACAACTCATTTAGAAATGGGCAAAAGATCTAAACAGACCCCTCAACAAATAAGATATACGGATGGAAAATAAGCATGTCTAAAGATATTCAACATCATAGTACATCAAGTAACTTAAAATTAAAATGACAATTAGATACCACTACAAACCCACTGGAATGACTAAAATCCAAAACATTGACAATACCAAATACTGTCTAGAATGTGGAACAATGATATTCATTCACTACTGATGGGAATGCAAAATAGTAATCTACTTTAGAAGACATTTTGGCAGGTTTAAAGCAAAGCTAAATATACTCATACCATTTGATCCAGCAGTTGTACTATTTGGTATTTATCCAAATGAGTTGAAAACTTGTATCCACACAAAAACATGCACACAAATGCTTATAGCAGCTTTACTTACATTTGTAAAAACTTGAAAGCAACCAATGTGTCCTTCAATAGGTGTATGGATAAACACACTGTTTTAAGTCCAGACAATGAGATAATACTCAGTGCTAAAAAGAAATGAGCTATCAAGCCATGAAAAGATATGGTGGAACCTTAATGCTTATTACTAGTAAAAGAAGGCAATTTGAAAAGGCTATATATTGTGTGACGGATGGTTTGATGGCATCACTGACTCAATGAACATGAGTCTGAGCAAACTACAGGAGATGGTGAAGGACAGGGAAAACCTGGCATTCTGCAGTCCATGGGGTCGCAAAGAGTCAGACATGACTGAGCCACTGAACAACAACAGCACTCTGTGTGACTTCAACTATATGACATTCTGGGAAAGGCAAAACTAAGGAGAAGTAATAAGATCAGGTATTGCCTGAGGTTGAAGGTAGGGTGAGAGGGAGGGATGAATCATTTGAAAGACTTTTTAAGGTACTGAAAATATCCAAAATGATATTGCACTGGTGCATATATCTCAGTATATATTTTTTATACTTATAGAATGTATAGCACAAAATAGTAAATCCTAATGTAATCTATGGACTAATAGCTTATGATGAACAATATTGGATTTGTGATCTCCGAAGAAGATTTAGCTTTGCGATCAGGGACCAGGCTTGATTACGCAGAGCTTTTGTGTGGCAGAAGTTTTATTACAGTGAAAATGGACAGAGAAAGCTTCTGAGATAGACATCAGAAGTCTTATCAAGGCCTTATATACTTTTACCAGACCCACTCCCACAACATACATCTAAAATTAACAAGATTAGAACTAACAACAGAAAGGTCTTACCAGACCCACTCCCACAATGTATGTCTTAAGATGACAAGACTTTTGGCAACAACTCAGCCAATGAAAAGCCATGAAGTATTTGTTTACTACAGCCCTCCACACTTCCCTTTCCTCTCTATAAGAGAGTTATCCTTATCTTTCCCTGGTCATAGAGGGACTCACAGGTGGCTCACCATGATTGCAGACCTCAAATTGCAATTCTCAGCTGATCAAATATAAACTCCTTTTTTTTTGCTAGAGAAATAACTTACAGTTTGTTTGTTTTAGGTCAACGTTTTAGTGGCCAGTGCAGGCACCAGAGAAGACTTTCAGTTGCTCCAGAGCTGATGAGCAAACAGATGGATGGTACCGACAACTGAACCCACTGTTGCTCACTGCTTTTCTCACTAACCCTGGAGTTTGAAGGCATACCTTTTTTTCTGGATTTGAGTCTCCCCTTTTGCCTTTGAAGCTGTCCAGGCTTTATTCATCATCTATTTTAAGGTTTCATGTTTCTGGTTAAGGCTGTGTTCTGTATGCAAGTGCTTGTTTGGCACTTTATTCTAATTTTGAAATCAGATCATTTCAACTGAAACTGGCTGAAAAGCCTTTCACCCATTCTTTCAGGAAAAGGGGTTGTTTCACTGAAACTGCCAGTTCAGCCATGAGTCCATTTCTGTGGAAGAGGAGCTGTTCTTAGCAAACTGGCTGAGAAGCCTGCTGCCTGACTCCTCCAGGACCAAACTGTTCCCCTTAGAACTGGCTAGTATTAAGTCTGCAGGGTATTTGAGTTACAAGCTATTCAAATAGAGCTGTTTGAGCTATAAGCTTTTTAAGCTGTTTGAATATTGCTATTTTACTCTAGAGAAAAAAAAATCTCTGAGAAATGGGATCCCAGATATCTAAACATTTTGAGGGCCCTCTCTTATAGGGACTCAAGTCAAATTTAAGTTTGAACACCTTAGACTTTCCTCATGCACATTTCTAACTGAATGAACAGACCTGCCCATAGCTAGTTTAGAATATGGTCATTATGAAAAACTTTTGAAATTCCCAAACTCAATTTTATTAAAATTGAATTGGATCACTATAGCTCTAACATTTCCAGAAATGAGTGGTAAGCTGATTTTGATTAGTACTTTGAGGCTTCCAAATGTTACTGGTAGCTTCTCTGCAAAGTTTCTGCAGAGAAATCAACTGATAGCCTTATGGCGATCCCCTTGTATATGATCCTTCATATACTATATCAATCTTTATATACTGTGTGATTCTGTATACACTGCCTTCAGAATTCTCCTTTTATCTTTAATTTTGACATTTTAATTATCATATGTCTTGGTGCGGTTCTCTTTGAGCTCACTTTGGGACTTTTTGCTCCCTGTACCTGGATATCTGTTTTCTTTTCAGGTTTGGAAAATTTTCAGGCATAACTTCCTCAAATAATTTTTGATTCCCCTTTCTCTCTTTTCCTTCTGGAACTCCTGTAATGTGAATGTTGGAATGCTTAAGGTTATCCTAGAGAATTCTTAAATTATGTTCTTTTTTTAAGTTTATTTTTATTTACAATGTTCTCATTGAATGATTTCTATTATTCTACATTCCAGATCACTTACTCATTCTCCTGTATCACCTAAGATATCATATCTCCTCCTAAGTCTGATATACATTTATTCTTTTAAAATTCTAGCTATTGAATGATTCACTTCTGATTGGGTCTTTTGTATATTTTCTAGTCCCTTTTGGGGGCTTCCCTGCTAACTCAGCTGGTAAAAAATCCATCTGCAATGCAGGAGACCCTGGTTCAATTCCTGGGTCAGGAAGATCCACTGGTGAAGGGATAGGCTACCCACTCCAGTATTCTTGGGCTTCCCTGGTGGCTTGGCTGGCAAAGAATCCACCTTCAATGCAGGAAACCACTTTCACTGTTCACATAAATTGTTTTTCTTAATTAAGATAACATTTTTATTACCAATATTTTGAATCCTTACCCAGTACACTGCTTATTTCTGTTTAAATTATTTTTTCAGGGTTTTCTCTGTTGCTCTGTAAGTTGAGGGTAGTTCTTCTGCCTTTTTATTTTGCTTAACTTTCTCTTCCTCTATGAATTTAATTTAAACAAGTACCTACTGAAGTTCTGAGGTGGTGTTCTTAAATGCAGGAGTGTTTCTATATTACACAGTCTGCATATTCCTAATACCTTTTTTTGGAGATATGGATTTGATGTGGACACAATTCACTATTTCCTCCGTGTGCACTGGTAGCTATCACCTTGGTAAGGGGTGAACCTGAAGATGGAGGAGCTAGAACTTGCACCAACTATGAGGTGGGATTTTCTCTCTGCTCAATAGCCAACTGTTCTCTGAGGGGCATATTCTGCTCCCATATTGCTGGAGGAGAAACCCTGAGGGTCAATGTGCTTCCTGTTTAGGTAGCCACATCTCTGCTCAAACACAGCCTCTGGTGAAAGTCTCTTTTTCTCCCTCACTTGCCAATGAGGGACTTACACATGATTCACTATAATTGCAGAGGCTAAATCATAATTCTCTGCTGATCCTGAATAAGCCCATTTTGTTCAATTGCTAAATTGTGTCTGATTCTTTGTGACCCCATGGACTGAAGCACGCCAGGCTTCCCTGTCCTTTGCCATTTCCCAGAGTTTGCTCAAACTCATGTCCATTGAGTCAGTGATGGCATCCAACCATCTTGTCCTCTGTTGTCCCCTTCTCCTCTTGCCTTCAATCTTTCTCAGTGTCAGGGTCTTTTCTAATGAGTTGGCTGTTAGCATCAGGTGGCCAAAATATTGGAGCTTCAGCATCAGTCTTTCCAATGAATATTCAGGGTTGATTTCCTTTAGGATTGACTGGTTGAATCTCCTTGCACTCCAAAGGACTCTCAAGAGTCTTCTCTAGCACTACAATTTAAAAGCATCAATTCTTTGATGCTCAGCCTTCTTTATGGCCCAACTCTCACATCCATACATGGCTACTAGAAAAACCATAGCTGTGACTATATGGACTTTGTTAGCAAAGTGATGTCTCTGCTTTTTAATACACTGTGTAGGTTTGTTATAGTTTTCCTTCCAAAGAGTAAGTGTCTTTTAATTTCATGGTTGCATTCACCACCCACAGGGATTTTGGAGCCCAAGAAAATAAGATCTGTCACTGCTTCTACTTTTTCCCCTTCTTTTTGTCATGAAGTGGTGGAACTGTATGCTATGATCTTAGTTTTTCGAATGTTGGATTTTAAGCCAGCTTTTTCACCCTCATCAAGAGACTCTTTAGTTCCTCTTCATTTTTGCCATTAGAATGGTATTATATGAATATCTGAGATTATTGATATTTCTCCAGGCAATCTTGATTCTATCTTGTGATTCATCTAGCCTGGCATTTTGCATGATGTAATCTACATAGAGGTTAAATAAGCAGGGTGACAATATACAGCCTTGTCATACTCCTTGCCCAGTTGTGACCCAGTTAGTAGCTCCATGTCTGATTCTGTTGATTCTTGATTCACATACAGGTGGATCAGGAGACAGGTAAGGTGGCTTGGTATTCCCATCTCTTTAAGAATTTTCCAGTTTGCAAAACCCATTTTGCTGGTAGCCTGTTTGTTTTAGGTCAACAGGAAGTGTACTGGAACTCTATATTCTCTGCAGACTTAAAACTGCTCTGGAGAATTAAGCATATTAACTATAAACAAATGCAAGAATTGATATGGGTTTATACTTTCTGACATTCGCATTAACAATTTTGTCCTTAAATAAATGAATAAATGGGCAGTCATTAATTTCCTCTCCTTTCATTTACTGTCCCTAGAGTTTCTCATCATAATACTCTGCAATTATTAAAATAAAAACAGAATTTCAGGGCACCAAATAAATCTGTTTCATGTATATAACTGAATGTATTCACACTTTTAAAAAATTGCTTTGATTTTTGTGAAGTGAAGTGAAGTGAAGTGAAGTGAAGTTGCCCAGTCATGTCCCACTCTGCGACCCCATGGACTGTAGCTTACTAGGCTCCTCCGTCTGTGGGATTTTCAAGGAAGAATACTGGAGTGGGTTGCCATTTCCTTGATTTTTGTAGTAGCCCTCAAACTGGTTTTCTTAACTAAAGAAATGTCTTACTAGTCTTTTCTACCATCAGTGTTCCTTTTAAATTCCATATTCATTATTGCAAAATCTATGGTTGAAACATTTCACTATTTTTTACAATGTAAATTTTTTTCTTAGAATGGCATAAAAGAATGAACATGATGTTACTCAATCTATATTTTATTCCTCATATTCTTATAATATACTTTTCATTCACTGCTTATTATATACACCCCACACACAAACACATATTTATACACTATAATAATATCCACTCTTCCTTAAATATACTCTATTCTATTAAGTTCTCTGTGACTTTACTCATGATATTCCTTTTTTCTTATATCTCCCTCATGAATAGAGTTTCAAAAATTATTTAAAGTCTATCTAAATTTATGACATTTCAAAATTTTGCCAAATATTCCATGCTGAGTTGTCTGCTTTCTTCAAAAAAATGTTTTCCTAGGCTATTTTAGCTCAAAAGTTTGATCATTTATTGAGTTAGTCAAAAATTTCATTTGGGTTTTTTCATAAAATGTTTTGAAAAACCCAAATGAACTTTTTGCTCAACCCAATATTTACATATTTATTTTCTATGTTTTTTTTAGGATAACAGTTTCTTCTGGAAGGAGATAGTGCCTTTTCTTTTACTCAGAGCTCAGCATAATAACTTGCACATAGACAGAATTCAACTGCTTATAAACAATGTATATTGATTAAATATTAAAAATAACCATTTGGGGGCTTCCCTGGTCACATCCAGTAGTCATGTATATATGTGAGAGTTGGACTATAAAGAAGACTGAGGGCTGAAGAATTAACGCTTTTGAACTGTGGTGTTGGAGATTCTTGAGAGTCCCTTGGACTGCAAGGAGATCCAACCAGTCCATCCTAAAGGAGATCAGTCCTGGGTGTTCACTGGAAGGACTGATGTTGAAGCTGAAACTCCAATATTTTGGCCACCTGATGCGAAGAGCTGATTCATTTGAAAAAAAACCCTGATGCAGGGAAAGATTGAAGGCAGGAGGATAAGGGGACGACAGAGGATGAGATGGTTGGATGGCATCACCAACTCGATGGACATGAGTTCAGGTAAACTCCAGGAGTTGGTGATGGACATGGAGGCCTGGCGTGCTGTGGTTCATGGGGTCTCAAAGAGTTAGACACGACTGAGTGACTGAACTGAACTGAACTGGTCACTCAGAGGTAAAGAGTTGGCCTGCCAATGCAAAAGACATAGGTTTGATCTCTGATTCTGGAAGATACCACATGGTGTGGAGCAACTAAGCTTGTGTGCCATAACTATTGAGCCTGTGATCTAGTACCCAGGAACTGCAACTACTGGGTCCACACACCACAAGTATTGAAGCCCGAGCACTCTAGAACCTGTGCTTCACAACAAGAGAATCCACCACAATGAGAAGCCCCTGTACTACAACTGGAGAGTAGTCCCTGCTCTCTGAAACTAGAGAAAAGCCATTGCAGCAATGAAGCCTCAGCACAGCCAAATTAATAAATAAATAAAATTATGAAAAAGATTAATTAAAAAATAATCAGTTTTAAAACAATGAATAGAATATTAATCTTTCAAAATATATTGCTACTTCTTTCATCTTAAGACATTTACTGTAAATAAGTTATATTTTTCTTTCTTCATCTTCTACAAGTAAGACTGGTCAGAAAATTTCTTTGAAAACTCTGAAGCAGAATTACAGTGGGCTATTAGCCATTGTTTGTGTACTGCTTTATACCTGTATCTAAAAAATGTTATTTTCAGCTATTTCTCCAAATTATTTGAATAACCATACAAAGTCTACCTACCACATTGTCACAAAAAATCTTAACACAATTCCAAATGTTATGCTCAATATCAAACATTTTGTACAATATTCCACTTGATATTTTGCTATGCATGTATGATACTAGAATGATAAAAAAATCTAAGAAATTCAACTCCATTTTAAAATAGGTAGCATGACAGCATCTACAGTCTTTGCCCTCCACAAAGATTTTTTTTCTCCTTGCAAAAGACAAAGAAGCATAGTTAAGCCTGAGAAATTCTTTAGGAAGCTAATGGTGTGATGCTTCTGCAATATGACAGAGATGGGAATTTCCATTAGATTCAAGTATTTCACTGAAGTTTTAAGGAGGTTGTTAATTGTAAGTCAAGTGACCATTTCCAAATCCTCAATTTGCCATACTGAACTGCTTAAAAAGGTCACTGATGTATCATTTTGCATTTAAGCACTCATCACTTTATTAAGTTCAAAGGCTCTTATTAAAATGCTAGTATAAAGGTAAATAAGATTTTGTTACAAAAAGTCCACACTGTTATTCCTTTTTATTAACCAATACTTCTATTACTATATTCCCACTAGACAAATTCAAGCAATCGTGATTTTTGCACATAGTACATTAAATTTGAGCTTTTCCCCACTCTGTTAACACCACTTACAGTTAACTGCCCACAACACTCTTCTCAAGAGGTAATTTTTGGTAATATTCTAGTATACATTGTTCTGTTTATATACATTACTCATTGATTAGTGTGTGTGTGCATATATATATATATATATATATATATATAAATCTCCATGAGGTGAAGTGTGGTTTTTAAAACATATATAGTGCCCTGTGATTATTTTTATTGTGTTAAAATATACCTAAAGGTTTTTGCATGTTATATACAGGTTTATATTTTTCTTTTAATAATGAGATAGCATTACATGGAGCAGCAATATAGCAAAGTCATTAAGAGTGAGAACTCTGAAATCAGAATATTCAGATTAGAATACTTGATAACCACTCATTACCTGTGTGAGTTATGGCAAGTTATTTAACCTCATTGAGACAGTTTTCATTCCTACATACAGGAGAATATGATAGAAAATTTCACTTTGGTGATCATGAGCACTGAATGAATTAATGCATGTAAATCATTTATGTTTTAGGATTACAGTAAATCCCTGTTAAATTGTAGATGTAATTATTGCATAGGCCGGATGTTTGATAATTTAGTGAATTATTTCTCACATGATTCTTGAAGCTTTTCACTAGTATAAACAATTCAACAGTGAATATCTTTGCTAATATAACCTTACCACTTGTTGAATATTACTAGAAATTAAATTGTTAGCTCAAAGCATATATGCACCTTAAATGTTATGGATGTCATCATATTGCTTTATAAAAAGACTACTATTTCATTGATTTGTAGAAGACGTTTATATTCTCTTGATAAGAACTATGTTCGTGCATGTATGCTCAGTTGTGTCCAACTCTTTGTGACCCCATTGACTGTGGCCAGCCAGGATTCTCTGTTCACAAGATTATCCTGGCAAGAATACTGAAGTGGGTTGCCATTTCCTTCTCCAGGGGATCTTCTCAACCCAGGGATCCAAACCATGTCTCCTGCAGCTTCTGCAATGGCAGGCAGATTCTATACTACTGAGCCACTTGGGAAGTCCTAAGAACTATGTTCATCTATTATTAAATCTTCTTTTTTATCAACATTTGCTCCAATTTTATAACTTTTTAAACCCTGACTTTATTATCATCTACCAAACATAATTTTAAACTTTTAATTAGATCATGTTGTTTTGCTTTTTTCATGAATGATTCTTGGGTTTAAGATCAAGTGTCAGTGATTTTTTTCTTCAGAAAGGCCAGATAGTAAATATTTCAGATATTGTAGGTCACATATGGTCATTGTAACATATTTTTCTTCTCTGATTTTTGTCTTTATATGACTTTTCAAAATATAAAAAACATTTTTGGCAGGCTGGATTTAGGTACAATTCAGATGTGAGCCATAATTTGCTGAACCTCCCCCTAAAAATGTTATAAAAGTATTATACTATATTTCTACTAGTCTTTATAGTAAAAAAAAAAGTCAATTTAAAATAAAAATATAAATTAGCCCAAAGACAAGATACAGAACCCTTGACTCCATATGAAAAAGTGTGTTCACTGAGAAATTTTACATAGACTATTCTCACATAGATGAGTAATTCAGGAGTATACTAGATATATGGTATAATATACCTATAACCATCAAATAATTAAAAAATATCTTCAATTGACAGTACCCTAGGGTGATAGGTAAAAAACAAACAAACAAACAAAACACTTAAAGGAATCAATCCAGAAACTAGGGAAT
Organism: Dama dama; assembly: GCF_033118175.1. Classification (NCBI taxonomy): domain Eukaryota; kingdom Metazoa; phylum Chordata; class Mammalia; order Artiodactyla; family Cervidae; genus Dama; species Dama dama. Next base: position 31,035,222 of record NC_083714.1, read on the forward strand.
TCCTAATTTTCACAATCTAAATTTGCCCAAATATGAAGCACAATCAAAAATTACAAAACACAAAAGAAAGCAGTTCAAAACATGAAAAAGTCAATGAAAATAATCAAGAGTGAAGTCCCAAGTATACTGTTATTTTTTACATTATGAAAAATAACACAACAAAAAATATTTTAAATGTTTAAAGAAATAAAAAAGTGAAAGTGTTAGTCATTTTGTCATGTCCGACTCTTTGTGACTCCATGGACTACAGCGTGCCAGGCTCCTCTGTCCATGGGATTTCCAAGCAGGAATACTGGAGTGGGTTGCCATTTCCTTCTCCAGGGGATCTTCCCAATCCAGAGATTGAATCCACGTCTCTTATGTCTCCTACATTGGTTGACAGGTTCTTTATCACTAGTGCTACCTGAGTTGGTGTGGAAAACAGCCGTGTAATACTAATAGAAGAGGAAACAATATCACTGAAATTAAAAACTCTGTTAAGTGTGGCTTCTATTCAGAGATATAGAGAGTTTGAAAGAGCATCACTCACAAAAACATGGGCAAAGGGCAAATCTTTGATGTCTTGATCTTGTCTGACCACAGAAGTCTCAGAGAAATCAACCAAACTGATTTCTGAAATAATATAGGTCCTATCAGGGAGAAACATGACTTGAGCATTTGCTTATCATGGACAGAAATCACTGACCTTCACATAAACCAGTAAGAATATTCAGCTAGACAATTTTTAAATGTTGAAGTATAACTGACTTGCAATATTGTGTTAGTTTCAAGAGTACAGCAAAGTGGGTCAGATATTTTTATAGATTATATTCCATTATAGGTTGCTACAGGATGTTGAATATAATTCCCTGTGCCATACAGTAAATCTGTGATGCCTATCTATTTTATGTATAGTAGTTTTTATCTGTTAATCCCATACACCTAATTTATCCTTCCCCCACTCTTCTCCATTGGTAAATAAGGTGTGTTTTTTTTCCTACATCTGTGAGTCTTTTATCTATTTTGTATACAGATTCATATTTCATTATTTTTAGGTATCACATAAAAGTGCAAATATAGTACTGATCTTTCTCTGTCTGACTTACTTCACTAAGTATAGTATTCTCTAGGCCTATTCATGTTGCTGCAAATTGCAATATTTCATTCTTTTTAATGGTTGAGTAATATGTCTATATCTATCTATGTATCTATCTATCTACCATGTCTCCTTAACCAATCATCTGTTTATGGGCACCTGGGTTGTTTCCATGTTTTCTCAGTTATAAATAGTGCTGCCATGAACATTGGAATGCATGTATATTTTCTATTTAGAATTTTCATTTTGGGGGGTACATACCCAGGGAGTGGAGTTGCTGAATCAATATAGTAGCTGTATTTTTGCTTTTTTAAGGACCTTCCATACTGCATGGGTTTATTTCTGAGCTTTCTATTCTGTGTTATTTACCTATGTATCTGTTTTTGTGTGTGTACCATGTACTGCTTTGATTAATATAACTTTGTAATATAGTCCAAAGTCAAGGAGTGTGATTCATTCAGCTCTCTTCTTTCTCAAGGTTGTTTTTGCTATTTGGGATTTCTTTTGTTTCCAAACAAGCTTATTTTTTTTTATTCCAGTTCAGTGAAAAATGCCAGACATATACCCTAATGTTCATAGCAGCACTACTTAGAATAGCCAAGACATGGCTAAATGTCCATCAACAGATGAATGTGTGTATATACATATACATGCATATATATTGAATATGATATATACATGAAAATGAAAATCACTTTTCATTGATATACAATGAAACATTGTAAATCAACAATACTTCAACCAAAAAATAAATTTATGTGGAAGACATATTTAAGAAAATTATTATTTAAACAGGGAGGAGTAAAGGAAGTGAAGGTTTCTGCACTTCATACAAAATTAGTAAAAATATACCAATAGATTATGAAAAATTATATACACATAATGTAATGCCAATAACAATTACTGAAAAAGCTATATAAAAGGTTAAACTCAAGCACAATAGACATTAATAAAAAATCAAACTCTAGAAAATGTTTAAGTAACCCACAAGTAGATAGAATTAAAAAAGAGAAAAATGAAAAATAAAACAAAGTTATTTGCCAAGACACATCTGATAAGGATTGGTATCTAAAATATACATAGAACTCTTACATTTCAGCAAAAAGAAAATAACCCTATTTTAAAATGTGGCAAGGATCATAACAGACACCACACCAAATATATACAGATAACAAATAAACATATGAAAAGATAATCCAAGCCCCATGTAAACAGGGAAATGTAAATTAAAACAACAATGAGATACAACCACACATTAAAATGTCAAAAACCCAAAACTCTGACAAAATCAAATGCTAGTGAAGGTGTGGAACAACACTAGCTCATATTCATTGCTGGTGGGAATGCAAAATGGTAGCTTCTTGGAAAATTAAACATACTTTTACCATCTGATACAGCAGTCACAGCCTTTGGTATTTACCCAAATTGGAAACTTATGTCCGTACAGAAACATGCATACAGATGTTTATAGTGGCCTTATTCATAACTGCTGAAAACTGCCAAAATTTGGATGCAACAAAGATTTTCTTTAGTAGGTGAATAGATAAATTGTAATATACCCAGACAATAGAATATTATTCAGCTCTAAAAATAAATGAGCAAGCATCATGGAAAGACATAGAGAACACTTAGGCAGATATTACTAAGTGAAAGAAGTCAATATGAAAAAGCTACATACCAAAGAAAAGAATATTGTATTTATTTTTCCATATTTTAACATTTTTGCAGTTATCATTTTTGAGATATAAAATCTAAATTCTATTAGTGATTAAAATTTCATTTTTCAACATGTTTGTCAATATTTAAATCCTTATTTGTCAATTAAAATATTAGATATATGAATCAAATTATATTTTCAGTACCTATGAATTATTAATGTTAAAATTTTACATACAATTTTTAAATTAAAAAGTGAAAATAATAGGAAATGATAGCTTATTCCATAGCCATGGAAATGAATAACTAAACAGATTAATAAATTTTCCTATGCTTAAAATATTTTTAAAACTAATTGAGAACTTAGTATTCATAGAGCAAACCATGCACGAACCATAAAGTTTAAACTATAACAATAACTTTTAGAGATCTCTACCCAAATGTAAGTTTATTGAAAATACTTTTAATTTTTATGACTCAGCCAACATGTAATTGAAATTATTTCATTAAACAAAAACCGAACGTTAGAGTCATGACCAAATACAGTCATGGAAATTATAAACTGATTATTATTTTCAAATAATTTCCAGCAAATGAAAAGAAGTTATAGTTCATAACAGAATTACTCACACACAAGGATTCAAAGCCTAGATTCTTAATCAAGCAAAATTGCTGCCTTGAAAACTATTCTGAGAAATACTTGACATTTAACCACCTTTCTGTATTAAAAATGCAATGCATTTTCTACCTATTTTTTAGTAATAAACACCATGTTTCAGAACATAGAGATCATAGATAGAAAAAGAAAGCTTTAACAAATCAGTTTTTGACAGATATTATGGCAAAGGATATTCAAAGCAGACTATTTTTATCCTTCCTGGACAAATTTAAAGAATGAAATGGGAAAGCCTAGTTTTATTGTTAACTTGCTATAATGAAAGAATGAATGATTAGAACAAAAGTTGCTCCTATGATGCTGAGAAAGGTACAGGAAATGAATAAAAGGAGATGACCAGAAGAAAATTCCCAAATTCCACAGAGGCCTCTCTAGGTATAAAGAAGTGAGCACAACTTATTAGAGTTCTGAAAGAATAAAAAAAAAAACCCAATTATTTCTTTAAGTAACATATTTCTCTTTTCCTTTCTATATAGTCTATTTTGATATCTCTCTTGTGGGGTTAGGATTCTTTGGGATGATTTGGATATGGGATAGAGTTGCAGAGTAGGTAGAACCAAAGTTACTGCATGCAGGATTTGTTCAAACTTAAAACTATAGGGTGCTTCAGAGTAACTGAGCTATAAATCAACACAGTTTTTAGTATATTTGGAGAGGGAGAGAGTGCAATTTCCCAGAGCTGTATTTTAAATACATTCATTTCACAGTAATATGCATGGAAAGTATGTTGAGTGGATGAGGGTTACTTAAATCAGAATCAAACTTGTAGAGAAATTTGTATCTCCCTTTTCTATTCAAGAATTAGTATTCCCCTTTCCCCCACCCCCCAGGCTCCTAACACAGACTTCTTTGACATTTTGCATTGCAGGCAGATTCTTCACCAACTGAGCTATCAGGGAAACCGGTAACTCTTCTTACAATGTACCAACTAGGGCACTGTTGATTACATCAGTTCCGTTCAGTCAGTCACTCTCTGAGATCCAGTACACACAATTAATTTTAAAGTATCCTTCAGAAAGTCCCCCAAGGAAGAAATTAGATATTATTTATTATCTAAATAAAGAATGGCGTTGGTGTACTTAACCTCAAAGTAAACTTAGGAAGATAAATCACAGATATCAGATAGTTCTCTAAATGCACTTTTTAATGTTAGAAGGCTAATAAAATTCTAGAGTTTTGAATTTACACTAGACAAGACAATCTTTCATCATATACCTTAGAGGTAGCCGATTATCTTGGTTTTCCTAGGACTGTCTCAATTTTAAGACACAAATTTCTGCATTCCATGAAACTCCTAAGTCTTGAGCAAATTGGTATAGTTGATTAGCCTATGCATGCTGCGTGCTAAGTCACTTCAGTCATATCCTACTCTGTGAGACCCTGTGGACTGTAGGCCACCAGGCTCCTCTGTCCATGGGATTCTCCAGGCAAGAATACTGTAGTGAATTGCCATGCCCTCCTCCAGGGGATCTTCCCGACTCAGGGATTGAACCCCCGTGTCTTGTTCCTGATCTTAGAGGTAGTGATTTCAGTCTTTCACCAGTGAGTATGATACTAGCTGTAGGTTTGTTATATATGGTCTTCATTATGTTGAGCAAGGTTCCCTCTATGCCCTTTCTGGAGGGTTTTTATCATAAATGGTGCTGAAATTTTCAGAGGTTTTTTCTGCATCTACTGAGATGATCATATGGTTTTTATTCTTCAATTTGTTATATCACACTGATTTATTTGCAAATGTTGAAAAAATCTTGGATCCCTGGGATGATTCCCACTTGATCATGGTATGTGATCCTTTTAATGTATTATTAGATTGGCTTCCTGGTATCTTGTTGAGGATTTTTGTGTCTATGTTCATTACTGATACTGGCATGTAATTTTCTTTTTTGTGTTACCTTTTCTGATTTCGTATCAGGGTGATGGTGGCCTCATTGAGAATGAGTTTGGTCATGTTCCTTCCTCTGCGATATTTTGGAAGAGTTTCAGAAGGATAGGTGTTAACTGTTTTCTAAATGTTTGATAGAATTTGCCTGTGAAGCCATCTGGTTCTGTACTTTTTTGTGTTGGAAGTTTTAAAGTCAGTTTTTATTTCAATACTTGTGATTAGTCTGTTCATATTTTCTATTTCTTCCTGGCTTAGTCTTGGAAGGTTGTACCTTTCTAAGAATTTGTTCATTTATTCTAGATTGCCCATTTTATTGGTGTATAGTTTCTTATAGTAGTCTCTTTCATCCTTTGTATTTCCATGTTGCTGGAAATGGCATTATTTTATTTTTTAATGACTGAGTAATATTCCATTGTATATATGTATACATATGTATATGTATACATATGTATATGTATACATATATATGTATGTATATGTATACATGTATATGTATATGTATACATATATATGTATGTATATGTATACATATATATGTATATGTATACATATATATGTATGTATATGTATACATATATATGTATATGTATACATATATATGTATGTATATGTATACATATATATGTATACATATATACAATGGAATATTACTCAGTCATTAAAAAATAAAATAATGCCATTTCCAGCAACATGGAGTCCATTTTAACTTTTACTTTTTCGTTTCTAATGTTGTTGATTTGAGTCCTATCCTTTTTTTTTTTTTTTTTTTGTCCCTTGATGAGTCTGGCTAAAAGTTTATCAATTTCAGCAAAAAAATTTTTTTAATTTGTATGGAGAGACCCTGAATAGTCAAAGCAATCCTGAGAAAGAAAAATGAAGCTGACTTCACACCATACTACAAAGTCACCAAAATAGTACAGTACTGGCACAAAAAAATAGAAATAAAGACCAATGGAACTTGATAGAAAGCCAGAAATAAACCCATGAACCTATGATCATTTAATCTACAGCAAAGGAGGCAAGAGTATACAATGGAAAAAAGATAGTAACTTCAATAAATGGTGCTGGGATAACTGGACAGCTACGTGTAAAACAAATGAGAACATTCTTTAACACCATACACAAAAATAAACTCAAAATGGATTAAGGATATAAATGTAAGACCAGATACTATAAAACTCTTAGGGGAAAACATAGGCAGAACATTCTTTGACATAAATTGAAGCAATATATTTTTCGATCTCCTGGAATAATGGAAATAAAAAGATAAATAAACAAATGGGACCTAAATAAACTCAAAAGCTTTTGCACAGCAAAGGAAATCATAAAAAAAAAAAAGACAACTCACAGAATAGGAGAAAATATTTGTAAACAATGTGACTGACAAGGGATTAATCTCCAAAATTTACAAACTGCTCGTGTGGCTCAATACATATATTTATATATATAAACCAATCAAAACATAGGCAAAAGACCTAAATAGACATTTTTTCCAAAGAAGATATACAGATAGCCAAGAAGTACATGAAAATATGCTCAATGTCACAATTTATTAGAAAAATGCAAATCAAAGCTACAATGAGGTATTGCCCCACACCAGTCAGAATGTTTGTTAGTCTGTCAGTTACATCTGACTCTTTGCGACCCCATGGACTGTGGCCCACCAGTCTCCTCTGTCCAAGGAGTTCTCAAGGTAAGAATACTGGAGTGGGTTGCCATGCCCTTCGCCAGGGGATCATCTCAACCCAGGGATCAAACCTGTGTCTCTAGCATCGCAGGCAGATTCTTTACAGACTGAGCCATTAGGGAAGCCCTCCAGTCAGAATAGCCATCATCAAAAAGTCTACAAACAAAAAATGTTGGAGAGGGTATGAATAACAGGATACCATCCTACACTGTTGGTGGGAATGTAAGTTGGTACAGCCACTGTGGAGAACAGTATTGAAGTTCCTTAAAAAACTGAAAATACAGCTACCATATGAACCAGCAATCCCCCTCCTGGGCATATATCTGGAGAAAACCATGGTTTGAAAGGATACATGCATCCCAATGATCATTGCAGCTTTGTTTACAATAGCCAAGATATGGGAGCAATCTAAGTGTCCATCACCTGATGAACAGATAAGGAAGTGACACATATATACAATGGAATATTACTCAGTCATTAAAAAAATAAAATAATGCCATTTCCAGCAACATGGATGGACCTGGAAATTATCATACTAAGGGAAGTAAGTCAAACAGAGAAAGAGAAATATGATATTGTTTATATATGGAATCTAAAGAAAAATGATACAAAGGAGCTTATTTACAAAATAAAAAAAAAAGACTCACAGACTTAGAGAACAAACTTATTGCTACCAGGGGAATGGATTGGGGGAACGGATAGATTGGGAGGTTGGGATTCACATACATACACTGGTATTTTTAAAACAGATAAGCAACCACCACAATATTATAAATAAATTTTCCTCCAATTAAAATAATTAAAACAAATTATTTAAAAATAGTTAATTAGAAAAAAAGATAAGCAACAAGTACCTACAATAGAGCATGTAGAACTCTGCTTAATATTATGTGGCCGCTTGGATGGGAGGGGAGTTTAGCAGAGAATGGATACATGCATATGTATGGCTGAGTCCCTTCACCATTCACTTGAAACTATCACAACAGTGTTAATTGGCTACAGTCTAATACAAAATAAAAAGCTTTTAAACAACAAGGGAACTATACTCAATATCTTGCTTTAAGTCAAAATGGAAAAGAATTTGAGAAAAGAATATATATATATATACATATGTATAAGTGAATCACTTTGTTGTACATTTGAAACTAACAATGTTGTAAATTAGTGATGTTTCAATTTAAAACAAATTTAAAACTCACATAAAATACAAAAAATAAAATAGATAACCAACAAGGACCTACTGAATAGCACAGGGAACTCTGTTCAATATTCTGTAATAACTTAAATGGGAAAAGAACTTGAAAAAGAATAGATACATGTGTATATACATTTTATATATATATATATATATATATATAGGAATAACTGAATCACCTTGCTATACACTTGAAACTACTGTAACATTAATTTATTTTTCTGTTCTCCATTCAATCATTTTATAATTTTTTTTTAAATGGAGGATAATTGCTTTACAATATTGTTCTGGTTTCTGCTGTACAACACAAATCACCCATTACTCTCCCCTTCCCCATATATATATATATATGTATATGTATATAAATTTAGTGGCTGCAGTCACCAGATGCCATACATACACACATACACACAGATATATCCCTTCCCTCTTGTGCCTCCCTTCCACCCTCCTACTGACATAACATTGCTAATCAACTACACTTAATTATAAAATAATTTTTTTAAATGCACAAAGCAACTCTTAAAAAAAAGAAATGTTTTGATTTGTCTAGTGTATCAGTGGACTTTTCTTGAGCTCAGTTAATTTGCATGGGGCACTGGCAGGTCTAGGGAACATTATAAAGGAAGAGATAGAGCAATAAGCTTAACTTTTCCCAAACCTCAGCTATCTGAAGGCCTATGGTTTTGAGAAGACACCAGTTCTTATCATGAGGTTTTTGTGTTTCTTTTATTACCTAATGTCACATTGGCCTAAATCCCATGGAGAGGTGGTAGAGTGGAAAAAAGAAAGTGAAGTCACTCAGTCTTGTCTGACTCTTATTGAGGACAGAAGGAGAAGGGGGCAACAGAGGATGAGATGATTGGATGGTATCACTGACTCAATGGATATGAGTTTGAGCAAACTCAGAGATAGTGAAGTACAGGGAAGCCTGTCATTCTGCAGTTCATGGGGTTGGGACATGACTTAGCAACTGAACAACAACAAATCACTTATAAAAGAGATTGCAAACTGGTAGCAATAAGGGTAAATCTAGGACACAGACTTGTTTTGGACCACATGTGTTTTAACAAATGGTTAAGTAAGCAAAAGGGAGACTTGTGGTTGCTGATGGAACACTTCTGTATCTTGATCATGATGCAGGTTACATGAATGGACATGTGAGAAAATTACATTAAACTATAAACACACATATATAGATGCCTAAATGAGGGCATGTGAAAGTGGTAAAATATAAATATGTTTTCTGGATTTTAGTAGAGTCAATTTCCATATTTTGATATTATATTTTAGTTAAGCAAGATTCTCTCATTGAGAGAATTAGGTTAAGTTTACATGGGGCCTCCCTGTACATTCATCTATAACTTCCTGTGAACCTACGATTATTTCAAAATTAAAAAAAAGAAATTAAAATCTATGTTGCAGAGAAGAATTGAAATACCAATTGATACACTACGTCTACCCATCTGGATACTAAATTTTTCCAGTCTATCCAATAAGTTTCCTAGCCCCCACCAAAGTTCTGCGTTGAGAATCGAGCAAAACACTATAAAAACAAGGAACAAAATACTCACCATCTTAAGTATTAATTTTAAAATTGACTGTTGTAAGTGAGAGAATCTGCATACATTTTTATAGAATACATTCTCTTTCTGAAAAATAGTCATCATAAGCTTGGTGGGAGGATCACACGGACAAGAAAATCTGAGACCTAGGAAGAATAATCCTCAATTAATCAAATGACTAGTGTTCCTCATCAGGATGCTAGATAAAAATGGACTCAATGTCCTGTTATCTTTTCTATTACTACATGTTAAGGATACTTATCAATGAGACCTAAACAGGAGTTACATTCTTCTTTTTTTTTTTTTTTTTAAACATTGCTTAATCTCCTGCCTTTGAGATGAAAGACCCTATGTTGACAATAGTTGTTTCTACAGCCTGGGGTGCAAAAGTCCTGTAGAATAGAGATATGCAAGACTCCTCAAAAGATGTTGTGATGTGAAGGGAAGTGAAAGCATTAAGATTTCCAAAGTGAATTCTTAACAAGCAGACCCAGAAAAAAATTCATGTGGGATCTCCCATGGTCCTATTATAACGCTGCAAATTTTACAGCCAAGACTTCAAAATTATCTGTATCTTCAACAAATAACTTTTGGAGGACTATCATCTACCAGGCACTGTTTTAAGCACTGACAATAAAGCAGTGAAAAGAGTCAACAATAATTCTTGCTCTTATGGAGCTCACATTCCAATATATATATATGTGTGTGTGTGTGTGTGTGTGTGTGTGTGTGTGTGTGTGTGTGGGTGGGTGTGCATTTGTGCACATGTTCATGCAAATATAGCTGGGAGAGGAACAGTTTGATAGGCCATGAAAAATGAGATAAATAAAATATATAGTATATTAGATCATGATAAATGTTCTTGAGCAAAATAGAATAGTGAAGGAGATAGAAAGTATCTGAAGCATGGTAAAGAGGCAAGCAAGTTTAATTTTATAGGCTTCTTAGTAAGTGCTCGGGACAGGCTTTATATATCCAGAAGAAATTTTTGTGTAAAAAATGAAGGTGAAGAGATGAGGCATGTTAACAAACTAGGGGAAGCACATTCTAGATATAGCAAGTGCAAAGACCTTGAAGTGTGATTTGTTTGGTGTGATGCAGATACAGGAAAAATATTACTGTGGCTCTATTTAAGTAATGAGGGGACAGTAGTAAAAGATGGAGTGAGAGAGATAATGGGGATTTGTGAGGTTAATTGTACCCATTCAGGTCCAGTTTCCAGAGCAGACAAAAAGTATCCACAACTGTAAGTCAGTTTTTTCCTTGTAATGAGAACTAGAATTTACTCTCTTAACAACTTTATATATAACATATAGAAGTGTTAATTTGCAAATTAAATTATATATATATGTATTTATAAATAATATATGTATATATATTTATAAATCTCCATAAACAGTAAAGGTTGGAGGCACATGTGTAGTCTTGGTTAAAGAAAATTTAGTCATATGCCGCCATATCCCCTAGAGCCCCTATACTGTGTTTTTAGCTGAAGGGAAAGTGGGGTTCATTTACCTGTACCAGAAAACCAGATTTGGGTCTTCAGAAAGATTCTCTTTTTTTCATGTTTAGTTACAACATAGAAGCAATCTAACGCCTATTGTACTGTATCTGAAATTTAAATGAATTGTAACAGAATGACCTTATATTTAAGAGAAACTCCCTTCTCCCACCTCCTTTGGACAAAATTTTTCTAGAAAACCTTGCACTTCTATCATAGTATAATTTTTTGTCTGTTTTTTGGCCACACCGGTGTCAGACATTTTGGTAGATGAATAGTGGGAGGGGACACCTGGTATGAATGTTGCCTCATCCTCAACTTGTATGTTGCTGTCTCCCTTGTAGCACTAATCTAGAGGAAGTCTGCTTGGCTCCCAGGACCTGAGAGCCTGAAATCCCCAGTCCTACCCTACTCCAGTCCCTGCCTGAGAGAAAGAGGCAGAGAGCCCTACCATCCTGGTTAGCTCACTTTGGCTCAGGACAGGGACTTCCACATATGAATATAGCTGATAATTTCCAGACCTGACACTACAGATTAGATTAATGGGAAATTCACCCACTTCAGACTGGGGCTTGCCAATCTGTCTCTGCAGGGGAATCTGACCTTTCACAGTATTAGGGAATATGCAGTAACACCTAGCAGCAGCAATACTCAGCAGCACAAAGCAACATCTTAGGCAGCAAACAGTGGTTCAACGGAGCGATCTGGGAGAAGAAGTTAGTTAGCTAGTTGCAGCTAAAGAATTTGTGTGGGGGTACAAAGGTGGTTTCCTCAGCATTCAAGCTCCCACTGTTGTGAACAAGCAGAACCTTATGGGGCCTCCTGGGACTGACCCCCTCCGCCAAGTTCTCTGCCTGCCTCTTGTTTGTATAAAAACGTAAGCCTCCGAGGCCTTCCCAGAGTTCCAAATAATATATTTAATCAGAGAAATGGCTCTCATTCAAACAAAGGAAACAAAGGAACAACAGGAACAAAGGAAAACAGTTAAGCAAGACAAAATAATAGTAGTTGAGCCATTAAACACAGTCAAGGACCTTTAGTTCCTCCTTAAAAGCTATAGGTAAAATTCTGAGCCATGTCCTTTGAGCTGTTTTGCAGATCATAAAAGTTCCAACAGATGGAAGGAGTTAACTGCATGCTGACCACAAGCACAGGTAGATGCCAGACCAGTTGGAACAAGAAGGTCTATTTTGTTGATTCTCAATTACCTCACCAACAACTAATCAGAAGAATTAGGAGTTCTGATGTTTTAAGCACTAACTGCCTAGACTCCTAGTTTGGTACCTGTAATAAATGCTGCAGTCAATATTTCACCACAATTGGTGTCAGTAGTTTGGCTTTACTCTGTGAGAATGAACAGACTCATATTTGGTTCAGTAACACTTTGTGGAAATGAAAACCCCAGGGTTGTTTTGATAAAAGGTAGTTTTTCCAGCAGTCATGCATGGATGTGAGAGTTGGACTATAAAGAAAGCTGAGGGCTGAAGAATTGATGCTTTTGAACTGTGCTGTTGTTGAAGACTCTTGACAATCCACTGGACTGCAAGGAGATCCAACCAGTCCATCCTAAAGGACATTAGTCCTGAATATTCATCAGAAGGACTGATGCTGAAGCTGAAACTCCAATACTTTGGCCACCTGATGCGAAGACCTGACTCATTTGAAAAGACCCTGATGCTGGGAGGGATTGGGGGCAGGAGGAGAAGGGGATGACAGAGGATGAGATGGTTGGATGGCATCACTGACTCAATGGACATGAGTTTGAGTAAACTCCGGGAGTTGTTGATGGACAGGGAGGCCTGGTGTGCTGCAGTCCATGGGGTCACAAAGAGTCAGACACGACTGAGTGACTGAACTGAACTGAACAGTTTCAATACACCCACATAAAGAGAGTAAAGTCACAGGATTTATTACTTACAAAAATCTCAGAATGATGGGGAAGGTAGGAGGAAATGGAGAGGAAATAAACTAGGGGAAAGGAAGTCTCCCATCCCACATCAATAGTGAGCAGGAAATGGAGAGCAGGGTAGCAATCATTTATTACTTATAAGGTAATTGGGACACAGATCACTAATTTTTGGAGGGCTTAACCCTAAATGGTTATTTAAAGGTGCCTTGGGAAAATTAAAGCAGGAATATGTGGTGGGAATCCTAAGCTTAGGTCCTTTCTAAATGCCAGGTTCTGGGTGTGAGCAGGGTTGTCATACTGTTAAATGCATAGGCAACAACTCAAAATAGCTGTTTTCTTATCACAGCCATTTGCTCCTGATAATGTCATTATCAGATTTTCAAAAATTACTAATTTCATCTCTTTGTCTTTTATTTTCTAATTGTTGATCACTTTGGATAGCTTGTGTCTTTCTCAGAACTTTCCTATTTGATTTAAATGATCTAAATTTCTGGAATGCAGTTGTTTAAACCATTCCTTTATATCCATTTTACTTCTGTAAGGTCATTACAGCAGTGAATGTCCCCTCTTTCATTCCTGATTTTAGTAATTTGGTATGAGTCTAGTTCTCTCTCCCCTTTTTTGGTCAGTCTATGTAAAGTGTGTAAAGTTTGTAAAGCTGTTCAATATGCCAAATTTTGGCTTCATTGATTCTATTTTTTATTTCATTTATTCCCACTCAAATATTTATCATTTCCTTCCTTTTCTTTCCTTTTGTTTAAGTTTGATTTTCTTTGTTTCCTTAAGATGGAAAGTTAGATTATTTATTTTATATCTTTCTTCATTTTTATGTGCTTAAAAGTATAATTTTCTCTCTAAACTATTTTAGCTGCATTTCAGAAGTTTTTGGTTGTCATGTTTTCATTTTTACTTTCCTCAAATTATCTTCTAATTTTTCTCTCAATTTTTTTCTTTGATTAATTGGCTATTTAGAAGTAACTTTTCAATTTTCTATATATTTGTAATTTTCCCTAAGTTTTTTTTTGTTGAATTATAATTTAGTTTCATTGTTGGCTGGAGAACATATTTCATTGATTTCACATCATTTAAATTATTTTCAGGATTATATTAGAGTCTAGCATATGTCTATCCTTTAGTAAGTTTCATGTGGCCTGAGAAGAATGTGTATACTACTGTTATTGGGTAGAACATTGAATAAATATCTGTTAGTATTAGTGTTGTTCAAGTCTTCTATTTCTTTGTTGATCTTCAACCTAGATTTCCACCCATTATTATGGAATTCTCTATTATTGTTGATGTTTCTATTTATTCCTTCAATTCTGTCAGTTTTTGTTTCATGTATTTGGGGATTTTGTTGTTAGGTACATAATATGTTCATAATTATTTTTTATTGATGAATGATTCTCTTATCATTATATAATGTCATTAACTTTCAGTAACAAATATATTTGTTTTCAAGTCAATTTTGATTGGTATTAGTTTAGCCATTCTAGCTCTCTTATAAAGTCTGCATAGTACATATCTTTGTATTATTTTTGTTTTAACATATTTTTTAAAACTTATGTTTCTTTCAGCATATATCCATTCTATCAATATCTGCTTTTTAAATGGACTTAATATTCTATTTATGCTTATTCTTATTTATGCTTAATTTATGCTTAATTAACTTCTGTCATTTTCTATTAGTTTTTACATGTTTTACATATTTTGTTTCTCTGTTCTTATATTCTTGCCCAATTTATGTTAGACAGTTTCTAGTTTATCTTTTTAACTCCTTTGAACATCATTCCCCTCCTCTGTACTTTTATTGCAGTACAAATTATATATACATATATATGTATATACATATATATATATAAACACACACATATATACAAAAACTTATATATAAAAAACCCATCAATATACTGTATAATGATTATTTCATGAAATTGTTTTTAAAAGTTGCAAGAAAAATAGTAAAAACATAGGTGTATGTTGTCTTATTTACCTATGTAGTCACCTATACTATTTCACTTTATTTCTTCATATGGTTCTGAGTTAAAGTCTGTCAGGAAGCTGTGGTACATATACACCATGGAATATTACTCAGTCGTTAAAAAGAATTCATTTGAATCAGTTCTAATGAGATGGATGAAACTGGAGCCCATTATACAGAGTGAAGTAAGCCAGAAAGATAAAGAATATTACAGCATACTAACACATATATATGGAATTTAGAAAGATGGTAACGATAACCCTATATGCAAAACAGAAAAAGAGACACAGATGTACAGAACAGACTTTTGGACTCTGTGGGAGAAGGCGAGGGTGGGATGTTTCGAGAGATCACCATCAAAACATGTATATTATCTAGGGTGAAACAGATCACCAGCCCAGGTTGGATGCATGAGACAAGTGCTCGGGCCTGGTGCACTGGGAAGACCCAGAGGGATCAGGTAGAGAGGGAGGTGGGAGGGGGGATCGGGATGGGGAATACATGTAAATCCATGGCTGATTCATGTCAATGTATGACAAAACCCACTACAATATTGTAAAGTAATTACCCTCCAACTAATAAAAATAAATGGAAAAAAAAAAAAAAGTCTGTCAGGAAGCATTTAACAGGAGGCTTCCTGTGTGCTGTTTCCTATCTCTCTTGAGCCCTCTGTTCCTTATCAGTCCTTGTCCAGCGAGAGGAGCAGGCAAGCCTCTCTCAGGACTGAGATCAAAGAGATGGGATGCTTGCATAGGATTTCCTTCATTAGCTTTCCCATAAGGTGAAAAGTAACTATTTAGAACCCTCTTTTCATATGGATCACCTCTTGGCCTTATGGCCTCTATTGCTCCTTGCTTCCTTGGTAAACTTGTAAAGTCTGGTCTCTTGATCTTCATCTAAAGAAGCTACTGGCACATATACTCTTACAGAATTCAATAAAGCACCTTTGCTCCATCAGAGCTTGGGTCCCGTGTCTGTCTGTCTGTCTGTCTCTCTCTCTCTGTCTCTCTATTTCTGGCTGATTCCCTGGAGTGCGAAAGTCAGCTGCGTAACCCAAGGAATATTAGCCTGTTTCCTTCTTTCACTCTCTCATCATCGACTCCGGAACACCGGATTCCGGTCCAATAAAGGACCAACAAAAGCCCACTGTCCTTTCATTGCAGCCTGAAGAATTCTCTTTAGTATTTCTGGTAAGGCAGCTCTGCTAGTGACAGTTTCTTTCAGCTTTTGTTTACTAGGAAATGTATTAATTTCTCTTCACTTTTGAAAGAAATTTAAGCTGGGTATAAAATTCTTGACTAAAAATCTTTTCCTTTAAATACCTTGAATATCATGCAACTGCCTTATTTCATTTTTCAGTCACTAAGTTGTGTCTGACTGTTTGCAACCCCATGAACTGCAGCATACCAGGAGTCCCTGTCCTTCACTATTCCCCAGAGTATGCTCAAACTCATGTCCATTGACTTGATGATGCCATCCAACCATCTCATCCTCTGTCTTCCCCTTCTCTTCCTGCCTTCAATCTTTCCCAGCATCAGAGTCTTTTCAAATGAGTCAGTTCTTTGCATCATGTGGTCAAAGTATTTGAGCTTCAGCTTCAGCATCAGTCCTTCCAATGAATATTCAGGGTTGATTTCCTTTAGCGTTGACTGGTTGTATCTGCCTTCTGGTCTCCATGTTTTCTCATAAGAATTCACCTGCTAATCTTACTAAGGAATCTATTTCACATGATAGTTTTTTTTCCTCTTGCTACTTTCAAGATTTGTTCTTTGCCTATGATTTTCATTAATCTGTGATGTGTCTAGGTATGGATCTATAAGTTTTTCTTCCTTAGAGATCATTAAGCTTCTGAAATGTGTGACTTAATATTTTACTTAAAATTTTAGAATTTTTCATACATTTTTTCTTTAAGTATTTTTTCTGTTCTGTTCAATTTATTTTTTCCTTCTGTGAATCACCTATGCTTTAGTATGCTTGATGATATCCCACAGGTTTCTGAGGCACCCTTCATTCCTGAAATCCTTTTTTTAACTCTTTGATCTTCAGACTTCATACTCTCTATTGGCCAATTTTCAAGTTTGATGATTTTTTATCTGCCAGTTCATATCTATTTTTAAACCCCTCTAGTACATTTTTATTTCAACTCCAGAATTTATCATTTATTCTTTTATTTATAACATCTATCCTTTTATTGATATTTTCTATTTGGTAATACTTTATTCCCATACTTAACCTTGAATTCTTTAGACATGATTTCCTTTAGTTCTTTGAAAATATTTATAATAGCTGATATAGTCTTATTTACTTAGTATAAAATCTGGGTCCCTCAGGGACTTTTCCTGCTGATTACTTTTTTCCTTTTTTATGTAACATACTTTCCTGTTTCTTTAAGGGTTTTTTACTTAGTGACTGAAAACTAAATATTTTAGATAATATATTATTACAAGCCTATATCAAGTTCTTCCACACTCCCCAACCCCCAAAATGTGTTGTTGCTGGTTTGTTCTTGTTTTTTACTTTCTTACTGCTGCTTATTAGCTAGGCAACAATATTGGGCTATTAAAGTATATTATGTGTTACTGGCAGTGTGTAGCCATTGAGTGCCCTGCCAGTTTTTCTGTAAAGTTGTTTTATTTTTAAGTGTGGGCTTCCTAAAGACCACACTTGTGTCAGTAAAATTTAGCAGTGAGGCAAGAATGAATCATGTTTGCTTAAATATCTTTCCTTTATATCTTCTACTTTTTTCCCAAGGGGACGTATCTGAGAAAGAGCACTCATAAACATCAAGAAGTTTTCAAGACACTTAAATTTCACTTCCTGCTTGCATAGGGTCTCAAGATCATCCAGAGGTGAGTGACTGAGAAATTTTTCCTTCATAGGATTTTACTAGGTATGTGCAGAACTTTCTGCATAAGTGAATCCTACTAGATTGCCAGAAATATGTCAGAGCTTCCCAATGTTCTCTATCATTATCAGTTTTCCAGTACATCCTTTTAAACTCCTGTCCAGGTTCTACTTTGCCCCATCAGAAATCACAGTCAGGCAGCCAGGATGTTCCCAGATTTTGTTAATGTTTGGATAACTGAATCAAATAAAACAGTAACCAGAATTTGAGAATGCTGACTTTCCAGGGAGCAATAATTTTGTATGAAATATTTATTTTGCTCTAGGGATGGTGCTCCTAAGAGAACTTCAAAAGAGGTTGGATCTCTCCATTGTCTGCAGCTTTTGGCTAGTGCACCAGTTAGCCTAGGAAGGATAAGTAAAAGAAATAGACATAAATTAAAATGTCAGATCTTGCTGTCTTACTGAGAGTCAATAGTTTATACTGGATAGAACATGTCTGTTTGTTCTGTGGCTTTGGTTAATCATCGAGTTAAGAAATAGTCTTGTTTCATTTGTTTCAGACATATTTTCATTTTTTAAGATGAGAACAAGTACATCAAGGTTTTTACTTAACTATTTTGAAAGTTGATTCATAAAGGGAATTTTTAACTGGGTAAAATATTTGAATAGAGAACCACTCTGCTCTCTTTGGTGACTCAGATGGTAAAGCATCTGGCTACAATGCGAAAGACCTGGGTTCCATCCCTGGGTCAGGAAGATCCCCTGGAGAAGGAAATGGCAACCCACTCCAGTACTCTTGCCTGGAAAATCCCATGGACAGAGGAGCCTGGTAGGCTACAGTCCATGGGGTCACAAAGAGTCAGACACGACTGAGTGACTTCACTGACTTCACTTTCTGCTGTCTTTGAACTTTGAGATTCCATTCTTCTGTGACTTTAAATATACTACTGTGAAAATAAATTTTGTAATCTACAGAAAACCTCCTTCCATATACATAGGCTGGGGAATTGTTTGTATTAACTTATAAAAGAATGAATATAAATGTTTTCCATTTTGGACAAAGCTATTTTGGGGTTGTGATGAAAATAATCTTCATTTAAATGAATTTACCTTTTTTTAACTACCATTATGATTCTGCCAATATGATGCTTAAAGCTTTGAAGAGAATAATTAATCATTGCTGCACATGATACTAGATTTAGAATCATAGAAACAAAACACTGTACCACATTCATGCATATAGATGGATAGAAGGGAAATTAACATACAATAACCTATGAGGGATAAGCAGGAGGCCACATCCCTGAAATTTCCTCAGTTTCAATATGGAGAAGATATTTAGTTCCACATACAAGTTGGAGAAAAGGATATTTTCCACTTAGTGATAAAATATGATTTGAATTTAATGGTTTATCTGACCAAAAGCAGAAAAAAGTAAAAAAGAGATGTAATATTAATTTTTGATGTCCTTTTTTGATTATTTTTTATTGAAGTATAGTTGCTGTAAAATATTATATAAGTTACAGGTGTATAATATAGTGATTCATGATTTGTAATGTTTATACTCCATCTATAATTATAAAACATTAACTATATTCCCCATGTTGTACAATATATCCTTGTAGCTTATATTTTACCCAATAGTTTTTATCCCTACCCCTATATTGCCCTTCCTCCCTTCCCTCTCCCCACTGGTAACCACTAGTTTGTTCTCTGTGTATGTGAATTTGCCTCTTTTTAGTTACATTCAACAGTTTTTTTGTAATTTTTTACAATCCACATGTAAGTGACATCATACAGTATTTGTCTTTCTATTTTTGACTTATTACACTAGCACAATACCCTCCAAGTCCATCCATGTTTCTGTAAATGGCAGAATTTTATTCCTCTTTATGGCTTAGTACTACTCCATGGTGTATGTATGTAAGTACATACACATACTACATCTTTTTTATTCATTCATTTGTTTATGGACACTTAGGGTGTTTCCATATCTTGGCAGTTGTAAATATTGCTGCTGTGAATACAACATGGGGAGCATGAATGGTTTCAAATTAATATTTATGCTTTTTTTTCATATATCCAGGAGTGGAATTGTTGGGTCATATGGTAGCTCTATTATTAGTTTTTTGAAAAACCTCCATACTATTTTCCACAATGCCTGCACCTATTTATAGTCTTACCAAAAGTGAAGGAGGGTTCTTGTTTCTCCACACCCTCACCAACATGTTATTTCTGTTCTTTCTGATGATAGCCATTCTGACAGGTGTGAGGTAATATTTCATTGTGGTTTCGATTTGCATTTTCCTGATGATTAGCAATTTTGAACATCTTTTAATATCTCTGGTGGCCATCTGCATTTTCTCAGAAAAATGCCCATTCAGTTCTGCCCATTTTTCAATTGGGTTGTTTCTTTTTCTAAATACTAATTTATATGAGCCGTTTCTATACTATGTAAATTGACCCCTTGTTGATAGCATTTTTTGCAAATATTTTCTCACATTCCATAGGTTGTCTTTTGTTTTGTTTATATCTCTATTCTTTGTAAAGCCAAAAGTATTGTGTATAAAGTTAAAAGCCAAAGTAATAGGGCCTAGGATGTAGCTGAATGGAATTCTTGTATGTATTGATCAAAAACAACCCCCCCCCTCAAGAAACGAAACATAGATCAATCAAATTACTATAAGAATATAATTATGAAAAGACAGCCTTCTGAATACTGAACAAATTCCATATACAAAGATTTTACATTTATGAAGTTGATAAAATACTCTCCAAAAAGGATTAAATATTTTCAAATCCACTTCAATCAATTTCCCTCAACACAATTTCTAATATCATATGGTCTGTTCAGAGTCTTTTGATGCCTCATGGACATTTTGTTGGAAAAGTAGTGTGTGCATTTATGTGTATATGTGTGAGTATGTATAATGGTCCTTGTAATGTAGTGACTTTAGTCCAATCAGCTAATAATCCAATCAGGAGTTTATGTGATTCCACTCCATTGAACTATATAACCCACTTTAGAGCTTGGCAAGCAACTCAGCTCTTTTCTAGAGATAGAGAAGCAGAGAATTCATACAGCAGTGCATTCTATCAAGAAAGCCTCCTTCCCTTGGGATCTTTATAAAGCAAATTTTTTAGTAGCTCTATATCTACCTTTTTCACCAATAATGAATACAAAATGGGAGAGAAAAGAGTACTATATAAGCTTCTCATACTACAAGACAAATTGTGATACACAGTTATGGAATTATGAACATATGTGTCAAAACCAGAAGAAATTTTGCTTTTTTCCATTTAACCTTTTATATTACTGAAATAGTTATTTGGCCAACATTTTCAATATGTTTTATCTTTTCAATTCACCTATATCACTGGAATCAGTTCAGTTCAGTCCCTCAGTCATGTCTAACTCCTTGAGACCCCATGAACCGTAGCACGCCAGGCCTCCCTGTCTATCTCCAACTGTTGGAGTCCGCACAAACCTGTGTCCATTGAGTCAGTGATGCCACCCAACCATCTCATCCTCTGTCGTCCCCTTTTCCTCCTGCCCTCAATCGTTCCCAGCATTAGGGTCTTTTTAAATGAGAAAGCTCTTCGCATCAGGTGGCAAAAGTATTGGAGTTTCAGCTTCAGCATCAGTCCTTCCAGTGAACACCCAGGACTGATCTCCTTTAGGAGGGACTGGTTGGATCTCCTTGCAGTCCAAGGGACTCTAAAGAGTCTTCTCCAACACCACAGTGCAAAACCATCAATTCTTTGGTGCTCAACTTTCTTTATAGTCCAACTCTCACATCCATACATGACCATTGGAAAAACCATAGCCTTGACTAGACAGACTTTTGTTGACAAAGTAATGTCTCTGCTTTTTAATATGCCATCTAGGTTGGTCATAACCTTCCTTCCAAGGAGTAAGCATCTTTTAATTTCATGGCTGCAATCACTATCTGCAGTGATTTTGGAGCCCAGAAAAAATATAGTCAGCCACTGTTTCCATTGTTTCCCTGTCTATTTGCCATGAAGTGATGGGACCCACATGTCATGATCTTAGTTTTCTGAATGTTGAGCTTTAAGCCAACTTTTTCACTCTCTTCTTTCACTTTCATCCAGAGGCTCTTTAGTTCTTCTTCCCTTTCTGCCATAAGGGTGGCGTCATCTACATATCTAAGGTTATTGATATTTCTCCCGGCAATCTTGACCGGCTTGTGCTTCCTCCAGTCCAGTGTTTCTCATGATGTACTCTGCATATAAGTTAAATAAGCAGGGTGACACTATACAGCCTTGATGTACTCCTTTTCCTATTTGGAACCAGTCTGTTGTTCCATGTCCAGTTCTACTGTTGCTTCCTGACCTGCATACAGGTTTTTCAAGAGGCAGGTCAGGTGGCCTGGTATTCCCATCTCTTTCAGAATTTTCCACAGTTTATTGTGATCCACACAGTCAAAGGCTTTGGCATAGTCAATAAAGCAGAAATAGATGTTTTTCTGGAACTCTCTTGCTTTTTCAATGATCCAACGGATCTTGGCAATTTGATCTCTGTTCCTCTGCCTTTCCTACACCAGCTTGAACATCTGGAAGTTCACGGTTCATGTATTGCTGAAGTCTGGCTTGGAGAATTTTGAGGATTACTTTGCCAGCGTTTGAGATGAGTGCAACTGTGTGGTAGTTTGAGCATTCTTTGGCATTGCCTTTCTTTAGGATTGGGAATGAAAACTGACCTTTTCCAGTCCTGTGGCTACTGCTGAGTTTTCCAAATGTGAATGCATATTGACTGCAGCACTTTCACAGCATCATCTTTCAGCATTTGAAATAGCTCAACGGGAATTCCATCACCTCCACTAGCTTTGTTCATAGTGATGCTTCCTAAGGCCCACTTGACTTCACATTCCAGGATGTCTGGCTCTATGTGAGTGATGACACCATCATGATTATCTGGGTTGTGAAGATCTTTTTTGTACAGTTCTTCTGTGTATTCTTGCCAACTCTTCTTGATATCTTCTGCATCTGTTAGGCCCATACCATTTCTGTCCTTTATTGAGCCCATCTTTGCATGAAATGTCCCCTTGTTATCTCTAATTTTCTTAAAGAGATCGGTAGTTTTTCCCATTCTATTGTTTTCCTCTATTTCTTTGCATTGATCACTGAGGAAGGTTTTCTTAACTCCTTGCTATTCTTTGGAACTCTGCATTCAAATGGGTATATCTTTCCTTTTCTCCTTTGCTTTTCGCTTGCCTTCTTTTCACAGCTATTTTGCTTCCCTTCTTTTCACAGCTATTTGCTTTTCGCTTCCCTTCTTTTCACAGCTATTTTCACAGCTATTCAAATGGGTATATCTTTCCTTTTCTCCTTTGCTTTTCACTTCCCTTCTTTTCACAGCTATTGCATCCAAGGCCTCCTCAGACAGCCATTTTGCTTTTTTGAATTTCTTTTTCTTGGGGATGGTCTTAATCCCTGTCTGCTCTACAATGTCACAAACCTCCATCCATAGTTCATCAGGCACTCTGTCTATCAGATCTATTCTCTTAAATCTACTTCTCACTTCCACTGTATAGTCATGAGGGATTTGATTTAGGTCATACCTGAATGGTCTAGTGGTTTTCTCCACTTTCTTCAATTTCTGTCTGAATTTGGCAATAAGGAGTTCGTGATCTGAGCCACAGTCAGCTCCTGGTCTTGTTTTTGCTGACTGTATACAGCTTCTCCATCTTTGGCTACCAAGAATATAATCAATCTGATTTCAGTGTTGACCATCTGGTGATGTCCATGTGTTGTCGGAAGAGGGTGTTTGCTATGACCAGTGCATTCTCTTGGCAGAACTCTATTAGCCTTCGCCCTGCTTCATTCTGTACTCCAAGACAAAATTTGCCTGTTACTCCAGGTGTTTCTTGACTTCCTACTTTTGCATTCCAGTCCCCTATAATGAAAAGGACATCTTTGGGGGTGTTAGTTCTAGAAGGTCTTGTAGGTCTTCATAGAACTGTTCAACTTCAGCTTCTTCAGCATTACTGGTCAGGGCATAGACTTGGATTACCATGATATTAAATGGTTTGCCTTGGAAATGGACAGATATCATTCTGTTGTTTTTGAGATTGCATCCAAGTACTGCATTTTGGACTCTTTTGTTGACCATGATGGCTACTCCATTTCTTCTAAGGGATTCCTGCCCACAGTAGTAGATATAATCATCTGAGTTAAATTTACCCATTCCAGTTCATCTTAGTTCGCTGATCCCTAAAATGTTGACATTCACTCTTGCCATCTCCTGTTTGACCACTTCCAATATGCCTTGGTTCATGGACCTAACATTCCAGGTTCCTATGTGATATTGCTCTTTACAGCATTGAACCTTGCTTGCATCACCAGTCCCATCCATAACTGGGTGTTGTTTTTGCTTTGGCTGCATCCCTTCATTCTTTTTGGAGTTATTTCTCCATTGATCTCCAGTAGCATATTGGGCACCTACCGACCTGGGGAATTCATCTTTCAGTGTCCTATCTTTTTGCCTTTTTATGCTGTTCATGGGATTCTCAAGGTAAGAATACTGAAGTGGTTTGCCATTCCCTTCTCCAGTGGACCACATTCTGTCAGACTTCTCCACCATGATCCGTCATTAGAATATACAACATAAAATTATCAGTATAATATGGCCACTGTTATAACAGGTGGGACAGGAAAGATGACTTTTTTGGCAAATCAGTAACTAATTTCTGGAAAATTATGCAAGAATGATCTCACCTAAGCAATGTAACTTATAATCAAATGAATATTAAAAAGGATCTCACAACAATTTGGGGTTTATTAAATTAAAGCTACTACCTATATCCTCTGGCACACAGAAAAGTCCTTCATGTACCTTAGGAAGTAAATGGAAAGACATCCCATGCTCATGAATTAGAAGCCTTAATGTTGTTAAGATATTAACACCACACAAAGCTATCTATATATTCAATATAATTCTTATTAAAATCCCAGGAACATTTTTGCAGAAATATAAAATTCATCCTAAAATTTATATGTGATTGAAAAGGACCCAAAATAGCCAGAACCATCTTGAAAGAAAGAACCAACTAAGAGTTCTCACATTCATGATTTCAAATCTTATGACAATACTACAGTAACCAAAACACTGTAATACTGGCATAAACAGAGATGTATAAACCAATAAAATACAATAGAGAGCCCCCAACTAAACTCTTGCATGTATTGTCAAATGACAGGGGTTTGAAGAACATTCCATGGGGATATGACAATGTTTTCAATAAAAGATGCTGGGAAAACTGGATACCGACATGAAAAAAAATAGTCACTTTCGTTGCATGATATACAAAAATTGAATCAAAATAGATCATAGGGCTTAAGGTAAGAATTAAAACTATAAATCTCGTAGAGGAAAACTCAGGCAAAAGCTTCAGAACTTTAGAGTTTGGTAATGATTTTTTGGATATGATAGCTAAAGCACAGATAACAAAAGAAAAATTAGATAAATTACAATTTGTCACAATGAAAAACTTTTATTCATCAAGAAACCCTACCTTTAGAGGGAAAAGATCACCTACAAAATGGGAGAAAATGTTTACCAGTAATATAAGTAATGTAAGTAATATCCAGACTATTTAAAGAAATATTACAAATTAACACAAAGGAAAAAAGCTATCTAAAATGGGTAAAGGACATAAATAGTCATTTATTCAAAGAAGATACACAGATGCAAAATATACATATGAAAAGATGTTCAACATCAGCTATCATTAGGGACAACACAAGTCAAAACCTTAATGAGATACCACTTTACACCCATTAGGATTGCTATTATCAAAAGCAGACAAAGAGACAAACAGGTAACAAAAAATACCCCCAAAATAGCAGGTTTTGTCAAGGATGTGGAGAAATTGGAATCCCAAGGTTTTGCTTATAGCAATGTAGAATGGTGCAGCCACTGTGAAGAGCTTTGTGACGTTCCCAAAATAAACATAAAATTATCCTATGATTTAGCTATTCCATTTCTAGTTATTTATTTATTTCAAAAGAATTGAAAGCAAGGACTTGACATATATCTGTACATCAATGTTAACAGCAGTATTTTGGTCAAAAAGTGAAAATGATGCACATGTCCACTGACAGATAATAAACTAAACATGATATATATACAATGGAATATTATTCAGTCTTAAAAGAAAGGACTGAAGTTCTGATATAATGCTACAACCTAGATAAACCTTAACCGTGAAATAAGCCAAACCCAAAAGGCCAGGTATACAATTCTTCTTATACAAGGTACCTTATGTAGTCAAATTCATAGAGACAGTTGGTATTTGTCAGTGCCTGGGTGGAGGAATTTAGGAGGAGTTAATACTGTGTGCAGTAGTCCATGGGGTTGCAAAGAGTCAGACACGACTGAGTAACTGAACTAATATTTATGGACATGGAGTTTCAGTGTGGAAAGGTGATAAAGTTTGAGAATGATGATGAAATGAAAGCAGTTAATGCCACTGAATGATACAATTAAAATTGTTAAAATGGTGAATTATATATATTTTACCAGAATAAAAAAATCTAGTAAAATAGGTTTGTCATTATTATATAAATATCAACAAAACAGTATGAAGTCCATAATAAAAATGTTTTTAAAATTATACTTGCCATTACTGCTATTACCATTACTATTATTCTGTACTATTAGAAAAATTTTTGCATATTTATTGTTTAGCACATAATTCAACTTGTCTGGAATCTCTTCTATCATTCACAGCATTTGAGAGTCAGACTCCCTGTAACTGTGTCTCCCCAGGCCCTCAACCATGACTGGTTGGACTGGGAGTAAACAGATGACCTAGTCTGAGCCAATTACATTCTCACTCCCAGGAACTAAGAAGAGAAACAGAGAGATACTCAGCCAGAGTTACCAGATGATCAGAATCAAAGTATAGGAACTGTGAGACATATATATTCTTCCCTGCAGATGAACAAGCAAAGAAAACTAACCTACAGCAAGAATTCTTTTTCTCAAAATATTATCAGATCCCTGATCTTAGGTGTATAAAACAACTTCATATTTACCTCTCTATAGATATATCTATATCTTTAGATTTAGAATCCTTCCCCAGTCTGGCACCTAAACACTAAATCTCCAAGTTAACATGAAAAAAGAAAACCATTTTGAATAATGGTGTGAGTGGAGGCAAATGCAATATCCTATGAGTATACCCCTGTTAATGCTATTTGACTAATTCTTCACATAATTTATCACTACTTTTACCAACACCAAACATGCAGTTCTTGTTTAGTCACTTGGTCATGTCTATCTGTGGACTGCAGCAGGCCAGGCTTCCCTGCCCTTCACTGTCTCCCAGAGTTTGCTCAGATTCATGTTCATTGAGTCAATGATGCCATCCAACCATCTTATCCTCTATTGCCCCCTCTTCCACCTGCCCTCAATCTTTCCCAGTATCATTTTTTTCCAACTAATTGGCCAAAGATTATTGGAGCTTAAGTTTGAGCATCTGTCCTTGCAATGAATATTCAGGGTTGATTCCTTTAGGGTTGACTGGTTTGATCTCCTTGCTTTCCAAGGGACTCTCAAGAGTCTTCTCCACATGACAGTTCAAAAGCATAAAGTCTTCAGTGCTTTATGGTCCAACTCTCACATCTGTACATGAGTACTGGAAAAACCATAGTTTTGACTATATGGACAATTGTCAGCAAAGTCATGTCTCTGTTTTTTAGTAGATTGTCTAAGTTTGCTATAGCTTTTCTTCAAAGGAGCAAGCGTCTTAATTTTGTGGCTGCAGTCACCACGCACAGTGTTTATGGAGCCTAAGAATATAAAATCTGTCACTGCTTCCATTTTTTAACCCTTCTATTTGCCATGAAGTGATCGGACTGGATGCCATGATCTTAGTTTTTTGAATGTTGAGTTTTGCATCAGCTTTTCACTCTCTTCTTTCACCTTTTCAAGGGGCTGTTTAGTTCCTCTTCACTTTCTGCCCTTAGGGTGGTATCATCTGCATATCTGGGGTTGTTGATATTTCTCCTGGCAGTCTTGATTCTAGCTTGTGATTCATGAAGCCTGGCATTTCACATGATGTACTCTGCATAGAAGTTAAATAAGTAGTGTAACGATACACAGCCTTGACGTCTCCTTTCTAAATTTTGGACCAGTGTGTTTTTCCACGTCCAGTTCTAACCATTGTTGATCCTAACACTGGATCTTGCTAATTACCAGAGCAAGTAAAGTTTTGTTTCTTTAGAAAACAAGAGGAGAGAACAACTCCAAAAAACTTCAGTGTGTATTTTGCTTTCATTTGTATTTGGATGAGGCACTACTGAATATTTTACCAAAGTTCCAAGCCTTAGAATTAAAAGAATGTGTATATCTCCATAAAGGAGTGTCTCAGGTGGCTCAGTGGTAAGGAATCTGACTGCCAATGTGGAAGACACAGGTTTAATCCCTGCATCAGGAAGATACTCTAGAGAAGGAAATGGCAACCCACTCCAGTATTCTTGCCTGACACACGCACATGTATTTCCATGCTTATGGAGAATATAAGGTCTAATACAGCCACTGCAAACAACAATAAGTTTTGTAACACTACTACAGATGGAAAATAAAGTTAGACTTTGAATTCTTATTTGTTACTCTTTAGTATGGGAAAGAGGTCTATTAATCTATGCAGAAGAGGTCATGGAACAAATATTTCAAAATAAATATATGTTCTAAAGGAAATGGCTTTGACTCTCCTCCTACTCTGTTACTTGAATCTCTGAAATTCTACCACAGGGAAGGCCAAACTAAGCAAATATGAAGATAATAACATGATAAAAAAAACTACTTTTTTTCCCATTAAGAGTTAAAAATAAGTGCTCTCAATTTAATATCATTGATTCCATCTTTGCATATGCAAAGTGGAATATAAATAGGAATTTAAGCCACTATTTTATATAATTTTCTTAAAATGGAATTTTGTCATCTAAAGTGTATAATTATAATAAAAGAGAATTCACTGTAAAGGACACAATTGTTTTCTCCAAAGGTAACAACTATTTTCTCCAAAGGTAAAGCAGAGAGGACAAAATCAAGTGACCCTTTTGAGGTTTATTTTGTCTGATTTCTGCATATGAAAATTAATCATTCTATTCCACTCACTTTACTGATGACCTAATTTTCATGCACTTTTAAAGATGAAATCACAAATACTTATTAATGAGTTAAACACTGGCAAGAAAAGCAGATTAAAACCACTAATTATCTACTTTTTCAGAGGATAGATGCATTAATCCTTTGCGAAGAGTGGTATTTTGCTAATGCAGATTCTATCCAAATCACATATATTCAAAACTCTGATATAAGTACTTGACTCTTGACTACAATTTAATAAATATCATGTAGCAAATTTGCCAGATGTGAAACCCACAACATCAGTATCTGAGAGATGAAATAGCATTGACAGAAAGCATGAGTAAGTAACAATTAAAACCACATAGAAATGTATATTCTAATATGTATAATAAAATATAATATAAATTTC
Organism: Dama dama; assembly: GCF_033118175.1. Taxonomy (NCBI): domain Eukaryota; kingdom Metazoa; phylum Chordata; class Mammalia; order Artiodactyla; family Cervidae; genus Dama; species Dama dama. The sequence continues at coordinate 31,064,721 of NC_083714.1, forward strand.
CTAGAGTGGTTTTAGGGAAAAAGAGCTCATATTTTTCACACATCCTATTCAATTTTATCTCCACATCTCTCACCATGTTATTTTCCTCCATGTGACTGGGCTTTCTACTCCTCAATCTGATGCAAATCATATTTATCCTTCTTGAAGCAATTCATAGTCAATCTTGCTCTTTACTGTTTTCTTTAATTGTGCACTCATAACACATAAAAGAGTGAAAAGTCAATGAAATAGTTATTTTTGGATAATAACTTTATAACAGTCTTTTAAATTATTTTAGCACATATTTTAAAGTTATTTTTAACGTATTATTTTAAATGCTGGATTACCTTAATGAAGAAATAGGTGTTAAGAGAATAAGTTGTATCCATTATACAAAATTTAAAGATATTATTTTTGTTTTCTAATGGAGTTTTCTAGCCTAAATGGGTTTGCCCATTAACATTTACATAGTTTTTAAACAGAATTGCCAAGTGGTGTTTAAAAATTGTAAGTGAAGAAAGAGAAGGGAAATATTGGTAACTGGTACCTTTGCATTCGGAGTAAATTCAAGACCAGAATAATCCTCAGGAGTTAGAACTTGATTAACTTCTTTCTGCTAGTATATGTTCCCCTAGAAGTAATTACACAGATTAGAAGGAAATTAAGTCAATATGCTAGAAAATTGTTCAATAAAATAAAATGAGCATGAATCAATACTGCTTAGAGCATAATACCTAAGGAATCATTTGTACCTATTAAGAAAATACATATAGCAAAGATTTTAAATTTAAACGTTATTGATGTTCCAAGTCTGGTTCTATCCATATGTACTAGGGTTTTTTCAACGTTGACTAATAAACTTGGAACGAACTAAGGTATAATAGGATGCATGAAATTAAATCTTAAATAAACCTAAATGGAAACATAGTCATTTATAAGGGAAAAAGCTAACAATAAATTTGGTTACTTTAAAATAAAATGTATTTACCCTCTCTAATCAAGACTCCCCCCTTACAAGTTTTAAAGAAATAAGATACATTTCAGATATCCAAATTATCAAATTATTATTACTATATTATAGCTATTTATATAATTATGTACTATTTTAAGAATAGGTACTTTTAAAAGGTAATATTATGTTCAATTTATTTCTGAGAACCAGAGGATACAAGTCCTTGATGGGAAAATCAATGTGAAATTATTTCCATAAAAAGTTGAAAAATAGTATACAAGAAAAAAAAAATTTAAAAACAACTGTTGCTTCAAATTCACATACAACTGTCTTAAGAGCAGGGAAAAAGTCTTTATGTAACCAGCCAGGCTACTTCAAATGAGTTATTTGAATTCTTTGAAATTACAAAAGAAAAATTTGCAAATAATTCTTGACTGAATATTGCAGGCAGTTGTTTTGATAATGTGCAATTCAATTATTTCTCCTCTGAATAGTTTAGAGTGGAATACTTTAAAGAAGTAAGAAAAGTTATCCACTATCGCAGAGGATTATACCAAAGGTCTATCCATAATCATGTTTTTCGTGAGTGGTTTAAAATGGGTGAAACTGTTTTTATTACTTTATCAGTAGCTCACATATAATGTATAAATTATGATTGGCATTTATTTCTCATTTTGCTTCCAAAAGCACTTTCCAATGATCACCTCCCTAATCCAACTGTGAGGTAAATAGATGGCAAATATGATTAACCTTATCCCTAGTGGGATATCAGCAGTGGAGAGGGGTAAATTACTTGCTTAAAGTCACCTAGGGGGTCAGCAACAGAGCCAAAAAGATTTTAAACTCCTACTCTGAATTTGATAGTGACATGCAGATGTACTTTCATGAAACCAATTTAATTGTATAATTATTCTGGAAAATTAAAAATTATTTTGTTTCATAAGAAACAAATATAATAAATGAAATGTAACATAAGTATGATTTTCCCTCTCATTTTCTTTTTAGCTAAACTGTTTCAAAGAATGCAAAATTACCCTGAAGTAGATATTACACTAACAGACGTTTTCTCATAAGCTCCTTATCTCCTGAACTGTGTCGTTAAGTGTAAAATTGCTGACTATATAATGCACACAAAAGTATAAGTGACGTTTAATAAAATATCCATGAATACAGACAAATAACAATTAGTGAAAATTTTGAATTACAGATTTCTATATAATTCATTTTATTTCTTCACAATATATAGGGTAAATCTATCTATTTTAATATTACAAACTCCAGGAGAGAATCTTAATTTCAACAAAATATAAGTGATTTTGGGCTTCCCTGGTGGTACAGTGGTTAAGAATCCACCTTGCAATGCAGGGGACACAAGTTCGATCCCTAGTCTGGGAGGATCCCACATGCCGCGGGGCAGCTAACCCCATGAGCCACAACTACTAAGCCCTCATGCTGCAACTACTGGAAGCCTGTGCACCCTAGAGCCTGTGCTCCACAAAAAGAGAAGCCACCGCAATAAGAAGCCTGTGTGCCACAACTAGAGAGTAGCCCCCACTCACCACAACTAGAGAAAGCCCACATGGAGCAACTAACACCCAGCACAGCAAAAAATAAATAAATAAATGAAAATATAAGCAGTTTATCATAATTAGTTCAAATTTTGATGAACTTCTGTCCAAATTATATTAAATTATCAAGTATGAAATTTCCTACTGATGAGTGTTTGGTGTATTGAATGTCAAAAGAAAATGTTTCTCAAGGTTAAAAGAAGTCAAAATCTACAAACTTAATCACTTTGGGGTCTGGTCCTTATTTTTGATATTTAGTGGTTTTTACATACAGTTACTGGAGAAGGAAATGGCAACCCACTCCAGTATTCTTGCCTGGAGAATCCCATGGACAGAGGAGCCTGGCAGACTGCAGTCCATGGGGTCACAAGGGTCAGATATGACTTAGCGACTAAACCACCACCACCACCACATACAGTTATTAAAACTGGACTAGAAAGGAATCTGTAGATATGAGATGCTATCTCTATTGTGTAAATATTCAGATTTTTCAAGTAGAAAAATGGCTCTCCCTCAGTATGCTCAATATTCAAGTATTTATTCAACCAGAAAATGTCTCAGATCAGCATAATAGATGATCGAATATTAGGGAATATATAAGCCTCTCTAATTAGCAAGGCATTCTTCCATGCTTGTCACAGAAAATCAAAGCTTGGCAGAAACACATGCTCATCTCACATAAGAGGAATGGAGTTTAAAAAAGCAAATGTAAGTGGTGACCTTTACAAAGTACTAATTCAAGTTGCTCTATAAAGCATTTTAAAACATGAAAAATAGGCACTAGTTCAGGGAAATAGATGTGACAGAAGCAAGGTTCCTTGGTTTAGTTTATATTACTATTACTCACAAATCTTTCCCATTGATGGGGTTAACAGAATTGGTTCCCTATTTGCTGGTCAGAAAGTAAGGTGTGCTTTCTCATCATATCCCATTAAAAATTAGTCCACATTCTCTACTGCTTTATCTTGTGGAATTATTGATGTTTTGATGACAGTATATGACAAACCATGATTGCATAGAAAGACAGGAAAAAAATATAATGTTGATTAATAGACAAACATTTTTGTTTCAAAAAATGAGGGCACATTCAGGGAACTGGAGTCAAAAAATGTCAGCATGGGGTAGGAGAGAAACTCATCAGTGAACATGCAGTTCTTTAAAAGGAACACTAAAAAACTTCACAGAGCAGAATGAAAAAAAGGCTTTAATAATTGAAGAAATATACTATGGACAAATTGATCACTTAAAAATTGCATATATATTTGCCCCATAATTGTATATGCATTCCAAGAAAAATAATAAATACTAAAGAATATTAAGGCATAGTATGACTTCTATTTGAACATGAACATGGCAGTATACAATACAATTTTCTATTTCTCTCAGAAATCACTAAGAAATAGCAAAAAAAGAACAAGGAAACATATGAGAACATAAATGCACAAGGTCTAAAAATGCTGCTGAAAGCAGTGGAGTTTCAGCAGAGGTACAAGAGAGGTCAGGTTGAGAAACTGCTGATGGCTGTTGATGTAAGAAATAAATAGTAATATATATTTGCCCAAAGTGGGGGGTACATGTGGAATGTAAAATCAAAATATCTTTTTATAGAGCGATGGGAAAAGAACTTATCACTTGATGATGGAGTTTTCCAATGGCAAAGATTCTTTGCTTGACCAAACTCTGGTCAGACTCCTGAACCTTCTTCTAGGCCCATCTATGCAATTCATTGTAAAATCTAGTTTGAGGAAGAATCCTTCTAAGTCAGTTTTACCAGAACCTCCTACCCTTGATATCTGATCATCCTTGATACCTCATCTGGATCCTCATTCTCTACCATACCTCAAGGGATTTCTGATCTACCTAGCCGATGCTTAGCAAGAAACCTATTGGGTTGATTTAGCCAGAACCCCCTTACTCTTGATGTTTCCTCTTAGTAATTTTCCAATAACTAGCCTGCAGTCTGCCGCTCACCTGTAAATTCCCAGTTACCCATGCCCATGTAATGGGATTTGAGCTCAGTCTTTCTCCCCTATTGTAAATCCCACTGCAGTGGTCTCTATTAATAGTCCTCAATAAAATCTGCCTTACTACCTTTAACAAGTGGCTTGAATATTATTTTTCTTCAACACCAACCACACACTTTGATTTCATGAAAAGAAAACAGGCAGGCTTGAACACACAAGAGTCAAATTTTCAAAAGCTGCCTGCTCTTGTGAACCATCCTAGATATTGTGAACCATTCAAGATGCTTGCAGAGAACTAACATCTAAATTACTGCACACACACACAAACAAACATGAGTCTGGATAACAAGGAAAAGTACTAAAAACCTGGAACACCATCCATTCTTTTTCACAAGGAAGACCTCTAGTCAACAGCTGACCCTGAAAAACTTCAACATATTCAAAACGGAAGTAGTATAGGATAAATTTAAATATAAGAGAAAAGGATGAAATGAATGTATTTTTAAGCATAATTTATGAACAAAAGACTTGAACCTTCTAACAGAAAGTTCAAATAATGTCCCAGAAAAATATTTACACAGCATGTATAAATACAGATCTGTAGATCAATATATATTTTTATCATGTATATACAAAATATTGTATTATATACAATATTTGTATTATTTACAAAATATAGCCTATAAATTCATTATTCAATTTGTATACAATTTATGATATATTTATGAACTATAATGAATATGTTACATGTAAACTATATAATGTATTAAATGGGCAATATATATGCATAGTATTTTATAATCTCTATATTATGATATGTAAAATATTATTTATTTAATACTTTATACATTTTATATGTAACATATACATTATAGTTCATATATATCATAAATTATATAAAAATAAATAATATGTTATGCAGGATATATTATGTGTATATATTATATATGTATAGTACATTATAGTTTGTATATATATTTTATATCAAATATGTGATAAATAATATATATTCTTAAAAATACTAAACTTAAATAATAAGGAAAAATTCTTCATTCCATCAAACAAAGAAAAACCAAGCCTTATATAGTGATTAAAAAAAAAATCAGACCTGACCTCATAATTCTCCACATACTGGTCAATAACCAGGAGAAAGCACAGGCACATACATACACACACCCCCCAAATTAGAAAATCCTTAGGGAAATGTTTCATACATTTCTGATATGTACTTACATAAACTTTCAAGTATAAAATCAAGATGGCAAAAAAATATAAGGAATAGCAATCATGACTGAATCAAACTAGAGAACTAAACTTTGTAATAGGGTTAAAATTACAGGGCTAGAGAGAGGAAAGAAATGGGAGTGACTGCGAATGGATAAGGGGTTCCTTTCCACTGTGACAGAAATGTTCTCAAAATGATTGTGGTGATGGTTGTATAACTCTGAATATACTAAACAACATTGAACACTTTAAAAGGATATGGTACATGAATTATGTTTCACTAAAGCAGTGTAAAATCATTCTATGTGTCACACAAATTCTGAGATGTAATATTTTAATTGGCATTCAAAGCATTTTTTAGATGGGAGGATAATGTCATCAAGATGTCCAGCCCTTGCTCCCACCCTCACAGAGACATCAATATAACAACTGTCCATAGGCAAAATGTTGGGTTGGCCCTAAAGTTCGTTTGAGTTTTTCTGTAACATTTTCTGGAAAAACCCGAATGAACTTTTGGCCAACCCAGTACATTTACGAGCACTTCAGAGTTCAGTTGAGGTTCTAGCACACTCAGTTCAGTTCAGTTGCTCAGTCGTGTCTGACTCTTTGTGACCCCATGAACCACAGCACGCCAGGCCTCCCTGTCCATCACCAACACCTGGAGTCCACCCAAACCCACCTCCATTGAGTCGGTGATGCCATCCAACCATCTCATCCTCTGTCGTTCCCTTCTCCTCCTGCCCTCAATCTTTCCCAGCATCAGGGTCTTTTCAAATGAGTCAGGTCTTTGCATCAGGTGGCCAAAGTATTGGAGTTCCAGCTTCAACATCAGTCATTCCAGTGAACACCCAGGACTGATCTCCTTTAGGATGGACTGATTGGATCTCCTTGCAATAGGGACTCTCAAGAGTCTTCTCCAACACCGCAGTTCAAAAGCATCAATTCTAGGTACCATTACACGCCAGTCAGAATGGCTGATGTCCAAAAGTCTACAAGCAATAAATGCTAGAGAGGGTGTGGAGAAAAGGGAACCCTCTAACACTGTTGGTGGGAATGCAGATTAGTACAGCCACTATGGAGAACAGTGTGGAGATTCCTTAAAAAACTGGAAATAGAACTGCCATATGACCCAGCAATCCCGCTTCTGGGCTTCATGGTCCAACTCTTACATCCATACATGACTACTGGAAAAACCATAACTTTGACTATATGGACCAAAATCTCCTCTAGTCTAGCTGTCTGGTGAAGGTCTTTTCATCCTAAAGCCAGGCTATAAAGACTGGAGAAGGTGATTGCTTCTTTGAATATGCAGACACCAAAACAAAGCAACAAAGATGACAAAAAGATAGGGAAATATGGCATTACCTAAGGAATAAAACAAGTTCCAGGAACCAGTCCCAAAGAAATTGAAGACCTATGAATTATCCAATGAAGAATTTTTTAAAATAATCTTTTCATTCACCTGTTAGCCATTGTATGTCTTCATGGGAAAAATGTCTATTCAGGTCTTCTGCCCTTTTTTTTTTTTTGACTGAGTTGTTTCTTGATATTGAGTTGAATGAGCTGTTTATATATGTGTGTATGTGAGTTGCTCAGTCATGTTTGATTGACTCTTTATGACCCCATGAACAGTAGCCTACCTGGATCCTCTGTCCATGGAATTCTCCAGGCAAGAATACTGGAGTGAGTTGCCGTTTTCTTCTCCACAGGATCTTCCTGATTCAGGGACTGAACCCAGGTCTCCTGCACTGCAGGCAGATTCTTTACCATCTGAGCCACCAGGAAATCCCACTGTTTATATATTTTGGATATTAATTCCTTGTCACTCATACCACTTGCAAATATTTTCTCCCATGTCATAGGTTGTCTTTTTATGTTATTTTATTTTTTGCTAGTTATTACAGAAATGCAAATCATGACAACAGTGAGATATCACCTCACACCTATCAGAATGGCTATCAAAAAATCAACTAATAAAAAATGTCTTCTAGGATGTGGAGAAAAGGGAACCTCTCTACACTCTTGGTGGGAATGTAAATTGGTTCAACAACTATGGAAAACAGCATGGTGGTTCCTAAGAAAAACTAAAGATAGTGTTCCCATTTGTTCTAGCAATCCCACTCCTGAGTACATATAAAGAAAAAATAAAAACACTAATTTGAAAAGATAAATGCACCCTAATATTCAAAGCAGCACCATTTTCAACAGCCAAGATATGGAAGCAACCCCAGTGTCCATCAACACATGACTGGCTTAAGAGAATGTGGTGTTATATACCTACACACAAATGTTGTATATAAAATATAATATTACTCAGTCATAAAATAATGCAGATATATTAGTGTCTGGAGAATATTATGCTTAGTGACATTTCAAACAGAGAAGAACAAATAATGTATGATATCTCTTATATGTAGAATCTATACAATAATACAAATGAAGGTATATAACAAAACAGAAACAGACTCACAGATATATTAAAAAAAACTTATGGTTTTCAGTGGGGAGAGGGAAGAGGGGAGGGTAACATTAGGCATATGGTACTAAGAAATAAAAACTACTACATATAAAATAGATATGCAACAAGGATATATTGTATAGCACAGGGAGTTATATCTTGCAATAACTTTTAATGGAGCAAAATATATAAAAAAATACTTCATCACTATGCTAACATCTGAAACTAATGGAATATTGTAAATCAACCTATACTTTAATAATTCTTTTTATTTTAAAAATTAAATTGCTAAGTATGGCTAGACTCACTAAGGAAAAAGAGAGAAGGATATGATAAATAAAATCAGAAACCAAAGAGGAGCAATAAAAAGCATACCATAGAAATACACATAATTATAAGAAAATACTATGGGAGGGGGGATGGGGAATACATGTAAATCCATGGCTGATTAATGTCAATGTATGACAAAACCCACTACAATACTGTAAAGTAATTAGCCTCCAACTAATAAAAATAAATGAAAAAAAAAGAAAATACTATGAACAAATATATACTAACTAATAGGATAAAATAGAAGAAATGGACAAATTTGTGGAATTATTAAAAACTCTAAGACTGAATCAGGAAGACATAGAAAATCTGAAAAGACTGATCAATAGCAAAGAGACAGAAACAGCAATCAAAAGCCTCCCCCTAAACAAAAGTCCAAAACCAGACAGTTTCATGGGTAAATTATACCAAATATCCAGAGATGATTTAATACCTATCTATCTCAAACTCTTCTAAAAAAGCTGAAGATGAGGGAACTCTTCCTAACACAGTTTTTACAAGGCCAGTTTTACCCTGATACCCAAACCAAAGACAACACACACGAAAAAAGAAAATTACAAGCCAATAAAATATCACGGATAAACATGGATGGAAAATTCCTCAACTATTATTAAATGGATAACACACCATGAAGAAGCAGAATTTATTCCAGGGATGCAAGTATGATTCAATATACACAAATCGATCAAAGTGATATCCCGCAGGAACAAAAATTAGCGATTAAAACCCATTAGGGGCGGTGGGAAGGATGAATTAGGAGTTATGGATTAACATGTATGCACTACTGTATGTAAAAGAGCTAACCAAAAAGATATACTCTATAGCACAGGGAATTATACTCAATATTTTGCAATAGCCTATAAGAGAAAACAATCTCAAAAACTGTATACACACTTATGTATAACTGAATCACTTTGCTGATATTTATAAATATCAATTAGGTCAAGTTGACTGGTAATGTTCACTAGACCTTCTGTATATCCTCTCTGGTTTTCTGTTTCCTTGTTTTATATATTATGTATGGTATAGCATTTAATTGTTAACTGATAATTTTGAATTTATCTCTCCTTTAAATCCTACAAATTTGTTCTTAATGATTCCTGAAGCATTATGGATTGGGTCAAATGCATTCAGAGTTCTTATGTCTTTTTGATGTATTCCTTATTTTATTATTACATAATGGCTGTCTTTATCCCTTGAAATTTTTCTTGTCTTAAGTGCACTTAGTATGATATTAGTATAGTTACTCTAGCTTTCTTTTAATTATTATTTGTTTTGAATCTTATATTTCCATCATTTTACATTTTATTTTGGTGTTATATAGCTAACATGAAATTTACCATTTTATCCATTTTAAATGTAAATTTGGTGACCTTAAGTACATTCATAATGCTGTGTAAACATAGCTAGCATACATTTCCAAGATTTTTCATTATTCCAAATTTAAAAATCTATATCACATAAACAATAATGCCCCATTCCCATATTCCCAAGCCCCAAGATCCTGGTAAACTCTATTCTAATTATTGTGTGTATGAATTTGCCCAACCCAGATCCTCATATAAGTGGATACATACAATATTTTGCATTAAATGCTTCATACTATAACATTTTCATTCCTATATGAATTTTACTATATATATTTTAGTTATATTCTTAGTATATTGCTTTAGGACTTAACATATGCACCTAAACAGGGTCAAGTTCAGATTTATATGACTTACTTCCAATGAGATAGAGAATCATTGCACCTATGTTGCTTTACTCTATTAGCACCTTTTTGTTCTATTATTTGGTACATAGCACATCTATACATATTACAAAATAAACAATACATTATTATAATTACTAATATATATGTCTCTCAAGGAGCTGGAAATTAAGTGTCACAATCTGAATGTATATCACAATAAATAAACATGACAAATATCTCCGAAGAGTATAAACACAAATACACATGACAACATATATGCAAGTTTAATGTGTGTATATGTACATATTTATATGTAGTTATCACATATGATTCACCCCAAGTATGCAAGATGATTTAACACTTGAGAATCTGTCAGAGTAATTCAATTCACCTTATTAACAGAACATAGTAGAAAAGTGATAGGATAAATTTTAAAAATCTGCATTTGAAAAAAGTCACAACCCATTGACTATAAATAAAATAGACAAAACAAACACATTTTAGTGAGCAAGAAAGAGAATGGAACTTCCTTAATCTGATGAAGAATCTTTATAAAAATCTACAGTGTTCATCATACTCAACATGATATAATGAAAACTTTTCCCTGATACAGAAAACAGAACAAGGATATGCATATGCTATCATATCTTCTATTCTACATTTTATTGGATGTTTCATTCCCTTACAGTAAGGCAATGCAAACAGTAAAAGGCACGTGGATTAGAGAGAAAGAAAGAAAGCTCTCAGAATTTCAAAAAACATGACTGTACATAAAATTCCAAATTAATCTATGACAATTTAGCAAGGATATTTGATATAAGGTCAACATACAAAATTTTATACATAGCACAGACTACTCTGTATAAAATAAACAAACTGGAAGGATATATTATACTGTACAAGCAATATAGCCAATATTTTATAATACTTAAAAAGGAGCATAATGCATAAAAATATTTAATTGGTTGTAAACCTGAAACTAATATAATATTGTAAACAGCTATTCAATATGTATTATAAACAATTATACTTCAATAAAAAGAATTTGTTTTACAAATGTCAAGAGAAAATTATACTACCATCAATACTAATCTATTAGTGATGCATAAGAATGCTGAATTGAAAAATATAAATATTAGTAACAGAAATTTTAAAATACCAAAATGAATGGAGGAATCTGTCTGTGTATTGAGAGTTAATACTATTAAACTCTCAAATTTCCACAAATTAATTAACAGATTCATTGAAATACAATCAAAATCCAAGAGTACTGGGTCACTTAGCTATTCTCATGGAATAAAAAAAGAATTCTATATTTCTTTATTAAAGATTTCTATATTTCACCACATATACAAACACAGTCCCAATTTACTTGGTCTAAATATTAGATGCATCACAATAAAAACATTAGAGAAAATAACAGGAAAACATTTTTGTGACTTGAGTAAGTAAATGTTTCTTAAACAGTGCAAAAATGTGCTAATCATAAAAGGAAAGAAACATACATGTAAATATATTTAAGACCTTCTATTTATTAAAAGACACAACTCAGAAATAAAAAGATATTCAGGATGGGAAAAGTTAACCTTTTTAAAAAATTTATTTATTTATTAAAATTGGAGGACAATCACTTCACAACACTGTGGTGGCCCCTGCCACACATCGACAAGGATCAGCCACGGGCGCACATGCGCCACCCCATCCTGAACCACCCTCCCACCCCCACCCCATCCCTCTGGGTTGTCCCAGAGCACTGGCTTTGAGTGCCCTGCTTCATGCATCGAACACACACTAGTCATCCATTTTTCGTCTGGAAATATACATGTTTCAATGCTATTCTCTCATACCATCAGATTTAATACAACATCTAACAAAGAATGATTATCTAAAATATAACCTTAAAAAATGAATCATAAAGGAAAGACCTAAAAGAACTGGATAGAAAATAGGGCAAAATAATTAAACAGACACTTCCCAAGAGAAGATATGCAGATAAGTATTAAACATGTGAGAAGGTGTTCAAGCTCATTAATTATCAGGGAATTGCAAATTACAATCACAAGAATATACCACTAACCACCCATCTGAATTGCTAAAAAGAAAAAAAGAAAATAAAAGGATTAAACACTTGTTCCAAGGGATGTAAGACTATGGGAATACTCATAAACTTTGGTGGTACAGCCATTTTGAAATATTTGACAGAACTTACAATGCTGAACATGTTAATAACAAATTTTCCATCAATTCCACTGCACAAAAGGTATACAGGTTTCAAAGACATGTATTAATACTAGAACATTTGACAGTACTATCTATAACTGCTAAAAACTAGAAATAATCACTAGGAGTGGGTAAAAATATTTTATTCATACAATCAAATACATTACAGCAAAGATAATGAATCGCTAAAAATATATTCTAAAATTAAAATGAATAAATTGAAAATTTAAAAAAGAAAGTATATTCTACAATCTGAATGAACTTAATAAAAGTAACATTAGTCACATAAGCCATACCTGTCTTAGTCTGCTTGGGACACTGTAACAAAACACTATAGCCTGAGTGGCTTAAACAAGATACATTAATTTCTCATAGTCCTAGACAACAAGAAGTCTAAAATCAAGGTACGAACCAATCCAATTCCTGGTGAGAGGTATTGTCCTGGCTTGAAAAGGGGTACTTCCCAACAACACCCATTGTGGCTGTGACTGGTGATGGAAGTAAAGTCTGATGCCATAAACAAAAATATCGTATAAGAACCTGGAGTGTTAGCTCCATAAACCAAGGTAGATTGGAAGTGGTCAAACAGGAGATGGCAGGAGTGAACATCAACATTTTATGAATCTATGAACTAAAATGGACCAGAATGGGTGAATTTAATTCAGATGACCATTATATCTACTGCTGTGGGCAAGAATCCTTTAGAAGAAATGGAGTAGCCATCATAGTAAAAAAACAAAAACAAAAAACAAAGAGTCTGAAATGCAGTACTTAGGGTCAACCTCAAAAATGACCAAATGATCTCTGTTCATTTCCAAGGTAAACCATTTCATATCACAGTAATCCAAGTTTATGCCCCAAACAGTAGGTTCAATGATGACCTACAAGACCTTCTAGAACTAACACCAAACAAAAGATGCCCCTTTCATTATAGGGCACTGGAATGCAAAAGTAGGCTGTCAAGAGATACCTGGAGTAATAGGCAAATTTGGCCTTGGAGTACAAAATGAAGCAGGTCAAAGGCTAACAGAGTTTTGCCAACAGAATGCACTGGTCATAGCAAACACCCTCTTCCAACAATACAAGAGATGACTCTACACATGAACATCACCAGATGGTCAATGTCAAAATTAGACTGATTATATTCTTTTCAGCCAAAGATGGAGAAGCTCTATACAGTCAGCAAAAACAAGACTGGGAGCTGACTGTGGCACAGATGATGAACTCCCTATTGCAAAATTCAGAATTAAATTGAAGAAGGTAGAGAAAACCATGAGATCATTCAGGTATGACCTAAATCGAATCCCTTACGATTATACAGTGGAAGCGACAAACAGATTCAAGGGATTAGATCTGATAGAGAGTGCCTGAAGAACTATGGATGGAGGTTCAAGATGGTGTACAAGAGACAATGATCAAAACCATTCCCAAGAAAAAGAAATGCAAAAAGGCAAAATGGTTGTCTGAAGAGGCCTTACAAATAACTGAGAAAATAAGAGAGGCAAAAGGCAAAGAAGAAAAGGAAAGATATATCCATCTAAATGGAGAGTTCCCAAGAATAGCAAGGAGATATAAGAAAGCCTTCCTAAGTGGTCGATGCAAAGAAATAGAGGAAAACAATAGAATGGGAAAGACTAGAGATCTTTTCAAGAAAATTAGAGATACCAAGGGAACATTTCATGCAAAGATGGGCACAATAAAGGACAGAAATGGTATGGACCTAACAGAAGCAGAAGATATTAAGAAGAGGTGGCAAGAATACACAGAACTATACAAAAAATCTCCATGACCCAGATAACCATGATGGTGTGATCACCCACCTTGAACCAGATATCCTGGAATGCAAAGTCAAATGGGCCTTAGGAAACAACACTGTGAACAAAGCTAGTGGAGGTGATGGAATTCCTGCTGAAGTATTTCAAATCCCAAAAGCTGATGCTGTGAAAGTGCTGCACTCAATATGCCAGCAAATTTGGAAAACTCAGCAGTGGCCACAAGACTGGAAAAGGTCAGTCTTCATTTCAATCCCATAGAAAGGCAATGCCAAAGAATTTTCAAACCACTGCACAATTGCACTCATCTCACATGCTAGCAAAATAATGCTGAAAATTCTCCTAGCAAGGCTTCTACAGTACATGAACTGAGAACTTTGAGATATTCAAGCTGGCTTTAGAAAAGGCAGAGGAACAGAGATCAAGTTGCCAACATCTGTTGGATCATTGAAAAAGCAAGATAGTTCCAGAAAAACATCTACTTCTGCTTTACTGACTTCTCCAAAGCCTTTGACTGTGTGGATCACAGCAAACTGTGGAAAATGCTTAACGAGATGGGGATAGTAGACCATCTACCTGCTTCCTGAGAAATCTGTATGCAGGTCAAGAAGCAGCAGTTAGAACCTGACATGCAACAATGGACTGGTTCCAAATTGGGAAAAGAGAACGTCAATGCTGTGTATTGTCACCTTGCTTGTTTAACTTATATGCAAAGTACATCATGCTAAATGCTGGGCTGGATGAAGTACAAGCTGGAATCAAAATTGCAGGGCTAAATATCAATGACCTCAGATATGTAGATGACATCACCCTTATGGCAGAAAGCAAAGAAGAACTAAAGAGCCTCATGATGAAAGTGAAAGAGGGAGTGCTGGCTTAAAACTTAACATCCATAAAACTAAGATCATGGCATCTGGTCCCATCACTTCATGGCAAATAGATGGGGAAACAATGGAAACAGTGAGAGACTATTTTTTTGGACTCCAAAATCACTGCAGATGGTGACTGTAGACGTGAAATTAAACGACGCTTCCTCATTGGAAGAAAAGTTATGACAAACCTAGACAACCTTTCAAAAGCAGAGAAATTACTTTGCCAGAAAAAGTCCATATAGCCAAAGCAATGGCTTTTCATGTAAGGATGTGAGAGTTGGACCATAAAGAAGGCTGAGCACTGAAGAATTGATGCTTTTGAACTGTGGTGTTGGAGAAGCCTCTTGAGAGTCCCTTGGACTGCAAGGAGATCCAACCAATCAATGCTAATAAAATCAATACTGAACATTCACTGGAAGGACTGATGGTGAAGCTGAAGCTCCAATACTTTGGCCACCTGATTTGAAGAACTGACTCATTGGAAAAGACCCCAATGTTGAGAAAGATTTAAGGCAGGAGGATAAAAGGATGACAGAGGATGAGATGGCTGTATGGCACCACTGACTCAATGGATCTGAGTTTGAGCAAGCTCTGGTAGTTGGTGACAGCCAGTTTCCTGTTGTGCTGCAGTTCATGGGGTTGCAAATAGTTGGACATGACTGAGCAACTGAACTGAACTGACCTTCTGACTGTGTCACCATATAGTGAAGAAAGAGTAATCTTTTTCTTTGTCTTTTTCTGATAAAGTCACCAGCCATCTCACTATAAGGTCCCACTCTCATAATCTCATATAACTCTAATTACCTCCCAAAGGCCCCATCTCTAAATACTATCCCACCAAACGTTAGGACTTAAACATATAAATTTGGGGGAGATACAATTCAGCCTACAGCAATACTAAACTCAGTTCATATTTTAGAGTAAGAAATACTTTCTCTCTACCCTCATGTGGTAGAGGCTTGATAACTGGGTCTATGAAATAAGGTCTTTGAAAGATGGGCCCCAGGCTGAACAGCTTAAGTTTGTCCCCCATAGACAAATGCTTCAGTATATGAAGAAAAGGAGAAGCAGAGCCCTGATAAAAGAGACCACATGCTTCTCATTCTTAAGGTCAAGGAGACCTTCCTGACTACACATAGGGAGACAAACTTGGAGTGATGGCAACCTACCCATAGGCCTCTTAATTGAAATCCATCTTGTCTAAGAGATGCACATGTGTACACAGGGGAGAACCCTGAGGTAAACCTAATACAGACTCAGAATCACCCAAAGCAAGATAACTGGCCAGAGGAAACCTAGACGAAATGCCCCATATAAGTGATTTAAACTATCACGGGGGTGTGACTCTCTAAGTCTGCCTGTCTGTCTATCCACATGAACTCTTTCCCTCCTAATAAACAATTTTCTTGTTTCACTACTTTCCATCTCTTTGAGGAAAGTTATTTCTACAAAGCTGACAGACCAAGGCCTTATCATGGTCATTGTCCTCAGTGGTCTAGTGGCTAGGATTCAGGACTTTCTCTGCTGCAGCCTGACTTCAGTCTCTGGCCAGGAACCGAAATCCTACTTCAAGCCACTGCAGGGTGAGGCCACCCAAGATCAATAACAGGCAGATTAATAGGAGAAAAGATGCACATATTTATAATTTTGTAATAGTACATTCACAGGGGCATCACAGAAAAATAAGTGAATACTCTCCCCCCAAAAAGTGGTGAGATTTAATAGCTTATATGTTGCCTTAAAAGGGGAAGGAAGGGGGAGAAGGGGACCATAATTCAGTCAAAAGGAGAGTAAATTATTTTTAAGAAAGATGAATGGGCCCCTAGAAGAATGATACTTTGTCTCTGTGGTGTCAACTTCTGGTCTCTTCTCTTAAGAGTCAGTCTTCCCTGACTCCCAGGGAGAGGATTTATAAACATTTATTTCCTTTGGAAGATTTGTCTTTAGACAAATAAAGGGAGTTGAGAGAGATTCTCTCCCTAAATTTGTATTTTTCAAGGGACTTCGACTCAAAATGATCAACATACCAAAGCTGCATACCTTGGGGTACTACATGCGTAACTCCTTCAATGTCATCTGATCACATTTGTGTAAAACACAAAACAGCTAAAATTCATGAGCATTGTTACAAGTCACAGTGTTGGTTACCTTTGTAGGAGGTTAGTGATTGGTAGGGAGTATAATACTTCTGGACTACTCTTGACATGTTTGTTGATCTGGGAGTTGGCTATACAAGTGTGTTCCATTTTTGAAAATTCTGCATGTTATAACATATGCACTTTTCCATATGTATATTGTACTTAAATAAGAATATCAGTGCATTGTTGTTGTTGTTCAGTCGCCAAGTCATGTCCAACTCTTTGCAACTCCCTGGACTGTAGCCCGCTGGGCTCCTCTGTCCATGGGATTCTCCAAGCAAGAATACTCGAGTGGGTTGCCATTTCCCTCTCCAGGGATTGAACCAGTGTCTCCTGCATCTTCTGCACTGGCAGGCAGATACCCTACCACTGAACCAACTGGGAAGCCCATACAAAATATACTTCATCTTATTTTCTGATGTTACAATAATAAGTGATTAGAAAGATTTTGTCTATCATATACTAATTTTCCATTAATGAGTCTGTATTTCTAAGGTCTGTTTTCTGTCCAGTTGTGCTATTTATTCTCATCAACTTCAAACCAATATACCTTGATTGTCATGACATTATAATATGAATTATTATATGGTAAACCATGAATACACACTTACTTGTTCAAAATTGTCTTTTGGGGGATAATTTATATTTCCTGATAATTTTCCAGTATGGCATTTTCCCTTGGACAGGTGTCCCCGTTGGGATTATTTTTTCCTATTGCAGTATTAGATCAATTTTAGAAAATTGTCTTCCCTTCTAAAAATAGTGTTCCCATAGTTTACATGCTTTATTTTAGACTCTTTGCTAATATTTTATAACATTCTGAAGAACCATCTTGTATCAGTTCAGTTCAGTCGCTCAGTCACGTCTGACTCTTTGCGACCCCCTGGACTGCAGCACGCCAGGCTTCCCTGTCCATCACCAATTCCCGGAGCCTACTCAAACTCATGTCCATCACATTGGTGATGCCATCCAACCATCTCAGCCTCTGTTGTCCCCTTCTTCTCCTGCCTTCAATCTTTCCCAGAATCAGGGTCTTTTCAAATGAGTCTGTTCTTTGCATCTGGTGTCCAAAGTATTGGAGTTTCAGCTTCAGCATCAGTCCTTCCAATGAATATTCAGGACTGACTTCCTTTAGGATGGAGTGGCTGGATCTCCTTGCAGTCCAAGGGATTCTCAAGAGTCTTCTCCAACACCATAATTAAAAAGCATCAATTCTTTGGCACTCAGCTTTCTTTATAGTCCAACTCTCACATCCATACATGACTACTGGAAAAACCATAGCTTTGACTAGACATGGACCTTTGTTGGCAAAGTAATGTCTCTGCCTTTTAGTATGCTGTCTAGGTTGGTCATAACTTTTCTTCCAAGGAGCAAGCATCTTTTAATTTCATGACTTCAATTACCATCTGCAGTGATTTTGGAGCTCCCCAAAATAAAGTCTCTCACTGTTTCCATTGTTTCCCCGTATATTTGCCATGAAATGATGGGACTGGATGCCATGATCTTAGTTTTTGGAATGTTGAATTTGAAGCCAACTTTTTCACTTTCCTCTTTCACTGTCATCAAGAGGCTCTTTAGTTGTTCTTCACTTTCTGCCATAAGGGTGGTGTCATCTGTGTATCTGAGGTTATTGATATTTCTGCCAGCAATCTTGATTCCAGCTTGTGCTTCATCCAGCCTGGCATTTCACACGATATACTGTGCATATAAGTTAAAAAAGCAGGATGACAATATACAGCCTTGACGTACTCCTTTCTAGATTTGGAACCAGTCTGTTTTTTCATGTCCAGTTCTAACATGTTGCACAAAGTTAGGTTAATTTCTGGACAGTGCTGGATAGAATCGGTTTTCTTGAGATTTCGTTGATTACCATAGGGAGGTATTGTAGAGATAATGGAAACACTTTCTTTTTCACTCTTTTGGTTTCCAGTTCCTGTTAACATTGCTGTAGCAGCAGCAATCATTGGGTTCCAGTTTTCATCTTTCAGTTTCTCCAAGATTAGCCTTGGAATGTACCTTCACAGTTTCTTGCAACAGTCAGCTTTTATTCTTTGGCAGTCATAGAATAGCCTCCTGTGTTCCCTCATACCCTGAGCCAGGCCCTTATGTTGTCCAAGCACTCATTAAGCCACACTCTTCTTAGTAATATGACCACCTGCTAACTCATAATCTCTTCTTGGTGAACAAGCACCAAAATTTCAGAGTTCTTCCTCTAAGCTCTTAAGTTCTAATACAATCATTTTAAATCCTTTTTTTCTCTCCATTCTTATAAGTGGTAACTGTTTCTTATGTTACTGACTTTGGGGTTATCTTATCATCCCTTTATTGCTTTCCATTACCTTGGGGAACAGAGACTTATGTTAAACCACATATATTTGAAATGTCCAGCTTCTTATCTGAACTGGATTTTTAGTGATACAAATGATAAGTTTGTTGTTCAGTCACTAAGTTATGTCCGAGTCTTTGTGACCCTATGCACTGCAGCATGCCAACCTTCCCTGTTCTTCACTATCTCCCTGAGTTTCCACAAAAAACTCATGTCCATTGAGTTGGTGATGCCATCCAACTATCTCTTCCTCTGTCACTGCATTCTCCTGCTCTCAATCCTTCCCAGGAACAGGATCTTTTCCAATGAGATGGTTTTTCCATTAGGTGGCCAAAGTATTTCTCCACTGATCTCCAGTAGCATATTGGGTGCCCAATACTGACCTGGGGAGTCCCTCTTTCAGTATCCTATCATTTTGCCTTTTCATACTGTTCATGGGGTTCTCAAGGCAAGAATACTGAAGTGGTTTGCCATTCCCTTCTTCAGTGGACCACATTCTGTCAGACCTCTCCACCATGACCCGTCTGTCTTGGTGGCCCCACATGGCATGGCTTAGTTTCATTGAGTTAGACAAGGCTGTGGTCCTGTGATCAGATTGGCTAGTTTTCTGTGATTATGGTTTTAGTGTGTCTGCCCTCTGGTGCCCTCTCGCAACACCTACCATCTTACTTGGGTTTCTCTTACCTTGGACGTGGGGTATCTCTTTACGGCTGCTCCAGCAAAGCACAGCCACTGCTCCTTACCTTGGACATGGGGTTGTTCCTCTCAGCCGTGGCCCCTGACCTCAGGCATGGGGTAGCTCCTCTCGACCACCACCCTTGACCTCCTACATGGGATAGCTCGTCTTGGCTGCCGCCCCTGACCTCGGACGTTGGGTAGCTCCTCTCAGCCGCTCCTGTGGCATCACAGCCCAGCGCTCTCAGTCACCACCCCTGACTTTAGGTGAGGGGTAGCTCCTCACGGCCACGCTTCTGCATGGTCCATCACAGCCGGCGCGCTTCTGCCACTTGTGGATATGACTTGTGGATATGACTGGTGATAGAAGGAAGGTCTGGTGATGTAAAGAGCAATATTGCACAGGAACCTGGAATGTTAGGTCCATGAATCAAGGCAAATTGGAAGTGGTCAAACAGAGTGAATGTCAGCATTCTAGGAATCACTGAACTAAAATGACAGGAATGGGTGAATTAACTCAGATGACCATTATATCTACTACTGTGGGCAGGAATCCCTTAGAAGAAGTGGAGTAGCCATCATGGTCAACAAAAGAGTCTGAAATGCAGTACTTGGATACAGTCTCAAAAATGACAGAATGATCTTTGTTCGGTTCCAAGGCAAACCATTCAGTATCATGGTAATCCAAGCCTATGCCCCAACCAGTAATACTGAAGAAGTTGAAGTTGAAAGGTTCTATGAAGACCTGCAAGACCTTTTAGAACTAACACCCAAAAAAGATGTCTTTTTCATTATAGGGGACTGGAATGCAAAAGTAGGAAGTCAAGAAACACCTGGAGTAACAGGCAAATTTGGCCTTGGAGTATAGAATGAAGCAGGGCAAAGGCTAATAGAGTTCTGCCAAGAGAATGCACTGGTCATAGCAAACACCCTCTTCCAACAACACGAGAGAAGACTCTACACATGGACATCACCAGATGGTCAACACGGAAATCAGATTGATTATGTTCTTTGTAGCCAAAGATGGAGAAGCTCAATAGAGTCAGCAAAAATAAGACCAGGAGCTGACTGTGGCTCAGATCATGAACTCCTTATTGCCAAATTCAGACATAAATTGAAGAAAGTGGGGAAAACCACTAGACCATTCAGGTATGACCTAAATCAAATCCCTTATGACTATACAGTGGCAGTGAGAAATAGATTTAAGGGATTAGATCTGATAGCGGAAGTGTCTGATGAACTATGGATGGAGGTTCATGACATTGTACAGCAGACAGGGATCAAGATCATACTCATGGAAAAGGAATGCAAAAAGACAAAATCGTCTGAGGAGGCCTCTCAAATAGCTGTGAAAATAAGAGAACTGAAAAGCAAAAGAGAAAAGGAAAGATACTCCCTTTTGAATGCAGAGTTCCAAAGAATAGCAAGGAGAGATAAGAAAGCCTTCCTCAGCAATCAATGCAAAGAAATAGAGGAAAACAACAGAATGGGAAAGACTAGAGATCACTTCAAGAAAATTAGAGATACCAAGGGAACATTTCATGCAAAGATGGGTTCGATAAAGAACAGAAATGGTATGGACCTAAAAGAAGAAAAAGATATTAAGAAGAGGTGGCAAGAATACACAGAAGAACTGTACAAGAAAAATCTTCATGACCCAGATAATCACGATGGTGTGATCACTCATGTAGAGCCAGACATCCTGGAATGTGAAGTCAAGTGGGCCTTAGAAAGCATCACTACGAACAAAGCTAGTGGAGGTGATGGAATTCCAGCTGAGCTATTTCAAATCCCCAAAGATGACGCTGTGAAAGTGCTGCACTCAATATGCCAGCAAATTTGGAAAGCTCAGCAGTGGCCACAGGACTGGAAAAGGTCAGTTTTCATTCCAATCCCAAAGAAAGGCAATGCCAAAGAATGCTCAAACTACCACACAATTGCACTCATCTCACACGCTAGTAAAATAATGCTCAAAATTCTCCAAGCCAGACTTCAGCAATACATGAACCGTGAACTTCCAGATGTTCAAGCTGGTGTAGGAAAGGCAGAGGAACAGAGATCAAATTGCCAAGATCCGTTGGATTACTGAAAAAGCAAGAGAGTTCCAGAAAAACATCTATTTCTGCTTTATTGACTATGCCAAAGCCTTTGACTGTGTGGATCACAACAAACTGTGGAAAATTCTGAGAGAGATGGGAATACCAGACCACCTGACCTGCCTCTTGAGAAACCTGTATGCAGGTCAGGAAACAACAGTTAGAACTGGACATGGAAGAACAGACTGGTTCCAAATAGGAACAGGAGTACCTCAAGGCTGTATATTGTCACCCTGCTTATTTAACTTATATGCAGAGTACATCATGAGAAACGCTGGGCTGGAAGAAGCACAACCTGGAATCAAGATTGCCGGGAGAAATATCAATAACCTCAGATATTCAGATGACATCACCCTTATGGCAGAAAGTGAAGAGGAACTAAAGAGCCTCTTGATGAAAGTGAATGAGGAGAGTGAAAAAGTTGGCTTAAAGCTCAACATTCAGAAAACTAAGATCATGGCATCTGGCCCCATCACTTCATGGGAAATAAATGGGGAAACAGTGGAAACAATGTCAGACTTTATTTTTGGGGGCTCCAAAATCTCTGCAGATGGTGACTGTAGCCATGAAATTAAAAAACGCTTACTCCTTGGAAGGAAATTTATGACCAACTTGGGCAGCATATTAAAAAGCAGAGACATTACTTTGCCAACAAGGGTTCATCTAGTCAAGGCTATGGTTTTTCCAGTGGTCATGTATGGATGTGAGAGTTGGACTGTGAAGAAAGCTGAGTGCAGAAAAATTGATGCTTTTGAATTGTGGTGTTGGAGAAGACTCTTGAGAGTCCCTTGGACTGCAAGGAGATCCAACCAGTCCGTCCTGAAGGAGATAAGTCCTGGGTGTTCTTTGGAAGGACTGATGCTGAAGCTGAAACTCCAGTACTTTGGCTACCTCATGCGAAGAGTTGACTCATTGGAAAAGACCCTGATGCTGGGAGGGATTGGGGGCAGGAGGAGAAGGAGACGACAGAAGATGAGATGTCTGGTTGGCATCACTTACTCGATGGACATGAGTTTGAGTAAACTCCGGGAGTTGGTGATGGACAGGGAGCCCTGGCTTTCTGGGATTCATGGGGTGGCAAAGAGTCGGACATGACTGAGAGACTGAACTGAACTGAACTGGCCAAAGTATTGGAGTTTCAGTTTCAGCATCCATCCTTCCAATGAATATTCAGGGTTGATTTCTTTAGGATTGACTGATTTGATTTCCTTGCTGTCCAAGGGACTCTCAGAAGTCTTCTCCAACACTGCAGTTCAGAAGCATCAATTCTTCAGAGCTTAGCCTTCTTTGTTGTCCAACTCTCACATCTGTACATGACTAATGGAATAACCATAGCTTTGACTATAGAGACCATTTTTGGCACAATGGTGTCTCTGCTTTTTAATATGCTGCTTAGGTTTGTCATAGATTTTCTTCTAATGAGCAAGCATCTTTTTATTTCATGGTTGCAGTCAGCATATGCAGTGATTTTGGAGCCCAAGAAAATAATGTCTGTCACTGTTTCCATTTTTTCCCCATCTATTTGGCATTACATATATGTGAACACTATTATTATGAAGAAATTTTCACAATTATCCTTGCATTCTGGTTTCACATGATTATGTATTTGATTTTGTTCATTTTGTTTGAAAATATCTTATGAAACTATGAAACATGATTGAAAAGTATATGCAGACATATAAAAAAGGATTAAGTAATCAAGGTAAAAATCTTTAAAAACATACATGATTTTTACAGGTATATTTTTTGAAAGCATTTAAAAAGCACCAACAGTTTGAAGAAACCACTGACATAACATTGATGCTACAAATAAGGATGGGATTACTTATGTTTTGGTGTGATAAAATAATCTGTTGTCCTATAAAAGTAGTCTTTAATTATTGAGCTTGTTTAAAGAAAATATTCATGATAATGAGAAGTATTTTTATATGGATATACAACAGGTAACAGAAAAAAAGTATACAGTATAACAAATGGATTTCTCTTTCAATGCCTGCTGTATGTGTCTGGTGTCTAGTGTCAGGAATATCTGATTACATAATTTTAAGCAACTAATTTTAGTAAGTCAAAATACATGGAAAGTGGTAAATGCACAACAGTTCCTTGAGAAATGAAACACCAAACTGTAGGCACCAGTGACATATTTTTTCAACTAAAAAAGATAGAATATACACTTAAAGGTCTGAAACTCTATTAGGTGCTAAAAATTAAATAATATATGATTAACAAAAAGAACGAAAGTTGAGGATATTAGGCTTTATTTTCAAATTACTAAACCCCTAATCTCTAGGCAAAACCAACTCCTTTGGTCTTACAAGCAGAAGAGAATCTGCTAATGCCACTAACTTTCAAGCAAAGATCTTCAATATGGTAATTTAGGTTAGATGGATGACTTTCCTAAAATTCTACTGAAATTATATATATATATATATATATATATATATATATATATATGTATACACACACACACACACACACACACAGGATAGTTGTCTTGAACAGGCTGTGGCTCTGCACATGAAGAAGCAAGGAAAGGAAAACTGAGCATATTTCTCACTGCCAGCCTCAGTAAGTGTTCAGTTCATAATGGTGGGGTGTCATTCAGAATGAAGTTCATCATTGACTCCAGCCCTAACTCCAGAGTCTTGATTCAAAGATTTTTCCTGGTGGAAAAGCAGAGAACTTGAGAAGAGACAGAGTCAAAAAGGGGCCTGCTCAAACCACTGATATACAACAAAGATCATATACCACAAAGATTACACCCCTCTGAGGAGCAACATCAGAAGCTTAACACTGCAGGAGGAAAATAGATGGTAAAGATAATCTGCCAAACCACGAAATAAATTTTAAAAGCAAAAAAACAGTAACAAAGCCCAGAGATTTTGAGGAGCCAGTCCCCAAAATTACTATGATATATTATCTAAAGTTTCACTATAGAGGAGTGATATTTACATATCCCACTGGAATTTTTAGTGTAAATTTGAAACTCACTGTGGTAAGTTAAAGTATATATTGGATTAGTGAAAATGTTCATTTGGGTTTTTCCATAAGGTGCTACAAAAACCCAAAAAAATATTTGGCCAATCTAATATAATGTAAGCCACAGAAAAACCACTACATAGGTAACTTAAATGGAGAAGGCAATGGCACCCCACTCCAGTACTCTTCCCTGGAAAATCCCAGGGACAGAGGAACCTGGTAGGCTGCAGTCCATGGGGTCGCTAAGAGTCGGGCACGACTGAAGCGACTTAGCAGCAGCAGCAGCAGATAACTCAAATAAAATAGTGAACACAATCATTAAGGATTTTAAATGCCACACTAGAAAACAGTGAAGAAGTATTAGAGGGAC
This sequence comes from Dama dama, assembly GCF_033118175.1. Lineage (NCBI taxonomy): Eukaryota > Metazoa > Chordata > Mammalia > Artiodactyla > Cervidae > Dama > Dama dama. The sequence continues at coordinate 31,090,337 of NC_083714.1, forward strand.
AAAAAATGTATGAATGAAATAGAAAAAAAGTATAAAATGGCAGACAATATCAAAGTATGTCGACAAAATTTTAGATGTAAGTATATTATTCAATCCAATCAAAAGACATTATTAGACTAGATAAAACATGATGATCCTATATGATGTCCAAGGAGGGACACTGAGATTTAAAGACAATTACTGAAAGTAAAAGGACAGAAAAAGATATGATGCAAACAGTAACCTCCATAAAGTTGCTTCTATATTAATATTAGATAAACTTCAAAAAAATGTTACTAGAGATAAAGGATATTTTTAGAACTATAAAAAGGTTGATACATCAGAAAACTTTAACAACTATATAAATACATAAATCAAAAGGGTATAAAAATGGAAAACAGACATTTAAAAATACAATTGGAGACTTTAATACTGAACTTTCAATAACAGAACAAAGGTAGAAGTTCATCAGAGAAATAGGGGACTAGAATGGGAAAGACTAGAGATCTCTTCAAGAAAATTAGAGATAAAAAGGGAAAAATTCATGCAAAGATGGGCACAATAAAGGACAGAAACGGTGTGGACCTAACAGAAGCAGAAGATATTAAGAAGAGGTGGCAAGAATACACAGAAGAACTGTACAAAAAAGATCTTCACCACCCAGATAATCACGATGGTGTGATCACTGACCTAGAGCCAGACATCCTGGAATGCGAAGTCAAGTGGGCCTTAGGAAGCAACGCTATGGAGAAAGCTTGTGGAGGTGATACAATTCTAGCTGAGCTATTTCAAATCCCCAAAGATGATGCTGTGAAAGTGCTGCACTCAATATACTAACAAATTTGGAAAATTCAGCAATGGCCACAGGACTGAAAGGGTCAGTTTTCATTCCAATCCAAAAGAAAGGCAATGCCAAGGAATGCTCAAGCAACCACACAATTGCACTCATCTCACACGCTAGTAAAGTAATGCTCAAAATTCTCCAAGCCAGGCTTCAACAGTACATGAACTGTGAACTTTCAGATGTTCAAGCTGGATTTAGAAAAGGCAGAGGAACCAGAGATCAAATTGCCAACACCCATTGGATCACTGAAAAAGCAAGAGAGTTCCAGAAAAACATCTATTTTTGCTTTATTGACTATGCCAAAAATTTGACTGTGGAAAATTCTTGAATAGATAGGAATACCAGACCATGTTACCTGCCTCCTGAGAAATCTGTATGCAGGTCAAGAAGCAACAGTTAGAACTGGACATGGAACAACAGACTGGTTCCAAATTGGGAAAGGAGTACCTCAAGGCTGCATATTGCCACCTTGCTTATTTAACTTATATGCAGAGTACATCATGAGATATGCTGGACTGGATGAAGGACAAGTTGGGATGAAATTTTCTGGGAGAAATATCAATAACCTCAGATATGCAGATGACACCACCCTTATGGCAGAAAGTGAAAAAGAACTAAAAAGCCTCCTGATGAAAGTGAAAGAGGAGGGTGAAAAAGTTGGCTTAAAACTGAATGTTCAGAAAACTAAGATAATGGCATCTGGTCACATCACTTCATGGCAAATAGACAGAAAAACAGTGGAAACAGTGACAGACTTTATTTTTGGGGGGAGGGGGCTCCAAAATCACTGCAGACAGTGACTGCAGCCATGAAATTAAAAGACACTTACCCCTTGGAAGAAAAATTATGACCAAGTTAGACAGAACATTACAAAGCAGAGACATTACTTTGCCAACAAAGGTCCGTTTAGTCAAGGCTATGGTTTTTCCAGTAGTCACGTATGGATGTAAGAGTTGGGACTATAAAAAAGCTGAGCACTGAAGAACTAATGCTTTTGAACTGTGGTGTTGGAGAAGACTCTTGAGAGTCCCTGGGACTGCAAGGAGATCCAACCAGTCCATCCTAAAGGGAATCAGTCCTGAATATTCATTGGAAGGACTGATGCTGAAGTTGAAACTCCAATATTTTGGCCACCTGATGTGAAGAACTGACTCATTGGAAAAGACCCTGGTGCTGGGAAAGATTGAAGGCAGGAGGAGAAGAGAACGACAGAGGATGAGATGGCTGGATGGCATCACCAATTCAATGGACATGAGTTTGAGTAAACTCCAAGAGTTGGTGATGGACAGGTATGCTGCAGTCCCTGTGGTTGCAGGCCTGGTGTGCTGCAGTCCATTAGGTCTCAAAGAATCAGACACTACTGAGCCACTGAACTGAACTGAGTGACACAATAAACCAACTAGGCCTAACTGTATCTAATAAAACATTTCATTCAACAACAGCATCATATACATCTTTATCAAGTACACATGAAACATTCTCCAGGAGAGAAAATATTCTAGGCCATGAAATAAACAACAAATTTTTAACAGGACATAAGTAATACAAAACATGTTTTTTTACCCCAATGAAATGATAAATTCATTGGTAAATACAAATATATCAATTCAGAATGCTCTAATTATTTGGTAGGTGAATCCATTTTAGCTCTGGTATAAAAGACACAAGTATTAAAAATAACTGTGGATGAAATAATTTCTTAATACACACATCACATCAGTTCAGTTGCTCAGTCATGTCTGGCTCTTTGTGACCCCAGCAAAGAGGGGTCTTTGGACTGCAGCACACCAGGCTTCCCTGTCCATTGCCAACTCCTGAAGCTTACTCAAACTCATGTCCATAGAGTCAGTGATGTTATCCAACCATCTCATCCTCTGGAGTTTTGGCTTCAACATCAGTTCCTCCAGTGAATATTCAGGACTGATTTCCTTTATGAGAGATTGATTGGATCTCCTTGCAGTTCAAGGGACTCTCAAGAGTATTCTCCAACACAACAGTTCAAAAGCATCAATTTTTTGGCACTCAACATTCTTTATAGTCCACCTCTCACATCCATACATGAATACTGGAAAAACCATAGCTTTGACTAGACAGATCTTTGTTGCCAAAGTAATGTCTCTGCTCTTTAGTATGCTGTCCAGGTTGGTCATAGCTTTTCTTCCAAGGAACAAGCGTCTTTTAATTTCATGTCTGCAGTCACCAGCTGTTGTGATTTTGGAAAACCCCCCCCCCCCAAAATAAAATGTCTCACTGCTTCCGTTGTTTCCCCCATGTATTTTCCATGACGTGATGGGACCAGATGCCATGACCTTAGTTTTCAGAATGTTGAGTTTGAAGCCAACTTTTTCACTCTCTTCTTTCACTTTCATCAAGAGGCTCTTTAATTCTTTTCACTTTCTGCCATAATTGTGGTGTCATCTGCATATCTGAGGTTATTGATATTTCTTCTGGAAATCTTGATTCCAGCTTGTGCTTCATGCAGCCCACCATTTCGCATGATGTACTCTGCATATGTTAAATAAGCAGTTAAGTAAATCAAGAACATCCCCACAAAAAAGAAATGAAAAAGGCAAAATGGTTGCCTGAGGATACCTTACAAATAGCTGAGAAAAGAAGAGATGCTAACAGTAAAGGAGAAAAGGAAAGATATACCCATATGAATGCAGAGTTCCAAAGAGCAGCAAGGAGAGATAAGAAAGTCTTGGCTATTGTAAACGGTGCTGTGAGGAACACTGGGGTACACATGTCTCTTTCAATTCTGGTTTCCTCAGTGTGTATGCCCAGCAGTGGGATTGCTGGGTCCTATGGCAGTTCTGTTTCCAGTTTTTTAAGGACCCTCTGCACTGTTCTCCAGAGTGGCTGTACGAGTTTGCATTCCCACCAACGCTGTAAGAGGGTTCCTTTTTTCTCCTCGCCCTCTCCAGCATTTATTGTTTGTAGACTTTTTGATAGCAGCCATTCTGACTGGCGTGAGATGGTACCTCACTGTGGTTTTGATTTTCATTTCACTGATAATGAGTGCTATTGAACATCTTTTCATGTGTTTGTTAGCCATGTGTATGTCTTCTTTGGAGAAATGGAAACAACCTAGATGTCCACTGGCAGACGAATGGATAAGAAAGCTGTGGTACATATATACAATGGAATGTTACTCAGCTATTAAAAAGAATGCATTTGAATCAGTTCTAATTAGGTGGATGAAACTGGAACCTATTTTACAGAGTGAAGTAAGTCAGAAAGAAAAACACCAATACAGTATATTAACGCATATATATGGAATTTAGAAAGATTGTAATGGTGACCCCATGTGCAAGACAGAAAAAGAGACACAGATGTAAAGAATAGACATTTGGACTTTGTGGGAGAAGGCGAGGGTGGAATGATTTGAGAGAATAGCACTGAAACTATATATTATCATATGTGAAATAGATCGCCCGTCCAGGTTCCATGCATGAGACATGGTGCTCAGGGCTGGGGCACTGGGATGACCTGGAGGGATGGGATGCAGAGGGATGTGGAAGGTGGGTTCAGGATGCGGAACACACGTACACCCATGGTTGATTCATGTCAATATATGGCAAAAACCACTACAATATTGTAAAGTAATTAAGTCTCCAATTAAAATAAATAACTTAATTTTAAAGAATAATAAAATAGAAAAGAAAGTCTTCCTCAGTGATCAATGCAAAGAAAACATCACATGAGTAGATGCAAAACAAGACATCAATAGAATAAAACCTGGGCAGAGAGAAGTAAAATGTAGAGTTTCTGTATGCAATTGAAGTTAATTTGCTATTGTTTTGAGATGTTGGATATAAATCTCACAGTAATCTCTACTAGACACACAATAATTAAAGAAAAGGAAACCAAAGCATTCCACTACAAATAGTCAACAAATCACAAAAGGAAGACAGCAAGAGAGAAAGGAACAAAGAAACGACGAAACAGAAAATAGTGAGTCCTTATTTATTAATATCATTACTTAAAAGGTAAGTGAATTCAGTTATCTAATCAAAAGATATTGAGTAGATGAATGGATTTTAAGAAACCCCTACTGTGTGTGGCCTACAAGAAATTCACTTTATCTTTAGGGAACCATAGCCTGAGAGTGAAGCAACAGGAAAAAAAAAAATCCATGCAAAAGATAACCAAAGAGAGCAGAAGTGGATATACTTGTTGTGCGATGCTTAGTCACTCAGTTGTGTCTGACTCTGTGACTCCACGGACAGTAGCCCACCAGGTTCCTCTGTCCATGGGATTCTCTAGGCAATACTGGAGTGGGTTGCCATTCCCTCCTCCAGGGAATCTTCCTAACCCAGGAATCGAACCAGGGTCTCTTGCATTGCAGGCAGATTGTTTACTAGCTGAGCTACCAGAGAAGACCCAACTTGCATTTGATCTAATGTATCAAATGGACTCTCAGTCAAAATTGGTTACAAGAAACAAAGAGGGTCACTATGAAGTGAAGGTCAATTCATAAAGAAGATATAACAAATGTAAATGTATATGTACCCAACATTGGAGAAACTAAATATTTTGAGCAAATATTAGCAGAATTGAAGGGAGAAATAGATAGCAATACAGTAAGAGTAGGAAACTTCAATATCTCACTTTTAATTGTAGATAAATTATTTAGGCAGAAAATTAGTAAGGAAACAACTGTCTTAAACAACAGTATAGTTCAACTGGAACTAACAGAGAAGCAAAGACTGTTCCATTCAGTAGCATCAGAACATATTCTATTAACTGCACACAGATCATTCTCCAGGATAGATAATTTAACCTTGTATGTAAGAGTTTATTTCTGGACTCTCTATTCTATCCCATTTGTCTAGCCTTTATGTCAGTAACACACTTTTGATTTCTGTATATTTATAAAAAAAATGAAATTAAGTGCAATACCTCCAAATCTGGCATTTTCAAGATTGTTTTAGCTATTCATGGTCCCTCGAGATGCCATGTGAATTTTATAATGAATTTTTCTATTTCTGCAAAATGATGTCATTAGATTTTGATAGGGATTGCATTGCGTCTGTAGATCACTTTGGACAGTATTGTCATCTTAAAAATACTATGCCTTCCAATTCATGAATACAGGTTTTCTTTCTCTTTCTTTGTATCTTATTTAATTTCTTTCAGCAGTTTTCTGAATAGATTCATGTCAATATATGGCAAAACCAATACAATATTGTAAAGTAATTAGCCTCCAATTAAAATAAATAAATTTATATTAAAAAAGAAAAAATAGTCAAATGTAAGAACAGGCAGTTCATATGAAAGGAAATCTGAATAATGAAACAATATATGAAAATTTGTTAACTGGAAAATTGGAATTGCAATTAGATCTATATTTATTACCCTGCCCTTCTCTTACTGAACAATTAAAGTATAAAAGTGTTAGGTAGGGCAGAGCAATGTAGTAGTTGCAGTGGGTGGACTGAGGTGAGAAGCCATAATGTAGAGTATTAGAGTATCAGAGCTCTGATCAAGGTAAAGAGAACATTCGTGTGAGTGCCAATGCACAGAAGAGATTTAACATATTATATCCTGAGTAGGTTATGGAAGGTATTAATGTTGAAAGTACAGACTGGCATATATCAATCTCACGGGTTTCAACATATACAGATAGAAACTAAAATAAACATACATGTGACGTGTGTTTGTATGTATGCATGTGTATGATTCTCTAGTTCTGTCCCATTATTTTTTGTGTTTATGTAACAGAATATCCTTGTTTTCTTCACACGTGCACAACATTTTCAGAAATGATGAGACAGGTTGACAACTTACAAGTGGTTTAGAAAAATAAAAGTGATTTGTACTACATGTATAAGTGTTCTCTAAGTTTGTGATTCTTTGGCTGCAAAATAAAATAATAAAGCAAACCTGAATTTATCTGTTTTCTTAGACATGAGTTTCAGGAAAATACACATGCTGGAGAACACAGAGCATGGGTACAAATGTGGAAAAAAATGAATCTCTTATATGATTATGAAGGATTTAAACTGATTTACTTTGGAGAATATAGTTGAAGACAGATTGGCCAATGAATCAGTCATTCCTTTTTGAGCTATGTACAATGGAGAAATAGTAAGCATGGACTACTACACAGCAGTAAAAAGGAATGGACTAGACTGATCAGGAGTCAGTAAACCACAGACTATAGGCTAAATTTATTTTACTGTCTATTTTTACATAGTACACAACAAAGGATGTTTCTAAAAATTTTAAATGGTGACAAAAAACACAGAGCAGTATTTTGTGACATGTGAAAATTATGTGAAATTCAAATTATAGTGCCCATGAAATTCTGAAGTTGCAACACAGACCATCTGGCTTATAAAGCCTGAAATTTAGTATCTGGCCCTTTACCAAAAAAGTTTGATAGCTTCTATTCTAGATCTATATGTATCCATTTTCTAAGTCCCTCCAAAAATATTGCATGAAATAAGCAAAATCTGAAATGTGATAAATGTCTACATGACCAATAGGGTGTTTTTACCACCCTTTCAAAAATCCTGTAGAAGGAACTATTCTTTATTGGTTTTACATAGGTTTTAATCTGTACCAATGAAATCACACCTATTTCTCTATATTTATTGTACACATCCTATATTCTCTAGTAAATTTCCTACAGGATTGATTCACCTGTGTAACTCTTATGGGACAAAGAAAAATGCTTTGAATTAGGAGGTTGCAATGGTTATTAATAAATATGAATAAATTAAATTTTTCTGTAATAATTTTTAGTAATATGAAGGAGGACTTCTACTGAATTACCTCCTATGCCAAACAGTGTCATGAAAAGCAATAGAGAATACAATTATCATTAAATAAATATTTTTCAGCTTGATTTTCTCTAAAACTCTTTGCTGGTATTTGTGAAAAAAATGCTCATCTTATTTTATGAAAGATAAATTCAAAATTATTAGCATACCAAAATTCTTAGGAAGGCATTAAATGTCCTTTTAAATTCTAGCCTTATGTTCTTCTACTTGCCCATACAAATAACTGACCAAAGCCATACTGAATTCCTCGTCATTTTTCACATCTTTTGTGGCCTTCTTTTCCTCTCCTCATCTTTGCTTTGTGAAAGACTAGTCATCCTTCATGTTTCAATAATATAAATATCATATACTAAATATCCCAGGAAGAATCATTGTTCAATATGACATTTTATTACCTGTTAAAACCCTGAGTACATTGGAAAGTACTATACATATTTCTATTATATCTACCACTTGACTGAGAATTTCTGATGGCATCAGTGTCTTTAATATGTAGAATTTCCAGTGTCTGACCCAGGATGTGAATTTCCAGTAAATATTTGTTTCAAATGAATGAATTAAAATCTCTGTTTGATGCACTCAATAAGCAAGAGTAATAACTTCACAAGCATATAATGCTTTATTTTTGAAAATCATGTATAATTTGACATCCTTTATTTTATTCAAGCAACAAATCTGCAGGGTAAGTAAAGATTCATGTCACATGGAGGGTAAGCATTTGTAAAAATTATTAAGAAAATGAAGTTTATTTTCTGCATCATCTTGTCTCTATTTCATCATGCTCCTACTTGCCTGACACTTCTATCAATTTTACCCTGTGTCCATCTATCTGGCCGAGTTCTACCTATGATGGAACTTCACATAATTTGACAAGATCAACCATATGAAAATATACTTGCCTTCTCTTTTTTCATTTCTGAGTAATTTTTCCTCAAATCATTGTCATCATAATCATCATCGTTATTGTCATCATCATTATCATCGAAGAAAAGATTTAAAAAAACATAACTTTCCGAGAGCCCTCCATGTAATATTTTAGTCTGATTTTGGAAGCTCTCTTTGGCATCACTGAATCAATGGACATGAATTTGAGCAAACTCAGGGAGATAGTGAAAGACAGGGAAGTCTGGAGTGCTGCAGTTCATGTGGTCACAAAGAGTTGGATGCAACTTAGTGACTGAACAACAATCTGGTATACAAGAATCAACTCTCTATTGGAGATCACTCACTTTACCTAACATAATCCTACTCTTGCACATAGCACTAAGTTCTGGTTGAAAAAATGAAATAGAGCAGTTTAGCACCCGTTAGCATTTATAATATGAAATAGACAGAAATTTGTGTAATTTGTCCTTCCATGGTTAAAAGAGTTAGTGGCCTATTAATAATTTACACATGATATTCTTTGTACATCTATTTTACTAATTGAAATTGATAAAATTATACAGTGAAACAATTTATTTTGTTTTATCATGATGAAAGTCTAAAACTGAAACTGAGTAGTGTTTCATCATTTTAAATCCCCAAACATGTTTTTAAATAGCAATATTATTATTCATAGAACAATATTGAAATAATTAGAATTAAATATGGATGGACTAATTATTACATCAGGCGAGCACACCAATATTTATCAAAACATTTGAATGCTTGTTTTTAATGATTCAAAGAATCATTCCACCAGTGATTATGCAATTTTAGAATAGCTTCATTTGCCAACAATACCTTGATCAGAGCATAATATTCCTATATACAAAGAGAAAACAAATTTTGAAAAATTAAAACTTCTCACATAAATAAATCCATCACACTAATTCTCTTTAGAAACATATCCCACCATCTTTTTCATGGCTATTAAAAAGAGAATGTCTCTTCCCTGGTGGCTCAGTGGTAAAGAATCTGCCTGCCAATGAAGGAGATGTGGGTTCCACCCCTGATCCAAGAAGATCCCACATACTGCAGAGCAACTAAGCCCAGTATGCCATAACTATTGAGCCTGTACTCTAGAGCCCAGAAGCTGCAACTACTGAGCCCACATGCTGCAAATAGTGAAGACCATGCACCCTAGAGCCCATGCTCTGCAATGAGAGACCACCACAACGAGAAACCCACACACCGCAGCTAGAGTAGCCCCCGCTCACCACAACTAGAGAAAAGCCCATGCACCAGTGAAGAACTAGCACAGCCAAAAATAAATTTTGAAAAAAGGGAATGTCTCTGTTGTGTATTATTATTATTTTTTGCTTTAAATGGCATTATTTTTTTCCATTTATTTTTATTAGTTGGAGGCTAATTACTTTACAATATTGTAGTGGTTTTTGTATTTTAAAACTTTATGGCTCAAAATGAACACTTTTTTTCTCACAATTTTCTGGGTTGCCTAAAATCAACTGGGCTGTTACATGCTGTATGTTTTCAGCTGAAGCTGCATTTATCTGTGAGTTGAGTTGGGTTTGAGATGCCTAGAACAATTATACTCACCTATATGGCAAGTCAGCTAGGGTAGCTAGAATAAATATCAGTCAGTTATCCTTTTGACCCTTGTGTTGTCTTACTATCCAGCAGTTTTACTTGAGTTCTGTTACATGGTGCTGAATCTCAATGGGTAGAAAATGGAAGCTACAAGATCTTTTCTAGGGACTGGGTTTGGAAATCTCATCATAACTTTCATATTTTATTGGTCAAAGCAAGTCACAAGAGCAAGTCCACACTTTAAGGAAAAGCAAAGAGAATGTATCTTTTGAGAGAGAGGGAGAAGAAATGTAAAAGTATAGGAAGAAATATTAGTGGCATCTTTGCAAACATCCCAATACACCCTCAGGCCACAATAATCCACATATCTCCCTGATGCAAAATACACTAATTCTCATTCTTCACTCCATCCAATATCATTTTTTGCTATGACATCAATACAAAATCAAAGGTTTCATTATCAGCATTATGTTCAGAAGTAGATAAAGCTCTTTAAGCAAGAAAAGTCTTGTTCTGGAAACCTATGAACTAAAACAAATATTTGCCCCCAGACACCCAACATACTAAGGAAACACACAACTAAAATAATGATGATCACAGTTTAATTTACATCATTTGAAAAAAGGCACACTGGTACACTGATCTGTTCAAAAGATAGGAATTTGTGCCAGGGACAGATAATGAATTTCCCCTTCTTGTTGACAGAAGATGTTCCTTGATTAAGGTCCACTTGTAATTTTATGGAAATAGTTTCTTAATCCACTGTTCTTAGTAGTTCTTGGCTCTACTCTTTAAGTCTTTATTTTTCCATAATATATGATCTATGTTAGCAACTGAATAATTCCCTCCATCTTTTTATTGCCAATAGAAAATTTGTAGACAGGGTCTTATTTTGAACTATCACTATACTTTTAGTCCAGGATGCTGTTTCAAGTATAATTCTCTTAAAACTTTTGTGGGTTTTCAGTGAAGCTTATTTTAAATCATCTTATGCCACAATCATAATTCTTTCTTAGATTTACCTCTCTCTACTGTGAAAGTGGCAGGCTGCTGTGGGACAACATTTGGAAAATTTATTTAGTGAAGGGGAGCAAACAAATATTGTCAAGGTCTTGACAAAGATTTTTACAGCTATACAATTTGATTTTATCCTGATTTTTAGGCTGTTTTACTGGTCTCACTATCACCTGTGTCATTTGGCATTTCTTACTATGAAAATTTTTTGCCTGCTTGAGAGATTGTTTTGGGTCATAATTAATTTTCCTTACTTAGTTTACCTTTCTCTTGTAAGACTTTATCATACTCTCTTAAAGTAAGCTATTTGACAATTTCAAATCTCTGACCAGTAATCTCCTCAGCCAGCATAACAAAACACTTAACACAACATGACTTAAAATTTCGGTGAATATTATTTCTAATGATTCTGTGAGTTGTCATGTCTTTCTTGTGCACTTTCTTTTTTTTATTTTATTAAATTAAAGAATATTGATTTACAACATTGTGCCAATCTTGTTGTACACTTCTTGACAACATTTGTGCAGATGTAATTCTACAAATTGCATTCATCCAGGGTCTTCACTGAAGCCAACATGAATTCACTCAAAGTTATGGCAACTTTGCTAGGATGGCTAGAACAATTAAAATTTGGATAGGCTTCTTTCTCACATATGTTTCCTCCACTCGGTTATCCAGACATTTTTTAGGGTGACTAGTTTTTAAGAGAGAAAATGCAAATTCTTAAGGACTTCTTAAGGCCTAGGCCCAGACATCGCACAACATCAGTTCTATCATATTCAATTGTTCACAGTACGTCACACGCTCATTCCAGATTCATGTGAAAAGGAAATAGACTACATTTTCATGAGAGAAGTGGCATGGACTTAGAGGAATAGGAAGAATCAGAAGGCCACTTTTGCATATGATGGGCTTCCCTGATAGCTCAGTTGGTAAAGAATCTGCCTGCAATGCAGGAGACCCTGGTTCGATTCCTGGGTTGGGAAGATCCATGGAGAAGGGATAGGCTACCCACACCAGTATTCTTGGGCTTACATTGTGGCTCAGCTGGTAAAGAATCCACCTTCAATGTGGGAGACCTGGGTTCGATCCCTGGGTTGGGAAGATCCCCTGGAGAAAGGAAAGGCTAATCACTCCAGTATTCTGGCCTAGAGAATTTCACAGACTACATAGGCCATGGGGTCACAAAGAGTCAGGCAAAACTGAGCAACTTTCACTTTCACTTTGCATATGATTCACCAGAGGTATTGCATTATCCTATATAACACAAAAGAACAACTGATGGGTTTTGATTTTGATACTGTTATTAGGGCTACACCTCACACAACTTAGATATGTTTAGCTGTAATAATATAAATAATCTAGAATCCAGTTCACTATAACTCTCAAATGATCAGGATTTGTGACATTTCAATGTATCTGAAAGATACTAATGATAACATGTTAATGACAAAATATACAATTCATAGGTAACTTTCAGGAGATGCTCTAGATTTAGTTTACAGATGGTTTAGTCTTTGCAGCTTTAGCATATAAACTCATCTACACTATGAAGTGCTATGCTAACAGATGACCCTGAAGCACTGTAGTGTTTTAAAAGAGAAATTTCATTAAAATCACTTTAATATAGTAGGTAAAAACAAAGTAGACACAGGTATTTTAGAAAACTTTTAAATAATAAAATGTAAGACAATGGGTTTTTTGCATAATTGTCACTTCAGGAGAGCATTTAAACAGTATTTCTTAGGCATCTATTAAATCAAGGTTTTAATATATTTTGTGAACTCTAAGTTTTAAAGTTAGTTCTGTTCGAAGTGCTTTATGTATTCTGGAATCTCAAATAGGAATTATAGATACAATAAACTGAAGGATTTCAAAAGCATATTTTTAAAACTTAGAATGATGAGTTAGATACCATCATAATTGAATCCAGTTGAAGGCAAATTAAATTGATCAGAGTAGAGGAACAATTCTCATACACTGAAAGGAAGTCTTTATTCAGGATAGAATACTAAATGAAAAAAATTCTATTCAAAATCCTTGAAATAAGCAATATTTCTTCATAAAATTTAAACTAATTTATAATAACTTCTATCTATCTCTTGATACTTATTCAGAGATTTAAAAAACATTTTAAAATGGGAGATGGATTTCTTTATTTCACCTTCAGAGTCTTAAAGAAGTTAATCTCTTGTAATTTTTCATACTGTATTTAAAAATTGATAGAACAAATATGCAAATCATGGGGTTTATATTTTTGTTTCAGAACAACACAAAGGAATGGTTCAAATAAGGAAATATACATGGTATCACAATAAAGAATATTCTTATATTTGTTATTCCATTTAGAGATTATTATAGCACTGTGGATGAAAGTATGAGTAGGAAACAAAAGAATACCAACAGAAATAATAAAGAAATGTATATATACAGTAAGTATGTGTCATGACATAAAATATGATTTTTTGTTACAAAATTTCAATGCATTTCAGCTATTTTTAACTTGGAATACATTTCTCCCATAGAACCAATGCTATAATTGAAGATAATTCTCAGGTAGTACAATATATACAACAAATTTGTTGTCCTACTCCAAGAGTTTGAGGAAATTTTTACTTTATTCAATATATTTGGAGCAGACTAAAAATATTGTGATTAAGAAAGGAATCTGTGTCTTACCTCTCAGAAGTCATTCAACACTATATCCTAACGTCTCATATTTTATAGCTATAATTTCCTGGTCTAATTTTTAGTAAATAACTTCAAACCTTTCATTAATTTTTTCCTTCTGCTTTGTTTAGTCTGTTATTTAATCCATTCATTATATTTTGGTGTGAGATAGATGTTGATTTATAGATATTTACGTACATTCATGGACTTCCCTGGTGGCTCAGATGGTAAAGCGTCTGCCTACAATGTGGGAGACCTGGGTTCAATTCCTGGGTCAGGAAGATCTCCTGGAGAAGGAAAAGGCTACCCACTTCAGTATTCTTGCCTGGAAAATCCCAAGGACGGTGGAGCCTGGTAGGCTACAGTCCATGTGGTCGCAAAGAGTCGGACATGACTGAGCGACTTGACTTTCACATACATTCATATCATTTTTGTATCTACATATATTTATTTACTTATAGAAACTCTATTTGCTTTTTTAAAAAATATAAACTTATTTAATTGGGGGCTAATACTTTACATACTTGCTTTTTTAAAGGATCACATTCACTTGTCTTTATAGAGGTTCTAGTTGAGGAACTAGTCAGGAGGGGACATGTAAGGGTGATGAAAATGTCTTATATCTTGATTATGGCAATGGTTACACTACTTACACATTGAATTCCACACTTACAAACAGTGGATTTTATTATATACAAATTATTCCCTAATAAAGTTGAATCTAAATTATAACTAGAATTAACTTCACTATTGCACGTTTTATTTTGAAAATTATATCTAGCATTGATAGTCAGTCATTCTTAACTAAACAGAAATCTAATAGTAGTTATTTGTTTGGTACTACAAAGAGAGTCGTGAATATGTTCCATACAATAATCCAGGATTGATCTCTTACAACATTAATCCAATTATTCTGTATACTTATTATTTTCTATACTATATTTCAGTTATTAACAGCACTCGTGAAAAGAAATTCAAACATTTGATATAAAACAGGGGAATATGCTTCCTTAATTCAGGTGATATTTTCAACCATTCAAGCACTTTTTTTCCCCCATTTATTTTTATTAGTTGGAGGCTAATTACTTTACAATATTGTAGTGGTTTTTGTCATACATTGACATGAATCAGCCATGGCATTCAAGCACTTTTTAAACCTTGCCTTTATGTTCCTAAAATATATACAGATTTTCTCTGTTTTCACTACAGTGAATAAAGATTAGTTGGTTAAATAGTTATAAGAAATCAAGCCATACTTTCCTTATTGAAAGAATAAAACAACCATGGTTAAAAGAGGAAACATCAGAAAATGGTGAGTTTCTTGTAAATTACTCTATAGATTGGTTGGATAACAATGTAGAGATCTATCAAGTTAAACTGAATTGTATTGTAGGGGAGGCAAACATCTACCTTTAGTTTATCAGAGTTCTTTTTCACTGGGCCTGAGAATTAAATTGACATAAAACAGATCAACAGGAGAAAAGCATATGAGTTTATTTAATATAAATTCTATATAATATGGGAGCTGTCATAAAGGATGAAGACCCAAGGATGAAGTAAAATCTGCTTCCTTTTATGTTAGGTTGAACAAAGAGAGGCAATTGTGCAAAAGTGACTACTAAACTATGTGTGAAGGCTAAAGGAAGATAACAATTCTTTTAACAAGATCTCTAAACAATTTTCTCAGCTTCAACACCTCATCCTTGATGATAATAATGTCATTATCTTTCTGGTATAGGGAAAACATTTTAAAAAAATGGAATGTTACCTCTTACTATAAGAAAAAGAAGGAAGGTCAGAGTTTTTTTGTATTTGCTAATTTTCAAGTGCCTTTAACTCAAAATAGGTCAATATGCCAGAGTGGCATATTTTGGAGTGTGGTGTTCTCAATTCCTTCAGTATTTACAAATCCCTGTTTCAAGTATTGACATCCTGTTAATATAATTGGCCTAGATTTGTGCCATCTGCCAATTTGATTAACACACTATATAACTGGATTTGCATCATCAAGAAAACATAGAATAAAGCATCCATTTGTCTGACTACTTCCTTTATCAAGGCTTAAATCAATATATTAATCACTACAGTTTGGAAAAATTTTATATATTTATTTATCTGTCAGTGTGATATCATTGTATTATTATTATTAGTGGTTCTAATGACCATTATTCTTGTAAAAATTAGACATTCAATAATCCAACCTAGAATTTTGGTTGGATATTTATCAAAAACTGTATGTGGCAATAGATAATTGTGAAAGCTCTGAAATCAGACAGATATGTGAACTCTGTCTGCCACTTATAAACTCTGTAATGTAGGGCAAGGTACTTAACTTTTCTGAATTTTTACATGAAATAATTTGGGACCTATTTTTGTCTACCTCTGCTAACCTGAATGAATTTCCTATCTGTGGTTAGTGTTTTTCGGTTGGAATTAAATGCAAGCTTTGCTATTATATTCTTAGCAATTTATAATTGTAGGAATGATCTCATTTTCATTTTAGAATTAAAGTTCTTTTTCTGGTTTGATTTTTTAAAAATAGAATAACTCACCTCTCCATTGAGTCTTCAGATATTGTCAGCAGTGTTTCTCTCCATATCCTGAAATATCAATATCCCTGCATATAACATCAGTTAAAAAGGAGGCTTGCATTCATTTGGAACACACAATTTCTCACTTAGAGTCTCATATAAGTAGTCTCCTATTCTAATTTTTTACTCAATGTACTAATATATTCCATCTTCACCAGAGTTAAGTTGATCCTCCTTAATAGAGAAAATAGCAAAACAGGAGGTGAGCAAATTTGCTTTATTTTTGTTTTCAGTTACCAATAAATGTGTCCCAAACAGTAGCCTTATATTTTGCTGGATATATTGGCTTTTTAATATGTTTTATTTTACTGTAGCCAAAAATATTGCTTACATTTTCCTTGGGACAGGTACATACCCAGAACTATTTTACTTGTCAACTATGCTGTTTATCTTTTTTGATGTTTTCAAGATAGTGAGTGGGAGGTAAAATCTTGGGTAAGTGGAATTTACTTGTAGTGGTCAAGCAATATACGTAAGTAACATTATATATACATCATCCCCCAAAATATGTCTTTTGTTATAAAAATCATTTTGGGTGAAGGCAATTAAAAAGCATTAAGTGCAGAAAAAGCTCCTTATTTTACACTTAAAGGCAGGAAATAAAATCTCCTTTTACTGGTGATGGACTCTTAGCCAAGAGATGGCATCAAAGGAATCTAGAAATAAATCTTGTTAAACTCACCCTTATCTTCTTACTTGCTTCTTTATCATTTACTAACACTAACCCAAATAGCAAAGGCTGAGAGTTGAGGAAGTCACCTACATTTTTATTCTATGATTGTCACAAAAGTGGAAAATCAACACAGAAACTCCTGTGTCTTCCGAGAAAGTTTTAATCCCAGCAAACAGTGAATGATCAAAGAATCTGAATAAATTAAAAGTCTCTGGTACATAAGTAATATAAATTGTTATCATCAAGAGGAAGGAAAAAATTTAAGCGTCTATTTTACAGCCTGGAACAGAAGGTGGGCTATGTTGCAGGCATGCCAAATAATTCTGAAATTCAGTTAGAAGGCAATGTCACTTGATGACAGCTTTCAGCAGATGGACACTAGCATATGTGCACTGTTAAGTCTGATTAATTGAATGACCACCAATTAGGTTTCTTAGAATTTCTTTTTAAAGGGGAGAAAGAAATCTGTGAAGCCACATCCTGACAAATTTAAGGCCTGTCCACTTTTTAAAGCACTATTCATTGTATATAGATCATGCTTCCAAAAAAAGTCATTATGATTAAAGAGTTCAGCAAATACTTAAATTAATTTCTTTGACAAAATAAAGTTTTTATTCCTTTAACTGAAAAATTCTGTCTATATTTTTCTCACTCATAAGGTGCTAAAGACTGTCACAATAATATGGGCATACTACCATTGAAATCTCAGAGGAATTATGCTGTAACTATCAGTTATTTTTGCATTTCCTTGTAAAGAAGAGGATCACTACTCTTCTTTCTATCCCCAGATTCACATCAGTGTCATATGATAATGTATAACCATGTTAATGGATAATGAAAATCCTTTTAAGAATGGCTAAGAGAAGTGACTGGTAGATTTTTGATTGAAGCATAGCTGCCCCCGGACACTTTGTTCTGCTGACTACGAAAATGGGAAAAGAATCATTCACATTTCCAATGCTACCCTTTAAATAGAGTGAAAATCATTAATCCAGAAAAAAAAGCGCATTTGCACTCATTTTCAAAATCTAAATAAATGTCATTGCTTACATAATGCTATTTTTGCCTAGGTATAAGCAAAAATACTGGAAATAGCAAACATATTCTGAAGATATACAATTATAAATGTATGGCAAAAACCAGTACAATATTGTAAAGTAGTTAGCCTCCAACTAATAAAAATAAATGAAAAAAATTTTGAGTGAACCTGTTATGCATTTACTTTTAAAAAAATTTTTGCCATATAACACAATATTCATACATTTTCTATATTATTGTTGAATAGTGACTAAGTGATACCTGACTCTTTTGCCACCTCATGGACTGCAGCCCACCTCTGTCCATGGGACTTTCCAGGCAAGAATACTGGAGTGGATTGCCATTTCCTTCTCCAGGGGATCTTCACAACCCAGGGACTGAACCCATGTTTCCTGCATTGGCAGGTGGATTCTTCTCTTACTGTGCCACCAGGGAAGCCCTCCCTATGATATACATTTACACAAAATCTCAATAGTTATATATTTACTTGGATTCCTTCTATGTACAATTTGTTGTGAATTTGTATCATGAAAGGATGTTGAATTTCATCAAGTGCTTTCTTTTGGATCTATTCAGATGACCATATTTTTTTGTCTTTTATACTCCTAATGTGGTATATTACATTTATTGATTTGCACATGTTAAACTATTCTTGTATCTTTGGGATAAATCCCATTTGGCCATGGTGTATAAACCTTTTAATGATTTATTGAATTTGGTCTACTAATATTGTTTTTAAATGTTTGCATCTATATTCACCAGGGATATTGGTCTGCTGTTTCTTTTTCTTATAGTATCCTTATATGGATTTGGTATCAGGGTAACACTGCTTCATAAAATAAATCTGGGAGTATTCTCTTCTTAAAATTTTTGGAAATATTTCAGAAGAATTAGAGTTAATTCTTTTATAAATATTTGGTAGAATTCACCAGTGAGACCATGTAGTCCTAAAATTTTCCTTGTTTGAAGCATTTTTATTACTGATTAAAGCTCCTTACTGAATATTGGTGTCCAGATTTATCTGTTTCTTCATTATTCAGCCTTGGTAGTTTATACATTTCTAGGAATTTATTCATTTTTTCTAGGTTGTCCAAGTTATTGGTATATTATTAAGATTAGTATCATAGTCCTCTGTATTTCTTTTGTATCAGCTGTAACAAAACAATATTGAGAGCTAAGAAATATATATATGTATGCATATATCATCAACTAATATTTGACAAGGGCATGAAGAATATTTAATGAGAAGTGTCGGTCTATTTAATAAATGGTACTGAGGAAACTAGAATCACATGCAAAAAAATGAATTAGACCCCTATCTTGCATCATTCACAAAAATCAACTTGAAATGGAGTAATAATTTAAATATAAAACTTGAACCATAAAACTCTTTTGAAGAAAACACAGGGGAAATGATCCTTGACATGGGTTCTGACCATAATTTTCTAGATAAGACACAAGGCGCAAGCACCAAGAGCAAAAATAAACAAGTGGGACAACATCAAACTAAAAGTTTCTACAGAGCAAAGAAAACAATCAACAAAATCAAAAGACAATTTATGGAATGGGAGAAAATATATGCAAACCACATATCTGATAAGAGGGTAACATCCAAATACATAAGGAATTCATACAACTCAATAGTAAAAAACAAAACCCTGCAAATATTCAAGTTTAAAAATGGACAAAGCACTTGAACAGATATTTTCCTAAAGAATATATTTAAATGGCAAACAGGTGCATGAAAATATATTCAACATCACTAATCATCATAGAAATGTAAATGTTAATAAACATCATAAGATCACCTTATATCTGTTAAAATGGCTATTATCAAAAATATAAGACATAGCAGGAGGTGACTAGGATATGGAAAAAGGGGACTATTTATACAATGCTACTGGGAATGTAAAATGATAAAGTCACTCTGGAAAACTGTACAGAGGTTCCTCAAATAATAACAAAGAAAACTACCATACAATCCAGCAATTCTGTGTCTGGGTATATATCTGAAAGAAATACAGTCACTAGCCTGACGAGATCCATGCACCCTCATGTACACTGCAGCATTATTTATAATAGCCAAAACATGAAAACAACCTAAGTGTTCATTCACATACGATCAGTTCAGTTCACTTCAGTCGCTCAGTCGTGCCCGAATCTTTAAGACCGCATGAACCGCAGCACGCCAGGCCTCCCTGTCCATCGCCAACTACCAGAGTCTACCCAAACCCATGTCCATTGAGTCGGTGATGCCATCCAACCACCTCATCCTCTACCATCCCCCTCTCCTCCTGCCTTCAATCTTTCCCAGCATCAGGGTCTTTTTCAAATGAGTCAGCTCTTCACATCAGGTGCCCAAAGTATTGGAGTTTCAGCTTCAGCATCAGTCCTTCCAATGAATACTCAGGACTGATTTCCTTTAGGATGGACTGGTTGGATCTCCTGGCAGTCCAAGGGACTCTCAAGAGTCTTCTCCAAGACCAGAGTTCAAAAGCATCAATTCTTCGGTGCTCAGCTTTCTTTATAGCCCAACTCTCATATCCATACATGACTACTGGAAAAACCATAGCCTTGACTAGACTGACCTTTGTTGGAAAAGTAATGTCTCTGCTTTTTAATATGCCATCTAGGTTGGTCATAACTTTCCTTCCAAGGAGTAAGTGTCTTTTAATTTCATGGCTGAAACCACCATCTGCAGAGATTTTGGAGCCCCCCAAAATAAACTCAGCCACTGTTTCCATTGTTTCCCCATCTATTTGCCATGAAGTGATGGGACCAGATGCCATGATCTTAGTTTTCTGAATGTTGAGCTTTAAGCCAACTTTTTCACTCTCCTCTTTCACTTTCATCAAGAGACTCTTTAGTTCTTCTTCACTTTTTGCCATAAGGGTGGTGTCATCTGCATATCTGAGGTTATTGATATTTCTCCCGGCAATCTTGATTCCAGCTTATGCTTCTTCCAGCCCAGCGTTTCTCATGATGTGCTCTGCATATATGTTAAATAAGCATGGAGACAATATACAGCCCTGACGTACTCCTTTTCCTATTTGGAACCAGTCTGTTGGTCCATGTCCAGTTCTAACTGTTGCTTCCTGACCTGCATACAGGTTTCTCAAGAGACATGTCAGGTGGTCTGGTATTCCCATCTTCTTCAGAATTTTATACAGTTTATTGTGATCCACACAGTCAAATGCTTTGACATAGTCAATAAAGCTGAAATAGATATTTTTCTGGAACGCTCTTGCTTTTTTGATGATCCAGCGGATATTGGCAATTTGATCTCTGGTTCCTCTGCCTTTTCTAAAACCAGCTTTAACATCTGAAAGTTCACGGTTCACGTATTGTTGAAGCCTGGCTTGGAGAATTTTGCACATTACTTTACTAGTGTGTGAGATTGTGTAGTAGTTTGAGCATTCTTTGGGATTACCTTTCTTTGGGACTGGAATGAAAACGGACCTTTTCCAGTCCTGTGGCCACTGCTGAGTTTTCCAAATTTGCTGGCGTATTGGGTGCAGCACTTTCACAGCATCATCTTTCAGGATTTGAAATAGCTCAACGGGAATTCCATCACCTCCACTAGCTTTGTTTGTAGTGATGCTTCCTATGGCCCACTTGACTTCACATTCCAGGATGTCTGGCTCTAGGTGAGTGTGAGTGATCACACCATCGTGATTATCTGGGTTGTGAAGGTTTTTTTTTTGTATAGTTGTTCTGTGTATTCTTACCACCTTTTCTTAATATCTTCTGCTTCTGTTAGGTCCATATCATTTCTGTCCTTTATTGAGCCCATCCTTGCATGAAACATTCCCTTGGTATCTCTAATTTTCTTGAAGAGATCTCTAATCTTTCCCATTCTGTTTTTTTCCTCTATTTATTTGCATTGATCACTGAGGAAGGCTTTCTTTCCTTGCTATTCTTTGGAACTCTGCATTCAACTGGGTATATCTTTCCTTTTCTCCTTTGCTTTTCACTTCCCTTATTTTCACAGCTATTTGTGAGGCCTCCTCAGACAATGATTTTGTCTTTTTGCATTCCTTTTCCATGAGTATGATCTCGATCCCTGTCTCCTGTACAATGTCATGAACCTCCATCCATAGTTCATCAGGTTCTCTGTCTATCAGATCTAGTCCCTTAAATCTATTTCTCACTTCCACTGTATAGTCATAAGGGATTTGATTTAGGTCATACCTGAATGGTCTAGTGGTTTTCCCCACTTTCTTCAATTTCTGTCTGAAATTGGCAATAAGGAGTTCATAATCTGAGCCACAGTCAGCTCCTGGTCTTGTTTTTGCTGACTCTATTGAGCTTCTCCATCTTTGGCTGCAAAGAACATAATCAATCTGATTTCGGTGTTGACCATCTGGTGATGTCCATGTGTAGAGTCTTCTCTCGTGTTGTTGGAAGAGGGTGTTTGCTATGACCAGTGCATTCTCTTGGCAGAACTCTATTAGCCTTTGCCCTGCTTCATTCTATACTCCAAGGCCAAATTTGCCTGTTACTCCAGGTGTTTCTTGACTTCCTACTTTTGCATTCCAGTCCCCTATAATGAAAAGGACATCTTGTGGGGGTGTTTGTTCTAGAAGGTCTCGTAGGTCTTCATAGAACCGTTCAACTTCTTCAGTGTTACTTGTCGGGGCATAGACTTGGATTACCATGATATTAAATGGTTTGCCTTGGAAACGAACAGTGATCATTCTGTTGTTTTGAGATTGCATCCAAGTACTGCATTTTGGACTCTTTTGTTGACCATGATGGCTACTCCATTTCTTCTAAGGGATTCCTGCCCACAGTAGTAGATATAATAGTCATCTGAGTTAAATCCACCCATTCCAGTCCATCTTCGTTTGCTGATTCCTAGAATGTTGATGTTCACTCTTGCCATCTCCTGTTTGACCACTTCCAATTTGCCTTGATTCATGGACCTAACATTCCAGGTTCCTATGCAATATTGCTCTTTACAGCATCGAACCTTGCTTCTATCTCCAGTCCCATTCACAACTGGGAGTTGTTTTTGCTTTGGCTCCATCCCTTCATTCTTTCTGCAGTTATTTCTCCACTGATCTCCAGTAGCATATTGGGCACCTACCGACCTGGGGTGTTCATCTTTCAGTGTCCTATCTTTTTGCCTTATCATACTGTTCATTGGATTCTCAGGGCAAGAATACTGAAGTGGTTTACCATTCCCTTCTCCAGTGGACCACATTCTGTCAGACCTCTCCATCATGACCCATCTGTCTTGGGTGGCCCCACGTGGCATGGCTTAATTTCATTGAGTTAGACAAGACTGTGGTCCCTGTGATCAGATTGGCTAGTTGTCTGTGATTGTGGTTTCAGTCTGTCTGCCCTCTGATGCCCTCTCTTAGTGCCTATCATCTTACTTGGGTTTCTCTTACCTTGCACCTGGAGTATAGATAGAAAGAATGTAGAATAATGGACTATTTAGAATGCATAATAATGGACTATTTATTATTAATAATGATTTTTACCAGGCATAAAAAGAAAAAAAAAATCTGTCATCTGCAACAACATGCATGAAACTTGAGGTCATTATTCTAAATGAAAAAAGTCAGAAAGACAATAATAAATACTTATCTCTTATATGTAGAATCTACAAAGTTTAACTCATAGAAACAGGGGTCAGATTGGTGGTTATCCAGGGAGGGGATTGGGTAGTAGAGAAAATGGAGTAGGTTTGGTCAATGGATAGAAACCTCCAGTCATAAGATAAACAAGTTCTGGATATGTAATGTAACTAGAGTTAAATGTATTGGATATTTGAAGGTTGCTAAGAATAGATCATGAAAGCTCTCACCACAAAAATAACTGTAAGTGTGTGAGGTGATGGAGGTGATAACTAATCTTTTTGCAGTACCATTTTGCAACATATACATTTATAAAATTACCACATCATATATCTCAAACTTGTGTAATGTTCAAAGTCAATTATATCTTGATAGGTCTGGGAAAAAAAAAAAACTAATGTGCAGGTGTTCAATATGGTATTAAGAGTTTTCTAATGAATCAATAGATCATGTGATCTATAATGAATCAGATCAATAACCTCAGATATGCAGATGATACCACCCTTATGGCAGAAAGTGAAGAACTAAAGAGACTCTTGATGAAAGTGAAAGAAGAGAGTGAAAAAGTTGGCCTGAGGTTCAACATTCAGAAAACTAAGATCATGGCATCTGGTCCCATCACTTCATGGCAAATAGATGGGGAAACAGTGGAAATAATGACAGACTTTATTTTGGGGGGCTCCCAAATCACTGAAGATGGTGACTGTAGCCATGAAATTAAAAGATGCTTGCTCCTTGGAAGAAAAGTTATGACCAGCCCAGACAGCACATTAAAAGGCAGAGACATTACTTTGCCAACAAAGGTCCATCTAGTCAAAGCTATGGTTTTTCCAGTAGTCATGTACAGATGTGAGAGTTGGACTATAAAAAAAGCTGAGCACTGAAGAATTGATGCTTTTGAACTGTGGTGTTGGAGAAGACTCTTGAGAGTCCCTTGGACTGCCAGGAGATCCAACCAGTCCATCCTAAAGGAAATCAGTCCTGAATATTCATTGGAAGGACTGATTCTGAAGCTGAAACTCCAATACTTTGGGCACCTGATGTGAAGAACTGACTCATTGCAAAAGGCCCTGATGCTGGGAATGATTGAAGGCAGGAGGAGAAGGGGATGAAAGAGGACAAGATGGCTGGATGGGATCACCGACTCAATGGAGATGGCTTTGAGTAAACTCTAGGTTCTGGTGATGGACAGGGAGACCTGGCATGTTGCAGTCCATGGGGTTGCAAAGAGTCGGACATGACTGAGCGACTGAACTGAACTGAATGAATCATAGCACCAAAACTTCTCTTTTTCTGCTTGACTTCCTAAACTTATTCCCAGTTCCCAATCTATGTACCTCTATTTTTTTTCTCCATTCTGATATAGCCATTTTAAAGCTCCTGGCCCAGAGTATTTCACATGTAAACAACCAGGCATCCTTGGTACTAGGTTCTCCAGATATATAGACTTCTTTTTCGTAATGTAAGAAAAGACAAAAAAAAAAAAAAAAAAACAAAAAACCTTGTATATTTCTTGCTAGTCAAATCATACACAGTGTGTTTGTTGACCATATTTTCACAATGGATAAAGATCAAAATCCCCACTGTTATCATAATAACACACCAGGTGAATTAGACATTTTTTCAAACGCATGGAGAGAAGAAGTTTTAAAAGATTGTGCTGAACAGTACAATAGCATAGACTGTTTTCAACAATAAAAGTGAATACACCAGATGGTGGAAGAAAATTAGTTCTTAATCCACCTTGGCCCACATGGCTTTCCAACTATTATAAAATCCATCCAAATCTATCTATCTAAATATTATGCCCAATAGCTCAAAAGATGATACATTTTCTAACTTAAACTCGGTGGATTAATGTTCAAAAGCTCCTTATTTGGAGTCTATTATTCACTAATCTTTCTAAGCCTTACACATGCATGAGAATGAATTTTAACTGTGCATTTTATTGCCCTGATGAGAGGGAGAAGCAAAGAAAGAAGGGCTAATTTAGCCTACTTTACTTAAAATATGGCCTTCTAGAAAAGATAAAAAGTAATTGAAAATGAAAGTTTTGAAAAGCTTCACTATATTCAGAGGATATTTCCAATGGAAAAAAGGTTATAGTGTCAATATTGTACTGAATAGATTATCCATCTTGGGTGAGAAGCAGAGGAGTATATTATTTGTAGCCCAGAGGTACATTAATTGATATTGGACCCTTATGGTGGTAAGTATCCCTGTGACACTATTGCAATTAGTTTGACAGTCAATAACATAGACATGGTTATGCTACTTCAACAACTTCTACATCTCAGTGGGTTAGGACAATGAAGTCTTATTTCTCACTTGTGAGAATCCATAGGTATTTTTTTAATGGTAAAAAGGAATAGAACACTAGATTTTAAATTCTTCCAGGAAAAAAGTGATGTATATCAACCCTACTCATGTTTATTGAACCGAGCAAGCTGTATGGTCATGCCTATCTTTAAAAGGGAGGATGGTGGGCACAAGTCCTCCTACGTGCCTGGATGAAGAGGAGACCCAAAACTGTTGATGAACCTGAATAAAGTATGTAATAATATTCTTGGAGGATATTGCATTACAAAATGTGGCAGTTACTAAGCAAATAGATTTTTACAAGAAGCGAGTGTCATGTTTATTCAGAATTGGTGGCAACTTACATATATGATAAAAAAAAAAACCTACTAAAGAACTCTTTTATTACCAATTTCATCTTCTGACTCAATGCAAAAGAATATTCTGTCCAGACACTTCTTTGGTTATTCATTGTTCCTGTTATCTCAATTATTGATAAAATTTTATTGATCATTTTGCTTTACAGAAAATGTCACAGTTTTACATATATGCATCCTGATAGCAACCATACTAGTCATTTATTGTCCCCATTTGCAAATAAGAAGTTCAAGTTTAGAGATGTTAACTTGTTCAACTTCTCACAGCTACTAAGTGGTGGAACTATAATTGGAGGTGAATCCCTCCTGGCTCCAAACAGAGCATCAAACTTAATGACAGATAAAATTTAAATGACTTTCTTGGGTAAAGTAAAATAGTAAATCATTAGTACATGAACAAATGAATGGAACTCTGATGTTGTTCCTTAATAAAACTGCCATTATTACTCACCTTCCAATGTAATCCAAATGCTACAATTCTCACTTCTTTTAAAATTGTTTAGTTTAGCAACTCTTAAACATTTTGGTTCTGGTATTTACTGAAAATTATTGGGGATGCAAAAGCTTTTTGCTTATATGAGTCATATTAGTGATATTGTAATATATGTTGAACGAATTACATAAAATATTTATTTAATGAACTTATTATATGTAAGCATAAAACATTTTATGAAAAATAGTTATATTTACAGAAAACAGCATTAGTGTGGGATTACTTTTTTGCATTTTTATAAATCTTCTTAATGTATAGTTTAATATAAGACAAGTGGATCCTCTTATCTGTATCTGCATTTAGTCTTTCATGATATGTTGATTTGGCTGAGTTATATAAAGGTAATTTGGCCTCTCACAGGCCTTGTGGATCCCCTGAAGGGAGTCAGGTAACACAATAAGAACTATCAGTCTAGGGGAATGGCTGAAGGAAGCATATTAGTCAATAAAACAAACACTGAATCAAACATTAAGATACTGGTGGCTATACAATAATTCCATTTAATTTTTTCCCCCATGAAAAGACCATGAGATACTTTTTGGCTAATAACGTTTGAGTAGAAAAATAGTGTACCAATACTGAGGAAAATTTAAAGTCATTCTTTGCTTTGCCTTGTTCTCTTTGACTTATCTAACAATGAACAACACTAGTCCACTTAGTTGCTGATTCAACCTATGAGACTCCATTATGTTCTTGCTAGTGATCTGAAACAGAGTCTTCTAGTGTCTTATGATGGAAGAATATTTTAAGTTTTAAAGGCACTGGGACTGGTCTTACTTGATATTATCCTACAGGCCACTAATATTTTTTTTTCAGTATTGTTGTTGTTCACTATGCCTCACTTTGCAAACTCTGTTGATTGGGCTTTAAGTTCATCTTTTTTTTTTTTTCAATACTACAACTCCCATTTCTTCTCCTGTGGAGTTTTCACATCACTCTTTATATATCATATATGTTCTTCCATTATATTCATTTTTTACTGTAAAGTCCCTATAATCAATATGTTTTCTCAAGCATTTCTAAACTTCTTGACTACTAATTCCAATATCTATGTCATATGGTTTTTCCAGTAGTCACGTATGGATGTGAAAGTTGGACCATAAAGAAAAGGCTGAGAACCAAAGAATTGATGCTTTCGAACTGTGGAGTTGGAGAAGACTCTTGAGAGTCCCTTGGACTGCAAGGATATCAAGTCAGTCAATCATGAAGGAAATCAGTCCTGAATTGGAAAGACTGATGCTGGAGTTCCAATACTTTGGCCACCTGATGCAAGGAACTGACTCATTGAGACTCATGCTGGGAAAGATTGATGGCTGGAGGAGAACTAGTGGACAGAGGATGAGATGCTTGGATGGCATCACCAATGTGATGGACATGAGTTTGAGGAGACTCCAGGAATTGGTGATAGACAGGGAAGCCTGGCGTGCTGCAGTCCATGGGGTTGCAAAGAGTCAGACACGACTGAATGACTGAACTGACTGACTGATGAGAAGAGGGGACTCACTAGAAAAGACCCTGATGGTAGGAAATATTGAAGTCAGGAGGGGAAGGGGACAGAGGATGAGATGGTTGGATGGCATCACTGACTCAATGGACATGAATTTGAGCAAGCTCCGGGAGATGGTGAATGACATGGAATCATGGCATGCTGCAGTCCAGGGGGTCACACAGAGTCAGACACAACTGAGCAAGTGAAAAACAACAACAGTGTCATATGTGGTTCTCTTTTGTTGCCATTTTTTATTTCACAATGTTCTACTTTTTTACAATTCTTAGGTTTTGCTTCTATGCTAGGTAGGCATTGTCTACTGAAGAACAATAGAGACTGAACTATAACATATTTGTTTGTTACCTAGAAAATGAAAACTCTTTTCTCTGTCAAGTGACTAGGGTAAGAGAATGATCATAAAGTTCAAAAAGTGTGCCAAGCAGGCTCTAGGCTACTGTTTTAGCTAGACAGTGTTTCCTTGTGGTTTTAAATGAGGTTAAGGAGTTCTCTCATTGCCCTTAAATCCAACATACAACTTCCCCTGCTGAGAAGCTGATGTTTGATCTTGTCAGTATTTGAGTTTGTAATAAGTTCAGTGATAACTTCAGTTTTGACTCAAATTTAGATTCAACTTCAGCAAGGCCCTGGAGTATAAGTATTACTAAATTGTCCAATATTATAACATGTTTATTTGATTTCACACTTTACTCCCACTAAAATTTACTTAGCAAAATTCCCAGTATGAGATGGAGAATGGTTGAACTGCTAGACTAAGCAATTTACTCTTTTTTTTTCCAAATTATTTTTATTAGTAGGAGGCTAATTACCTTACAATATTGTAGTGGTTTTTGCCATACACTGACATGAATCAGCCATGGATTTACATGTGTTCCCCATCCCGATCCCCCCTCCCACCTCCCTCCCCATCCCATCCCTCTGGTCATCCCAGTGCACCAGCCCCAAGCACTTGTCACATGCATCCAACCTGGACTGGCGATCTGTTTCACACTTGATAATATACACGTGTTTGAAAATCATTTTGATTCCAATCCATTATATCAGCATATACTGAAATCTTGGACTGTTTTTATTTTCTCTACCTTGTAAACTCTTTTTATATATGACATACTTACCACTTTTATACCCCTCACACCCCTAGAACCATACTAAATTTAGAGTGTTACATGACTGAGAGACGTCATTGCTATTTGGTCACATATGAAGGGCCCAGATCTCTCTGGAATTAAATTCATTAGGACATTTTTGCATCTGCTTTTCTTTCATACAGTTGAAGAAAATATGGTTATTATCTTGTCTATCATTCTTTGCTGTTAGCATGAGGCTATGACTGGAATTTCATCCTTCCACAATAGCAACCAAAATAAAAATTCACCTTACCCATTCATGTTGATGACAAAAATTTGATGAAATATTAAAACATAAAATTCAAATGTTTATCAAAAATAATACAAAATACAGTTTAAATGTATATAAAAATGATATAAAATGTAGCAAAATTGGAAACATCATTGATTTTTTGTAAATGTATTTCATTACTACAATAAAATATATTATTATATAAATAAATACCAAAAAACCTTTTCATACTATCCTGACATCACTATAATAAGTCTAACTCAAGTAAATATAAAAGGCATATTTAAACTTATAAAGGTTACACAACAAAAAATAAACAAACTTTATTCTAAAGGTTGAATTTCTGAGGTCATTTCCATTAAAAATTAAGAACAACTTAGGGGTACCCTCTATGATCACTATTATTCAACATTAGTTTGGAAGATCTTACAAATGCAGTAAGAAAATACAACTAAATATTATGTATAAATATTGGAAGAGAAGAGACATAATTATGTTTATTTGCAGATAATATGATGTTTCAAGTGGAAAATCCAAAGGACTATGTAAAAAGACTATGAAAATTAAGTAACTTGCTAGTTTATAAGATTAAAATATAGAATAATTGTGTTTTTCTATTCATGAAAATAAGTTAAAAACTCATATGAACAGATCATCCACAATTACAAAAAGTAGCAATACGAAGATTAGATTTGACATAAAAGGTAGATGATCTGAAGAAGTAAGCTATAACAGCTTATTTAAGGACACAAGATCAGAAAAACTTAAATATTCCACATTTCTGGATGAGAAAACACAATAAACTTTTCATTTCTTCCTTTCTGAACTTCTGAGAATGATTGTAAAATTAGTATGAAAGAATATTTATTATAAAGGATAAAAAATTTAAAAAGAATAGAAATATCATATCTATAACTGAATTTTGACAAAGGAGCAAAGACCACACAATGGGAACACAATAGAATTTTCAACAAATGGTGATGGAACAACTGCATGCAACCATTCAAAAAATGAATTGAGACACAGATCTTACATCTTTCACAAAAATTAACTCAAAATAGATCACAATCCTAAATTTAAAATGTGAAACTATAACACTCTTAGAAGATAACATAAGAAAAAATCTAGATGGCCTTGGATGAGGTAATGACTTCTTGTAAACAAAGAAGCAAAATCTTTGGGAAAAAACTGATACACTGAACTTCATTAAAGTTTAAAATGCCTTCTCTGTGAAAGACACTGTTAAGGCAATGAAAATACGAGCCACAGACTGGGAGAAATTATTTTCAAAAGACATATCTAGTAATGGAATGTTATGCAAAATATAAAAAAGAACTCTTAAAACTCAACAAAATGAAAACAAAAAACTCAATTAAAAATGGGCAGAAGATTGGAACAGACATATGTCCAGTGTCCAAAGAAGATAAACAGATGATAAATTAGCATATGTAAAGATAGTTAACATGTGTCAGGAAATTTAAAATTAAATAACAGTGAGATAACACTATGCATCTATTAGAACATCCAAAATCCAGAACACTGACAATACCAAATGCTGGCAAGGATATGTAGCAATAGAAAATAATTAATAATAATAGTAATAATAATGGTACTAATTCATTGCAGGTGGTGATGTAAAATGGTGCACCTTTGGAAGACAGTGTGACAGTTTCTTAAAATACTAATCATACTACGTGGTATGAGCTGAAAACTTATGACACACAAATACCTACCTGGATGTTAATATTTAGAGCAACTTTATCCATAATTGGAAAAACTTGGAAGCTACCAAGATGTTCTTCAATGGATGAGTGAAGAATACCACAGTGGTACATTTGTACAAAAACATATTATTCAGCACTAAAAGTAAATCAACTATCATGAAGACAAGAAGGATCTTTAATACATATTGCTAATGAAAGAAGTTAATCTGAAAAGACTACATTCTGTGTAATTCCAGCTATATGGCATTCCATAATAGGTAAAACAATGAGGGGAGAAGAAACGTTAGTAATTCTTAAGGGTTTGCATGGAGAGAGGAAGGGATACCAAAGGGAAATGGGGAGGAGGAAGAGGTAAATTAGGGACGTAGGATTAGCAGAAATAAATTACATGTGTAAAATAGATAAATAACAAGGATATACTGTATAGCATGAGTAATTATAACCATTATCTTGTAATAACATTTAATGGAGTATAATCTGCAAAAGTAATCAATATTGGAACTTCCCTGGCAGTCCAGTAGTTAAGACTCTATGTTCCCAATACAAGGGGCAAGGGTTTGATCCCTGGTCAGGGAACTAGATCCTGCATAACTGTAGGGTGTGGCCTAAAAAAAAAAAAAACTACTCTCTTAAAAATACCGAATCTGAAGAAAAAAAAAATGCTGAATCTCTATGCTGTACACCTGAAATGCAAGATCATACAAAGCTATAAAAATTCAAGAAAAACACACAGTTAATTAAGAAATAAGGCAGTATAATAGAAGACATAGCTCAGTTCAGTTCAATCACTCAGTCGTGTCCAACCCTTTGTGAACCCATGAATCGCAGCACACCAGGCCTCCCTGTCCATCACAAACTCCTGGAGTTTACTCATGTCCATCGAGTCGGTGATGCCATCCAGACATCTCATCCTCTGTCGTCCCCTTCTCCTCCTGCCCACAGTCCCTCCCAGCATCGGGGTCTTTTCCAATGAGTCACCTCTTCACATGAGGTGGCCAAAGTATTGGAGTATCAGCTTCAACATCAGTCCTTCCAATGAACACCCAGGACTGATCTCCTTTAGGATGGACTGGTTGGATCTCCTTGCAGTCCAAGGGACTCTCAAGAGTCTTCTCCAACACCACAGTTCAAAAGCATCGATTTTTCGGCACTCGGCTTTCTTCAGTCCAACTCTCACATCCATACATGACCACTGGAAAAAGCAAAGCCTTGACTAGATGGACCTTTGCTGGCAAAGTAATGTCTCTGCTTTTTAATATGCTATCTAGGTTGGTCATAACTTTTCCTCCAAGGAGTAAGTGTCTTTTAATTTCATGGCTGCAGTCACCATCCGCAGTGATTTTGGAGCTCAAAAAAATAAAGTCTGACACTTCTTGAACTGTTTCCCCATCTATTTCCCATGAAGTGATGGGACCAGACGCCATGATCTTAGTTTTATGAATGTTGAGCTTTAAGCCAACTTTTTCACTCTCCTCTTTCACTTTCATCAAGAGGCTTTTTAGTTCCTCTTCACTTTCTGCCATAAGGGTGGTACCATCTGCATATCTGAGGTTATTGATATTTCTCCCAGCAATCTTGATTCCAGCTTGTGCTTCTTCCAGTCCAATGTTTCTCATGATGTACTCTGCATATAAGTTAAATAAGCAGGGTGACAATAAACAGCCTTGATGTACTCCTTTTCCTATTTGGAACCAGTCTGTTTTTCCATGTCCAGTTCTAACTGTTGCTTCCTGATCTGCATATAGGTTTCTCAAGAGGCAGGTCAGGTTGTCTGGTATTCCCATCTCTTTCAGAATTTTCCACAGTTTATTGTGATCCACAGAGTTGAAGGCTTTGGCATAGTCAATAAAGCAGAAATAAATGTTTTCCTGGAACTCTCTTGGTTTTTCAATGATCCAGCAGATGTTGGCAATTTGATCTCTGGTTCCTCTGCCTTTTCTAAAACCAGCTTGAACATCTGGAAGTTCACGGTTCACATATTGTTGAAGCCTGGCTTGGAGAATTTTGAGAATTACTTACCAGCGTGTGAGATGAGTGCAATTGTGCAGTAGTTTGAGCATTCTTTGGGATTACCTTTCTTTGGGATTGGAATGAAAACTGACCTTTTCCAGTCCTGTGGCCACTGACATAGCTAGACTAGAAATTTTTGGTGATTACTGATCTATGTAGAACTAAAACTATAGCTGCATTTTAAATGCTGATTTCATTCTGATGAACTTTTCCTTTGAATTTTAGAGGTGTATTAAGGATGCATGTGAAGGGTTGCACTGCAGGAAAAGTGCTGTGACAAACTAAATGGTTATCAGTCAATGAATGTTTAAGTAAACTATAGTATATCAGTATAATGGAAAACAGTATGACCATTAAATATGAAAGGAAATTATGTTGTGCAGGTTCATGGAAAATCTGTAATAGCTTAAAATCAAACAAAGGAAACAGCAGTGTAATTGTAATTCTAACAATATGTAATTTTTAGTAAGGAAAAATAACTCACAAATGATTGTTAGAATAGTGTGACTGTGGGAGAAAGAGAATAGGCTTTATACTATGATTAAGTAAGAATGCTGTACAAAACTTTATTAGAAATACAGTTCTTTCTTTTTTTATTTTTCATTTTTTATTTTTCCCCATTTATTCTTATTAGTTGGAGGCTAATTACTTTACAATATTGTAGTGGTTTTTGTCATACATTGACATGAACCAGCCATGGATTTACATGCATATATATGCAATTTAGAAAGATGGTAATGATAACCCTATATACAAAACAGAAAAAGAGACACAGATGTACAGAACAGAATTTTGGACTCTGTGGGAGAAGGCGAGGGTGGGATGTTTCAAGAGAACAGCATCAAAACATGTATATTATCTAGGGTGAAACAGATCACCAGCCCAGGCTGGATGCATGAGACAAGTACTCGGGCCTGGTGCACTGGGAGGACCCAGAGGGATCGGGTGGAGAGGGAGGTGGGAGGGGGGATTGGGATGGGGAATACAGAAATACAGTTCTAAGTTGTAGATACACATAGCTGATACATACATAGATGGAAAAACAAATAAAAAACTCATATATATTCCATGTATATATGTATATGTACATGAAATATATGTTTGTGTGTATATACACACACACAATTATTCTGTGTTGGAAACAAATAAATATGATGAAAGGGCTTATAGAGAAAAACTAAACCCACAGTTTGTAAAGATTTACATACAGTTTACTAGAACTATTTTATGCCAGACCCACCAAAAGATAGATTCTAGTATCAATATACAACTTCTCCCTCCTAAAGCATCACTTATCTTGGTACAATAATCCATATAAAGAAAAATTTACAAAATCTTAGTGACAAACATCAGTAAACAGTTATTTTTGCTCTCATATCTATGAGTCAACTGGGTGTTTCTGCTGATTTAGAATGAATTCAACTGGTACCACTGATGAGCCTTCTGTGTGTCTCTCACACACTAACAGCAGGCAAGCCAAGACAAATTTTTGAGAGAGGAGCTGTTCTTGAGGCATCATGTGATCTAGGATTGGAATGGGCACACTTCTACTTCTGCTTATTGGTCAACTCACATGTAAAACATTAGTTGTGATATTGTTAAATAGTAGCTGCTGCTGCTGCTTAATTGCTTCAGTTGTGTCCATCTCTTTGTGACCCTATGGACTGTAGCCTGCCAGGCTCCTGTGTCCATGGATTGTCCAGGCAAGAATACTGGAGTGAGTTGCCATTCCCTTCTCCAGGGGATCTTTCGAACCCAGGTTTCCTGCATTGCTGGCAGATTCTTTACCACTGAGCCACCAGGGAAGCCCATTAAATGGTAAGGCTTAATTTATTCAGGAATATCTTGATAGGTATAGAGATTAATGCAGTGTAGTTTTGCAGTAGGGGAGTGATACTGAACTCAGCTTTAAATACAGCAAGATTTATAGCCAAGGAGCAAATATTGGGTGGGGAATTGGTGGCTGGAAAATTATTAAGAGAGTAGGGCAGATGCAAAGAACTCACTCACTGGAAAAGGCCCTGATGCTGGGAAAGATTGAAAGCAGGAGGAGAAGGGGATGACAGAGGATGAGATGGTTGGATGGCATCACCAACTCGATGGACATGAGTTTGAGCAAGCTCCAGGAGTTGGTGATGGACAGGGAAGCCTGGCGTGCTGCAGTCCATGGGGTTGCAGAGAGTCGGACACGACTGAGAAACTGAACTGAACTGAGGGCAATTCTTACTAAACTGACCTAATAGGTGATTGCATATCTCATGGGAAAGGGTGTGGGATGAGGACACTGATTAAAAATTGAGGTTTGGGGATTCTGGCTAAATCAGCTTGATGGGATTCTTCCTAAAACTGGGCTCTTGAGGACATGCATGATGATGGGGCCTAGAATTTGGTCACTGAGAGAGTCCTCGTCATAAGTAATGAGGATGGCTTGGATTAAAAGGGTGGAAGAACAGACATCACCCTTTAAAATGAGCAACTTAAAAGTGACCATGGAAAGGGCTTGAATACAGAGACGGTTGAAGAATTAGGGGAATTTTACAATTAGTCTACATTTTTACAATTAATTTACTACCCTGAACAATGGTAGTCATTTTTAACCAGTGTGATTCAAGAAATTGCAATTTTTCAAGTTCAACTTGAATAATCTTCTAGGTCTGTCACATCACTGTGTGATGGTGCTTTGTAAGTCATGGGTCCTGGACTTCATTTCAAGTATTTTGTTTTAAAATTGTTAGACTTTTTTCTTATTAAAAGTCACATGAACCTGAATACTCAGGTCTTTGAAGGCAATAAGAGTTAATGAGAGTTAAGCCTCTGGAAGCAGACTGGGTAGCATTGCGATTGGAAGTGTCATTAACTAACTTCATGGCAACAGACAAGCACTGTCATCTAGAAAATAAAAATAGTAAAAATAACTAAAGTATGGTATTGTTTAAATAAATGTTGAGTGTCCCTGGTGGCTCAGATGGTAAAGAATCCGCTTGCAATGCGGGAAACCTGGGTTCAATCCCTGGGTTGAGAAGATCACCTGGAGGAGGGCATGGCAACCCACTCCAGTATTCTTGCCTGGAGAATCTCTATGGACAGAGGAGTCTGGTGGGCTACAGTCCATAGGGTCGCAAAGAGTCAGACATGGCTGAGCACACCACAAGTAAAGGTCATATGGCAAGAAAAGAATTTAGCAAAATGCAATATGAGCACTAAATGAAGGTTATTTTAATGTCTAACATCACAACAGTTTAGAAAGTTTTAATGTCACTGAAAGTCTAAATTTTTTTTACCAACTTCCCCTTCCCACTATTTCTGGGAAGCTTACGTTTCCATAGATCTGTCTAGGTTTTGCTTGCGCTCTGAAATAGCATCGTTTTCAAGGCCTGTGTTCACTCTGTTGCAAGTCATTTTTTTACATCTTCTGACCAGCTACTTTCAGACTGATGAATCCCCATTGGAAATCTCTAAGTCTCTTTCAGAATTCATCCCTACATTCCCCACAGTGATATCTAACAACTGTAAAAAAATAAGTTCCAGTGATTGGTCAGGGATAATATAACAGAATATCAATATAAGAACCTTAAAAATTGGACACCTGTCAGATACTTATATTAATTTGCATTTTAACATTTTGTTTAGTATTTTATCTATTTAATTTTACTGTCAAAATTGAAAACTATTAAAAATAAATTTAGAGGAAATACCCTCCATTACTATTCTTTTTTTTTTTTTTTTTTGCATAGGTAAGTAAATAGTCCTGTTTTGCAAATAACAACAAAGAGTATTTTATCTCTCTCTATATAATACATTCTCCTTTTTTTCTTCTTTTTCAATTTACTGTTGTCTCCATGCTTTATACTATATTTATTTCTCTTATTTTCCCTTTCATTTTAGACAACACAGGTCTTCTGTTTTTTAACTTATTTCAATCAGTCTTCCAGTCTTCTATTTTTAAATTTTTCTCAGATATTATCCTGTTTCAAATTGTTATCCTTTATGTTTGATTTTAGGAGACTGAACAAGACCTGTCAATTCTTAAAAGGAAAGAGGTAACAGGCAAAAGTTTGATTGTATGGACGGCTGCCAGAATTAAAAGAGTGCTTCCAATGAAGGAAAAATGACAAACGAATAGTATTTTTCAAATAATTGTTATGTATGCAGAATACATCATGCAAAATGCCAGACTGGATGAAGCCCAAGCTGGAATCAAAACTGCAGGGAGAAATATCAATAACCTCAGATATGCAGATGACACCACACTTATGGCAAAAAGCAAAGAGGAACTAAAGAGACTCTTGATGAAAGTGAAAGAGGAGAGTGAAAAATGTGGCTTAAAACTCAACATTAAAAAAACTAATATCATGGCATCTGATCCCATTACTTCATGGCAAATAGATGGGGAAACAATGAAAACAGTGAGAGACTTTATTTTTGGGGGCTCCAAAATAACTGCAGATGGTAACTGCAGCCATGAAATTAAAAGACATTTGCTCCTTGGAAGAAAAGCTATGACCAACCTAGACAGCATACTAAAAAGCAGAGACATTACTTTGCCAACAAAGGTCCATCTAGTCAAAGCTATGGTTTTTCCAGTAGTCATGTATGGATGTGAGAATTGGACCATAAAGAAAGCTGAGCACCGAAGAACTGATGCTTTTGAACTGTGGTGTTGGAGAAAACTCTTGAGAGTCCTCTGAACTGCAAGGAGATCCAACCAGTTCGTCCTAAAGGAAATCAGTCCTGGATATTCATTGGAAAGACTGATGCTGAAGTTCCAATTGTTTGGCCACCTGATGTGAGGAACTGAGTCATTGGAAAGGATCCTGATGCTGGGAAAGATTGAAGGCAGGAGGAGAAGGGGACAACAGAGGATGAGATGGTTGGATGGCATCACCGACTCAATCACATGAGTTTGAGCAAGCTCTGGGAGTTGGTGATGCACAGGAAAGCGTGGCATGATGCAGTCCATGCAGTTGAAACAACTCAAACACTACTGAGTGACTGAACTCTACTGATGCACTCAAAAATGACAAGATCTTTCTCTCTGTGGACAAATTTAAGTAAAAATGTAGTGCAATTATTCACATAATTCTGACAAGCATAACAACGGTCTTACTTGTGAACAGTTTTCTAATTCTCTGGCTCAAAAATGATGCACAATGCTTTAAAAAAGGTAAATTTAGAATTTTTTCTATATTTAACTGTTGAAATCTTTAGTAGGTCAAATAACCTGTTTCTATTTCCTTATCACAAACAGATAAAGGAAATTACTTGTATGAAAGTAACTACTTATATCATAGTTCAAACTTTATAAAAATAGTTTTGCAGAAAGCTTATCAGGTGCCATGATAAAAATTTAAATGGATTAAATATTTTAATTCTCATCATATCTCTTGGAAACAACTGCTATCACTACAGCCACTGTGCAGATGAGGGTCCTAAGGCATTATCTTAAGCTATTCAGGAAGCTATCAGAAAATTAACATAGAATGAGTGCCCTTTCTCACAGTGCTGAAGGCTTGGAAGTCCAAGTTCAAGACACCAGCAGATTTGATGTCCAGTGGGGGCCATTTCTTAGTTGATAGATGGATTTCTGTTGTTGTATCCTCACATAGTGGAAGGGTTGAGATTATTCTCTGGATCTCTTTTATACAGTGGCTAATCTCATTCATTCCAGTTGAGCTATTTCAAATCCTGAAAGATGATGCTGTGGAAGTGCTGCATTCAATATGCCAGTAAATTTGGAAAACTCAGCAGTGGCCACAGGACTGGAAAAGGTCCGTTTTCATCGAAATCCCTAAGAAAGGCAACCCCAAAGAATGCTCAAACTACTGCACAATTGCACTCATCTCTTACGCTAGTAAAGTAATGCTCAAAATTCTCCAAGCCAGGCTTCAGCAATACGTGAACTGAGAAGTTCCAGATGTTCAAGCTGGTTTTAGAAAAGGCAGAGGAACCAGAGATCAAATTGCCAATATCTGCTGGATCATTGAAAAACCAAGAGAGTTCCAGGAAAACATCTATTTCTGCTTTATTGACTACGCCAAAGCCTTCAACTCTGTGGATCACAACAAACTGTATAAAATTCTGAAGGAGACGGGAATACCAGACCACCTGACCTGCCTCTTGAGAAACCTGTATGCAGGTCAGGAAGCAACAGTTAGAACTGGACATGGAAAAACAGACTGGTTCCAAATAGGAAAAGGAGTACGTCAAGGCTGTATATTGTCAGCCTGCTTATTTAACTTATATGCAGAGTACATAATGAGAAACACTGGGCTGGAAGAAGCACAAGCTGGAATCAAGATTGCTGGAAGAAATATCAATAACCTCAGATATGCAGATGGTACCACCCTTATGGCAGAAAGTGAAGAGGAACTAAAAAGCCTCTTGATGAAAGTGAAAGAGGAGAGTGAAAAAGTTGGCTTAAAGCTCAACATTCAGAAAACTAAGATCATCTGTTCCCATCACCTCATGGGAAATAGATGGGGAGATAGTGGAAACAGTGTCAGACTTTATTTTTGGGGGCTCCAAAATCACTGCAGATGGTGACTGCAGCCATGAAATTAAAAGACACTTACTCCTTGGAGGAAAAGTTATGACCAACCTAGACAGCATATTAAAAAGCAAAGACATTACTTTGCCAACAAAGTTCCGTCTCGTCAAGGCTATGATTTTTCCATTGGTCATGTATGGATGTGAGAGTTGGACTGAAGAAAGCTGAGCTCCAAAAAAGTGATGCTTTTGAACTGTGGTGTTGGAGAAGACTCTTGAGAGTCCCTTGGACTGCAAGGAGATCCAACCAGTCCATCCTGAAGGAGATAAGTCCTGGGTGTTCATTGGAAAGACTGATGCTGAAGCTGAAACTCCAATACTTTGGCCACCTCATGTGAAGAGTTGACTCATTGGAAAAGACCCTGATGCTGGAGGGACTGTGGGCAGGAGAAGAAGGGGTCGACAGAGGATGAGATGTCTGGATGGCATCACCGACTCAATGGGCATGAGTTTGTGATGGACAGGGAGGCCTGGCATGCTGCGATTCATGGGGTCACAAAGAGTCGGACACAACTGAGCGATTGAACTGAACTGAACTGAAGTTCATTCATGAGAGCCCCACCCTAATGACCTAATTACTTCCTAAAGGCCCATATGAAACTACCATCATATTGGAGATCATATTTACACATATGAATTTGGGTAGGACATAAACCTTGGGTTGATAGCAGGCTTTTAAGGTTAGGAAATTTTGTCAAGTTAGCTAGTCGACTAACTAGTCCCACTAAAGTGGGATCCAGAACTTGATTTCTTTGGCACCAATAATCGTGCTATTATTTTCATTAAGTGTACTATGGCAGACCTTGTCAGTACCAAAGAGCAGAACATAATTATGCCAGTGTTGAACTTTCTAAGCTATCGTATGGTCTTCATCTTTGTTTGGTTTTCGGCTTTATCATTTTCTAGCTGTGTGATCTTCGGAAAATCATGGAAACTAACCTACTATTTAGACCCTTGTCTGTAAAATAGGAATAATTACAGCACCTGCCAAATTAAATAACTTAACATATACAAAACAACTTTAGCAATATGTGGCACATTGTGAAACACTGTATGTGTCTCCGTCTTTGTTTCCCTACTTGCATAAAGAACCCATCTGCCAATGCAAGATATGCAGGTTTGATCCTTGGGTTGGGAAGATTCCCTGGAGGACAGCGTGGCAACCCACTCCAGTATTTCTTGCCTAGAGAATCCCATAGACAGAGGAGACTTGCAGGCTACCGTCATAGGGTCACAAAGAGTTGGACATTACTAGACAACTTAATATGCATGCATGCATGCACATAATTTGTCTTTATCCCCCTTGAAGTTCACTGATTCTTTTCCTGACTATCTCAAGTCTACTAATAAGTCTGTTGAAGGCAACCTTTATCTCTGTTACTTTGTTCTTTATTTATAACTCCTCAATTTGGAGCTATAAAGTCTCTCTGATGACTTTACTTTTTATTGAATCTTGCATGTTTTCTGTTTTCCATTAGAATACTCATCACATTAATCATAATTATTTTCAATTCTCTGTTAGTTTCAACATTCTGTTTTGTATCTGAGTCTGGTTCTAATGATTGCTTCTGAAGACTGCTTTGTCTTTGGGGAGTGTGCTACTCTTACTTTTTCATATATTAATACTTCAAATTTTTGTTGTAGAATTTTTACATCTTGTTTAGGAGAGTAGACACTGAGGTAATGAATTTTTAATGCCTGAATATGAGCAGCTATTTTTC
The DNA here is from genome assembly GCF_033118175.1 of Dama dama. Taxonomy (NCBI): domain Eukaryota; kingdom Metazoa; phylum Chordata; class Mammalia; order Artiodactyla; family Cervidae; genus Dama; species Dama dama. The sequence continues at coordinate 31,132,026 of NC_083714.1, forward strand.
TTCTCTTGAGCCTGTAATCTGTGTGGATGAGTTTATCTAGTTAGCAGTTTGTAATTGAGGTTTGTTGTTTCCACGATTGCCCTCAGTGCACCATAAGTTTCAAATTATTGCTGAGAAACTTGGTGTTAGGGTGTAGAGTAGTTTGCAAGACTATGACAAATGCCTTCAACAGGTTCATCAGTTCACTTGATACAACCAAGGAAAGAATATATTATGTTTTATATCTTTATGTATAAAAATATATATTTTTATATAACAATAAATCTATGAAGCTTTTTCAGTAATTATATTTTTTCATGTTTTTATTGTGGTAAGAACGGATAATATGAGACCTCTTAAATTTTTAAGTCCATGATATAGTATTGCTAACTATAAGCATGATGTGTACAGATTATTATATTATTTTAATATATGTGTAATATATAAAATTTCTTTCACAGTTTTTTGACAAATGAAAGCAAAGATAACCATAATTTATTGTAACCTTTACAGCTTATATACAACAAAATATATGAAAATAAGAGCACAAAAAAGTGTGAGGGTGAGTAAAATAAATCACACAGTTCAAATAATATTTTGTTGGTCAACTAATATTTTAATGTTCTTAAATGTCCATCTTAATGAGCTAAAATTCTAATGCAATCTCTAGAGCAACTATAATAAAGTTTTAATTTTAAAAAATGCAAGTTAATTAAAGTGGTGGGAAAATCCTATCATGTTAGCATGAGCCATAAGAAAGCAAATATGATGATATTTATATCAAAGTAGAAGTCAACAGGGAGTATGTCCAAAGACGTAGAAAGAAATTTTATGATAATAAAGTCACTTATGACAATATAAAAAACTCTAAATTGTTTTTTATATTCATCTTTCATATTTGTTTCATAGGTACACAGAACATTTGTCAGATAGAATGTATGTTGCTAGAGTAAAAATTAATAAACAGAAACCTCAGTTAAATGGAATCAGGAGAACAGAAGAGGAAGCTCGCTTGCTCTGCAGTGATAACAGAGTCCAACAGGAAGAAGAAAGACACCTCTTCTTTCCTGGCAAAGACTCAGTTAATGAAAAGCCATGGACTCTTTGTTTATTCTAGACCTTCCAGTTTTCTGTTCATTTATATAGAAGAGTCCTACTTCCCTGGCTGTTCACGGGGACTTACACTTGGCTCACTGTGGTTGCAGACAATGAATTGCAATTCTTCCCTGATCCCAAATAAGCCCAAATAACTGGCAGCCTATTTATTTGGGGGCTTCCCAGGTGTCTCAGATGTAGGGAATACATCTGCCAATGCAGGAGACACAGAAGACAGGATTCGATCCCTAGGTGGGGAAGATCCGCTGGAGGAGAGATGGCAACGCACTCTACTATTCTTGCCTGAAAAATTCTGTGGACAGAGGAGCCTGGTGGACTACAGTCCATGGGGCCACAAAAAGTCAGACAAATCAGAGTCTGATTTGTCAGACAGCACAGCACAGATATTTATTTTAGGTCAACAGTGTATACACTACATCTCGGTCAGTTTCAAGACAGAAATCATACAGATAATATAGTTTAACCAAAATGAGATTTAACTATAAATTCATTACAATAAAACACTTAGAAACCTTCAAGTTATTTTGAGTGAGGGAGTACAAGGGAACTCTGTATTTTTCTCTCAATTTTTTGATAACCCTAAAAATACTCTTAAAATATAAATGCTGCTAATTAAAAATAATTTAAATCATAGTCATTCTTGGCACAAATATCAATGATTTTCTTGATAATTAAATCAATTTTCACTTAAGCCAACATTCAAAACTCATATTTCTGTAGAATTATGTGGTTTTTATGTTGGTTTGAGGAAGGATGCATAATAAATGAAAATAAATTCAACTGATAGGGATTTTATCATCCACTCACATTTATAATCATTTTCCAAAAAATTACCAGAAAGTTACAATATATCTTGCCTGAAAAATCTTCAATAAACTCACTTCTAAGCCATAAAACTGTGAAAATAGTCATTATTTTTACAAATATATTCATAAACAGATGTTTTAAGGAATGAAGTGACTCTAAGTCAGGAAATATGCAATTTGACTGTCCCAGGGCATGAAATCTTAAGAATAAAAAAAATACATTCGATTCTGCTTCCAGGGAAGCAAAAATATGACTTCTGACTCTAATTTCTTTCCATTAATTTGTTAAATATGTTGACAGGAGACACATTTTATTTTAAAATAGCCATATCTCTATAGTCAGATAATATTTTTTATAAGAAATCAGGCAATGTGTATCTCATAAATTTAATTATGCTGTTAGGTTTTGGAAACAAATTTTAAGGGGGAACAGTGTTTTTGGTAGCATGGAACCAGGGCAAAAACAGATGCAGTAACAAATCAGAGTAGCAAAAGAATGTGTATCTCCCATCTTTTATGAGTGTTATTTAAAAAGAAAAGTATGTATTAGTAGCAAGAGCTTCTCTAGCTGCTAATTGTAGCAGGATGCTAGAAATTAATGCTAAACACATACACATTCACCAACATACAGGAAGCAGTCTATCAATGAGGCATTATGGGGAACTAGACTCTCAGTTTGGGAAGCCAGAAAGCTATCATTTTTCAAAGTTGAAGAGAAATTAAGCCTGAAACAACTCAAAAATCAACCATCAAAAAATCCTATAGTGCATTTTTTTTCTGTAAATAAGGTAGAATTTCAGGTAGTTAGGAGCACAGTTGTGAAAGTGAAAGTGTTAGTCCCTCAGTCATGTCCAACTCTTGCATCACCGTGGACTGTAGCATTTCACGCTCCTGTGTCCACGGGGATTCTCCAGGCAAGAATACTAGAATAGGTTGCCATGCCCTTCTCCAGGGGATCTTCCCAACCCAGGGTTCAAACCCAGGTTTCCTGCTTTGCAGGTAGATTCTTTACCATCAGACCCACCAGGGAAGCCCAAGAACATAGTTGTTGCACCTCCCCAAACCACACCAAAATAAGTAATAACAACAATGAAAGGAGTAAGAGATTCTGTTGTCCAATAATTTTAGAGTCGGCAATTTGAATAACACTCCTGTTGGAAACAGAAAAAGATCTGGATAAAATATCGCTATGTGTTTATATATTTATTTATATTTACTTACACATCCATTTATATATCGCTATATCCACTGATTTGAAGGCATTTGTAAACTAACAAGGCGAAATTTTTTTTTTTCATTTTCATGGTTAATATTTATTGAGCACTTACATGACATACACTTTGCAAACGTTTTTACATATTTCAATTAATCTTTTTAAAATTAATTTATTTTAATTAGAGGATAATTACAATATTGTGGAGTTTTTGCCATACATCATCGTGAATCAGTCACGGGTGCACATGTGTCTTGTGTGCACCCGTGGACACATGTGCACCCGTGGAAGTGTGTTCATGGGTGGAAGTATGTGGAAGTGGAAAGTGGAAGAAGAAAAAAGACACAAAAAGTAAAATATTTTGACACCAAGATTGAGGGAAAAAATTCTGAGATGTCAGACTGAAATCTGATTCATGTTCATGTTTCCCTAAGGATATCTGTACACCTATCTGAATGGCCACAAGGATGGACAGTGATTTGGAAACATTCAGAGCAACAAGAAAGGGAAGTTAAAATCTAGAGAAAAGATGAATAATCAAAAATTGAACTTCTAAGGCCTGGAAGCCTTATTAAAATATTCTCACATTCTAGTCCTGTTAAAATGATTTAAAAAAAATTTTGCCTTGCATAGCAAACAAAATTCCTTCTTAGATAATTATAACATCATCTAGAATATTAAAGTATTTCTATAATTTTTATATATAACACCAAATTCACAATAAAAAATTTCAAGCATTTGAGGAAAAAAAGATGACGTGATTAAAAAAGAGATTATAGACAGAAACAAGAACAGATGCAAAAAGGTTGTTATAAACATTAAGACTTTGCAGGATAATAGGGACAGAATTAGCACAAAGATAGGAAAATTAAAGACAGAAATTAAATCTTCTTAAAAGAATAAGTTAGAAATTTTAAAACTAAAAATAAAATATCTGAAATAAACAATCATTGTATAGTCTTAACAGCAAACAGAATACCATAGAAGAAGGGATTCTTGAATTCAATTCCTCTAGTGTTTTACTGGATTGTACTTTATTCTTATAAGAAGTTAACTGCAATTTTTGTATTTATTCTTCAGTATATGACTTTATTCCTCTATTGGCTTCTGAGATTTTCTCTTTATTATTATTTGTTTTGGTGTGACAGAGCAATTTTAAAAAAAAAAAATTTCAGCTCTCTTTCATTCTGCCTTAGAGGTAAGAATCATATTAATAAATGGTTGTTCCATATATGTAACACAAAACACTGCCTTCCACTAACCTGTGACAGTGTTTTAAGCTACTGGTATTTGGGGAGAATATTTGTTACCACAGTATAGCAGATCCCATTCTGAATGATATACCAAGAGAGAGAATTCAGATGTTTCATATAATTATTACATACAATACAAACTGTAAGATACATTGATCAAACCTATTTATGGTTCACCATTATGGAGTAACCTATGTATTAAAAAACAAACTGTCTTTTTCTCAGTAAACAGTTGGTGGATTATAGATAAATTAAAACTAAAAAATCACATTTAGAAAGTGGAAGAAGAAAAAAGACACAAAATTCACTATCCTTTATTTGCTATTAAATTCTGTTAGAGACAAAGTCTGAAGGTCCTCAGGCCTAGAAGGATTTGTTTTTAAAGTTTTATTTTATTTTTTTTTCAATTGAAGTATAGTTGATTTACAATGTTGTGTTAGTTTCTGGTGTACAGCAAAGTGATTCAGTTATACATATACATATATTTATGTATGTGTGTGTGTATATATATATATACATGCATATTCTTTTTTATATTCTTTTCTAGTATGGTTTATTATAGGATGCTGAATATTGCTCGCTGTGTTATGGGAGCTTCCCCAGTGGCTCAGCAGTAAAGAATCCACCTACAAAGCAGGAGACTAGGGTTCTATCCCTGAGTTGGGAAGATTCCCCGGAGGTGGAAATAGCAACCCAATCCAGCAATCTTGCAAGGAAAATCCCATGGACAGAGGAGCCTGGAGGGTTACAGTTCACAGGATTGCAAAGAATCGGACATGAATGAGTAACTAAGCACCCTGTGCCATACAGTAGGACCTTGTTGTTTATCTGTCTCATATATGGCAGTTCGTATCTACTAATCCCAAACTTCTAATTTATCCCTCCCCCACTTGGTTTTCCCTTTGGTAACCAAAAGTTTGTTTTCTACACCAGTCTTTAAATGACTGAATGAGACCTACTCATATTAATGAGGGCCATTTGCTTAATTCAATCTATTGATTGAAATGCTAATATCATCCAGAAGAACCCCCACAGATGCATCCAAAATGTCTGACCAAGTGTCTGAGCCTCTGTGGACTAGTCAAGTTAACACATAAAATTAACCACCACATCAATTTATTGTCTTCACTTTATCTTCTACACTTTGTATTTATTTGTTTTTTGCAATCATTTCCGCCCCCCCCCTCGAATGTCCTTTATAGCATCATGCCATTCTTTCATCAGCGCAGTGTATTCTCTTAACTCTGTGAGAATATCAGTTATTTTAAAATTTTGCCTTCACTTGTGTTATTTTTACTTTCATTGAGGTTTCTGTTATGATTTTAAGTCTGTTTTTATTATGTTATATGCTTTTATCAAATGACTGCTAACCCATTCTCCCTATTACATTTTTTGACAGAGGCACTAACAAACTGAAAGAAAGCTCTCTGTAGATGGGCAATGCTTTCAAAGGATAGAAGCCACTCAAGGAATGGTAATGTTTCATTGGAAAATCCACATCTACCAGGAACTGTAGGGTGTTTTTTCCCTTTTGCAAGACATTCTCCATTGTATATTGTAAGATATAAACACAGTTTTTAAGGTTATTGGAGCTGATTGTAGGATCTGTGGGTTCTGGTTTCATATTCAGTTATTCAGCTAGTTTTTGCATGGCAGCCCTTACAGGTGACTCCATGTGATTTTTTTCCCTCCTTCTGTTCCTTTCTTCCTTCTTTCCTTAGTAATTTTCAAATATACAATACAGTATTGTTAACTATGACCATGCTGTATCTGTCTGAAGGTTCTAAGTCCAGAAAATAAACCTCTTGTCTTCTGCTGTGTAAAAGAATAATTATATGTATGCATAGTAAAGAGAATGAAATCCAGTTTGATGCCCAGCTGTTTCTTTTAGAGGCTGATAAAAATAAATCATTCTTTTTTGAATGTCATTTTACTCTTATCCTAGTTTATTTTTTATCTACAGCAAACATAAGTATATGCATTTATATCATATTGATCTATTTTCTCTTTTTATTGTTTAATTTCTCTATCTTCTTCTGTTAAATAAATGCTTAGTAATGGTAGGGATCTTGTCAGTATTCCTCACTTCTATATATCCAGCATTTAAAGTACTGGCTAGAATCTGGTAGGTATAGGTATTCAATAAATTATTGTAAAATAAATAAATATTCTATACATACTATTTTATATTTTTCAGATGACAGTTTTCAGATGTTGGATGTTTGATGTTTTATTCATAATTAGCCTTTTTGGGGTGGGGTTTTGGAAATATATATGATTATCTCCTTTTTCTCAAAATTGAGGAATTTCACCACAATATGCTTACTTGTTTAAAATTAATACTACCTCAGACTTCCTTGGTGATCCAATGGTTAAGAATCTGCCTGCCAGTGCAGGAGACATGGATTTTATCCCTAGTCAGGAAAGATGCCATATGCCACAGGGCAACTAATCTTGTGCTTCATAACTACTGAGCCTATGCTCTAGAGCCTGCAAGCTGCAACTACTGAACCTGATGTGCCCTAGAGCCTGTGCTCCACAACAAGAGAAGCCAGCACAATGAGAAGTCCATGCACTTCGACTAAAGAGTAGCCCCTGCTTGCCTCAACTAGAGAAAAGTCCACAACAACGACCCCACATAGCCAAAGATAAACAAATATTTAACAATTTTAATACTATTTAGGACTTAGTAAGTTTTTATGGTTGCCTATGTCAACTCAATGACTTGTTTATCCTTCCATGTTTATGCTCCATTTATCCCTGTTCTTCTTAGTGCCCTAGAAAACTTACTTCCTTCAACTGCATCTACACTTGTCTGCTGACTTCTGGGTGAGTTCAGGCTACAGAAGTCCCAAGAGAGAAGAAAAAGTATTTGGATTATTTATTCTTCTGGCTCCCTAATGGGCTACAAGTTTGCAGGAGTTTTATTCCATTTTGGAAGACCTATTTTCAGCTAGAAAGCATACAGATTTAAGCTAATGTATGTAATATGTATACAATATGCAATTTGTAATATCAAAGCACAAACTGGAATCAAGATTGCTGGGAGAAATATCAATAACCTCAGATATGCAGATGACACCACCCTTACGGCAGAAAGTAAAGAAGAACTAAAAAGCCTCTTGATGAAAGTGAAAGAGGAGAATGAAAAAGTTGGCTTAAAGCTCAACATTCAGAAAAGTAAGATCATGGCATCCAGCCCCATCCCTTCATGGCAAATAGATGGGGAAACAGGGGAAACAGTGGCTGACTTTATTTTTGGGGGCTCCAAAATCACTGCAGATGGTGATTATAGCCATGAAATTAAAAGATGCTTACTTCTTGGAAGGAAAGTTATGACCAACTTAGATAGCATATTAAAAAGCAGAGACATTACTTTGTGAACAAAGGTCTGTCTAGTCAAGGCTATGGTTTTTCAGTGGTCATGTATGGATGTGAGAGTTGGACTATAAACAAAGCTGAGTGCCGAAGAATTGATGTTTTTGAACTGTGGTTTTGGAGAAGACTCTTGAGAGTCCCTTGGACTGCAAGGAGATCCAACCAATTCATCCTAAAGGAGATAAGTCCCAGGTGTTCATTGGAAGGACTGATGTTGAAGCTGAAACTCCAATACTTTGGACATCTGATGCAAAGAACTGACTCATTTGAAAAGACCCTGATGCTGGGAAAGACTGAGGGCAGGAGGAGAAGGGGACAACAGAGGATGAGATGGTTGGATGGCATCACCGACTCAATGGACATGGGTTTAGGTGGTCTCTAGAGTTGGTGATGGACAGGAAGGCCTGGCGTGCTGCAGTTCATGGGGTCGCAAAGAGTTGGACACAACTGAGTGACTAAATTGATTGATTGAATATACAATATACAACATATAGCAAAAATAAATCTACAACAAAGAGGAAATACATAGCTTTTATGGGCACAAATGATTCACCAATTAATTGTCATATATTAGATTTAAAAATATATCTCAATATAACACATTATATGTTTGGGATTTCCCTGACAACTCAGTTGGTAAAGAATCTGCCTGCAATGCAGGAGACCCCGGTACAATTCCTGGGTCAGGAAGATCCAATGGAGAAGGGAAAAGCTACCCACTTCAGTATTATGGCCTGGAGAATTACATGGACTGTATAGTACATGGGGTTCCAAAGAGTTGGACACACCTGAGAGACTTTCACTGTAAGTCTGGACATAATATAGTAGAACTACACCTGAATAATAAATGAAAGCAGTTCAAATTTTTTATTGCTAAAAACTAAAATAATTATCACCAATAATAGCTTTATTAAAGAATAGATTGTATTTAAAATTATAAAATACTTAAAATTGAGTAATAATTTAAGCATTATATAATGAAATCTGTTGGATACAGTGTAGTGCTCACAGGAAATTCAGAGCTGTATATATACTACTCACAAACAAGAAATAATAGAACAAATGAGATAAGTACTTTAATGAATAAGAGATACCCAAAGAAAGAAGAAAGAAATACTAAAGATAAGGCAGAAATAAAGAGATCCACCAAAGTGACAATAAGACAACAGAAAAGAGTTACAAACCTGATTCTTCCAATTCTTTAGAAGAGAGTTAAAACTCTGATAATGCTAATCAAAAATCAAAACAAAACTTTCCAATGAATATAAAAGAAAATTAATACAGCACCATAGTATTTTAACTATATATCATAAACAACACAAACCTAATAATTTTAAAAAATAAAATGAAACCAATACACTTTTGTAAAAACGTAAATTGTCATAATTGGTTAAAAAAGTAAATATAAAACTTGAATGGTCCCCAAACTACTTTTTCATGCATGACAATAAAAAACTGCCCCACCAAATGATAAATAAAAGCAAAAATAGAGTAAGTCTTGGCCCATATGGCTTTATAGTTCGGTTAACAAGCTGTTTTGAAAGAGCAAGATATTATGAAGATTTTCAATTCATTCCACAAGGCATATTTAAACTGGTTTTATAAAAATAAAATGATTTATTTTAACAAAAAGAGAAAGAAAAACAAAGACTAAAAAACCCCTTTATGGGCTCTTTATACTTAAGGACACAAATGTGAATATCATAAATGAAGTAACACATGACTAAATGTAACATTGATTTATAACATGTATCTTGATCAAATAGGAGTTGTACCAAGTTAATATGACTTAAAATCATAAAAATGGATCAATTCATATATTATTGAACCAAACAGCTTCTGTTACTGCTGACTTATTTCACTTTGAATACTGTCTCTAGATCTATCCATTTTGTTGCAAATGGTAGAACTTCCATCTTTCAGAAGGCTGAATAGTATTCTGTTTTGTGTATATACCACATTTTCTTTATTCATATGTTGATCAACAGTTGAATTGTCTGTATATGTTGGCTATTTTGAATAATCTTACAATGAACATGGGAGTGACCATACCTCCTCAACTGAATGATTACTATTGTTATACTGTCCATACTATCCAAAGTAGAATCTCAGATTCAGTGCAATTCACACCAAATTCCAAAGAAATTTTACAGTTTTATAGAAATAGAAAAAAATAGACCAAGCAATAATGAATAAGAAAAACAAAGTTGGAGGCATTACACATTCATATATCAACTAATTTTTCAAAGCTACAGTAATCAAAACAGTATTGTACTAGCATAAAAGCAGATATATAGGCCAATGTAATAGCATAGAGAGCACATAAACTCAAGCATGTACAGTTAACTGATATGTGACAAGAGTGCAAGAATACACAATGACAGAAAGAATAGTCTCACCAATAAATGGTGTTGGGAAAATGGATATCCACATGCAAATGAATGAAATTGTGCCCTTATCTTTCACCACATGAAAACAAGCTCAAAATTGATTAAAAGTTTCAATGTAAGATCTGAAACACCTAGAAATAAGCATAGGAGGAAAGCTTCTTGACATTTCTCTCAGACATTATTTCTTGAATAGACACCAAAGCATAGGTAATAAAAGCAAAAATAGGTAGTGGCATTACATCAAACTTGAGTTTCTGTAAAGCATGGAAATAATTAACAGAAAGAAAAGGCAACCTAGGGGATGGGGGAAAATACTTACAAACTATGTATATGACAAAAAGCTGATTACAGCTCAACAGTGAAGAACCAAATATCCCAATTTAAAGAATGAACAAAGACTTAAATAGACATTTCCCCAAGGGAGACATACAAATAGTCGACAGATATATGAGAAGATGCTCAACATCACTGATCACTAGAGAAAGAGAAATAAAAACCATGAGATATATTCTTACATCTATTCAGTTCAGTTCAGTTCAGTCTCTCAGTCATGTCCAACTCTTTGCGACCCCATGAACCGCAGCACGCCCGGCCTCCCTGTCCATCACCAACTCCCAGAGTTTACTCAAACTCATGTCCATCGAGTCGGTGATGCCATCCAGACATCTCATCCTCTGTCGTCCCCTTCTCCTCCTGCTCCCAGTCCCTCCCAGCATCAGGGTCTCTTCCAATGAGTCAGCTCTCCGCATCAGATGTCCAAAGTATTGGAGTTTCAGCTTCAACATCAGTCCTTCCAATGAGCACCCGGGACAGATCTCCTTTAGGATGGATTGGTTGGATCTCCTTGCAGTCCAAGGGACTCTCATGAGTCTTCTCCAACACCACAGTTCAAAAGCATCAATACTTCGGTGCTCAGCTTTCTTTACAGTTCAACTCTCACATCCATACATGACCACTGGAAAAACCATAGCCTTGACTAGATGGACCTTTGTTGGTAAAGTAATGTCTCTACTTTTTAATATGCTATCTAGGTTGGTCACAACTTTCCTTCCAAGGAGTAAGCATCTTTTAATTTCATGGCTGCAATCACCATCTGCAGTGATTTTAGAGCCCAGAAAAATAAAGTCAGCCACTGTCCACTGGCTATTTTTTTAAAATTAAAAACAAGTGTTGAGGTTGTGGAGAAATTGAAAATACTTAATTTTACTTCTGGGTATACATCCAAACTAGTTGAAATCAAGAGTGAGGCTCTTGCAGTTAATTTTTTAATCATGTTCCCCAACCGTGACTAGCTATGTAATATTGGAGAAGAAACAGCCTCTCTATCTCAGTAAAATGTAGATACTAATAATACCAACATAGAAGGGTTATAATTTATGAAATTAAATGATTTAATGTTTTTAAAACATTTACAATAGCAACTGCATATGGTAAGTACAATATTGTTGTTTGCTATCTAAAATTATGTTGGTAACTGAGATCAAAATATGTTTCTTTTAAAATCAGATATCAGGTTTCAAAGAATGATAAAGTATAACCAACTTAAATCAAGGTGTGGATTTTCTATGTTTTTAATTTAAACCACTTAAAAATTTAATGTTTAAAATTTTAATTTCAATATTAAGTTATATTTTATTTAATGTATATATTTGATATAAATAGACACCTCAAATATTGGTGGCTATAATCTGAATGAATTTGAACACAAAGCTTAATTTCAGGGAAGGAAGCCAGCAAATACTAACTGAATCAAATGGGCAATTACTAGATACAATTCAACCATGAAAACCTAAAACAGTAGTTATAGAAATGACAGGTTTGTGACATTTTGCACTAGATTGTTTATACTTCTGTTTATAGAAGTGAGAGATAAATTTTCAAAAATGAAAGAACAAATCCATTAATTAATGATGGGGCATGCCGTCATTAGTTAAGTATGAGAATCAAAGATGAAGTGCTCTGCTTCTTAGAAAATAGAAATAAAATTAATTCTATCTGATATTAAAAGCAATATATGCTCTTTGTTTAAAAAAAAAACAGAAAATTCAGGAAACTATAAAAGATGGTAAAATCACCAATCATCTTACAACCTAGTGACTATAACATATTCATGTATTTTCATCCACAGATTCATCTACATAATAGATGCTTTCTTTTACTTTTCAAAAGTAGAGCTTGTATTGCATGGCCTCTTTTTCAATACTATAGTTGAGATATTTTCTGTATCAGTACATGTAGCTCTAGGGTATGATTTTAGTGACTCTAATGTATTACCATGGGGTTTCCCTAGTGACTCAGAGGGTGAAGTGTCTGTCTGCAATGCCAGAGACTTACCTTGGGGTTTCCCTAGTGACTCAGAGGGTAAAGTGTCAGCCTGCAATGCAGGAAACCTCGGTTTGATCCCCGGGTCGGGAAGATCCCCCAGAGAAGGAAATGGCAACCCACTCCAGTACTCTTGCCTGGAAAATGCCATGGACAGAAGAGATATATTACCTAATTATATAAGAATGGGTATTAATCTTTTATATCTAATCATTTTATACTATAAAATTTTAAGAAATAAAGTTTATATGCACTTCATTTATGAACCTCTATTATTATTTTCTTGGGAGTATTCATAGGATTGAAATTGTTAATAAGTACCTACATAAATTTTTAAAGCTTTAATGCATAGTGAAAAAGTATTTCCTAGAAAAATAGTTTGCAGTATCATAATGTTTGTATCCATTTTCTTGCAGCTTTTCCATTAAAACGTCAACTATTTGTCATTTTTATGAACCTGATAGGGAAAGTGTATCACTTTAGCTCTTTACTTTCTATCTCTTTAACTAATACAATTAAATAGTTATTATGTCTATTGCATTTTAGTTTATTTTTAAATTAATTTTCAAGCATTTTGCATATATTTTCTAATGAAATATTTTAAATTTTCAATGGCATTATATTTATTGATTTTATAATATAAATATATTTGTTAAAAATCCCAGCAACAGAAAAACAGAAAAATAAAAGTATAGCAAAACACTAATTTCAACACAGAGAAATAGCTACTTCTATCATTTACTGAGCATCAATTATGATATACTTCTTCATACATACAGTTAGTTGAATCTGTAACTAGTATTTAGCTAGAAGTAATGAGAAATTGTTCCACACATGCTACATTTAAATATAATTACTTGAATTACTTTTAATTTTATTTGAGTTAACCTAGCACACAAAATTGCTGCAGGAGTAAATCTGAAGTTACTGCTAAACTTCAAAGAAATGTTTCTTTACAATAAGAGATATTCATTTCTAAAGAATTCATCTGAATGATTAAAAGATATTAAAAACTTTTAATGTAGTTTCTTTTTGTTCATGTATACAAATATAATTATTGTTTACATTAGTCTGTATCCAGGAATCTGTCTAAATCTTTACTTAAATATCTGCTTATATCTTCTTTTGAGTTTTCTATATTAATCATATAATCAGATTTAATTCTTCACATTAGTCCTTATGCCATTTATTTATATTTTTCCTATCTTACTGCACTCTCTAGGAAATCCTTAAGATGTTGAATTGTAATACTATTGTCAGATCATGTTTTCTCACTGCAGATTTTAAAGCAACAAGATTTTCCACTTCTGTGGCAGAGGCAATGCTACATAGTCATCAAATATATATCTCTTTTCTGCTTTGCCATATATATAGAAAACTCTCTCTCTCTATATATATATATATATATATATATATATATATATATATATATATATATATAACCAAGCCTCTTTTGCAGTTAAGTTGAAGATATGTAACTGGATTCTGACCAATGGATAAGGGCAATTGAAAGTAAAGTCTCCAAGACCTGAATCTTAAAAAAGATCTCATGGGACCCATCCACTCCCTCTTTCCATGCAAAACCACACTCCATAAATTTCATGTATCAAAGCCACAAGATGGAAGCAGCTTGGATCTCTGAGTTACCACTTCGAGGGGTACTGTCCTGGAGAGCTGCCAGATCTGAATTAGAAATTGTCCAAATGAAAAATAATGTTTAAAACTATTATAATTTTTGTGAATGTCTGTTGCTGAAATAAATCCTTTCCTCCTTGAACTAGAGTAGATTTTATTATCAACAAATTGAACATGAAAAATATACCATCCATGTCTTATTTTCTAAAAGGTTTTTTTGTTTCAACTAATTAAGGATGTTGAATCTTATCCAGTGTACTTTTTTCTCATATATTAGGTTGATTATATTTTTCCCTCAATTTGTTAATGTTATGAACTAAATTGTATAACATTAATTCAGGCTTTCATTCCCAGATAAACCCAATTCTCATGGTGATGTATCATCATTTTTCTAAAGCAAAAGATCTGCATTACAAATATTTTATCAGTTTTTGCATCAACAACCTTATATTGTTCTTTGTTTGTTGTTCAGTCGCTTTCTTATCTAATTTTAATATGAAGGTTATACTAGCCCCAATTACATGACTTGAATTATTTGCTCAGTTCTTCATAAGAGATGGTGTAAGACATGAATTCCTTAAATACTGCTAGAATTTAGTAGATGAACAATTGGGTCTTAATGTTTTCTTTATGAAAAAATTTAATTTATATATTCAGTTTAATTATTAATGAATATTCACATTTCCAGGGGAAGGGCAAGATGGCAGTATAGGAAAAACCCTGTGCTCACCTTCTCCCATAGACACATCAAATCTACATTTACATATAGAGTAATTCCACCTGAAGAAGACCTGAGGTCTGACTGAAGAGCCACTGTACATAGAAGGACCACATAGAGACAGGTATGAAAGATGGAGATAAGATATCCACGGGAACACCATCCCCATTTCTATGATTTGTATTAAGATTATGGAGCGATATAGCTGAGGGGCCCAAGCACATAGTCACCCACCAAGGGAGACAGCAAAAAAAAAAAAAAAAAAAAAAAAAAGCACTTTAAAGGGTAGCTAGAATATATGAGAAGGAAATCCATTTACTAACCATATGAATTATTCCAAATGAGCAGGTAACAGCTAGAGCCCTCTCTGAGGTTGGAGGCACTGGAGAGCTCCATGGTTTGAGTCTCCCCAGGATTCCCCCATCCCTTGCCAATTCCAGCACTAGCACCAGCCACCCCGCCAAGAGAGCCTTGGGTGTAGCTCTACCCAGTGACTGCCACCAGTCCAGACCCAATTCAGTTACAACCACTGCACCAAGGGGCCTTGGACACAGTTCTCCACAGGAATTGCCCCTGACCTGAACCTGATCCATCCCTAGCCACTCTGCCAATGCAACTTCAGGCATGGTATCCCCCCTAGGGACGGCCTCTAGCCCAGACCAGTCCAGCTCTAGCAGGAGTGCCAAAGCCACTAGGCAAAAGCAGTCTATACAGGGGACAATTTCACACAAAGCTACTCCTTCAAGACCAGGAAAAGGATATGTTTGGACTAATTCATAGTATAAAAAACTGAATGTCAAACAAAATGAGAAGACAGAGGAATGGGTTCCCAATGAAAGAACAAAATAAAACTCCAGGGGAAAAAACTAATGAAATGGAGATGATTAACTTACATGATAAAATGTTCAGTGAAACGGTCATAAAGATGTACATCAAACTTGAGATAAGAATGGAGAATTCAGAGACAGCATCACAAAACCTAGAAAATTTAAGAAAGAGTAAATCAGAACTGAACATGATATGTGTGTGTGTGTGTGTGTGTGTGTGTGTGTTAGAAACTTGGTCATGTCCAACTCTTTGCAACCCCATGGACTGTAGCCCTCTAGGCTCCTCTTTCCATGGGATTTTTCAGGTAAGAATATTGGAGTGGGTTGCCATTCCCTTCTTCACGGGATCTTCCTGACCTAGTGATCAGATCCAGGTCTCCTGCATTGCAGGCAGATTTTTTACTGCTTGAGCTACCAGGGAAGCCCACAATAAAATTTAAAAATCCTATTTAAAAAATTTAAGAGATATTTGAAATTTAAAATATATATATATGTATGTATACACACTAAAGGGAAGCAGTAGCAGATTATGACACAGAATGGATAAGCAGCCTGTAAGATAGAAGAGTGACAATCATTCAATCAGAACAGGAAAAGAAAAAATAATTTTAAAATATGAAGAGAGTTTAAGGGACATCTTGGACAATAGCAAGTGTTATAAAATTTGCATTAGATGCAACCTGGAAGGAGAAGAGAGAAAGTGATGGAAAGTTTATTTGAAGAAATAATGGCTTAAAATTTCTCTAACCTGGGGAAGGAGATAGACATCAAACTAAGGAAGAACAGTAGGTTCCAGATAAGGTGAACTCAAAGAGATATACAACAAGCCACATTATAATTAAAGCAGCAAAATTTAAATGAGAGAATCTTAAAGGCTGCAAGAGAAAAGCGACTAAT
Organism: Dama dama; assembly: GCF_033118175.1. Lineage (NCBI taxonomy): Eukaryota > Metazoa > Chordata > Mammalia > Artiodactyla > Cervidae > Dama > Dama dama. The sequence continues at coordinate 31,148,560 of NC_083714.1, forward strand.
CGCATCCAAGGGATACCCAATAAGACTATCAGCTGATTTTTTAGCAGAGACTTTACAGGTCAGAGGGGAGTGGCAGGATATAAAGTACTTAAAGGAAAAACAAATAAAATCCAGAATATTCTATCTAGCAAGGCTTTCATTCAAAATTGAAGGGCAGATAGTTTCCCAAACAAGCAAAAACTAAAGGAATTCATCACCACTAAACTGGTCTTAACGAGAAATGTTAAAGGGTCATCTTCAAATGGAAAAGAAAAGGCCATATCTAAAAATAAAATATATTAAAGGAAAAACCTCACTGATAAAAACAAATATATAGTTAAAACAGTGGATCAACCACTTAAAGAGCTAGCATGAAGGTTATGCAATAAAAGTAGTACAATCAACTATGAATGCAGTAAATACTTAAAAGGTACACAAAATTAGAAGATGTAAAATATGACATCAAAAACATAAAATGTGGGAGGAGTAAAAATGTAGTGCTTTTAGAATGCCTTAGAAGTTAAAGGACTATCAAATTAAAAGATGGCTATATAAACAGATCAATATTTATGAACCTCAAAGTAACCACAAACCAAAAACCTACAATGGATACATGAAAAATAGGAATCCAAATGTAACACTAAAGGAATGCATCAAACCACAAAGGAAGAAACCAAGAGAAGATAAAAAGACTTAAAAAGCAACCAGGAAATAAAATAACAGTAAATACATACATATCAATAATTATTTTATCCATTTATCTATTGATGGACATTTAGGTTGTTTACATATCTTGGTTATTATAAATAACACTGTGCTGAACACAGGGGTACATATATCTTTTTGTATTAGTGCTTTCATATTCTTCAGATATGAAACGCAATAGCTAGATCATATAATAGATTTGTTCTGAATTTTTTGAAAAATCTCTATTATGTCTATTCCAATTTACATGCCCATCAACAGCATAAGAGGATTCCCTTTTATCCTGTTATTTCCTGCCTTTTTCATATTAGTCACTCGAACAAGTATAAGGTGCTATCCCATTGTGGTTTTGATTTGCATTTTCCTAATGATTAGTGAGGAGAAGGCAATGGCACCCCTCTCCAGTATTCTTGCCTGGAAAATCCCATGGACGGAGGAGCCTTGTGGGCTGCAGTCCATGGGGTCTCGAAGAGTCAGACATGACTGAGCGACTTCATTTTCACTTTTCACTTTCATGCATTGGAGAAGGAAATGGCAACCCACTCCAGTGTTCTTGCCTGGAGAATCCCGGGGACGGGGGAGCCTGGTGGGCTGCCGTCTATGGGGTCGCACAGAGTCGGACACGACTGAAGTGACTTAGCAAGCAGCAGCAGCAGCAGCAATGATTAGTGATGTTGAGCACCTTTTCATTTACGTTTTGGACATTTAGATATTTTCTTTGGAAAACTGTTTATTCAGGTCCTTTGCCCATTTTTAATTAGATTTTTTTTTCTATTGAGTTGCAAAAGTTATTTATATATTTTGGACATTAGCCATTTATTGGCTATACCATTTGCAAATACTCCCTTACACTTGGTAGGTTGTCTTTTTGTATTATACTAAGTGAAATTAGATAGAGAAAGACAACTGTATGATTTTACTCATATGAGAAATATTAAAAGAAAAACAAACAAACAAAATGAACAAACAAAACAAAACTAACTTATAGATACAGGGAACAGAATAGAGGTTGCCAGAGGGAAGAGGTGGGGAAAAGGTGAAATGGGTAAAGTGGATCAACTATATTGTGATGAAAGGAAACTAAATTTTTGGTGGTAAGGATGTTATAGGGTCTACAGAAGTAGAAATACAATGTACACATGAAACTTATATAATGTAGTAAACTAATGTTACCTCAAGAAAATTAAACCTAAAAGAAAAGGAGACAAGCCAACATTTTTACGTTAAATGTAAATGAACTAAATGCTCTGGTCAAAAGAAGTACTCTCTATGCAGGGTACTGAATAGACTTAAGAAAACAAACAAGCAAACAATAAAATGAGACCCACCTATATGTGGCCCAAAGAGACTGATCTTATGTCTAAAGATACACATAGAATGAAAGCAAACAACGGAAAAGATTTTTTTTCCCAGAAAACTACAAAAAACGCAAATACATGGAGACTAATGTTAATAAAAAATCAATGCGTCAATACAAAAATCAAAGTAGAAATTTTAAAATATCCTTGAGAAAGTTGAAAATGGAAACACAAATCTATAAAACCCATGGGACACAGAAAAAAGCAATTCTAAGAGGGCAGTCCATAGCAGTGCAGGCCTACATCAAGAAACAAGAAAAATCTCAAGTAACCTAAATGTATATTTAAATAAGCTAGGAAACCAAGAACAAATAAAGTCCAAAGTTAGTAGAAGGAAGGAAATAATAAAGATTAGAGCAGAAATAATGAAACAAAGACAAGAAATCAATAAAATTAAAAGTTGGTTCTTTAACAGGTAAATTAAATTGACAAACCTCTAGCCAGACTCAAGAGGAAAAAAGAGAATCTAATTAAATAAAGTCAGAAATAAAAGAGGAGAAATTACAACCAACACCACAGAAATACAAAGGATCATAAGATAATACTATGAACAATTATATGCTAACAAATTAGAAAACTTAGAAGAAATGGATACATCCTAGAAACATACAGCTTTTCAAGACTAAATCATGAAGGAATGGAAAACTGAAGAATAATTAAGTAGTGAAACTGAATCAGGAATCAAAAAACCCTTCTCCTCAAAAAAGTCCATGTCCTGGTGGCTCACAGTTGAATTCTATGAAACATTTAAAAAAGAGTTAATACCTATCCTTCTCAAATTTTTCCAAAAAATAGAAGAGGAAGAAACACTTCCAAATTCATTTTATGAGATCAGCATTACCCTGATAATAAATCCAGGCAAAGACATCACATACACCAAAAAAAGAAAACAATAGGCAAATATTCCTAATGAACAAAATGCAAAAATACTCAACAAAATATTATCAAACATAATTCAACAATACATTGAAAGTATTATACACCATGAGCAAGTGGGATTCATTCCAGGAATACAAAGATAGTCAACATCCATTAGTAAAACACCATGATACACCACATTAGCAAAATAAAGGATAAAAATTGTGTGATCATCTTGATAGATGCAGAAAAATATTTGTCAAAATTCAACTTTAATTTATGATTAAATGTCTCAAAAAGTACATATAAAGAAAACATATTTCAAGATAGCAAAAGCCATATATGACAAACCCACAGCCAACATCACACTCAATGGTAAAAAGATAAAAGCATTTCCTCTAAGATCATGAACAACACAAGAATACCTACTTTCATCATTTTCATTTAACATAATCTTGGAAGTTCTTGTCATAGAAATTAGGCATGAAAAAGAAATTAAACTCATTCAAAGGAGGAAAGAATATACACTGGAGAAAAGACAGTCTTTTCGATATGTGGCTATGGGAAAACCAAAGAGCTACATGTAAAAGAATGAAATTATAAAATTTTCTCATACTATGTACAAAAATAAACTTAAAATGAATTCAAGACCTAAATGTATGATTGAAAAACATAAAACTTCTAGATGGAAACATAGGCAGGACACTTTTTGACATATACTGTATCAATATTTTTTTTTTTTGATCTGTGTTCTAAGGCAAAGGAAACAGAAGCAAACATAAAAATGGGACCTAATTAATGTCAAAAACTTTTGCGCAGCAAAGGAAACCATCAACAAAATGGAAAGAAAACCTATTGAATGGGAGAAAAATATTTGTAAATGGTATATCTGATAAAGACTTGATATCCTAATTGTATACATAACTCATATACTTAATATTAAAAAAAGAAAAAATCAATTCAATAAAAAATTGGGCAGAGAACCCTGAATAGATATTTTTCCAAAGAAGATGTAGAGATGGTCACGAAACACACAAAAAAGTGCTGAACATCACTAATAATTAGGAAAATGCAAGTCAAAACCACCATGAGATATCATCTCACACTTGTCAGAATGCATATTATCAAAAAGAAAAGAAACAATAAATGGAAAAAAAAAAAAAAAGAAACAACAAAGGTTGGCAAGGATGTGCAGAAAAAAGAATCCTCATCCACTATGGAAAATGATATGGAGGGTCCTTAAAAAGTTACAAAGAACTACTGTAAGATCCAGTAATTTAACTTTTTTGTATTTATCAAAATGAAATTAAAAATGCTAACTTGAATAAAAAATATGGATTCTTAGGTTCATTGCAGCACTATTTATAACAGCCAAGATATGAAATTATCCATCAATAGATTATTTTATACACACACACATGCACATACTACTCAGTCATAAAAAAAAAAGAATTAAATCTTGGCATTTGCAACAACATGGTGGACCTGCAGGGTACAATACTAAGTGAAATAAGTCAACGGAAAAAGCAAATATCATATAATTTTACTCATAAGTAGGATCTAAAAATAAAAAAAAAATAAATCATATAAAAAAACAAGAAAACAGAAAGAGACTCACATATATAGTGAACAAATTGGTAGTGGCCAGAGGCGGGGGATAGTGGGATGGATGAACAGGTGAAGTGGATTAAGAGGTCCAAATTTCCATCTGTAAAATAAGTCAGGGGATATAATGTACACATAGGGAATGTAGTCAGTAACATTCTAACAAGTTTGCATTTTGGCTAGTGGTAAGTAGATTTTTTGTCATGATTATTTCATAAAGTATAAAAACATTGAGTCACTATGTTGTATACCCCAAACTAAATATTGTATGTCAAGTATAACTTAATAAAAATGCAACAAAAGGAATATTTAAATTTCCTTTTAGTGATTTCTGAGTTATATTTTCTAAGAATCTGTCAATTCCATTATTCTTATTTTAAAACTCATTATCTCATTACAATTTAAATCATTTGGCTCTGTTTATGCAGAATATTATTTTTGTCATTATCTCATTTTTCCTAAATCAATCTTTCACAAGTTTTTCAGTTTTATTAGTCTTTTCTAATTTTTCTAAAGAACATTCAATTTTGCTATTCCTTTCTAACTAATCTTTGCTTTTTGCTCATATGTTTTTATTATTTATCTTCTATTTTTTCCCAATTTTATTCTATTTTTCTAATTTATTTAAATGGATACTTAGTTAATTATGAGCCACTTCACTTCAAATATAATATTTGAAGGCTATACATATCACTAATTTTAATTTTACCTGAAATATACAGGTTTTGTAGATGCTGCAATATCTCATTTAAAGAATTATGGCTTTATGTGAAGGTCTCCAATATTAACTTCAAGATATATGGTAGACATTATCCCATGCCACTCAAGAAGTCATCAAAACAATAAACATGAGGATCTTCATATGTCTTTAAGAAAACTCTATAATTATGCTCTTGTTTCTCTCCATGTTACCATTTCTCTTTAATTTGTTCTATAAGGATTTTCTCTATTTATTTTACAATTCAAATACACACAAACAGACTTTATGCAGAATTTTTGAAACCCTATAGCCAGTGGGTATATTAAGCTAATTCTTTCAGTATTTTGAAGTATATAACTTTATCAATATTTTATTTGAAATAATGCAAGCATCATCTATTTCCACCATATCAGGGAAATTGGTACCCAGCTTTTCTATGCGTTCCCACCATAAATCTTAGGAAAAATATGCAGGAAAAGAAACAGTCTCAGATATTGGAAATCAGTAATTAAAGACTGATCAGAGAGTGAAGGGGAACAAAAAAGGTGGTTCTCCCTTACTTTCTGCATTGAGGCATTTTCCAGACTTGGAGGCAGTGAGAGGAAATCCAAAATTAAACATGACAGTCTCACTGACTGAGGAGAAAGTTAATGGTGTACAAGTAGCCTGGTGCATCTGGGATTTGTGTAACAAGCTATTGGAGAGGAGGGAAACAGGCATATTTTGATCTCAGAAATCTGCATTAAATTTCCTTTGAGCTTTTGTTAACAAATACCTAGCTGTGCAAACATAAGATAAAATTCCATGATGCTTCAAAAAGATGACAGGGAGCTACAAACTCGACAAAGAACATAGCTCAAACAGGGTTAGGTGTTCAATTTTGGTGATCTGTAGAAAAGGGATATTGTTGAATATCTAGTACATTCAGGAGAAATATCAGAAGAGTTATGGCTTAATAGCAGAAGAAAACTATCCATAGAATAACTTTAACTTGATATTCATTTGACAAAAGCTTTAAAAGAAGCCATGAGAGGATTGAATTATTTGTAAGCAACAACTGCTAGCCAAAACAAATGTCAACTCTCCTTAAATAAATTTAGAATCACAGACATTCAACAATATGTCATTTTAAATATTTATAATCCAATAATAAGTTACTTGGGCATGAACTTTGTGCAAAGTCTGGGAGATCGTGAGGAACAGAGAGGCCTAGCATGCTGTACTCCACGGGGTCGTGAAGAGTCGGACATGACTGGGCAACTGAACAATAATCAGTTGCTAGATATAAGGACAAGCAGAAAAATATAATCCATACCAAGGAGGAAGAGTAGTCAATACCAACATATTCAGAAATGACAGAGATAAAAACATTCACAGAAAAAAAGATTTTGAACATTTATTATGAATACACTCAAGGATTTAAAGGACAATATAAACATAAGGAGGAAAAGGAAGATATAAAAATAACCAAGTAGATATTAGAACTGAAGGATGCAATAGTTCATAAAAAGAATCATTGGAAGTGTTTATGAGCTTATTAGACATTGTACAAAAATTATTAGTAAATTTTGGGGGAAAAAAGCATTAGAAACAAGAAACAATCAATTTTGAGACCAGAGGAGGGAAAAAAGATTGTGAAAAAGTGGGCAGAAACTCAAGGACCTGTGGGAAAATATCAAACATTCTAATATACATGTAATTAGATTTTGAGAAGAGAAGAAAATATTAGTGCCGTAATACTAAATAAAGCGCCAGTGGCCAAGGTATTTCATATTTTATGAAAACTAGTAACCCAAAAAACTCAATTGCAGTAAACACAAAGAAAAATATACCCATAAATCATAAAACAAATTTACAAAATTAGGGACTTCCCAGGCGGTCCAGTGGTTAAGACTCTGCACTTCCACTGCAGAGTGCGCAGGTTTGATCCCTAATTGGGGAACCAAGATTTCACATGCTGCATAGTGCAGCCAAAACAACAACAAAAAAGATAACCAAAAAAATCTTTTTTGCAAAATCGATACCTAAAGAAAACTTTAAAATAATCTGGATTACAGAGGAACACATTACTTATAGTGGAACAAAGATATGCTTAATTGCAAATTTCCATCAGAAATGCTGAAATTCGGTCAACAGTGTAGTGATAATTTCAAAGTACTTAAACTAAAAGGATTATCTGTTTTACCTGTAGTCAAAATGTTTATGTTTATGTTCAGAATGTGTGTTCTGCTTCAGTCTTGAGGTTGTAGTTCAAATGTTAATTTAGTTTATAAAATCTATGCAATCATATTCTATTCTACCCCACAAGTGTGTTGCACAGAATCAGAATTCCACCCCATATTTTCCTCAGCATCAACTTGGGAGTAAGATAGTCACCAGCTCATAACTTCAAGTGGGGGATTCAGAATTTCACTCCTAGGATTCTAGAAGGAGGAGTAACAACTGATTACTTCATGGCAGGAATGAAGAGCTCCACCTATAGGATCTGTGTTATCAAGGGCGTCTCCTCATTATAGCAGAGAGGATGTTGAGAATCAAGATTTCTGTTCACAGGCTTCAAGGAGGATGGACACCATATTGTAACTGCATAATAGGAGTTGGAAGACATGATCTGCCCACTCACTCCAACTGATGCAGTACTTACTATGGTGTATGAAATATAAAGTATTTTTGTGTTGTCTTAAAAATAAGCAGGTGTGTGTGTTTTCTGTCATTGTGCTTCTCTTTTCTTGTCCTTCATCTAAAGATAAAAGCGAAAATGAAGTCACTCAGTCGTGTCCGACTCTGTGACCCCATGGACTGTAGCATGCCAGGCTCCTCCATCCATGGGATTTTCCAGGCAAGAATACTGGAGTGGGTTGCTATCTCCTTCTCCAGGGATCTTCCTGACCCAGGGATTGAACCCAGCTCTCCCACACTGCAGGCAGACTCTTTACTGTCTGAACCACCAGGGAAGCCCCTCATCTAAAGTCATCAAGCATTTAAAAAAAAATCTATATCCACTGACATTTCCACACTGCAGCTTTCTCTAGCACCAAAGCTAGGGTGTGAAGCAGGTGAGAATAATTTAATTCACTCTCAAGGCATGTTTTTATTTTCTTTTTGTAAGCATCTATATTCATAGCCACAATTCCACAAATGTGGTGGGGGCATGTCATGGATTATAACTGGGCAGGTTGCAAGGTGTAGAGAGGCATATAAAATAACTTGTCTTTTAGTCTGTATAAAGCCCAGACCATGAAAAGTTATGCTGAGATTTGATGGAGAATTCAGTATATAACTTATTTTTTAGTTTGTATGTCCAGACCATAAGAAGACATAGTTAGATCCGATGTAGAAGTCTTTGCATGACCAAGAGATGCTGGAATTTGAGATAGAAGCAATAATTGGATGAACATCTGGAGCTGTTTTCCTTAGAAAAGATCTATTTTCTATGTTATATGAGTGAGAGAAAAAGGTGAAGCTGTTTCAGTAGCCATATTTGTGAACCATGGAAGATTGACAATTGTCCTCACTATCTTGCTCTTTTCTTCCATAGTTATAGAATTCTCACTGGTAATATGGTCTCACACACACACAGAAATTCTCTAGCTTCCCTTGCCTCTAACTGTAGGCATGTGACCAAATTCTGGACAGACTGGATGAACAAAACAGATGTGTTAAACTTATCATTTGAATCTTTAAAAGAAAGAAGAAAATACTATATCCCTTCTATTCTGTGTTCTCAGGGGTGATATATTGGGAGCAAAAGCATTCATTTTGATTCACAGTGTTCTAGGAAAACAAGCTACAACTTTTGCTACCAGAATGGTTTGGTTATAGGAATCTAATAGAAAGGACTGGATTCTGTGGTTGTATAACTCACTGACTGGAAGGCAATGGAAAAGGAAGGGACCACTGATTCCTACACCAAGATGGATGGATGGATTGCCAAAACATAATGCTGAGTCCGTATCAGCCACTAAATAGTACATAATGCATGATTTCACTTTTATGAAATTTTAGAATAGATAAACTAATCTATAATGACAGAAACATATCAGTATTTGCTTGGGACTAGGGATGTGGGAAAATAACCAACAGTCATGAAGGAATGCTAGGGCGGGTGGTTGATTAAGATCAACACATCTTGATTGTGTTGGTGGCTACATGGATGTATACATTTGTTATGTCATGGCAAACATTCATTTTAATATACTACCACAGCTTATATTAAAAGCATACTGAGTATCAATCAAGTCTATCGCTCTTGAACAAGAGTCAGCAAAATCTTTCTTGAAGGGGACATACCAAATATTTTAGATTTATGGGACATAATCTTTCTCACAACTGTTCAACTTTGGCAAAATCAGAACAAAATCAGTCATAGAAAATGTATAACTAATGTGTAAGGCTGTATTCCAGTATGACTTTACTTATAAAAAGAGGCAGCTGGACTGTGTACAATAGTTGTCAACTCCTATTTCAAAGGAAATTTTTGGAAAAAAATATAGAATTCTGTTAGATCTTGACTGCTTCTTATTTTTAGTGAATTTCTACAAAAGAGAAATCAACTCTATCTGAATTTTTTTTAGAAAGCAGAGATAAAAATACAGCTTTCCTAAGAAGGTCCTCTCAGCCTACTGCCTATAGTTTTTATTGACTGAGACTCTCTTACTTCAGGGCTTTGCCTAGTGAAAAATTTCAATGACTTCTGTATTCCAACTTGCAGGGCTTATAAAATGTGACTTCAAAGTGCAGCTCTGTTAGGAGTCAAGACTGTTGACATTTTCTCAAGCACCTCCCAGTAAGTACTCTCCTAGTCAGTAAGAGCCAGAGCCTGCCAGTAACAGAATAGATGTTGAGTCACCAGTATGACATCATCCCTTAAGGAGCCCAACCATCTACTTGATTAATAATTGGTTATTTTGAGTTCCACCCATCCAAGAAAATGCAACATAAATATCTAGTTAGGACAGGGCACTATCCTTTATTCATCTTAATCCAGTAGCTACTTTATGGTGCTATATCCCCAAGAGCTAGACCACTTGGGCCAGGCACCAAGAAGTGAAAGTAGGAGTCATTCCACTCAAAAACATTCCCAATAACTCACTTGGGGAACTTGAGCTTTCCACAACATACATATTCTATGTGTTTAGAGATTTTGGTCTCCGAATGAAGTCCCTTACTCTAGGTAAGAAGTAAGAAGCCCATTAAACTTTAATCTATGGCTTCTATCAGGTTGTTTTGGAATTCTAGTGCGAGATGAGCAAGCGAAAAACCTCAGCAATTATGAGTAGGTGGGGCTGCTGCTTTCTTTAATTCACCATGGTGTTTTTTTTTTTTTCTTTAAATGAGCAAGAAACAGCAACCATGACCTGATAAGTACTGAGAGTCTGAGTCAAATCATCAAGCAAGTAAGGTAGACCAACAGAAATGCCAGCAAAAAGGGAAGGATAATACTAAATGGGGGCTGGAGGAGAGAAGTGATGCATACCAATTAAGGCCCTGCAACCAACTGAAGTGTTGAGTGCTATAGTTTGTAAATACTATGAGATGAGTCCTCTTTTTGAACATTTACCCAGAAATAATGACCAATCAGCATTCTGGAGATGTGTCTGGATAGAGTAAACTTATTTTGAGAAATAAATGATTCTGAGTGGTACAAGGCATGAAACTTAGTGAGTGAAATTGGCACCCATAGAATTTCCCATTATTGGGTAATACACCCCTCCCCTACCTCCCATGAGCAATGGTTGATAACAACTCATATTTCCTATAAACAAGAAATGGGGAACACGGAAATAATTTGTACCAGGGACAGATCCACAGGGTCCTGCTTGGTTTCACTAGTACCTGTGGTACAATGCTAAATTAAATTGGTCATATTAGGAATCTTTGATTTTTTCATGCCTTAACATAAATATTTTAACATTTTACACTTCACTTTTGCAACATGATAAAGGTAGGCTTGAGGATAATATTAATAATTTATGGCAAATAGTATCTCTTTTGTTTTAGACAATTTTTATCATGAATGGAAGTTGATTATGCTGAAATACCCTAATTTTGGCATCTATGGAAATGTAGTGAATTATTGCCATATGTTTACAAATGGTATAGCATCCTTGCATTTCAGTGGTTACCGAAATTGACCTTGGAAAAGAAGCTTTTTCACACATTGAAGAATTTGGTATGTTCATATTTTGCTAATGAAATTTGCATCTATGTTCATGAATGTGATTGATAGGATTTTTTATTTTATATATCACCTATGATTGGTTATGATTTAAATTATATTGTATTTATAAAACAGGTTCATATTTGTTCTTTTTTCAATACTATTAAAGAATGTGAATAAAAATGAAATGTTCAAATTGTGAATAAATGATAGAAAGTAACCTAGACAAATATCTAGATAATACTTTGTCAAGATTTTTAAATAAATTTTACACTAGGTAGGAATTTCTGTTTTTACGATATAGTAGTAAACTTATTTTTGTGAGATTAAATATGAAGTTATTTATAGTGTTGAAACCAAGCAGGACCCTGTGGGGCCCTCCTGGGCATAAAAGCCTTTCTGTGTCCCCTGTTTCTGGTTTGTAGGAAATGGTTTCATTCAGTCTCCTTGACTTTCCCTGAGTTCCAAAGGGCAGATTCAAACAGTTGCTAATCAGGGAGGGGAGGAAGTGAAGAAACATGGGAAGAACAGTCAAGAAACAGTAGTGTAGTCTTGGGGAACTGTCCTGGTCCTTCCTCAAGGAATATGGATAGCAATATTTTTAAGCTCCTCTATACAACCAAGGTCCCCATCCAGGAGGAGCATGGCAACTTCAGGGCTGAGCACAAGATTTCCTGCAGCCCTCACCCCAAATTCTGCCTATAAAAACTTTTCCCACCAAAGTATTGAGGAATTTGGGGTTTTTGACCATGAGACACCTATTCTTGCTCAGCCAGTTTATCTGGCCTCACTGTGCATCCAGCACAGGAATATACTTTGGTAACATTTTTTTCTAACTTCAAACTTGGATATTTAGCTCTCTGATATTCAACCTTCCTTTTACTTATATAAACATTTAATACTATACATTTCTTACTGATTCCAGCATTAGCTGCATTCCATCTCAATATCTAGCATTTTGTTATCATTCAATTTTAGTTAGCTTACAATTTTTATTACAATTTCTTCTTTGACACATTGGTGTTTTAGAAATGCCTTTTAATATTTCTAATTGCAGTCATTTATGTTTTTGGTTACAAAACATTTGTTTGTTTTTTTTTTTACAAATTTATAGAAGGAATTCCTTCAATTTATATACATATATATATATATAGTCTAAATTTAATTAATATTTCTCTTTCTGAGAAATACAGGTATATTCAGATTTTTAGCTCCAACCTGTTTCCATGATTTATGCCCTTCTGTATTAGAGAATTGTCATTATTATTATCATGTTGATACTATGAATGTATACAGTCAGTATTTTTAAATTGACTTCCATGTTCACCATTCTTTAATGTTCATTATTTCTTAGTACACCATATATATCTTACTATGGGATTATTTTTATACATCCTCAAATAATTATGCAAAATCTCCTTTAGTGATGGGCTATTGGGAGTAAACATATTCAGTTGTTCTCAGAAAGTATTTTTTACCATCTTTCTTGGAATAGTTTTCCTGGATATATAATTCTATACTTTGACAGTAATGTTTTCCTAGCTCTTTGAACGTGTCATGCTTCTGATTCTGTTATGGTTTTGCTAACGTGTCTGTAGGCAGAAGTGTGGTATTCAACCACATGTCTCAAATGAATGTAAAAATAAAATACCTGATTTATAGTGATTTCTGTTTGATGATTTTCATTTTCATGGCTGTATTGTAAAACAAGCTAGCAACGTGATACCCTGAAAACATAGCTGGAAAGATGTGTGCAAAATAGAATTCCTTTTTTTTTTTTAAGATGGTTTCAATTCATTCAGGATGACTTTTTTTAGTATAGTTCTTTTTGATTTGCTCCCACTTCCATCTTCTTTCTACCAGTATCTTTTATTCCATTCTTCTCCACCAATCTGTGTAGCTCTAAAACTCAGCTCCTTGCAGAGTTTATGATTAATCTCTCTATTAAAAATGTTATCCCCTTTCTTGTCCACATCTGCTCCCCCTTAAGATTGAGGAGTATCAAAGAAAAGAGGGACTGAAACCAAGCAGGACCAACAGTTTATAACAACTATAAATGGAATATAACCTTTAAAGATTGTGATTTGCTACATGGCACACCTATAACTTATATTACACAGCAACTATATTTCAATTTTAAAAATAAAGGTGTTGGTTCTTAATACTTCAACCAGGAGTATGGGCCCTAAGCTTAGACATCCTTAAACAAATAGTGATTTCTGTGCACATCTCTCCTCTTTGACAAGGAAAACAGTTCTATTTTACTTAGCTATCTAACAGTGAAAAGTAGTGAAAGGGTTAGTTACTCAGTCATCTCTGACTCTTTGTGACCTCGTGGACTGTAGCCCACTAGGTTCTTCTGTCTATGGAAGTCTCCAGGCAAGAATACTGAAGTGGGTAGCCATTCCCTTCTCCAAGGGATCTTCCCAACCCAGGGATTGAACCCAGGTCTCCCACATTAAAGGCTTATTCTTTACTGTCTGAGCCACCAAGGAAGCCTGCCTAACAGTAGAGACTTGTATTGTGCTAATTAAGAACCAGTTGACTGAAAGGGTCAGTTGACCCCTAAGAGCTGAGTAGCATTCCTTCTACTTAATTCCCCTCCATCCCCACATTTTCTCTTATAATTCTGTCTTTACTTAGCACTGGAACTATCAGAAATATCTAAGACAGTTGATTGAAATGAAGATTCTAGGGATCATACTGAATAAAGCTTCTAGGCATTGAGGCTCACCTGCTTTCACTACAGATCCTGCAAGTAGACCCAGCTGTAACACATAACCCAAGGCTTTATCAGGAGGAAACAACTGAATAGGTCCTTGAGACAGGAAGGGTGGACTAGAATCACTTAAAAAGAATCAGTACCTAGATCAAAAATTACTCTTATACTATCAAAAATGAACCAAAACCCCAAATGCCATATCACTTTTATTGAATACATGCTGAAGCTCTAAGGGAAGATGTCACCTTCCACCAGTGCTCCTGTGATCTGACAATTTAAGCTGTCCCCTGTGCTCTGAATCCTTTAAAAGCATCTTCTCTGGACAACACATGCCCCAAACTCCATGAAGTCTGCAGAAGTGATCCACATCTGCTTGAAACTGCTCAGAGAGGTCACGATGGAAGCACCAATCCACGCAGAGAAACATCTATCAGGAGAAGCAGTGATCTTGATGGGAGTGCCTCTGAAGGCCAGCTGTTCCAGTTCCTTCATAAGTCTTTCCTCAAGCCCAGGGAAGAGAGTGGTGCCCCCAGACAGAACAATTTCTGCAAAAAGATTCTTCTGGATATCAGTGTCACACTTCATAATGCTGCTGGAGACCATTTTTGATAGTCCTGGGTTGTGGACACCTAGGTGGTCAGGCGCAAAAAGAATCTCAGGTACCTGGTACAGCTGGTCCCCAAGGTGGATGACATTCCCATCTGGTAGCCTGTATTCTTTCAGGATCTCCTCTGGCTTCTTACAAAGTTCTTTCCCTGGTTCCAAGGCAACATAGCACAGCGTCTCTTTTATGTCATCCACTAAGGCCTTGTTGAGTATGCAAGGGTAATTACACCCACTAGCCAGGAGGAGGCGGGTGAGGTGCTCTGTGATGTCCCTGCCTGCCACATAGAGCTTGGTGACAGCATGAGGCAGGGAGTAACCCTCAAAGATGGGGACAGTGCAAGTGATCCCATCCCCACTGTCCACCACGAGGCCCGTGACAGAGGCAGAGGCATAGAGTGCTACGACCGCGTGGTTGGACAGGTAGAAGGCTGGCACATTGAAGGTCTCAAACATCACTTCTGTTGTCTTCTCGCGAGTCTCTCTTGGGTTCAAGGAGGGCTCAGTCATGAGCACAGGTCGTTGACAGGGTTTTACTCCAAGTTCCCACTCAAAAAGATACTTCCAGAGTTTCTCCATGTCATCCCATCTTGTTACCAGTCCACGTTCAATGGGGTAGTGCAGCTGCAAGGCCTCATACTTGAACAGGGCTTTTTCTCCCACAACGTAATTTTTCTGATTGGCTTCTGGTAAAGCCATGTTGTATTTAGGATGCCCCACGACAGAACTGATGACATGACGGGGCCCAATCTCTCCAGACATACCTACTTTGCAGAGTCCTGATCCATTGTCAAAAATTACAGCTGGAGTGTCTAATGCGTATGGGTTAAACATGTCTGCAGGATGCTCTTCTGACCTTCCCCAAAGTAAAGAAAGAACACGGCCACTTTTGTGAGATAACAGGTACCTTTGCAAGTTTATCAGCCACAAGATTCCAAAGCTCTCAGGTTGTCACTGAAGCAGAGCTAGCAGGCTGTCCCCTATCCCCACCCTCAACCCATGAATCTTGTCCCTTTTCAGGCAGTGCAAGGCCTGCTGAGGCAATTTCAGTGATGACCACTCCCTATGTAATAATGTAACCAAGGCAACAATTGTTCTCAGAGAGCATCAGAGGCTGTTGAAGGGGCGGGGTCTCTAAGCCACCAGTGATCCTAGCTTGGTGAGACTTCAAACAGAGGAAGGCAAACCATACCTCTCAACCTCTTTTATAAGTCTGAACATGAAGCAAAGGCCTAACCTCAGAATCAAATGAAGTAGCCTAGCTGTGAGGTTGCCCCAGAAAGGTGGCTTCTATGTACAACTGAGCTGCTGCTCGTGAGATGACAAGCTTACTCTTTCCTTTGTTAATGGAAGTAACTAACCATCAAACACACATTCAAATTGGAGTAAAGATACCTATAATCCAGTTCTAGAGGTGCCCTTTTTTTATCCCCCCTTATATTTATTTTGTTTTAGAACAGTTTTGTTGAGAAACATTTCGTATATAATACATTCACCCATTTATATAGTACATTTCCATTAATTTCAATATATTCACTATGTACAAACATTACAAAAGTCAAGTTTAGAATATTTTCCCTGCACCTGTTAGCTATCACCCTCTTCAGGTCATCCTCATGAGCTCTGAAGTCCACTAATATATTTTTTGTCTCTATAAATTTATCCTTTCTGATTTTTCACTTAAGTGGATTTGTACATATGGCCTTTCATGCCTGGCTTCATTTGTTCAGCATACTTTATTCAAAGTTCTTCCATCTGAATATAATACTTTTTTTAATGCTTTTGTATAGCATAACATTTTTTTTCCACAGTATTTATTTGTAATCCCATCTTATTTCTGTAAGTTTGGTAGTAATATCTCCTTTTTTGAAATTTTTAAGAAAATCGACATTTGGTTTAATTGATTCCTCCATTTTTTCTATTCTCTATTTCAATCATTTCTGTACTGTTTTTTTTTAAATAATTTTGTTCATTTTGCTTGCTTCAGTTTGCTCTTCTTTTACCTGTATGTTAAGTTTGAAGGTTAGGCTATCAGTGTAAAATCTTCTTTAAAAAAAATACAGACTGAGATGAATCATTTTATTTGTCAACTTGGCTGAGCTATTGTGCCGAGTTGTTTGGTCAAACAATAGTCTACAAATTATTATGAAAGTATTTTGTATATGTGATTAAGATTTAAAATCAATTGCCTTAAATAACGGAGATTAATATCCATAAGATGGGTGAGCTCCATCCAAACAAAAGGCATTTAGAGCAAAAACTGAAGTTTATAGAAGCAGGAATTCTGCCTCAATACTGTAATGTAGGAAACCTTCTTTAGTTTCTAGCCTGTTATCCTGCCCTATAAATTTCACTCAAGACTGTAATACTATCATGGTTTAATTTATGCGTCTACTTGATTTGGCAAAGAAATGGCCAGATATCTTATAGAAAATTATTTCTGAGTGTTTCCATAAAGGTGTTTCTAGTAGAAATTAGCATTTGAATTGTTAGATTTAGTAAAGTGTACCCCACTCCAGTACTCTTGCCTGGAAAATCCCATGGATGGAGGAGCCTGGTAGGCTGCAGTCCATGGGGTCGCTGAGTCAGAGACGACTGAGCGATTTCACTTTCACTTTTCACTTTCTCGCATTGGAGAAGGAAATGGCAACCCATTCCAGCGTTCTTTCCTGGAGAATCCCAGGGACGGGGGAGCCTGGTGGGCTGCCGTCTATGGGGTTGCACAGAGTCAGACACGACTGAAGAGACTTAGCAGCCTTACTCATACAAGTGGGTATTATTCAAATTGCTGAAAGCCCTGAATAGAACAAAAAGACAGAGGAAAGACGAATTTGCTCTTGGTGTCTCTGGGATACCCATCTTTCGACATCTGACATGATGGGTATTCTTGTTTCATGGGTCTTCAGACTTGAACCAGAACTTTCACCATTGAATACCATGTTTATCAGATATTCAGGTTTGGACTAGAACTCTATCACCAGCATTCCTAGGCCTCCAGGTTACAGCTGGCAGTTGATGGGACTTCTTAATATACAAAAATGCATGAAATAAACATCTTTTTAAGCTCTATGTCTATTCTATTCTATTGGTTTTGTTTTTCTGGAAAATCCTGAAGAATAAAAACATCAACTCTTCTTTTTTTCAGCTTTTTTTGAGGTATACTTAATATACATTTGCTATGGTGATCTGTGATCAGTGTTCTCTGATGTTACTCTAATAATTTTTGGGAGGTGCCACAACCACAAATCAAGTCCTTATAAGAAGGCAAAACTACAGAATATATATATTTTGACCACTACACTGATCAGTCATTCACTGATCTCTTTACCTCTCCTGGAGCCTCCCAATTTCTGGAACGCAAAAATACTGAAACTAAGTCAATTAATAACCATACAATGGGGCTTCCCTGATGACTCGGTGCTAAAGAATCCACCTGCCAATGTAGGAGACTTGGGTTTGATCCCTGATCCGGGGAGATCCCACATGCCGCAAAGCAACTAGGCCTGTGCACCACAACTACTAAGCCTGTGTTCTAGAGCCTGGGAAGCCACGACTACTGAGCCCAAGTGCTGTCATTACTGAAGCCTATGTGCCCTAGACGCTATGCTCCATAACAAGAGAAGCCACTGCAATGAGAAAACTGCACACTGCAATTAGAGAGTTGCCCCCACTTGCCACAACTAGAGAAAGCCTGTGTGTAGCAATGAAGACCCTGTGCAGCCAAAATAAATAAATAAAATTATTTAAAAAATAACCATACAATAACCTCTAAGTGCTCAAGTGAATGGAAGAGTCACACCACAACTCTCACTTGAAATTAAAAGCTAGAAATGATTAAGTTCAGTGAGGAAAGTATGCCAAAGGCTGGGATAGGCTGAAAGTTAGGCTTCTGGCACCAAACAGCCAAGTTTTGAGTGCAAAGGAAAAATTCTTGAAGGAAATAGAAAAGTGCTCATAAGATTTAAGGAAAGAGGCCATCTCCATCACAACAAAGTACAGGTTAAGCAGCAAATGCTGATACAGAAACTGAAGCAAGTTATCTAGAATACCTAGCTAAGATGATGAAGGTAGCTATACTAAAAATCCTTTTAGTAGATTTTCAATGGAGGTAAAACAGCCTTCAATCAGAAGATGTCAGCTAGGACTCATAGCAAGAGAGAAGTCAGTGCTAGCTTTAAAGTTTGAAAATACAAGCTGATTCTTTTGTTAGGGGTTAATGCAGCTGGTGCGGAGAAGGAAATGGCAACCCACTCCAGTGTTCTTACCTAGAGAATTCTGTGGACAGAGGAGCCTGGCGGGCTGCTGTCTGTGGGGTCACACAGAGTCGGACACGACTGAAGCGACTTAGCAGCAGCAGTAATGCAGCTGGTGACTTTAAGGTGAAGCCAAAGCTCATTTACCATTTAGAAAATTTCAAGGCCCTTAAGAATTATGCTAAATCCACTCTGCCTGTGCTCTATGAAACAACAGAGTCTGGGTGATAGCACATCTGTTTACAACATGGTTTAATGAATATTTTAAGCCCACCATTGAGATCTGCTGCTCAGAAAAAAAAAAAAAACTTTAAAAATACTACAGCTCATGGATAATGCACCTGGTCACCCAAGAGCTCTGATCGAGATGTACAACAGGATTAATGTTATTTTCATACCTGCTAACATAACATCCATTCTGCAGGCCATGGATGAAGGAGTTATTTTGACTTTCAAGTCTTTATCACTTAAGAAATACATTTTGCAAAAAAAAAAAAAGAAAGAAAGAAATACATTTTGCAAGTCTATAGCTGCCATAGATAGGGGTCCCTCTGATGGGTCTGGGCAAAGTACACTGAAAACCGTTGGGAAAAGATTCACCACTCTAGGTGCCATTAAGAAAATTTGTGATTCATAGGAAAGGATCAAAATATTAACATTAACAGGAGTTTGGAAGAAGTTGATTCCAAACCTCATGGATGACTTTGAGGGATTCAAGACTTCAATGGAGGATGTAACTCCAGATATGGTAGAAGTAGAAAGCATACTAGAATTAGAATTGCAGTCTGAAGAGATGACTGAGTTGCTCTAACCTCATGATAAAACTTTAAGAGACAAGAAGGTGCTTCTTATGGATAGGCAAAGAAACTGTTGTCTTGATGTGGAATTCCTGTGGGAAATGCTGTGAAGATTGTTGAAATGACAATAGAAGATTTAGAATGTTGCATATGCTTGTGATAAAGCAGCATCAGGGATTGAGAGAACTGACTCAAATTATAAAAGTTCTCTGGGAATAAATAGCTATCAGACAGCATGGATGTTTATAGCAACTTTATTTATAACTGCCAAAATGTGTAAACAACCAAGATGTTCTTCAGTAGGTGACTGGATAGAGTATGTTACATTCAATCAATGGAATAGTTTTCAACGCTAAAAAAAAAAAAAAAAAAAAAAAAAATCTGTCAAGTCACGAAAAGACATGGAGAAAACTTAAGTGCATCTTGTAAATGAAAAAGCCAATCTGAAAAGGCTACATATTGTATGATTCCAACTATATGACATTCTGGAAAAGGCAAGATTATGAGACAGAAAAAATAAAAAATCAGTGGTTTCCAGTGGTGTGGGCGTGAGGTGGAGGAGGTATGACTAGGCAGAGCACAGAGGATTTTTAGGCCAGTGGAAATCCTGAAACTTTAAATCTGTTGAAGAGTAAATTACAATTTGCCCCTACTTCCAACCCTTGGCAACCACCATTCCACTTCCTGCTCCTATGAGTTGTACTATTTTAGATACCTCATGTAATTAGAATTATGTAATAATGTTCCTTTTGTGACTGGCTTATTTTACTTAGCATTACCTCTGCAAGATTCATCCATGCTGTCACATATGCCAACATTTCATTCATTTTAGCTGAAAAATATTTATTGTGTTGGTATATCGATTTTCTCTATCTACTCATCTACTGATAGGGATTTAGGTTTTTTCCAAACCTTGAAAATTATGAATAATGCTGCAATAAACATGAGAGCATAAATACCTCTTCCAAATTCTAAATTATTTTGGGTAAATACTCAGAAGTGGGAAAATGTATCATATGGTAGCTACAGTTTCAATATTTTGAGGAAACTCCATACTGTTTCCATCACAGCCGCACCATTTCATATTCCCATCAAAAATGTAGAAAGTTCCAGTTTTCCCACATTTTTATTAACACTTGTTAACCTGTATTTTCTTTTTGATTATAGACATCCTAATTGTGAGGTAATCTCTCCTTGTGGTTTTGACTTGTATTGGCCTGATGATTAGTTACATTGAGCATGTTTTCATATACCTGTTGACCATTTCTGTGTCTTCTTTGGAGATATGTCTATTTAAGCCCTTTACCCATTTTTTAATCAGGCTATTTGCTTTTTTGCTAATACATTGTGGGAATTCCTTATATGTTTTGGAGATTAACACATTATCAGATATATGGTTTGAAAATGTTGTCTCCTATCCCATAGCTTTCCTTTTCATTCTGTTGATATGTCCTTTGCTGTGCAGAATCATTCAGTTTGGTATATTCGTACTTATTTTTTTTTTTTTTTGCCTGTGATTTTAGTGTCATATCCAAAAAATCATTGCCCAGAGCAATAACATGAAGCTTTTTCCTGCATGTTCTTCTAGGAGTTTTACAGTTTTAGGTCTTTTAACAATGTAATCCATATTGAATTAACTTTTTTGTGTATAAGTAAGATAAAGATTCAGTTTCAATCTTTCATATGTGGATATCTAGTTGTTGCAGCACCCTTTGTTGAAGAGAAAATCCTTTCTACATCATGTAATCTTGGCACCTTTGTCAGAGATCAGTTGATCACATATATGTGGATTTATTTATGTTTTTTCTAATCTGTTCCATTGGTCTCTGTCTGTCTTCATGCCAATATCATGCTGTTTTATTACTGTAGCCTTTTAATAAATTTTGAAATCAAAATGTGTGATACCTCCAACTTTATTTTTCTTCCTGAAGATTGCTGTGGCTATTTGGAGTCCTTTTCAAACTTTCTAAGACTTGTTTTGTGATCCCTTCACTTAACACTTATCTGTGCCCTTAATGTTGAAGTGAGTCATGTAGGCATCATATCAGTCAGTTCAGTCGCTCAGTCGTGTCCTACTCTCTGCAGCCCTATGGACTGCAGCATGCCAGGCCTCCCTGTCCATCACCAACTCCTGGAGTTTACCCAAACTCCTGTCCATTGAGTTGGTGATGCCATCCAACCATCTCATCTTCTGTTGTCCCCTTCTTCTCCCACCTTCAATCTTTCCCAGCATCAGGGTCTTTTTCAAATGAGTCAGCTCTTCGCATCAGGTGGCCAAAGTATTGGAGTTTCAGCTTCAGCATCAGTCCCTCCAATGAACACCTTTAGGTGTTCTCCTTTAGGATGATCTCCTTTAGACTGATCTCCTTTAGGATGGACTGGTTGGATCTCCTTGCAGTCCAAGGGACTTTCAAGAATCTTCTTCAACACCACAGTTCAAAAGCATCAATTCTTCTGCATTCAGTTTTTTTTTTTTATAGTCCAACTCTCACATCCATACATGACTACTGGAAAAACCTTGACTAGATGGACCTTCATTGACAAAGTAATGTCTTTGCTTTTTAATATGCCATCTAGGTTGGTCATAACTTTCCTTCTAAGGAGTAAGCATCTTTTAATTTCATGGCTGCAGTCACCATCTGCAGTGATTTTGGAGCCCAAGAAAATAAAGTCAGCCAGTGTTTCCACTGTTTCCATCTATTTGCCATGAAGCGATGGGACCACATGCCATGATCTTAGTTTTCTGAATGTTGAGCTTTAAGCTAACTGTTTCACTCTCCTCTTTCACTTTCATCAAGATGCTCTTTAGTTCTCCTTCACTTTCTGCCATAAGGGTGGTGTCATCTGCATATCCGAGGTTATTGATCATATAGGCATCATATAGTTGGGTCTTATTTTATTTTATTCATTCAGCCACATTATGCCTTTTTATTGTGTAATTTAATTTGTTTACATTTAAAGTAATTGCTATTAGGTCAGGACTTATTATTGCCACATTGTTAATGGGTTTCTGGATGTTTTAACATTTCTTTGTCTCTATTATCCTCTCTTGCTCTGTTCCTTTGTTCCATATTGGTATACTTTTATTCACTTCTCTTTATTTTGAATTCATCTGATATAGGTTTATTTACTTATTTATTTTGGTTACCCTGAGGCTTGCTTGAAACATCTTATTGATATAGTAGTCTATTTTAAGCTAATAAAAACTTAACTTCGCTTACATGCAAAAATTCTACCTTTTGTTTCCTCCCCACATACTATGCATTTGATTTCACATTTTACATCTTTTTATACTGTGTATTTTATTGTTATTTTGAGTTCTCTGCCTCATAAGTCCTATATATTCATATCATTAGGTTCTGTTTCTGGAGATTAACTTTATTTGTTTTTTTGGGACGTACATTCCACATTTATTAGTTTTCCGTCATTCTTTTTGTTGATACCTGTGTACTGAAGAAAACACCCAGTTCTCCCAAGTGTTCACAGATCGACCTTGTACAGGAGACTGTCACCAATTAAATTTCTGTCACCAGAAATTCTGGTCAGAGATTCAAGGAGCCTCTCAAAACTTTGTACTGGTTCAAATTGCCATCACTGTTCTTAGTGACCTCCCTGCCATGTAAAGTAGTTCGATCTTATCAGTGGTCTGAGATGGGTGAGACAAAATCCAATCCCCTAGGTAGCCTCTAGAACTGGATGTGTGATCCAATTTTTCGCTTCACCAGATAGAAACAGAATCTGATGTTTTATCTATTCATTCTGTGCAGAGCTAGAAGAAGGGCCTATGATAAGTACTTGTGTTCTAGCCCAAATGACTGCCTATGTTCTCAATGGGACCAGTGAGACAGGTTAAGACAGAAACCAGTACTTTTAGAATCCCAAGTTTGAATGTTGGACATGTGGGCAAATATATCCTCCTCCAGGAAGAAACCAAAAGCTGAGGGTTTCCTTCCAATCTTATGGCACTATACCAGAGGCAAGAATTCCAATGAGAGGGCATCCTGCATTTTCCCTACCAGCTTCAATGTAGCTAGTTTCATGCTTACTTCAGATGCAGCATCCTTTCAACTAGATTCTGAATTTCTGATGAATTTGTCTATGTATTCTTGTTGAATTGGTGTATCCACATGGGGAGCAAAGGTCCAAGGCTTCCTTCCTATTCAACTGCCTTTTAGATGTTACCCTCTCAACTATATCTCTATGCAATTGAAATGAACACTATAACATTTAAAATATTTCACCTAAAATAGCATCAAAGAGAATACTTAGGAATAAATGTAGCAAAATATTTATGACTTCTATACCAAAACACACACACACACACACACAAACAAAAAAAAATTGGATAAAAGCTAATAAAATTGAATTCATTCCCAAATCATTAATTATAAGGCTTAATATTGTCAAAATGATAATACTTCCCAGATTAATTTACAGATTCATCACAATTATTAACAAAATCTCAGCTTGTTACAGCAACTGATAAATCAATTCTAAAATTCTTATTGGAATGCAAGAAGCTGAGAATAGCCAAACCAGGCTTGAAAAAGAAAAAAAATTGGATGACTAAGACTTCCTGATTTAAAAATTACTACTAAGATACTATAATCAGGACAGTGTATCACTTGCCTATGTCTATATACATAAGTAGAATAGAATTATAACTTAGAATTAAGTATATACATTTTTAGTCAATTGAGTTTTGAAAATGGTGCAGTGATGAGTGCAGTAACTATGGAAAACACCATGGAAGTACCTCTAAAAATTAAAAATAGAACTATTATATGACCTGCCAAATTCACTTCTGAGTATTTATCACAAGAAAACAAAAATATTACCTTGGAAAGATATATGCACTCCCTTCTTCCATGAGACACTGTTTACAAGAGCCAAGATATGTAAAAAACCATGTCTATCATTAAATAAAGGATAAAGAAAACATGGTATGCATGCACGCACACACACACACACACTGGAATATTATTAAGTCATAAAAAGAAAGAAATCTTGCCATTTGCTACATAATTTATAAACTTTTAGGACACTATGCTAAGTGAAATAAGTTGGACAGATAAAGACAAATACTGCATGATCTTACTGATATGTAGATCTAAACAAAAGAGAGATTGTAGATACAGAAACAAGTTGGTAGTTCTCAGAAATTGCAGGTTGGGAGTGGGTCAAATGGGTGAAGGAGGTTAAAAGGTATACACTTCAAGTTATAAAATGAATACATCATGAGAGTGTAATGTGCACTGTGGTGACTGCAATAATAGTGTATTGCATACTTGAGAGTTGATAATAAGGTAGATCTTAAAGGTTCTTATCACAAGAAAAAATAGTATAACTATGTATATGTTAACTGGATTTATTGAGGTTACCATTTTGCAATATACACAAATATTGAATCATGTTATAAATCTAAAATTAATATAATATTACCTCCATTGTACCTCTATATATAGATAGCAGGTGAGGAAATAAAAATATTTAATATTATTATTCATTAGGGAAATGTTAATTAAACCACAATGATATAAACTTATCAAATGACTTAAATAAAAAATACTGGCAATGCCAAATGCTAACATAGATGCAAAACAACTAGATAACTCATAAATTTCTGTTGGAAATGTAATATGGTACGGCCACTCTGGGAAAAAGCCATTACTTAAAAACCTAAACATGACTTTACCATACAACCATTGCACTCCTTGGCATTTATCCCAGAGAAATAAAAACTAACTTTGACACAAAATGTCTGTATATAAATGCTTAGAGGAGCATAATTCCTAATAGTCAAAACTAGAAAGAACTCGGATGTCCTTCAATGGATGAATTCTGTTACATCCATATCATTAAAAATTGCTTCACAATAAAAAGGAATGAACTACTGATGTAAACTGTTAATCTTCAGAGAATCATAGTAAGTTAAAATATACATATACTAGAATTTTACATACAATATTATTACATGAATAAAAGATACTTTAATGACAAAATTATCAAAATGGAGAACAGATTGATGGTTACCAGGAAGTCAGGAGGGGATAAATGGAATAGTGAAGTGTGGGGGTGATAAAATGGCAAGATAAGGGATCTTTATGGTGGTGGAAACATTCTTTGTCTTGACTGTATCGATGTTAATACCCTGGTTGTAATATTGTACTGCAGTGTTGCAAGATGTTACCATTGTGCTAAGACTAGGCAAAAACTACATGGAATCTCTTTGTATTATTTTTTACAACTGCATGTGAACATATATTAGTCTTCAAATAAAAATTTAATTTAAAAAAGAATAGTATTTTCAAAAGATAAAGCTGGGATAACTGCACATACACATCCAAATGAATGACATTCAACCACCTACTCCCAATCACACAAAAATTAAGTCAAAACACATCAAAGACTCAAGTAAAAGAGCTGAAATTATAATATATTCTTAGATGAAAAAAACAGGTGTAATGAATATGGGAAATGATTTACATAGGCATTTGTCCAAAGATTATATATGAATGACCAATAAGCATATAAGATGTTTAACATCACTAATCATTGCTGCTGCTGCTAAGTCACATCAGTCGTGTCCGACTTTGTATGACCCCATTGACGGCAGCCCACCAGGGTCCCCCGTCCCTGGGATTCTCCAGGCAAGAACACTGGAGTGGGTTGCCATTTCCTTCTCCAATGCATGAAAGTGAAAAGTGAAAGTGAAGTTGCTCAGTTGTGTCCGACCCTTAGCGACCCCATGGACTGCAGCCCACCAGGCTCCTCCGTCCATGGGATTTTCCAAGCAAGAGTATTGGAGTGGGGTGCCAATTAAGGAACTGCAAATCAAAGCCACAGTGATGTGCCATTTCATGCCCACTACAATATCTATAGTTCAAAAGATAGGAAATAACGAATGTTGGCAAGAATGTGGAGAAATCAGAGCTATCATGCATTGCTATTTAGAATGTAAAATGTTACAACCACTTTGTAAAATAGTCTCACAATTCCCCACAAGGTGAAACACAGTTATCAGATGACCCAGCATTTCAACTATTAAGTATAGAACTAGGAGAAATGAAGATATATATCTACATGAATGTTACACATAAATGTTCCCAGCAACATTATTTATTATTTGCAATATCTGAAATGTGAAAATAACCCAAGTGTTGGTCAACTGAAAAAAATGGACAAATCAATTCTGGATATTCAGCCACAATAATTAATGAAGTATTATCATGATATTAAAAGTAGGAGAAACCAAAGGCCACATATTGTATGATTCAATTAATATGACATTAGTTAAATGAAGAAGGGGATGTTACTATGTTGTTGCTGTGTTGTTGTTCTTTAGTTGCCAAGTCATGTCTAACTCTTTGGAACCCCATGAGCTATATCCTGCCAGGCTCCTCTGTCCATGGGATTTCCCAGGCAAGAATACTGGAGTGGGTTGCCATTTCCTTCTCCAGGGGATCTTCCCGACCCAGGGCTTGAACCCATGTATCCTGGATTTGTAGACGGATTCTTTACTGCTGAGCCACCATGGAAGCCCCACTAATTGCTATAAGATTTATTTATTTGTAAAATGATGAAATAATCTGGGATTAATGGTGATGGATGCACAATTATATAACTATAGTAAAAAAAAAAGTATGTTATCAAAACTGGGTCCTTTATTCCTGGTGATCTTTCTTGGTCTGATAATATTTAACAGATATAATTCTTTACTGTATAGTCTAACTTCTGTTTCATGATACACAAATACACACATATGTATTTACATATTCTCAAATATGCAAATATATAAAATATATCTTTATGCACACTTCATTATTTTTTTCATATAATGACTTAAATACTTCTTTTTCATAGAGTATATCTTCATCACTCAGTATAACAGAGAAAGCTCTATGATTTCTCTTCCATGGCACTTATCACCACATAGGGTAGCCAACTCTATAATTTGCCTGAAACTTTCTGAGTTTTGCTGAAAAGCCTCATATATAGGGAATCCCCTCAGCCCCAGGAAATCCAGGACAATTGATCACCATACAACCTACAATTTTGTTTATTAGTCTTTCTTTCCTCTATAACATAACCTCTAAGAGAATAAGGACTTGATCTGTTTTCTTGACTTCTATATCACATACTTCAAAATATTTGCATATTATTAGCTTATATTCATTCCTTGAAATTGTCTTATTTTTTATACTTATCTAAGTCATATCATATTCAAATCCTATTTTTATGTTTTATTTAAACTTGATTTTTAAGATAATAAAATAATATACATCAATCAATATATTAATTCTTCCTCTCCAGCAATGCTATCTTGCCATACATACTGATTTCCACTAGCTGTGATCATTGATAAATTATAGAAGTAGTAGCATGATTATATACACCTGTAGATAAAATTTTATTAGCTCTTCATTATATACTGAAATGAGAATTTTCTCTTTATTCATGCAAAAATATGCCTTGTGTTCTAACTAGGTGCCAGACATTTGTCTAGATATAGTGAGTACAATGATCATCTTATAATCTAATAGGATAAAGATTCACATGGAAGACTTTCTCAGAGTAATGACAATAGATACTGTTAGTGGCCTTCCCATATCTGCTTAGTTGTTAATTTCCCAGCTCAAAGCAAATGAAGTAAATGAAGGGAAAAAGTAGAAGTAGATGAGGTTAAAAAAAAAGAGCTATAAAAGGACAGCTCTCACATGGTCTTGTGGAACATGATAAGGATTATAGATTTTATCCTAAGTGTAATAGGAAATTACTAGAGCATTTTAGAAAGGTGGAAATATATAATCCAACTTAGTGTCAGTTTGTACTGAGAGCAGAGGCATTAATAGAGGGTAAAGACATCAGAGAAATTTGATAGAAATCTTGTACAATCCAGTCTAGAAATAAGGGGGATGAGTTAAAGAAGATTAGTATATTATACTATCAGAACTTCTAGGACTTGATAATAATTTGGATGTAAAAGGTGAGGTAAAGGAGGTAATGAGAATAACTTGCTAATTTGATGCTTAAGCAACTGGAGAGATAGATGAATTATTACTGATGTAGGAAATATTAGGGGATTATTAAAGCTAAGCTAGAGCTTGAGAATCTGGGTACATGATATTTGCTATTTTGAGACTTCCATATAATAATATGAAATAGTTGTATATGCAAATCTGGAACTCTGAAGATACCTTGACTTGAGGTAAAATGTCATGAAGTAAAGTGAAAGTGTTAGTCACTCAGTCATGTCCAACTCTTTGTGACCCCATGGACTATAGCCCACCAGGCTTCTCTGTCCATGGGATTTCCCAGGCTATAATACTGGAGTGGGTTGCCATTCCCTTCTCCAGGGTTTCTTCCTGACCTAGGGACTGATCTCCCACATTTCAGGCAGAATCTTTACTGTCTGAGCCACTAGGGAAGCCCAAAATTTCATAGTCTATAGCATATAAGTTGCATTTAAAGCCAGATGAATGGATAAGATCAATCAAGTAGATACTGTAGACAGTAAGAGGGTGTTGAGCCCTCCTATTTTTTTAGAATAGAGAGAGGAGAAGTAGGGGAAAAATTAATGTAATAGAAGCAATTAAGATGTTATTTCAACAAAGAAAATATGTTCTGCTCATGATGGGATAAGAGGTCCAAACTTGACTCCCTTTCCCCATTCACTTTGAACAACTATGCACGTGGACAAAATATGAGACAACTATTTTCAGGAATTGGAAATATGTATCACTGAACTGACATCCCTGAGATTAAATAATTAACATAACCACACTGACTTGCAGTAAAATCTCAAGTGGTCTAACAAATGTGAACAGAGAAGAAAGACAGTATGTGTATATGTGTGTGTGTGTGTGTGTGTGTGTGTGTGTTTGTGTATGTGTGTGTGTGTGTATATATGTATATACTTTTTGGTCTCACCTCTGCTATGTAAAGAGCTTTAAAATAACCGCTCCAGTCCTTGAAACAAGAAAAAAACAAAACAAACTGAAAATAAGTGAGTGTTCTTGACCCTACCAAAGAACTGAGTTTGCAGGACAAACCATCACTACAAATCTGGAGAAACAGAAATATCCAGAGAGTTGCAACTGACATCTGCCTACCTGAGGCAGAAGCTACAGGAGGTATACACTTTTTGGAACACCTAAATGGTCATTTTTACAGATTGTTGAAGGCTCAATGTAAATTATCATGAAAAAAAAAGTTTAAATTGCAATTGTTAGGGCCTTAAGGGACTCTCAAGTTTTGGTGGGTTTTACCTCAAGGAATATCACCAGGTTCTCACAGTAAAGATCTAAGAAAGATTTCCCTCTCTTGTATCTGGCAGAGGGATGGAAAGAACAATCCTTGTAAAATATTTCATAAAACTTTTTTTTTAAAGCAAAGAACAACTCTACAGGGAAAAAACCTCATTCCAAAGGAGGGAAGACCATTATTCCCACCTCATTTTTCTCTAGTTTCTTGTCTCATCAAAGTGGGGAGAGTCATATCTCTGAAGACACACTTGTGAGATTCACAGTCCAGAGACACACCCACTAAAACCTGAGATTTAGCATATGATAATGGAAAGCTTCCCTCCTCCACATCTTCTCACCACACCAATAGGCTGGAGTATATTATAGTGGGTTAGAGATCAAAGATCTACTAGATGCAAATGCTCCAATAAGAGAAGTCCTCAGGGTAGCTAAAAATCATGAAAGAAGGCAAAAACAGGGACCCAAGAGGAATTTAAATTCTCTGTCATCTACAGATACAGCAAGTATCAAACATAATTCAGCTCCTAACCATATTAACATAAATCTTTGCACTACAAGCCTAGTCACCTCAGCTCCTACTATTGATATTATTTTGTATGGCTTTCAACAAGAACATTACAAGCCATAACAAAAGGAAGAAAAAGCACAATATATCTGAAGAGACAAAGCAAATAGGAGAACCAACTCAGATATATACAGACCTGGTAATTATTAGAAAGAAGATTTAAAAGAATTATGATTATTATGTTAAAATGCTAATGAAAAATAGGCAACAGGCAAGAACAGATGAAAGATGAAAGCAAAGAGAAGGAAGCTCTTAGAAATAATAAAAATCAATGCTATAAATGAAAATACTATAACACTAATGTAAGCAAAAATGGCAGGTAACAGATTCCAAGTACCTATCTCACCACAGAAACACTGAAAACAAATGAGCAAAAACTGTCAGAATCAATTTTGTTGAAACACTGAACCAGCCCAGGTTGGATGCATGAGACAAGTGCTTAGGGCTGGTGCACTGGGAAGACCCAGATGGGGAGGGAGGTGGGAGGGCGGATCAGGATGGGGAACACATGTAGATCCATGGCTGATTCATGTCAATGTATGGCAAAAACCACTACAATATTGTAAAGTAATTAGCCTCCAACTAATAAAAATAAATGAAAAATAAATAAATATAAATAAAACTGGGAAAAAAAAGAAACACTGAAAAACAGTCAAAGGATTACATCTTCCAAATAGACACTGAATCAAGTTAAAGGTGTCTTGAAGTGAGCAGTAAAGCTTTGTGTTAATTTAGCTTTGCCCAATCCTATTCCTGGTGTAGAACTTGTCTTGAAGGTGGCGGTTTATATTCCCAGGAAAGGTTACCTGTTTCATGAGGTACCAGAGTGGACCTTGTTTTCAAGTAATTGTG
This sequence comes from Dama dama, assembly GCF_033118175.1. Lineage (NCBI taxonomy): Eukaryota > Metazoa > Chordata > Mammalia > Artiodactyla > Cervidae > Dama > Dama dama. Next base: position 31,179,982 of record NC_083714.1, read on the forward strand.
TTTTCTGATTCACCTATTTGTGGTTTTCCTCAAGGAGTGATACAAGATGCTTGCTTTTGTTTCACCTAAGTCAAAACTTTCTCATGGCAGAAAATTAGCTAAACAGAGTATGTTCATCAAAAATAGTGAAAAGGAGATTAAAAAAAAAAAAAGCTAGTGATGCCTGGAGCATGATATCAGAGTTGAGACAAGCAACAGATACACCAAAACTCTTGGTAGAAAAACTGAGGAGAATGTCACTTTGGGGAATAAGGGCTTGAAAGCTCCTGATATAACAAAGTATCTAGAAAGTCATACACATACTCATGGCAAGGCACACATCAAAAAGAACTGAGAAGACCCTAAACTTTAACCTCTAGCTTTTTTTGAGGATCACCACGAGCCAGAAGGGAATACTAAGGCAGAATTGTAATGGACTTGGCTATGTATTGGGGCTTTGCTCCAATAGAGAGCCAACCTTCAGAGATTGAAAAGCATTTTCAAGATACTTTCTTTTTGTTGACTTCATATATTTAAAGAATTCTTTACCATACCATTAACTGACTATAGTTAAAGGAACAGAGACTTCAGAGAATGTATACAATAAAGAATATAGCTTTTTTTAAAAAAAGTAGTCGAGAAAAGCCACTATAAAATTAAGTATTGGAAGAGACCCTCATGCTGGGAAAGGCAGGAGAAGAAGGGGATAGCAGAGGATGTGATAGTAGGATGGCATCACCAATTCAATGGACAAGAATTTGAGCAAACTCCAGGAGTCAATGAAGGACAGGGAAACCTGATGTGCTGCTGCGCATGTGGTTGCAAAGAGTCAGACACAACTGAGCGACTGAACAACAACCACCACCTACAGCAAGGAAATACAATAGTCCAGAGGAGGAGGGAGTATCTGATTTTCAGGATTACTACATTACAGTTTTCAAATTTCCTGCTTGTGAACAAAAATTTATGAGGCATGCAAAGAAATGAGGATGTATGTCTCATTTAGAGAAGAAATTAAGAGCAACTGTGCATAATGAAACACAGACACTGGAATTACTAGACAAAACCTTTAATAAACACTTTTATGCTAGAACAAAAGAAAATCATGGATGAAGTAAAAGAAATTAGCAAAATAATGTGTCAGCAAACAGAGAATGTAAACAAAGGTAAAATTCAAACTTAATGAAATTTTGGCAATGAAAGTTAAAATACCTGAATTAAAAAAAAATCAATAAATGGCTTAACAGCATATTTGATAATGAAGGGAAAAAAAGAATCAGTGAGCATGCAGTTAGGTTAATTTAAATTGTCCAGTTAGACAACCAAAAAGAAAAAAGGTGGGGGGGCAGTATATGACAGGAAAGAGGGTCAGAAAAGCTGTTTGAGGAAATAATGACCAAAATCTTCCAAATATGATAAAATTACCTGGTGGCTCAGTGGTAAAGAATCTGCCTGCCAATGCAGGAGAAATAGGTTTGATTCCTGTGTCGGGAAGATCCCCTGGAGAAGGAAATGGCAACCCACTCCAGTATTCTTGCCTGAGAAATCCCATAGTCAGAGGAGCCTGGCAGGCCACAGTCCATGGGGTTGCAAAAGAGTCAGACAAGACTTAGCAACTGAACAATGACAAACATACATTTGAGAAATTTTGTGAACTCCATGTAAGATAAACACAGAGGTTCACAACAAGATACATTATGATCAAACTGTTGACAGTCAAAAAGCAGAACAAACATTGTTCTCAAATTCACCTGGGATATTCTACTTGACCACGTATTAGGCAAAAAATAATGACTCTGATTAAATTTTAGAGTTTGAAATCATATAAAGTGTTCTTTCCAGAAACAATAGAACAAAACAAAAATATCAATAATAGAATGAAAGCTTGAAAATTCACAAATCCATGTTTTAGCAATGACTTTTAGAAACGACATCAAAGACAAGATTCACCAAAAAAATAATTAAAGCTGGGCTTCATTAATGTTAAAACTTTTATTCTGTGAAAGACAATGTCAAGAGAATGAGAAGACATACCACAGACAGGTAGAAAATATTTGCAAAAAACATATCTGATAATGACTATTATCCAAGATGTGCAAATAACTTAGCAATAAGAAAACAAACAACTAAATTTAAAAAAGGGCAAATACCTGAGAGACACACCTGATTAAATATATATAGATGCCAAATAACCATATGAAATGATGCTCCCTATATAAGTCATCCAGAGTACACACATTAAAGCAACAATGAGATACTCCTGCATGCCTATCAGAAGGGCCAAAATAAAAATACTGACAAGGTCAAATCTGGGGAGAACATGGACCAACAGAACTCTCATTTGTTACTTGTACAAATGCAAAATATTAGGTTTTTACAAAATCAACATATTCTTAGCATAATATCCAGCAATCTCACTCCCCGGTATTTACCTAAAGGAGTAGATAACTTATGACCACACAAAAGCCTGCACATGAATGTTTACAAAAGCTTAATTCATAACAGCCTAAACATATGAGCAATCAAGATATCTTTCAGCAGGTGAATGGATAAGCTGTGCTATACTCAGAAAATGAAGTAGTATTCAGTGCTAAAAAAGAAATGAGTTCTCAACCAATGAAAAGACATGAAGAAAATAAATACACATTACTAACTGGAAGAAGTAATTTGAAAAGATTTCATCGTATATGATTCCAAATATACAACATTCTAAAAAAGGCAAACTATGAAGGAAGTAAAAAGACTAGTAGTTCCGAGGAGTTAGTGGGGGTGGAGGAATGAATAGACAGATCATAGAAGTTTTTAGGGCACTGAAAATATTCTGTGTGACATTAAAATGGTTGATATTTATCTATATATTTGTAAAAATTCATAGAATGTACACTGAGTGAAACTTTATGTAAATTATGGACTTTGACAGACAATAACATTTCAATGTAGGTTCACTGATTATAGCAAATATACCATTGTTGTGCAGAGTATCAATAGTTGGAGAGGCTGTGTTTGAGTGAAGTTTGGGAGACAGGGAATATATGAAAACTGTCTTTAATTTCCACTTATTTTGCTATGAACATAAAATTGCTCTAAAATACTTTATTAATTCAAAAAATCCAACAAAATATCCATGAAACATATGGTTTCATTGTTGAATTTCTATCAGACACTTAAGAAGAAATTAACACCAATTTTACTCATACTTTTCCAAAAACAGATGAGTAAGGAACACTTGCTAATTTAATTTAGAGGCCAATATTTTCATAGAAGTTGAAGAACTTACGTTTTATAGTCTTTGACAAAACTACAGTAATCAAAACAGTATGGTACTGGCATAGAAATAGACATACAGAACAACGGAATGCAAGAGGAAATCTAGAAATAAAGCCATATATCTATGGTTAATCAATTTCCAATAATGGTTCAAAGTCCATGGAATTTTATAATTCAATACACTTAATGATTTAAATATTGATGTACATTTTTAAAAAAATACTTAGGAGACTATGGGACTTCAGAATGTAACAAAGCAATCTCTTACAAATGTATGAAACAACCTAAATATAGAAGGTGGAGAAAATGTTTTTGAAGGACAGGGAAGCCTGGCATGCTGCAGACCATGGGGTTGCAAAGAGTCAGACAGTGAGTCTCTTATAGACAGCATATAGTTAGGCCTTATTTTTTTTTAATTATTTCAGCCATTCTATGCCTTTGATTGGAGAATTCAAAAATTTACATTTAAAGAAATTATTGATACATAAGAACTTATTCACACTACCTTATAAATTATAATATATAGTTGTATATAATTAAACTTATACTTATCTATAACTTAAAATGTAACATATTTGTATATTACATATATTTGGTGTTTTTCCCATTTTTGTCTACCTTTTTACCACTTTGGTTTAGGTGATTTAAACTCTTTTCAGTACTCAATTTTACTTTTTATGTTGGCTTATTGCCTCTATTTTTCAGCATTTTTGTTAGTTTATCCTGGGATTAAAATGTGTATTCTTATCTTAACACAGCATCCTCAGTAGTAATTGTGACAGGGAGTTTTTCAGGCTGGTGGACAATTACATCATTTGGAACTTTAGATCTACATGAAGGACTTAAAAACACCAGAAATGTTGGAAACTAAATGATAGGAAAACAACCAGTGGAGTAAATGGGACTATACTAATACAAGGATTTTAACTTTTATATGAAGTGGTAGAATATTAATACTGAGGATGTGTTTTTATGACACACAGTGGCTCAAAGTAAAGGGATGCAAAAAATAATCAAAGTAAATAGAAACAAAAAGACAGCAAGGGTAGCTATATTTATGTCAGTCAGAATAGACCTCAAGTCAAAAATTAAAACAAGAGAAAAAATGATCATTATATTATGGTAAAGGGGTAGATTCACAAAGGGGATATAATAGTTGTAAATACATGTGTACTCAGTGTTAATAAATATATTCAATATATTAAAAAATACTAATAGAAATGGAGTAATAGAAAAATAATACAGTAATAGTAGGGGACTTAAATACCCCTCTCAACAATGAATAGATCATTCAGACATAAAATTAGTAAGGAAACACTGAACTTCAATTTTACTTTAGAATATTCTATCCGTAGAACTGGCGCCAACCTGCTTGTCTTGTGAAACACATCTTAGGGTGGCTGGCTACAGAGTCCAGGGACACTGAGTCTCATGCCAATTTGTTGATTGGCAGGGCCAAATCCCTGCAAGTCCAAAGGATCCTAGGATTATTGCCAGACTACTGGTGGGCAGGTAAGCCCCTGGCAGTAATAGGCTAGAGGGAAGACTCCAAAATGGTACTTTATAGCACCAGCGTCTTTGACACTGTCTATGAAAGAATAAACTTTCATAGTGGCTTCCCTGGTAGCTCAGGGGGTAAAGAATCTTCCTGCAATAGGGGATATCCAGGTTCAATCCCTGGGTTGGGAAGATCCCCTGGAGAAGAGAATGGCAACTCACTCCAGTTTTCTTGCCTGGGAAATCCCATGGACAGAGGAGCCTGGCGGGCTACACTCCATGGGGTCACAGAGTCAGCCACAACTAAGTGACTAATACTAACTAAACTTTGATAAATGGCAGATACCAGTGTTTGTACCACATGGGGAGTTCCAGTTGGCTTCCATATCTCCAGGAGTCTGTCCAAGGTCAGCCAGTGGGTTTGATTCAAATTATAGTCTGATCTGGGCCTTGGGGATTGAGGGTTTGTCCACTCCCTTTAAGGTAGGACTCTGTATCCTACAACCCTCTCACTCTCCCCAAAATAAGTCCTTCTGGCCTTCTAAAGCCAGGCAATGTAGGGGCTCACCTTTCCAGTGTAAAATGCCTGGGCTGGAGAGCCCAGTGTGGGGCTTGGAATACGCATTTCTTAGGGAGAAACTTCGTGATTGTAATCATCCTCCCATTTGTGTATCACCAAGCCAGGGGTATGGGTCAAGATTATACTGTGTCTCTATTCCTCCTACCTGACTTGTTGGGGTTCATTCCTTATATCTTTAGGTGTGGGAAATATTTTCTGCTAGTCTTCATGTCAGTCTCATTGATGGCTGCTCTATAAATAGTTGTAATGTTAGGAAGACAATGGCAGGAGGTGAAATCAGGGTCTTCCTATACCACCATCTTGGCTACCAAGTATACCATATCACATTATTATTACTATTGATTATATGAGTATACTGTATACTATACACCTTCATGGATCACAGCCTTGTTATGGCAAAGGGGCTTGTATAACTCAATGAGGCTATGAGTCATGCTGAGTAGGGTCACACAGTTGGACGGGTGGAGAGTTCTGTCAAAATGTGGTTCACTGAAGAAGGTAATGGCAAACCACTCCAGTATTCTTGTCTTAAGAACCCCATGAACAGCATGAAAAGGCAAAAAGATATGACAGTGGAAGATGAACTCCCCAGGTTGGTATGTGTCCAATATGCCATTGGGGAAGAGTGGAGAAATGGCTCCAGAAAGAATGAACGAGCTGGGCCAAAGAGGAAACATTCCTTAGTCATGGATGTCTGATGGTGAAAATGAATTTCGATGCTAAAAATAACAATTGCATAGGAACCTGGAATGTTAGGTCCATGAACCAAGGTAAATAAGACATGATCAAGCAGGAGATGGCAAAAGTGAATATCAACATCTTAGGAATCAGTGAACTAAAATTGGAAACAAGAAAAAAGCCAAATAAATAACCTAACTATACACCTAAAGCAATTAGAGAAGGAAGAAATGAAGAACCCCAGGGTTAGCAGAAGGAAAGAAATCTTAAAAATCAGGGCAGAAATAAACGCAAAAGAAACTAAAGAGACCATAGCTATATACTAACAATGAAAAAAGAGAAAGAGAAATTAAGGAAACAATACCATTCACCACTGCAACAAAAAGAATAAGATACTTAGGAGTATATCTACCTAAAGAAACAAAAGACCTATACATAGAAAACTATAAAACACTGATGAAAGAAATCAAAGAGGACACAAACAGATGGAGAAACATACCGTGTTCATGGATTGGAAGAATCAATATTGTCAAAATGGCTATTCTACCCAAAGCAATCTATAGATTCAATGCAATCCCTATCAAGCTACCAACGGTATTTTTCACAGAACTAGACCAAAGAATTTCACAATTTGTATGGAAATACAAAAAACCTCGAATAGCCAAAGTAATCTTGAGAAAGAAGAATGGAACTGGAGGAATCAACCTGCCTGACTTCAGACTCTACTACAAAGCCACAGTCATCAAGACAGTATGGTACTGGCACAAAGACAGAAATATAGATCAATGGAACAAAATAGAAAGCCCAGAGATAAATCCACGAACCTATGAACACCTTATCTTTGACAAAGGAGGCAAGGATATACAATGGAAAAAAGACAACCTCTTTAACAAGTGGTGCTGGGAAAACTGGTCAACCACTTGTGAAAGAATGAAACTAGAACACTTTCTAACACCATACACAAAAATAAACTCAAAATGGATTAAAGATCTAAATGTAAGACCAGAAACTATAAAACTCCTAGAGGAGAACATAGGCAAAACACTCTCCGACATAAACCACAGCAAGATCCTCTATGACCCACCTCCCAGAATATTGGAAATAAAAGCAAAACTAAACAAATGGGACCTAATGAAACTTAAAAGCTTTTGCACTACAAAGGAAACTATAAGTAAAGTGAAAAGACAGCCCTCAGATTGGGAGAAAATAATAGCAAATGAAGAAACAGACAAAGGATTAATCTCAAAAATACACAAGCAACTCCTGCAGCTCAATTCCAGAAAAATAAATGACCCAATCAAAAAATGGGCCAAAGAACTAAACAGACATTTCTCCAAAGAAGACATACAGATGGCTAACAAACACATGAAAAGATGCTCAACATCACTCATTATTAGAGAAATGCAAATCAAAACCACAATGAGGTACCATTACATGCCAGTCAGGATGGCTGCTATCCAAAAGTCTACAAGCAATAAATGCTGGAGAGGGTGTGGAGAAAAGGGAACCCTCTTACACTGTTGGTGGGAATGCAAACTAGTACAGCCGCTATGGAAAACAGTGTGGAGATTTCTTAAAAAACTGGAAACAGAACTGCCATATGACCCAGCAATCCCACTTCTGGGCATACACACTGAGGAAACCAGATCTGAAAGAGACACGTGCACCCCAATGTTCATTGCAGCACTGTTTATAATAGCCAGGACATGGAAGCAACCTAGATGCCCATCAGCAGATGAATGGATAAGGAAGCTGTGGTACATATACACCATGGAATATTACTCAGCCATTAAAAAGAATTCATTTGAACCAGTCCTAATGAGATGGATGAAGCTGGAGCCCCTTATACAGAGTGAAGTAAGCCAGAAAGATAAAGAACATTACAGCATACTAACACATATATATGGAATTTAGAAAGATGGTAATGATAACCCTATATGCAAAACAGAAAAAGAGACACAGAAATACAGGACAGACTTTTGAACTCTGTGGGAGAATGTGAGGGTGGGATATTTCAAAAGAACAGCATGTATACTATCTATGGTGAAACAGATCACTAGCCCAGGTGGGATGCATGAGACAAGTGCTCGGGCCTGGTGTACTGGGAAGACCCAGAGGAATCGGGTGGAGAGGGAGATGGGAGGGGGGATCGGGATGGCGAATATGTGTAACTCTATAGCTGATTCATATCAATGTATGACAAAACCCACTGAAATGTTGTGAAGTAATTAGCCTCCAACTAATAAAAAAATAAATAAATAAAATTGATTGGAATGGGTGAGTTTAATTCAGAGGACCATATTTACCACTGTGGCAAAAATCCCTTAGAAGAGATGGAGTAGGTTTAATAGTCAACAGAAGAGTCTGAAATGCAGTACTTGGGTGCAATCTCAAAAATGACAGAATTATCTCATTTCATTTCCAAGACAAACCATTCAACATCACAGTAAGCCAAGTCTATGCCCCAACCACTATTGCTGAAGAAGCTGAAGCTGATCAATTCTATGAAGACCTATAAGACCTTCTAGAACTAATACCAACAACAACAAAAAAGATGTCGTTTTCATCATAGGAGACTGGAATGTGAAAGTAAGAAGTCAAGAGATACCTGGAAAAACAGGCAAATTTTGCCTTGGAATACAAAATGAAGCAAGGCACAAACTCACAGAGTTTTGTTAAGAGAATGCACTGATCATAGCAAACACCCTCTTCCAACAACACAGGAGATAATTCTACATATGGACATCACCAGATGGTTAATAATGTAATGAGATTGAGTATATACTTTGCAGCCAAAGATGGAGAAGCTCTACACAGTCAGCAAAAACATAACTGGGAGCTGACTATGCCTCAGATCATGATCCCTTATTGCAAAATTCAGGTTTAAATTGAAAAAAGTAGGGAAAACCACTAGGCCATTCAGGTATGACCTAAATCAAATTTCTTATGATTATACAGTAGAGGTGCTGAATATATTCAAGGGATTAGATCTGGTAGAAACAGTGCCTAAAGAACTATGGATGGAGGTTCAGAACATTGTACAGGAAGTGGTGACCAAAACCATCACAAAGAAAAAGAAAGGAAAGAAAGCAAAATGGTGTCTGAGGAGGCCTTACAAATTTTGAGAAAAGAAGAGAAGTGAAAGATAAGGGAGAAAGGGAAAGATGTACCAACTAAAATCAGAGTTCCAGAGAACAGCAAGGAGAGATAATAAAGCCTTCTTAAGTGAACAATGCAAAGAAATAGAGAAAAGTAATAGAATGGGAAAGAGTAACGATCTTTTTGAGAAAATTGGAGATATCAAGGGAACATTTCATGCAAAGATAGGCACAATAAAGGACAGAAACGGTAGGGACCTAACAGAAGCAGAAGATATGAAGAAAAGGTTTCAAGAATACACAGAAAAACTACACAGAAAAGATGATAATTATCCTGGTAAAAATGATGGTGTGGTCACTCATCTAGAGCCAGATATCCTGGAGTATGAAGTTAAGTGGACCTAAGGAAGCATTGCTAAAAACAAAGCCAGTGGAGGTGATGGAATTCCAGCTAAGCTTTCAAAATCCTAAGAGATAAGGCTGTTAAAGTGCTGCACTCAATATGCAGTAAATTTAGAAAATTCAGCTGTGGCCACAGGAGTCAGTTTTTATTCCAATTCCCAAAAAAGTACCATGCTAAATAATGTGCAAAGTACTGTAAAATTGTGCCTATTTCACTAGCAAAGTAACTCTCAAAATTCTTCAATTTAGGCTTCAAATGTATGTGAACCAAGAACTTCCAGATATACAAGCTGGATTTAGAAAAGTCAGAGGAACCAGAGATCAAATTGTCAATTTTTGTTGGATTGTAGGGAAAGCACAGGAATTCCAAAAAACATCTATCTCTGCTTCATTGACTATGCTACAACCTTTGTGTGGATCACAATAAATTGGAAAATTCTTAAAAAGACGGTAATACCAGACCATCTTACCTTTATCCTGAGAAACCTGTACATAAGTCAAGAAAAAATATTTAGAACCAGACATAGAACAATGGACTGGTTCCATATTGAGAAAGGAGTACATAAGGCTGTATATTGTCACCCTGCGTATTTAACTTATATGCAGAGTACATCCTGGAAAATGCTGGATGAATCATAAGCTGGAATCAAGATTTCCAAGAGAAATATCAACAACCTCAGATATGCAGATGATACCACTTTAATGGTAGAAAGAGAAGAGCTAAAGAGCCCCTTGATGAAAGTGAAAGAGGAGATTGAAAAAGCTGGCTTAAAACTCTTAAAACTCAACATTCAAAAAAGGAAGATCATGGCAGCGAATCCCATCACTTCATGGCAAATAGATGGGGAAAACAGTGTCAGATTTCCTTTTTTTGGATTCCAAAATCAGTGTGAACTGTGATTGCAGCCATGAAATTAAAAGACACTTGCTCCTTGGAATAATAGTTAAGACAAGACTAGACAGTGTATTGAAAAGCACAGACATCACTTTGTCAACAAAGGTCCATATAGCCAAAGCTATGATTTTTCCAGTAGTCATGTGTGGATGACTTCCCTGGTGTATGGCTTCCCTGGTGGCTCAGATGGTAAAGCGTCTGCCTGCAATGCAGGAGACCCAGGTTCGATCCCTGGGTTGGGAAGATCCCCTGGAGAAGGAAATGGCAATCTACTTCAGTATTCTTGACTGGAAAATCCCATGGATGGAGGAGCCTGGCGGGCTACAGTCCATGCAAAGAGTCAGACACGACTGAGCAACTTCACTTTCACTTTCATGTATAGATGTGAGAGTTGGACTATAAAGAAGGCAAGTACCAAAGAATTGATGCTTTCAAACTGGTGCTGGAGAAGACTCTTGAGAGTCCCTTGGACAGCAAGGAGATCAAACCAAGCAATCCTAAAGGAAATCAACCCTGAATATTCACTGGAAGGACTGATGCTGAAGCTGAAGCTCCAATATTTTGGACACCTGATGCAAAGCGCCGAGTCACTGGAAAATATTCCGATGCTGGTAAGGTTTGAGGGCAAGAGGACTCAATGGATATGAGTTTGAGCAAATTCCTGGAGATAGTGAAGGACAGGGAAGCCTGGCGTGCTGCAGTTCATGGAGTCACAAAGAGTCGGACATGACTTAGTGACTGAACAACAACAACAATGAACAAGTAAGGAGTCTGGTGAGGTGCTCTGTGATGTTCTTCCCTGCTATGTAGAGCTTGGTGACAGCATGAGGCAGGGAGTAACCCTCAAAGATAGGGACAGTGCAAATGATCCCATCCCCACTGTCCACCACTAGGCCTGTGACAGAGGCAGAGGCATAGAGTGCTACAACCATGTGGTTGGACAGGTAGAAGGCAGGCACATTGAAGATCTCAAACTTCATTTCTGTTGTCTTCTCCTGAGTCTCCCTTGGATTCAAGGAGGGCTCAGTCATGATCACAGTCATTGAAAGGGTTTTACTTCCAGTTTCCACTCAAAACGTTACTTCCAGGGTTTCTTCATGTCATTTCATCCCCTTACCAGTTCAAGTTCAATAGGGTAGTACAAATGCAAGGTTTCATATTTCCACAAGCCTTCTTCCCCTACAAAGTACTTTTTCTGATTATCTCTTGTCAAAGAGATTTTAAATTTAGGATGCCCCACCAGAGAGCTGAGGAGATAATGGCATCCAGTCTCTCCAGACTGGCCTACTTTGGAGAGTCCCAATCCATTGTCAAAAATTATAGGCTGGAATATCTAATACATATGGTTTGAACACGTCAACAGTATGCTCTTTCAAACCTCAACAAAATTAAGAACACTTAGCCATTTGGTGAGACAATAGGCACTGCTTGGAATTAAAACAGCCACAGGATTCCCAAGTTCTCAAGTTATCACTCAAGTGGAGCTAGAAGGCTGTTGCCAGTGCATAGAGTCCTCAACCCATGAATCTTTTCCCCTTTCAGTCATCCCAGGGCTTGCTGAGGTGATTTCAGTGATAATTACCCACTGTGTGATAACCTAGCCAAGGTAACAATTGTCCTCAGAGAATATCACAGGGTATTTAAGCCTGGGGTCTCTGAGCCACAAACCTTCCCTGTTTGGTAAAGAATGAAGCAGAGGAAGGCAAATTGTACCTATGAACAGCTTTGATAAGTCTGTGAACATGAAACAGAGACCTGGCTTTAGAACCAAGTGAAACTACCAAGCCATGGATTTGTCAAGATAACTGATTTCTCTGCTCCATTTAGTCACTGTTTCTAAAATGATTAAAATGCCTTTCCCTTGGGCATGGGAGAAACTAAGCACCAGATATAGGTCTATATCTCAGGGGGATGCCTGCAACTAAGTCCAATAGGTACTGAGTACATTTGTCTTTTTCTCCATCCTTACAATTATTTTTAAAACTTATTTATTGAAATAAATTTCACATCCCGTATAATTCACCCACTGAAAACATGGATACTAGAGGGGGAAGGAGCAATGGGATGAACTGGGAGATTGGGATTGACATATACACACTACTATGTATGAAACAGATAGCTAATGAGAACCTAGTATATAGCACAGAGAACTCTACCAACGTTCTGTGGTGATATAAATGGAAAGGAAATCCAAAAAAGAAGGGATATATGTATACAAATAGATGATTCACTTTGCTGTACAGCAGAAACTAACACAACAATTTAAAGCAACTATACTCCAATGAAATTAATCAAAAATAAAATAGAAGAAAATGTATACCACAGTGTTTAGTATATTTGCTGATATGTACAAACATCACAGATAAAAATTTAGACTATTCTCATCACCTCAGAAAGAATGTCATACCCTTGGCCAACACCCTGTATTGAAACCATTCCCCCTCAACCGTAAGCAACTACTAATACATTTTCTGTCTTTATGAATTTGCCACTTTTGTACATTTCTTATAAATGGAAGCATAAACTTGCGGCTTTTTGTGCTTGGTGTCATTTATTTTACATATTGTTTTCAAGGTTCACCCATTGTTTGGATATAGCACATTTTGTTTATCCATTTGTTAGTTGATAGACATTTGGATTTTTCACACCTTGTAATTAATTAATATACTGCTAGAAACAATCTTGGCCATGTTTCTACAAAGACTTATATTTTCATTTCCCTTGGCTATATAACTAGAAATGAAAAAGTTGAGTCACGTGGTAAAACTGTCTTTAATCATTTCAGGAACTCTGAGTCTGTTTTTCAAAATATCAGGCATTTTACATTGCAAAGAGCAGTGTAGGAGAGTCACTAATATTTCATATGCTTGCCAACACTAATTAGTATCTGACATTTAAAATTCTAGGCATCATAGCAGATGTGACGTGGCATCTCTGTTGTTGGGATTTCTATTCATTTGATAACTAATGACATGAAACATTTTGTATGCTTATTGGCCACTAGTATATTTTCTTTGAAGAAATATATATTCAGCTGTTTAGTCCATTTTAAGATAATTTTACATTTTAATTATTGAGTAGTGACAGTTCTTTATAGATGCTAGATAGAAATATTTTATTAGATACATGATATTCAAATATTTCCCTATTCTGTGCACTATCTTTCCACTTTCTTGATAGTAACTTTTAAAGTACAAGCATTTGTATGTTTGATGAACTAGAATTTATCTATCTTGCCTTTTGTTGATAGTACTATTTGAGTCATATCTAAGAATATATGGACAAATATAATTTCATGAAGATCTACCCATATGTTTTCTTGTGTTTTACAATTTTAAATCATATAGTTAGGTCCTAATTTATACTTATTTATTTTTTGTATATTGTGTGGGGTAAAATATGACTTCATTATTTGCTATCCTGAATAAAATCACATATAAATAGAATTATATATTGTGACCAAGTGGAATTTATTCAATTGATGCACAGTTGGTTCAAAGTGAGGACATCAATCAGTACAGTAAATTATATTAATAGAATAAAGGACAAAAATCACATAATCATCTCAACAGACAGCAAAAAATGCATTTGTCAAAACCCAACTTCCTTCATGATAGAAACATTCAAAAACAAGTAATAGAAATGAACTCCTCAACCTCATAAAGGGCATCTATGAAAAAATTCACAGCTAGAATTATACTTAATAGTGACAGACTTATTCTTTGCCACATACTGGGAATAGAATGAGACATTCATTCTCACTCTTCCTACTCAACATTATACTGTACACTGAACTAGAGCTACTAGTCAAGCAAATAAACTAAAAAATATCCAGATTAGCAAAGAAGTGAAATTTTAAGTATTTGCAGATAATGTGGTCTGGCATATAGAAAATACAAAGGACTCCACTGAAAAATATCAGCAATGTTGTAGAATAAAAAAATAAAATATCATAGGCATAACCTCAGATATCTCTTGTGCTTTAAAAAGGGCTTTTTAGAGGATACATCTTTGCTATAATCAATACATAATACATCAACAATATAAAAAATGAAAAAAGCTTAAAGCTATCCCCCTAAGATCAGGAACAAAACAAAGATACCCACTCATACCAGTTGCACTCAATATGATATTCGAAGTCCTAGCAATAGAAATTAGATAAGAAAAAGAAACAAAAGGCATTCAAATTGGAAAGGCAGAAGTAAAACTATCACTATTTGCAGATGACATAATACACTAAAAAACCCTAAAACCTCCACCAAAAATCTTTTAGAATCAATAAATGAATTCAGTAAAGTTGCTGAACATGAGATTAATATACAGAATGTCTTGCATTTCTATACACTGATAATAAACTATCAGAAAAGGAAATTAAAGAAAAAAATTTAATTTATAATTAAATCAAAATGAATAATATAACAACTAGGATTAAATTTAACCAAAAAGGTGAAAAATATCTACAGTGAAAACTATAAGAAAATAATGAAAGAAATCAAAGAAGACACAAATGAAAATATATCTCATGCTCATGGATTGGAAGAATTAATATTGTTGGACTGTCCATACTGTTCAAAGCAATCTACAGATTTAATGCAATCCATGTCAAAATTCCAATGGCATTTTTCACAGAAGAACAAATAATCTGAAATTTGTATGGGATTAAAAAAAAGGTCTCAAATAGTCAAAACAATCTTGAGACAGAAGAACTAAGCTATAGGTATCACAATCTCTGATTTTAAACTAAAATACAAAGCTATAGTAGTCAAAACAGTATGGTGATGGTATAAAAACAGGCATGCTGCAACCCATGGGGTTGCAAAGAGTCAGGCATAACTTAGCGACTGAACAACAACAACGATTTCCAACAAAAGATGAAGGACTATACCATTGGGAATGGATACTTCCTTCAACAAATTGTGTTGAGAATACTGGTCAGCCACACACAAAAGAATGAAACTAGGCCACTGTCTTACACCATACACAAAAATTAACTAAAGTGGGTTATAGACTTTAATGTAATCTTAAAGTTGAAAAACTCTTTGAAGAAAATATAGGTGGTGAGTTTCTTAACATTGATTTGGCATTTAATTTTGCAGTTTGGCTCCCAAAGTAAAGGCAACAAAAGCAAAAGTAAGCAAGTGAAGGTACATCTAACTAAAATGCTTCTGCATAACCAAGGAAGTCACCAATAAAATGAAAAGGTAATCTACTTAATTGGAGAAAATATTTACAAATTATATATCCATTAAGAGTTTAATATCTGAAAAATATAAAGAACTCAAAAAACTCAATAGGGGGAAAAATTTTAAAAAAATGGACAGAAGTTCCTAAGATACTTTTCCAAATAAGACATACAGATGACCAACATTCACATGAAAAGATTTTCAACAAAGCTAATTATTAGGGTACTGAAAATCAAAATCACAATAAGATATCACCTCAGACCTGTTAGAATAACTATTATCAAACTCAAGAAGTAACCATTCTTGATAAAAATATGTGAAAAGGAAACCTTCATACAACTCTTGGTGGGAATGTAAATTGGTGCAGCCACTACGGAAACAGAACAGAAATTCCTCAAAAAATTAAAATAGGTCTACTTATGGTCTATTTCACTTCTGTATATTTATTTAAAAATATAAAACCACTAATTGTAAAAGATATATGCATCTCAATGTTCACTACAGCATTATTTAAAATAGCCACCATATGGAATCATATGGAAGAAATCTAAATGTCCATCAAAAGATGAGTGGATACAAATGTATATATACATATACAAATTCACATATACATTAGAATACTACATAGTTATATAAGAGAAGGAAATCTTGGATTGCCCTGGTGGTCCAGTGGTTGGGAATCCACCTGCCAATGCAGAGGACATAATCCCTGTTCTGGAAAGAATCCACATGCTATAGGGTAACAAAACCCATGCACCACAACTATTGAAGCCCATACACTCTGGAGCCCGTGTACCACATCTAAGACCATATGCCACAACTTCTGAAGTCTGCACACCTTAGAACCTGTTAACAAGAAATAAAACAAGAGGAGCCACCACAAGGAGAAGCCCATGCACTGCAACTAGAGAGGAGTCCCACTTGCCACAACTAAAGAAAGCCAACGTGCATCAACAAAGACCAAGCACAGTCAAAAATAAATGTTTTCTTAAAGAAAAAAGGAAATATTAATATTTGCAACAATATGGATGGACTTTGAGGGTATTATGCTAAGTGAATAAGTCAGATAAATAAATACAAATCCCTTATAATTTCACTTATATGTGGAATCTGAACAACAAAACAAATTAACAAACAAAACATAACTCATACATATAGAGTACACACTGGTGATTGCTAGTGGATAAGAGAGTTGGGGATTGCCAAAATGGATGAGGAGAGTTAATTGTAGGATGGAAAATGGTAGCTAGATTTATTGTGGTGATCACTTTCTAGTATATACAAATATCCAATTATGATGTTGTATACCTGAAACTAACAATGTTATACACCAGTTTTACCTCATCTAAAAAAATAAGATACTGCCAGATACTATAAGAATGGTAATAATGAAAAGAATGATAATAAATATTAGCAAGGATATGGAGAAATTGCTAGCTGGAATATAATTAATATATCCACTTTTGAAATACACATGAAAGTTTCTTTAAAAATTACACAGAAATTCCATATGACTCAGTCATTCAATTTCAAAGTATATACCCAAGGGAAATGAGAATAGAAATTCACACAAAAACTTATTCATTGAATGTCTATAGCAGCATTACTCATAATAGCCTAAAGGTGGAAACAACCCAAATGTCTGTTACATGATAAATGGATAAAAGTGGTATATCCATACAATGGAGTATTATATATATATTCAATATATGTTCAAAATAATGAATTGCTGATATATGCTACAACACGGATGAACCTCAAAATAAGCTAAGTAAAATGCCTGTCACAAAAAAAATCACATAGTGTATAATTCCATTTATATGAAATATCCAAAGCATGCAACTTTATAGAGAAAGAGTATATAAGCATTTTCCTAGAGTTTGGGAGAATGAGGTATTGGAGTTGATGAGTAAAGGTTGTGGAATTTCTTCTTGGGGTGATAACAATGTTCTAAAATCTATTTTGGCGATGGCTGATGGTTACTCAACTCCGTGAATACACTAAAGTCCATTGAATTGCATACTTGAAATGGATGAATTTTATGGTATATGAACTATATCTCAATGTTTGTTTTTTTAATTTTATTTATTTATTTGGCTGTGCTGGGTATCAGTTAAGGCATGTGGTATCTTACTTGGGGAATGTGGGATCCAGTTTCCTGACCAAGGATTGAACCTGGGACCCCTGCACTGGGAGCTGAGTCCCAGCCACTGGATGACCAGGGAAGTCCCTCAATGGTTGTGTGTGTATGTGTGTGTTTTAAATCTGTCCTCTAAAAGGGTTTCCCAGGTGGTACTAGTGGTAAAAGACTCACCTGCCAAAGCAGGAGACATCAGAGACATGGGTTCGATCCCTGGATCAGAAAGATCGCTTGGAGAGGGGCATGGCAACCTACTCCAGTATTCTTTCCTGGAGAATCCCTGGGCAGAGGAGCCTGACAGGGTATGGTCCATAAGAGTTCGACACAACTGAAGCAACTTAGCACACATGCAGGTCCTTCAAAAATATCTTATGGTTCTTGTCATCAACTTATTATCCTAAGAGTTCTTTCCTTCTCTACTACAAATCATTGGGGAGGAACCAAATTTATTGTAGTTGAATGAGAATAGAGAATAAATAAATCAAGATTTGACAGCTTGCTCAGTAATGTGGGTATTCACATTAACTTCACTGGAATGAAACACAATGCTATCTTTTTGTGAAGTCTGAAGCCAAGTCATTCTCCTACTGATCAAGCTCCTTATGTTTCTTGGCTTTAATTTTTTTGGTCTTCAAAAAAGAATTTAACTAGACTTCTATATTTTCATAACTTAATCATATGTGTTTTGGCTGTTTGTCTCTTTCCCTTTCTCAATCTAGCCATCATATTGTCCCTCCTGAAAAAAATAGTTGTCTCTGAGGCATAATTTTTGTTACATTTTAATAATCTCTTCAATAGTTATGAATTCTGAATTCATTCTGAAGTGACACACAAGATTCCTTATAAATTAGAATATACAAAAATTTCAGCACACTTTACTATTTTTAAAGCAAAATTGTAGGTGACAATTTTTTAGGTGATTACACTTAGATATACCTGTGTTCTATGCTGTGCTGTGCTAAGTCACTTTAGTCGTATCTGACTCTTTGTGACCCCATGGACTGTAGCCCGCCAGGTTTCTCTGTCCATGGGGTTTTCCAGGCAAGAATACTGGAGTGGGTTGCCGGTTCCTCCTCCAGGTGAAGGATCTTCAAACTAGAATTCTTACATTTGTTATAGATCTGTAGGATACTCATAACAAGTAGATTCCTTTCGGCTTAATTTTCAAAAAGAAAAAGAAAATACAATGAAAAGACATTTATAAATGACTTTTAGAATTATAACTCTAAGAAAAATCTTTTTAATTAATATCACATTGATGTTCTCTTGGTTTATCTATTATGAAGATTTTTCTCTATTATCATCTTATATTTACTACCTGGAGATATCTATAGATACAAAACCAGACCTAAACTTTCATTTAACCCTGTATCTTTAATGAATGAAACTGTTAAATAAATCCTGCCAGTAAGTCACAAGCAAAGACTAATAAAGCTTTTGTGTTTATCTGAACATAAAAGACAAAACACTTCTATTGTAAAAATATTCTGCAAGAATTAAGGACACCAGGGACTCACATTAAAAGATGTTTGATGCTATAGTCACCAAAGTAATCAAAGTAGAAAAGTCAAGAAACATAACACACATACAGAACTTCTACCTGGTATTCATGGTTACTGTTTATAAGTATTAAGTTTATTCTTATGAGGATCAATATAACAACAATAACAATAGGTTTAATTTAAGGAGTCCAATTCAAACCCAACTACCTTGAAGGAATTACTCAAATGTATTATCATCCATTTTATGAAGATTTGTTGGCTGAGCTTACAAAAAGTTTAAGGTACTGTATAATATGGTCACTAGCTATAATGGTACAAAAGCCTGTAATCATTAAGTTACATGATGTCAGTTTGTTAGATACCCCACCATACTTGTTGGTCAGGTAATGTTGAGGTCTTTGAATAAAGAAAGGGAGGAATATAGTGGAGGATTTAAGGCATTATGGAAAACAATTTCTGAACAATACTTGCAACATTCAGCAAATATAAAATATTTTAAGTCAGAATAGACTATAACATCATAATCTAATTGTTACTGTAAAGATTATATTAAGTAGTAGATACACAATCCTTTAAGTGAATATAGATATAAGAATTTTTGAGAAGAAGAGTTATTGAAACAATGGAAGCTAACAATAAATGGCCAAACAATTTTGTTTATACTGAATTAATTCAGGCTCCAGAATTAGTTCAATGGACTTGTAATACTATAGAGAAATCTCCTGCTGATAAGAAAATGACCAGATATAATGCTTTTGAAATACTGTGAGAATTATTTTAATGTTAGTGGGCTTCCCAGGTGGCTCAGTGGTGAAGAATCTGCCTGCTAATGCAGGAGATGCAGGTTTTATTCTTGGGTCATGAATATCCCCTGGAGAAGGAAATGGCAACCCACTCTAGTATTCTTGCCTGGAAAATCCCATGGACAGAGGAGCCAGGTGGGTTACAGTCTATGGGGTCACAAAAGAGTTGGATAAAACTTAGCGTCTAATCAATGACAACAATTTAGATATTAAGTTATATATGACTGTTCCATAAGATGCCACAGAAAATCCCAAATGAACTTTTTGGGAAGCCCAATAAAATATGTGTAAGGACATCAATAACTAAAATAAACAATTTTATTTTAAAATTTTATTGGCACCTATTAGTTGTGTATTTAATGAATTTAATATGTGTTACTCATAATTATTTTAAATAAAATCACTATTTCAACAGAATTTTCTGACAGCTTACACTTTTTGTATTGCTTTGATCAATAAAGACTCTTGAGGGAGCTGATTGACTTTAACAAAAATATGACAAAAGAATAAACAATATTAAAATGTATTTATGATTTGTTTTATAGTTTAAAAAATATTATTTTCAGTATATTTTCAAATATGTGTGTTATTTGTAAACTACCTTTTAATCAAATTTTATACATGGACAAAGTTGTAGATCCATGTGATAATGCTAAGTGAATTATAAAACTCCTTAATCCTAATGCATACAATAATATTAAAAATAGTATAACATACTTTTTTCCTTTTTGTCTCTCACAGCAATACTATATTTCTTTTTTCTGAGAAGGAAAATGCTAGATGAACTTTCTCAGTTTTCCAAAGCTTTCAAAATAGCTGATTTGTAAGCTAAAAACAAATAACATATAAAAAAAATCAAAGTGCTATCCTAATGCATAAACATTCATGATATAATTGGCAAATGTTGGCATGAAACAAACCTCCTGGTGACTTATTAAGGAACTTGCAATGTCCACAAATGGAAAGAACATTCATTTAATTGCATAATGCCTTTAGGTACTGGCATTAAAAAAAAGATTTGTTTCTAAAATCCTAGAGGACAAGATTTACCAAGATTTATGGTTTATAGACCCTTGCATTACCATCAGAAAAGAAGAATATTTGGCAAGTGGAAGAAAGTTAGACATTTCTACAGAAATCAGAGGCAGGATGACAGTAGAAGGTAGTATAAAAGAGTGAAAATAGGGTACAAGTTAGATTAAGATTGCATAAAGAGTTAGAAGATTGTATTTGGATTTATCTCTACTATATACCCATGCTGAAATCCTAATCAAGTGAAATAATTTCCACCTTCCTTTCTGGTCTGTAAAATGTGATTAATAATGCTTCCCCTACTTTCATCACAATATGTTTATAGAAAATACTAACTGAAGATTATATTAAATTGTTGACATTCAGGTAGTCAGTTACAAGTATGTATTGAGTGCCTAAAATGTGCCAGGTGTTATATTAGGTACTAGAGATACAAAGGTCAGGATAATGAGTCAGCAGAGTCTTGATTTTTAGGAGATATATCATTTAGTGAATATTTTAATCCTGAATAAAGAGTAAATGAAAACAAAGGTAAACAGCACATATAAAACACCAGAGAGAGGAGAGAACATGGTAAATTTAAGTAATGGAAATCATTTCTATATGGCTGGAGCTTATACAATGCAGATAAAAGAGAAAATCAAGTATTTTCAATATTCATGTCAGTTTTCAATTACCAATATCATACTGATTGAATTACTTTAGTGCCTATGTTCAGCAACTATGAGTTACATTTTTTATACAGATGATATTTTGTAAAGAGTACAATTAGAATTAGGAAAATCGGATAGACTATTCAGTAATATAATCACATCAAAGTGCATTATTTACAAAAACCTAGAAATTATAGATTACGTAAATAATTTAAGCATTCTTATCAAATGTACCAATATGTTATATATATCAAGCTGACTTAAAAGTTAATGCATCTTTCTATAATATCTTTCATCTTTGGATAAAAAACAGACTCTTCATTCCCCTTACCACTTTGGCAAGACCTTTTATTCTCGTTTTTCCAGAAAAACTTTCAAAATATATAGTTAGAATCTCTATCCACTTCTTCCATGTTATCTGAATTCACTGCAAATAGGCTTGCCTGTTTGCAAGTTTTTGTTAGTATAAATAAATAATTTTTCTAAAATATTGATGCGTATTAACACAATTAATTTTTCCTGAAGTTGTGTGTACCTGTAATTTATCCAGAAACACTGTCTAGAAGGTAAGAATATTATATTGCTCAATGGGGTTTCTAACCCGAAAAATCTTAATGAAACTATTTGTTTAAACCAAAGATAAATTTGAGGACAACTGCTACAAAAAGTGAAACGAGTATAATGCTACTACTTACTTATTTGCTGCTAAAGTGTCTTTCAAGCAAAAAAGTCTTTGCACCTTTACCTATACACATAGGATCACCATCCCACTGGAGACAAAGGAAATTAGAAGCCAGTAACATATTTTTAGAGTCAGAATGGATGATTGAGGATAACAAGTGTCTTTAAAATGCCTTTCAAGCAACTGAACAACATAGGTCTCTGCTTAAATACAGAACGTAGCCATCTAAAAGAAAAGCTGCAAATTATGCTCACTGGTTTATTTTGCAAGCTGAAATTGTCAACATTAGAATTACATTTTTTTCAGACTTGGCTACTACCTCCAGAACGCATCTGCTAACAGTAGTTGTACCAAGGATGAATAGTTTATTAATTCCGAAAATTACTTATCAGATTGTCTACCTTTCACTAGCAAACAGCAAGACAAACTAATGCATTTCCTAACAAATCAAAGAATGTGTGATAAAGTCAGGTATGGAAAGAAGGGTGGAAGTGGCATTGTTTCACACACACACACACACACAAAGACAACAATTAGTTAGTTAGTAGTTAGAGCTTGGTTTAGCTTCTGTACTGTGTAATTTTTGCTTATTTTTCATAAATCTTTTCATGTCTCTGACTTTATGATCACAAAATCTCATTCTCTTTTATCTTGTCTTTTCTCCCACTGTGAACTTACAAATAAACGATCCTGTCCATTTAAAGTGCATGATTTATGATCCTGGACTTGGTTAGACACAGTATTTTCTAAAAAATACAGCCAGATAGGGAGCTATTTGCTAGATCTTAAAAACAATTTAAAAGTAATTAGGAATAGTTTTGTGAAAAATGAATGGCATATAGCAAGTATATGTGCAATCAATTTGTGGTTTCATTTCTTGTTCATACAATGAATTACAGTTAGTCAAAGTCTGCTCCATAGTTGTGTGATTTAGTACAAAAGAAAAAAGATATTGTTTATTTTAAAGAAACAAAGTTTTTTTATTTTGTTTAAAATGAGTAAACAAAGATTTCCATAAATAGCATTTTGTAAGAATTCACATAAATTGGCCCTATAGACAACAGGTCGAAAACTGAGTGGGAACTGAGAACAGTCAGTGATTTCCAAAGTGAAAAATACCTGAGTACTCCTTCCAGTAAAAATGGCAATGGTAATGTTTCCAATTCTGAATTTTTTTTGTCCTCTCTTACACGTGAACAGAATTGCATGGAGGCATCTAAGACTAAGACTTCCCTAAGTGTCAAAGTTGGTGTGCATGTGTGGGTTACTACACCAGTCAGTCTGTCAGTTCAGTTGCTCAGTCATGTCCGACTCTTTGTGACCCCATGAATCGCAGCACACCAGGCCTCCCTGTCCATCACCAACACCCGGAGATTACTCAAACTGATGTCCATTGAGTCGGTGATGCCATCCAACTATCTCATCCTCTATCGTCCCCTTCTCCTCCTGCCCCCAATCCCTTCCAGCATCAGGGTCTTTTCCAATGAGTTAGCTCTTCACATGAAGTAGCCAAAGTATTGGAGTTTCAGCTTCAGCATCAGTCCTTCCAATAACCACCCAGGACTGATCTCCTTTAGGATGGACTGGTTGGATCCCCTTGCAGTCCAAGGGACTCTCAAGAGTCTTCTCCAACACCACAGTTCAAAAGCATCAATTCTTCGGTGCTCAGCTTTCTTCACAGTCCAACGCTCACATCCATACATGACCATTGGAAAAATCATAGCCTTGACCAGACGGACCTTTGTTGGCAAAGTAATGTCTCTGCTTTTTGATATGCTATCCAAGTTGGTCATAACTTTCCTTCCAGGGAGGGAGTAAGCGTCTTTTAATTTCATGGCTGCATTCACCATCTGCAGTGATTTTGGAGCCCCCCAAAATAAAGTCTGACACTGTTTCCACTGTTTCCCCATCTATTTCCCATGAAGTGATGGGACCAGATGCCATGGTCTTAGTTTTCTGAATGTTAAGCTTTATAGGCATCTGTTAAACCTGATGGTTGAAGAGGCAAATGGATTTAAAAATCATATAAACTGGCAGTTATTACTAATAAGGATATCTACTGGGATTATGTTTACTTTTTTTTTTTTTTTTGGTCTAAAACTGATCTGACTTTTAAAAAAAATTTATTTATTTTAATTGGATGCTAAGTACATTACAATATTGTAGTGGTTTTTGCCATACATTGACATTAATCAGTCATGGGTGTACATGTGTTCCCCATCCTGAGTGCCCTTCCCACCTCCCTCCCCATCACATCCCTCTGTGTCATCCCTCTGCACCAGCCTTGAGCACCCTGTCTCATGTATCGAACCTGGACTGAAGATCTGTTTCACATATGATAATATATATGTTTCAAAGCTATTCTCTCAAAAATCATCCCACCCTCGCCCTCTCCCACAGAGTCCAAAAGACTGTTCTATACATCTGTGTCTCTTTTGCTATCTTGCATATAGGGTTATTGTTACCATCTTTCTAAATTCCATATATATGCATCAGTATACTGTATTGGTGTTTTTCTTTCTGACTTACTTCACTCTGTATAACAGGCTCCAGTTTCATCCACCTCATTAGAACTTATTCAAATGTATTCTTTTTAAGGGCTGAGTAATATTCCATTCTGAATATGTACCACAGCTTTCTTATCCGTTCATATGCTGATGGACATCTAGGTTGCTTCCATATCCTGGCTATTACAAATAGTTCTGTGATGAACACTGGGGTACACATGTATCTTTCCATTCTGGTTTCCTCAGTGTTTATGACCAGCAGTGGGATTGCTGGGTCATACGGGACTTCTATTTCCAGTTTTTTAAGGAATCTCCACAGTGTTCTCCATAGTGGCTATACTAGCTTGCATTCCCACCAACAGTGTAAGAGGGTTCCCTTTTCTCCACACCCTCTCCAGCATTTACTGCTTCTAGACATTTGGATAGCAGCCATTCTGACTGGTGTGAGATGGTACCTCATTGTGGATTTGATTTGCATTTCTCTAATAATGAGTGATTTGAGCATCTTTTCATGTGTTTGTTAGCTGTCTGTATGTCTCCTTTGGAGAAATGACTGTTTAGTTCTTTGGCCCATTTTTTGATTGGGTCGTTGATTTTTCTGGAATTGAGCTGCAGAAGCTGCTTGTATATTTTTGAGATTAATTAATTAATTAATTAATTAATTTGTCAGCTGCTTCGTTTGCTATTATTTTCTCCCATTCTGAAGTCTATCTTTTCACCTTGCTTATAGTTTCCATCGTTGTGCAAAAGTTTTTAAGTTTAATTAGGTCCCATTTGTTTATTTTTGCTTTTGTTTCCATTATTCTGGGAGATGGGTCATAGAGGATCCTGCTGTGATTTATGTCAGAGAATGTTTTGCCTATGTTCTCCTCTAGGAGTTTTATAGTTTCTGGTCTTACGTTTAGATCTTTAATCCATTTTGAGTTTATTTTTGTGTATGGTGTTAGAAAGTGTTCTAGTTTCATTCTTTTACAAGTGATTGACCAGTTTCCCCAGCACCAATTGTTAAAGAGATTGTCTTTTCTGCATTGTGTATTCTTGCCTCTTTTGTCAGAGATAAGGTGTCCATAGGTGTATGGATTTATCTCTGGGCTTTCTATTTTGTTCCATTGATCTATATTTCTGTCTTTGTGCCAGTACCATACTGTCTTGATGACTGTAGGTTTGTAGTATAGCCTGTAGTCAGGCAGGTTGATTCCTCCAGTTCCATTCTTCTTTCTCAAGATTGCTTTGGCTATTCGAGGTTTTTTCTATTTCCATACAAATTGTGAAATTATTTGTTCTACCTCTCTGAAAAATACCGTTGGTAGCTTGATAAGGATTACATTGAATCTATAGATTGCTTTGGGTAGTATATTCATTTTCACTATATTGATTCTTCCAATCCACAAACATG
This sequence comes from Dama dama, assembly GCF_033118175.1. NCBI lineage: Eukaryota > Metazoa > Chordata > Mammalia > Artiodactyla > Cervidae > Dama > Dama dama. The sequence continues at coordinate 31,206,276 of NC_083714.1, forward strand.
GCATATTTCTCCATCTATTTGTATTCTCTTTGATTTCCTTCATCAGTGTTTTATAGTTTTCAATATATAGGTCTTTAGTTTCTTTAGGTAAATATATTCCTAATTATTTTATTCTTTTCGTTGCAAGGGTGAATGGAATTGTGTCCTTAATTTCTCATTCTGTTCTCTTATTGTTAGTGTATAGGAATGCAAGGGATTTCTGTGTGTTGATTTTATATCCTGAAACTTTACTGTATTCATTAGTTATCTCCAGTAATTTTCTGGTGGAGTCTTTATGGTTTTCTGTTATAGGATCATGTCATCTGCAAACAGTGAGAATTTTACTTCTTCTTTTCCAATCTCAATTCCTTTTATTTCTTTTTCTGCTGTGATTGCTGTGGCCAAAACTTCCAAAACTATGTTGAGTATTAGTGGTGAGAATGGGCAGCCTTGTCTTGTCCTGACTTAATGAAAATGCTTTCAGTTTTTCACCATTGAGGATAATGTTTGCTGTGGGTTTGTCATATACATCTTTTATTATGTTGAGGTATGTTCCTTCTATTCCTGCTTTCTGTAGGTTTTTTTTTTAAATCATAAATATATGTTGAATTTTGTCAAAGGCTTTCTCTGCATCTATTGAGATAATCATACAGCTTTTACTTTTCAATTTGTTTATGTGGTGTATTATGTTGATTGATTTGTGGATATTGAAGAATCCTTGCATCCCTGGGATAAAGCCCACTTGGTCTCATGATGTATGAACTGTTTAAGTTTTGTTGGATTCTATTTGCTAGAATTTTGTTAAGGACTTTTGTATCTATGTTCATCAGTGATATTGGCCTGTAGTTTTCTTTTTTGTGGCATCTTTGTCTGGTTCTGGTATTAGGGTGATGTTCGCCTCATAGAATGAGTTTAGAAGTTTACCTTCCTCTGAAATTTTCTGGAAGAGTTTGAGTAGGATAGGTGTTAGCTCTTCTCTAAATTTTTGGTAGAATTCATCTGTGAAGCCGTCTGGTCCTGGGCTTTTGTTTGCTGGAAGATTTCTGATTACAGTTTTGATTTCCGTGCTTGTGATGTGTCTGTTAAGATCTTCTATTTCTTCCTGGTTCAGTTATGGAAAGTTTTACTTTTCTAACAATTTGTCCATTTCTTCCAAGTTGTCAATTTTATTGGTGTATAGTTGCTGATAGTAGTCTGTTATGATCCTTTGTATTTCAGTGTTGTCTGTTGTGATTTCTCCATTTTCATTTCTAATATTGCTGATTTGAGTTTTTCCCTTTGTTTCTTGATGAGTCTGGCTAATGGTTTGTCAATTCTATTTATCTTCTCAAAGAACCAGCTTTTATCTTTTTTGATATTTTCTATGGTCTCTTTTGTTTATTTTGCATTTATTTCTGCCCTAATTTTAAAGATTTCTTTCCTTCTACTAATGCTGGTGTTCTTCATTTCTTCCCTTTCTAGTTGGTTTAGGTATAGAGTTAGGTTATTTATTTGACTTTTTTCTTTTTCTTGACGTTAGTCTGTATTGCTGTGAGCCTTCCCCCTTAGCACTGCTTTTACAGTGTCCATAGGTTTTGTGTTGTTGTGTTTTCATTTTCATTTGTTTGTATACATATTTTGATTTCTCTTTTTATTTCTTCTGTGATTTGTTGGTTATTCATCAGCATGTTGTTCAGCCTTCATATGTTGGAATTTTTAATAGTTTTTCTCCTGTAATTGACATCTAATCTTATTACCTTGTGGTCAGAAAAGATGTTTGGAATGGTTTCATTTATTTTGAATTTACCAAGGCTAGACTTATGGCTCAGGATGTGATCTATCCTGGAGAAGTTTCCATGTGTACTTGAAAAAAAAAAGGTGAAATTCATTGTTTTGGGGTGAAATGTTCTATAGATATCAATTAGGTATAACTGGTCCATTGTATCATTTACAGTTTGTGTTTCCTTGTTAATTTTCTGTTTAGTTGATCTATCCATAGGTGTGAGTGGGGTATTAAAGTCTCCCACTATTATTATGTTATTGTTAATTTCCCCTTTCATTCTTGTTAGCATTTGGCTTACATATTGCGGTGCTCCTATGTTGGGTGCATATATATTTATAATTGTTATATCTTTTTCTTGGATTGATCCTTTGATTATTATCTTGTGTTCTTCTTTGTCTCTTTTCACAGCCTTTATTTCAAAGTCTATTTTATCCGATATGAGTACTGCTACTCCTGCATTCTATTTGTCTCCATTTGCATGAAATATCTTTTTCCAGCCTTTCACTTTCAGTCTGTATGTGTCCCTTGTTTTGAGGTGGGTCTCTTGTAGACAGCATATATAGGGGTCTTGTTTTTGTATCCATTCAGTCAGTCTTTGTCGTTTGGTTGGGGCATTCAACATATTTACCTTTAAGGTAATTATAGATAAGTATGATCCCGTTGCCATTTACTTTGTTGTTTTGGATTCGAGTTTATACATCCTTTCTGTGTTTCCTGTCTAGAGAAGATCCTTTAGCATTTGTTGGAGAGCTGGTTTGGTGGTGCTGAATTCTCTCAGTTTTTGCTTGTCTATAAAGCTTTTGATTTCTCCTTCAAACTTGAATGAGGTCCTTGCTGGGTACAGTAATCTGGGCTGTAGGTTATTTTTTTACATCATTTTAAGTATGTCCTGCCATTCCCTCCTGGCCTGAAGAGTTTCTGTTGAAAGATCAGCTGTTATCCTTATGGGAATCCCCTTGTGTGTTATTTGTTGTTTTTCCCTTGCTGCTTTTAATATTTGTTCTTTGTGTTTGATCTTCGTTAATTTGATGAATATGTGTCTTGGGGTATTTTGCCTTGGGTTTATCCTGTTTGGGACTCTCTGGGTTTCTTGTACTTGGGTGACTATTTCCTTCCCCATTTTAGGGACGTTTTCAACTATTATCTCCTCAAGTATTTTCTCATGGCCTTTCTTTTTGTCTTCTTCTTCTGGGACTCCTATGATTTGAATGTTGGGGCATTTAACATTGTTCCAGAGGTCTCTGAGGTCGTCCTCATTTCTTTTAATTCTTTTTTCCTCTCTGTTTCATTTATTTCTACCATTCTATCTTCTACTTCACTTATCCTATCTTCTGCCTCTGTTATTCTACTGTTGATCCCCTCCAGAGTGTTTTTGATCTCATTTATTGCATTATTCATTATTGATTGACTCTTTTTTATTTCTTCTATGTCCTTGTTAAACATTTCTTGCATCTTCTCAATCCTCACCACCATGCTTCTCAATCCTCACCTCCATGCTATTTATCTGTAGCTCCATTTTGTTTTCAAGATTTTGGATCATTTTTACTATCATTATTCTGAATTCTTTTTCAGGTAGATTCCCTATCTCCTCCTCTTTTGCTTGATTTGGTCAGCATTTTTACTGTTTCTTTGCCTGCGTTCCTGTTTCTCTGCCTTTTCATCTTGTTTAGATGCTGTGTTTGGGTTGGCCTTTCTGTATTCTGGCAGTTTGTGGTTCCTCTTTATTGTAGACGTTCCTTGCTGTGGATAGGGTTGGACAAGTGGCTTGTCAAGTTTTCATGGTTAGGGAAGCTTGTGTCAGTATTCTGGTGGGTGGAGCTGGATTTCTTCTCTCTGGAGTGCAATGGCGTGTCCAGTAGTGAGTTTTGAGATGTCTGTGGGTTTGGTGTGACTTTGGGCAGCCTGTATATTGACGCTCAGGACTACGTTCCTGTGTTGCTGGAGAATTTGCATGGTTTGTCTTCCTCTGGGACTTGTTGGCTCTTGGGTGTTGCTTGGTTTCAGTGTACGTATGGAGGTTTTTGGATGAGCTCTTATCAGTTACTGTTCTTTGGAGTCAGGAGTTCTCTGTTGTTCTCAGGTTTTGGACTTAAGCCTCCTGCCTCTGGTTTTCCATCTTATTCTTACAGTAGCCTCAAGACTTCTCCATCTATACAGCACTGATGACAAAACATCTAGATTAATGATGAGAAGTTTCTTCACAGTGATGTACTCCCAGAGAGGATCACAGAGTTACATAGAGAAGAGAAGAGGGAGGAGGGAGATAGAGGTGACCTGGAGGAGAAGAGGGGTAATCAAAAGGGGCGAGAGCAAGCTAGCCAGTAATCAGTTCCCTATGTGCTCTCCACAGTCTGGACCCATCAGAGATGTTCATGGAGTTAGAGAAGAGAAGAGGGAGGAAGGAGACAGAGGTGACCAGGAGGAGAAAAGGGGGAATCAAAAGGAGAGAGACAGATCCAGCCAGTAATCAGTTCTCTAAATGTTCTCCACAGTCTGGAACACACAAAGAGATTCACAGAGTTGGGTAGAGAAGAGAAGGGGGAGGAAAGAGATAGAGGCGACCTGGTGGAGAAAAAGGAGAGTCAAAAGGGGGAGAGGGCAATCAAGCCAGTAATCACACTCCCAAGTAAAAATGGGTAGTGAAGATTGGGTTCTTAAAGGTACAATATTTTATAACAAATGCCAAAAAGCAAAGATTAAAAATCTAGAGCAGAGGTTAGACTCTCAAAAATACAATATTAAAAAAAAAGTCACAAATATTATAAAATACATATATGAAGTTTGGTTTAAAAATAGGGTCTTTTTTTTGCAATGTAATAGGTTATAAAAATCAAAATTAAAGGAGTAATAGAGGACTTAAAATTTAAAAATTAATTAAAAATAATAGTAAAAATATATCTAGGAATTTCTCTGGAGTTGTTGCAGACAGTGTGGGGTCAGTTCAGTTTCAGATAGTTCCTTGATCTGGCTTATACTTCTCAAGATCTATAGGCCCCTTCCAATGTAGTCAGTGCTAACTACAGGGTTTTAATCTGTTGCACCTGTCACTTCCAAATTGGTTCCCTCTGTTTATTTTAGCTTCTTCTGTTTGCTGGTCTCTTCAGTGTCTAATTTCTGCCCTGACACAATGGGGCAAAAGTGATCACTTTTTTAGGCTCACTTGTTCAGTCGTGCTGTGGGGAGAGAGGAACACTGCAAACAAATATCACTGGTGTTTGTGGGGAGTGCTCGCAGTGTCTCGGCCACACTGAGTTTTCCCCTGCTCACGGCGTGTGTGCTCTCATGGTCTACACTTGTCAAGCTCTAGGTTGCTCTGCCGGGAACTGTCTGAGGCGGGCCCTGGGTTGCATGCACTTCCCAGGTCTAAGCTGCTCAGGCTCAGGTTCTCGGGTACTCCACAAAGACACAGACTCGGTTGGGCCTGAGTTTGTGCCCTTCCCAGGTCCGAGCAGCTCAGGTGACCAGATGCTTGGTGAGCACAGTATTCCCCAGGTTGAGGGTGCGTCGTATCACCTCCCCAGTACCAGCTGGTCAGTTTCCTGGGTGGGTGTGGGCGCGCCCCTCTCAGATGTGTCATGTGTCTCTTCCTGGGAGCTGATCTCTGGCTGCGACCCTCCCGGCAGAAGTCAACAGTCCAGAATCCCTAGAAGTCTTGGTTAGCAACAGAGCCTGCTTGCAGTTTGGTAGAGGATGCCTCTCTGGGGCCGAGTTTGCCCCTTTCTGGCTCTGGTTGCCCCCCTCCTGCTTGTCTCCAGTGGGGGATGGGCCGGTCCACAGCTGGTTAGCTCTCCTTTGGTATTTGTTCAGTTCTTTGTTCTGTGAGCGGGCCTGGCAGTGCCTTAGGTTAGGGCTTTTCACGGGATAGTTCTCTCTCTCTCTCCCCCCCCCCCCCCGACTATCCCACATTTTGTGTTGCTATCTCATGTTAGTTCCCTCACATTGCCCTCAGGGCATTCAGGCCCAGTCCTTACCCTAAGCAATGCAGCCCTCGCCTCCCTGTTCAGCCCCCTCTTGCTGGTGTTGGCTGCGAGTTCAGGAAGTTGCCATTAGGTATGTAATCTGTGAGTTTTATTTATTTATTTTTCCTCCCGGTTATGTTGCCCTCCAAGATTCCAAAACTCCCCACAGACCCGCTGGTAAGATTGTTTCCTGGTATTTGGAAACTTCTCCTCTTTAAAGACTCCCTTCTCGGGACAGATCTCTGTCCCTACCTCTTTTGTCTCTCTTTTTATCTTTTATATTTTGTTCTACCTCCTTTTGAAGACAATGGGCTCCCTTTCTGGGTGCCTGATGTCCTCTGCCAGCATCCAGAAGTTGTTCTGTGGAATTTGCTCAGCGTTTAAATGTTCTTTTGATGAATTTGAGGGGGAGAAAGTGGTCTCCCGTCCTATTCCTCCACCATCTTAGGACCTCCCCCTGGAGTGTGTTTTCATCTATAAAGGTTTAGGAATTCAGGAACTCTTGAAATTTTGCAATAACAAAGTGCAGTTATTACTGCATTAATCAACATGAATTACCTATATTTACTAAATAAGAACATGAATACCAAGGAAAAAGCTTTTTAACAAGATATCTAGGAATATATTTGTACTATTTTAAAAAACGCTTTATTATTCTTGTTATGGAAGGATTTGGAAAAGTACAATAAGAGCATGACAATACTCAATGCTATAAGGGGCAACACTACTGGATAACATTTATTATCATGTACCAGCTATTGAGGATATATCCCACATCTTGGGAAATCCTCTCACCAATGGGAAGATCACTTGTGACAGGAGAACATCTGGGCTGTTGGAGGAGAGTGAACCCACTTGTATGTGGCTGACAGGACAAAGTGAGACCTCCACAGATGGTCCTTGCCCTAAGCTCTGTGTGCCCCATACTGGGATGTGTATCTACTCATGCACACAGGCGGCTGGGTGCTAGAATGTGGGAATTCAAGAGCAAACACAGGGAGAGGACTGCTGCTGCATGCGAGGGGGTAGCCTGAAGGGATGAAAGGGAAGAAATTCACAACAGGGTACACTTATGGAGGAAATCTGGACTGCCATATTCCCTGGTTGCTCAGCTGGTAAAGAATCTGCCTAATCCCATGGACAGAGGAGTTGGTGGGCTACAGTCCATGGGGTCACAAAGAGTTGGACACAACTAACTGACTTCACTATACTTTTGCAATGCAGGAGACCCTGGTTTGATTCCTGGGTCAGCAAGATCCCCTGGAGAACAGATAGGGTACCCACTCCAGTATTCTTGGGATTTTCTGGTGGCTCAGATGGTAAGAATTCACCTGCAATGTGGGAGACCTGGGTTTGATCCCTGGGTTGGGAAGATACCCTGGAGGAGGGCATGGCAACCCACTCCAGTATCCTTGCCTGGAGAATCCTCATGAACAGAGGAGCTTAGCGGGCTATAGTCCATGGGATTGCAAAGAGTTTGGCAAGACTGAGTGACTAAACACACACATAGAAGCAAGTTACCATTATTGAGTGATGCACAGAGCGGGGAGCTGCCATTGCAGCCTCTCTCCCCATGTGCTGGCCACTGCCCACCAGGCACTAGAAAAGGCTCCTGCCAGGGCTGATCCTCTTTCACCTTCCACCAAGCATTAGAAAAGGCTCCTTCTATGGCTGGCCCTCTTGTACCTACAGCTGAACATTAGGAAAGACCCCTGCCAGGGCTAGCCCACTCCCACCTGCAGCCAAATGCAAAACAAACAAACAAACAAAAACAAAAACAACAACCCAACCGGGGCTGGCCCTGCCGCTGGGAACTAGAAAAGGTCCCTGAAGGGGCTGGCCATCTCTGTGACAACATGGAAGAAATGGAAAAATTCTTAGAAAGGTACAATCTCCTAAGACTTAACCTGGAAATAGAAAATATGAATAAATCAATCACATGTAATGAAATTAAAACTGAGGGAAAATTGTGCTTTTGAATAGGGGATGGCACCTTAACTACTAATACTGATAGCCCATAAGGGAAAGAATTTGTGGTAAGTTTTCTTAGACAGCTTGAACAATCAAGTTGATAAAACTTTTGAAACTGAATCATTAGGTTTCTGTTTTTAGACAGATCTCCACATTGAGGAAAAATCCCTGGGGATGAATTCAAAATTGAAGACACTAGGGACAAAATGAATGGAAGAGAGTTCAAACAAAAGTGGTTTGGATGGAATAAAATTAGACAGTTTCAGTTTATTTGAGCATTATCAAGAACAAAGGAGGAAAGTCTGTCTTAAGTCAAAAACCAAAACTTTGATCTTTCTTCTTCTAAAAGTTCAAAAATTTTAATTTCACAAATACCTGAGGTCCTAAAACTATCAAAATCAAATACCTAGAAAAGGGTGCTCACAGAAACAAAAAATGGAACAGAATAAAATTCTTACAAGCAGTAAAAGCATATTAAAAAGGCATGTTAAATTATTTTAACAATCAATTTAAAAATGATCTAAAAGCCATTAAGGTAATGCTATAAGATGAAAGAAAAATGTAACAGAATTATAAAACATAAGTTCTAAGGTGATAAAACTCAAAAAACCAATTATACATAAATGAAAAAATCTGTTTCAGAAGTGAAATCTGTATAAGAAGAATCAAAAGTATGAATAAATATTTTAAATGTTTTAATGGAAAGGCAAAAGGGGAATATTTATAAAAAATTTTAAGTAGCAAAAGATAAAAGATAAAAACAATTCAAGAAAGTGACAAATAATGAAAGTACAGAAGTTTCAACATATATAATAATACTCCATGAAGAATAAACCAAAATTAGGAAATAGAAAAAAATTCTAAGACCCTAATTTTTTAAAAAATCAGATTTGGAATTACATATTGAAATAGAACATCTTAGAAAACACGCTCTTGAGAAAACACCAGTCAATAATGATCAACACCATGACATATTCCCTTGAAATTACTGGACTTTAAGTAAAGAAAAGTGAAATGAGTTCCTAGGGGAAACAAACTTACTCACAATGAAAGAAAATTAGATTGTCCTCAGACTTTTCAAGAAGAATTTTTATGACAGTTGTAAATTGAGTGATATGTTTAAGATAATCAAAGGAAGAAAATATTAGTCAAGGATTTAAAACCTGGTAAAATTATTTTTCAAGTATAAAGGAAACAAATAACATTCAATATGAGCAAATACAGGCAATATTAATTCCTTGAGAAAAATATAAGGATAAGCTTGAGATAACCAAAATATTGAGAGATATATAAGACATAATGGTGAGCAATAATCATATAAATTACTTATAGCACTAAGACTAAATGAGAGTTATAAGAGAGAGACTGTTATGTAATGAATATATGTGCAGTTAGTGTAGATATAAATACAACAAATGTGGTGAGTGAAGAGTGGAGAGTATATATATATATATATATGTATATATGTATAAAATATTGAAAATATTCTTAATATTATATTGATGGTTATGCATAAACTCTTGAAGCCTGCTGTTAACATGGGATAGATATACAAATGTGGAGGTTAGGGGTATTGACCCCCATGCAGTCCAAAATTCACCTCTTACTTTACAGTTGTTCCTCAATGTCCACAGTTCCACACCTGCAGATTAAAGCAACCACAGATCGTGAAATCATGTAGTGCTGTAGTATATATGCATTGAAAAACCCCATGTATAAGTGGACTCATGGAGTTTAAACTCATGTTGCTCAAGTGTCAACTACCAAAACTATAAAAAGTGATAATTTCAACTTTATTACTATAAGTATAACCTTGTAGTAATACTTGCAGCATTACTTTGTAGTAATATGTGTAGTAATACAAGTAATACTTGTAGTATTACCTTGTAGTATTACTACAAGTATTACCTTGTATCATACTTGTATACTTGTATTACCTTGTATACTTGTATACTAACTTGTATACCTTGTATAATACTTGTATTAACTTGTATACTTGTATTACCTTGTATTATACTTGTAGTATTACCTTGTAGTATTACTACAAGTATTACCTATAGCATATGAATAGATTTCATTATAACTATAGCACAACATTGCAGCCTTAGTGAACTAAGAATAAAGTACAGCTCTATAACTATGACTCAATAATAATGACTATAACACTATAAAAATAACTAACAGTATAACTCGAATTATGAATTATAACTGACACCATGATACCACAACTCTAATGTTGATTCAGTAACTATATTTCTGTATCTATAGGCATAAGAGTATTATGTACAAAACATGAAAGCTATGCTGTTACTTCTATCAGTAGAGCATAATACTATTAATACCACTAATATGATAACCCTCTCACTCTCACTACATCGTTAATTATAAAACAATAACAGTGTCACTACTATGCCTCCATTATAACTACAACTATAATCTATACTATAATACAATATTTATGACTATAACACCATAATTACAACTATAACACTGAACTTTATTACATGAATATTGTATATCACTAGCACCATATTCATTTCTATAGCATTATGATTACTACCTTATCACTATAATTATCATAATAAAATTATCACTGCTAGTATAAAATGTAGTGTTAGTCATTCAGTTGTGTCTGACTCTTGGCAACCCCATGGACTGTAGTCCAACAGGCTCCTCTGTCCCTCAAATTCTCCAAGCAAGAATACTTGAGTGGGTAACCATTCCCTTCTTCAGGGGATCTTCCCAACCAGTATACCTAAAACTTTATAAATGTAACTATAACTCTAAGCAAAATATAAAACTATCAGTATAACACTATCATTATTTCAGCAATACTCTATGGCTTTAACATTAATACATACTTTTAGTGTTATTGTTAGAGTTATAGTTCTCTACATTTAGTGCTAAATTTATAGTATAGTGCTCTAGTTAAAGCTAACATAACATACCACTACCACTGTAACTATAGTATAAACATAATAGCAACTCTGCATCAATAAATATAGAGTAGCCCTATAACATGAACAATTATACATTTAGCATAGTAAAAATAACCATAGTACTATCAATACTATGATATCAATATAATAATATGTATAGCATTACAAAGTTACAGTATTATAATTATACCAGCACTATATTAATAAGTACAACATGGTAACTATATGATATCACTATAACTATGATTTAGTACTCTAAATATAACTATAGCCCTATAACTCTTTATAATACAATAACATCAGTTTCATAATTATAACTAAATTTTATAACATTTTACTACAATCCAATACTATAATACTAAAACATAACACTATTGTATAACCATAACAATATAAATATAACCATAACATCATAACTATTGATATAACAAAAAGATAATCACTACAATGTTAAGACTATCACTATAACTGTATACACATAATTATAACTGTAACAGTATAACTATATCATTCCAATTATAATCATGCCCCATTTTAACTAAAATATTACAAATAAAATCATGATTCTATAATTAAATTTTATAATTATGACACTATAACTATAGCCCTATGGCTACAATACTAAAGTATAGAAAACAAACAAAATGACTATAACCACATAACTATAACCATAACATTATAACTATAATCAAACTATCATTACAACAGTCTGAATATCACTATAACCATAAAACTATAATTATGACTATAGCAGTATAACTATACTATTATAATGTCAACTATAATGCTCTACCTATAATACTATCACTATAATGCTAACACTATGACTATATTAATAACACTATAACTACATCTATAGTATTATAACACTAGTACTATACTTATAACTATATAATGATAACTATGACTATAAGCATATGATTATAACTGGAATATTACACTTTGTAGCTATAATAATAAATCTTAAATAATGACCACTCTGCTAAAACTATAAACTCTTACCAAAATCTGTGACTCTGTAACTCCAACTTTGACTATAAATGTAACCAGATTCCATAACCACATCACAGAACTTATAAGTACAACAATAACTATAACAATTTAATTCTGACCATAGATCATAATTATAGTAAAATAACACTATACTTATAAGTGTAAAACTACCAGTATAACAAGTCCATGAAAACTTATATAACAGTAACATTATAACCATATTACTAATACTATATCTATAACCTAGACACAAGGTCTATATCATTAATACCTATGATGATAACTGCATATCTATAACACTATCATTATAATTGCTAATAACCATAAAACATTACAATCATTTTATCACTGTAAATATAATTTTAGCACTATAATCTTAGTGATGTAATAGTGCTATAACATTTTAACTATAAAATTAAAATTATTATCAATATAATTAAAAGCTGTAACTACAAATAGTAAACTCGAACCATACAGCTATAAAACTATGATTAAAATTGCAACACTGTAACTAAAATTAAACACTATAACAATAGTATAACTATTACTCCAATAGTGTATCTATATCAGTGTTACCATACTACTGTAAATGTAACTCCATGATCCAGCTATATTTGGAACAATGCAACTCAATATGATAACTGCATAAATATAATCATAAAATTATCACTATAACTCTATAAATATAATTTTAACTATTACTGTATTACTATGCTACTACATACATCTATAATGTTTATAGTGCACATATAACACATATAGTAATGTATTATGTATGTATATACACACACGTATATACATACACTCATACATACATACACTATGAGCATCCTTGGCTCACAAATAATTATAATTTAAAAATACATTTTTCTTTCAAAATAAACAAGGACCAAAGACTCTTAGAAAATGGCTATTTTCACTTTTAGAGCAAGTAATACTCAATATCAGTATGGAAGGTATTGTCATACCAAACAGGATAATACTAAACATTATTTGAATCTAATCTAGCCTTACCACATATATATAATTTATTGAAAACATGAGGCACAGATTCTTAAGTTAAATAATATGATAAAAATGTAAACAGACATCCAAAATGCTGAGCAATCTATAGAATTATTGTTCTTTAGTCAGTGGTATTAAAGCAAAAATAAGAGGAGGCTGCACTAGATTAAGTGAGACATAAAAGATATCATTATGGAGCTAATTTGAATCTGAATTCAAACACAACAAATTCAAAAGTACTGTTTGAGAATATTATGGAAATTTGATTATGACGAGGGTGTTAGATAAAACCAAGGAAAAATTTTAAATTGTTAGGTGTTATAATACACACAAAGGCCATGTAAATAAAATTCTACATTTTTAGAGATGGTTTGCAAATACATAGGGATAAAATGTGTCAGAATTTTTTTTCTAACTTTTTCATCAATGAAAAGAAAAGAAAGAAAAGAAAAATAAGGTCAGTGAGTTGGCAAAATCTTAATAACCTTAGAACAGGGTAATGGCAGTATGGGGTTCATCATATTGTTTTAAACATAGGTGTTAGTTTGATCTTATTTACTTTTAATTTTTAAAAACAACATCACACAGGATTTCTCTGGTAGTCCAGTGGAATCTGCCTTGCACTGCAAGGTACACCGTTTCAACCACTGGTCCAGGAAGATACCACATGTCTTGGGGCAACTAAGCCCATATACCACAACTACTGAGCCCATGCTTGAGAGTCCGTGAGCTACAACTACTGAGCCCTTGCACCACAACTACTGAGCCCATGCACTGCAACTACAGAAGCCCAAGTGCCCTAGAGCCCATATTCCACAAGCGAAGCCACCACAATGAGAAGCCTGTGCATTTCAACTAGAGAGTAGCTCCAACTCTGTGCAACTAGAGAACGCCTGTGTGTAGCAATGAAGACCCAGCACAACCAAAAAGATAATAAAATAAATTACATAAATAAAAACAACATGAGGGTATTATGAATAATGATAAGAATACATTTGAAATTTTCATGGTAAGAGTAAAATAAAGTTTGTCTATAAAACAAACTTAGAGTTGGATAACAAGTCAAGGATGTCTGCTGTGACCAACTGTCTTCAACACTGTACATGAGATCCTGAATAGTGAGACTGCACAAACACAAGGAAAGCAGAAATTGTATAAGCATTAGAAAGGAAGAAATAAAAGAAGAAATACAAGAAATTTAAAAAGAAAAATAAGAAATAAAAAAGAAATTAATATTAATATATCATCAGTAAGCATTTAAAACATTCACCAATAATACACTTTTAATATTATCAAAATATATCAAACTAATTTTAAAGTGATAATTATTAGGAAAAAGAGGTGTTTTATCACAGGCAAGCAATTTAACCAAATAATTGTATTTGGAAATCCAAATGCTTGCACATGTGTGAACACACACAAACATATACAGGATAAATGTCAGAGCTGCCATTTGAGGTCAGTGGTGAAAGGATGCATTTTTCAATTAATGGTACATGGCAATTATGTATTCATATACAAGGGAAAAAAGTGAAATTGGATATGTATATAACACTATATACAAATATCTACATAAGGTAGATTAAAAATATAAATGTAAAAGACCAACCATGATTAAATTTAAAAACTTAACACTACCATCAGTTGATAGAAATGTGGAGCAATGAAATATTTCATATATATTGCTGTACAAAAATAAATTAACATAACCATTGAGAAAAGTATTTGCCTTATCTGCTAAAATATAAGAAGCTCATATACTTATGTACTGTTACCAAATTTCCATTTATTAAGCTAGGAGGGGTATTATATGCATGCATTTTATAATTATTCCTAAACTATACATTGATATTTTGCATATTCCACTTAATATAAAATATATCTCACAATTTTGAAACTTTTTAAATAGTCTAAATCACTGGTTTAAAATCTTAAATAAACCAGGTACCACATGCAAGAAAAATTAGTAAGGTGATTTTAGAAAAGGTGACTAACAGTAAGGTGAATTAGAAATGGTGACTGCAGCCATGAAATTAAAAGACAGTTCTATGAAGAACAGTTCTATGAAGATCTACAAGATCTTCTAGAACTAACACCAAAAAAAAAGATGTCATTTTCATCATGGGGATTGGAATGCAAAAGTAAGAAGTCAAAAGATACCCAAAGGAGCAGGCAAGTTTGGCTTTGGAGTACAAAATGAAGCAACACAAAGGCTAACAATTTTGTCAAGAAAACACGCTGGTCATAGCAAACACTCTCTTCCAACAACACAAGAGATGACTCTATATGTGGACATCACCATATGATCAATACCAAAATCATTTTGACTATATTCTTTGCAGCTGAAGAAGGAGAAGCTCTATATAGTCGGCAAAACCAAGACCTGGAGCTGACAGTGGCTCAGATGATGAGCTCTTTATGGCAAAATTCAGACTTAAATTGTAAGAAAGGAAAACCATGATGCATTCTGGTATGACTTAAATCCCTAACGATTGTTCAGTTAAATTGACAAATAGATTCAAGAGATTAGATCTGATAGACATGGTACCTGAAGAACTATGGACAAAGGTTTGTAACATTGTACAGGAGATGATGACTAAAACCAGTCCAAAGAAAAGGAAATGTAAGAAGGCAAAATAGTTGTCTGAGGAGCCCTTAAAAATAGTTGAGAAAAAAGAGAAGTTAAAAGAAAAGAAGAAAGGGAAAGATATACCCAACTGAATGTGGAGTTCCAAAGAATAGCAAGGAGGGATAAGAATGCTTTCCTATTTGAACAATGCAAAGAAATAGAGTAAAACAATAGAATGGGAAAGATTAGAGGTCTCTTCAAAAAAATCAGAGAAATCAAGGGAAAATTTCATGTGAAAGTGGGCACAATAAAGGACAGAAATGATAAGGACCTAAGAGAAGAAGAAGAGGTTATGAAAAGATGGCAAGAATACACAGAATAATTGTACAAAAAATGTTTTAATGATCTTCATAACAACAAAGGTATGGTCACTCACCTAGAGCCAGACATCATGGAGTGTGAAGACAAGTGGGCCTTAGGAAGCAGTACTACTAACAAAGCAAGTGAAGGTGATAGAAATCCAGCTGAGCTATTTCAAAACCTAAAAGATGAAGCTGTTAAAGTGCTGCACTCAATATGTCAGCAAATTTGGAAAACACTGAAGTGGACACAGGGCTGGAAAAGATAAGTTTTCATTTCAATCACAATGAAAGGCAATCCCAAATAAGGTTGAAACTACTTCACAATTGCACTCATTTCACATGCTAGCAAGATAATGCTCAAAATCCTTCAAGCTAGTCTTTAGTAGTATGTGAACTGAGAATGACCATATGTACAAGCTGGACTTAGAAAAGGCAGAGGAACAAGAGGTTCAACTGCCAACATCTGTTGGATCACAGAAAAAGTAAGAGAGTTCCAGAAAAACATCTACTTCTGCTTCATTGATTACGCTAAAGCCAAGGACTGTGTGGATCACAACCAACTGTGGAAAATTCTTAAAGAGATGGGAATACCAGACCACCTTACCTGTCTCCTGAGGCACTTGTATGTAGGTCACGGAGCAAAAGTTAGACCTAGACATGGAAGAACGGACTGGTTCCAAATTGGGAAAGGAGTACTTCAAGGCTGTATATTGTCATCCTGCTTATTTAACTTATGTGCACAGTACATGATGCCAAATGCCAGGCTGGATGAAGCACAAGCTAGAATCAAAATTTCTGGGAGAAATATCAACTACCTCAGTTATGCAGATGATACAACCCTAATGGTAGAAAACAGAGAGGAACTAAAGAATCTCTTGATGAAGGTGAAAGAGGAGAGTGAAAAAGAGGGCTTAAAATTCAACATTCAAAAAACTAAGATCATGGCATCCAGTCCCATCAATTCATGGCAAATGGGGAAAAAATGGAAATAGTGGCAGATTTTCTTTGCTTGGGCTCCAAAATCACTGTGGACAATGACTGCAGCTATGAAATTAGAAGATGCTTGCTCCTTAGCAAGGAAACACAAATTTTAAATGATACAATGGACAGATAGACCTAATTGATATCTATAGGACATTTCACTCTAAAACAATGAATTTCACCCTTTTCTCAAGTGCACATGGAAACTTCTCCAGGATAGATCATATCCTGGGCCATAAATCTAGCCTTGACAAATTCAAAAAATTCATATCATTTCAAGCATCTTTTCTGATCACAATGTGGTAAGATTAGATGTCAACTACAGGAAAAAAAAAACTATTAAAAATACAAACATATGGAGGCTAAACAACACACTTCTGGATAACCAACAAATCACAGAAGAAATCAAAAAATGAATAGAAATGAATGAAAATGAAAACACAACAACCCCAAACCTATGGATTCAGTAAAAGGGTAAGGTTCATAGCAATACAAGCCTGACTCAAGAAACAGGAGAAAAATGAAATAAATAACATAACTCTACACCTAAAGCAACTATAAAAAGAAGAAATGAAGAACTCCAGGGTTATCAGAAGGAAATAAATCATAAAAATTAGGGCAGTAATAAATGAAAAAGTAACAAAGAAGATCAAAGGAAAAATCAACAAAGGTAAAAGCTGGTTCTTTGAGAAGATAAATAAAATAGACAAACCATTAGCCAGACTCATCAAGAAAAAAAGGGAGAAGAATCAAATCAACAAAATTAGAAATTAAAATGGAGAAATCACAACAGACAACACAGAAATACAAAGGATCATAAGACTCTACTGTCAGCAACTATATGCCAATAAAATAGACAACTTGGAAGAAATGGACAAATTCTTAGAAAAGTATAACTTTCCAAAACTGAACCAGGAAGAAATAGAAAATCTTAACAGACCCATCACAAGCATGGGAATCCAAACTGTAATCAGAAATCTTCCAGCAAACAAAAGCCAAGGATCAGATGGCTTCACAGCTGAATTCTACCAAAAATTTAGAGGAGAGCTAACACCAATCTTACTCAAGTTCTTCCAGAAAGTTGAAGAGGAAGGTAAACTTTCAAACTCATTCTATGAGGCCAGGATCACCCTAATACCAAAACCAGATAAAGATGCCACATAAAAAGAAAACTACAGGCCAATACCACTAATGAACATAGATGCAAAAATCCTTAACAAAATTCTAGCAAACAGAATCGAACAACATATTAAAAAGATCATACATCATGATCAAGTGGGCTTTATCCCAGGGATGCAAGGATTTTTCAGTATTTGGAAATCAATCAATGTGAGATACACCACATTAACAAATTGAAAGATAAAAATCATATGATTATCTCAATAGATGCAGAGAAAGCCTTTGACAAAATTCAAAATCCATTTACAATAAAAACCCTCCAGAAAGCAGGAATAGAAGGAACATACCTCAACATAATAATGTTGGACTTCCCTGGTGGCTCATATGATAAAGTGACTGCCTACAATGTGAGAGACTCGGGCTCAATTCCTGGGTTGGAAAGATCTCCTGGAGAAGGAAATGGCAACCCACTCCATTATTCTTTCCTGGAAAATCCCATGGATGGAGAAGCCTGGTAGGCTACAGTCCATGGGGTTGCAAACAGTCAGACATGACTGAGCGACTTCACTTTCCCTTTAAACTTAATAAAAGCCATATATGGTAAACCCACAACAAACATTATCCTCAATGGTGAAAAATTGAAAACATTCCCCCTAAAGTCAGGACCAAGACAAGGGTGCCCACTATCACTACTATATTCAACATAGTTTTGGAAGTTTTAGCCACAGCAATCAGAGAAGAAAAAGAAACAAAAGGAATCCAGATTGGAAAAGAAGTAAAACTCTCATGGTTTGCAGAAGACATGATTCTCTACATAGAAAACTCTAAAGACTCCACCAGAAAATTACTAGAGCTAGTCAATGAATATAGCAAAGCTGCAGGACATAAAATTAATGCACAGAAATCCCTTGCATTCCTATACACTAACAATGGGAAAACAGAAAGAGAAATTAAGGAAACAATTCCATTCACCATTGCAATGAAAAGAATAAAATACTTAGGAATAAATTTACCTAAAGAAACAAAGACCTATATATAGAAAAGTACAAAACACCGATGAAAGAAGTCAAAGATGACACAAATAGATGGAGAAATATACCATGTTCATGGATCAGAAGAATCAAAACAGTGAAACTGAGTATATTATCCAAAGCAATCTATAGATTCAATGCAATTCCTATCAAGCTACCAACAGTATTTTTCAGAGAACTAGAACAAATAATTTCACAATTTGTATGGAAATAGAAAAAACCTCGAATAGCTAAGGCAATCTTGAGAAAGAAGAGTGGAACTGGAGGAATCAACCTTCTGACTTCAGGTTATACTACAAAGCTACAGTCACCAAGACAGTGTGGCACTGGCACAAAGACAGAAACATAGATCAATGGAACAAAATAGAAAGCCCAGAGATAAATCCATGCACCTATGGACATCTTATCTTTGACAAAGGAGGCAACGATATACAATGGAGAAAAGACAATCTCTTTAACAACTAGTGCCTGGAAAACTGGTAATCCACTTGCAAAAGAATGAAACTAGAACACTTTCTAACACTATACACAAACATAAACTCAAAATGGATTAAAGATCTAAACGTAAGACCAGAAACTATAAAACTCCTAGAGGAAAACATAGGCAAAACACTCTCTGACGTAAATCACAGCAGGATCCTCTATGACCACCTCCCAGAATAATGGAAACAAAAGCAAAAATAAACAGATGGGACCTAATTAAACTTAAAAACTTTTGCACAATGATGGAAACTATAAGCAAGGTGAGAAGACAGCCTTCAGAATGAGAGAAAATAATAGCAAACGAAGCAGCTGACAAAGAATTAATCTCAAAAATATACAAACAGCTCCTGCAGCTCAATTCCAGAAAAATCAACGACCCAATTAAAAAAATGGGCCAAAGAACTAAACAGACATTTCTCCAATGGAGACATACAGATGGCTAACAAACACATGAAAAGAGGCTCAACATCACTCATTATCAGAGAAATGCAAATCAAAACCACAATGAGGTACCATCTCAGGCTAGTCAGAATGGCAGCAATCAAAAAATCTACAAACAATAAATACTGGAGAGGGTGAGGAGGAAAAAGGAACCCTCTTACACTGTTGGTGGGAATGCAAGCTAGTACAGCCACTATGAAGAACAATGTGGAGATTCCTTAAAAAACTGAAAGTAGAAGTCCCATATGACCTAGCAATCCCACTGCTGGACATACACACTGAGGAAACCAGAATGGAAAGAGACACATGTACCCCAGTGTTCATCACAGCACTGTTTATAATAGCCAGGACATGGAAGCAACCTAGATGTCCATCAGCAGACGAATGGATAAGAAAGCTGTGGTACATATACATAATGGAATATTACTCAGCTATTAAAAAGCATTCATTTGAATCAGTTCTAATGAGGTGGATGAAACTGGAGCCTACTATACATAGTGAAGTAAGTCAGAAATAAAAACTCCAATACAGTATATTAATGCATATATATGGAATTTAGAAAGATGGTGATGATGACCCTATATGCAAGACAGCAAAAGAGACACAGATGTAATGAACAGACTTTTGGACTCTCTGGGAGAAGGCGAGGGTGGGATGATTTGAGAGAATAGCATTGAAACATGTATATTATCATATGTTAAATAGATCGCCAGTCCAGGATCAATGCATGAGACAGGGTGCTCAGGGCTGGTGCACTGGGATGCCCCTGAGGTATGGGGTAAGGATGGAGGTGGGAGGGAGGTTCAGGATGGGGAACGCATGTACACCCATGGTTGACTCATGTGAATGTATGGCAGAAATACCACACTATTGTAAAGTAATTTTAAAAAAAGAGGCTTGTTCCTTGCAATACAAGCTATGAGAAGCCTAGACGCATATTAAAAAGCAGAGGCATTACTTTGCCAACAAAGGTCCGTATTGTCAAAGCTATGATTTTTGCAGTAGTCATATGTCAATGTGAGAGTTGGATCATAAAGAAAGCTAAGCATCAAAGAATTGATGCTTTTGAACTGTGGTGCTGGAGAATATGCTTGAGAGTCCCTTGGAATGCAAGGAGATCAAACCAGTTAATCCTAAAGGATATCAACCCTGAATATTCATCAGAAGGACTGATGCTGAAGCTCCACTACTTTGGCTATCTGATCAAAGGGTAGACTCATTGTTAAAGACCCTGATGCTGGAAAAGATCAAGTGCGGGAGGAAAAGGGGGCGACAGAGCCTGAGATGTTTGGATGGCACCATCAGTTCAATGGATATGAGTTTAAGCAAACTCCAAGGGATGGGAAAGGATGGGGATGTCTGGCATGCTCCCGTCCATGGGGTTACAAAGAGTCAGACATGAATTACTGATGGTAAACAACCACCCCTGAGGTGTTTGCTCTGAAAGGTTGCAGTCATATTCTTAATCAAAATGCCACTCAGGCTTGTTGTCTAGGTTTTAGCGTTTGATATGGGCAGGAATTGGCATCTGACACAGAATTATTCTCTTGAGTGCTTTATCTACATTTCGGAGCATTGTGGTGTGTTCCTTTGCTTCATATTGCAATAGTTGCTCCAAGCCTACAGTCTCCAAACTTACCTTATACCCTGTGTGATGTTTAACACAGAGATAGTAACAAGTTTAAATTTCTCCTTCTATAGTTTTCAAGAGTGAGGAATTTGAGTATGGTGTCCTCTAATATTTTCCCATATGACTGCCCCCTGTGCTATATCTCTAATCAAGCCTAGACCCTGTGGACACATTCAAATAAGGATTGAAATGCTGGTATTCATTTCTAATAAAACCTTGCATTTAATTAGTGAATTTTTTCTCCCTTAGCTTCTGGGGAAATATGATCAGGGCTGACTTCTTACTGGCTATTATGCATTCTTTTATCTCAACAAGTGTTACTTTATGGATTTTCATGATGGGCATAACAGATGGATAAGGTGGAGCCAAACAAAACACTCATCTATAAATTTAAACTTTAGTTCAGCAAAGTCAATAGTTGAATGATTTAGTGAGAAGGTAGGTACCCAAACAAGAGGACCACATCAAGTACTTGGAAAGGTATTACTAAATTTGACAGAATGTAACAATCTTTTCTTAGAAAGACATTTTGCAAACATTTTAGAGTTCAAAATGTTTTCAAGGTCCTCTGTCTCATTCCATTGCCCACCTTGCGTACTGTTTTAGCATCTCTCTTCCCTGGCAAACGCATGTGATTTCTATTTCTGTATATTCAACGACAAGCTCAGGGTCAAAATATATGGAGTTTTTATGAAACAATTGCTGAATAAATGTTTTTTTAAAATTCTATACTAAAGCCCCAATAAAAGGGGTAAGCTTTGTTATTTTCTTTCTCTCTTTATTCATGATTTCTGGAATCATGAATCTGAAGTCAATCACAGTAATTGACTCTTAGGCTAGGAGATAGGATATTCAAAACATAAAATGTTTCTTAATATAAAAAGGAAAGCATAATTTAATGATATAATTACTATTTATAGTTAGTTATTAAGTAGTGAGCTCTGTTAACCAATGATTCTAGGAAGACTAGCAATCAGGTAGCCCTGGAAGAACCACTTTAGTTGTAAAATTATTTTTATGTGTTTCATCTTACAAAAATAAGCAATATAGAGCAAGTACTTGAACAAATTTTACTCAGTTTACACTTTAGCATAATGTAGCATCTACATTTGGATTTTAGTCTAATAAATCTATTTTAATTTTATTACCTTAGCAGTTTCTTCCTAAGCCCCTATACATTCTCCAGGTTTATTTTTTAAATATGAATATCAAATTAAAATTTTAATCATGCACATTTATTTATAAACAGCCTGCTATGTCAGTCTTTCAAGTATCCTTATTTCCAGAGGATGCCAAAATGTCTGATAAGGTACATGTCTCAGTGAGTAATGAACCATGGTTATATACAAATTTAAATAACTTTCTCTGAAGTGGTGTCATAAGATCCCTTCCAAACACATTGTAAGCAATGTTCACAATACCTTATGGTTAACTCAAATAGAAGAGGTCAGATAAGATCACTAACAGAGCCATTACGATGGCAGCTTTAATTCTTTTACATGATACATTGGTTTTTTCCCAATTATCATTGGACCAATATTAAAAAAAAATTAAGGTATCAAATTACATGAAGACAAAATATAAAGAATAACCTTTACTTTTCTTTAACATTCTATCAGGAGTATTATTATTGTAATGATACTTTTTATTGAGGTGCACTTAGACTTTTTACAAAGTGCTTTTATCTATTCTCATCTTCCTTATAACAACCTCAAGTCTTCTAATGCAGATTTATCCCATAATCAATCAATAAGAATTTAATGAGAATCTGCTGTATATCCTGAATTGTGTTAGGTACTCTGGGTGTTATAAAAACCTATGAATATAATATTAAAATCCATATTAATAGAAGACAGTCATTCAAGTGATAGTATGTGACCAATAGACCATTCTCTATTATACCTTGTTTTAACTATGACTCAATTGGGACTACTTCTGATTCTGGACTAACAAGAGAAAAAACATCTTTCATGGAAGTTTATTATCTATACACTTTTCAAGATAAAACTATAATTACACTTTCAGAGTAATTCAACACATTTATACAGATATATCCACATTTAGTAGCTGGAAATATATAATATAAAAATAAGAGGTTATAATGGTTCAATGCAACTTATTATATTTTCCTAAGGTCCACCTAGTCAAGGCTATGTTTTTTCCAGTGGTCATGTGTGGATGTGAGAGTTGGACTATAAAGAAAGCTGAGTGCAGAAGAACTGATGCTTTTGAACTGTGGTGTTGGAGAAGACTCTTGAGAGTCCCTTGGACTGCAAGGAGATCCAACCAGTCCATCCTAAAGGAGATCAGTCCTGGGTGTTCATTGGAAGGACTGATGCTGAAGCTGAAACTCCAATACTTTGACCACCTAATGTGAAAAGCTGACTCATTTGAAAAGACCTTGATGCTGGGAAAGATTGAGGGCAGGAGGAGAAGGGGGTGACAGAGGATGACAGAGGATGGTTGGATGGCACCACCAACTCAATGGACATGGGTTAGGGTGGACTCCGGGAGTTGGTGATGGACAGGGAGGCCTGGCATGCTGCGGTTCATGGGGTCGCAAAGAGTCGGACATGACTGAGTGACTGATCTGAACTGAATAAATATCTAGACAATAAAGCTAGCTTTCTCTGGAATTAAATATACACACCTAACAGTACATCAAAAGGTGCATTAATGAAATACAAACTTCATAGATTATATAGTTAATATATTCAAGTTTATTTCAGAAATTTACTATACATCATTTCTCAACACAATACAATTAAAGCTTAATGTTTTCTAAAAAAATAAAGCTTAATGTTTTCTAAAAGATCTTAATTTAAATTTTTAAAAAGTCTTAGTGGAAAAAACAGATTCCTTTAACAACTAATGCTTTCTTCACAAGCTCATTTAAAGTAAACATAGCTTCCTCCAGCTAAATATTATATGAATTAAGGAAGAAGAGTATCCTCTAGGTCTATCATGATAACCATATGTCAGAGTGGATATTTTACTCTAGATTACAACAAAGCATCCTTGAAATACACATTGCAGCAGAATTGTAAATATAGTCAAAAAAGAGATAAAAGAGATAAAATTTCACCTTAAAATTTTTCAAACACTATTTTTTTTTGTTTTATGATGATTTCTGGCAAGATATATATCTTCATTTGTTCCATAAATTCCCATTAGTGCCTCCTACAATCTCCAAGACTATGCACTAGTCAAATAATTAATTGTTGCATTTCAATGCCAATATTATGTGTTGTGCAAATGGAAATTTAAGTAATTATGCAATAGGCTGTAACTAACTGAAATATGAATATTGCCTGTTTGCACCACTGCTCTTCAGATCTGCTACATGATTGTTAATGTTCACAACACTGCAGTAATTGAATTATAGAACATTGGCTACATGATTATTATGATCATAAAGTGCCATGTAATGGAAGTTCATGAAACAAAACCACAAATTCAGAGCTTATAAAACAAAATTACATCATACATCTTGCTCTCTTCTTCATGTTCTCTACTTCAAAAAACTTACAACAATGATGTCCACATGGACAAAAAATGTTCATACAACTATATATCTTTTTAATTTCATGGAGGCTTTAAAATATTGCTATTAATGAAATCATTCCTAAAGTCATTTCCTTCGATCTCTTGCCTATGTCACTTCCTCAAACCAAGTCTTCTCAGGTCCATGTCTCAGACTTCAAGTTTTAGACTTAACCAGATCTCAACTTATAACTCTGACTTTCTACTCCCTCCTGTGGTCTCATAGTTTAGAGTTATCTGTGTGTGTGCACTCTGTATCATTTGGGACAATATGGTTCATGGGTTCTCAAGTCACAAGCTACTTACCAGCTCTTCAAAATGAGCTACCACATCTCAAATTACTGCAGACAAGCTTTTAAATAAATAGTGCAGAGACAAGTGACATCATATCTTACAATACGTACAAGTATAAATTCCAAATGTAGTAGAGACCTAAATGTAAAAAAATTAAAACAAATGCCGCTAGAAAATATGAGTGAACTATCCTTTAAGTTATATGTAGGGAAAGTTTTTCTAACTATGAAAAAAAAACCTGTAAACTAATATGGAATGATTTTTAGAACATAATATGAAAATACCCAAGCTCTAAAAAGATCTTACTCTGTGTAAAAAATTGGGGATATAAAAATGAACATATATCTGCTCATTTGTTTAAGAAATATACTAGAAACTGAATAGATTGGGTACCTACACATGACAGGTGGGAAATTAGTGGCAAGAAGGGATTGGAATTGTGTAGCAGATATTAGGAGAAATGGCATTTTTAGAAAATCTGAATCTTGCAACAATATTAATGCTTCAAATACACTTCCTATGCTAAACATATGAAAAACATTAAAACCAACCAATATTATGAGGAGGTATTCAAATGGAATTCAAACACCCACAAATTAAAATAAATGATTATTTATAAATTATATAATCACACTTAAGGAACTGGAGTAGAAAGTAAGTGATGCAACTATAATAAGCAAATAGAGATTGCAGATAATTGAATCCCTGTACCAATGAGTAGTAGGCTTCCCTATTGGCTCAGTGGTAAAGAATCCACCTGCCAATACAGGAGATGTGAGTTCAATCTCTGGGTCAGGAAGATCACCTGGAGAAGGAAATGGCAACCCATTCTAGTATTCTTGCCTGGGAAATTCCATGGACAGAGGAGTTTGGCGGGCTACAATCCATGGGGTCACAGAAGAGTCAGACACGACTTAGTGACTAACAACAAAAAGATTAATTTTCTCTAGAACCAGAGCCCACCAAATAAATAATGATCCATGTTCTAAACCTAAACTGCTTGCTAAAATAAAGATTTAAATATGACCCAGTGCATGTGTGCTAAGGTGCTTCAATCGTGTCTCTTTGTGACCCTATGGACTGTAGCCTACCAGGCTCCTCTGTTCATGGGATTCTTGAAGCAAGAATACTGGAGTGGGTTTCCAGGCCCTCCTCCAGGGGTTCTTCCTGACCCAGGGACTGAAACTGTGTCTCCTGTGGCTCCTGCATTTCAGGCAGATTCTTTACCACTGAGCCACAGAAAGCCCCCTAATATAACAGTTGAAAATTCTAGAATACAATACAAAGGAATTTATTAGAGATAGAAATATTACATAAAGACGAAGGTTTGGATCCACCAGGAAGCTATGATTATCATGCTGTGTATGCACCAAAGAACCTCAAAATAAATGAAGCAAAAACTATTAGAATTGAAATAGAGAAATACTCAATTGTAGTTGGGAACTTCAAAATGCACTCAAAGAAAGTGAAAGAACTACTAGTCAGATAATCAACAAAGTGTTAAATCAATGGGCAAGAGTTGTCTTCTGTATATTGGCTCAAAATGGCCACTATGCTGCTTACCTCTTTATAAGATAGCACAAAGTCCACCAATGCCAGACTCAAATTTGTACATATCCAGTTGCTTTAAATATAACTAAATAAGCATACTTTTAGTCACTTAGAGCTTGTTGCTGTTGTTTTAATTGTCAAGTCATGTCCAACTCGTTTGTGATCCCATGAACTGAAGCCCACCAGGCTCCTCTATCCATGAGATTTCCCTGGCAGGAATACTGGTATGGGTTGTCAATTTCCTTCTCCAGGGGATCTTCTGGATCTTAGAGATCAAGCCTTCATCTCATGCACTGGCAGGCAGATTATTTACCACTGAGCCACCAAGGAAGCCCCTTTCAGAGCTTACCTACTTTATAATCCTTGTGGATTACACAAAACATCTGCTAACCATAGATAAGAAAAACATTATATCTGTTTTAAAAAAAATCCAAACTACTGTTGCCCTTTGCAGCTCTCTAGCCCAGAGATGTTCTATCTACAGTCGCGCGACATCAACTAGCAAAAGTCCCCTCTCCAACCTTTTGTTCTCTCCTGAGAAATCCTTTGTACCATCGCCCTTCTGTATGGTGGCTTGCACCACTGTTTATGTAGTTTCTTGTTGAACTTTGTCCAAGTATTGCCTAATAAATCTTCCTATGTGCTACTGCTGCTCATGGTTGTATCTCTATCCTTATCTACTCTGAAATTCTCTAACTTACCACACAAAGTTACAGAAGATATGAAAAATGGCATCAACCAACATGATATAATTAAAATATAGAGCACTCTACCCAACAAGAACAGATAATTAAACTTTTTACATGCCCATGGAACATTCACAAATATAAACCATACTGTGTCTATGTGTGTGTGTGTGTGTTTGTGTGTGTGTATTTAAATTATATAAAATATTCTCTGGCATAAACAAATCCAACAGGAAATCAGTAGCAGAAGGGCACTGGAAAATCATGAAACACTTGGAAATTAACATTTTTAAATTATTTATGGGTCAAGGAGCAGGTATTGAATGAATTAAAAATAAATATACAGAACTAAATGCATATGAAAATATAAAATATAAAATAAAATATGTGGGATACAGCTAAAGCAGTGGTAACAGGGAATTCATTTTAGCATTAAATGCTTATATTAAAAGAGGAAGGTCCTCAAATCAGTAATCTTCCTCAAAACACTAGAATAAGAAGGGAAAAATTAACCCAATACAATTAAAAGGGAGGAAATAAAGATTAGAGTAAAAATCAATGATATTTAAATTAGGAAAATAATAGGGGAAATCAATCGAACAAAATGTAAGTTGTAAAACTTAATACAATGAATAAACCTGCAGCAAAACTGAAAAAAAATTCACAAAAAGACCAAAAACATCAATATCAATAATTAAATAGAAGATAATCACAATAGATTTTGTATTCATTAAAAGTATAAGTGAATATTGTGAACAGCAATGTGTTCATAAATTCAACAACTTAGGAGAAATAAACCAATTATCCCAACATATCAAACTGCCAAAATACAACCAACATGAAGTTTATAATATGAGTAGTCTTATTATCATTCATAATTTTGAATTAAAAACTAAGTATCTCATATAAATGAAATCTAGAGACTCAGACAGTTTCTATACAGAATTCTACTAAACATCTGAAGAAAAATTAGCACCAATTTTACATAATCTATCGCAGAGTATAGAAGAAGATACTTTCTGGCCCATTTTATGAAACCAGCATTATTCCAATAGCAAAATGACACAAACAATACAAAAATATGAAAATACAAATCAATATCTCTTGCATCCTTTATTCCAAAAATGTTCAAAAAAATCAGTTAATTGAATTCCTCAATGGAGAAAAGAAATATATACCATTATCAAATGGCACTTATTCAACCATTGAAATTTTGATAGAGGTTTCATTGAACACACACATGGTTTGAGTTTAAAGGATATTTTGTTAATATGAATTTTTGTGATCCATGAACACATAATACGTTTCCACTTACTTGTGTCTTCAGCTTCTTTTATAAAAGTCTTTTGTTCTCAGTGTGTAAATCTTTCACCTATTTGGTTAATTTTATTCCAAATTATTTCCTTGCCTTTGATGGGATTTTTTTTTTCTTTTTGAGATAGTTCATCATTACCATATAAAAATGAAATTGATTTTTGTATATTGATTTTGTATCATGAAATTTTATTGAATTTGTTTCATTTAAATTGCTTTGGTGGTGTCTTTAGAATGTTCTCAATGTAGTATCACATCATCTGCAAATAGAGATAATTTTACTTCTAACTTTTCAATTTAGATGCCTTATATTTCTTTTTCTTGTCTGATTACCCTGGGTAGGAATTTCAGTACTATGTTAAATAGAAGTAAGAAGAGTGGGCACTCTTACCTTATTTCTGATCTTTGAGGGAAAAATTTCAATAATTTGGGGCTTCTCTAGTGGCTCAGATGGTAAAGAATCTGCCTGCAATGCAGGAGACTCAGGTTTGATCCTTGGGTCGGGAACTGCTGTTAGAGAAGGGAATGGCTACCTACTCCAGTATTATTGCCTGGAGAATTCCATGACAGAGGAGCACTGAGTATGATGTTAGCTGTTGCCTTGTCATATAGGGCCTTTATGATTTTGAGGCATTTCATTCTATACACCTCTTTTTGGTTGCTAGTTGGTATTCTTGTGAAGCATACTAACTGTCAATGTTTCCATTATTTATTTTAGGCTTTTCAACCTATAAATGATGCATTTTCATCTCATTGTCTAAGGTAAGCAGTTGTGTATCATCTGCAAATTTGTTGCAGCTTTCTCAGTCTTTACCAAAGTCACTGATTAACACAGCTTGAGACTCTCCTCCAGTGCATTGCTATTGCATGAAGAATGTATAAACCACTGATTTTGAGTCTGCATATTTATTTTCTTAGCAGCAACTACAGGTTTAAATAGAATTCTTAATGTTCTTCTTATCTCAACACTTGATGTATGTTTGGAAGAAATAGCTGTGCCACCACTGCCAGTCACGCCCTTTCACCACTTTTATCTAGCCACAGCAATACAGTAAGAAAAATAAATGAAAGGCACACAGATTGCAAAGAAACAAAACTATTGTTTGTATTCGACATGACTATCTATGTAGAAAATCGCAAATAAATTATGAAAAGTTCTTAGAACTAACCAGTGAATACAACAATGTAACAAGATACAAGATCAACAAGCAAAAATCAGTTGCACCTCCATGTATCCACAGTTAGCATATAAAAATAAGAATTTAAAATATTATACTATCTATAATTTCCAGAAGCAATTTAATAGCTATAAACAACACAAAACATGCAAAGAATATACATGCTAAAAATTGTAAACTGATAATAAGAAACTGGCCTTCCTATGTGGCACTAGTGGTAAAGAATCTGCCTGCCAATGCAGGGGATGCAAGAGACACAGTTTCCATCCCTGGGTCAGGAAGATCCCCTGGAACAGGAAATAGCAACCCACTCCAGTATTGTTGCCTGAGAAATCCCATGGACAGATGAGCCTGGTGGGCTACAGTCAATGGGGCTCCAGAGTTGGACACAACTGAGCCATTGAACACACAATAAAGAAATCAAAGAATACTAAAATAATATGACTACCATTCCAATTTATTGGATTGGAGCATGTGAATTCTCTCCAAATGAATCAATATGTTTAATTAAGCAACTATCAAAATTTAGCAGGGCCTTTGTAGATATAGACAAACTAATCTAAAATGTATATAGAAAGCTAGAATAACTAAAATAATCTTGACAAAGAATAATATGAGAAGAATCACTCTCCCCAATATTAAGGCTTACTGTATGGCTACAGAAATTAAAACAGTGTGGTATATTATAGAGGAATAAAACATAAATAAATGAAACAATAAAACCAAGAAATTTATCCACAAAAATATGTCCAACCAGTTTTGGGAAAAAAAGAAAAGAAAAATGCATTAAGTGAATAAAGGATGAGCTTTTTAGCAAAATGATTATGGACATCCATTGGCTGAAATAAAAATACTTTTAGTAAAAAACATAGGAGAAATATCTCAGAGAACAAGAGCTTTGTTAAGACTTCCTAGATTTGACAGCAAAAATATGGCCTTTAAAAGGAAAAAAAAATGATAGCTTGGAACTCATCAAGATTAATTAATTTTCCTCTGTGAAAGAATCTGTACAGAAGATGAAAAGACAAGCTGAATACTGGGAGGAATTATTTTCAAATCACATATTCAATAAAGGATTTATTATTAACAATCAGAATATATAAAGAATGGCATAAACAATAAGCAAATGAACTAATTAGAAAATGGGCAGAAGGCATGAAAACATATTCTACCAAAAAAGATTTACAGGTGGCAAATAAGCACATGAAAAGATTTTCAATATCATTGGTAAAAGAAAATACAAGTTAAAACCAGAATTCAGTTCAGTTCAGTTCAGTCGTTCAGTCATGTCCGACTCTTTAGACCCCAGTAAACAGTTAGGACGGAAAAGGCAATGGCACTCCACTCCAGTACTCTTGCCTGGAAAATCCCGTGGACGGAGAAGCCTGGTAGGCTGCAGTCCATGGGGTCGCTAAGAGTCGGACACGACTGAATGATTTCACTTTCACTTTTCACTTTCATGCATTGGAGAAGGAAATGGCAACCCACTCCAGTGTTCTTGCCTGGAGAATCCCAGGGACGGAGGAGCCTGGTGGGCTGCTGTCTATGGGGTCGCACAGAGTCAGACATGACTGACATGACTTAGTAGCAGCAAACAGTTATGAGAATAGCTCAATCAAAAATAGTGGGGGGCGGTCCTAGGGTGGTGGAGGAATGGGATGGGGAGACCACTTCCTCCCTCACAAATTCATCAAAAGATCATTTGAACGCTGAGCAAATTCCACAAAACAACTTCTGAACACTGGTGGAGGACATCATGCACCCAGGAAGGGAGCCCATTGTCTTAGAAAGGAGGTAGGACAAAATATAAAAGATTAAAAGAGAGACAAAAGAATTAGGAACAGAGACTTGTCCCGGAGAGGGAGTTGTGAAGTCGGAGAAGTTTCCAAACACCAGGAAACCCTCTCACTGGTGGGCCTGTGGGAAGTTTTGGAATCTGAGAGGGTAATATAAGAGGGAGGAAAAAAAATAACCCACAGATTACACTCCTAATCGCAACTCCCAGTGGAGAAATAGCCCAGACTCTCACATCCATCAACAGCAAGTGGGGGCTGCACAGGGAGGCAAGGGCTGCATTGCTTAGGGTAAGACCAGGCCTGAATGCCCTGAGGACAATCTGAGGCAGCTAACATGAGATAGCAACCAAACTGTGGGATAGCCAGAGAGAGAGAGAGAGAGAGAGAGAGAGAGAGAGAGAGAGAGAGAGAGAGAGATAGAACTTTCCTGGGAAAAGCTCTAACCTAAGGCATTGCCAGGCCTGCTCACAGAACAAAGGACTGAGTGAATACCAGAGGAGAGCTAGCCAGCTGTGGACCAGCCTATGCCCCACAGGAGGCAGAGAGGCAGGCGGGTGACAGCCAGAGCTGTCAGAAGGCAAGGGGCAATCTCGGCCCCAGAGATGGCATCCTCCACCAAACTGCAAGCAGGCTCCCAGTTGCTAATCAAGTCTTCCTGGGATCCTGGATGGTTGACATCTGCCAGGTGGGTCACAGCCAGAGATCTGCTCCCCAGAGGAGACACATGGCACACCTGAGACGGCACTCCTGCTGCGCACCCAGGAAACCGAGCTGCTGGGACCAGAGAGGTTATAAGATGCACTGCCCACCTAGGGAGAGTGAGCTTGCCAAGCACCTGGTCACCTGAGCTGCTCGGACCTGGGAAGGGCACAAAACTCAGGCCCGTCTGAGCCTATGCCTTTGGGGAGTACCTGAGAACTTGAACCTGAGTGGCTTAGACCTGGGAAGTGAACGCAATCCAGGGCCTGTTTAGACAGTTCCCCTCAGAGCAACCTGGAGCCTGAGCAGTATAGATTGGAAAGCACACACACTGTGAGCGGGGACAAACCCAGTGTGGCCGAGACACTGCGAGCGCTCCCCACACACGCCAGTGATATTAGTTTGCAGTGTTCCTCCCTCCCCACAGCACGGCTGAACAAGTGAGCATAAATAAGTGACCACCTTCACCCCCTTGTGTCAGGGTGGAAATTAGACACTGAAGACACTTGCAAAGAGAGGAAGCCAAAATAAACAAAGAAGAGGGAACTGCTTTGGAAGTGACAGATGCAACAAATTAAAACACTGTAGTTAGCACCAACTAAATAGAAAGGGGCCTATAGACCTTGAGAAGGAGTATAAGCTGGAACAAGGATATATCTGAAACTGAACTGACTCCACACTGCCCTCAACAGCTTCAGAGAAATTCCTAGATATATTTTACTATTACGATTTTAAAATTTTAAAATTTCTTTTTATATTTAAGTTCTTTATTACTAATTTGATATTCATTTTTATAACCTAATATTACCTTGAAAAAAAGACCCTAATTTTAAAGAAAAATTTCTACATACTTTTATAGCTATTGAGATTTTGTTTTGTTTCTTTGTAATTGTATTTTTGAGAGTCTAGCTTTAGATATTTAATCTTTGCTTTATGGTATTAGTTATCGATTTTGTACCTTTAAGAATCCAATCTTCAGTACCCATTTTTACTAAGGAGTGTGATTATTGGCTTGATTGCCCTCTTCCGCTTTTGACTCTCCTTTTTCTCTCCCAGGTCACCTCTGTTTCCTCCCTCCCTCTTATCTTCTCTACCCAACTCTGTGAATCTCTTTGGGTATTCTGGGCTGTGGAGAACACTTAGGGAACTGATTACTGGCTAGATCTGTCTCTCTCCTTTTGATTCCCCCTCATCTCTTCCTCGCCTGGTCACTCTATCTCCTTCTTCCCTCTTCTCTTCTCTACAGAAATCTGTGAACGTCTCTGGGTGTTCCAGACTGTGGATAGCACATAGGGAATTGATTACTGGCTAGATTGCTTTCTCCCCTTTTGATTGCCCCTCTTCTCCTCCTGGTCACCTCTATCTCCCTCCTACCACTTCTCTTCTCCATGTAACTCTGTGAACCTCTCTGGGTGTCGCTCACCATGGAGAATCGTTTTTCCATTAACTTAGATGTTTTATCATGAGTGTGGTATGAATGGAGAAGTCTTGGGACTACTGCAAGAATAAGACTGAAAACCAGAGGCAAGAGGCTTAAATACAAAACCAGAGAACTCCAGAAAACTCCTGAATCCAGGGAACATTAATCTACAAGAGTTCATTCAAAAGCCTCCATACCTACAATGAAACCAAGCTCCACCCAAGAGCCAACAAGTTCCAGAACAAGACATAGCAAGCTAATTCTCCAACAACACAGAAACATAAAACTAAGCATTAAAATACAGGTGGCCAAAAGTAACACCAAACCCATAGATACCTCAAAACTCACTACTGGAAACTTCATTGCACTCCAGAGAGAAGAGATCAAGCTCCACCCACGAGAACACTGATGCAAGCTTCACTAACTAGGAAACCTTGACAAGCCACTCGTCCAACCCCACTAACAGGGAGGAACCTCCACAATAAAGAGGAAGCATAAACTTCCAGCATACAGAAAGGCCACACCAAACACAGCAATCTAAACAAGATGAAAAGGCAGAGAAATATTCATCAGGTAAAGGAACATGATAAATGCCCACCAAACAAAACAAAAGAGGAGGGGATAGGGAGTCTACCTAAAAAAGCATTCAGAATAATGGTAATAAAAATGATCCAAAATCTTGAAAATAAAATGGAGCTACAGATAAACAGCCTGGAGACAAGGATTGAGAAGATGCAAGAAATGTTTAACAAGGACCTAGAAGAAATAAAAAAGAGTCAATCAATATTGAATAATGCAATAACTAAGATAAAAAACACTCTGGAGGGAACCAACAGTAGAATAACTGAGACAGAAGATAGGATAATGAAGTGGAAGACAGAATGGTGGAAATGGTGAAGCAGAGAGGAAAAAAGAAAAAAGAATTTAAAGAATGAGGATAACCTCAGAGACCTCTGGGACAATGTCAAGCACCCCAACATTCAAATCATAGGAGTCCCAGAAGAAGACAAAAGGAAAGGCCATGAGAAAATACTTGAGGAGATAACAGTTGAAAACTTCCCTAAAATGGGGAAGGAAATAGTCACCCAGGTCCAAGAAACCCAGAGACTCCCAAACAGGATAAACCCAAGGTGAAACACCCCAAGACACATATTAATTAAATTAATGAAGATCAAAGACAAAGTCAGTTCAGTCAGTTCAGTCGCTCAGTCCTGTCTGACCCTTTGCAACCCCATGAATCGCAGCATGCCAGGCCTCTCTGTCCATCACCAACTCCCGGAGTTGACTCAAACTCATGCCCATCGAGTCGGTGATGCCATCCAGCCATCTCATCCTCTGTCGTCCCCTTCTCCTCCTGCCCCCAATCCCTCCCAGCATCAGAGTATTTTCCAATGAGTCAACTCTTCGCATGAGGTGGCCAAAGTACTGGAGTGTCAGTTTCAGCATCAGTCCTTCCAATGAACACCCAGGACTGATCTCCTTTAGGAGGACTGGTTGGATCTCCTTGCAGTCCAAGGGACTCTCAAGAGTCTTCTCCAACACCACAGTTCAAAAGCATCAATTTTTCTGCACTCAGCTTTCTTCACAGTCCAACTCTCAATCCATATATGACCACTGGAAAAACCATAGCCTTGACTAGATGGACCTTTGTTGGCAAAGTAATGTCTCTGCTTTTTAATATGCTGTCTAGGTTGGTCATAACTTTCCTTCCAAGGAGTAAACGTATTTTAATTTTATGGCTGCAAGCACCATCTGCAGTGATTTTGGAGCCCCAAAAAATAAAATCTGACACTGTTTCCACTGTCTCTCAATCTATTTCCCATGAGGTGATGGGACCAGATGCCATGATCTTAGTTTTCTGAATGTTAATAGTAAGTATATCCTATTGTTTTTGTTTCTCTGGTGAACTTTGACTAACATACATTTTACTATAAAGAGTGGTTCCAGAGGAAAATAATTTTAAGAATGAGCTCCCTAAATTGGTTCTGTGATTTCTGGAATTGTCATTCTAATTTCATTAAATTTAAAGATGATAATAACAATTTCAGTAGTAAAGAAAATATTGATAGTCCATGATGTACTCTAGCAATTGAGGCATGCAAAGTATCACCTTTGGATACTCCTAATCAACCACTTATAAATTACAAAAGCATCTACATAACTGTGTATATGATACTTTTGGACATTTTTCTTAAACTAATGGATGTGATAAGACTGCCATTTTCTCCTAATGTTGCTAAACAACATGAGGAAAGAAGAGGATGAGCTGGGGATTTAAATTCTTAGCTGATATGCTGTATAAATTATTTGAAATCTTCTATATGTGCCCTGAAGAAGACACATATCTCCTTCAGCTGCAGGTCTGAGATTGCTGAAAAATCAAATGCAGAAACTCACCCTATGACTGGCTGAATTAAAAGGGAAGTTGAACTGTCAGCCTCACAGGTTGTCTACTGTTAAAGTGAGGGCATTGATTTGGGAGGAGTAGGATCCTGGGAGGTGTGATAGGAATGTATGGGAAGTCCATGATGATGAGGACTTCCATGGTGAGGCTGGAGACACTGAGTTTCTCAGTACTGATGTCTTCTCTGCCAATGGGAAAGGCCTTTTTATCCCCAGAGGTAGCATCCTTTTCGCCCCCTTCTGATAGGATTAACCCTGAAGAAACTTTAATGGCTATCCAAAAGCAGTTAGCATGCAAGATAATGCTGTGTCTCCTTAGGACCTATCTCCAACATTCCTTTTTGCATCTAGATTGATAACTAGACTAAACTCCTACCAGGTCTCTAAGGGTGAGGTATAAAGTGTGACCCATGAAGAAGTGCACTATACTCCAAAAGAAGTATGTGAGTTTTCTAATTTCTACAGACAGAGGTCTGGGGAACATGTATAGGGATAGATGCTAGCAGTTTGAGATAACTGTGGAAGGAACATAAATTTGGATCAGGCTGAAATTATTGATATAGGTTCACTAAGAATTCTGGCTAATATAGCACAGAACACTTTTCAACTAAAAAGGGGCAGGAACTATTACTGATGCATATAAAAACTTAGATGAATATTCATGAAACTATGGTGAGATACGGAGAAAGAAATGGCAATGCACTCCAGTATTCTTGCCTAGAGAATCCTGTGGATGAGGAGCCTGATGGGCTGCTATCCATAGGGCCACACAGAGTCGGACACGACTGAAGCAACTTAGCATGCATGCATTGGAGAAGGAAATGGCAATCCACTCCAGTATTCTTGCCTGGAGAATCCCAGGGACAGAGGAGCCTGGTTGGCTGCTGTCTATGGGGTCGCACAGAGTTGGACAGGACTGAAGTGACTTAACAGCAGCAGCATGGTGAGATAAATAAGTCATATTGTTTGATTCTATTTATTTAACAACCTTGAAATGGCAGAATTATAGAAACAGGGCAGTGCTAAATAGGCATTACAGAAAGAGGATGTTTGGATGTACAGGAGAAGTCTTAAAAGGGCAATGTATGAAAACTTAACGATTATATAATTGTCCTGTATCTTGATTCTCAATACAAAAACCTACACATGTGAGAAAATGTCATGGAATTAAAGAACACAAACATACAAATATATAGTCATTGAAATAAGAACACATAAACCTGAATAAAATCAATGTCAATATCCTGGTTATAATACTGTAACATATTTTTTCCAAGATGCTACCATTGGTGTTAACTGGGTGAGGGATCCATGGGATTTCTCTACATTATTTCATAAAATTGCATGTGGATGAACCTATAATTTTTCCAAAATAAACATTTAAATTTAAAAGAGCAAAATAAAATACAAGCAACACGCAGAAAAGAAACTAGTGGCTATACACAGAATAAATTGAGAAACAAAATAATTATAGTGTTGAATTTTAACCTACAGAATAAATTAAGTAACCATTAGTTCACACTAATACAAATACATCTGAACATGCTGGACAAGGGAGTGTTCTTCCGTACAATAGATATTAAGTTAATACATGTAAAGACAGAGATACGAGAATCTGCATTAGGCAAACAGCACAGTAATAGACTCTGCAGATATGATTCACCAATGAAAGTTAAAATTAGTCAGTACAAGTGTGAGGAAAATTTGAATTTGCTAAGTCTCAAAATATCATCCCCAAGATACTTATCAACTATAATAAAAGATAGTCACTGTATACTGGAAAAACTAAATGGACACCAACTTAATCAAGTGAGCAATGTTAACATCACCAGTAATAAGACATGTGGACATCATGAAACCCTTAATATAATGCACTAAGAAATACATGTCATTTATGTGGTATTCTTACCAAAAAAAAAAAAAAAATAGCTCCTCTCTAATCATCAGAAAGCTCTAAACTGAGAAATATTCTACAAAGCAACAAATTGTTGTCCTTCAAAAGTGATATAAGTCATGAAAAACATGGGCAAACTAAAGGACTGCTACAAGTTACAGATGATTATGGAGAAATAACAAACAAATGCAATTTGGGATCCTGGATTCTGATAGAAATAACAAGAGGAAATTTGGAGAAATTAGCATGTCTACAGTTGATAATATTTCAGTTAATAATATAACTAACCCACTGTGTCCATGGAATTCTTCAGGCAAGAATACTGGAGTGGGTAGATATTCCCTTCTCCTGGGGATCTTCCCGACCCTGGGATTGAAGCTGGGTCTCCTGCATTGCAGGTGGATTCTTTACTGTCTGAGTCAGGGAAGCCAGGGAAGCCCAATCAAATATATACATAGAGTTAATAATAATAAAATAATACTAATCCCATTAATAATACTGTACTAATGTCATTTATTTGTCTTTTGTAACTTTACAATAATTCTGTGGGAGGTTAGCATTGGGGAAGAAAGATGAAGGAATAAAAGAACACTTTGTACTATGTTTTACTGTTCTATACGTATAAAATTAGGGCTTCCCTCATAGCTCAGTTGGTAAATCATCTGCCTGCAATGCAGGAGACCCGGGTTCATTTCCTGGATCGGGAAGATCCCCTAGAGAAGGAAATGGCAACCCACCCCAGTATTCTTGCCTGGAGAATCCCATGGACAGAGGAGCCTGGCAGGCTACAGTCCATGGGATCGCAAGAGTCAGACACGACTTAGCAACTAAACCACAACCATGTATAAAATTAGTTAAAATTTAAAAATGATCCAACACATTTACACTTTCGCTCTAATTGAGGAATCATTATTTTGTGGTTTTCTGTCCAAACATTAGGCTGAGGGATTATAACCTTTTTGTATCTCTTTTCTTGATAAAACAGCTATTCACATCCCTTTCTCTGACTGCATTCTCCAAAGTAGTGCTTCCCATCCAAGTAGTTTCTATTCTTCAGGGATGTGTTCTAGTTGATTTGAATCAATCAATATATCTCATCCCTTGGCTACATTGGTCAATTCAGGGATGCATGTCTAAGCCAATATGAAAGAATACGATACAAAAAGGTATTTTTGGAGGCTTCTTGGTCCCGTTAATATGCTGGATACAGTAGTTTAAAGGGGTAGGATAGTACTATTATAGCCATTTCTGATAACGTGAAGGTAACTTGAATGCAAATGATGCTGACACATTGAGTAGGACAGATACAAGATATTGGGTTGTCCCAAAAAATCATTTGGGTTTTTCCATGAGATATTACAAAAAAACCAGAATGAAATTTTTGGCCGACTCAATAATTACTAAGAATCTTAAAAGGAGTCCTGAAAATGTTGCATTTTCTAAAACTAGATATAGCCCCAGAGCACAGAACCATTCATTCATATAATCTGATAAATTTCCTTTTTGTATTAAGGGTAGTTTGGGATAAATTTTGTGATTGGCAAATAACAACCCCTAAATGATAATTCACATTGCATGTGTGTGTGTGTGTTTAGTCACTCAGTCATGTCTGTCTCTTTGCTACCCCATGGACTATAGCCTGCCAGACACATCTGTCCATGGGATTTTCCAGGCAAGAATACTGGATTGGGTTGCCATTTCATTCTCCAAAACAGGTCTTACTGACCCAGGGATTGAACCTGCATCTCCTGCATTACATTATTACTATTCTTTATGAACCCTTGCACAGTGTTGAAATCTTTATTTGCCACAGTGCAACTGTCAGTTAATTACAGTTGGCATAGAAACTGAAACCTACTTTTTATCCCTGAATTTAGTATGTCAGACACTATACCAGATGGTATGAAGGATACAAAAATGAATGTGAGAGAGTTCCTGCTCTCTAGGAACGGCCAGTTAACCACAGAAGTTAACACATTTATACAAATAACAATAAAGTAGAAAATTATACAAGCATAAGAAACTACAAATTAAATGCCATAAACTTTCAGAAAACTAAAGGATTACTTATGGTTCAGTAGATCAGGAAAGTCTAAGAGAAGTGGCATTTGGACATGGCCTTGAGGAGTGAGGGGAATTTATAGACATAGGGATATGGAGAAAGGCAGTCAAGTAAGAGAGAAAAACATGAGCTAAATCTTAGAGGTTTCCTTCAATGAGAGGTTATTTCAATTATTTTTTATATTTTTATATGTATAATATTTTTATGTAAGATTTTAAATAAAATTGGGGTTTCTATGCAATTTTTAGAAAGTAGGATATCAGTGATGCAGTTCAAACATATTTTCATATAAAAAATAAAGGATTGGAAGTGGGAGAGTAACTTACACAAGAATACTGAGTTAATGGCAGAATAGTTATTAGTATGTGAGAATCAAAGGACAGAGTGAACAATGGCCAAGTTTGGTTTTGAATTCTGTCAATGTCATTTACTAGATGCTTGGTCATGAACTATTTGCTAACATTTCTGAGAGCCTCGTTTTTTGTTATCCATATAAAGGGAATAATACCTATCTCACAGAGTTACTAAAATAGTGTTAGTGTATACATAAAAAGAAAAAGAGGAAAACAATAGAATGGGAAAGACTAGGGACCTCTTTAAGAAAATTAGAGACACCAAGGGAACATTTCATGCAAAGATGGGCACAATAAAGGACAGAAATGGTAGGGACCTAACAGAAGCAGAAGATATTAAGAAGAGGTGGCAAGAATACACAGAAAACCTGTACACAAAAGATCTTCATGACCCAGATAATCACGACGGTGTGATCATTCACCTAGAGCCAGACATCCTGGAATGTGAAGTCAAGTGGGCCTTAGGAAGCATCACTACAAACAAAGCGAGTGGAAGTGATGGAATTCGAGTTGAGCTATTTCAAATCCTAAGAAATGATACTGTGAAAGTGCTGCACTCAATATGCCCGCAAATTTGGAAAACTGAGCAGTGACTACAGGACTGGAAAAGGTCAGTTTTCATTCCAATCCCCAAAAAAGGCAATGCCAAAGAATGTTCAAACTACCACACAATTGCACTCAGCTGACATGCTAGTAAAGTAATGCTCAAAATTCTCCAAGCCAGGCTTCAGTTATACATGAACTGTGAACTTCCAGATGTTCAAGCTGGTTTTAGAAAAGGCAGAAGAACCAGAGATCAAATTGCCAACATATTTTGGATCATTGAAAAATCAAGAAACTTCCAGAAAAACATCTATTTCTGTTTATTGACTATGCTAAAGCCTTTGCCTGTGTGGATCACAATAAACTGTGGAAAATTCTGAAAGAGATGGGAATACCAGACCACCACACCTGCCTCTTGAGAAACCTATATGCAGGTCAGGAAGCAACAATTAGAACTGGACATGGAACAACAAACTGGTTCCAAATAGGAAAAGGAGTATGTCAAGGCTGTACATTGTCACCCTGACTATTTAATTTCTATGCAGAGTACATTATGAGAATCACTGGGCTAGAAGAAG
The DNA here is from genome assembly GCF_033118175.1 of Dama dama. Classification (NCBI taxonomy): domain Eukaryota; kingdom Metazoa; phylum Chordata; class Mammalia; order Artiodactyla; family Cervidae; genus Dama; species Dama dama. The sequence continues at coordinate 31,247,814 of NC_083714.1, forward strand.
CACAAGCTGGAATCAAGATTGCCGGCAGAAATATCAATAACCTCAGATATGCAGATGACACCACCCTTATGGCAGAAGGTGAAGAAGAACTAAAGAGTCTCTTGACGAAAGTGAAAGAGGAGAGTGAAAAAGTTGGCTTAAAGCTCAACATCCAGAAAACTAATATCATGGCATCTGGTCCCATCACTTAATGGCAAATAGATGGTAAAACAGTGGGAAAAAGTGGCTGACTTTATTTTTTGGGGCTCCAAAATCACTGCAGATGGTGAGTGCAGCCATGAAATTTAAAGACGCTTACTCCTTGGAAGGAAAGTTACCACCAACCTAGACAGCATATTAAAAAGCAGAGACATTACTTTGTCAACAAAGGTCCGTCTAGTCAAGGTTATGTTTTTTCCAGTAATCATGTATGGATGTGAGAGTTGGAATATAAAGAAAGCTGAGTGCAGAATTGATGCTTTTGAACTGTGGTGTTGGAGAAGACTCTTGAGAGTCCCTTGGACTGCAAGGAGATCCAACCAGTCCATCCTAAAGGAGATCAGTCCTGGGTGTTCATTGGAAGGATTGATGCTGAAGCTGAAACTCCAATACTTTGGCCACCTGATGCGAAGAGCTGACTCATTGGAAAAGACCCTGATGCTGGGAAAGATCGAGGGCAGGAGGAGAAGGGGACGACAGAGGATGAGATGGTTGGGTGGCATCACCGACTCAATGGACATGAGTTTAGGTGAACTCCGGGAGTTGCTGATGGACACCAGGCCTGGTGTGCTACAGTTCATGGGGTTACAAAGAGTCAGACACGACTGAGCGACTGAACTGAACTGATATATAAATTCTTTAGTGTTCTATCTGGAATATATTATTTTCACAATAAATGTGAGTGCATTTCTATAAAAATTCTGAAATGCCCATAACATACACTTCTCTATTTTAAGAAAAAGTTGCTTCTACAGGATCTTCCCTACATAATCTTCTCTTTCTTGTACAATATACTATTTAAGAAAAGTCAAATTTGCATACCTGAATGCAGCCAATGGTCAAGTGAATGTTGTACAAGCAGAAAGAACCCATGAATGATTTGGGCAAAAGGATATCCAATCATTTCTAAGGGGACTTCATATTAACTGTCCTACAGTGATTGGTAATAAATCAACCCAATCAAAACATCTCTTGAGAAGTATAAATGCTAATTGAATAAAAGGAAGGTGTGTTACTCAGCTCAGGTTGCTATCCAAGTCATAATGAATAATGTTTCCTATTTTCAATGAAGATCAGGACATATTCCAATGTTAGAAATTCTGAGATTGTATTGACAGTGTGATAAATGAAATTATTTCTTCCATGCCCTTGCAATAAATGTCTATCACTAAAGGTGATCTGATCTTATTTTCTTTGAAACCCAAATAATTACTGTTTAACCCACGTGTTCTCACTAAGTGGCACAAATAGTAGTAGTAGTAGGGTGCAAGTAGATAGCAGAAGGAATGAAGCAGAGAAAAGAATCAAGGTAATGTAAAGTAAAATTACATATGCACACTCAATATGTCCTGGGACTATGCATGTGCTATCATTAATCTTCACAGACATCCAGTGAGATAGGACTCAATATTCACATGGAGAAACTAAAGAATAGGTAGTAAACTGTCTTCAAATCCAAGAGCTTAGAAGGAGAAAATAATTTTCTTTCCACTATATCTTCAGCATAAGACAAGTCAAGTATTTCCCTACTTTTATTTTAGAATGAGATTCAAGTACACCAAAATTGGTCTTTTTCCTCCCTTACTTTTAAGAGAATTGTCCTATTACTCCAAACTAATGTTTACCCTTATCACTTGCTTTCAAAGTCTATCATCCTGTATTAAGCTTCAGATCATTTGTGGTGAATCAAAGCCTAACAGATTACTCATTGCTAATTAAATAGCCTGATTCTGTCCACTGAAGCTAATGCATTAAAGTATTTAATGTTTGTTTGGTAAACTGCTTTACTAAATGCTCCTTTGACTTTTATTGGTAATACACATTAAGCATTTATGGCCTGTGAAAGCATCTTCTCATCCAGTTTATGCTGTTACTATTTACAGTTTGTTAATGAAATAACATTAACTTCCTTCAAATCAAAAGTTGTTTTTGTTCTCCTCTTTAACTTTTATTGTATAGCATGAAGAATAACTCACTAAAATTTGGATGAACTATGCTTTTACTAGTAGTTTTTCTTTGTGTGTGTGTGTGTGTGTGTGTGTGTATAATAAAGTTTTATTAAAGTATAAAGGAGATAGAGAAAGTTTCTTACATTGACATCAGAAGGGGGTAGAAAGAGTACCAGCTTGCTAGTGTTACCAATGGAGTTATATACTCTCCAATGAATCCAAAGAATGTCTGGAGGTTGTAAAGACTTCACCAGACCTACTCCCATAATTTACATTTTAAGATAACAGAATTAGCCAGAAGGTTTAACCCAGAGACTGTCCTCAGGCAGGATACATTATTGTTATATAATCATAAGGAATGTAGAGGAAAAAGAAAAGTTTGTCCTTTCTTCCTCCTTGAGAATTCCAGACCCCTCTCTCCTTGGGGACGCCTAGACTTCTTATCAGCCTGCCTACAAAATGACTCTCTCATTCCTCCCTTTTCTTTTAGAAGAATTATGTTGCCAAGGGAAAGGGGCATTGTTTTCATTCCATAGCTACTTCCTGCTGTTTAGGGGTGTCATCCCTAAATTGTTGAGGCAACATATTCTCCTAACCCTCATGTTGAGGGGTCTGATCCAGGGGCCCCAAGTAATAGTTGGAGGAGGCTGTGGCACTCCTTGGAGCTTGAACAACCATTTGTAAATTAAAAGCTTTTAGATGGTTAGAAAACCCCATTATACAGTTATAGATGCAAGGCAAAATAGTCATTAAACCAAGTTAAAATCAAAATGAAAAGTCACATTATGTCCATAGTTCAGTTCAATTCAGTTGCTCAGTTATGTCCAACTCTTTGCAACCCCATGAATTGCAGCATGCCAGGCCTCCTTGTCCATCACCAACTCCCGGAGTTTACTCAAACTCATGTCCATCCAGTCGGTGATGCCATCCAGCCATCTCATCCTCTGTCGTCCCCTTCTCCTCCTGCCCCCAATACTTCCCAGCATCAGGGTCTTTTCCAATGAGCCAACTCTTCACATGAGGTGGCCAAAGTATTGGAGTTTCAGCTTCAGCATCAATCCTTCCAATGAACACACAAGATTGATCTACTTTAGGATGGACTGGTTGGATCTCCTTGCAGTCCAAGGCACTCTCAAGAGTCTTCTCCAACACCACAGTTCAAAAGCATCCATTTTTTGGCACTCAGCTTTCTTCAAAGTCCAACTCTCACATCCATACATGACCACTGGAAAAACCATAGCCTTGACTAGCCGGACCTTTGTTGGCAATGTAATGTGTCTGTTTTTTGATATGCTATCTAGGTTGGTCATAACTTTCCTTCCAAGTAGTAAGTGTCTTTTAGTTTCATGGCTGCAATCACCATAGTTACATCAGTCCATCTTAAGGTTGCTAGATGTCATCAGTTTAAGAAGAGGCATCACATGCAATTGTTGTTGAAGGTATCTGCAGACTTGGAGAAAGTCTTTTCCTTGAAGTGGAGATGTCCACCATGGGAAGCCTTCCACTGATGAAGAGGGGAGCGCTGCGCAGACCCAGCAGTTAAACCGATTATGAAATGCAGCGTAGGAGTGAGCCCAGGACAGGAAGGCATTGTCTTGATGATCAAAGGGCAGACTCAGGATTTTTGGAGTCAGCAGAAGTAGGCTCACATAGATTACCAGGCCCATCTTTTGGCTCATCCAGACAGTCCCATTATGGAAGCGGATCAGGAAGAAAGTGAGCCAGGGCCTTTAGTAAGCACGGAGTAAGTTGCCCCAGTATCTAAAAGGAAATCGCCAGATTGGCCCCCCACAATTAATACCCAGGGTTCCTCAGGTGTAATTAGGACAGAAGCTTGTGTGGGGACCCCTGGGCACCTTCAGTCCTGATTGTCTTGAGAGTCCGACCCCTGAAAACTACACCTCTGGGGGCAGTCTCTCCTCCAGTGTGGTCCTTTGCAGACCGGACATGGAGCCGGAGCGGCTTAGATGCCTGAGGGCAATCCTGCTTGAGATGCCCCTCCTTTCCACAGTAATAGCAAGCCCATCTCTTTTCACCTGGGTCCCTCTGGGCATTTTTCTCAGGCTGTTAAGAATGGTTCTCATAGCTATTGTGAGGGCTTCCGCCTGTTCCTTTGTCTTTTTCTGCCTTTCTTTCTTTTCCTCATATTCCCTACCATAATAGACTGTCTGAGGCAGTTGTAACAGATTGTCTAAAGACTGATTTGGTCCATGCACCCGTTTTAATAGTTTACAGAGGATATCTGGAGCTGACTGAGTGAGAAATCTATCCTTTAAGATCACTTTTCCCTCTTCACTTTTGGGATCAATCTCAGTGAATCTTCGAAGGGCTTCTCTCAGTCTGTCTAGGAATTTACCAGGAGCTTCCTTCTCCTCCTGCTCTATGTTTGTCAATTTACCATAGTTTAAAGGCTTAGCATGCACCTGCCTGAGTCCTTCAAGAATACATATGACAAAATGACTCTGATCCCATCTTCCTTTAGCTGTGCTGTAATCCCAGTCTGGTTCTGTAATTGGGACCACCTGATTTCCAGTGGGGAGGGCGGTTATCTCATCCTCCCTCTTCCCTACTGATTCATTACCAAGCCATTCATATCCATAAGCAACCACTTTTCCCAAAACTCGAGTTTTTGAGTCGGGAGTCAGCATTTGTCCTAAGATATACATCACATCCTTCTAAGTAAGGTCATAAAGCACAATAACACCTTTAAAAGCTCTAATATATTTTTCTGGGTCCTCTAAATAGTCTCCCAGATCCTCCTTGATTCTTTGTATTCCTTGACAAGAAAAAGGCTTATTAACTCTCATAGACTGATTACTTCTCCTGGTGGGTGCTTCCTGAAGAGGCAACAGCTTGTGTGGCTGTTCCCCAGTCTCTCTGGCTGCTCTGCGCATATCAGGGATAGATTGGAGAAACCTGCTTTTCTTTATCTCTTTGTATCCTGTCCTCCATCTCATCTAGCAAAGTAGGAGGACAGGAGGGAGCTGAAGGAGTCACACCCAAATCTGTAACCTTAGGACACAAGTCTGGCATATTTCACAGAGAGAAAAAGGGCTACACATATGCTACTTCTTCCCATTTCCCTTGTTTTCTAAAGAAGCGGTCTAATTTTAAAACAGTGTTATACTTAAGAGACCCTCCAACTGGCCACTGTTTGCCATCCTCCAATGAGTACCGTGACCATACAGTATCACATAGGAAGACTTGGTGTGTCTTCTTTAAGCCCTGGGGATCAAATCTATCCCAGTTTTTCAGGATACAGTTCAAAGGAGTGAGGCTGGAATTGTTAGTTCCCATCTGTAAGAGAGAAAAAAGCGACCAGCGCCCTCTTTCTATTGGAGGCAGCCCTCCCTTCTCTAGATGGGGGTGTAGACAGACTTTACACCAAAGCTTTCCTTCCCTGGTCAGACTTAGTCTGTCCCTTACCGATGCAGGCGACATACTCGTCCCTCCCAGTTCTACCATGAAGACGGGGTGGAGATGCACCAGGGGTAGACCTGATGGCATCCCTGACTGACGTCCAGCTCCTCATCATTAAAACCTTGCTTGCCTCTGATGCCACCTGAGGTGCAATCAGAGTAACCTTCCAGAATGCCTGCCAGGCTAGACCGCTGGGGGAAACATTTGTCACCTGAGTGCCTGTGCACAACCCTGAGTATATTCCTGACCACAATAAGACCGACACGAACATAAAACAGATGTTTCTTCCAAGCATCACCACACCAGTATAAGAGTCTCCTCTGGCCCACTAAGAGCCAGCATTACCAAAGGGGAAAAAAAATTGTAGTTCCAATCTGAGTAACCTTTAACCTCAGAGATACTCTTGTAGCTAGAGTTCCATCTAATTTCTGAACTTTTGATTCCTAGTGAGGCTAGGTGCTTCCTGACCACCAATCCAAGTTTGGGACCTAAGTCACAGTACACAGTAACAGCACAGATCACAAGTCCTTTGAAAGTCTATGATCCGACAGATTAGGTTTGTACTTCAAATTTCCAAGGAGTTATGAAATGGTCAAAGAGACCGAAAAGTTTGACCGAGAAAGGAGAGTTCAGCCCACACGCTTTGCCCATATCTGGTTGGTCCCCGAAGTAGACATTGGGTGCCTCTTGGCATTGGCAGGTTGGTATAAACCCCCAACAGGTTTTTGCCATAAGCCATATGAGGTTGCCGCAGAACCGCAGAGCAGGGCTCCTCACTTACTTCACGCAGGGCATTTCATTCATTTACACAAGCACTCCGTAGAGTTAATAAAATACAGCAGAAAACGTGTTCGCTAGGAGAACAAAGAACTAGAGTTCCAAGCATCCTTATCTTGTCCTGAAGAATCCTGTATGAGCCCCCAAGATTAAAGGTTGTTGCTGAACCTCGAAAAGATGCAGGAATTCTTGGCCTCCGGAGGAGAAGAATTCAATCCGGGGCCAGAGACGAGCTTGATCGCTCAGAGCTTTTGTATAATAAAGTTTTATTAAAGTATAAAGGAGATAGAAAAAGCTTCTGAAATAGACATCAGAATGGGGTAGAAAGAGTACCCCTACTAGTAGTTTTTCTATAAAGGAAATGATACTTTGCTAAACCCAGTGCACTTCAGGATTCAATCAGTGACAATGCTCCAGACCTGACATAGGGTAATTCCCTTTCTTTAGCTCACATCTGGGCTTCCTTGGGTGGTTCAACGGTAAAGAATCCACCTGCCAATTCAGGAGATGTGGGTTCAATCCCTGGGTCAGGACAATTCCCTGGAGAAGGGAATGGGTACACACTCTGGTGTTCTTGCTTGGGAAATTCCATGGACAGAGGAGCCTGGTGGGCTACAGTCTCAAAAGAGTCAGACACGACTTAGCAACTAAATAGCAAGCTTACACTCTCTTTTAGCTGCACTGCGATCTTCCTTGGGTACTTATAGGTTCCAGCAATAATAACAAAGCCTGAGAATTCTGACTTGCTTACTTTTACTGTGATTTGACTTCCTTTAATACTAATCTTTCATTTAAACTTTCTGATATGGGTTTCTTAAAGTCTGATTAACTTTCTTCAGGTGGAGCTCCTCCAGAAGAAAAGAATGTGAGAAGAGTTTGGGACACATAAACAGTGCCCTTAGTCTTTGAAGACTAAATCTGAGTATCTGAGCATGCTCACTTAAAGGGAGAATACTTACTTCATTGATGGTCCATTTTATGCAGTTTTAAAAAATATGATATAGTAGAAAAACATTAAGTCTAAGTTTCCCAACTTCTCATTTTGATGTCCTGATTCATTTTGATCTTTCTGCTTCTTGGTTTAAAAAAAGTTGATCCTCTAATTATAGATGAAAATGCTCAAAAGGAGGCTAATTGACAAAATGGCTGATTAATTAATTCTCTGTGGTTAGCTGTGTTCCTAGTCACTCAATAGCAAGCAGCATCTAGGGATGTTCTGACCTTTCAGGGAAGCTACCTATAACATAAACTACAGATGAAAGGAAACCACAGTCCCTAATGTGCTGTGTCAATGCTCAAAGAGAATGTTAAAAGACCCGTGAAAACCAAATGCCTTGCTCTACAATTTGGTTAATTGAATAATTTTGAGTAGACACCACACATTTCAAAAATGTGTTTTACCTGTGTTTATATTATGGATCTCTGAAGGTGATTTATTTAACAGAAACATTTTAGTCCAAGATTCCCATGTGACCACTGGAAAGAACTGCAGTAACTGCAAACATTGAGTGATATTGGGAAAGAATCATTTATATTGAAAACTGAGAAGGAACAATTTACCCTAGGAATATCAATTACCTGTCTGGATATTTGCAAAGTGTCTCTTTCTGTCATGTGAAGTCATTAAAAACTCAAAATGAAACAAAGAAACTTTGTGGAGAAGACATATTTTCTATTAAATTAATTTTTAATAGAAGGATAATCACTTTACAAAATTGTGTTGGCTTTGGCCAAACATCAACATGAATCAGCCACAGAAATATATATATTCTCGCCCTCCTGAAACTCCTTCCCACCTCCCTCCACATCCCACCCCCGTAGGGTGTTATCAGAGCCCCGGTTTGAGTTCCCTCAGGTGTACAGCAAGTCCCCATTGGCTATTTATCATCTCTCTACATGGTTACATCAGGAATACACCTTTAGACACAGAAAATCTTACAGAACACCAGCTGAGAGCAGGCAGGAGTACCTGACCACTGTAGAATATATATAACCATGCAAAACTCAGTAGGATGAAGGAAGTAGCGGGGGAAGAGGAGAGTTAGCAGGATTGGACCTGCCCTTTGCAGGTGGGGGAACTAAAGAAGGGGTCCTATCCCCACATTGAGGCAATTCTTTGGAACAGAGGAGAAATATTTGAGGCTGAGAGTGAAACAGCTGATCCGCAACAGTCTAAATGAAATGAGAATGACACAGACAGTCCTTGCCACAGCCATATGTACCCTGGACATATTTTCTTTTTGAATGCAATTTCACTTTGTGAGAAAGCTGTCCTTGCTTTGTGTTGATCTTAAGGAAAAGATTTCTCTAGGTATCTGACAAAAATTATAGGTGTGATGGGTATTTTGTTTATTGTTTTATTTAAAATTCAAGTTAGTCAATGAAAAAACAGAAATTAAGGAAACAATACCATTCACCATTGCAACAAAAAGAATAAAATACTTAGGAGTATATCTACCTAAAGAAACAAAAGACCTATACAGAGAAAACTATAAAACACTGATGAAAGAAATCAAAGAGGACACAAACAGATGGAGAAACACACCGTGTTCATGGATTGGAAGAATCAATATTGTCAAAATGGCTATTCTACCCAAAGCAATCTATAGATTCAATGCACTCCCTATCAAGCTACCAATGGTATTTTTCACAGAACTAGAACAAATAATTTCACAGTTTGTATGGAAATACAAAAAACCTCGAATAGCCAAAGTAATCTTGAGAAAGAAGAATGGAACTGGAGGAATCAACCTGCCTGACTTCAGACTCTACTACAAAGCCACAGTCATCAAGACAGTATGGTACTGGCACAAAGACAGAAATATAGATCAATGGAACAGAATAGAAAGCCCAGAGATAAATCCGCGAACCTATGGACACCTTATCTTTGACAAAGGAGGCAAGGACATACAATGGAAAAAAGACAACCTCTTTAACAAGTGGTGCTGGGAAAACTGGTCAACCATTTGTAAAACAATGAAACTAGAACACTTTCTAACACCATACACAAAAATAAACTCAAAATGGATTAAAGATCTAAATGTAAGACCAGAAACTATAAAACTCCTAGAGGAGAACATAGGCAAAACACTCTCCGACATAAATCACAGCAAGATCCTCTATGACCCACCTCCCAGAATATTGGAAATAAAAGCAAAACTAAACAAATGGGACCTAATGAAACTTAAAAGCTTTTGCACAACAAACGAAACTATAAGCAAGGTGAAAAGACAGCCCTCAGATTGGGAGAAAATAATAGCAAATGAGCAACAGACAAAGGATTAATCTCAAAAATATACAAGCAACTCCTGAAGCTCAATTCCAGAAAAATCAACAACCCAATCAAAAAATGGGCCAAAGAACTAAACAGACATTTCTCCAAAGAAGACATACAGATGGCTAACAAACACATGAAAAGAGGCTCAACATCACTCATTATTAGAGAAATGCAAATCAAAACCACAATGAGGTACCATTACATGCCAGTCAGGATGGCTGCTATCCAAAAGTCTACAAGCAATAAATGCTGGAGAGGGTGTGGAGAAAAGGGAACCCTCTTACACTGTTGGTGGGAATGCAAACTAGTACAGCCGCTATGGAAAACAGTGTGGAGATTTCTTAAAAAACTGGAAATAGAACTGCCATATGACCCAGCAATCCCACTTCTGGGCATACACACTGAGGAAACCAGATCTGAAAGAGACACATGCACCCCAATGTTCATTGCAGCACTGTTTATAATAGCCAGGACATGGAAGCAACCTAAATGCCCATCAGCAGATGAATGGATAAGGAAGCTGTGGTACATATACACCATGGAATATTACTCGGCCATTAAAAAGAATTCATTTGAATCAGTTCTAATGAGATGGATGAAACTGGAGCCCCTTATACAGAGTGAAGTAAGCCAGAAAGATAAAGAACATTACAGCATACTAACACATATATATGGAATTTAGAAAGATGGTAATGATAACCCTATATGCAAAACAGAAAAAGAGACACAGAAATACAGAACAGACTTTTGAACTCTGTGGGAAAAGGTGAGGGTGGGATGTTTTGAAAGAACAGCATGTATATTATCTATGGTGAAACAGATCACCAGCCCAGGTGGGATGCATGAGACAAGTGCCCGGGCCTGGTGCACTGGGAAGACCCAGGGGAATCGGGTGGAGAGGGAGGTGGGAGGGGGGATCGGGATGGGAAATACGTGTAACTCTATGGCTGATTCATATCAATGTATGACAAAACCCACTGAAATGTTGTGAAGTGATTAGCCTCCAACTAATAAAATAAATAAATAAATAAATAAAAAATAAAAAAAATAAAATTCAAGTTAGTGACTTACAAAAGTATCCATCTTCTATACATATGAGTTTACACAATGAATTATTTGTAGATATTCATTTATAGATTTTCATCAATCTAAAATGAGGTACAGCTATCAATAATTACTTTAAATGTCAAAGAACTAAAAGATCCAATTAAAAGATATAGTTTGGCTGATTGGATAAGAAAAATAAGACCCATCTAAATGCTAACTACAAGAGCCTAATTTCAGCCCTAAAGACATTCACAAACTGAAAGTGAGGGGATGGTAAAAGACATTTCAAGAAAACAGAAATGACAAAAAATGGAAGTAGCCATACTCCCATCAGACAAAGTTAACTTTAAAACATTTGATACAAAAAAGACAAAGAGGGCATTATATAATGAAAAAGGGATCAATACAAGGAGAGGATATTATGTTTGTCAACTTATATGCACCCTAATACAGAACCAGTCTCAACAAAGTTGGCATAGAAGGAATATATCTTAATATTTTATTATGACAAACCCATAGCAAACAGCATACTCGATGGCTTAAAGACAAGAATGCCCACTATTATTACTTCTATTAACATAGACTAGGAAGCTTTATCTATAGCAATCAGACAAGAAAGAAATAAAAGGCATCCAAATTCGAAGGGAAGAAATAAAACAGTCACTGTTTGCAGATGACATGACGTTATATACAGAAAATGTTAAAGTCTTCACTAAAAAAATCTATCTGAACTAACAAATGAATTTAGTAAAGCAGCAGTAAGGTTAGAGAAATCGGTTCCTTTTCTAGACACTGATAACGAACTATCAGAAAGAGAAGGCAAAAAAATCTTGTTTAAAATTATATCAAAAAGAAAAAAAAATAGCTAGGAATAAGCTTAACCAAGGAGGTAAAAGACCTGTATTCAGAAAACTATTAATAATTAATGAAGGAAATTGAAGATATACAAAAAAAAATGGATAGATATTCCATGTTCTTAAAATGGAAGAATTGATACACCTAAAATGACCATATTACTGAAAACAATCAACTGATTTAATGCAATCCCTAGCAGAATACAAATGATATTTTTCACAAAACCAGAACAAATAATTGTAAAATGTGTATGGAACCACGAAGACCCTGAATTGCCAAAGAAATCTTGAAAAAAAAAAAAAAAAAGAACAAAGCTTGAGGTATCACCCTCCCTTAATTCAAAATATACTACAAGACTATTGCAATCAAACAGCATGGTATGATACTAAGACCAAAAAAAAAAAAAAAAAAAAGACAAACAGATAAATGGAACAAAATAGAGAATCCAGAAGGAAACCATCAAATCTAAAGTCAATTAATCTATAACAAAGCAGTTAAGAACACACAATGGGGAAAATAGTCTCATTAATAAGTTGTGCTGGAAAAGCTGGGCAGCTACATGTAGAACAATGAGATCAGTACACTTCCTCACATCATATACAAAAATAAAGACAAAATGGATTAAACACCTGTAAGACCTAAAACAATTTTTACAAGAGGACATCAGTAGAACACTGACATAAATCATAGAAACATTTTTTGATCTATCTCCTCGCAAAAGAAATAAAAACAAAAATAAACAAATGGTTCTAATTAACTTAAAAGCCTTTGCACAGCAAAGGAAATTATAAACAAGATGAAAAGACAACCCTCAGAATGGGAGAAAATATTTGCAAATGAAGCAACTGACAAAGGATTAATTCCTAAAATACACAAAGAACTTCATGCAACTCAATATAAAAAAATGGGCAGAAGAACTAAATAGAAATTTCTCAATATAGGATATACATATGGCCAAGAAACACATGAAAAGATGCTCAATATCACCAATTATTGGAGAAATGCAAGTCAAAACTACTATGTGATATGACCTCACACCAATCAGAATGGCCGTGATCACAAAATACAAACAATAAATGATAGAGAGGGTGTGGACAAAAGGGATCCTTCTTACATTTTTGGTGGGAATGTAAACTGATACAGCCACTATGGAGAACAGTATAAAGGTTCCTTAAAATACTAAAAATTGAGCTATCATATGACCCAGTAATCTCACTACTGGGTATATACTCAGAAAAAAAACATAATTTGAAAAGACACATGAACCCCCAATTTCACTGAAGCACTGTTTACAATAGCTAGAACATGGAATTGACCTAAATGTCCATCAGCAGAGAAGTGGATAAAGAAGATGTGGTACATACATATACACAATGGAATATTGCTCAGCCATAAAAAGGAACAAAATTGGGTTATTCATAGAGACGTGGGCAAATCAAGGTACTGTTCTATAGAGTGAAGTCAAAAAGAAAAGTAATGTATATTAACATATATATGTGGAAGCTGAAAAAATTGATATAGACTATGTTATTTACAAAGCAGAAGTAGAGACATAGATGTAGAGAACAAGCATATGGATATCAAGGGGATTGGGGGGGTGGGATCAATTTGGAGATTAGTATTGGCATATATACACTATTGCTAGTAGGTATAAATCAAATAACTAATGGCAGGCTGCAGTCCATGGGGTCACAAAGAGGTGGACACGACTGAGCAACTGAACTGAACTGAATGAGAACATACCGTATAGCACAGGGAACTCTACTCAATGCTTTGTGGTAAGCTAAATGGCAAGGAAATCCAAAAAATAAGAGATATATATGTGTATATACCTGATTCATTTTTGCCATAAAGGAGAAACTAGTACAACACTGCAGAACAACTCTATTTCAATATAAACTTTAAAAAAAGTCATATCTTTGTATGATGACAGATGGTTACTAGACTTATTGCAGATCATTTGAAATGTATAGAAACATCAAATCACTGTGCTGTGCACCAGAACCTAATATAGTATTGTATAGATACGTTAATTATATTTCAAAACAAATGAACACATAGAAAAATAGATCAGGCTTATGATTTTCAAAAGAAGGGTGTGTAGGGGGCACTGAATGAAGGTAGTAAAAAAATAGAAACTTCCAGTTACAAGATAAATTAAGAACTACAGATGCAATGTACAACATAATATAATTAACACTGCATTTGGTTCACATAACCACAAACTCCACCATCAACCTTATCAATTTATCATAACTGGTAACAGTAACTGAAATTTTCCCTTTGTATTTAATCTTCTCCAAGTAATTTTCTGACAAATTCAATCTATGTTTATTCCTCCATCCTTCACTTACTTTTCACTTGTGTATACAGCAGATGCACAATTTCAGACTACAAAATTTTCTTTTTACTAGTTCTTGCTAGAAATACTGACACCCTCAACAATATAAAAATCTCCCAATGCTATTAAGAAAATTTATTTTTCTATGCAATTCTGTTGAATAAATCCAAAGAGGCTCTCTCTTCTTTACTATAGATTATGTGCTTAACTGTAGAATAACCAGTCTCATAAATGAATACTGATATATGAAACAAGGAAGTAAATATATATATAGCTACCCTAGAAATAAAGCATATTTCCTCTCCAATTTATACATTGTATCTTTCTTAAAGCAAACTATTATCAAAAAACAAAATGCAAAACAAGATATATCAAGTGAGACTGTTATAAAAATCTTTTTGAAATTGTTCATCATAAAATACAAGAAGATGTTTTAAAGGTGTTTGCAATTTAACTGCATTTCCATCTTGTTTCCTTGACTTTTTGAGTAATCTGTTCCATAATGTGTTTTTATAATTGAGGGAGATGAAAAGTGAAATTGATAAAGATGCATAATTGGTTTCTCTTTTTATGGGTGCTTCTGTTCAGATTTTTATGTTGTCTTCGTGTAGAATGTTAAAATTCAAAGAAGATTTTGCAGATGGTATTTTAATTTTTTTTTTCTCTAAGCTCTTTCAGTACACAGCATTATGTTTGATGTCTTACAAGGAATAATTAGTCTTAAGAAGCAAGACAATCTTGAGGTATGTTGGGATTTTTTTTCTAGCTTGAACAAATGGAACTTAAATGGACATTGTAGAAGAAATTTACATACCTCCAGTTATAATCAAATACTTTATTCATTCCTGAGAAATGTGGGTGAAATCCCTCATAAGTGTTTTTGAACCACACACAAAAAAAATGGTTCCTCAAATAACAAACAGCTTGCTTTCAGAAATTTCCAAGAGCTATATCTAGGCATCAAATATTAATTCAGGTTATCACATAATATTGTGATACTTGGTTTGAGGATATCTGGGCTGATACACTAAATCAAAGAAACATTTATAATTTGATTATGTTCTCTCATGTGTTATAATTATTGACCCATAAAATATAAATAATTACATAAAAGATCAGCCAAATTAAACAGGTAATTAAATGTAAATTAGAGATACATTAATCTGGTCTTGTAACCCATATGCCCTGGACCTGGAATACATCAAAATACTCAAAAAAAGTAATTTAAATAGATAAATATATAGGAAGGAAGGGGGAAAGAGAGAAAGAAAAAGCTAGATTGGATGGATGAATAAATGGGTAGATGATGGATCAACTGATGTGGATGGCTGGGTAGATCAATATAGATGGATGGATATTAGATATTAAGAGAATATATTGTCATGAAAAATAAATGCTACAGAGTTCTATAACTCTACAGAATTCTTGTGAGGAACCTGACTAAATAACTCAAAATAAATTGCTTCAGACATGATTCAATTAGGTGACAAGACTAATATTGTGGCTTCTGGATGTAATAGGAAAAATTCCTAGCACCAGTAAATCAAGATCATTCAGTGATTCCTTATGTCAACATCACATACTTAGTCCCTATTGTGAGCTCAGAGACTGAGTGCTTTGGTTGGAACATACTATAAGCGAAAGCATTAACCTGTTCCCTAAGGCAATTTTATTAGTTAGAGGCCAACACCAGACACACATACACGCAAACATATACTTTGAACTCAGCTGGACCAAATTCATTAACCAACCTATGTCCAAATGTGACAAAATATGATGACCTTCCAATATTCCCATCAACTGAAATATTTATTTTCATAATATTTTACTTTTCTTTTCTAAGGAAGTATAAGCAATATTTTGAAATAAGTAGAAATAACAAAGGTATGAAGGAAAATGTTGATTTTCTAGATTTTAAAGTGCTGGAAATTGCTTTTTTTGTATTATGCTTTTATTTTGCCCTTTTCTGCTGTAATGAACTTGTCACTATAAAATTGATTTCAAGCATGAATATCTATTTGCTTGGCCAAAGCTTATTATATCTTCTTGGCTTTAATTATTATAAAGTAACATTTAATGAACTTTTGGTGGAAAAAATCCTACTCTGAGCATGATTTATTGTTAAGTTATGGTGCTGAGTGAGGCGGTTTAAAATATTTGTAAGTGCTTTTTGATGAATAACTGTTAAATACAGTTTTGAGAATACTGATTTTTAAACTCAATCATGCTGTTTTAAGAAAAGAGGAAGAAGCAAAAGTGTAAGCTAATTGTAAGATGTGGCTAAAAGAAGCTAATCTATTCTTAACCTTACTTCATAAGTGACAGCAAAATTAAATGGAGACAATCATGAATCACAGGAGGATGAGAGTTGGGTAACTAATTGGCCTATTTTCTGTGCTGTCAGAATCCTCTCAAGCAATTTTCTTCAATTATAACTGCAAATCAGCATGCTATTTCCTCCACATGAACTATCTGTTGCCTGAGGACTAACTAGGTATCCTGGGATAACTCATGATGAATTGTTAGAGACCATTTTCCACTAGTGAATCATTACAGGGAGTTCATAGTGAAATACCAGCATTAAAACTCTCTAAAAGTTCAGGGTGAAAATATTCACAAAAAATGCATTATGTGTAAAAGGATAACTGCTTTGGTCATCAACAAGAATTAGATCATTCTGCTATCAAACTCTGTGAAATAATCAAGAAAGCAAAACAGACATCAAAATATTGCCCTCATGTGCTGAACTCTCTGCTGGATATAGATGTCCCCTAGTAGCAATTAAATGCTATGGTAGCCAGATACTGTTGGTAGCTTCAGTTTGGATTGTGCCTTTGCTCTGTAATTTTAACACAATCAACTGCTATTCAGAATGAATTATACCCTCTCTCATTTCACCTGGTTAAATCATTTCCTACATTTAATCTTATGTTCCACACATCAACATCCCTATCATGTTCTACTAAAGATGAAAAAAAGCACTATAATTTCAGGTTTTCACTTTAATAATTAGCAAAATGCTCTTCTTCCAAAATTCATATTCCTTTATGCCAATACAGTAGGTATGTGACAGGTAGACTTCAAGAACTACCAGGAAAGTGACCCAATCTTCCATGGAAATACCCAGTTGCAAGACAAGAAAATAAAATGTTTGGGGAGAACTTCTTCTAAAGTACAAGCTAATTATTTTTATAATAAGATTTTTGAGTTTAGGAGTCTAAAGTGTCATCCAATATATTAAAATCCATATAATAAAAAACATTAATATGATATCATAGCTATCTTACTATGTCATCACAAAATATAATTGGAAATAGCTAACTGTTATGGTAGTGGTATTTTAAGTGTATTTTCTATACTTTATCAAAGCATATACAGGATTTTGTACAGTGTTTATTTAATGAATGTTGTTGAAATAAGTTTTCAAATAATAAATCTATTAGGTATTACACAGAGACTTATAGGCAAAGGAAGGGAATGTACATGATGAATGCAAACTCTTGGAATTTCTATGGGAAATTACGTTGACTTAAATATCAATAGCTATTTAGACATCTGAGGTTAGGCCTTGAGGAGGAAATAACACATCTTTAGTCCATAAAGAATCTTTTAGGTGTCCAAAAATACAACTTGAAATATGTAAACACATCATGTACTCTTGAGAAAAATAGATTGAACTCTCTTAAAAACTATTCAAGACCTCAAATAAATCCATATTTAATCCTTAGTTTGGTTTTGTTCTAAGATTGTTTTAACTGTTATCTAGGAAATCTGCACATCAAAGTATGAGTTTAATGGTGACAGATTTTATTTCCTTTTGGCTTTTTTGTGTTTTATACTGTTAAGAATTCCTTCAATGATTGGGCACCACACTCCAAAGAATCTAATCTACCCATAATAGCAAAAGTTGACATTTTAAAAACAATAAAGCAAAACTCTTTTGTTGTGAGTCACTGAATATAACCATGTATACAATAACTTTATAGGTGGGAGAGTGAGAATACTAATTATTTTGGAAATTGCAGTTATGCTAAAGTTGCATGATCAAATATTAATGTATCCTTTCTACATTTTAAACTTTGAGAAGCAGAGTCATGGTTTGATCTTTTTTAATCTCATATGTTAGTTCTCATAGTGTGTTCTCAATAAATAAGTATTGAATGATTGCTTAAATGGGTAATTAAAATAAAAACATAAAGCCAAGATTAACAGCTTCATGGGAGTGATGTCAGTATCATGGAAGAATAAGATGCTCCCTTTGGATCTACACTTCACTCTCTAAGTAGTAAAATATCCATAGCTCAACAAAGGTTCCACCATCCAACATATCAGGATACCCAAGAGATTCCCACTGCCGTACATCTGAAGGTAGGAGGATTTTGAAGACAGTGGTGGGGAAAAAAAGGAACAGTGGAGGTAGTGCCTACAATCCAGTGCTACCAGCTGCAGTAGCTGAGCACACAGCCCCAGAGAACCTGGAAACAGCAGTACAGATGGCGCATTTCATTCCAGCTTCCCACAGCAGCACCCATGATCACAAGGAATATGGCAGCTGAAGCAGCAAGGTGCGTGATCCAGGTCCCTCTAGGTGTTGTCACCTGCAACTTTGATCTGGCACCTTTAACTTATCAACCCTGGATACAGCAAAGGAGCATGACCCAGACACCCCCACAATTATTATGCCCCTACCACATTAGTGGTGCATCCAATTTAGGCAATCCTAGATACAGCATAGGTGCCTACAATCCCAGTGTTCCCAAGAATGATGCCAATGATAGCAGAGACAGTGTGAGTAGTAAGGCACCAGCAACCCAGGAGGCATAAGCAGTGATGACAAGAGCATTGGTGACAACTCTGACAGAGGCAGAAGAGGGTGGAAAGCGTTGATTCTCAAAATCTGCTGAAGGCAGCTCAGGAAAAAGAAACCAAAAATTTGTGCAATGGCACCGCCAACTGAAAACAAAAGAAAGGTCTCTAATTTCCAATTTATTAAATTGTTGGAAGTAAAGGAAACTAAACTTTAAGAAAGATATTTGCAGCTTCAAATGTAGCAACAGAGGAACAACACATAAAGCACCATGAAAAATCACAGTAACATATATCAGAAAATTTAATAACAACTCTCCAGAAATCTAACTCAAAGTCCTGGAAGATTGTGATCCAATTGATAGAGAATTCAAAATAGCTGTCATAAAGAAACTCATACAGGAAAAGTCAGAAAGGCAGTTCAATGAGTTCAGGGATAAATTTATGAACAGAAAGAATTAAATAAATTAATGAATTAAATAAATAAAGGGATTTAAATAATTAATATTGAAATTAAATATTAATTAAACATATTAATTTGAATAATAAGAGAAATAAATAATGAACAGAGGGAATACTTTACCAATGATATTAAAAATATAAACAACAGAAATTATGCAGTTGAAACACTTAATAAAAGGAATAAAGAATGCATTGAAAAGAATCAGAAATAGCGCAGGTAATAGGAAAGAATTATTGAGCTTGAAGATAGAAATCCAGAAATGATTATGGCAGAAGAGGAGAGAGTAATAAGATTTTTTTAATGAAAAAAAAAATACAACAAGAATTATCCAACTTCATTAGACAGAGCTACATAAGGGGGGGGGGGTAGTAAATGTATCCCAGAAATAGAAGAGAGGAAAATGGGAGAGAGACCTTATTTCAAGAAAAATAACTGGGAACTTCCCAAACCCAGGGAAGGTAATGGATATACAAGTTCACAAAGCTAAGAAAATGCCCAAATAACTCAGCAAAAAAGACCTCCAAACATACTAGGGCAAAACTGCCAAAAGTCAATGACAAATTTTTTTTTTTTTTTTTTTTTTTATTTTTTTCTTTTTTAATTTTTATTATTATTGTTTTTTTTTCCCAGTGGGTTTTGTCATACATTGATATGAATCAGCCATGGATTTACATGTATTCCCAATCCCGATCCCCCCTCCCACCTCCTGAAAAAGTCACCCCATTAGGTTATTAGCAGATTTCTCATCAGAAACTCTCCATCCAAGAGAGAGTAGAATGACATATTCAGAATTTTAAAGATAAAAACTGTCAGCCAAGAAATTTCTATCCAGCAAAGTTAACATTAAGTTATAAAGGAGAAATAAAGGTTTTTCAAGATAAACAAAAGCTAAGGGAATTCATCACCACTAGACTTGTTTTACAAGAAATATTGCAAATAGCTCTTCCACTTGAAATGAAAAAGGCAAAAAAGTACACAAAACTTTAAGGTGACAAATAGAAGCAGAAAATTACAACTCTTTATTAATACAGGCAGTTAAGCAATTACAGTGAAAGGTGAAGGGTAAAAATCATTAAAATAACTATGGCTACTTCAATTTGATAAAAAAAAAACTCACAACATAAAAAGGAATAATTTTTGACAACAAAAACACAAAAGGGTAAGAGAAAAAGGACTGAACCTGTACAGCCAAGGAAAATAAGATACTATCAACAGAAAAAAGACTATTTTACTTATGAGATGTTTTATACAAATCTCATGATGAAAAGAAAATATAAGCCTAGAGAAGAAACAAGGAACATAAACAAGAAATTGAGAAAAACATCAGAGAAAACCACCAAACAGAAGTGGCAAACAGAAACACAAGGAAAAAGAAACAATGGAGATATAGACAAGCAGAAAACAAAAGATAAAAGAGCAATACTAAATCCTCATTTATCAGCAATCATCCTAAATGCAACTAAATCATCCTAATTTAACTCAGATGACCATTATATATACTACTGTGGGCAAGAATCCCTTAGAAGAAATGGAGTAGCCATTATAGTCAACAAAAGAGGATGAAATGCAGAACTTGAATGCATCTCAAAAATGACAGAGTGATCTCTGTTCGTTTCCAAGGCAAACCATTCAATATCACAGTAATCCAAGACTACATCCTGACCAGTAATGCTGAAGAAGCTGGAGTTAAACAGTTCTAAGAAGACCTACAAGACCTTCTAGAATGAACACCCAAACAAGATGTCCTTTTCATTATAGGGGACTGGAATGCAAAAGTAGGAAAACAAGAAATACCTGGAGTAACAGGCAAATTTGGCCTTGGAGTACAGAATGAAGCAGGGCAAAGGATAATAGCATTTTGCCAAGAGAATGCACTGCGCATAGCAAACACCCTCTTCCAACAACATAAGAGAGTACTCCACACATGGACATCACCAGATGGGCAATACCTAAATCAGATTGATTATATTCTTTGCAGCCAAAGATGGAGAACCACTATACAGTCAGCAACACCAAGACCAGGGCCTGACTGTGGCTCTGATCATGAACTCATTATTGCCAAATTCAGACTTAAATTGAAGAAAGTAGGGAAAACCACTAGACCATTCAGGCATGAAATAAATCAAATCTCTTATGATTATACAGAGGAAGTGACAAATAGATTCAAGGGATTAGATCTGATAGACAGAATGCCTGAAGAACTATGAACGGAGGTTCATGACACTACAGGAGGCAGGGATCAAGACCATCCCAAAGAAAAATAAAAGCAAAAAGTAAAAATGGTTGTCTGAGGAGGCCTTACAAATAGCTGAGAAAAGAAGAGAAGTGAAAGGTAAAGGAGAAAAGGAAAGATATACCCAATTGAGTGCAGAGTTCCAAAGAGTAGCAAGGAGAGATAAGAAAGCCTTCCTTTCTGACCAGTGCAAAGAAATAGAGGAAAACAATAGAACGGGAAAGACTAGAGATCTCTTCAAGAAAATTAGAGGTACAAGGGAACATTTCATGCAAAGCTGGGCACAATAAAGGACAGAAATGGTATGGACCTAACAGAAGCAGAAGATATTAAGAAGAGGTGGCAAGAATACACAGAAGAACTATACAAAAAAGATCTTCATGACCCAGATAATCACAATGGTGTGATCACTCACCTAGAGCCAGACATCCTGGAATGCAATATCAAGTGGGCCTTAGGAAGCATCACTACGAACAAAGCTAGTGGAGGTGATGGAATTCCAGTTGAGCTATTTTAAAACCTAAAAGATGATGCTGTGAAAGTGCTGCAGTCAATATGCCAGCAAACTGGGAAAACTGAGCAATGACTACAGGACTGGAAAATGTCAGTTTTCATTCCAATCCCAAAGAAAGGCAATGCCAAAGAATGCTCAAACTCTTGCACAATAACAGTCATCTCATAGGCTATCAAAGTAATGCTCAAAATTCTCTAAGACAGGCTTCAATAGTACATGAACCATGAACTTCCAGATATTCAAGCTGGATTTAGAAAAGGCAGAGGAACCAGAGATCAAATTACCAACATCCGTTGGATCACGAGAAAAGCAATGAGTTCAAGAAAAACATCTATTTCTGCTTTATTGACTATGCCAAAGCCTTTGACTGTTTGGATCACAACAAACTGTGGAAAATTCTTAAAGAGTTGGAAATACCAGACCACCTGATCTGTCTCTTGAGAAACCTGTATGCAGGTCAGGAAGCAACAGTAGAACTGGACATGGAACAACAGACTGTTTCCAAATAGGGAAAGGAGTATGTCAAGGCTGTATATTGTCACCGTGCTTATTTAGCTTATGTACAGAGTAAGTACATCATGAGAAACACTGGGGTGGACGAAGCACAAGTTGGAATCAAGATTTCCAGCAGAAATATCAATAACCTCAGATATGCAGATGACACCACCCTGATGGTAGAAAGTGAAGAAGATCTAAAGAGCCTTTTGATAAAAGTGAAAGAGGAAAGTGATGATGTTGGCTTAAAACTCAAAATTCAGAAAATCAAGATCATGGCATCTGGTCCCATCACTTCATGGCAAATAGTTGGGGAAACAGTGGAAACAGTGAGAGACTTTATTTTTTTGGGCTCCAAAACCACTGCAGATGGTAACTGCAGCCATGAAATTAAAAGATGCTTGCTCTTTAGGAGAAAAGTTATGATGAAACTAGACAGCATATGAAAAAGCAGAGACATTACCTTGCCAACAAAGGTTTGTCTAGTCAAAGCTATGGTTTTTCCAGTAGTCATGCATGAATGAGAGAGTTGGACTATAAAGAAAGCTGAGCACCGAAGAATTGATGCTTTTGAATTGTGGTGCTTGAGAAGACTCTTGAGATTCCCTTGGACTGCAAGGTGGGGAAGGAAATGGCAACCCACACCAGTACTCTTGCCTGGAAAATCCCATGGATGGAGGAGCCTGGTAGGCTATAGTCCATGGGCTCGCAAAGAGTTGGACACAACTGAGTGACTTCACTTACTTACTTCACTTACTTGGACTGCAAGGAGATCCAACCAGTCAATCCTAAAGGAAATCAGTCCTGAATATTCATTGGCAGGACTGATGCTGAAGCTGAAACTCCAATACTGTGGCCACCTGATGCGAAGAACTGACTCACTTGAAAAGAACCTGATGCTGGGAAAGATTGAAGGCCAGAGGAGAAGGGGACCACAGAGGATGAAATGGTTGGATGGTATCAACGACTCAATGGACATGAGTTTGAGTAAACTCCAGGAGTTGGTAATGGACAGGGAGGCCTGGCGTGCTGCAGTCCATGGGGTTGCAAGGAGTCGGACACGACTGAGTGAATGAACTGAACTGAACTGATCCTAAATGTAAATTGATTGAATTCACCAATCAAATGACACAGAGAGGTTAGATTAGAAAGGAAGAAGTAAAACTGTTACTACTTGAAATTGAAATGATTTTATATATATGAATTACCACAAAGACTCCATTGAAACTGTATTGGAAATAAGAAATGAATACAGTAAAGTTGCAAGGGAAAAAATATACAAAACTTATTGTAATTCCTGTACTTTAAAAACAAATAACAGAAAGAGGAATTAAGAAAAGAATCCAATTTACAACTGCAACTAAAATAATAAAATGCCTCAGAATAAGGAGTTAAAGACTTCTATGCTGAAAAGAATTGAAGATGACACAAAGAAATGGAAAGATATTCCACACTAATGGATTGAATAATTAACATTGTTTAAATGTCCATATTTCCTAAAGTAATCTACAAATTCAGTACAATCTCCATCCAAAATCCCAAAAACATTTTCCACAAAAATAGAACAAAAAATCCTAAAATTTGTATAGAACCACAAAAGACCTGATACTGTAGAAATCCTAGAAGAAAACATTGATATACACACTTTGACATTGGGCTTAGTAATATCTTTTTGGATATGTATCCTATGGCAAAGGAAACAAAAGCAAAAATAAATAAATAGGACTATATCATACTACAAAGCTTTTACACAGCAATTGAAACCATCAACAAAATGAAAAGAAAATGTATGCAGTGGAAAAATATATTAGCGAATCATATCCAATAACAGGTTAATATACAAAATATATAAAGAACTCAGGGCTTCTCTGGTGGCTCAGATGATAAAGAATCAACCTGCAATTGAGGAGACAATGATTCAATCCCTGGGTCGGGAAGATCCCCTGGAGAAGGAAATGGCTACTCACTCCAGTGTTCATGCCTGGATAATTCCATGGACTGATGAGTCTGGCAGGCTCTAGTCCATGGTTCTAAAAGTCATACACGACTGAGTGACTGACACATACATATAAAGAACTCGTGCAACTCAACAAGAACAAAAACACAATCAGATTTTAAAAATGGACAGAGGACCCTGTTTGGGGTCCTTTTGAGTAAATATATACAGAAGGCCAATAGGCACATAAAAAATGGTCAATATTGCTAATTATTAGGAAATGTAAGTTAAGACCAAAACGAGATATCAACACCCCACTTTAAATGGATAATATCAAAAAGACAGAAAATAATAAGTGGTGATGAGAAAGTGGAGAAAAATGAACTGATATACGCCTTTGATGAGAATGTAAATTGGTACAGTCACAGTGAAAAACAGTATGGAGATTTCTCAAAAAATTAAGAATAGAACTACCATCAGTTCAGTTAGTTCAGTCGCTCAGTCGTGTCCGACTCTGCGACCCCATGAATCGCAGCACGCCAGGCCTCCCTGTCCATCACCAACTCCCGGAGTTGACTCAAACTCATGGCCATCGAGTCGGTGATGCCATCCAGCCATCTTATCTTCTGTCATCCCCTTCTCCTCCTGCCCCCAATCCCTCCCAGCATCAGGATCTTTTCCAATGAGTCAACTCTTCACATTAAGTAGCCAAAATATTGGAGTTTCAGCTTTAGCATCAGTCCTTCCAATGAACACCCAGGACTGATCTCCTTAGGATGGACTTGTTGGATCTCCTGGCAGTCCAAGCGACTCTCAAGAGTCTTCTCCAACACCACAGTTCCAAAGCATCAATTCTTTGGTGCTCAGCTTTCTTCATAGTCAAACTCTCACATCCATACATGACCACTGGATAAACCATAGCCTTGACTAGATGGACCTTTGTTGGCAAAGTAATGTCTCTGCTTTTTAATACGCTATCTAGGCTGGTTATAACTTTCCTTCCAGGGAGTAAGCATCTTTTAATTTTATGGCTGCAATCACCATCTGCAGTGATTTTGGAGACCAAAAAAATAAACTCTGACACTGTTTCCCCATCTATTTCCCATGAAGTGATGGGACCAGATGCCATGATCTTAGTTTTCTGAATGTTAAGCTTTAAGAACTACCATATGATCCCATTATTTAACGTCTGCATATTTATCCAAGGAATATGAAAATGATAACTCTAAATTATATTTTCACCCTATGCTCTTAACATTATTTACAATTCTCAAGATATGGAAACAATCTAAGTGCCTATTGATGAATGAATGGATAAAAAAGATGGTGTGTGTATATATACACTATAGAATAGTACTCAGCCACAAAATGATGAAATCTCGCCATTTGCAAGAACACTGATGGCACTTGAGGATATTATGCTAAGTGAAATATGTCAGAGAAAAACAAATACCATATGATTTCATTCATGTGGAATACTTTTTAAAAACTCAAAATAATCAAACAAATAAAACAAAAACACATAGATATGGAGAACAGATTGGTGGTTGGGCAGGGTGTTGGGGAAGGCAAAATAGGTTAAAAGGGGTCAATTTTATGGTAATAGATGGAAAGTAAACTTATGGTGGTGTAGTCTATAAAGAATTCAAATTGTAATGCTGTACACATGAAACTTACATAATCTTATAAACCAATGTTACCTCAATTTAAAAAATAACTTCTTAAAAAAGTAAGAAGTCATGCTTGTTTTCAAACTTGAAACCTCTCTGTGAATCATAGGAGGATCACCTAAATATTAATTGGTTATGAGAAAAACTTGTTGCATTTGTAATAGTGACACAAGTAACTTGTATCTATATTTACAAACATAGATATTCATACATACTAATATTGTCATGTGTGTATATTAGTCTCTCAGTTGTGTCCAACTCTTTGTGACCCCATGGACTGTAGCCCACCAGGCTCCTCTGTCCATGGAATTCTCCAGGCAAGAATACTGGAGTGGGTTGCCATGCCCTCTTCCAGGGAATCTTCTTGACCCAGGGATTGAACCCAGGTCTCCTGCATTGCAGGCAGATTCTTTAGCATCTGAGTCTTCAGGGAAATCCTTATATTGTCATATTGTAGGCGATTTCCCTGTTTTATCACCTCTATTTGAAAACATGTGCATTATAAACAACTTTTAAGGTTATTTGAGTAATAAACTTGTTTAACATTTTTTCACCTCATTTAAGAAAGACTATGCTCATTTAATTAACCATGATTTTTCCCCTTAAATCAATAATATTTCTCTTGATAATTTCATAAAAGTTCTAACTTCTACATGAATTTAACTTCTTTAAGTTAAAATTCAACTTCATAAATTTCAACTTCTATATGAATGGCACTGACAAATTAAATAGAGAATAATTTTAATTTAATTAAAACTTAAAAGTAGACTACTTCTTTGAAGTTGACTAAATATAAAAGGCATAGGAACTGGCATATTCAGGCAATAATATTTGATTTTTCTTAAGAGGACAAGACAAGATTTTAAGATTCAAGACTATAAAAAATTTTCCATGTACAACTTCTGTTTGATTTTTATGATTGATAAATTTAAGGATTTGTGTTATTGTTTTTTTTTTTTCTTTTTGACCTTTTTCATGAAACATTATGTGCATATAGCACACCAAAATGTCACAACTAATAGTCCCACCTATTCTTCCACTATTACAACTAAAGTACATTTTGTTAATCTCACAAGACTGACTGATACGTATATCTGGCACTTTATTTGTGTAACCATGTAACACATACACACACACAAAAAAAAACCTGAAGTTTGTATTTATAAGCCAAAGTGGATATGAATAACAAAGCTGCCAACTTGAAGGGGATAGTACAGAATATAATACTTAGCTTGGCTAACATTCATCCTGAAACATTTGTTATCATGCTAAGAAGCATGAGATAACTGACAACTCTCCAAGAGATAAAAATTCTTCTATTATTGCTAAAAAAATTAAAAAAGCAATGCCAGATCTTCTACCACAACCCTCTTTTTCCAAGAGGACAGTTATTTTAATAAATCCCAATGTTTTTCTAGATTAACTTTTGGGAGTTTACTTATCAATTATCACTGACTGCACCTAAATAAGTTAGCTATTAACAGAGTGATTAAATTCAAAGCATTAAACCCAAGTCAATATGTATGTCTAATATTGTGATTAATAATTCAGTAAGATATAAACATAATAAGAGAAAATAGTAATCACAATTCATCATTCATGTATTTTTTTTTCATTCATGAGATATTTATTAAAATAATACATTTAGGGAAAAAAATCAATACAATGTATACATCATTACTGAAAACTGTATACCATCATACAAAAAAGGATTTTATTTTGGGAAGCCGATTCCTAATTTATGGCAAGTTTTACTTTAGAAATAAAACCACAAAACAACACAATCTAATTCAATCTTAAAGGCTGGCATGCTGAGCAAGGAATGTTCTTATTCTTTGTAGGAGTTCCTTCTTTACACTGTCAGGTACCAGGGCTCTGCCTTTTGGTGTGATTTCAGCCACCAAGTCATCAACAGTAACGTGTTCTAGTCCCTTTTCTTTAATTACCTCTTTACAGTGTGCCTTCAACTGATCCTTCCAGCCACATTCAATTAATTTAGCTCTCAGCAACTCTTTGAGGCGTTCTCTTTCTCCAGTTTCTATCAACTTTTGGTTAATCGCTGCTCTCATCTGCGCATCTTTGTTCATCTTGCTAACCACCATCACCGCGGGCGAGGGCCGTCCCTTCCCAGCGACGAAATGACCCTTGCGCTGACGACCGTTACCTACCACACTCTTCGGCTGCCCGGACCTAGACCCTCAGTAGCTCGGGCACCTAAGCACACAGAAAGCTAGCACACGCATTTCCATCATTCATGTATTTTTAATAGCGTTACTATTAGCTAATATTTTGAGTGTTTGTTGTTTTGTTGTTGTCCAGTCACTAAGTCGTGTCTGACTCTTTGCCACCCCATGGACTGCAGCACACAAGGCTTCCCTGTTTTTCACCATCTCCTGGAGTTTATTCAAACTCACGTCTGTTGAGTTAGTTATCCTATCTAAGCATCTCATCCTCTGCCACCCTCTTTTCCTTTTGCCTTCAATCTTTCTCAGCATCAGGATCCTTTTCTGTGAGTCAACTCTTTCCACCAGGTGGCCAGAGTATTAGAGCTTTACTTTGTGCCAGGTTCTATGTACATTGCATGTATTTTCTCTTGTTAAAATCACAGTAATACCCTTTATAGATGAGGAAATCGTTTGGCATTGCACCATTCCAGCTGAAGTACAAAGAAATTATGAAAAAGCATGCATTTGAAGTAGTGACCAAAATTTATTTTAAAAGAGGCTTTTTTCTTTGGTGGGACAAAATTATAAAGCCTGCGTTATAATAAACTGCTAATAAATTAAGCCTATATACTCTAACAAATAAGGTTTAAAAGATCAGCACAAATTATTTGTTTAAAGGGTATTTTAATTGGCAATATTTTATACTTATGAGTCATTAGATCATGTTAAATGTATCAGTTATCAGTTATTACTAGATTCAATGAAGATTCAAATCCATATTTATGGGGGGATGACCCAGAAACTGAATAAGTAAGAATTACAGCCTAGAAAGGTAGAAGGTAATGTGGAACAACAGATTAAGGAAGTCTAAACAAATAGAAAAATAGGAAATTTATAACGGAAAGGTCTAAGGGAGTCTAGAAACAAACAACAAATTAGGACATTTTCCAAGGAGTCAAGTTTTAAACATTTTTCAGGTATGCAGGTTCTTGTCCTAGAATTCTGATTATAGGCAGTGGTCACACAAATGTTAAGATAATGGTATAGAGGTAAAATTGTATGGACAATTTGAAGGACCAAGCAAGACAGAACTCAAGTTGCTGGAGGATATGGGTAACAAGATTAGAACTCAGGTGTGGGGAACAAAACAGATATCCAATTAAGCGAACTAAAGAAGAAGGTAGTTGTTTGATCACAAGAAAGAATACAACAACCAAATTTGGGAAACAGAGCATAAGTTCAAAATTGGACAAGCAGTAAGTTGGCTCATGATAGGGAAGCTAATGATCTAGGAATTATTGCTCTGTTTTTTTTTTCCCCCTACCCTAGGGTCAGATTGTTTCAGAACCTGTGAAGGTTGAACTTTGGATATAATGGAAACCAATAGTGATGTTTGGGAGATTCCAGGAAAAAAGAACTAAACTCAATACTATAGAGTGAACTAAAATGAAAACATAAAAATTAGGATGTTTGTTTTTTTACAATCATTTTTGCTTCTTAAAAAAATAAACATGAGTTTTCTGTAGTATAAATTTATCTACACATTTTCAATGTGACTAAGGAGGCAGTACATTCATGTTATTTTTCTGAGCACTTTTCCACTGATGAAAGTTATATCAGATTTTTGAAGCTATCATAATTATATATTGTCAGATTATATATTGATAGACTAGCTTTAAAATACTTTAAAGTAAAATATTAATAATTTATGCTTTAGGAATACAAAATTTTAAAACAATATAATTTCACTAATAATTTAAAAATAAACCTGAACTGGGCAAATCTAACATTTCAATCATAATAATATGGGCAAGCAAATTTTTGTTTACTCTTTTGACTTTAAGCTCCCACACTAGGTACTGGATTATAAACAGACTAGAATGGATTGGCAAGAGTGACAATTCTACTGCTAAACCAACCTAGCCAAGTCATTACAAAGAAAATTGATTTGTAAATATATTCTACCTACATGAGATGCTGGACTGTAATAAATATATTGCTACTATGGCATTGTAATGCCAATTTTATGTCTATTTTTACTTCTATAGCAATGTAGTATAGCAATTTGGGTTGGGGTGAATTTTGCATGCTTTAGAAATATGGTTTATTTTAGAGTATGGCTTATTGCACAATATTGTTTCTGGATATAATAGTGTTCTGTCCTGGAAATTTCAACCAAAATTAAAAATAAACATATATACAATAAATGAAAATATCTATCTCCAGAGTAGACAATATATTCAGAATCCAGGAATGGATCATAAAATAAGATATGCTCAGAGTATAACAAGATTTACCCCTGCAAATATCTACCTCTGAAAATGTTTTGTTTTTATTATAGCTATGTAAATTTAAAAAATAATTTTGTACCAAAAAATTTGGTTTTGTGACTCTATCCCTCCCAGAGGGCTAACATTGATTGAGCACTGTTTCATCATTAGGAACTTCTAAGATTCAGAGAAAGATAATATTTAAAGTTGGAGGACTCCTCTCTGACATTGAAATTGGGATGTTACTTCAATCAGATAAAGGATACACTCTACATGTGGATAATGATAGCTACACACAGTAGAAATTCCATTTTGTTCAAAAGAAATCTATAAATGGGATCACCTTTTATTACTCTTTTGACTTGAGGTGAACGTGAAGTGGACTTGACATTTATATCTATTCAGGTCAGACACACTTAACTCTACATGGTGCAATTCCAGGAGTCCCTCAGGAAAGACTGCTCAGCCTTAATGAATGCATAGGCTTGCTTTATGTTTTCCCAAAGCCAAGCAAGGCTCAGTTTGAGCTTGGCTAATATCCAGGTTAGGAGAGCAGAGAAACATGAGATGACTGCGAATATATTAATAAAAAATGCAGAGCACTGCTGATTTTAAAAGAAAGGAGATAGTAGGTTGCCACTTCAAAAAGTGTCATGGGCATCTAATAAACATGTAGCATACAGACAAATTAGCTAATGCTAAAGCAGCCCTGAGAGTTCATAAGGACCCATAATGCATGCATGATAGGTCGTTTTAGTCATGTCTAACTCTTTGCGACCCTGTGGTCTGTAGCCCACCAGGCTCCTCTTTCCAGGGGATTCTCCAGGCAAGAATACTGGAGTGGGTTGAGATGCCCTCCTCCAGGGAATGTTCCCAATCCAGGGATTGAACTCCTTTCTTGTATGTCTCCTCCATCAGCAGGCAGGTTTTGTTTTGTTTTCTTTTACCTCTATAGCTACCTGGGAAGACCAAGGACCCATAAAGTAAAGCTCACATGTCAGAAATTTTCTGGGAATATAATTTACCCAGGGATCAGAAATATAAATTTACTTCACTTATTAGATCCTACTTATTTAAGTCATGATCTGGATTTTGAATGATTTGAGAAATCAAATTTGAAGAAGACAGTTGAGTCAGCTAAGTAGCTATAACAAAATTTTCACACTACAATGATTTATTATTATTTAGACCAAGCTGATTATTCCAGTCCTATGAAACTTAACTGACATGAAGAAGTTTAGGCAAGGAACGGTAGACCAAATGGCTAGAGATGCCATGTAGCTTAAGAGGAACTGGCATGTTGACCACCAATGAGGATTTTTAGTCTGGAAAATATCCTACAAAATGTATCAGATCACCAGTCCTGGTTTGGTAATGATGTGAGATCATATTGAGTTTGTTATTATGACATCTGTAGTTAAATTAGTCAATTTCTAATTTAAAATTCTTTAACTTAATATTTAATCTCTCTCAAAAGCAAGAAACATGCATGACAGAATTAAAATATTGGGTTGGCCCCCAAATTCCAGAAGACACTACAGAAAAACACGAACAAACTTTTGTGGCAAACCAATATATTGAGTACCTACTATGTACAGGGTGCTTGAAGACAAAAAATAAATAAAGCATAATATCTTTCCTCAAGAAGTTTAAAGTTATCACATAAGATAAGCATGTCCACCAGTTCACAACTAAATAATGAAGAAAAGAGTTAGTGCTAAGTCAAAATATATGCTATAATAAAATAGCCTACTAGTGTCCAATTTGTTGATTAATTACAGAGAAACTGCTGCTTAAAGGAAGTTTTGACGTTTCAGATCTTGTAGGGTTTTCTTGTTCATTTCCCATACTAGATTTTCCAAACAATGAGAAAAAAATATTTTAGAGTCAGAAAAATGTTGCTATATGTTTTTGCTTCAAAGTGGTGGGGAGTGTTAGTACTAAAAGTGAAACAGAAGATATCAAAAGGAGAGATGCACACACAAACTAGCATTTCTGTAGTTAGAGTTATCACTTATATAGTGTATTGGCTGAGGCTCCTATTTTTTAGAATCTGGTTACTAATTCTTACATAGTTCTTACTCTGTTTTATGACCTACTGCTAAAGCACTATCTCTTCCTTTGCCTTTCAAACAAACTGCTTTCAAGTTACTTAACTGTTCATTGGTATAATACTTTGTCCTACTCTTCCCTCTTCAAACACACTAAGAACTAGATCTATTCTCTGCTGTCCTCAATAAAATACATCTATTTAAAGAATTTGCCAGGTGATTGTCTGCAAATGTGTGATCACCTAAGGATGAGGTGGTAAATGTGTTTAATGGTGTATTTATTAACCCTTATCTAATAGCTGCCTTTCTTAGAGGCACTGAGTTAGAGTTCAGGTACTTTGTTAGTTACTCTCTCTGTTTTCTCATTTAATACCCAATAAAACACTCAGAGAGAGACACTGTATACTCATTTACATAAGTGGAAAATGAGACATAAAGGTTCAGATAATTTGACTAAGTATTGAACCAAGGTATCTGACTCCAAAACCTGTGCTTTTCCTGCTCCTAAAGATATTTTGTCCTAATCCTGAGATGGAGAATATCTGGGATGTATGCTTTTACTCTTCTCTTCCAAGTTCTTGGTGGTCACTGCTGAATAGTCACAATCATTTTCAGCCTGATACTGTAGCTGCCACTACAAAGCTGACTGAAATTGACATGGGAAATGAGATAGTTTTAGCTCCCTGGTCACAATCCAAATGTGGATTTTTTTTTCTTATTGTATATGTCTAAATGCCTTTAAATACTTATTTTAAATGATATAAAATTGATCCACAGTTGTTTGCAGGTAACAGAAAGCAAGCTGAGCACCAAAGAATTGATGCTTTTGAAATGTGATATTGCAGAAGACTCTTGAGAGTCCCTTGGACAGCAAGGAGATCACATCAGTCAATCCTTAAGGAAATCAATCCTGAATATTCACTGGAAGGACTGATGCTGAAGCTGAAGCCCCAATACTTTGGCCACTTAATGCAAAGAGCTGACTTATTAGAAAAGACCCTGATGCTGGGAAAGATTGAAAGCAGGAGGAGAAGAGGATGACAGAGGATGAGATAGTTGGATGGCATCACTGACTCGATGGAGACATGAGTTTGAGCAAGCTCCAGGAGTTGGTGATGGACAGGGAAGCCTGGCGTGCTGCAGTCCATGGGGTGGCAGAGTTGGACATGACTGAGCAACTGAACTGAACTGAACGGAACACTTAGCTGAGACTGATGAAAGACAAAAAGAAGACAGAAAAGGGATCAAAGTTCAGTTTTAGCACTGCGGTAGATTTTCTAAAAGAGGAAATTTATAGGGTTAAAAATAAGCTAAAACAAGTGTTTCTTTCTACATCTAGATCAGCAATATTCTTTGCTTGATCCAAGTGGAAAGACATTTTTAATCTTACGGTGATGATGCATAATTAAACACATAAATGTCAAATTCAGAAATAATCTTGAATTCAACCATAAAATGTATATTTTTGAATAATTATCTCAGTGCTAAGACATATAAGGATATATGGAAGTTGTGAGAACCACCTGTTCATTTCTTCCTCAAGTTAAAGAGCAAACATGACCTTTGGTCAAATTCATGTATTCATTTAGATGAACCCAAAAGTTTTAATGCACTGTGGGTGGGGGGTTTGCTGCTTTTTTGCATTAAATGAATTTCTAGGACTTTATTTCATAAAATAGGCATATATATATATATAAAATTATTCTTTATTATTCATTTATCTTATATTTTTATTATTTAACTTTTATAACAAATCAGTGGGGAGTATAACAATTTAAGTTTATTGGAGATTAGTATATATTATACTGAAAAATATCCATGTATATTTTTTCTATTGTAAAATGTAGCAGTAAGGTGATAGCATATGCATTTTTTTCTTTACTGTGTCCTTGCTAAAACTGCCAGATGAATATTCCAGTAATTTAATTGAGAATATTTTATTGCAGATGTGTATTAGTAAAAACAACCTTCTCAACCAACATATATGTTGGAGTGAAAAGAAATGAAATTTACATCACTGACAAGCAATAACAATAGTAATAATTACAAAATTAACAGCAACATTCTAATATTTATATATTACTTTTTTGTTTTATAAAGCACTCTGCACATACTTTGCTCATTTAATCTTCATAATAATAAAAAGCAGAAACATTACTTTGCCAACAAAGGTCTGTCAAAGCTATGGTTTTCCCAGTAATCATGTACGATTGTGAGAGTTGGACTACAAAGAAAGCTGAGCGCCGAAGAATTGATGCTTTTGAACGGTGATGTTGGAGAAGACTCTTGAGAGTCCCTTGGACTGCAAGGAGATCCAACCAGTCCATCCTAGAGGAGATCAGTCCTGGGTGTTCATTGGAAAGACTGATGTTGAAGCCAATACTTTGGCAACCTGATGTGAAGAGCTGACTCATTGGAAAAGACCCTGATGCTGGGAAAGATTGAAGGCAGGAGGAGAAGGGGACAACAGATGATGAGATGGTTGGATGGCATCACTGACTCAATGGACATGGGTTTGAGTAAACTCTGGGAGCTGGCGATGGACAAGGAGGCCTGGCGTGCTGCAGTCCATGGAGTCACAAGGAGTCAGACCCAACTGAGTGACTGAACTGACTGAACTGAATAATCACTAGATTGCTTATAGTGTAGGTCAGTGGTTTTTCACTTCCAGAACTATGATTTGGAAGATCTTGGTGGAGTTAAATCTTATTTACTCATCTGCAGGTTAATTCTAAAGGAATATGTGCATGTGCTTAGTCACTCAGTCGTGTCTGACTCTTTGTGACCCCATCCACCGTAGCCCACTAGGCTCCTCTGTCCATGTGATCCTCTAGGCAAGAATACTTGAATGGGTTGCCATGTCCTCCTCCAGGGGATCTTCTCAACCCAGGGATCAAACCCAGATCTCCCACATTGCAGGTGGATTCTTTACCATCTTAGCCACCAGGGAAGCCCAATAGTCATCATTATTATCACCATGGTCATTGTCATTGTTATTGTTAGTAGTATTTATAATAATAATAATATTTGTTATTATTACTAAAGGCAGATATTAAAAGGGTAATAGAAGTAGACTGAGAAGAGAAGGATAAGATGCTTTTAATTAGCAGTGTAGTACAAGCAAAGGCAAGGCAAAGTTAGCATATTAGTTCGGCTTCACAGAGAGATGGGTCATTGCAAAAGGTACCTATGGCTGGAGCAAAGTACAGAAGGGATAAATAAAGACAAGAACAGTACATGTCCCGAGGTTCATAAGGCATTTTCACAAAGTCCTAGTGAGTTCATTTTGATAGGTAAAATATTTTGTGTTAGCTATAGCAGACACTAGAGAAAATAACACCTGCGGATTCTCTGGTTTCTGCCTCAACATTTTTGTAGTTCTAGCCTCCCTGGGGTTGTGAGCCCAGGGCTTCTTCACCACTTCTAAAGGTTTAGAAATGAGTTCTATCCTGCTGTGATTCTAAGAGGACTGATTCCACATGAATTGCCCATCACTTCTCAGGACTTAAGTCTCTTTCACATAAGTGTATGAATCACACACACACACACACACACACACACACACTTTACCTAATGCTTCAAGACTGAAAAGGAAAGCATTCTTAGATTGAATTTCTGCCTGCCCCAGAGTACACACCAGGAACCCATTGCTTGTATTGATAAATCTCTTAATTAGACAATGGGATTCACTCTCAATTAGAGAAACAGATTGAGGTGTTTCCTTTAAAGATAAAACTATTGAAAATTGTGTGAAGCAGTTTGGTAGTGAAAAAGGCAATTAGGCATATCACCTGCAGCCTCCTTGTATTTGCAAGAGTGAATGCACAAACAAAACAATTACTCCATTCAAGAGGTACTTCACCAAGGCTCAGAGAGAGAAAGTGAAGAATCAGTGCTGATGAGTATTTTACAAATGTCCTCTGAGATTAATTCCCACAAAAAAAAAAAAAGATAATCACCCTGAGTGACACTACTTTAGTATACTTTCCCTGAAAGCCCACTGAATTTTTGGAAAAGAACATGATGATCATGCTTAGAATGCAAGCAGAAACAAGCACTTTTCTACCTTTGAATTTGCTACATCTAAAAATATCTACTGTTTTACTCAGGTAGCCAGCTGTGTTTTGTACCTATATTGTACCCAACTCTATGCATTGTATTGAGTAGCTAAGTTGTGTCCAACTCTTTGTGATCCTATGGACTGCAGCCTGCCATGTTTCCCTGACCTTCACTGTCTCTCAGAGTTTGCTCAAATTCATGCCCATTGGGTTGGTGATGCCATCCAACCATCTCATCCTCTGCCCCCTTCTCCTCCTGCTGTCAATCTTTCCCAGAATCAGGGTCTTTCCCAATGAGTCAGTTCTTCACATCAGGTGGTCAAATTATTAGAGCGTCAGCATCAGCAACATTATACTAACTACATAATCACATTCAAATGTGTGAAAAAATAATAATTCACTGTCTTCCAGGTGTTCATTAGCAAGACATGTGGCAGGACATTCCATCAGACAATTAGAGAAAAAATTAAGTCCATGTGTTAGAAAATGTGTAATAGGCAGTTGGGTAGTATGTGTGTATCTGTGTATTCATGCATGTGTGAGTCAGGAAGAAGTCCTGTAGAATACTTAGTAACATGTTGGAGATGAATCATATCTTAGGTCTTGAAAAGAGTACAGACTTTGAATTTGGTTGCTTTTAGAAGATAACAAAAGAACTGTTTAAAAGCCAAAAATCCAATTACTAGTTATATCTTTTTGTCTATACAATGTCAATTGTACAATTTGATATTTTCATTGAATTTGATTGGTTATCCGAGTGTACAGATCACCTCACATTTTTTTTACCTCATGCAATAGTTTGCTAATATATATTTTCATCCATAAATTATTCATTATATAGGGAATATTTGTATGTAGGCAAAATACACCCTCAAGAGCTCTACAAAGATCTGCTGTCCAGAATAAATACTTCTCCAATTGTTTTTTTGCTAAATGATACTACAAGAGTAAAAAAGCCTTTTACTACAAAGGAAGGAATAAAGCTTAAAACTGAAATCCAAGAGGAAAGAGAATGGAGAAATTTAAATACGTTTTTATGTGCAAATGAAGCCAACCCTAAGAACCTAGAGATTTCACCAATGACCCACCAATGGTGAGGATTTCCATCGTAAATGACTTGGGGCTCCTTTAGACTTATTAAACCTAAGAAAAGAGGTCCAAATTCAAGGGGCTAGCAAAAAACCACAAGTCTTTTCTGTGTTCATTAGGCATAACTAAAACATTTCCAAGGGAGTTTCAATTAAACAATTGGTCAAATATATGGTTTGCTTGAATTTAAAATTTTACTCTATTGTTTAGGCATTATAGATAGGCATCTGTAAGAAGGAATGAATCAAATGTCCTAGATATTTAAGCATACTGCAGACATGAAGAGAGAATCAACTCATTTGACAGTCTGTTGACTTTTAGGATACATACTAGAATTTGAAAATAAAATATAAATGCCAGAGAAGTTTCTGCATGTATGATTATTTACTATCATCAACAAACAGCTGTCAAAAAGTACCAGAAAACCAAGAAAGTTTACTTTTACTGTGCATTTCCTTTTAATGTAGGCAACACAACTGATACTTCTGTGTTGAAAAGATATCCTGTTGATGTTTACCGGATGCCTTGCTATTAAAAAATCAGTTCTCCCTATTTCATGATGGCAAATCTCAGCACTCAAGAGCTTCCCTTGACAGATACTTATTAACATCAGACTTACAACTTACTCTCCAATCAAAGTTCAACTTTTTTTCCTCCTGGGGAAAACACTAAATTTAACAAAGTCTTGTGAACTCATGAGTCTTGTGAACTCATCGATATTTATTCTTTCTTTTGCAACTTTAATTCAGCTGGAGATGTAGAAGACATCAATTTCAATACCACATAAACAATATTTGCACTGCTTTAGGCTTAATTTTATTTTCCTCAGTTGATTTGAGCTGTTATACTCTGAACTCTAAGCAGAGCAATCTGAATCTGAGGCTCTAGATTTTGCACAATGTGCTCACCTCAGAGAAACTCTTGTCACAAAACATGTTGGTAATAAATTATGGGGAGTTCAATGCAAACCCATCCTCATTACAGGAAGACCAATACAAAGAGTTTCTTTCTGATGATATGTCAGGGACAAAATCCTGGGCCCAAACGAGACAAAATCAGTCTACTTTTTCAATGTCATTTTTATTTTTTTACTTTATGTGACAATACTACCAATTTCCCCTTGTCTCCTTTTTTTTTTGGTAGTTATCCCTTTTTAAAATTTTATGGAAGTATAGTTGATTTTCTATGTTGTGTTGGTTTCTGGTGTATAACAAAGTGAATCAACTATTTCCCTATGTCTCCCTGTACACACCACACTGATGCTTAGTTTCAACTCTGCTTAGCACTGTCCTCTTTGAAAATTGATTCTTCAGCCTCTTCACCACTCAGCTATTGACACACAGCTCTAACCTTAGCTCTTTCAGAAAGGCCTTTTTCCTGCCTTTAATCATTTCCCAACCTCCACCCAGGCTGGTTTAATTCCCATCCCTCTGGTTCTCTTAGCTCTAGGAGTGTATAGGTCATTTTTGTAGTGTTTCATCTTAAGTACATAAAGTTAAAATAATGGAGAGTCAAAAAGAACCTTTGAGAAACGTCTTTCTTAGGAGGATGTTCCACTGCAAAGAGACATATGACATTCCAGAGACAACCCACAAACTGTCTGATTTTTCTTTGTTCATCAATGTGACTAAAATATTTCTCAAGGTCTCTTTAAACTATACAACTTGACAAATGTATGATTTGCTTGAACTGAAATTTGCATTCTATTGTTTAGTAGTAGAGACAGGAATTTAGACATCAAAGTATACTTTCTGAGATTACTCAGGCTGAGGTTGAGTGAAGAGAAGGAAGAGTTGATACTTACAGTGGCTTCCATAAGTAGGTTTTGGGGAAAAGGAGGGATGAGTCAAATCAGGAAAACAACTGTGTTGTTCCCTTTGGGGGAGTCTAGCAAACCACATTGGTAGTTGGGAGAAGAGGGCTAGTAACAGTGAATGGCATAGAAATCTCTGGAAAAGTGACAGTTCCCAGTGACCTTCCAACCCAAAGCCTCCCTCATATAGCCAAGCTAGTGTCCTTTTCTCTAGGTATCTAGAGGTCAGGTGGTATTTGTACATAAATTCATGTGTCTCCAGGCCTCTGGAGATCCTGAAGTCTTCATGATCTCAGTCTTTTGCCTTTGCTACTAGTGATGACATTTTTGAAGCAAGTAGGACAGAGAGGATAGTAAAGAAATATTTGCTTTTTCATTCCCTTCTGTCTTCTCCTCTGTCTCCATGTATTGTAGGATATACTGTATCTTTGAGGAAAAATCACATTTTGGTGTGGCTTGCCCCATGTAGTAGAGCATAATAATTCACAACAGAGTGAAGTCACAGATTTTTGAAGAATGTTTCCCTCTCTTCCTCTCACCTCCCTTTTCCTCCTGTGGTCTTTTGGAAACCTGAAGTTTTCTATTGCATTGAGTTTATAGAAAAACAAAGTAGTTCATGGATGCTCCAAAGCTAAAGCCTCTCACTTTATTCCATATAGCTTTAAGACAGTAAAGACATTAGTATGCAACCCCATTTAATCATTTTTACTTTAAAACAGACTTTAAATGTAAACGGTATATTACAAGATCCACAACAAGATGGAATTTTTAAAATGTATCTCAGTATGTTGTACATAGTTGTCATTCAATTTTTGTTTTGTAAGTTTCAGTGAAAAAATACAAAATAAAGGCCCATTTTCTTTAGTAAATAATGTTGGTTTGAGACTTCTTCATTAACTAGTGGGCAACAATAGTGCTACCTGTGACAATTTTTTGACTCAATCTAATTGATACATACAAATCAAATTAGATACTTGATGTTAGTTGTTAATTGTCAATACTAAATGACAATCTCCTGAAATTCCCAGCATATTCCTTCTCTCCTTATTAGCACCATAGAAAATATATTTATTGAAAATTCACTGACTGGTAGCCTTGGCTTTGTGCAAGGCAGTAAATTTTGGATATCATTACTAGATTCAAATGAGGCAAGTGAAACACAGAATGTCTAAAAATCTTGGAGGAAAGAACAAATCTAACTGGAATTTCAACCCCTGAAGAAGGCCTTATATCAGTTGGAAAATAGTACCAGAAGCAAAGTTATCTAAGCTTGATAATGTATTGTTTCTACTTTTCCAAGAGTGAATTAGCAGCTTCTGTTGGAATCTTTAAATCACTATCCCTTAAAATTAATAATAAGGGTTTAGGGTGCAAGGTGGCACCTGGCACTTATATCCATACTATGCAAAAATTGGCATTAAAAATACACTAAAATGTGAGATATTTGCACACTTGTTATTCAGCAGACAATATTACAGAGTAAATATTCATATAGGGCATCACAGTTAAGGTAGCATTGAAATTCTGCAAAAGAACATGGCATGCTCTTCCTTGTACAAGTAGCATGTCTGATATCAGCCAAAACCTACTAGACAAATCAGTTATATGGTCCACCTATACCCATCACCCATCTTGGAAAAGCCCTGAAAACCTTAAGATTTTAACACTAAAAAAATTAACAGAAGACTTAGAGTTGGGAGACCAGAAGGAGGGAGCTCACAAGCCCTGTGATGGCAACAGAGCCCAACAGAAAGAAGAAAGACTTATTTTTGCTTGGCAACAACTCAATGAAAAGCAATGGACTCTTTGTTTACTCTAGCTCTCCAACTTCCTTTTCTGCTCTGTAAAAAGTGTTGTCTATGTGCTTCCAAGTGGGAAACTTACATGTAGCCCGCCATGATTTCAGATCCTGAATTGCAATTCCGTGCTGCTCCCAAATAAACCCATCTTGCTGGAGAAATAGCTGGCACTCTGTTTTGGGTCAACATTTTGGTGACCTATGGGAGGACCAGAGAAAATTTCTGATGGCTTAGGGGCTGATGAGCAAAAAGATGGAGTACCCACAATTGAGCCCATTGTTGCTCACCTCCAGGGTTGAGCAAACCCTGGAGTTTGATATACATCTTTATCCTGGATTCAAGCTCACACACTCTTTGTGTTTGAAGTTCTCTAGGGTTATTGAGTATCTATGTAAAGATTTTGTCTTTCTGGTTAAGGGATTATTCTGTGGGTGAGTACTAGTTGGCGCTCTGGTCTGAATTTGAGATCAGACAATTTCACTGAAGCTGACTAGCCTTTGGCCTATTCCTGTGGAAACAGTGGTTGTTTCTCTGAAATGGTGCCAGGTTTTTCAGCCTTTGGCCTATTCCTTTGGAAGGGCTGTCTTCTGGAGATTGGCTTTTCAAAAAAGCCTTCAGCCTGGTTCCTCCAGGACAGAGTTGTGTCCTTAAGAGTGGCTGGGATTGGCTTGCAAAATGTTTGAATTGAGCTGTTTGTGTTGTAAGTGTAAGCTATTTGAAAATTGTTCTTTAGATGAAAAACCTCTAGCATATGGAATCATAGTTATCTAAGTGTTTTAAGGGTGCACCCCCTCCCCTTACAGGGACTACAGCCAATTTTATGTTATAAAAAACTGTGGTCTTTCCCATATGCATTTCTAACTAAAAGGAAGACCTGATCAAAGGCAATTTAGAACATCAATGGCCATTAGGGGTAACTTTTGAAATCAGCATATCTAATTTCCTTAAGACCAAATTGAACTACAACAACTCAAAAAACTTCCAGAACGGAGTGGTATGCTGTATTTTAATGGACATTTTGAGGGTTCCTAATGTAGTCAGAAGTTTAAAATTTGCCTCTCTGCAAAATAATATTTTAAGATTAACTGAGGCAAACAAACAAGTAAAGAGAGATGAAGTAGCTCCCAAAGCCACTGGTGCCATCTCTGGCGCCATCTTGTCTCTCTGCCTTGGGTTTCTTATGGTCAGACTTCATTTCCTGCACTATCTTCTTTCTTCCCTTCTATGCTGTGTATGCCTCCACTATGCCCTCAGTTGCCAAATTTCTTTTCTCTGAAACTCTTCCCACTGCCATTTCTTCTGAAGTTGTCAGCACATATCACTCCAAAAATGAAGACTTCTGGGGATCCAAAAGCCAAACCCTTAATTTCTCATACTTCTTGGACTACAGCTGAACTATGAGCCACAAAGATTTTCCCAAACTAATCAAAGATCCTCACAGATTTGTTAAAGAATTTTATACAGTTATCCAACTTATCAACCTTGTTGCTCTGACTTACATTAGCTTAGTTTATATGCTTAACTGTGAAGGCCAGACCCAGCATTGGATGAAAACCATAATTGGGAAAATCCTGATAGGTCTATAAGATTACAACTGGGAGATCACCTGGCTAACTTCTTACATGACCAGGTTCTGGCAATCACTAGGTGACTTCATCAAGCAATTCCTAGAGCTTTTCCAAAGGTTCTTAATTAGAACAAAATTCAAGGGTTGCACACTAAAATCTGAAGAATTTTTCATGAATATTATCATAAGCTTCAGATTGTTTTTATAGAGAATTCTGGTCTTCCTTCAGGTATTGATTCTACCTGGGTAGGTTTTAACTCT
Source organism: Dama dama (assembly GCF_033118175.1). Lineage (NCBI taxonomy): Eukaryota > Metazoa > Chordata > Mammalia > Artiodactyla > Cervidae > Dama > Dama dama. The sequence goes on from NC_083714.1 coordinate 31,290,868, forward strand.
GCCTTTATTAATGGACTGTACTGGGACATTTCCCTTCTAGTAAAAAGGACTAGAATGTAATGGGAAACTATGTCCACTCCAGACTTACCCTGCAAACTTCTTATACCCTATATGAGTCACATACAAGGAGAATCTCCAAAATTCTTCAACTCCAGGAAATGAAGGCTCCTAAGCAATACCAAAGCCCTCCTAGTTTTTGCTACTAGTGAAAATGGCCAGGAAAATAGATTGTTACAAATTTAAGCCCTTTATGCACTTTCAGCCATCTACCCAGCCTTTACAATGTCCTCCCAATTCTCAATGGCAGGGCTCTAAGGAACTACATGGGCTCTGCCTAATCCTTCCTCTTAATCAGCTTGGAGAATCATTTCTCCAGGTTGGAGATGAATCTTTTCCTGTCTTAATTGACATTGGGTAGGCTGAAACTTGTTAGAAAAGTATCATGCCAGAATTTCTTCTAAAACAGGGAAATTATTTCAAAGTATGACAGTAGTCATCAATGTAACCAACCAGCTGAATTAAATGATGCTTTGCCAACTTGATTTTCCCCATCTCTGATGGTATTAGAGTAGATTCTGGAAACACTGATCACTTGTCATAATTGAATTACCTCCTTATGGGCAAAATCTTCAACAGGTGTTGGCAAAATTCACAGCACACTTCCCATCAGGATTCAAATAGACTCCATAAAAAATCTCTTCCCAGAATTAATCAATCCTCTATAAGGAAAAAAGCCCTTCAAGGCATAAAACCCACAGTAGAAGATTATAGGCTCAAGGTCTCATTATTCCTTGTACCAGCCCCTGTAACTCCCATTTTACTGGTGAAAAAACCTAGAAGCCAAGGGTGGAGGTTAGTCTAGGATCTCCAAGCAAATAAACAATACTGCTATCCCTCAACAATCTGTTGTTTTTAACCCTTATGAGCTAAGAACATCCATTCCCACCAGAAGTAATTTTTTATACAGTACATTCTTTAATATTCCAGTTGATGAAGCTAGCCAATATCTTTTTGCCTTCACTTGAGGGCAGGAGGAGAAGGGGATGACAGAGGATGAGATGGTTGGATGGCATCACCGACTCAATGGATATGGGTTTGGGTAGACTCCAGCAGTTGGTGATGGATAGGGAGGCCTGGTGTGCTGCAGTTCATGGGGCTGCAAAGAGTCAGACACGATGGAGCAACTGAACTGAAATGAACTGAGAAGAAAAGCAATTCGTCTGGACATTAATGCCACAGTGTTATACTGAGAATTCTTATTTCTTATCCTGAAGGCTGATCTGGATAACAGTTTCCTACAGGCTCTACATTGTTGCAATATGAGGATGATTTGCATCTTTGCTCTCCTTCTCAAGCCTCCTCACAAGAAAACAGGATCCATTTGTTAAAGCTTTTAGCCTTAAAGGGACACAAGGTCACCAAAGAAAAATTGCAGTTTGCCCAAGCCCTGGCTTGATATTTAGGGCTTGTAATATCAGAGCAAGGGATACACCTAAGTCCAGGCAGCCTTCATTGTGTCCTAAATTTCCCAAAATCTAAAACTAAGCACAAACTGTGAGGTTTTCTCAGGCCAGTTGGTTATTGTGAAATTGGAATCCAAGTTACTCTCTTATAGCCAAACCAGTATATGTTCTACTCAACAATAACAACCCCAACTCAATCTTTGAAGAAGAATCAGAAAACAAAGCCTCCAAGGCTTTAAAGGAGAGTTTGATGATGCCACCTACCCTTGGACACGCCATTTGTCAGATCTCTGCTTTCCTTTATGCATATGAAAAGCAAGAGAATGCCATTGGGCTGCTCAAGCAAAATCAACAGGCACCACCAACTATCCATAGAATGTTATAGCTAGTAACTGGACATGTCTTACAGGCACTATGGCCACTGCTTTTTGGTGGAAGGCCACTAACGTATCATTGTAGGATTCCCTTTAACCATTTTTGTACCTTATGCACTAGAAGTTCTCCTGAATTCTCATCACACTGGACTTCTCTCAGCCAGCTGCCTCACCTCCCATGAAGTCCTTTTGCTACCTACTCCTCACATAACTCCTTTACATTGTAATAATCTTAACCTGGCTAATCTTCTGGTGTCCATCAGCAATGAAGTCCCTCACAATGGCTTAGCACTGATGAATCACTCATAATGACCTACAGGAAATTTCATTGAGTAATGTTGATTTCTTATGGTTCACAATGATTCTTATTTAAAAGGTCACAATGGCAAATATTGTGCTGAATATGCTATTACAAATCCCTTTGGTACTACTAAGGCAGCATCTTTACTTAACTATGGCTACTTCAGCCCAACTTGTTGAATTATACACTCTTACATAGGCATATATTTTAGCCAAGGACAAAATGATCAATATTTACACTGATAGTCGATATCCTTTTGGAATATTTGTGGAAGCAAAGTAGCCTCCTTGCTTCCAATGGAAATGAAGTTTAAAATGGTCCCAAGTTCAGGAATTATTGAGTGTAATATATTTACCTTCCACTTTAGTTATTATTAAGATTCTGGTGCATTCTAAACTTGACTCTCTGGAAACTAAAGGAAATCACCTTGCTGATTTTTCTGCAAGGAATGCTGCTCTTAAAGTGACTAATAACAGCCAAATCTCTGTCATGGTCCAAAGAGATACTTTCCCAAATGATAATTTAGAAGAACTGGCTACAGAGGCCCAACAATTGGCCTCAGAAAAGGAAAAACAGGTTAGAAATTCAATAGTTGGTTTGATTTTTAAAAATGAAGCTCTAGTTTGTACCAAATAACAACCCAGTCCTCCTGTAGACTCTAAAAGCCCCACTCTTCACCACTATGCAACTGTGCATATATTAAGCCATTGAACTACTGACAAAATGATAGTTTTCATGAATCACTATTGGTGGGGAAACATTAATAAGGCCATAAAAAATGTTTACCTCACTTGTCCTATTTATCAGCAGCACAATCCAGGGAAACCTGTTTGTACTCTTCCTAGACATTTTAAATTATCTAATGAGCCATTCAAAGTCTGACAAATGGATTTTGTATAACTTTCTCTATTTCTTGGATATAAATATGTTTTAGTCATGGTCTATATGTTTTTATACTGGACTGGAAACTCCCTTAACAGACAGGTGATTGCCTCTTCTGTAGCTAAAGTCCTCTTGGAAAAGATTTCCCTACCTGGGGAACTCTTATCAAACTTCATAGTGACCAAGGAAGCTATTTACCTGGCCAGGCGTTTCAACAAGTCTGTACTATTTGGCCAGGATTACGTCATTTTCACTGTGCTTACAACCCTCAATCCTCTGGTTTAGTCAAACACATTAACACCATTATTAATACTCAAATGGCAAAATTCATAAAAGCTCTCCAAATACTTTGGCCACAGGTATTGTCGTGATCCTTCTGGATCTCATATCTGCCCCTCTTGGAACTCATAAACTCTCACCCTTTGAGACAGTCACAGGATGCCCAATGCACATGGCTACTGCTTCTTTTGACCCACAACTGATAAAAGGAGAGATATTCCAATTTTTAAAAGGCCTAATTCCTTTTATTAAAAATAACACTGCTTTGGGAGAGCAATCTTTTCAAAGTGTGCCCTTGGGAGATAAACACCTTAAACATCATACCTTGCAACCTAGAAAAAATCCTCCAGAGGGACTCTACTCAGATTCATTGGAAAGGCCACTACCAAATACTGCTAACAAACCTTGTGCCACCAAAGAATAGACTCATAGATACACATAATACACCTAAAGAAAGTGCTGAAACATGAATAAACCTTGATGGACCTGCGTATAATCTGGCAACATGAAAGTAAAGATTTCCCAGTACTGAAGCAGATTACATATGATGAGACAGCTTTCCTAAGATATCTGGACCAGGTCTGTTGGAAGTCTGCTGCAAAACTTTGATGAAGACATTAACACTTCAGATGATCTTCAGTGTCTATGATCTTACTAACATATGGATGTTAATAAAAAGTACCAGAGGGTTCTTTTTCCTACTCCCCCTCACATTCTCCTAAGAATGTGACCTTAATAGGTTTTTTTAAATTAACTTATTTATTTTAATTGGAAGCTAATTACTTTACAATATTGTGGTGGTTTTTGCCATACATTGATGTGAATCAGCCACAGGTGATGTACATGTGTCTCCCATCCCAAACCCCCTCCCACCTTCCTCCCGATCCCATCCCTCTGGATTGTCCCAGTGCACCAGCTTTGAGTGCACTGTTTCATGCATCAAACTTGGACTGGTCATCTATTTCACATATGGTAATACACACATTTCAATGCTATTCTGTCAAATCATCCCACCCTCAAATTCTCCTACAGAGTCCAAAATCCTGTTCTTTATAACTGTGTCTCTTTTGCTTTCTGACATATAGGATCGTCATTAACATCTTTCTAAATGCCATATATATACATTAACATACTGTATTGGTGTTTTTCTTTCTGACTTACTTCACTTTGTATAATAGACTCCAGTTTCATCCATCTCATTAGAACTGATTCAAATGCATTCTTTTTAATAGCTGAGTAATATTTCACAGTGTATATGTGCCAGAGCTCTCTTATGCATTCATCTGCTGATGGACATCTAGGTTCCTTCCATGTCCTAGCTATTGTAAACAGTGTTGAGATGAACATTGGGGTACATGTGTCTCTTTCATTTCTGGTTTCCTCAGTGAGTATGCCCAGCAGTGGGATTGCTGGGTCATATGGCAGTTTTATTTTCAGGTTTTTAAGGAATCTCCACACTGTTATCTATAGTGACTGTACTACCTTGTATTCCCACTAACAGTGTAAGAGGGTTCCCTTTTCTCCACATCCTCTCCAGCATTTATTGTTTGTAGACTTTTGGATAACAGTTGACCAGCGTGAGATGGTACCTCGTTGTGGTTTTAATTTGCATTTCTCTGATAATGAGTGATGTTGAACATCTTTTCATGTGTTTGTTAGCCATCTGTATGTCTTCTTTGGAGAAATGTCTGTTTAGTTCTTTGGCCCATTTTTTGATTGGGTCATGTATTTTTCTGTAATTGAGCTGCATGAGCTGTTTGTATATTTTTGAGATTAATTCTTTGTCAGATGCTTCATTTGCTATTATTTTCTCCCACTCTGAAGGCTGTCTTTTCACCTTGCTTATAGTTTTCTTTGTTGTGCAAAAGCTTTTCAGTTTAATTAGGCCCCATGTGTTTATTTTTGTTTTAATTTCCATTACTCTGGGAGGTGGGTCATAGAGGATCTTGGTGTGATTTATGTCAGAAAGTGCTTTGCCTATGCTTTCTTCTAGGAGTTCTATAGTTACTGGTCTTACATTTAGATCTTTAATCCATTTTGAGTTTATGTTTGTGGCTGGTGTTTGAAAGTGTTCTAATTTCATTCTTTTACCAGTGGTTGACCAGTTTTCCCAGTACCAGTTGTTAAAGAGATTGTCTATTCTCCATTGTATATTCTTGCCTCCTTTGTCAAAGATAACGTGTCCATAGGAGCGTGACTTTATCTCTGGGCTTTCTATTTTGTTCTATTGATCTATATTTCTGTCTTTGTGCCAGTGCCATACTGTATTGATGACTGTAGCTTTGTAGTATAGTCTGAAGTCAGGCAGGTTGATTCATTCAGTTCCATTCTTCTTTCTCAAGATTGCTTTGGCTATTCAATGTCTTTTATATTTCCATGCACATTGTGAAAACATTTGTTCTAGTTCTGTGAAAAATACCACTGGTAGCTTGATAGGGACTGCATGAATCTATAGATTGCCTGGGGTAGTTTACTCATTTTCACTATATTGATGCTTCTGATCCATAAACATGGTATATTTCTCCATCTATTTCTGTCATCTTTGATTTCTTTCATCAGTGTTGTATAGTTTTCTATCTGTAAGTCTTTTGTTTCTTTAGGTAGATTTATTCCTAAGTATTCTATTCTTTTCATTGCAAGGGTGAATGGAATGTTTCCTTAATTTCTCTTTCTGTATTCTCATTGTTAGTGTATAGGAATACAAGGGATTTCTGTGTGTTAATTTTCTATCCTGCAACTTTACCAAATTCATTGAGTAGCTCTAGTAATTTTCTGGTGGTGTCTTTAGGGTTTTCCATGTAGAGGATCATGTCATCTGCAAACAGTGAGAGTTTTACTCCTTCTTTTCAAACCTGGACTTTTTATTTCTTTTTCTTCTCTGATTGCTGTGGCTAAAACTTCCAAAACCATGTTGAATAGTAGTGGTGAGAGTGGGCACCCTTGTCTTGTTCCTGACTTCAGGGGAAATGTTTTCAATTTTTCACCATTGAGGATAATGTTTGTTGTGGGTTTATCATATATGGCTTTTATTATGTTGAGGTATGTTTCTTCTATACCTGCTTTCTGGAGAGTGTTTTTTTTTTTTTTATCATAAATGGGAGTTGAATTTTGTCAAAGGCTTTCTCTGCATCTATTGAGATAATCATATGTTTTTTATCCTTCAATTTGTTAATGTGATATATCACATCGTTTTCTAAGCTGTGCACTTTCCCTTTTACATGAGACACTACATTCATGAAAGTTCCTTCCAGACACTGAAGAACAAAAAGCTTCTGAAACTAGAAAACCTAACTCTTGATCAGCAATGCTTTCAGAGAAAGGTCTTGATCAAAAGGTGGAAATGTGGAAAAAAAATAAATAGAAACCCCAATTAAATAGAATGGGGAGACCATAAGGGAGAACTCTCATATTCTACAGCAATAGCAGTGCCCAAGAAGAAGAAAGATTCCTCTTGTTTAGTGGCAAGGACTCACCAATGAAAAGCCATGGACTATGTTTACTCTAGCCCTCCCAATTTCCTTTTCACCTCTTTAAAAGTGTTCTTCACTTGACTTGCAGGGACTTGCATGAGGCTTTCCATGATTGCAGACCTTGAATTGCAATTTTCTACTGATCCCAAACAAACCCATTTTTGCTGGAGAAATATCTGGCAGTCTAATTTTTCCAGTCAACAACATAAATGTCATGACTTTCCCATGGATACTGGGAGATGATTTATGTACAGATGTCTCACAGTGTCCACAGGAGATTAGTTGCAGGATGCCCAATGGGTAGCAAAACCTGTGAAGCGTCAAGTCTTTTAAATAAAATGATGTAGTATTTGCATATAACCTATGCACACCCTCTGAAATACTTATAATACTTGTAATTTATCTCTAGAATACTTATAATACTTAGTACAATATAAATGCTATGTAAATATTTACCAGCATGTGGCAAATTTGAGTTTTGCTTTTGGTAACTTCTTGAATTAATTTTTTAATATTTTCAAACTGCAGTTGGTTGAATCTGCAGATGCTGAAACTGTGGAAACAGAGAAATGATTGTACTAACACTGACAGTGACAGAGACTAAGTGCATGCCAAATCAAGGCAAACTCCTTCCATGACATCTTTACCACGTAACCCCATACTACTAAAATTTCAGAAATATAGAAATTTAAATTTGTTATTATGAGTCTTATTAGAAGTTTTTGTGAATAAATACTGACAAAAGATGCTACCAGTACTTACCAGTACAACTACCAGGCTATTCCCAAAGGGAACATGAAAAGGGATAGACACTATACCTCTCCAACAAATGGTTAAAAATTAAATAACACAGGTAGAAAATTTGATGATTTACAGATAACTCACTTCACTAATTATTTTTACACTCCCAAATCAGAAAAAAAATGTATTTACCCCATAATCTGTGGCCATGCTATTGGCAAGAATTGACGTGAAAGATAAAAAAAGCATAGTATATCACCATTCATCTAGAAAAGTTTCTAACCCCATTTCAGAGATAACATAGAAACATATGAAAAAAATAGGAAACAAAAGAAGATAGTATAGATGCAAGTGCCAGACTGAGTGTACAAGTAATTAACTATTTGATACTGCCAGGTCCCATAAAACAACTTATCTATAGATGATCTTTAAGTTGTTCAAGTCAAAGAGTTCTCCTTAAATAATCTATTTATATCTTTATTGGTACCTAATATCAAATAAAGATGCTAAATGCCACTGTCCCCCAAATCATGCTTAGAATAACTCATTAACAAACACTTTAAAATAATTAAACAAAAATTATACCAAGGAAAGAATTTGTATTACATATAAAACAGTGTTAGATACATCAGTGGAGAGTATTCAGTGACATAATCTAGTTATATCTAACTCTCCACATGTCTATCACCATGTCAACAAAGCCTGATTCCTATTTTCTTTGCCACTCAGAAAACATTCCTAAATCTTAACCATAAATAACTCTTCTAGTTTGATGTGATCAATAATTGACAATTTTTCCCTCAGTACTGAGTTGTAAACCAATCGAGGGGTAAAGAAGCAGTACTGCAGCTGTAGAACTAAATGTCAGCATTATTATTGATGGAGCTATTGAAGAACTTGCATCAGGTGTGTGTCAAAGGTGGAATTCTTAATGCTGAGCTCCAGTAATAGACAGTGTGTGGTAAAACACTGGCATCTTCCTGCAGGGAAATAGCCAGGCCTTGAAAGACTTATGGCACAAAGTAGCTGAGTAAAATGAATGAATGTTCTCTCTAGAGAGACTGAGCTTAAAGAGAAAGAGAGATAGTACTGAGTGATGCATGCCCAGTTCTTTCTCTTGAGCTCACCAGTTGGCTACTTAACTGATCTTCCTTTGAGAGAGGGATTCAATAAGGGAAAGTACAGAGAAGCCAGGAGTTTCCTAATTGAAGTTCCTATACAGAGACATTCATGATTAAAGAGATGTTTCAGATGTTTCCTGCTTTCCTCCACCCTTCATAACACATACTTTCAAGCAAACCTTATTCTATGAAAAGGTAATGCAATATATAGGTAGTATGAGTAGCAGTAAAGAATTCAGGCTCTGAGACACAAGAAAGTATGAGTTCCAGCTCTACAACTTACATGTCTAGCTGTATGACATGAGACAAGCTAATTTTAGAGTTTCCATTTCCCCATCTGTAAATAAGAGTATAATCATAATACCTAATTTATAGAGTTATTTTGTGAGGATCATATTAGTTAATCAATGTAAAGCAACTACTAGACAAATATATGATGAAATACTCACTGATTTTAGTTTCAAAGACTAATCGCTTCTAGGCCTTTTGGCTAAGATCAAGTGTAGTTTCAAAGACTAAATTTTTCTTTCTTTTTTTTTTTTTTTTAGTTTACAAACAAGTCTGTGTATATGATTAGAAGGATGCTTGAAAACTTCGCCTATTTAAGTAATCTGTCCTGAACCATATTTCCCTAAAAATATTACTATAAAAAATAATTTTTGTTATTGAATTTAGGTTGTAGGTCTCCATAAGACTCATTTTCATATGATTAACCCTTTGGAAAGATAACTGAGAAATACATGGCATCATGATCATGGTAGCATGGTTTCACTGATTAGTTTGCTAGTAGAGAGTAGGGTTCTAATAGGGCAGGGCACAAATACATCAGATTTTGATAAGAAAGAAGCTTAGGAAAGTTTGGATGGCAAGCTTGCCTATAAAAAGTCTAAGAGCAGGGATTGGGGAGTTGTAAAATACACAACTTTATTTTTTTATCATTATGTCTTGACCTATTCCAAATTATATGAGAGACACGTGTATCTGACACAACTGGCTCTCCATGGAGTACTATAATTTGGGGAGGTAATGGTATCTGTTTCATTAGAAATATTTCTTAATGACCTATTTGAGACCTGCAACTGGCTATGCCTTCAGATATAACTTTCAATGATTTTCTTACACTCTCTTATACATGTCTACTAAATTCTCCAAAAATGATAACATCTCTTTCTTGTGATATAACTGTATTCAATTAACTGTAATTCTAAACACACTTACCCGATTTCCACTGATACTCTTCTACTTTGCTTAGCTGTTTAGTAGCAGACTGAGTTTGATTGTTTTCACTGAGAAGTTAAAAAAAAAAAAGATCTCACATAAAAGACAGTGAATTCCTTCTCAAAGTTTCCTATTTCCTAATGTACATTCCTTTCTAATTTAATTACTAGCGCCTGGCTGTTCACTTTTTCACCTAGTCCATTAGCTCTGACTTGTCCAAATAGCTCTTAGAAAAGAAATGCACTGTTATTATTAAATATAGATCTGAGAAAGCACATATTTAATAGTCATTTTAATTGCAGTTTCTTCCATTATTAGTCAATCCATTTTGTTTCTGGTCTTTCTGTGTTATAATCATAAAGGTTTCCCATTACCTGTGCCCCTTTATAATCTCTGACTGCTTTTGTGTGCAGGAAATCATTTCACTTTCCAGCTGCCTTTATCTCTTTCCTAAAATTCTTAACTGATGCAGCAGACTTTTATTTTATTCCATTTTCCTTTTCTCCTCCAGTTTCCAGAACAGATTTTTCTTTACCTGGAGATCTTTGAACAGTCCTCTGGGAGGCTGCATTGAATTTGTCTTGCTCTTTACGATTCCTCCAAAAAAGAAAAATACAATCTGTTGTGCTTTAATTATACTTTCCCTTAGGATATACTATTCTTCCATAGTCAGGAAGTTTAACACTTCTTCTTAGCAAACCATATTCACTAGATTGCTTAGCTCCTCTAAATCTTAAAGCATGTTGTAGTTTGAAATTTCATTTCTAACCCAATTTAAGTGGTCCTCGTCACTGGTTTCCTGCCGACTGAGTTTCCCACATTTCCAATCGATTTCCCAGGTTAAAATTGGTTTTATTCACAGCCAAGTATTGACTAAGATCCATTAGCTTGGCTACATTTGTTTCTCATATATCCAGATATATTCTGGTTTTTCAACTTCAAATAACTTGGATGGAGGTAAGTCTACATTAGTAAGGTCTGGATAAAATAATAGCTTAAATACAATGGTTTCACTTTAACTTATGCTAAAGAGAAAATAACTGTAAAATAATTCTTAAGATGCATACTAAAGATAATTTGTCCAATAAAAGCTACTTTGAACTGTTTTAAATGAGGATAAGAATGATAAACACTTTTCATGTTAAACAGAAATAATTCAAAAGTGTTAAAAATTATATTTTCTTAATTAAAACAGGTAGATGTTATCTCTCCAAAGTATATAATATGCATTTACATAATACTCAATACACATATATTTGAAATATAGATATACATATAAACACAAAACCTTTAAGCCTTTAAACCTGGTTGCATTTTAAAATTCCTGTTTATTCTTTGGGTCTCAGAAAAAAAAAAATACCTCTTTTGTTTTAATCTCTCATGCAAGCAGTAGTTGTTCTCTCCTCTGTGTTCCCTTGGCACTAATAAATACCTATGAAATAGCACTTATGATGTTATATTGAAATTATTTAGTCACAGCTGACTATAATCACCTTAAAGGCAAAGAATATATCATGTACATTTCATGACTATTCCATCTCTAGCTCTGGCATAGTAACTGACATTTAGTAGATCTTTAGTACAAATAAAAACAAACCCACCACATTTGTTGCTTAAATTTTAAGTGTAAATTGGTAAAGTCAGAAAGGAGTCAGTAACCTTAGATATCCAAAAAGAGTAAAATCAAAGCTGTTATCCCAACCAACTTACTTGATCCAACATAGGATGTCTATTTTTGAGGGAAAGGATGAAAAATAGATTTGAGTGCTTTCTTAGTCTTTGTCATGACTCTTGTGACACATCTTTATGAACCTATCATCTTCAAGTTTGGGGACTGCTGCTGCTGCTAAGTTGCTTCAGTCATGTCTGACTCTGTGTGACCCCATAGACGGCAGCCCACCAGGCTCCTCTGTCCTTGGGATTCTCCAGGCAAGAACACTGGATTGGGTTGCCATCTCCTTCTCCAATGCATGAAAGTGAAAGTTAAGTAGCTCAGTCGTGTCTAACTCTTCATGACTCCATGAACTGCAGCCTACCAGGCTCCTCCATCCATGGGAGTTTCCAGGCAAGAGTACTGGAATGAGCTGCCATTCCCTTCTCCAATAACAGAATAAGAAGAAGACATTTCAGGAGAAGCTGTAAGGTTGTGTGGAAAACATTTGTCCAGGTTTTCTTATATCAAAGGTTTTTTCTATCCAATATACTAGTATTAGGAGACTGCTAGTGGCATATGCACAGATACTTCCTAGACTAATCTTATGAAAATGAGACTGAAACTTTGAGTTATGCATTCCCTTCAACAAGGCAGGAACAAAGAAATGGTTCCACCGGAATTTAGGTAAAATCTCTCATCTCTACACCCAATCTGGGTTTTTAGTTAAATGTAGGCTGAATATGAGCCGGGAACTTAACGGAGCTTCAGAAAATTAAGTTGCTTCAATAAACTTAAAGCATGCTACCTAAGGAAGGTCTAATTCCCACATGTAACTGGTAATCAGGCTGGACTGACACAGTTTTAGAGGAAGATCATTGACAAACAAAAGAATAATCAAAGGAGGGCCTCCAGGATGGTGAGAGGTCTGGGGGGAAAATGTCAAATGGAGAACATTTGAGAAAAAATCTGACAGGAAAAGACAGGGAGAAGAACTGGAGTTTGTGTTACCTGTTCAGCAATATAACCTTGTAGGCAACCAAGTGAAAGAAATATTTCATGTTATTCTATTGATATTCAAAGAACAAAGAGAAACAATGACTCAAATCACAAAAACTTTTTTGAGTGCCTATCATATGCCAGGTGCTTCACACAAATCATCTCATTTAATACTCATAGCAAACCTATGAGTCAGTACTAAGATAATCCCCATTGTCAACATAAGTAAACCAAGAATCAGAAAAGTTAAGTAACCTGTCCAAAAGCATACACCTAAGAGGTAGCAGAGATGGGTCTAAATTTGTCACATTCAAGGGCAACTTTTCCTCCTATTATATCCTGTTGTCTCTTGGATCAATGTACTTAGAACTGTGTGACAACTGTTTAAAGTTATGAAATCACCATTACTGAAAGTGTTAGGGTCAAATGTCTGAATCTGACATAGATACATACTCAGGAGGAGGCTCTTGGAATGGAGGTTGTATTGGACTAATGCATTTAAATATATGCTTCAGAAAACCATAAGAATTCCATGAATCATCATGGAGGCTTCTATGCCCTAGGCTAAGTGAGACAAGTTATGAAATGCCCATACCTCCCCCTTCTCTCAGTCAGAGACACTCCAATTTCACCTGATGCCTAGAATTACTGTGTATTGACTATGTATTAGGTACTATTTTTAAAACTTTACATTTAATTCATTTAATCTTTACAACTGCACTTTAAGACTTTTTAGAATTAGAAGTTGCTCAGTTGTGTGTGACTCTTTGCAATCCCATGTATTGTAGCCTTGCAGGCTCCTCCATCCATGGCATTTTCCAGGCAAGAGTACTGGAGTGGGTTGCCATTTAATTCTCCAGGGGATCTTCCTGACCCGGTGATTGAACCCAGGTCTCCTGCACTGCAGGCAGATGCTTTACCCTCTGAGCCACCAGGGAAGCACTTTAAGATAGATAACCCTTATTTCCCCATTCTACAGATGGCAAAAAAAGCCTTACCTCACAGAAACAAACCAAAACTTGAAGAAGTAAAGGTACTTGTCTAACAGGATCACACAAGTTGGGTAAGTGATGAAGCTTGAATTTGAACCCAGGTTGCCTGGTGTGAGAGTCTGTTCTCCTTACAAAATAGGCCAGTCTCTCAATTTCATTATAAATAATACATTTCCTTGAAAGAATTTATATAAACAAAAATGATATAAATAAAAATTTGTTGAACATTAGATGGGGGAAAAGTATTTTCTTGGGCTCCAAAATCACTGTGAACAGTGATTGCAGCCATGAAATTAAGAGACACTTGCTCCACTTGCTCCTTGGAAAAAAAGCTGTTACAAACCTAGCCAATATATTAAAAAGCAGAGACATCACTTTGCTGAGAAAGCTCTGTATAGTCAAAGCTGTGGTTTTTCCAGTAGTCATGTATGGATGTGAGAGTTGAACCATAAAGAAAGCTGAGTGCTGAAGAATTGATGTGTTTGAACTATGGTGTTGGAGAAGACTCTTGAGAGTCCCTTGGACTGCAAGGAGATCAAACCAGTCAATCCTAAAGGAAATCAACCCTGAATATTCATAGGAAAGACTGATGCTGAATCACCAATACTTTGGCCACCTGATGCAAAGAGCTGACTCATTGGAAAAGACCCTGATGCTAGGAAAGACTGAGGACAGGAGGAGCACGGGGTGACAGAGGATGAGGTGGTTGGATGGCATCATTGACTCAATGGACTTGAGTCAGAGCAAACTCAAGGAGATAGTGAAGGACAAGGAAGCCTGGCGTGCTGCAGTCCATGGGGTCATTAAGAGCCAGACACAACTGAACAACAACATCTGTAATTACATCCTCTGAAATTTTCCTTAGAATTCTAAAATCTGTGATTTCAAGTTTCATTGGTTCAATAATAGTCTTCTAGTTTGGGCTAGGAACTCCCGATGCCTTTTTCTACCCAGCTAAGACCTTGGCCACAGTCTCTGACTGCAGATTTGAATGGTGCCCTTGGCTTTGCTAAACCATGACTTTCTGCATTTGACCCTCGTTATACCTGCAAACTAGCAAGTTATGATGGCCTGACTTGGTCTCCTCATTCCAGAATTTATTCCCTGGCTTGGGCTTGGCTCTAAGCCATGGCATTTCAACACACTAAAGCTGGCTGACTGATCCATTGGTTCAAACCAGCTAGAGTACAAACTGGGGTTAAAGTTAATGTTGGACACAGCTGGTGAACTCATGGAGCGTGTGAACCAAGAAGCCTCCTAGGTGATGACTCTTCCTGCAAGAAGAAACGACCATGCAAGAGTGATGAGCCTGAACTAGTGAGAAAGCCCTAGGCATCAGAGCAGAGAGGAACAGGAACTGTGTAGCATGGTTGTCTGTCATTCAGATTTGTCTCCTGGCCAAGACAACCATGGACACATGCCTCAGTGTTGTGGAGAGTAGGAGGGAGATACGTACAAAAATCAAGAGCACTGGATCATGAAAATCACCAAAGGTCATCTGGACACCAGCAACACAACCACCATCTAACCCTCCATAGATTTTAGAGTCTCTGGGAATGCTCCGGAAATAGCACCTGTCTTCTTTACCTAAGTTCTAAGCCATTTGAGGAAAGAAGGCAAAGCACTGAAAAACAAAGACATCTTTGTTACTAAAAAGTCTAAGTGGGAAGATACAACTTCATTTGAAAGCCAAAATGAGCTTGAAAGATACTTCCCCTGCTCTGGTCTAAATCTTGTAATAATCTACTTGAGAGGACATTTGAGTTTATTACATGCATAATTGCACATATACACTGCTGCCTTCTATTGGTCTTGGAGAAAAAAGAATACATATTCTGCCCTTCAAAACTCTGTGATGTTCGTCAGCTCATTATTCTGTTGCAAAGTGAAATACAACATATAAAAAGGAAAGAAATTTTCTACAGCATACTGTGGTAACTTCAGAGCCTCAATTTTGCTAGAACATTAATAACCTAACTTGGGGAGTCCACTGAAGCAACAATAGCACCTGAAAGTGTGTTTTCTGGACTTCTCTGATAGCTCAGTGGTAAAGAATCCTCCTGCCAATACAGGGGACATGGTGTGCGATCCCTGGACTGGGAAGATCCCACATGGTGTGGAGCAACTAAGCCAGCCACAACTACTTAGCCTGTGCTTTAGAGCCTGCAAGCCACAACTGCTGAAGCCCATGCATCCTAGAACTCAACAGAAAGAGAAATCACCGCAATGGGAAGCCCACGAACCACAACAAAGAGCAACCCCCACTCGCTGCAACTAGAGAAAGCCTGCACCAAAGCAATGAAGACCCAGCACAGCCAAAAAAAGAAAAAAAAACATGTATTTCCTAACTCACAAACCCATATAAGTGACTGACATAAAAGAAAGCAAGAGTAGGTAAACTTTGATTATCATTGCTTCTTCTGTCCAGAGGCTATAGAGATTTGGGGAAATGCAGGTAACTAACTGTGCATAATACTTAAATTCTTAACTATATTAACAAAGTTGATGTTTTAATTTACACCGTCACCCATTAGACTCATTTATTTGTACCTGCAGATTAATGAAAAGGTATAAATCTTAAGGACAGAGAACAGGCCATGTCTTTGAAACTTCAAATATCAGGACAATTTGTAGTCACACAAAGAAATAAGATCTTAAAGGGAATGAATAAAAACACTGCTAACAATGGTAGCATTTATTATAATGTTCCAACCAATGAACTATGTAGTGACAGACTAGTCATTTCCTCTCAACCCTATTAAAACAAACACTAATTCAATCTGGTTAAGTTCAGTCTTGCAGTCATACCCTCTATATCTTCCCTTCAAATGTTGTACTTATCATTGGTACTACTATGCATACTGATTCTTTAATCTCCTGCAATTTTACACTTATAAAATAAGACAAGAAGATCCAAGAAAGAGAAACACAGACTTGCCAGTTTAAACAAGCAGCCAAATGGAAGACATGTAACTCTGGGGATCATAGGATAATTATTGCATAAGATCAGAGATTTTTGATAAATTGACAATTTGAGTGTGCAGCAGCATAAATTGAATGAACATTGCCTTGAAAATTGAAGATTAAAATTGGACTAAAAGCTTTCCCTGGGAGCTTACACCCAGAGAAGATGCAATCATCAAGTAGTAGTAAATAGCCATCTCTATACTTTCAGAGATTTGAATGACTTTCCTCCAATAGCTGAAATACCATAAGGGGTTATCTTTACTCATGAATTTAAAGTAACTTTAAACAGAATATAAAATCATCATAAAAATTGAATAAAAATTTTGAAACTATACAGTAAACTGAAGAGACAAATTATAATGGAAAAGTGAGAAATTATTTGTACTTGACTAAATAGTGTATAGGGGTATATATTTGTCCCAGTAAATTTTGATTTTTCAAGAAACATAGCATAATATTCAGAAAGATAGTTTACTTACATTAATGCAAGAAAGATTTTAAATGCATGGAAGAGGTTTTTGTATCAGAATTTAGAAAATCTCAAGGCAAAAAAGCTTTCAAAAATAAAGTCTAAGAGGCAGTTAGGCAGGCTATAACGAGAGCATAAAATATATTCATACACTTGACCAGGTTGTACAGAAAACCCTTCTTGTGAATTAATTCTAATCATATATTTGTAGGCAACGGTCATTTAAAATATTATTCAAAGACACAGAGCAAACAATTAATATATAAGTATGAAAGATTTTGTATATATTTGAAGTTTTACATTAGGTTTATAAGGAAAATGGCATGACTGAAGCAACTTAGCATGAATGTACGCATAAGGAAAATAGCCAGTAAACTCTGAGTCATAGTGGTTTAGGTAAATCATTAGACTCATTAGTACTCATGGACAATTGAGGCCTAGGAAACCTTGGAACTAGGAAGAGAATCCTATGAAAACTTAAATTCCCATAATTTAGAAAGATATTTAATGATAAGGGAAAGTTTTCATAATCTATTTTTATGCAATGAGAATAAGTATCAACATGTTAATAGTTGCCTCTGAATAAGAATACATTTACATACATAAATACATATGTACATGGTGTGTGTGTGTGTGTGTGTGTGTGTGTGTGTGTGTGTGTGTGTGTGTATCAGAGGGCTTCCTTGGTGCTCAGTGGTAAAGAATCTGCCTGCTAAAGCAGGAGACATGGGTTCAGTCCCTGGCTCAAGAAGATCCCCTGGAGAAAGAAATGGCAACCCACTGTAGTATTCTTGCCTGGAAAATTTCATGGACAGAGGAGCCTGGCAGACTACAGTCCATGGGATCGCAAAAGAGTCAGACAGGATTTAGCAACTAAAAACAACAACAACAAATATTCACCTTAATAACTGAAAGTTCGACCACCTTCACCCATTTCTCATGGGCTTCCCTGGTGACTCAGTGGTAAAGAATCTGCCTGCCAATACAGGAGACATGAGAGATGTGGGTTTGATCCCTGGGTTGGGAAGTTCCCCTGGAGAAAGACATGACAACCCACTCCAGCATTCTTGCCTGGAGAATTCCATGAACAGAGGAGCCTGGCGGGTTACAGTCCATGGAGTCCCAAAAGAGTTGAAACAACTTAGTGACTAAACAACAACAATATATAGAATCAGCATTTCAGTACTCAAAATTAACTGAAGGCTTGTAGCAATCTGGGGAGTTTTTAATCAAGAAAATGACTGGATCTCAGTTAGAACAGCAAGCTTTGTAGTGTTTTAAATTGCCTTATTCTTATAATCCCCTTACAATCTCCATGGTAGCACTGAAAACAGGCATATCATGGTGAAAAGCAGGAGTCTGGTAACAACTAGAGGGACAACAAAAGCTAGATTCCCCTTTAAAGGTAAATTTCTAGATAACTGTCATTATTTGATTTGGAGGATGATCCTCTAGAAGATACCAGTCACAAGTCAATCTTTATTTGACCAGATTTGGAGTTTGCCCAGTGTGAAAAGTCTTTTTCCTGGGGGAGTTTCTTGGAGCAAATCATCAGAGGCAATTACTGAATATCTTGGCTACCTGAGGTAGTAAATAAGAGATAGAACAAACACTAGGCTAATACAAATGTTAAAAGAAAAAGTTAGAGAATGAGATGTGCATAGGATTTTTTTTAAGCTCAGATATATTCCTGGGCACCTAGAGAGCTATGCACATGCCTATGGCTGTGCCTATGTGTGGACAGTGGACACATCCACAAAGTCTTAAGAAGGTTGTAAGCTTTTACTTCTGACCTTGAGACTCTCCATAATCAGGAAATGAAGGCTAAGGCAGAGTTATAGACTGCCTGGCTAACAGTTAAAAGTATGTCCCAACATACACAGAGATGCATGCCAAAGAATGCGAGATTTACTGGTCTTAGGCTTTAAAGGAAATCTCAGTCCAATTATTAGCTGACCAGTAAGTAACTATGCAGAGACTTCAGTGGCCACAGATAATAAATAAATAACTTATAGAATTACTTTAGAAAAGACTCTAAATGAAAATATTCCTCACAACAATATGGGGTTGAATTCAGGTTTTCCTATTCATAATACATCCTGCTTGAATCATTGATCAATTTAATTTATTGATGTCTATATGAAGTAGGGGTGCTAAAGTTGAAAAAGAATGTATAATTTCTTCCCCCAAGCACTGATCCCAGTGATTAAATTGTCCATGAATTGAAATGAGTTAATTCTTCCAGTAACACACACCCACAACAATCTGCACCCAATATATCATCCTGTACATGTGTTTGCATAAATTATTTCTATTCATAGCATAACAACTATAAGCACACATAGGTTATGATGACAAATCATGTATATAGTATAACTATAAATTTATCTGTGATATGTAATTTCATTTGAGGTATCTAAAATAAAATGTTGGCAAGTATCATTCACTCTTTTTATGTGTTAGTTTTGTCTTCTTTTTTATCAACCTCTAAGATTCTATTTAAAAGGACCATGTCTTGAATTTTATTCTTAATTTTGATTTTCCCATAGCACTTAGTATATTACTACTATATAACATTAAATTAAAATTCGTTGGTAGTTAATTATATAATCTTACTCAAAGATTAGAATTACAATCACAGTAGAATAAGTCGACATAGGTTTTGTTGTTGTTGCTTAGTCACTAAGTTGTATCCAGCTATTTTTGTGACTCAATGGACTGTAGCCCACCAGGCTCCTCTGTCCATGGAATTTCCCAGGCAAGAATACTGGAGTGGGTTGCCATTTCCTTCTCCAGGGGATCTTCCCAACCCAAGGAATGAACTCACATCTCCTGTATTGGCGGGCAGATTCTCTACCACTGAGCCACCAGGGAAACCCCAACAGAGTGTTATTGTATGGATATAACAAATAATCTTATAGATATCCAAGGACTGAACCCCAAACACTATTTGTTCAAGTGGAACTGAAACTGGAAAGTCAGAAACTGAAGCTATTTTTCCTATCTCTTGTGGGTTATGTATTCTCTAATCTCCATTTCTATCTATGTATGTACTTAATTCTCCTATTTTTCTTTGCAGATTTACTTTTTCGTTGTATTCATGGATCTGTGATCTTCTGTACTTCCAGCCTCAATATAGCTTAGACTTATTCTCGAGTTAACTCTGGCCAAAATTTCATACGGTCATTTTCTTTAAGAACTCTTTCCTTAACTGTCCTATTCTGTCAGTGCCTCAACTCTAAATGCCCAGAAAAAATACTCATTATCTGATAGATCCACTTTGGGCCAGGAGTTTGTCCCTAATCTAATGGCCATTTAAAGGTAGATCAAGTACTCGCAGAAAGGTTTTACATGAAAAATATACCAAGTTTTGAAGGCAAATAAGTATTTCAAAACTTTTATAAAGAAACATTTTACTAAGCAGTACAAATAGTCACTTTCTAATCTTTGTTACTATATTCATTGGCCTAGAAAATCCTTTTATTTTCCCAATTATAAACAGAAGGTAACACAATCTTTGTATAAATTTGTGCAAATATTGGGATCCAAGTTAAAGAATTTTAACTGCTTATCTGGTAAGATATTGTGGCACAATGCAATTCTAAAATTGTAAAAAGCAAATGCATTGATATGCTGCAAACACAGGCCATTAGCTGTGTAGAAACTATAAAATAATAATGTACATGCAGTTAAAGCAAGTTAAAACAAGCGTAAAACAGATGTGCAATAAGTATGCATCAATGGCATTAAGACTATAATATTGATATATTTACAATTCTAATAAATTATGCCCTCAAACATCCAGTTGTTTTGCACATGACCAGCATGCTTTGCAAGTATAAAATAAGATTTCTTTTGCTTTGGTATCTTTTTTCCTTCCACAGGGATCATGAAAATAGTGTCAGAAATCTTCCTAATAAATAGCCTGGCTGTAAAGTTTATTTCCAGACAATTAACTATTTTGTTTATACCAAGATTCTTACTTCTGACCTAATAGTTTAATCAACGTAAGTCTCACAATGAAATGAGAAGGACTTTCTAATAAAGTCTATTGCCATTTCCCTTGTGCCATCATTGGAAGCAATGTTTGAAGAATAGAACTCAAAGTCAGCTTAATAAAGAATCCATAGGAGTCTTTTTCTTCTACAATTAATCATTACACACTATGAGCAGGGCAAGTAGCTCTTTTGTCATCAAGAATAAAATAAGAGAAAACAAGATGCTCCCCCATCTACCACCCCATGGTACCATAAGATGACCCTATCTTGGATTTATTAACACTATGAAAATATTGTTTATGAATGAGGATTACTGTGTATGAAAATTATAAGATGGGATATTCTTGAAGTAATGACATAGGAGTTTATGAACAATTAACATATGAAGCAAGGAGATTAGATTTATCAGTGTTAAGAAGTTGAAATATAAGTTGGCAGGTGGATGGATATGTACCCAGAGGAAAGTTATTTGAACTATAAAATGAAAGCCAGCATCTGTAAAGGATGGAGACCCAGACATCACAGGACATGGACTGGGAGGTTTTAAAGGAGAGATAGGGAAGATAGGATTCTCCTTTAGAGATTCCCAACTGGGAGAAATAGTGGAAGCCCTATTTCATGACTTTTCACATAGTTAATGCCTTTGAACAAGCTATTCCAAAATGGGAGAGTTCTATGAACTATCATTCTATAAGAACTATACCTAGTCTTTATTTTTCTGCAAAGAGTGCCAAGGCTTGTTCAAAAATGTTCCACACAGGACACCACCAGTGCCAAGCAAACCAGCACCAATTAATTTATTTCTCTCTCTTTCTCCTTCTCTCTCTCTACCTCCATCTCTATTTCTACTCTCCTTTGTGAATGTTTTTTTTTTTTTCTTTTGACCTGGCCTGGGGTAGGGGAACAACAACAACAACAACAAAAAAAAAAAAAACCACTTGGAGATTAGAAAGCTACAACTCAAAATCAGTGACCACTCTAATCTCAGTTTTGTTCCTAACTACTCTCAGAGTAAAATAATTTATCCCAGGCTACTTAAGAAATCTTAATAATCTGAGAGGCCACTCCAAAGCAATAAAATCAGAGAGTGCTATAGATTCTATGATAATAAAATAGAAAGACCATAGTACTGAGAGCTGAAAGTTCACGCCTAATAAGGGGTGAAAAATTAACAATATTTGCAAAGTCTAAGGAAAACTAACAAATGCAAACTAATACAACTGAAAGGAAATGTAAATATGATACAAGGACTGAAGAGCCTAGACTACAAAGAATTGAAGATGGTGGCAGTGGAGGGGGCTTCCCTGGTGGTTCAGCTGGTAAAGAATCTGCCTGCAATGTGGGAGACCGGGGTTCCATCCCTGGGCTGGGAAAATCCCCTGGAGAAGGGAAAGGCTACCACTCAGTATTCTGGCCTGGAGAAGTCCATGGACTGTGTGGTCCATGGGGTTGCCAAGAGGCAGTGGAGGATAAAGAGCAGAGCAGCAAGAGGTCAGTGCTAATCTGGTGATACTCAGAGAGAAGTTGAATCCAAATCTGGACTTGAAGGGGAGAATTTGTCATTATTCAGAGACAGACATGAGCAAACCTGGAGAGTGTGTTTCACTTCTTACTCTTGATTAAATCAACCAGGTTATTCAGGATATATGTGGTTTTTGTTAAAATTCTCTGGCAACTTGCCTCTCTTCAGTTTATCTCTGAAGCATTGGGCTGGGGTACATCACAATTAACTGAGTCTAACAATCCCCATGTATCTTTCTTATTTATTTGCTTTTATTTATTTATTTATTTGACTGCACCAGGTCTTAGTTGCAGCATGTGGGATTTAGTTCCCTGACCAGGAAATGAACCCAGGCCCCCTGCATTTGCAGCATGGAGTCTTAGCCACCAGGGAAGTTTCCCCTTTCTTATTAATAAGAGTTGTTTTCCAATCTGAACTCTAAGGAATTCCAAAAGGATAGAGTCAAATGAGAGTGCCATCTTCTTCTTAATAAACCATTTTCCTGTACTTCATAAGCCCAGTAATGGCATTGCATTAGGTCAATGAACAGTAGAGTTCTCACTCGTTGGGCCTTCCCTTCAATCCTCACCCACTCCCGCCTCTTGACATACTGCACTTTTCTCCTAGAAACCAAGGCAGATCACTGTATCCTACCTTTTTACTAAATACTTTTTTCCTGTTTTAAATCAGAGAGAGAGAACACAGCACTAAAAAATTTGTGCTCTTTAGCACATTCCTGGACCAAAAACAAAACAAAACAAAAATTCTCTTTCTAATCCTTACACTCATCTTTCTCAAAGGCTTTAATTAAGGATACAAAAGGCAAGGCAATTTTTTTTTTTTACCTCCTGTAAGAACCTGGGCTTTGATCTTTCTCTGACAGGTCAGTCCTAAAGGCATTAACTAAACAAATGTCAAAAAGAAGCTAGGGTCAGAAATAAAACACCTACTTGGGACTCATCTCTCCTTTCTGTGTAAGCTTTTTGGTTCACAGAATTATTACTCAGCTCAACTATAGAGAAAGTTTTTGTTGCAAACTGACCTAAGCCAATTTGCTCATGCTCAACTCTTAGGTTGTTTTCTGCAGATCAGGGATGTCACTACAGAAGTTTGAGATGACTGAGGTTTAACTACTTTCCCCAAACCTCACTTCCAAGTTACAATGAAAGCAAGTAGAAGACCAAATTCTGCTGCACATACATTAATTAAAAACTCCTTAGTGAGCAGGCAAAAACTGATTATAAATCTGTTCTGCAAGCTCTGTAAGACTTACCTGTCTGCCATTTTAGGTGTTCTTCTTAATAAACCATTTTCCTGTACTTCATAAGCCCAGTAATGGCATTGCATTAGGTCAATGAACAGTAGAGTTCTCACTCGTTGGGCCTTCCCTTCAAGGGTGTTCCTACCACTACTTTGCATGAAAGAGAACTCAAGGCAGATACAACTATTATAGAGGCATCATTTTTTGTCTATAGTCGCTATCAGGCAACTAAAAACCCTCTAGAACCTAGACAGCAGCTGTTAAAACTGCTTTACAGTAATGCCTCACTGGATTCTAAAACACTTTCATCGAATATAGGAACTCTAAAACAGTCAAGCCAATACTCATAATTGTATCTTGAGAATCTTTCATTTCTCCAGCAAGAGCCCATTTCGAACAATCCATCATACTAATTAACAAGTAATGAATTTCATCAACAAAAGTCTACTTCAGACATTCCAGATGATAATTAGCAAAAGCCTCAGGTGTTGATAGAAATAGAATAACAGAAGCATGTGGAAAATCTGGCTCTACAGGCTAGTTGACAACATCTAGATTGTGGATTGTTGTTGTTTAGTCACTAAGTCATGTCTGACTCTTTGTGACCCCATGGACTGTAGTCCTCCCAGCTCCTCTGTCCATGGGATTTCCCAGGCAAGAATACTGGAGTGGGTTGCCATTTCCTTCTCCAGGGGATCTTCCCGGTGCAGGGATAGAATCCACATCTCCTGTATAGGCAAGTGGATTTTTTTACCCCTGAGTCACCTGGGGAATCTGGATTGGCCCAGCCCTAATCTGATTGTTGCATATTTTAATTTGAACAACAAAGTGCCCCCACAATTGATGTTTAAGCTGAGTAGTATATACATAATATCATACTATCTATGTTGAGGAATTTTAACATGAGTTATAAAAATCATGGCATTCACTTGTCACAGGAATAGCAGACTAGGTTAAAAAGTGGAATGCTACCCTTTTGATAAAGGAAAAGGAATTCTTGATTGTTTAGAGCATGATCTCAGGATTCAACATGCATGGGGTTTGGGCTAGTGAACTTTGGGGTCCCTTCAACCTTACAATTCAAGTTACAATAAAATCACTGCCCTGTAACTGAATTTAGACTTATGTTGTCAGAAACCTTTCAGTCTCTCTGGAGGGATATGACCACAAATATTTTCCCAAACATAGCTCTCTGGCTCCACTTTCAGTAGAGTTGGTTTGAGCTTTCATTCTAGTGGTAGGCACAGATATATACTCATTGTACGAAAGATTTGGGGTTCTGGTTTTTGTCACTGTTTTGTTGTCTGTGGCAACAAAGAGGTTTGGCAATTTGAGAGGTCTCTATATTATCAGTGAGTGTAGAACTGTAAATTCAGACAATTTATTTTACTAACAATGCCCAATAGCCACTGGTGACACACTATGCCTCTTCCTCATTCACCCTGCAGGTCAGTGGTAAGTATAGTCTTCATTGTGTTCACATTATTTATAGTGCTTTTTAAAAGGCTATAGCATCCATTATAGTGGTAGCTCATCTCCTTACTGGGTTCTTCCCTTTATCGTCCCTTCTCCTGACCACTACTACCATCACCAACAGAGTACATATATGTGACTTGATTTGGTACTGCACTGCAGTTAAATTTTAAAAATCTAAAAGTTTCTTAGCTACAGTTTATGGCAGACAATTTCACCCTAAAGTTTATTTGTTGGTAATAAACTACCAACAAAAGTGGAAGTGCGTGACTTGACTAAACAAGAGCTTTAGGGTCCCTCCCTCTTTCCCATCTATCTAACCCAGAGGAATCACAGAGAGGAAAGGGAGACCCATATGATTATTTGCTCAACTTTCTAATGGTTCAGATGACCATTATATCTACGACTGTGGGCAAGAATACCTTAGAAGAAATGGAGTAGTCATTATAGTCAACAAGGGTCCAAAATGCAGCACTTGGATGCAATCTCAAAACATGACAGAATGGTCTCTGTTCATTCCCAAGGCAAACCATTCAGTATCACAGTAACCCATATCTATGCCCCAATCAGCAATGCTAAAACTGAAGTTGAATGGTTCTATGAAGACCTACAAGACCTTCTAGAACTAACACCCCAAAAGATGCACTTTTCATTATAGGGGACTAGAATGCAAAAGTAGGGTGTCAAGAGATACCTAGAGTAACAGGCAATTTTGGCCCTGGAGTACAAAAGGAAGCAGGTTAAAGGCTGAGAGACTTTTGCCAATAGCAAATACCCTCTTCCAACAACACAAGAGAAGACTCTACACATGGACACCACCAGATGGTCAATACTGAAACCAGATTAATTATAATTTTTGCAGCCAGAGATGTAGAAGCTCTACACAGTCAGCAAAAACAAGACTGGGAGCTGATGTGATTCAGGTCATGAACTCCTTATTGCCAAATTCAGACTTAAATAGAAGAAAGCGGGAAAAACCACTAGACCATTCAGGTATGACCTAAATCAAATCCCTTATGATTATACAGTGGAAGGGACAAATAGATTCAAGGGATTAGATCTGATAGATTGCATGAAGAACTATGGACACATTTTCCTGACATTGTATGGGAGGCAGGGATCAAGTCCATCCCCCAAAAAAGAAATGCAAAAAGACAAATGGTTGTCTGAGGAGGCCTTACAAATAGCTGAGAAAAGAAGAGAAGCAAAAGGCAAAGGAGAAAAGGAAAGATATACCCATTTGAATGCAGAGTTCCAAAGAATAGCAAGGAAATATAACAAAGCCTTCCTCAGTGACCAATGCAAAGAAATAGAGGAAAACAATAGAATGGGAAAGACTAGAGATCTCTTCAAGAAAATTAGAGATACCAAGGGAACATTTCATGAAAAGATGGGCACAATAAAGAACAGAAATGGTATGGGCCTACCAGAAGCAAAAGATATTAAGAACAGGTGGCAAGAATACACAGAAGAACTATACAAAAAAGATCTTCATGACCCAGATAATCACAATGGTGTGATCACTCACCTAGAGCCAGACATTCTGGAATGTGAAGACAAGTGGGCCTTAGGAAGCATCACTATGAACAAAGCTAGTGGAGGTGATGGAATTCCAGTTGAACTATTTCAAATCCTAAAAGATGATGCTGTAAAAGTGCTGCCCTCAATATGCCAGCAAATTTGGAAAACCCAGCAGTGGCTACAGGACTGGAAAAGGTCAGTTTTCATTCTGATCCCAAAGAAAGGCAATGCCAAAGAATGTTGAAACTACTGCACAAGTGCACTCATCCCACATGCTAGCAAAGTAATGCTCCAAATCCTCCAAGTCAGGCTTCAACAGGATATTAACTGAGAACTTCCAGATGTATGAGCTGGATTTAGAAAAGGTAGAGGGACCACAGATCAAATTGCCAACATCAATTGGATCATCAAAAAAACAAGAGAGCTGGAGAAAAACATCTACTTCTGCTTTATTGACTATGTCAAAGCCTTTGACTGCATGGATCAAAACAAACTGTGGAAAATTCTAGAAGAGGTGGGAATACCAGACCACCTGACCTGTCTCCTGAGAAATCTGTATGCAGGTCAGGAAGCGACAGTTAGAACTGGACACAGAACAACAGACTGCTTCAAAATCAGGAAAGGAGTACGTCAAGGCTGTATATTGTCACCCTGCTTATTTAACTTAAATGCAGAGTACATTACGCGAAATATCAGGCTGGATGAAGCACAAGCTAGAATCAAGACTGCCGGGAGAAAAATCAATAACCTCAGATATTCAGATGACACCACCCTTATGGAAGAAAGTGAAGAGGAACTTAGGAACCTCTTGATGAAAGTGAAAGACAAGAGTGACAAAGCTGGCTTAAAACTCAATATTCAGAAAACTAAGATCATGGTATCTGGTCCCATCACTTCATGGCAAATCGATGGGGAAACAAGGGAAACAGTGACAGACTTTATTTTGGGGGGCTCCAGTTTCACTATAGATACTGACTGCATCTAAGATGCATCTAAGACTGCATCACTAAGATGGTGACTTGAAATTAAAAGACGCTTGCTCCTTGGAAGAAAAGCTATGACCAACCTAGAGAGCATATTAAAACACAGAGACATTACTTTGCCAACATAGATCCACCTAGTGAAAGCTATGGTTTTTCCAGTAGTCATGTGTGGATGTGAGAGTTCAACTATAAGGAAAGCTGAGCACTGAAGAATTGATGCTTTTGAACTGTGGTGGTGGTGAAGACTCTTGAGAGTCCCTTGGACTGCAAGGAGATCCAACTAGTCGATCCTAAAGGAAACCAGTCCTGGGTATTCATTGGAGGGACTAATGATGAAGCTGAAACTCCAATACTTGGGTCACTTGATGCGAACAGCTGACTCATTGGAAAAGACCCTGATCCTGGGAAAGATTGAAGGTGGGAGGAAAAGGGGACAACAGAGGATAAGATGGTTGGATGGCATCACTGACTCGATGGACATGAGTTTGAGTAAGCTGCAGAAGTTGGTGATGGACAGAGAAGCCTGGCGTGCTGCAGTTCATGGGGTCGCAAAGAGTCAGACAGGACTGAGAGACTGAACTGAACCGAACTGAACTAAAGGCTCAGTTACTGTTGGTGATAAAATGTGTCATCAGCAGAGGCCAGCAAAGGGCCAAATACCTCTCATGATATGTAGGCAGGTATAAAGGAAGAGCAGTCCTTAAAGCTACTCCATCTAAGTAGTGTCCTGGAAATTTGCCTGTACTTAATTAGATACACATCTAGGCAGGATCTGGAGTATTTCCCAAATATCACTCTCTCTGTTCAGGGAAAGGCCCTTACTTTCCTATTTGACTCTGGAGATAACTTACCCAGCTTCTCAATATTCTAAGACCCTGCCTTGGCATGTGGTTCTTAGTATTTCTGATAAGTTCAATAAGGAACTATCTCAGTCCCTGAATACAAACACAGCATTTTTTACTAAGATCTTTTATGACTAAATTAGGTATCTATATATTATATATAATACAAATAACTTTCCAATTTATAGTCCTCTCATACAGCAATATATACCCACTCAGAGTACTTTTACATCATTCTTAAATGAAGGTGGAGTCTTTATAAATGTTACATACATCATAAAGAATGGAGTCCTCAATGAAAAAGGATTGTCTCTCAAACCTCTGATCACAAAAATTTTAAGCTTTAGAGTTTTAAAACAATTACTGACTCTGTGACACACTTTATTCTTATGGAAGAAGATAAAATTTAAGATATTTGCCCCACTTTTAGGGCAAGTTAACACTCACTGTTCCATTCACCTCAGGTATTTTCACTCATTTCTTTCCCTTTCATTTTATCCTGTCTCCCCTGGATTAA
Organism: Dama dama; assembly: GCF_033118175.1. Lineage (NCBI taxonomy): Eukaryota > Metazoa > Chordata > Mammalia > Artiodactyla > Cervidae > Dama > Dama dama. The sequence continues at coordinate 31,319,891 of NC_083714.1, forward strand.
GAGTATCAGACAGCCAGTTCTTCATTATAAGTATAATCTTATGAGAAAAATGGTAGCTGAGCACTAGAGCTACAGTAACTCCTCAGAAGATTTAACCAAATTCAGGATTTGCTTTGTCTTTGAGGGATATTTTAAAAGGAATAAAAGGGGGGAGGAGCCAAGATGGCGGAGGAGTAGGACGGGGAGACCACTTTCTCTCCTACAAATTCATCAAAAGAATAACTGAACGCAGAGCAAACTTCGCAAAACAACTTCTGATCACTAGCTGAGGTCATCAGGCGCCCAGAAAAGCAACCCATTGTCTTCGAAAGGAGGTAGGACAAAATATAAAAGATAAAAAGTGAAACAAAAGAGCTAAGGACGGAGATCCGTCCCGGGAGCTCTTAGGCGGCATTGCTTGGGGTAGGGTCCGGGCCTGAGTGCCCTGAGGACAATCGGAGGGAGCTTCTGTGAGTTGCCAACTTGAACTGTGGGAGACCAAAGGAGAGAGAGTAAATTAGCCGGCCCGAACACACTGCCGGCCGTTCGCAGAACAAAGAGACCGAGAGGGTCCAGAGAGGAGCTCGCAGGCTGCGGACCGGCCCAGCCCCGCTGGAGGCAGGAGGCAGGGGGGAGGGGAAGGTCGCGGCGAGACACAGGGCGCAGGCACCCGACCGGCGCGGGCGGGGACTGGGGCTGGGGACGCGGAGGGCAGAAGGCGCAGGCACCCGACTGGCGCCAGCGGAAACTGAGACTGGGTCCGCGGAGGGGAGGGGGCGCGCCACACCTGGGGAGAGTGCGCCCACCAAGCCCCTGGCTGCCTGGACCGCTCTGACGGGGAAGGCACTGAGAGCAGGCGCAGCTTTCCCCTCCGCGCTTTTGTGGAACACCCGAGGGCTGGAACCTCGCGCAGCGCGGGGCGCGCTCCATATAGAACAGCCGGGAGCCTGAGCAGCGCAGAGGAGAGAGCAGCGTCAGCCCCTCCTGGCAGCCCCAGCCCATCCCCGCGGCGCAAGCCCCGCGGCGCAAGCCCCTCCCCGCAGAGCGACGGAACTAGCTGCCTGAATAAGAGTCCACCTCCGCCCGCCTGTGTCAGGGCGGAAATGAGGCTCTGAAGAGACCGGCAAACAGAAGCCAAATAAACAAAGGGAACCGCTTCAGAAGGGACTGGTGCAACAGATTAAAATCCCTCTAGGAAACATTGTCTACACCAGAGGAGCCTGTAGATATCGAGAAGCGTAAGCTGGAATGAGGAGCTATCTGAAACTGAGCCGAACCCACACTGACCGCAACAGCTCCAGAGAAACTCCTAGATATAATTTTACTTTTTTCTCTTTTTTTTTATTTTTTTTTAATTTTTTTCTTTTTTTCTTTTTTATTTTTTCTCTTTTATTTTCCTTTAAAATCCCCTATTACTCCCCCATTACTCCTTAACTTTCATTTCCATAGACTTTTACGATTTTTTAATTAGGGGGAAAAAAAAAATTTTTTTTTTCCTTTTTTTTTTTTCTTTTTTTTCTTTTTTTTTTTCTTTTTCTTTCTTTTTTTTCTTTCCTTTCTCTCTTCTATTTTCTATTTTTCTTTTTATCTTATTTCTTTTAAAGTCCTCTAGTACTCCTCTACTACTCCTTAATTTTCATTTTCAATACACTATAACCTTACAAAAAAAAAAAAGAAGAGAAGCCCTATTTTTAAACCGAAGATTATTCTCTTCCAATCTTGACTCTCTGTTTTCTACCTCAGAACACCTCTATTTCCTCCTTTCCCCTTCTCTTCCCAATCCAATTCTGTGAATCTTTGTAGGTGACTGGGCTACGGAGAACACTCTGGGAACAGACAGCTGTGTAGATCTGTCTCTCTCCTCTTGAGTCCCCCTTTTTCTCCTCCTGTTCATCTCTATCTCCCTCCTCCCTCTCCTCTTCTTCATGTGACTCTGTGAACCTCTCTGGGTGTCCCTAACGGGGGAGAATCTTTTAGCCATTAACCTAGAAGTTTTCTTATCAGGGCTGCATAGTTGGAGAAGTCCTGAGACTACAGGAAGAATAAAACTGAAATCCAGAGGCAGGAGACTTAAGCCCAAAACCTGAGAACACCAGAAAACTCCTGACTACAAGGAACTTTAAGTAATAAGTGACTGTCCAAAAGCCTCCATACCTACACTGAAACCAACCACCACACAAGAGCCAATAAGTTTCAGAGCAAGACATACCACGCAAATTCTCCAGCAACACAGGAACATAGCCCTGAACATCAACATACAGGCTGCCCAAGGTCACACCTAACACATAGACCCATCTCAAAACTCATTACTGGGCACTCCATTGCTCTCCAAAGAGTAGAAATCAAGTTCCACGCACCAGAACACTGATGCAAGCTTCCCTAACCAGGAAACCTTGACAAGCCAATCGTCTAACCCCACCCACTGGGTTAATCCTCCACAACAAAAAGGAACCACAGACCTCCAGAATACAGAAAGCCCACTCCAGATACAGCAATCTAAACAAGATGAAAAGGCAAAGAAATACCCAACAGGTAAAGGAACATAAAAGGAATAAAAGTTCTAAATCAATAACTCCTTTTATCATCACTTGTAATCTTTATTTTAAAAAACCTGTCATGTAGGATTTATTATTTCCATTATATAGATGAGTAGACTAAGGACTCAAAGAGGTTGTATAATATAAGTCTGTCTCTCATTTCAGTTGTGTTCTTTCTGCTATAGTGCTTCTAATCTCTTGCCCTTTCACAGCTCTTTGTGTTTCCTTTTTTTGGTAAGACCAGCTGCCAGAAGCTCAGCTTACTGCCTCAGGGCTACCATAGCAATGCCTTATGCACCTTCTATAAGAGAAGTAACAAATGTCTGTTTCATTATATGTTTATTACCGCATGGTGTCCGTCCTTAGACTATGAACTCCACAAAACCCCCAACCATGAGTCATCTCTTTGTACTTATATTTCACATAGTTGCCAGCACATATCATGAGGTGCTTAATCAATGCTTTTTTGAATTAATGAGTAAGAACCAGGAACTTCAAGAGAGAGAAATTTGTAGAGAACTAGATTTCAATTTCCTTAGCCATTCATGGCTGCATAACTCAACAATTTTTATTTAAATAAACGAGGATTTCCAAATATAGTTGGCCAATGGTAATGTCCAACAGAAAAATTTTGCCAACCTCTATTTTGTGGCTAAAAATAGAAAATCATGAAAATAACCACAGTAATCAGTACTATAGTGTTGAACAGTGTTATAGAAGGTAAGCTCTTAAGAAGACTTTCTCAACTTTTCAGCTTCTTGATTGCTTCATGGGATTGTACTGAACTGGGTCAGTCTTATAGGTAGGTAAATTAGGCAATGTCTAAATGGCGTGATTTGAAGAATGCCAGTAGAGCATACTTGATTAAAAACCTCTCACCATTCCACTTCTTCTAGTACTTGAAAATTTAAAATTTTCACAATAATCATTACCTCAAGTTAAGGCTCTGAAAGCCCCAGTTCAAATGCACATATGCTATGTAGGAAAGTAAACACACAAAGCCTTGTCAGTCATTGACATCTGGACCTCCTTTAGTTTCACAGGAAGCTATCACTCAGTAAATCAGAGGCAAGCCTTCAGTGAAGGGGGTTTTGATGAATATAGTGGAGCTGGACTGAGGATAAGTGGAGTAAAAGGCAGATTCTACAGTGGAGACATCAATGTGAACTCTGAGTATCATTAGAGAGGGATGGGTCAAAGGGAAACAGAAAGAAAAATTGAGAGTTCATCTAACTTGGCAACTTTAACATTTTACCAAGAAGCAGTCCTGTGACTAAGAACATAAGATGTGCTATTCAATGGAGGATAATTAAGTCTGTATAATGCATGAAGCTTGGTCCATTTTAACATTTGCAAGAAAAGCTTCCTGATGGTTAAGATGGTAGAGAGTATGCAGAAAGCCTGGAAAAAAACTGGAGCTGCTGTTCTCATCCTTTTTCAATGAGAACAGGCTACTAATTAAGGTGTCCATGATAATTGCAGACTCACAGTTCTCTGTGAATGTTATTTTTTTAGAGTGACCATAAGATGTGAAGCAAGCTTTGGTATAGAATTTATGTTCAAAATCTCCATGCATCTTCCTAATGTGTCATCTGACATTTGTTATTACTTGTCTGTGGACTGGTTTTGAATATCTTATGAAATATTTATAACTGCAAGGGATGTGGGAGTCATATAAACAAAGCATATAGAAGCAGCTAAAGCATATTGTCACTAAAGATTAGTGACAATAACTGACAGGGCAAAATCAGAAATCAGCTTTCATTTTCCATTTGTTCATTTTTAAGTACGCTTGGTTCATGTCTTTCATTCCCCAGTTGCACTCTGTTTAAAGACCTTTGCTTGGTCTTCATGGAATGGCAAGCTCATATAAACTCTGGAGCTTATTAGAAATTGTATAAATTATCCCAAACCAGAGAAACCTATGCCATTTGGTCCCAAGAAATAACTTGGTATTTCCTTTCTGTGATTGACAGCAGATGTCAAAATGTGGGAGAAATGAATCTCAGACTAGAAACTGGCACATAGTCCTGAAGAGAAGAAGTAAATTGCAATATGGAATATAATTAGGATCCCAGAATGGGCATCCTGCCTTGAAAATACTAAATGTAATGTGTACCCCCAAGCCACCAGCAGGGTTATGCACTATTTAAAAGCTCCAAAATCATTTTGACATTGATATAGGATTACACACCAGCAAGTGGCATAATTGGGATTCAACCCTAGTTCCCAATATGCTAGGATCTGTGATTTTATTGTTGTTGTTTTTTTTCTTTTTTATGCTATGGCTGTTAGGCCATATGACTGCTATTTTCACCAAGATGAGAACAGAAGTCCATAGGTAAAAATGGCGAACTCTTCCTTTCTGCCCCCTTTTCATGTCTTAGAGCATTCTAAGATAGCATCTACAACATTTTTTGTTCTACACGGCTAGCTTTGTGTCACTTGGCACAACTATCATATGTAAGTAAAAGAAACCGAGCTTGCGTGCTTAAAAAATAGGGGCTTTTCCCCCCCACCAAACAAAATATCTGGGAATATGCTATGACTAGTACCAGCGACTGACGTTGGTTCAGTATTCAATGATGTCAAGGACACTGTTCCTGAATTTGTACTGGTGTTTCTCTCAGGACCATACAATGGCTACTTTATTGATCAAGGTTCTCTAGAGGCAAAACCACTTCCAAGTTCTCCAGACAATCCAGCATCATAATGAGGGTATGGGTAACTGAAAGCTGTTGGAGAAAACTGTTACACAGGGCAATTCAAGGGTCCTGGAGTGGAAGCTCACCCTTCTGCAGTTTTACAAAGATTCAGGTTTGCTACTAAAGTACTAATGGAATTAGAAATCTAAAGCTAGTCTAAATATCCTGCTTTGCCTTTCAGGGGTACTTTAAAAAGTAGAGTCTAGAAAAGATTTCATGTTGCCCTGGAGAGGCATTAGAGAGCTAGAAGAAGCAGGGCTATTTACTTGCTGAATTTTGAGTGATAAAAATCACATACTTTGGGCAGACATAGGCCTCTTTCAAATCTCAACAGCAGCTCTCATTGATGCTGAGAAAGTTTACTTTGTGCCTTTAAATACACAGGTAAGGTAAGAAAGCTGAATTTCACAAATTTCCACCAGGCTCACTTAGGAATAAGGACTTGTCAAATGTACTTTAGTGCATCTAGTGTGGTATTAACTAAAAAACAGTTAAACAGAGCAGAGAGCAGCAGGTGAATGTAAGAATGGGATCATAAAAATTAACATACACACAATCATATTCAGGAGATGCCTTGTCACCAATGAATTAAAAAGTCATACAGTGCAAATTATACACAGAATGGTTTCTAGATTTAATAATTAAGATACAGCAAAACAGGCAGCTTCATTAATCAGAAGTACCACACCCTTGTTTTACGTTGAGGAAAACAAATAAGGTAGGATGAATCAGAGTCAAACCAATCACTGACTCCTTCTATGTGTTTTTGTATTATTAACGGGATATACAGAGAAGGCTGCTAGGTGCTGAGGATTCAAACGTGAAGGACAGGGTATTGGACTAGGGGTCTCCCTCTCTCATTTCCTTCATCAACTTTGACAAATGTATCTGTAGCTCCTAGATGCTTCTTGTCATGGAAACATGTTTGAAAGTATAGAACATAGGCTGATATACTTGTCATTCTCATTTACAAGGTGGTTATTATCCCAAGAATTGTTATCTAGCTCAAACTTCTATACCTGAATATAACTTTTATCATTAAAAAAATAGAGATCATAATTGAAGAAAGCCATAGCTTTTGTTATTTTTGTCTATGAGAGAGTAAGTTATCCCCAGTTTAAAAAAAAAATTAAGACTCTGTAATGTCCTATAAGGGAAAAGAATGTTAGAAAGAATGGATATATGTGTATATATAACTGACTCACTTTGCTGTACACCTGAAACTAACACAACTTTGCAAATCAACTATACTCCAAAAATATTTTTTCTTAATTTAGAGAGAAGGGATAGGCTACCCACACCAGTATTCTTGGGCTTCCCTTGTGGCTTGGCTGGTAAAGAATTCACCTGCCAAGTGGGAGACCTGGGTTTGATCCCTGGGTTGGAAAAATCCCCTGGAGAAGGGAAAGGCTACCCACTCCAGTACTCTGACCTGGAGAATTCCCATGGAGTTGCAAAGAGTTGGATACAAATGAGTGGCTTTCACTTTCATTTTTCATTTATCTGATTGTCCCTTACTACTTACTGAATGAAGTCCAAGCTCCTTAGCCTGTCATTAAACACTTTCCGCAATGCATTTTTACTTTGCTACCTATTCTCTCAAGGACTTTATGCTCCAACCAAACTGAATAAATGCAAAACTCTGTGATAATATGCCCTATAATAAAGCAAACTTGGGTCTAACTTGATTAACCACTGCTTCCCATCTTCTGTGAAAGTCCAGCTTCAAATGCAGAGGTTAAAGTTCTTACTTTGGGCCTGGGAGGTAAGAGGCAAAAGGTGAAGGAGACCATGAGCCTGGTGGGAGAATAAGTAAGTAACCCCATTTGGGAAGCAGAGAGAGACTCAGGTCATTTTCCATATAATAAGCTATATCCAGTCTTGTATCTGTCGAGTGAAACATGTGCCAAGTATTGGGATACTCTTACCATGACTCCTCCTGTCCTGGAAGAACCTTGACAGTCACCCATCAGGTGTTCCCAAACTATAGCCAGGATCTGGACAAATTTGAATTGTTCACCTGGGTCCCTGGCAGATTAGCTGAGGAGACTAGTCCTGGTCCTTCTATTAATCTTTTGAAAAAGTAACCCCAGATTTTACACAATTATGAATTTATACAATTCATTGTGTATTACACATTTTATTCTGTTTTCCTTTCCATGAACAAACATCTAGAATTTTCTCACATCACTGCCTTTACCCGGACTATCTCCTGCTTATAATGCCCTTGTTAGAATTATTTCAAGCCAGTCTCAAATGTCTTTTTCTAAAAGGCAAGATATGAAATCTCAGGCTTTGTGGGCCATATGGTCTCTGTCATAACTATTCAATTCTGCTGTCATAGCATGAAAGTTACCACAGACAATCCCTAAATGAATGAGCATGGCTCTGTTTATAAAACCTTATTTTAAAAAGAAAGTGGTGGGCCACATTTGGCCCCTAGTACTATGGTCTGTGCCCCCTTAGTCTGAGTTGTTTCCTTCCCTAATACTCTAATGAGAATTAACACCTGTCTCCTTTGGAATGTGCACAACCTCGCTTTTATGTTTTTGACAATGCTTATCACATTCTGCCTTGTAGTTTTTTTATCTTCTGTTTTTCCACCCCAGTGGTTTGAAAGTTTCTTTATTCCTTTTAGGTGTTAAATAAGTTATTAGTCAATCCAACAAAGAAACAATGAATAATATTTTTATTTCTATTTTATACTTTGTATTATAAATGAAAAAAAAAAAAAACTTCTCTCTCAACCCTCTGTATTAGTGCTGGAGACAGTGGCTCCTCCTAGTTTTTTGAATTTTTATTTTACTCCTGTCCCTTAGTTATTTAACTATTGATTTTTAGCTGGAAATGTGGTAGCCTGAAATGATGACTATAATTTTCAGTTTTGCTTTAAATTAGATGAGGCTATGTGGGCATGTTCCTGCTACAAGGATGCAAAAGCAAGTGTCAAGTGCCACTTCTAAGAAGTGTCCTTAAAGGTAGTGGGTTTATCTTTCTTACCCTGTTGAGTTAGACAGCCATTTTGGATCATGTGATACAAAATCCTCATTGAGGAAAGCAGAAGAAAAGATAGAATGAGCACAAGTCTTTGATGAACATGGAGTTGATATACGAACCCTAGACCTTCAGATTTCTCTACGTAGAATAATTCTATTTTATTTAAGCCACATACATTTGGAATATCCATAGCCAAACCGAGTCCTAACTGGCATGACTAAATAGCTCTCCACTCAATGAAATCAGTTATGGGTTGATTTTGAGTCACTTCCCAGGGTCAGAGGCCTTCCAGGGCTGGTCTCATTGATTATGCCATTCTTTACAATGACAGGACTGCAAGAACAGGGAACCCTGTCACTTTGACACATTTCTTCTTCGCTTCAGTTATATCCAGCACTAACATTGCCCTGCTGATGAAAGGCCATCCTGTGCTTTCCTCTCTAGCTTTGCACCTACACAAAGCTGGGTGTCACTCAGTGCAGCCTGACTCCAATTGAGCCATTGTTGACATGATATTTCTTCATTAGTTACTGTTCATCTTTCGCTAAATAGTTCCAACAGATAAGGATAAGGCATCAACTTGCAATTTTTTCTATGCCCTTTTTCTTGGAGAACTCATCCCCTGCATCATAAACAATAAATAAATACAAAAGATTAGGCTACCCCACCATACTCCCCACTCTTCTTTAACAATCACTTTTGTTAACAACTACTTTTTCTTCAGGACTATGGTTACCTGGGTGACTAAATTACCAGCTTGGTTAGCTTCTATTCTCCCTCTGCCTTCCCACTCCTCTCAACTCTCTTTCTTCCCTCTTTTATAATGAATAGCTAATTAACTCTGAAAGGATGAAGCTAATGCATTTTATAACCACTATCCCTCCTAACAATTTCAAAGCTACTTCTTGCCTGAGATTATCTTGAAGGGGCCTGAACAATTCTATTTCTTCAGAATACAACGAATTTTCAAATGTAAGAAAACTGAAAGGTTTTCACATGATATTTCTTAACAGAGTGTGAGAAAGTCACTCTCCCTCATATATTTGTTCTTTTGTATTTTTGTCCCTTCTCCTTCCCCCAGCTTCGCTGTCCTATAAGGGAATGTAAACACTTAAAGCACATTTGGGAGGGCTTCCCTGGTGGCTCAGATGGTGAAGAATCTGCCTGCAATGCAGGAGACCCAGGTTTCATCCCTGGGTCAGGAAGATCCCTGGTCAGGAAGATCCCCTGGGGAAGGGAATGGCAACCCACTCCAGTATTCTTGCCTGGAGAATCCCATGGACAGAGGAGCCTGGTGACCTATAATCTGAGGGGTTGCAAGGAGTTGGGCTGAGCAACTAACACTTTCAGATTTTCACTAAATAAAGAAACCAGAAATATTTTTAATAAACTGAAGCATCTTTACCTTATTATTATCAACACAAACTTCTCTGTTTTATCAGTTGGATTTCACCTTATTGGTTCTAAATTTCCACTGGCACTGTTTCTGGTTTTGTTTGTTTATCTTTCTTACTTTCCTTGTTTTCACTTATAGGAAGCAAAATATACAGCTTCAGAGTTCCATGTTTCAAAATTCTTTACCATTGATCTGAGTTTCTGTAGGAAATCCAGAAAAGATGAGCAACTCAAGAAATTAATGAGGATTTTATGTGACTAATTTATGATACCAGGTAAACAAAGGGCTCATGAATTCAAAAGGTGTGCATACATGCACATAAAATCTAATCAAACTTTATCTAGAGATGATTAATTATATATGTATTATAGTTGAAGCAATCCCAAAACAGAAAGCTATCTGCTTTGGATTCTAGCTTAATATTCAGTACTGTTTACTGGAAGGGAAAGATAATCATTAACAGACTCAAAAGTCTTCAACAGGTAAATCACCACTTAAGCCATTTTCCTTACAGAGTGAAGACAATGTTTTAGAAAGCTGAAGGTTTCATTTTCAACAGTGTCTAAAAACAATAGTCACTGCTTCCTACAATGTGACTATACTAATTTGGATAAAAGCAGAGGATCTAATAATCCCTAAAATGTCAGCAAATCTTCTAGTCCTATAATATAATAAGTTCATAAAGGGTTATATGGTATTATTATTATTATAATCATTAGTATTACAATTATTTATGGTAGTAGTAGTATTTTTCTAGCTTTTGGATAAAGTTGAGAACATGAATATATCTGGGAAATAAAACAGTTTGCAAAGGCCTTTCATGATCATTGCCTCACACAAAAATCCTACAACCTAGCTCAGACAAGTACCTTCATTTCACTTTGAGTCTTACCTCTTCTTTCTGCTTCCTGGTTGACCACTGACTCTTAGCTAGGACATTTAACCCATAATTCTATCATCAGCTTACATGATAATCTTGGCCGAGGTGCAGATTGTTTTTAAAAGTTCCTCGGGTGATTTTTTTTTAATAAATGCATCCATTTTATGGGAATGGAACATTTTTTAAATAATTTTTGAATTTTCTACAATTTTGCTTCTTTTATGCTTTGGTTTTTGGGCCAAGAGGTATGTGGGATCCTAGCTCCTTGACCAGGAGTCGAACCTGCAACCCCTGCATTGGAAGGCAAAGTCTTAACCACTGGACCACCAGAGAAGTCCCACCTCAGGTGATTTTAAAGTGCAGCCTGTAAGGTCCGTCTAGTCAAGACTATGGTTTTTCCAGTAGTCGTGTATGGATGTGAGAGTTGGACTATAAAGAAAACTGAGCACAGAAGAATTGATGCTTTTGAACTGTGGTGTTGGAGAAGACTCTTGAGAGTCCCTTGGACTGCAAGGAGATCCAACCAGTCCATCCTAAAGGAGATCAGTCCTGGGTGTTCATTGGAAGGACTGATGTTGAAGCTGAAACTCCAATACTTTGGCCACCTGACGCGAAGAGCTGACTCATTTGAAAAGACCCTGATGCTGGGAAAGATTGAAGGTGGGAGGAGAAGGGGAAGACAGAGGATTGAGATGGTTGGATGGCATCACCGACTCAATGGACCTGAGTTTGGGTAAACTCCGGGAGTTGGTGATGGACAGGGAGGCCTGGCGTACTGTGGTTCATGGGGTCGCAAAGAGTCAAACACGACAGAGCGACTGAACTGAACTGTATTGAGAATCAGTAAATCCATGTCAATTTGTTAATGATTATGCAACTCAAATACAATTGAGTACCAACATGTGCTTTAGCAAAAATGTCTCACTCACATTCTACATTGCATAAGAATCACCTAGAGAACTTGATGAAAGAGTTTCTTGGATTCCATTTTCAGTAACTCTAACTCAGTGACTCAGAGTGAAGTCCCCAAATCTGCATTTCTAACAAGCTCATAGATGATGTCAAAGAACCACACTTAGAGAACCAGAGATTTGTACAAAAGGACTGAGCCCTGTGGTAGATTTCAGATTTTCTAGCTAGTTAATACTGGATGTTTGGTGGAAAGGGTTAGGTTTGAACCTACAGAGGTCACTCAATTCTATGACAGGAAATGTGTGGTCTGCATTTTTATCTACATTAGGTTTATTTGCCTTTACAGAAAACCTAAAACAATAGTAATTAAAGTATCAAGGGTTAATTTTTTCACATAAAAATTTCAATCGACAATCTAAAGCTAGTATGATGGTGTCAAGGTACATACATTCTCAGTCGTGTCTGACTCTCTACAACCTCATGGACTGCAGCCTGCCAGGCTTCTCTGTCCATGGAATTTTCCAGGCAAGAATACTGGGGTGGGTTGCTATTTCCTCCTCCAGGGAATCTTCCTGACCCAGGCATCAAACCATTGTCTCATACGTCTCCTGCACTGGCAGGTGTATTCTTTACCACTGAACCACCTGGGAAGCCCATGGTGGTACCACGGGGCAATCAATGACAGAGAATCCTTCCACATACCTGGTTCACCAATCTTCATGCATTATCTCTGAATCCACTTAATTTTCTAATATGGCTGTTGAAAGTCCAGACATTGTATCCACATTCAAAGGGGTAGGGATCATTTTTTTAAATTGGAGGAATGATACCTTACCTACCTATTTGACCCTTGTTTCATGAGCCATCACAGAAATTTCCCCCAGTAAATTTTATGTCCATATCACTTTTTTGAACTTTATCACATAGCTGAATCAATCTACAAAAATGTCTGAATAGATCAAGCTATTGCATTAAACAGATCTAAAAAGAATGACTCTAACCTCAATAGAAGTATATGCTCGCCACCTAACTAAAGCAGATGTTGTCGACAGCTCTCTTCCACATGGAGAGTCTAGAATCCAGGCTCCTTCCATTTTGTGGCTTTGTCATTCCCTAAAGCCTCATCATCTATATTATGTCTGGAATATGAAAAGGGATAAAGAATGTGGAGGTAGATACATTTGATTAAAAGCCTAGACCCAGAACTGGCAGGCATCCTTCTCTATTCACACTCCCCTGGCAATCACTCAGCCAACATAATGAAAACTAACAGCACAGGAGGCTAGGACATGAGTCCAGCTATGTGCCTAGGAACAGAAGAAGTAGATTTTTGATGAACCATCTCTTATACATTAGGAATTATAATCTTATAGCTGAATATATGATGATGGAGCGGGTTGCCAAGCCTTCTTCCAGGGGATTTTCCTGACCCAGGGATCAAACCTGAATCTCTTATGTCTTCTACATTTGTAGACAGGTTCTTTACTGCTTGCACCAACTGGGAAACCTTTATAGAATTTCTAGTCCATCTTAAAATTTTACGAAAAGATGTGAACCAGAAGTGAGATGACCTGGATTCTCATCTAGAGTATATTTTAGTACTGAAGTGTGTGACCAGGAAAATATCACTTAAACACTGTTCTGCAATTTCCTTATCTGAAGACTAGGAGTAGTAGCTGCCTCTACTTGACCTATATCTGAGAAGTGTTGTGGTAATCAAATGAGAATATGGATGTCAAAATGTCGAAAAAAGACAAAGCAAGCATTTGCCTACAGAAAATATATTTTCCTCTTTAGGCTATTAATATAAAGTGTAATATATTTCAGAGTCTGTAAGTCAAGATAGAATTCAGGGCAGGAGAATAAAGATCTATGAAAACTGACTCAAGCTTTGAGCTGGAAAAAAAAAAAGCCAACAAGGTAGCTTGTCACTGGAGAGCTGTGACTTAGAATAAAACAACCAATCTGCCACTTGATTTCACAACAACATATTGGTTTCTGACAGTAATGACTGCCTTTGTAGCACAAAATGGATGGCCATGAACACCAGTAAAAGATGCAAAATGCAGAGTGGCAACCAATGTGACAAGACAAAATTACCCCAAAGGGCTAAAATGCCTTAGCCTCAGGCCACAGATGAAAATGGCATAGACATTATATCTGTTCATTCCCCCATACAAAGTGCAATTACACTTCTGGAATGAAAAGGTGCTGCTCTTTCTTGGACTGATAATCTCATTGAAGCATCCCAGGGAGTGCAATTTACACCTCTTTGTGGGGGAGGTAAGAGGCACTTTACTAGAGTGAAAGGAATAACAGGGAGAGGAGGGAAAGAAATGAGGAAGCCTAACTTGAAAAGTCAACCTTCTCAAAGTAAACTGTCTACTTCCCGAGTTTTGATGTTGTCTACAGCCTAGAGTGCCAGTTGGATATTGAGAAGACCAATAGAGAAGTATTTGGCATGAGGAGCTAATGGAGCTGTGGAAAGGTTCATATTGAGCTTCTAATCCTTGATCCACCAGGTTCACCACCAACCTCCTCAAATCCCAAATCTAGCTCTATGAAAAGGATAGTGTGTCTTGATCTCTGCAAACAAAATACATCTTCTCAGGAATACAGAAAAGATTCTCCTATACAAGAGCTGTGTTTTATGCTTCTTTTCCATCCCCACTCCCAAGTTCAGAAAAGTCTAGCTCAGTGTCATATAAAAGACAGATATTTACTGAATGTCTTGCCATTTAACTCTGAAATATACCAGACTCTTCAAAGGATCAAAAGTTTCACTATCATCATGCTCTGATCCATGACTTCCCGAAAACTCACAGGCTAGCTGCAACCTGACTGTGCAGACTCCTGTGACTACAATGAGATACATTAAATCAGAATCTGAGGCTGAGTAAAGGACTTGATTTCTATATTTTCTGCCCCTTTGGTAATCTTTATGGATCCTAAAGTTCATTAAACAGTGGTTGTTAATCTAGGGTGCAGAGAAGAACCATCTGATGAGCTCTCAATTTTTAAAATAAAGCTATTCTCACTCTAGACATTCTTATTCAGTCAGTCTCAAATAAAATTTGGTGATTGTGGGAAGGGAACCAGAAGATGGTGGAGGAATAGGAGGAATAGGCACTTTCTGCCCTACAAATTCATCAAAAGATCATTTGAACGCTGAGCAACTTTCACAAAAACAGTTCTGAATGGTGGCAGAGAGCACCAGGCACCCAGAAAGGCAGCCTATTGTCTTCAAAAGGAGATAGGACAAAATATAAAAGATAAAAAGAGAGACAAAAGAGTGAGGGACGGAGACCCACCCCAGGGAGGGAGTCAAGAAAGAGGAGAAATTTCCAAACAACAGGAAACCCTCTCACCAGAGGGTCTGTGGGGAGTTTTGGAATCTCAGAGGGCAACATAACAGGAGGGAAAAATAAATAAATAAAACACAAGATTACGTGTCTAACGGCAACTCCCAGTGGAAAAGTAACTCAGACACTCGCGTCTGCCACCAGCAAGCGGGGCTGAATAGGGAGGCGCAAGCGGCATTGCTTAGGGTAAGGATCAGGCCTGAAGGCCCTGAGGACAATCTGAGGGAGCTAACGTGAGATAGCAACCCAAACTGTGGGATAGCCAGAGAGAAAAAAAAGAGAGAAAGAGAGAACTTTCCTGTGGAAAGCTCTAACCTAAGGCACTGCTGGGCCTGCTCACAGAACAAAGGACTGAGCGAATACCAGAGGAGAAATAGCCGGCTGTGGACCGGCCCATCTCCCCAACCCTGGAGGCAGAGAGGCAGGCGGGCGACAGCCAGAGCCAGAAAGGGGCAATCTCGGCCTCAGAGATGGCATCCTCTATCAAACTGTGAGCAGGATCCAGTTGCTAACCAAGTCTTCCCGAGATCCTGGATGGCTGACATCCACCAGGAGGGTCGCAGCCAGAAATCAGCTCCCCAGAGGAGGCACACAGCACACCTGAGACAGTGATCCCACTGCACACCCAGGAAACTGAGTGGCTGGGATGGGGGAGGTGATAAGATGCCCCGCCCCACATGGGGAGAGTGTGCTCACCAAGCACCTGGTTGCCTGAGCTGCTCGGACCTGGGAAGGGCACAAAACACAGGCCAAACCGAGTCTGCACCTTTGTGGAGTGTGCCCGAGAACCTGAACTTGAGCGGCTTAGACCTGGGAAGTGCATGTAACCCAGGGCATGCTTTAGAGAGTTTCCCTGCAGAGGAACCTGGAGCCTGAGCAGTGTAGACTGGGAAAGCACACATGCCATGAGCGGGGGGGGGGGGGGGGGGGGGGGGGGCCCAGTGTGGCCGAGACACTGGGAGCATTCCCCATGCAGGCCAGTGATATTAGCTTGCAATGTTCCTCCCTCCCCACATCACGACTGAACAAGTGAGCCTAAATAAGTTACCACCTTCGCCCCCTTGTGTCAGGGCAGAAATTAGACACTGAAGAGACTTGCAAACAGAAGAAGCCAAAATAAACAGAGGGAACCGCTTTGGAAGTGACAGGTGCAACAGATTAAAACATTGTAGTTAGCACCGACTAAATTGGAAGGGGACTACAGACCTCGAGAAGTATAAGGTGGAACAAGGAACTATCTGAAACTGAACTGACCCAAAGTGTCTGCAACAGCTCCAGAGAAATTCCTAGATATATTTTTATTATTATGATTTTTAAATTTTTTTAAATATTTGAGTCCTTTATTATTCCTTTAATTTCCATTTTTACAACCTACTATTACCTTGCAAAAAAAGACCCTATTTTTAAGGCAACTTTCATATATAATTTTTATAATTATTGTGACTTTTTTTTTAATATTGTATTTTTGAGAGTCTAACCTCTACTCTAGATTTTTAATCTTTGCTTTTTGGTATTTGTTATCAATTCTGTACCATTAAGAATCCAATCTTCAGTACCCATTTTGACTTAGGAGTGTGATTACTGGCTTGATTGCCCTCTCCCCCTTTTGACTCTCCTTTTTCTCCCCTAGGTCACCTCTATCTCCTATCTCCCCCTTCTCTTCTATACCCAGCTCTGTGAATCTCTTTTGGTATTCTGGACTGTGGAGAACACTTAGGGAACTGATTACCGGCTAGATCTGTGTCTCTCCTTTTGATTCCCCCTCTTCTCCTTCTGGTCACTTCTATCTCCTTCCTCCTTCTTCTTTTCTCTATGGAACTCCGTGAACCTCTCTGGGTGTTTCAGGCTGTGGAGAGCATATAGGGATTTGATTATTGGCTAAATTGGTCTCTCCCCTTCTGATTCTCCCTCTTCTCTTCCTGGTCACCTCTATCTCCCTCCTCCCCCTTCCCTTCACCACATAACTCAGCGACCCTTTCCAGGTGGCCCTCACTGTGGAGAATCTTTTCTCCATTAACCTAGATGTTTTATCATTGGTGTTGTATGGATGGAGAAGTCTTGAGGCTGCTATAAGTATAAGATGGAAAACCAGAGGTAGGAGGCTTACATCCAAAACCTGAGAACACCAGAAAACTCCTTATCCAGGGAACATTAATCAATAAGAGCTCATCCAAAAGCTTCCATACCAACACCAAAACTAAGCTCCACCCAAGAACCAAGAGGTTCCAGAGCAAGACATACCACGGAAATTCTCCAGCAATGCAGGAACAGAGCCCTAAACTTTAATATACAGGCTGCCCAAAGTCACACCAAACCCATAGACACCTCAAAACTCACTACTGGACATGCCATTGCACTCCAGAGAGAAGAGATTCAGCTCCACCCACCAGAATACCAACACAAGCTTCCCTAACCAGGAAACCTTGACAAGCCACTCATCCAACCCCACCCACAGTGAGGAATGTCCACAATAAAGAGGAACCAAAAACTGCCAGGATACAGAAAGGCGACCCCAAATACAGCAATCTAAACAAGATCAAAAGGCAGAGAAATACTCAGCAGGTAAATGAACAGGATAAATACCCATGAAACCAAACAAAAGAGGAGGAGATTGGGAGTCTACCTGAAAAATAATTCAGAATAATGATAGTGAAATGATCCAAAATCTTGAAAACAAAAATGGAGCTACAGATAAATAGCCTGGAGACAAGGATTGAGAAGATGCAAGAAATATTTAACAAGGTCCTACAAGAAATAAAAAAGAGTCAATCAATAATGAATAATGCAATAACTGAGCTAAAAAACACTCTGGAGGGAGCCAACAGTGGAATAACTGAGGCAGAAGATAGGATAAGTGAGGCGAAAGACAGAATGGTGGAAATAAATGAAGGAGAGAGGAAAAAGAAAAAAGAATTAAAAGAAATGTCCTCAGAGACCTCTGGGACAATGTCAAGTACCCCAACATTCAAATCATAGGAGTCCCAGAAGAAGAAGACAAAAAGAAAGGCCATGAGAAAATACTTCAGGAGATAATAGTTGAAAACGTCCCTAAAATGGGGAAGGAAGTAGTCATCCAAGTCCAAGAAACCCAGAGAGTCCCAAACAGGATAAACCCAAGGAGAAACACCCCAAGACACATATTAATCAAATTAATGAAGATCAGTCACAAAGAACAAATATTAAAAGCAGCAAGGGAAAAGCAACAAATAACACACAAGGGGATTCCCATAAGGATAATGGCTGATCTTTCAACAGAAACTCTTCAGGCCAGAAGGGAATGGCAGGACATGCTTAAAGTGATGAAAGAGAAAAACCCACAACTCAGATTACTGTACCCATCAAGAATCTCATACTGTTATGAAGCAGAAACCAAAAGCTTTACTGACAAGCAAAAGCTGAAAGAATTCAGCACCACCAAACAGTCTCTTCAACAAATGCTAAAGGATATTTTCTAGATAGGAAACACAGAAAATGTGTATAGACTTGAACCCAAAACAACAAAGTAAATGGCAATGGGATCATACTTATTTGTAATTACCTTAAATGTAAATGGGTTGCATGCCCCAACCAAAAGACAAAGAATGGCTGAATGGATACACAAACAAGACCCCTATATATGCTGTCTACAAGAGACCCACCTCAAAACAAGAGACACATACAGACTGAAAGTGAAGGGCTGGAAAAAGATATTTCACACAAATGGAGAACAAAAGAAAGCAGGAGTAACAATACCCATATCAGACAAAATAGACCTTGAAATAAAGGCTGTGAAAAGAGACAAAGAAGGACACTACATAATGATCAAAGGATCAATCCAAGAAGAAGATGTAACAATTATAAATATATATGCAGCCAACATAGGAGCACCACAATGTGTAAGGCAAATGCTAACAAGTATGAAAGGGGAAATTAACAGTAACACAATAATAGTGGGAGAATTTAATACCCCACTCACACCTATGGATAGATCAAATAAACAGAAAATTAGCAAGGAAACACTAGCTTTAAATGATACAATGGACCAGTTAGACCTAATTGATATCTATAAGACATTTCAACCCAAAACAATGAATTTCACCTTTTTCTCAAGTGCATACGGAACCTTCTCCAGGATAGATCACATCCTGGGCCATAAATCTAGCCTTGGCAAATTCAAAAAAGTTGAAATCACTCCAAGAATCTTTTCTGATCACAATGCAGTAAGATTAGATGTCGACTACAGGAAAAAAACTACAACATATGGAGGCTAAACTCTACTCAATAACAAAGAAATCACAGAAGAAATAAAAATAATAATAATAATTTTAAAAAAAATTAAAAAAAAAAAGAAAATAAAATATGCATAGAAACGAATGAAAATGAAAACACAACAACCCAAAACCTATGGGCCTCAGTATAAGCAGTGCTAAGGGGAAGATTCATAGCAATACAAGCTTACCTTAAGAAACAAGAAAAGTCAAATTAATAACCTAACTCTACACCTAAAGGAGCTAGAAAAGGAAGAAATGAAAAACCCCAGGGTTAATAGAAGGAAAGAAATCATAAAAATTAGGGCAGAAATAATTGAAAAAGAAACAAAGGAGACCATAGCAAAAATCAACAAAGCTAAAAGCTGGTTCTTTGAGAAGATAAATAAAATAGACAAAACATTAGCCAGACTCATCAAAAAAAAAAAAAATGAAGAAGAATCAAATCAACAAAATTAGAAATGAAAATGGAGAAATCACAACAGACAACACAGAAATACAAAGGATAATAAGAGACTACTATCAGCAACTCTATGCAAATAAAATGGACAACTTGGAAGAAGTGGACAAATTATTAGAAAAGTATAACTTTCCAAAACTGAACCAGGAAGAAATAGAAAATCTTAACAGACCCATCACAAGCAAGGAAATTGAAACTGTAATCGGAAATATTCCAGAAAACAAAAGCCGAGTACCAGATGGCTTCACAGCTGAATTCCACCAAAAATTTAGAGAAAAGCTAACACCTATCATACTCAAACTCTTTCAGAAATTTGAAGAGGAAGGTAAACTTCCAAACTCATTACACGAGGCCACCATCACCTTAATACCAAAACCAGACAAAGATGTCACACACACAAAAAGAAAACTACAGGCCAATATCACTGATGATTATAGATGCAAAAATCCTTAACAAAATTCTAGCAAACAGAATCCAACAAAATATGTAAAAAGTTCATACATCATACACCAAGTGGGCTTTATTCCATGGATGCAAGAATTCTTTAATATTCACAAATCAATGCAATACACCACGATAACAAATTGAAAGATAAAAATCATATGATTATCTCAGTAGATTCAGAGAAAGCCTTTGACAAAATTCAACATCCATTTATGATAAAAACTCTCCAGAAAGCAGGAATAGAAGGAACATACCTAAACATAAGAAAAGCTATATATGACAAACCCACAGCAAGCATTATCCTCAATAGTGAAAAATTGAAAGCATTTCCCCTGAAGTTAGGGACAAGACAAAGGTGCCCACTCTCACCACTACTATTCAACATAGTTTTGGAAGTTTTAGCCACAGCAATCAGAGAAGAAAAAGAAATAAAAGGAATTCAGATTGGAAAAGAAGTAAAACTCTCACTATATGCAGATGACATGATCCTCTACATAGAATACCCTAAAGACTCCACCAGAAAAATACTAGAGCTAATCAATGAACATAATAAATTGCAGGATATAAAATTAACACACAGAAATCCCTTGCATTCCTATACACTAACAATAAGAAAGCACAAAGAGAAATTAAGGAAATGATTCCATTCACCATTGTGATGAAAAGAATAAAATGATTAGGAATAAATCTACCTAAAGAAACAAAAGACTTACATATAGAAAACTATAAAACACTGATGAAAAAAATCAAAGATGGAAACAAATAGATGGAGAAATATATCGTGTTCATGGACTGGAAGAATCAATATAGTGAAAATGAGTATACAAATCAAAGCAATCTATAGATTCAATGCACTCCCTATCAAGCTACCAATGGTATTTTTCAGAGAAGTAGAAAAAATAATTTCACAATTTGTATGGAAATACATAAAACCTTGAATCTCCAAAGCAATCTTGAGAAAGAAGAATGGAACTGGAGGAATCAACCTGCCTGACTTCAGATGATACTACAAAGCTACAGTCATCAAGAGAGTATGGTACTGGCACAAAGAGAGAAACATTGATCATTGGAACAAAATAGGAAGCCCAGAGGTAAATCCACACACCTATGGACACCTTATCTTTGACAAAGGAGGCAAGAATATATAATGGAGAATAGACAATCTCTTTAACAACTGGTGCCTGGAAAACTGGTCAACCACTTGTAAAAGAATGAAACTAGAACACTTTCTAACACCATATATACGAACATAAAATCAAAATGGATTAAAGATCTAAACATAAGACCAGAAACTATAAAACTCTGAGAGGAAAGCATAGGCAAAACACTTTCTGACATAAATCACAGCAGGATCCTCTTTGACCCACCTCCCAGAGTATTGGAAATAAAAGCAAAAAATAAACAAATGAGACCTAATTAAACTTAAAAGCTTTTGCACAACAAAAGTAACTATAAGGAAAGTGAAAAGACAGCCGTCAGAATGGGAGAAAATAATAGCAAATGAAGCAACTGACAAAGAATTAATCTCAAAAATATACAAGCAACTCCTGCAGCTCAATTCCAGAAAAAAATAAATGACCTAATCAAAAAATGCGCCAAAGAACTAAACAGACATTTCTCCAAAGAAGACAAAGATGGCTAACAAACACATGAAAAGATGCTCAACATCACTCATTGTCAGAGAAATGCAAATCAAAACCACAATGAGGTATCATCTCACACCAGTCAGAATGGCTGCTATCAAAAAGTTTACAAACAATAAATGCTGGAGAGGGTGTGGAGAAAAGGGAACCCTCTTACACTGTTGGTGGGAATGTAATCTAGTACAGCCATTATGGAGAACAGTGTGGAGATTCCTTAAAAAACTGAAAATAGAACTGCCATACGACCCAGCAATCCCACTGCTGGGCATAAACACCAAGGAAACCAGAATTGAAAGAGACACATATACCCCAAATTTCATTGCATCACTGTTTATAATAGCTAGGACATGGAAGCAACCTAGATGTTCCCCAGCAGACGAATGAATAAGGAAGTTGTGGTACATATACACAATGGAATATTACTCAGCCATTAAAAAGAATACATTTAAATCAGTTCTAATGAGTTGGATGAAACTGGAACCTATTATACAGAGTGAAATAAGTTAGAAAGAAAAACGCCAATACAGTATACTAAGTGTATATATTGAATTTAGAAAGATGGTAAAGATGACCCTATATGCGAGACAGCAAAAGAGACACGGATGTATAGAACAGTCTTTTGGACTCTGTGGGAGAAGGCGAGGGTGGGATGATTTGAGAGAATAGTATTGAAATATGAATATTATCATATGTGAAACAGATCGCCAGTCCAGGTTTGATGCATGAGACTGGGTGCTCAGGGCTGGTGCACTGGGATGACCCTGAGGGATGGGATGGAGAGGGAGGTGGGAGGGTGGCTCAAGATGAGGAACACGTGTACACCCATGGCTGATTCACGTCAATGTATGGCAAAAACCACTATAATATTGTAAAATAATTATCTTCCAATTAAAATAAATAAATTTTAAAAATTTGGTGATTGTGTTTGATAACATCTCCTGAAGTAATTCTGTCACCCATCCCTTGTCAAGGAAATGTTGCTCTAGAGTAACATTTACTAGCCCTTTAAATGGCAACCCAGTCCAGTATTCTTGCCTGGGAAATTCCACGCACAGAGGAGCCTGGTGGGCTATGGTCCATGGGCTCGCAAAGAGTTGGACACAACAGGGCAGCTGAGCATGCAAACAGAAACTCATTTTCAACACCCCTGTGGTCACTTTTGTTGCATTCTCCACTTCTTTCAGATAGAATCCAAACTCTTCCCTTCATAATTTTGTCACTAACCAGTCTCCACAAGGTCTCAGGCTCCCCTGGCATCATGCCTACATTGGCAACCCCAGGGGAAAAATCAGGTGCAGTGATGCATGATTTGATGATCTACGTTGTTTAAAATTTACAACTGTTTTGATCATCCCACAAGCAGGTGGGAGGAGGGGGTTTGCTTGTTTTCGTTGTAATACATTTGGTTATCAAACTACAGCCCAGGCATATTCATTCTGACAGGTTGTTTGAAGTTTATGCATCTTCTGATTCAAATATGTAATTTGTGCCACTGTTGATGGGAATTACAGCCTTCCAAAGAGTGGGGGATGAGATCCCCAAGATTCTTGTAATGATGGCTCAGGAGAGTACATTGACAACATAAATGTTAGCACAATTATGTATAGTCTCCATCTGCTTCCTAGCCTGATGTGTTTAGGTATGCTATTTATATAACAAGTGCATCTGTATTCACAGATTTGGGGAGGCCGTTATGGAAGTAGACATTTCTATCAGGTCTCTTTAACTGGGAACACAGCAAGTTTGGCCATTATTCGATAGCAGAGCACTGGAATCAAAGCTCTGTCTTCCTGTAATTGTTTCTAAGGGTGATCATGGCTGACACAAGGATGCAAAAGTTCATAATGTGAAATCAGGGTAGATTTCCTACTTTTCTCCCCCACTTCATGCCATTGAAATTGGTCTTGTAGACACAAACTAGATAATTAATAACAGAAGGCACTGAGCACTTACCATGCATTTCAAAGTGTTTTATGTAAACTTTCATTTTCATTTGATTCTCACATTATAAAGTAGGTGTAATATTATGATTATCTCCACCATCCATATATTATAGGCAAGGAAACTAAAGCATAGAGATTTTCTCACACTCAAGCAAGTAATACACTAGACTTCGATGCAGGCAAGCTAGATTCAGTGACAGACCTCTTAACTGCCATGGCACACACCATGCTAAGGCAACCTGTTATAGTGGCAAGAGAATGTGCTTTGGAATCAGACAGGAACCAACTCTCATCACTTCAAAGTTGGGTGATTTGGGGCAAGTTACCTAACGTCTTGGAATCTCAACTTTCTCATATATAAAATAAGGATAATAAGATTATAGTACAGTTACATTATCTGTGTGCACTTGACTTAGAAGCTAACTTTAATAACCTAATACATCAATTACCCTGAGGTACAATTATATTATCTTGTATAATCTTCATATGAAACAAATTTGATAACACATATTAAAGTTATGAAGAACTAATATTAAACTAGTGTAAAGTAAAATATCAGCCACACTTGAAAATTCTCTACTCACCCTCCATCCTTTTCTAGGGACTCGGTAGCAATTTCCAAGACAATATGGTTTGAATTTTTAGCATCAGCATGTAATGTTTCCTTTTGTTTTTGTTCCTTCCCTTAGTTTAGCTCAGGTACTCTCAAATTTAGCATGTATAAGAATTATGGTACACACACAAAGCCATGTATACTTTTCTTTATGAGCAATTTTAGGGGTTTTGATAATTTTAACTCTAAAATCTTCATAAAACTGTGCAAAGTATAAATACCCAAGTTTCCAATTCCTGTATCCCTATTGCAGAGAGGTTTGAAGACTAACTGATAGAACATTTATAAAGCATTTATGAGTAAATAACAGTGCCTGACATATAGTAGACATTAAACATATCTAAAAGTGTATACATAAGTATGAATAGAGTGCAGAATAAATTCATCATAGGTAGCATCATGGTATCCTGGTTAACAACAAGAGGTCTATGGATAAATGTCCTGGGTTTGCTTAGTCTCCGTGTGACTAGTTACCTTCTATATAAAAACTAAGAATAATAATAGTCATCAGATTATTGAAAGGATTAAGTGAGCAAATATACAGAAATATTTAAAATAAGATTTAGCACACAGTATAATGCCAAATACTCTCTGGTGGCTCAGAAGGTAAAGAATCCGTCTGCCATGCAGGAGACCTGAGTTTGGTCCCTGGGTTGGGAACATCCCCTGGAGGAGGGCATGGCAACCCACTCCAGTATTCTTGCCTGGAGAATCCCTATGGACAGAGGAGCCTGTCAGGCTACAGTCCATGGGGTCACAAAGAGTTGGACATGACTGAGCAACTAACCACAGCACACATTTATTCAAGAAGGTAATTTCTATACTAGCTATTGAAATAGTTATGGAAAGAGATTGTTGGAAGAAAAGAGGAAAGGGCCTGAATTTCAGGTCATGGTAGACACAGAGGCCAGAGTAAGTAAGGTATGGATAGCCTGAATGGCTAGAGTCAGGGGCACCATTTAGTAGGATAGGAAGTTATCCACTGCATTTCCAGGTTCTTTAGAGACAAGTCTCTTTGCATGTGTCAGAACTGTCTGTAGCTCAGAACAGACCTATTTGTAGTAGCTTGCTAGGTACTCAAGATTTCTGGTTTCAATTAGCTTAGTGATATTGCATCTTGCAGTCAATAGCTATAATAGCACCTGTTTTCTTTCTAAGTAGGATATAAAAAACATCATTTTCTATCTTGCATGTTTATTGGAACCTCTCTGGTGTGCAAGAAATAACTGCCATAAAGCCTCTGAGGTTGAAGATTGCCTTATATTTTCTTACGCACCTTAAATGGGGGAAAAATAGATGTTCCAAGTTTAGCTTTAGATATAATATGCAATATGACAATTTAATCACCTGAATTTAAATAATTAAATATATTTATAAGAGCTATTTTTGCTGCTTGAAAAATCTTTGTGAAGTTCAACATATGTAGCACTAACACTAAGCATTGTTAGTATTCTAGGTATCTCCTTTCTGAAGCCCACTGTAAGCACTAAAAACTCAGGTTCATTTCTACGATGACAAAACAAGTGAAATACAGTGTCTTCTCATTTCACCAAGAAAAATAGGAAGTTCAGACCATACACAAATTAAGAAGAAAAGAGGTGCCATTAGAATCTTAGACTGAAAGATATAATACCACTAAGCTCTGAGGGTCCAGAGTGTCAGTTGTGGCCAGCTTTTATATCAGAAGCAAAAATTATTTGACAGAGCTCTACTCACTGAATTCACTGTCTACTTGATGAGAAATCACACCGTGGACTAAGATCACAATGTGTGACAGGATATGTCAAGCACCAGGTGGTGTGGTAGGCATGTGGCAGTACCATGGAAATTCAGAGAAGAGAAGAGAATAGAGTTGGGATAGTTAAGGAACACTCCATGGCACAGGGCACTGAAGGGTTAGTATTTTGTGTTATAATTCATTAACTTTATAGTTTAATGAGCAAATTTCTTTACCACCATGGAATAAAGAAAAGAGTCTTAGAGATCTAGGGACTCTTTAGTTCCAGAGGAGGAATAAATGAGATTTTACATTTTAGATCAAGTGAGAGATTGACATCCTAAAGATAATCTTGCTTGAGTGAGGAAGTCCCATAGAGAGAATGACAAGTTATTGACTGTCCTGGATTAACTTCTGCCCCCAGCCTCTGCCAAAAATATAAAATCATATGCTGAAGTCCTAATGGCTAGTACTTCAGCATATGACTGTACTTGGAGATATGATCTTTAAAAAGGTAATTAAGTTAAAATGAAGTCTTTAGGATGTTATATAATCCAATATGAGTGGTGCCCTTATAAGAAGAGGAGATTAGAACCCACAGGTATAGAAGGAAAACCATGTGAAGACATGTGGAGAAGACAGACATCTATAAGCCAAGGGGTGAGGCCTCAGAAGAAACAATACTACTGACATTTTGATCACAGACTTCTAGTCTCAAGAACTGTGACAAAATAAATTTTTGCTGTTTAAGTAACTCAATCTGTGGTACTTTGTTAAAGCAACCCTGGCAAATAATATAGAGAATAAAAACAATAGCTGTTATACAGTTCAACTTTTTGCTAGGTACCTCCTTTGTGCTAAGTTGGCTCAGCCAATTTTGATGGTCCTCACTTATGTTTCTAGCTGCACATCAGGAGAAAGATGGAGTCATCAGAAGGACCTCACTCACTTCTCTGGAGGTCTACAGTCTTTTGGCTATAATACCTTATGTCCCCTCCATGTGGCCTCTTAAATCTCCAGAAGGTTCACTTGAACTTTTTTATATGGTGAAGTACTTGGTGCCAAGAACAGCAAGAAAGAGCAAGCACCGAAGTTCAAGTACTTTTCAGGCTTCTTGCTTGTGTCACATTGGCTAATATCACATTAGCTGATGCAGATCACATGACCAAGCCCAGATTTAAGCAGCAGGGAAAATGACTTAACCTCATAATGAAAACAACCTCAAAGTTACTGTGCCAGGGACACAGTTAGAAGGATGAAAATAATAATAATAATAATTAGTGGCCAGGGACTTGCCTGGTGGTCCAGGGGTTAAGAATCCACAGGTTCAATCTCTGGTCAAGGAACTAGGATCCCACATGCAACAGGGCTACTGAGCTCATGTGCCACAACTAGAGAGTCCTCAAGCTGCAACAAAGAGTCAACATGCCACAGCTAAGATCTGACACAGCAAAAATATCTTTTTTAAAAAAAAGAAAACAATTTGTGGCCATTTTTGTGATTTATTGATACCACAGAGAGAACAGTTGTTTGGTGGCTCAAAGGATTAAGGAAAACAGGTTGATCTCCTTATGCACATAGATCACTAGAGACTGGTATAATGAGTGCCAAAATTAGAGGCAATCTAGGCCTTACAGTGAATTGAATGAGACACTAAATTGAATGAGAATGCTTGAATGAGAACCTGTAAAAAGCACCACATGACTATATCTTGTGAAGTCTTGGTGGTTTCTTGTTGACTAAGTTCAGTAGAACTGAGTCAAATTACCATCAGAGCTCCTAGCCTTCAAGACATGGAGAACAAGGTTGAACAAGGCGTGAAGCCTGGATTTCTTAATTTAAGAAATATTGAAAGTGAAAGTGTTAGTAGCTCAGTCCTGTGTGACTCTTTGCGACCCCATGGACTGTAGCCCACCAGGCTCCTCTGTCCATGGAATTCTTCAGGCAAGAATACTGGAGTGGGTCTTCATTCCCTTCTCCAGAGGACCTTCCCAACCCAGGGATCAAACCCAGGTCTCCTGCATTGCAGGCGGTTTCTTTACTGATTGAGCCAATATTGGGTTGACCAAAAAGTTTGTTCAGGTTTTTCCACGAGATATTTTAGCCAACCTAATACTTTAGGGGGCCAGGGCAGAGGCTAGACAGTGGAGAACCAGAATTAAAGCAGCATCAGGTGACTACAGGAAGCAGCAGGCAATAATGACTCTTGGGGATACTCCAAAGCTCTTTAAACTCTACTTCAATCATAAGAAGGGAAAAAACACTCCCATAAAAGCTCCCAAATGACTGGCTACGAACTTTTCACCAGTTGATGAATGGTTGCTCAAATGGATTTAATTTTACTTCAACAATATAAATAAATAAATGTGGATTTTATTGCATTCCAAGTATTGTGGTTACAAAAATTTGATACCTGCAAGTAGAATTCTAGATGAAAGAGAATGACATTCCAAATAGAGTTAATGGCATAAGACTAGGAGGAAAGAGGATTGTGTGTGTATGCATTGTGTTAGCATGCATTTATAGAGGCAGCAATAAGGCAATAGTTGTTAAAGAACACCAAAGTTTCTGAGCAGATGAGATGGTGCTTCCATATTACAGATCATCCTAAATACAGGACCAAGAGGTTTAGATTTAATCTGGTAAGCCAAAGGGGGTAAGTAACAAGAGAAATGTAAAAGAAAATAAAGCATTATTTTAGGAAGATGGAAAATACTCAAGAATCTGGGTATATTCTCAGGAGTGTCATAAAATTTTCATTAAAAGATCAAAAATAAAATTTATTTAAATTCTCCTTAATTTAAAACAATAACACCTGCCATTCTGCCATTTGGCACCCTAAGGCAGGCATGAGAGACATGTCATGAGTTCAGATACAGGATAATAGAACTTTGCTGTCTCAGTACTCTTCCGCAGCAGCAATGCATTCAGTCTCAGTTATACTCATTACCTGAGGGTCATTTATTAAGTACCCACTATGCGCCTAGGAGTGAGTGAGTTTCTTGATAAATCATACAGCATATTTTAATGGAAAAAGGAGGGCTCCAAGTCACACAGGACTGATCTGTACTCCTATGTCTGAGGCTTACCAGCTATGACAAGTGGATAATATTTTTGATCATTTTATGCTTCAGATTTCTCATATGAAAAATGAAGTCAAGATTATAGCAGTATGTATCTCAGAGGCTGCTCTGATTAATAAGAAAATATACATAAAGCACTTCGCATGGGCACTACTGGTAGGTACTTACTAAGTGTTAAAGCTACACACAGAGTAGGACACTGTCAATCCCTGCTCTAATCAGCCTCCCTACCTGGGCCCAGGCTTACATGGGTCCTCATATTAGCGATCATTGCAGGAATTCAGACCAAGCAAAGTGCTCAAATGGACAGTGACAACTCAGATTTTATTTTCATTCATTTTCCACAGAGAAAGGAGAGAGTTAAGAAAGCAGTTGCTTGGGAATATGTTTCTTCTCCAAAAGATGAGGTTTTTGAGACCCCTTTTCAAAAACAATTCAGTCTGTGTCCTTGAGACAGTTAACGAGATATGCTAATATGGGATAAATAGGTCTGTTATGGTCTGCTATGAATTCTTGATAAGAAAACGTCTGCGTGGCTCACTATCCTTGCTTTCTAGGGAGGAAGTCAAGGTCTAAAGACAATAAGATATGATAAGATATAAGACACTGTATTGAAGAAAACAATTTAAAATAACTAATTGTTTCTCAAGTTAAGTTCTAGTAGAAATAATGATTAGGTCATACCAAGCAAAGAAAGATGACTCCTTGATTTCGAGTGAATGAGGCCCAGGAAATGCAGACAAAGAGTCTAAAATGTCCCGACAACAAATAGTTAATTGTAGTTGGAAAATATTCTGCTTTACTGAATCGAACCTCTATAGCCCAAGGAACAGGTTCTGTCTGCGATGATGGTGCACGTCTCCAAATTAATCTCATCCTTGGGAAATATGTCAAAGAACCATAAGATGAGGTTTTAATTTTAGTTCTGTTTTCTCTTTCTTTATCTCTCCCTCTCCTTCCCTGCTCCCCCTTCCTCACACACACAAACACACATGCACACACTGGTTCTTTTTCTCTGGAGAGCCTTGATTAATACACTACCTAAGGAAATGGCAACCCACTCCAGTATTCTTGTCTGGAGAATTCCATGGACAGAGGAGTCTGGTGGGCTGCAGTCCATGGGATTGCAAAGAGTCGGACATGACTGAGTGACTAACTCTTTCTTTGTATAGTTTATTTTTGCCCTGTTTTGCTTGGTGTATCTTTTCCATAATTTTATTTTAAACTTTATTATTTTATGTGTGTCTCTTGTAGACAGTATGTTATTGGCTTTTAAATATCAATTGAAAAGAAGTGTCTTTAGATCAGTGAGTTTATAAGTTTAGCATAATTATATTTATTGTAAATACCATTAGAGTAGGACTTTTTCTCCATTTTTTTCCTATTTTCCTTTCACACTATTATATTTTCCTTTATTTCTGTGTTCTTTAATTATTAATATTTTGATTCCACATACATGTTTAATGATCTTCATGTTTCTGTTTCATAATATTAATAATATCCTTTACTGCTTTGAGGATATTTATTATTATTTGATGCTCTTGATTTCTTTGTTCCAATAATTCTTCTTTGTGTGATATGTTTTGTTCACTTATTCATACTCCTTTTATGGTTCTTTTACTCCTCAGGTGTCTTGTTATTTTGGTCTTTGCATTCTTGGTCCCATAGAGATATAACCTACCTTTTCTGGTTTTATGTGTTGGGGATGGGCCACATTCTAAGTCAGTTTGTATCATACCTGGTAGGGGATACATCCCAAGAGACAGTGTCTGCTCTATACACCAAAGAACAACTATTAAATGGATTTATTCATGTCAGTCACTTCACTGCACAACCACTCTGGTTTGGGGAAGAAGCAGTGCTAAAAGTGGCAGTTTCCTTAGTCTATGATCCATGAGCTCTCCATGATCCATGGTGGGGAATAGGGGGAATGAATGAATGCCCTAGACTAGCTGGTCAGTCTGCACTTGTCCATACCAGCTTCTTAAACACCAATAGGTCTTCACAGTGCCCTGACATTCATTCACTGGCACCAGAAGAATCTGGGCTGTTATTGTCAATTTCTTTAGTGATAGATAGGCAGTGATCATCCTAAGGCAATGTAGAGAAGAAATGTGAGAGTGTGTGTGCTCAGTCACTCAGTTGTGTTCAACTCTTCATGATCCCATGGACTGCAGTCCTCCAGGCTCCTCTGTCCATGGAATTCTCCAGGCAAGGATACTGGAGTGGGTTGCCATGCCCACCTCCAGGGAATCGTCCCAACCCAGGGATCAAATCCGCATCTCTTATATCTCTTGCATTGGCAACAGACTTTTTTTTTCTTTACCACTAAGTCACCTGGGAAGCCAGAGAAGAAATAAGAGGATACAAAATCTCTCACTGAAACAATTCCTCCACTATTGTACCTAGCTAATCCATAAACGAAGCTGAAATAATTTACACACACAAAAACGCACACACAGAGTTCTTGACAACCACCTTTAGCCTCCCCAGAGGTTTCTTATATCTTTTGTGTTAAGAGCTCCAATCCAGGCTTCCTTCAGTTTTTGTGGTTTCTCTAAAAAGGAAACCCAAAGCATTGTTGGTTCCTAATTCTTTGAGGAATTAAATGTTGTTACTCTTATTTTTTAATTTTTTTTTCATTTATTTTTATTAGTTGGAGGCTAATTGCTTTACAATATTGTAGTGGTTTTTGCCATACACTGACATGAATCAGCCATGGATCTACATGTGTTCCCCATCCCGATCCCCACTCCCACCTCCCTCCCCATCCCATCTCTCTGGGTCTCTTTATTATTTTTTCATAGATGTTAAAATACCACAAGTACAAAATACTACATAAAATAACTTTGTACAGTATAATTAAGAATGATAAAAGTTTATATATCTATTACCCAGGTTGGGAAATAAAATATTATCAATTCTTTAGAAGGGCACTATGTATCATTTTCTATTTTAGCAGTTAGGAATGCAGGATCATATCTACCTGTCAGTTCAATTTTCAAGGTCTACTACTCGGCTATCTTCATGAACTCAGGAATATTGCACATCTACCCTGTGCTTCTTTTTCCGAAATCCAAAATGGGGATAATAAGGGCACTTGCCATATAGGTTTTTTCCCTGACAGCTCAGTTGGTAAAGAATCCACCTGCAATGCAGGAGAACCCTGTTTGATTCCTGGGTCAGGAAGATCCCCTGGAGAAGGGATAGGCTACCCACTCTGGTATTCTTGGGCTTCCCTTGTGGCTCAGGTGGTAAAGAATCAACCTGCAATGTGGGAGACCTGGGTTTGATCCCTGGGTTGAGATGATACTCTGGAGAAGGGAATGGTTACCCACTCCAGTATTCTGGCCTGGGGAATTCCATGGGCTGTGTAGTCCATGGGGTCACAAAGAGTTGGAAACAACTGAGAGACTTGCACAAATGTTAGTACATAAAAAGTATCTAGATTGTTACCTAGCACATAGTGTTAGTGGCTATCCTTATTATGGATATTATTACTCCAAATCTTATTCTTTAAACTGCAAGAGTGACCAATATTCTGATATTTGTGTTAATTATATTCTTTTTTAGAGCCTACCACCTACATATATGTCCTTAAATAATACATTGCTTTGCAGCTCATTGAATTTCTAAAAATGGAGTCATACTTTTGTATTCTTTTGAATCTTGCTTTGTTTTCTAAACACTGTGCATTTCATATTCATACATTTTCTTTTTTTCATTTATTTTTATTAGTTAGAGGCTAATTACTTTACAATATTGTAGTGGTTTTTGCCATACATTGACATGAATCAGCCATGGATTTACATGTGCTCCCTATCCTGATCCCCTCTCCCACCTCCCTCCCCATCTCATCCCTCTGGGTCTTCCCAGTGCACCAGCCCTGAGCACTTCTCTCATGCATCCAACCTGGGCTGGTGATCTGTTTCACACTTGATAATATACATGTTTCAATGCTATTCTCTCAGATCATCCCACCCTCGCTTTCTTCCACAGAGTACAAAAGTCTGTTCTGTACATCTGTGTCTCTTTTTCTGTCCTGCATATAGGGTTATCGTTATCATCCTTTTAAATTCCATATATATGTGTTAGTATACTGTATTGGTGTTTATATTTCTGGCTTACTTCACTCTGTATAATGGGCTCCAGTTTCATCCATCTCATTAGAACTGATTCAAATGTATTCTTTTTAATGGCTGAGTAATATTCCATTGTGTATATGTGCCATAGCTTTCTTATCCATTCATCTGCTGATGGGCATCTAGGTTGCTTCCATGTCCTGGCTATTATAAACAGTGTTGCAATGAACATTGGGGTACACGTGTCTCTTTCAGATCTGGTTTCCTCGGTGTGTATGCCCAGGAGTGGGATTGCTGGGTCATATGGCAGTTCTAATTCCAGTTTTTTATGGAATTGCCACACTGTTCTCCAGAGTGGCTGTACTAGTTTGCATTCCCACCAACAGTGTAAGAGGGTTCCCTTTTCTCCACACCCTCTCTAGCATTTATTGCTTGTAGGCTTCTGGATAGCAGCCATTCTGACCAGCATGAGATGGTACTTTATTGTGGTTTTAATTTGCATTTCTCTGATAATGAGTGATGTTGAGCATCTTTTCATGTGTTTGTTAGCCATCTTTGTCTTCTTTGGAGAAATGTCTGTTTAGGTCTTTGGCCCATTTTTTGATTAGGTCATTTATTTTTCTGGAATTGAGCTGCAGGAGTTGCTTGTATATTTTTGAGATTAATCCTTCATCTGTTTCTTCGTTTGCTATTATTTTCTCCCATTCTGAAGGCTGTTTTTTCACTTTGCTTTTAGTTTGCTTTGTTGTGCAAAAGCTTTTACATTTAATTAGGTTCCATTTGTTTATATGTAGCAATTCCTTTATTTTTACTTCTGTCTACTTTCTCACGTAACACTTCATAGATATTTATTTTCTGTTCCCTGCTACTATGGGCAATGTTGTTATTCTTATACACTATTCTTATACAGTAATGTCTATATAACAGTGGAATTTCTGAGTCACAGGGTATAGGATAGTTAGGATAGCTTAGATTCTGTTATAATAAAGACAGATCAAAATTTCAGTGACTCAAATGTTTATCTTTTACTTACACAAAAGCAGAACCCTGAAGGTCAAAAACCTTACTCCATTTGTAGAATCAATGACCAAAATTGCTTCCATTTTATGGTATCACCACTGCAACACACGGTTTCCTGGTCCCTGAAGCAGGGGAAGAGCAATAAGAAAACTTATACCTATTTTTAAATGCCTCCATCCAGAAGTGGCATGTCACTTCTGCTCACATCCTGTTATTCAAAACTGATTTCATGGTACCATGTAACAGAAAGGTATTTGGGGAGTGTGGGAGAACACTTGCTTCTCTGAACAACAAGAAATGTCTCAGCTGTACTTACCAGGAAATGAAAAACTGTTTTCCACATTTGCTCTACCATTTTACTCCTCAGCAGAGGGAGTGCTCCCATCATCCTTATCCTGGGCAACACTTAGAATTGACTGCCTTTTAAATTGTTCCCAATTTTGAGGATGTGAAATGATATCTCAGGTTTAATTTAAAGTTTTATTATGATCAAAGAAGTTGACAATCTTTTCATATGTTTATGGGTCATGTGTGCTTCCTTCTCTGAAATGCCTATGCATTTTACTCAAGAAGGACTTGTCTTTTTCTTTCTTTTTTTTTTTTAACAGTTTTGTGAAATAATTGACCTATATCACTGTGTACGTTTAAGGCATAAGCATGACGGTTTGATTTATATATACTGTGAAATGATTATCACAGTAGGTTCAGTTAACATTGATCATCTCATACAGATATAAAAAGTTAAAATGAAGAAAAATTTTTTATCCTTCTGATGAGAATCCTCAGTATTTACTCTTTTAACAACTTTCTTATATATAATTTTTCCTGAAATGTTTTGGAATTCATTATCCATTCTGAGAGAGTGCTCACTTTTCAGTTGTATCTATTGCAAACTTATTTCCCCAGATTCTGTTTTTTTTAAACATCTGTTCTTTATTTTGATATTTTTTAACATCTGTTCTTTATTTGGATATTTTAAAACATCTGTTCGTTATTTTGATAAAAGGTTCTCCTTATTTTATTGTACTCAAATTTATCTTTGCTTTCCTTTTATGGACTGAGCTTTTTATGTCTTAAGAAGTTCACATAACAAGGTTTTCAAATTATTCTCCTGTCTCAACTTCAAAATATCTTTAGTTTTGTCTTTCATATTTGTGAGTACACTTGTAATCCTAGAGGTTTGGATTGGTTTTCATATTTCCCCATCACTTAGATAACATTTATCCACTGATTTGCAGTGTCACCTTTGTCTCAAATCATATCTATTCTATTCCACTGATGTATCTATCAGAGAAAATACCACCTTGATTTTATGAATATATTTTATAAAGTCTCGATATTTTATGGTACAAGTCCCTTCTACATTTTTCTTCTTTAAGAATGTCTTGATTATTTTTGGCTTTGTGTTCTTACATATATGTTTTAGAATCTTTCTGTCAGGTTCCTGGAAACCCTTAAGTATTTTGACTGGGATGTCACTGAATCTATAAATGTTGGGAATCTGACAGGTTTACAGTTTGGTGTCTTCCTGTCCTAGAACATGATATATTTATCCATTTATTTTCATCATACAGGTGATTGAATATTTTGGTACAAACTCATCAATCACCCTTTTAATTATTTAGCATATGATTTTACCCAGATTTCATATCAAACTACTCATCTTTAATATGGAGAATTGACCTTCATTTGATTTTGAACCTTAAGGTTCTGTTTGTATGTCTTAGACCTCTATCTTCAAAAAATTAATCAAAGACAATTAGTAAAAGATGAACAATATATTTCACCCTAGATAATATACATGTTTTAATGCTGTTCTCTCAAAACATCCCACCCTCGCCTTCTTCAACAGAGTACAAAAGTCTGTTCTGTACATCTGTGTCTCTTTTTCTGTTTTGCATATAGGGTTATCATTACCATCTTTCTAAATCCCATATATATGTGTTAGTATGCTGTAATGTTCTTTATCTTTCTGGCTTACTTCACTCTGTATATTGGGCCTGGTGCACTGGGAAGACCCAGAGGGAGCGGGTAGAGAGGGAGGTGGGAGGGAAGATCGGGATGGGGAATACATGTAAAACCATGGCTGATTCATGTCAATGTATGACAAAACCCACTACAATATTGTAAAGTAATTAGCCTCCAACTAATAAAAATAAATTTAAAAAATTAAAGAAAAAAAAGATGAACAATATAATGAGTGAATTCTTTATTATATTTTAATGGAATTATTTAAAGTACTCAGGTCCTTTCTTTAAATTCACTGGAAATTTAATTATCTCTTAACCTGTGCCTACTACTCATTCTCGTATGAGGTCCACTCTCAGAGTTAGAGAAGACAGAAACACAGAAGGAACAAGGGAGTCATTCCTACTTTTTTTTTCTGTCAACTTCAAACATCAGACCCTCCTTGCTCGTCTCTTATTGGAAATATAACTTTTAAAGCTCTTTTATGAATCTTAGCCCTTATAATCCCACATTCACTCTGAATCTTAGTCTTTCTGCTACTATTTTTATATCTCATGCCAGTCATATAACAATTATCACTTATTTGTCCTTTTCTTCATTTGAATGATTTCTTATGTTCATAAGTATACCTTTGAGTGTTTCTTCTATTAAGTTTCTTTCTTGGGTTACAAGGAATGGAGTCAGCTCCATTTTTTCTTTGAACTTTTTGACTGTCCTTTTCTATATTTAGGGTTCAAAACACACCATCCTGCCTAGGTAGCACATGTTTGGCATGGAATTTTGGTGGCGCAACCTGAAGGATTGTCTCAAGGACAGAGTGGTCAGAATTGGAGTTGCAAGCCAGAGACTGTGGACCCAGGACAGTGATGTACCTTGGATTGAAAAAAGTTGATCACATAGAAAAAAACTACCTTTATTCTCAACTTTGCTTCAGGCTGACCTGATGGGAAAATCTCCTACTAAAATTGTGCCCTAAATAAATAGTGTATCCAGTTACCTGGGTTTAAACTATATCATGGGAAGCTGTCATGTCAGATTGTTTCCCTAAGTAGAGTTACGTGCTTCAGTTCAGATTGTCGAGGAAGTGCCGTAGTCTAATGGTGTCAGACACTAGCCTCTGGCTATCCTGACAGTCTGGATAGTAGAAGCATATCCACATTCAGAAAATAAGTTCCAAAATGCATTCACATTCTCATTTCCTAGTTATCTAAAATGCTATTTCAAGTAGATGGGAAGCTGTGCTTGCCATAGTCTAGTGCTGGTTCCTCAGGATTCTTTTTCCCCTTTTCAAACAGAAGTGCTGCTTTTTTTTTTTTTTTTTAACCTAATCTGATTTGCTGTATTCCAGAAAATATTCTATCAGTGAAATTCGCTCTTGGAAAGAGATACCAGAAAATAAAAGGGAATTGCACTATTTTTCTTTTCATGAAGTCTCATCACATTTCACTTTCTCAGAGTATGAAACTCAATTCACTATAACTTCCACACTTCTTCTACATTTTGCCTTATCTTTTTTTGTTTGTTTGTTTGAGAACAAAATTTTATGCAACAAAATATAAGTAATACAAACTCTCTATTCCTATTTGCTACTACCTCCCTCCGCTGTAGAAGTGCCCACCACCCCATGTGAAGTAAACTTGACATAATTGAAAACCGATTATACATACATTAAAATTATTTGTCCTTTTATTACCAGATGACACACCCAACAAAGTCAACCTAACTGTCCTTAACAAGAATATATAGTTTGATTATATCATAACTGGAACCAAAACCTAAAATATATTTGAGTTTTTTCCCCTAGAGAGTCAGGGTTTTAATGGGATACATTAAGAGAACTTGAAGAAAACTGCCACAAGTGATATTTTCAAAGTCAAGCACCCTCAGTCATTAGAAGCCACAATAAAGAAAATAAAGTCATAAATCACCCTCTAAGGATGCTTCTTTCATCCAAAGAGAACATCTCTCAGGACTGATACCATTCACATGAGGTACAAACCTTCCAGCACCTTCTATTCAGTACCTTCAAGTGTCAGGCTTCAGGCAGGAATATGTAACATAGTACCTCCAGAAATTCAGAATCTATATGCTCTAGACAGAATCAATCATCGGATCACAACTTTGTATCCTGCTTTATCTAGAAAAATAAGTGTGTGTAAGTGTACACACATACACACACACCCACACAGTTGGGTTGGCCAAAAAGTTTGTTTGGGTTTTTCCATTGAATCTTTTTTTTTTTTTTCATTTTTTTTTATTATTATTATTATTTTTTTCTAGTGGGTTTTGTCATACATTGATATGAATCAGCCATGGATTTACATGTATTCCCAATCCCGATCCCCCCTCCCACCTCCCTCTCCACCCGATTCCTCTGGGTCTTCCCAGTGCACCAGGCCGGAGCACTTGTCTCGTGCATCCCACCTGGGCTGGTGATCTGTTTCACCATAGATAGTATACATGCTGTTCTTTTGAAATATCCCACCCTCACATTCTCCCACAAAGTTCAAAAGTCTGTTCTGTATTTCTGTGTCTCTTTTTCTGTTCTGCATATAGGGTTATCGTTATCACCTTTCTAAATTCCATATACACACATGAAAAGATGCTCAACATCACTCATTATTAGAGAAATGCAAATCAAAACCACAATGAGGTACCATTACACACCAGTCAGTATGGCTGCTATCCAAAAGTCTACAAGCAATAAATGCTGGAGAGGGTGTGGAGAAAAGGGAACCCTCTTACACTGTTGGTGGGAATGCAAACTAGTACAGCCGCTATGGAAAACAGTGTGGAGATTTCTTAAAAAACTGGAAATAGAACTGCCATATGACCCAGCAATCCCACTTCTGGGCATACACTGAGGAAACCAGATCTGAAAGAGACACGTGCACCCCAATGTTCATCGCAGCACTGTTTATAATAGCCAGGACATGGAAGCAACCTAGATGCCCGTCAGCAGATGAATGGATAAGGAAGCTGTGGTACATATAAACCATGGAATATTACTCAGCCATTAAAAAGAATTCATTTGAACCAGTCCTAATGAGATGGATGAAGCTGGAGCCCCTTATACAGAGTGAAGTAAGCCAGAAAGATAAAGAACATTACAGCATACATTTTGCCTTATCTTGTCTCCTTCATTAATATTTCCTCAATTGTAGACTGCAGATAGAATACAAGTAAATAGGGCAGGACAAGGGAGGCAAAAAAAAAAAAAAAAAAACAGTAGAAGCAAGAATATAATATAGGATTCAGAATAACAGAAGAAGACTAGCAGTGGTTAATTGTTTCATCTGTTTTCATAGTGACAGGCACCCTTGATTTTCAAACTTTGTCCTAAAGATAGCTTAAACCCTAGGGAGAGTTTCAGCCTTCCAAGTAATGCATGAAAAAATATCTGAGTTCCAACTAACAACTCTGTTGTTTTAATGATTTTTAAAATAACAGAAATATGTTTATTTGTTCAATAACAACATATTTCATAACTATCACACATCTGGCACAGTTGTGGAGACAATGTTAAGACCAACTAGGACCTAGTTCATTGATCCACGGTAATTATTCCAACCTGATTAACATACTGCTTACTTATGCAGAGTTAAAAAAAGGACACCCTCTTTAACTCAAATCATGTATGAACAGAGGGCACATTCCTGTGATGAGGACTGGATAACTAAATGTCTGCTTCATAGGCCTGGAAGTAGGCCAACTATTTTCCTAAATCTTGGACTAGAACTCACATGTATTTGCTTTCAGGTCAAACAGACTCTGGTTCTCCCATTTTTACTTAACCCTAATTGATGCTACTGAAATTTTCATCTTCACAGTGCAAAATCATTAGAGTCTCTTTATCAGGCTGGCTTCTAGAAACAGTATGAAAATCTGCCTTATGAGTTATTTGCATTAAGAATTTTACCTTTGGACAGGCATAACTTAATCTGTGCATGCTCAGTAGTTCATGTCTGATGCTTTGTGACTGCATGGACTGTTGCTCACCAGACTCTTCTGTCCATGGAATTCAGGCAAGAATACTGGAGTGGGTTGCCATTTCCTTCTCCAGGGGATCTTCCTGACCCAAGGATCAAACACACATCTCTTGCATTGCCTGCACTGACAGGTAGATTCTTTACCACTGCACCACCTGGGAAGCCCCATAATTTAACCTACTTGAGCATTATTGTGTGATTCGTTTTAAAATAATAGCATTCTAAATGCTAAAAGACCAATTTTGAAAATTAACTCCCTTTTTCACTGAAGTATAGTTGATTTATAAAATTATTCTATTTTCATGTGTATAACACAGTGATTCAATATTTTTATAGATTATATTACATTTAAATTATTATAAAATATTGGCTATATTTCCTGTGCTGTAGCCCCATTTTAAATATCTAAACATATATTTTAAAACTTGATGGGATCTTTGGCACCAAGTGAATAATTCAAAGTATCTATTATGTCATGACATTGGTGACATGGAGAGATGATCTTTCACTTCTATTTTTCAAAAGTAACATGAGGATATATATTTGTCCCCTCTGCTACATCAGTCAATCAGAGAACTGGAATCTTTCCATATGCAGAAATAATACATTGCCATTGCTGTAGCTAAAAATATTAAAATCTAAATTACATTCCACCCTGCTGTCAAGATTGTATTAACCAAACTTAAATATATAAAAAAATGACAGTGCAATAAAATACAGAGTATGATAAATCACTAAGCTTCTCTATTTCACATATGTGGAGAGAGGGCTGAATTAAGTGCCTGAATCTACCTGCTCCAACTTGTCTGAATATCCTAACATTTGTAGAAAAGGGGAGGGGGGAAGAATTTAAATTAGCATCCAATTCTACCCTTAGGATACATTTCTTGCTCAGACAGAAGTTATCTTCACAGTAGCACTAAAATCAACTCAAAATTTATATTCACTGTAGGCCGAGGCTGGGAATGAGGTATGTACTGAAGAATTTAATTGAACAGCTATTCTAAGAGCAGAATATCTAGTCACACTGATTAAGGGACTGGAATTGGATCTAGATGTTTAAGAGGTGTCACTCTTTAATCCAATATCAGAAATATCAGCAACAAAGGCTAACTTACTTCCCTTCTACTCATAATCATAATGGGGAATTTTATAGTACTCTATGGCAGATAAATAACTTCTACGAAGCTTGGTAAAATGGCGCTGCTCCTCAAAAGCTAAATAAAATATCATTTTTATGTCTAATAAGGTATAACACTTTACTTAATATATTCAAAATATATTTATGGAACACTTACCATGTTAGTGGTACTGATCAATTTGCCAAAAAAAACAGATATGAATAATACTGACAATAACTACCATCATCACAACAGGCAGCCTGATAGGTGGTTTATATATTATCTTTCAATTAATTCTCACAGCAGGCTTATGAAATAGGGACAATTATTACTACAATTGTAACAATGAGGCATGGGGGCTGGCTTAAATGAGTGACTTTCCTACAGGTGTAAATGCAGCAAGCAGTAAAGCTGAGATTTAAACCCAGGCAGTATGCGTCAGGGTCTGCACTCATAGAATTCATAGTTTAGTTGGAGGAGGCAGACAATAAAACATAAATAAACGCGTTATTCAACAAGAGAATTTCAGCTAACAATAATTGTTACAAAGAAATTAAACATGACAATGAATTAAACAGTCACCTGGGGAAATAATATTAGACAGGCTGGTGAGAGAAGATACACATTGCATTCAACAAATATTTACTGAGCATGTGCAATGCTATTCTAAGTCTTAAGCATCCATGGTGAAGAACCAGACATAGTTGCTAGGCCCATGGAGCTTAGATTATGGTAGAAGAGACCCTTAAAAAATAATCCCCCAAATAAACATATGATTGTAAATTATATTCACAATTTTATGTTGTGTTACTAAGGAAATATAAAGGAGTAGAAAGAAACATGATAACAAAAATTGTTGATTTGGATTGAGGGGAAGTGCCCAAGTACAGTTTCTCTGAAGAAGTTCCACTTAAGATAGTGTTCCAAAAAATTAGTGGACATTAACCAGAACAGCAGGAGACTATCCCACAGTATGGGAAAAGCATAAGTGAAGTCACTAAGGTATCATAGAGCTTGATGCTTTCAAGAAAGTCATTATGGTTAGATCATAGAAATTAATGAAGGAATGGTGAGAGGTGTTCAAAAGATCATAACCCTGCTGTGTAGATAAATGATTGGAAAGAGCAAATTTAGAAGTAATAAAGACCCAGTGAGGAAAATATTTCTGTAATCCAACTTGGGATTTCTCTTGCTCTCATTTAAAACCAGGTGTTGGATGGGCCTTGGTCACCCCAAGTTGCAGCATTTGGAAGAGGTTCAGAAAGGGGAACTCTAGTAATTGTGAGCATGGAGGAGAAAGACAAAAGTTAAAGGTCAGAGAATGCTTTGATAACTACTATAGCCTCAGTGCTTGGAACACAGCAGACACTCAGTGATGGTTTGGAGAAGTGAACTAAAGCAAGCAAGCCTAGGGAATGTGAATACACAATTATTCAGCAGACTATAATATAAAGCCTAGAGAGATTCCCCACCCTACACTGAATCTTCAAAGAAGCTGGTCCAGCTACATGATTCTCAACCTTTCATATGTATAAAGAATTGTATGAGGATCTTGTTATAAATGCCAATTCCCATGCAATAGTTTGGGGAAGGGGGCTGTTGACTTTGCAGTTCTAACAAGTTCCCAAGTCAAGCTGATGCTGTTAATCCCCTGACTGACAGCATTTAACTACTACTCAAGTGATTCGTATGCACATTAAAATTTGAGAATCACTGGCCTTAATGACCTCTAATTAGGTTCCTTTTTAACCTTTGGATTTGTTAATTCTAGTACACACTTTTAGGACAAGTGAAAAATATTAGGATTATTACACTGTTTTTCACCAAAATTAAAATGACTGAAAACATAAATTAATCCAGGATGAATTTGGAAATTTCAAAGACTGACAGATTCACAGATAATGAGTTGTTAAGAGAAGCTGGAGACACTTTGTAGCTACCTTACCCATCTGTTTGGGGCAGAAATGATTGCCTATGGCCTGGACATGCATGTGCATGCTTAGTCGTTTTAGTTTTGTCTGATTCTTTGTGAACTTATGGACTGTGGCCCACCAGACTCCTCTGTCCATGGGATTTCCCAGGCAAGAATACTGGAGTGGGTTGCCATGCCCTTCTCCAGGGCATCTTCCCAACCCAGGGATCAAACCTGCATCTCCTGCATTGCAGGTGGACTCTTTACAGCTGAGTCACCAGGGAAGCCCATGGCATGGACATAGCATGACCCTTAGTGGTGAAATAAAGTTGTTTTGTCTACTGTTCATCACTGATTCCTTTAAGTGAATGACAGTGCCCTCTGTTCTCAACCTATCAGGTGCTTAGCCAGACTTCCCTGAGAGCCCAATTCTGCTGCAGTCCCTAGTTGCTGGGTGATACAAGGAGGCAGCCAGACGAGGATGGAGATGCCCTTTCCAGCTGTCACTCATCTGCATAAAATCAGGCATAGATGTCAGAGACTAAGGCAGACCTCTGTTGTTCATCTCTGGGACTAAGCAAAATCAGCCACTTTCTGTTCTATGGCATGACCTGCTCTAAAGTGGCTTTTCTTTTGGCTACTTTATTTCCCTTTAAGACTGCCTTCATGTTAACTGAAAATTGGTCTCTCCATCAATAAGTTTGATCTAAGAAATACTCTTACTAGCTTAAAATGGCATTTTTGTGTGTTTATCTATGTCAAGTGGGAGAGATGGGCAGGGAGTATGAGTACTTTCCAGAATATATAGTGTGGACCCAAGTAGTCTCTACTTGATCTGTTATCAACATTAGGTGTTACTCAGTTCATATCTATGATTTTCCTTCCAAGATATATCCACAGTCCAACACATAAACCAGTTTCTCCTGATTTGAATATTGTTAAGCATCTAACATAGCCAACTTTTTAATGACCATTTCTTAAAAGGAAATCTCCAGAATCACTGATCCTCCAACTTTGTAGTAGATTTGAATCATAGGAAGACTTTTTAAACATCCCAATACCCAACTCACATCCAAAACATCAGAATCTCTGGGAGCAGTAAGGACACCCAGACAACAGTATATTGTAAAGATCTCCAAGTGATCCTAGTGTGTATGCAGACAAAGTTGAGAATCATTGGTGTGTGTCTTATTCCTTTCCTAATAAATGCCTGTACCTTTTAACTGTGGCTATTTAGAAACAAAGCTCACAGATGAATTTTTCAAAATGATATCTTTGGTCATCGTATTGGGGAAGAAACAGTTCAGTTCAGTTCAGTTGCTCAGTTGTGTCCGACTCTTTGTGACTCCATGAGCCGCAGCACTCCAGGCCTCCATGTCCATCACCAACTCCCGGAGTCCACCCAAAACCATGTTCATTGAGTCGGTGATGCCATCTCATCCTCTGTTGTCCCCTTCTCCTCCTGCCCTCAATCTTTCCCAGCATCAGGGTCTTTTCAAATGAGTCAGATCTTCGCATCAGGTGGCCAAAGTATTGGAGTTTCAGCTTCAACATCAGTCCTTCCAATGGACACTCAGGACTGATCTCATTTAGGATGGACTGGTTAGATCTCCTTGCAGTCCAAGGGACTCTCAAGAGTCTTCTCCAACACCACAGTTCTAAAGCATCAATTCTTCAGTGCTCAGCTTTCTTTATAGTCCAATTCTCACATCCATACATGACCACTGGGAAAACCATAGCCTTGACTAGACGGACCTTTGTTGACAAAGTAATGT
This sequence comes from Dama dama, assembly GCF_033118175.1. NCBI lineage: Eukaryota > Metazoa > Chordata > Mammalia > Artiodactyla > Cervidae > Dama > Dama dama. Next base: position 31,364,676 of record NC_083714.1, read on the forward strand.
CTCTGCTTTTTAATATGCTGTCTAGGTTGGTCATAACTTTCCTTCCAAGGAGTAAGTGTCTTTTAACTTCATGGCTACAGTCACCATCTGCACTGATTTTGGAGTCCAGAAAAATAAAGTCAGCCACTGTTTCTACTGTTTCCCCATCTATTTGCCATGAAGTGATGGGACCAGATGCCATGATCTTAGTTTTCTGAATGTTGAGCTTTAAGCCAACTTTTTCACTCTCCTCTTTCACTTTCATCAAGAGACTAGTTCTTCTTCACTTTTTGACATAAGGGTGGTGTCATCTGCATATCTGAGGTGATTGATATTTCTCCCGGCAATCTTGATTCCAGCTTGTGCTTCTTCCAGCCCAGTGTTTCTCATGATGTACACTTCATATAAGTTAAATAAGCAGGGGTTCTCAACTGGGGGTAATTTTGTGCTCCAGAATATGTGTATTTGTTACAGCTGGGGAGTTGAGTGGTGCTACTGGCATCTAATGGACTGAGTTCAGGATACTAAGGGAATGGCTACTCACTCCAGCATTCATGCCTGGAGAATCCCAAGGACAGAGGGAGCCTGGTGGGCTACAGTCCACAGGGTCACAAAGAGTCAGACATGACTGAGTAACTAACACTTTCACTTTAGAAATCCTGCCTCAGATGGACACAGTCTAGTGGTATTTCACATATCCCACCTCATGGACATTTTCCAACATGATATAAAATTAGTGCATGTCATGATCAGAATGACCAAATCCCACCCAAATAGACCCCACTGGCTTGACTTTAGGGGTATTTCTAATGTTCATTATACATTAACCACAAACCATTTCATGTGTGTATGAGTGTGGTGTGTATGCGTGAGAGAGAGAGAGAGAGAGGGACAGAGAGACAGAGATAGAGGGAATGAGATTATTAATGACTTAGATTAACAGTGGTACTTTGAACAGGCAGGAGACTTTGTCAATGATTTGAGATTTCATTTCTATTAACAAAATAGAATTTGTGGGAAGATGAACAGTACACCTCTCTCTTAATTCCCTCTCGTTTCCTTGTTGAAATTTTAGTGGCAGATTATATAACTCCCACTAGGCTGCAAATAAGCTACACTCCAAAAAGTGATGGATGTTAGCACGTGAGCTGCCATGTAATAAAGATTAAGATTTCTGTCTCTGAAAGTATATAGCTTCATGGAGAGACACAGTCTGCCTGAACTCGTGCAATTATTATGAACATTCTGTAAGTGATGGAAAAAAAGAGGCCTGTAATCAGCTTTATAAATGAGTGCCAGGCAGTTCCTAATAACTAATGCACATTGCATGCAGGAACACTCTCCTGAGGCATAGTTCCTGGAATCAGGTATTCAGTATTAATTACCAGGGAAATTTTCTTAAGTGGGAAATAGAAAATTACAGACTCAAAGATCTACAAATATAAGCATTGTATATATATGGCTAATTTAGACAAAGGTCACTGCAGTGTTGTGGAGCCATTGAGCTCCCAGCAAAGACCCTCCCTCATCACAATACCTCCTCCTCCTATAGGGTGGGTGAAGAGGAAGTACCCATAGAGAAGAATACCAAGACTGAGGAGCACAGAAAGAGGGAAAGGGAAGTGACAAGCTGTAATTTTGCTAATCACAATTTTGCCCAGGCAAGAATGCTCAGTCGCTTCAGTTGTTTCTGAGATTTTGTTACACTATGGACTGCAGTCCACCAGGCTCCTCTGTCCATGGGATTCTCCAGGCAAGAATACTGGAGTGGGTTGCCAGTGCTCTCCTCCAGGGTATCTTCCTGACTCAGGGATGGAACTCATGTGTCTTATGTCTCCTGCATTGGCAGGTGGATTCTTTATCATGAGCACCACTCCTCAATTAAGTTTATATTCCTTGGAATGATTCGGTATCTGGCCCCTACTGTGTGTAATCCTGCAGCCTGAACTAGGTACTAAGAGAGAGGGAGAAAATAAAGGTCACATTATTTCCAGTGTCAAGAAGCTTTCAACAGAATTTTAGCAAAGAGACCCTTCAAGCTTTAGTCATTTTATATTACTCTTAAATGAGGCAAGTCCATATAACATAAGCTGTATTTATAAGCACAGAAAGAAAATGGAGGGATACTGTGATCAGAGCCAAGGGACAAAACCCTGCAAGAAGTAGATGTATTTTCTTCCCTTGAAGCCTCTAGATTATAACAGGAAAGAATTTGCCACATACAAAAGTCACCTCCAGATATGTGAGGTTAGGCATAAACAGGTTGGTCAGACTTAGAGGGTCACACTTATTCATTAACAGGCTACACATCCTAGGACAAATCATTTTACCTCCAGGTCTTGGTTTCTTTGTAGTGTATAGCGAGTTTATCATACTTAAGGGAACTTACAAGGGCACTGCCACAATTACAAGTAAATGTTTGCAAGGTACTTGGAACAGCACAAAGCAAAGTTGTATTCAACATACAAAACACTATAATTACACAGAGGTAAGTGCTTTTTGAAAAATTTTTATTAATCCACTTTTTAAATTCCAAACTGTCACTGTAGGATATTAATGATATAGTTTTTTTCAACTGTAAAGTTTAGTAAATGTATTTATTGATCTTCTAGTACAAAAAGTTTACATAGTTCTCACTAAAAATAAACCTCATACTTGATAGAGCTTTGGGTTAACCACGGAGTTTTGATGAATTCCAGATTGTATGCATGAATTTTTATATATCATCCTGCTTTCACCATGCAAACTACTGTTGTTCCTCAGGAGCCCCAAGTTCCAGGATCTGGGCAGTTACCAAAATCCATGAATACTGAGGTCCCATAGTCAGCCCTCCACATTCACAGATTCTCTGTTTGCAAATTCAATCAACCACAGATCATAAACATAATAGTATAGATATTTTTAAAAAACCTTCATACAAATGGACACAATCAGTTCAAAACCATGTTATCCAAGGGTCAGCTGTATGTGTGTGTGTGTGTGTGCATGTGTGTGTGTGTGTGTGTGTGTGTGCTTAGTCGCTCAGTCATGTCCAACTCTTTGCGACCCCATGAATTTTAGCCTGCCAGGCTCCTCTGTCCATGGGGAGTCTCCAGGTAAGAATACTAAAATGGGTTTCCATGCCCTCCTCCAGGAGATCTTCCCAACCCAGGGATCAAACCCAGATCTCCTGCACTTCAGACAGATTCTTTACCATCTGAGCCACCAGGGAACCCTTTATATATACGTAATGTGGAATCATCAGGAAATCGAAGATTTGAATATGACTTTGTTAGGAAAGCAGATATTTGAATAGAGGTCACATGCTGTTTATTTTGACACAACCATTTTGAGTCTTTCTCAGAAGTTGTAAAGTTGTATTTTTAACCGGAAAATAGGAAGAGGGTTCAAAAAACTACCATTTCCCAGGGTTGTAGGGTTTATCTTCCTAGTGGTATTCTATGTGGAAACCATTCCTTCTTTTCTCAAGGAAAAAGGACATCCAGTCCATTGAGTACATGCTCAGTCCCTCAGTTACTCTTTGTGGCCCCATGGACTGTAGCCCGCCAGGCTCCTCTGTCCATGAGGATTTTCCAGGCAAGAATACTGGAATGGGTTGCCATTTCCTTCTCCAGGGGATCTTCCTGACCCAGGAACTGAACCCGCATCTCTTGCATCTCCTGCATTGGTAGGTGGATTCTTTACCACTGTGCCACCTGGGGCATCTAAACCTTAGCATACTTCTATTATTAATAGGTTGAGAGCAGAGACCAGAGTGAAAACTAATGAAAAGGTCTAGGGAGACCAGACATTGCCACTCTGATTAGACTGTCAGAAAAAGACCACAGAGGTGAAATAGTCAAGGTGAATATACTACTATATTGGGAGTATGTCATTATGGTCAGTGGAATTAGAAAAAGGAAGGTCAATTAATCCAATTATTAGTCAAGAGTAAGGTTCCTTGGGAGTCCAGGAAGCTTAAAATCATTAAAAAAAGATAGTGTTTATGCACAGATAAAAAGAAAAATATAAGAAAGGGTTATAGTGTAGTACAGACAAGTAGTTCCATCACAACATAAGGAAACTAAGTCTATTGCCAATTAAAAGAGTGAACCAAGGCTAAAGTACAACAGGAAGAAGAGTCTCTGTTTCTCTGATTTTATAAGAAAGCATTTCTCCACTGAGCAATAGGAGGCTACACAAATGCAAAGAGACAGAGATGTAAGAAAAATTAAAGGACATCAGCAGCTACAATTACAGCAATAGCTATAGTCACATCAGAACTCTCCATACATCTCAAACTGGATTAAAGGAAGGACAAAGGGAGCTTCAGAGGCTGCCTACAGTAAACAGAATTCTAGAGCCATTATTTTTTCAGATGCTAGATTCAAAGACTAGCACCTTTAAGATCAATAGAGACACATCCAGCTTAGTAGAGATCTAACTTTAAAAGAAGCCCCACTGAGCAAAGAAGGTTTATTCAATAAAATGTGCTAACACCATTGGTTGACTATTTGTTGGAAAATATGAAATCAGTTCTCTGCAACAAACCTCACATTAAAATTGTTTCCAGATAGACTTAAAAGTGAATCATAAATATTAAACCATAAAAAGACTAGAAGAAAACACAAGTAAATCATTATCTGGATTTTTGGTGGGGAAAGTCTTACTAAGAATAAAAGCAAAGGCAAAAAAGGAAAATTATAGTATACTGAAATACATGAAATTTTAGAACAAGCAGGTAGGCATTTCCAAAACCAATTACAAAGGGCTGCCAACTAAAAATTGGTACTTGCCATCTGTCTCTGCAAGGATTAAATCACTAGCCCTGCAGTCATTGACTTTCAGCACATCCTGAAATTCAGGGTAGAGATCAGGAATGAAGCACTCTGTGTTCTGGGAAAAACTGGCAGAACAGACCTTCAGATAGATATTCTCAGGAGAAGATTTTGCATCTTCTCATATCTAGAAAGGCACTAAAATCATTAATACAGACATCTGTTCCTCAGGACTAGTACTAACCTTCATGAGACTAGCAGCAAGCTTCTGCCAAAATTTATGCTTGACTGCATGTATTCCTCTTCACTAAAATAATATATCATACTGACCTTCCCCCCTACATCTTCAGAGCAGTTCCTCAGAGCTATCTGAGATGCTGTCTCCTGGGCTGTAGTCCTTACTTTACCCCAAATAAAACAACCCACAACTATCACGTTGTGCATTTCTTTCAGTTGGCAGGGCTAATTGTTCTTAATATGTGCAGAACTTTTAAAAATCAATAAGAAAGTGATAAATACCTCCAGTAGCACAATGAACTGTAACAGGGATTGGTAAATAATGGCCAATGAGTGGGCAAATCTGGTCCACTGCCAATTTTTGTATTAGAACTCAGTCAGGCCTATTCAACTATACATTGTATAATGGCTACTTCTGTACTACAATGGCAGAGTTGAGTAGTTGTGACAAAAATTCAGAGACCATAAGGCCACAAAAAATAAAAATGTTAGCTACCTGGGAGACTTCTCTGGTGGTCCAGTGGTTAAGACCCCGAGCTTCCCATGCAAGGGGAACAGGTTTGACCCATGGTTGGGGAACTAAGATCCCACATGTGCAGCGTGTAGCAAAAAAAAATGTTAACTATCTGGCCCTTTACAACAAAAGTTTGAAAATTCATGAACCAAAGAGGACACAGAGACTTCACAGGAAAAGAAAATCAAATGGCCAATGTATTGATAAATATAAATTTTTTTATTTACTAGTCATCAAAAAACGCAACTCACACACACACACAAAAGATATCAGGTTCAGGGAGGAGCCAAGATGGCGGAGGAGTAGGACGGGGAGACCACTTTCTCTTCTACAAATTCATCAAAAGAATAACTGAACGCAGAGCAAACTTCACAAAACAACTTCTGATGGCTAGCTGAGGTCATCAGGCGCCCAGAAAAGCAGCCCATTGTCTTCGAAAGGAGGTAGGACAAAATATAAAAGATAAAAAGTGAGACAAAAGAGCTACGGACGGAGATCCGTTCCGGGAAGTCTTAGGCAGCATTGCTTGGGGTAGGGTCCGGGCCTGAGTGCCCTGAGGACAATCGGAGGGAGCTTCTGTGAGTTGCCAACTTGAACTGTGGGAGGCCAAAAGAGAGAGAGTAAATTAACCTGCCCGAACACACTGCCGGCGGTTCGTAGAACAAAGAGACCGAGAAAATCCAGGGAAGAGCTCGCAGGCTGCAGACCAGCCCAGCCCTGCCGGAAGCAGGAGGCAGGGGGGAGGGGAAGGTCGCGGCAAGACACAGGGCGCAGGCACCCGACCGGCACGGGCAGGGACTGGGGCTGGGGACGCGGAGGGCAGAAGGCGCAGGCACCCGACTGGCGCCAGCGGAAACTGAGACTGGGTCCGTGGAAGGGAGTGGGTGCGCCACACCTGGGGAGAGTGCGCCCACCAAGCCCCTGGCTGCCTGGACCGCTCTGACGGGGAAGGCACAGAGAGCAGGCGCAGCTTTTCGTTCCGCGCTTTTGTGGAACACCCAAGGGCTGGAACCTCGCGCAGCGTGGGGCACGCTCCATATAGAAGAGCCGGGAGCCTGAGTAGCGCAGACGGAGAAAGCAGCGTCAGCCCCTCCGAGCAGCCCCAGCCCGTCCCCGCGGCAGAAGCCCGTCCCCACAGCGCCAGCCCCTCCCCGCAGAGCGACGGAACTAGCTACCTGAATAAGAGTCCACCTCCGCCCGCCTGTGTCAGGGCGGAAATGAGTCTCTGAAGAGACCGGCAAAGAGAAGCCAAATAAACAAAGGGAACCGCTTCAGAAGGGACTGGTACAACAGATTAAAATCCCTCTAGAGGGAGGAGCCAAGATGGCGGAGGAGTAGGACGGGCAGACCACTTTCTCTCCTACAAATTCATCAAAAGAATAACTGAACACAGAGCAAACTTCGCAAAACAACTTCTGATCGCTAGCTGAGGTCATCAGGCGCCCAGAAAAGCAGCCCATTGTCTTCGAAAGGAGGTAGGACAAAATATAAAAGATAAAAAGTGAGACAAAAGAGCTAAGGACGGAGATCCATCCCGGGAGCTCTTAGGCGGCATTGCTTGGGGTAGGGTCCGGGCCTGAGTGCCCTGAGGACAATCGGAGGGAGCTTCTGTGAGTTGCCAACATGAACTGTGGGAGACCAAAGGAGAGAGAGTAAATTAACCGGCCCGAACACACTGCCGGCCGTTCGCAGAACAAAGAGACCGAGAGGGTCCAGAGAGGAGCTCGCAGGCTGCGGACCGGCCCAGCTCCGCCGGAGGCAGGAGGCAGAGGGGAGGGGAAGGTCGCAGCGACACACAGGGCGCAGGCACCCGACCGGCGCGGGCGGGGACTGGGGCTGGGGACCCGGAGGGCAGAAGGCGCGCGCACCCGACTGGCGCCAGCGGAAACTGAGACTGGGTCCGCGGAAGGGAGGGGGCGCGCCACACCTGGGGAGAGTGCGCCCACCAAGCCCCTGGCTACCTGGACTGCTCTGACGGGGAAGGCACAGAGAGCAGGCGCAGCTTTTCCTTCCGCGCTTTTGTGGAACACCCGAGGGCTGGAACCTCGCGCAGCGCGGGGCGTGCTCCATATAGAACAGCCGGAAGCCTGAGCAGCCAGACGGAGAGGGCAGCGTCAGCCCCTCACGGCAGTGCCAGCCCGTCCCCGCGGCGCCAGCCCGTCACCACAGCAACAGCCCCTCCCGGCAGCGCAAGCCCCTCCCCGCGGAGCGACGGAACTAGCTACCTGAATAAGAGTCCACCTCCGCCCGCCTGTGTCAGGGCGGAAATGAGGCTCTGAAGAGACCGGCAAACAGAAGCGAAATAAACAGAGGGAACCGCCTCAGAAGGGACTGGTGCAACAGATTAAAATCCCTCTAGGAAACATTGACTACACCGGAGGAGCCTGTAGATATTGAGAAGCGTAAGCTGGAACGAGGAGCCATCTTAAACTGAGCCGAACCCACACTGACTGCAACAGCTCCAGAGAAACCCCTAGATATAATTTTACTTTTTTCTCTTTTTTTATTTTTTTTATTTTTTTTTTCTTTTTTTTCTTTTTTCTTTTATATTTTTTCTCTTTTATTTTCCTTTAAAATCCCCTATTACTCCCCCATTACTCCTTAACTTTCATTTCCATAGACTTTTACGATTTTTTAATTAGGGGGAAAAAATTTTTTTTTTCTTTTTCTTTCTTTTATTTTCTCTTTTTTTTCTTTTTCTTTCTTTTTTTTCTTTCCTTTTTCTCTTCTATTTTCTATTTTTCTTTTTCTCTTATTTCTTTTAAAGTCCTCTAGTACTCCTCTACTACTCCTTAATTTTCATTTTCAATACACTATAACCTTACAAAAAAGAAAAAAAGAAGAGAAGCCCTATTTTTAAACCGAAGATTATTCTCTCCCAATCTTGACTCTCTTTTTTCTACCTCAGAACACCTCTACTTCCTCCTTTCCCCTTCTCTTCCCAATCCAATTCTGTGAATCTTTGTAGGTGACTGGGCTACGGAGAACATTCTGGGAACAGACAGCTGCGTAGATCTGTCTCTCTCCTCTTGAGTCCCCCTTTTTCTCCTCCTGTTCATCTCTATCTCCCTCCTCCCTCTCCTCTTCTTCATGTGACTCTGTGAACCTCTCTGGGTGTCCCTAACGGGGGAGAATCTTTTAGCCATTAACCTAGAAGTTTTCTTATCAGGGCTGTATAGTTGGAGAAGTCCTGAGACTACAGGAAGAATAAAACTGAAATCCAGAGGCAGGAGACTTAAGCCCAAAACCTGAGAACACCAGAAAACTCCTGACTACAAGGAAATTTAAGTAATAAGTGACTGTCCAAAAGCCTCCATACCTACACTGAAACCAACCACCACACAAGAGCCAATAAGTTTTAGAGCAAGACATACCACGCAAATTCTCCAGCAACGCAGGAACATAGCCCTGAACATCAACATACAGGCTGCCCAAGGTCACACCTAACACATAAACCCATCTCAAAACTCATTACTGGGCACTGCATTGCTCTCCAAAGAGAAGAAATCAAGTTCCACGCACCAGAACACTGACGCAAGCTTCCCTAACCAGGAAATCTCGGCAAGCCAATCGTCTAACCCCACCCACTGGGTTAATCCTCCACAACAAAAAGGAACCACAGACCTCCAGAATACAGAAAGCCCACTCCAGATACAGCAACCTAAACAAGATGAAAAGGCAAAGAAATACCCAACAGGTAAAGGAACATGAAAAATGCCCACCAAGTCAAACAAAAGAGGAGGAGATAGGGAATCTACCTAAAAAAGAATTTAGAATAATGATAATAAAAATGATCCAAAATCTTGAAAACAAAATGGAGTTACAGATAAATAGCCTGGAAACAAAGACTGAAAAGATTCAAGAACTGTTTAATAAAGACCTAGAAGAAATAAAAAAGAGTCAATTACAAATGAATAATGCAATGAATGAGATCAAAAACACTTTGGAGGGAACCAAGAGTAGAATAACGGAGGCAGAAGATAGGATAAGTGAGGTAGAAGATAAAATGGTGGAAATAAATGAAGCAGAGAGGAAAAAAGAAAAAAGGATCAAAAGAAATGAGGACAACCTCAGGGGCCTCTGGGACACTGTGAAACGCCCCAACATTCGAATCATAGGAGTTCCAGAAGAAGAAGACAAAAAGAAAGGCCATGAGAAAATACTCGAGGAGATAATAGCTGAAAACTTCCCTAAAATGGGGAAGGAAATAGCCACCCAAGTCCAAGAAACCCAGAGAGTCCCAAACAGGATAAACCCAAGGCGAAACGCCCCAAGACACATATTAATCAAATTAACAAAGATCAAACACAAAGAACAAATATTAAAAGCAGCAAGGGAGAAACAACAAATAACACACAAAGGGATTCCCATAAGGATAACAGCTGATCTATCAATAGAAACCCTCCAGGCCAGAAGGGAATGGCAGGACGTTCTGAAAGTAATGAAAGAGAATAACCTAGAACCTAGATTACTGTACCCAGCAAGGATCTCATTCAGATATGAAGGAGAATTCAAAAGCTTTACAGATAAGCAAAAGCTGAGAGAATTCAGCACCACCAAACCAGCTCTTCAACAAATGCTAAATGATCTTCTCTAGACAGGAAATGCAGAAAGGTTGTACAAACGTGAACCCAAAACAACAAAGTAAATGGCAACGGTACCACACCTATCAATAATTACCCTAAATGTAAATGGGTTGAATGCCCCAACCAAAAGACAAAGATTGGCTGAATGGATACAAAAACAAGACCCCTATATATGCTGTCTACAAGAGACCCACCTCAAAACAAGAGACACATACAGACTAAAAGTGAAGGGCTGGAAAAAAATATTTCATGCAAACGGAGACCAAAAGAAAGCAGGAGTCACAATACTCATATCAGATAAAATAGACTTTCAAATAAAGGATGTGAAAAGAGAAAAAGAAGGACAGTACATAATGATCAAAGGATCAATCCAAGAAGAAGATATAACAATTATAAATATATATGCACCCAACATAGGAGCACCGCAATATGTACGGCAAACACTAACGAGTATGAAAGAGGAAATTAATAGTAACACAATAATAGTGGGAGACTTTAATACCCCACTCACAACTATGGATAAATCAACTAAACAGAAAATTAACAAGGAAACACAAACCTTAAATGACACAATGGACCAGCTAGACCTAATTTATATCTATAGGAGATTTCACCCCAAAACAATCAACTTCAACTTTTTCTCAAGTGCACACGGAACCTTCTCCAGAATAGATCACATCCTGGGCCATAAATCTGGTCTTGGAAAATTCAAAAAAATTGAAATCATTCCAGTCATCTTTTCTGACCACAGTGCAGTAAGATTAGATCTCAATTACAGGAAAAAAATTGTTAAAAATTCAAACATATGGAGGCTAAATAACACGCTTCTGAATAACCAACAAATGATAGAAGAAATCAAAAAAGAAATCAAAATATGTATAGAAATGAATGAAAATGAAAACACAACAACCCAAAACCTATGGGATACTGTAAAAGCAGTGCTAAGGGGAAGGTTCATAGCATTACACGCTTACATCAAGAAACAAGAAAAAAGCCAAATAAATAACCTAACTCTACACCTAAAGCAACTAGAGAAGGAAGAAATGAACAACCCCAGGGTTAGCAGAAGGAAAGACATCTTAAAAATCAGGGCAGAAATAAACGCAAAAAAAAACTAACGAGACCATAGCAAAAATCAACAAAGCTAAAAGCTGGTCTTTTGAAAAAATAAACAAAATTGACAAACCATTAGCAAGACTCATTAAGAAACAAAGAGAGAAGAAACAAATTAACAAAATTAGAAATGAAAATGGAGAGATCACAACAGACAACAATGAAATACAAAGGATCATAAGAGACTACTACCAGCAGCTCTATGCCAATAAAATGGACAACTTGGATGAAATGGACAAATTCTTAGAAGGGTATAACTTTCCAAAACTGAACCAGGAAGAAATAGAAGATCTTAACAGACCCATCACAAGCAAGGAAATCGAAACTGTAATCAAAAATCTTCCAGCAAACAAAAGCCCAGGACCAGATGGCTTCACAGCTGAATTCTACCAAAAATTTAGAGAAGAGCTAACACCTATCTTACTCAAACTCTTCCAGAAAATTTCTCATGAAGGTAAGCTTCCAAACTCATTCTGTGAGGCCACCATCACCCGAATTACAAAACCAGACAAAGATGCCACCAAAAAAGAAAACTACAGGCCAATATCACTGATGAACATAGATGCAAAAATCCTTAACAAAATTCTAGCAAACAGAATCCAACAACATATTAAAAAAATCATACACCATGACCAAGTGGGCTTTATTCCAGGAATGCAAGGATTCTTTAATATCCACAAATCAATCAATGTAATACACCACATTAACAAATTGAAAGATAAAAACCATATGATTATCTCAATAGATGCAGAGAAAGCCTTTGACAAAATTCAACACTCATTTATGATTAAACCTCTCCAAAAAGCAGGAATAGAAGGAACATACCTCAACATAATAAAAGCTATATATGACAAAACCACAGCAAGCATCACCCTCAATGGTGAAAAATTGAAAGCATTTCCCCTGAAATCAGGAACAAGACAAGGGTGCCCACTCTCACCACTACTATTCAACATAGTGTTGGAAGTTATGGCTGCAGCAATCAGAGCAGAAAAAGAAGTAAAATGAATCCAGACAGGAAAAGAAGAAGTGAAACTCTCACTGTTTGCAGATGACATGATCCTCTACATAGAAAACCCTAAAGACTCTTCCAGAAAATTACTAGAGGTAATCAATGAATATAGTAAAGTTGCAGGATATAAAATTAACACACAGAAATCCCTTGCATTCCTATATACTAACAATGAAAAAACAGAAAGAGAAATTAAGGAAACAATACCACTCACCATTGCAACAAAAAGAATAAAATACTTAGGAGTATATCTACCTAAAGAAACAAAAGACCTATACATAGAAAACTATAAAACACTGATGAAAGAAATCAAAGAGGACACAAACAGATGGAGAAACATACCGTGTTCATGGATTGGAAGAACCAATATTGTCAAAATGGCTATTCTACCCAAAGCAATCTATAGATTCAATGCAATCCCTATCAAGCTACCAATGGTATTTTTCACAGAACTAGACCAAAGAATTTCACAATTTGTATGGAAATACAAAAATCCTCGAATAGCCAAAATAATCTTGAGAAAGAAGAATGGAGCTGGAGGAATCAACCTGCCTGACTTCAGACTCTACTACAAAGCCACAGTCATCAAGACAGTATGGTACTGGCACAAAGACAGAAATATAGATCAATGGAACAGAATAGAAAGCCCAGAGATAAATCCACGAACCTATGGACACCTTATCTTTGACAAAGGAGGCAAGGACATACAATGGAAAAAAGATAACCTCTTTAACAAGTGGTGCTGGGAAAACTGGTCAACCACTTGTAAAAGAATGAAACTAGAACACTTTCTAACACCATACACCAAAATAAACTCAAAATGGATTAAAGATCTAAATGTAAGACCAGAAACTATAAAACTCCTAGAGGAGAACATAGGCAAAACACTCTCCGACATAAATCACAGCAAGATCCTCTATGACCCACCTCCCAGAATATTGGAAATAAAAGCAAAACTAAACAAATGGGACCTAATGAAACTTAAAAGCTTCTGCACTACAAAGGAAACTATAAGTAAGGTGAAAAGACAGCCCTCAGATTGGGAGAAAATAATAGCAAATGAAGAAACAGACAAAGGATTAATCTCAAAAATATACAAGCAACTCCTGCAGCTCAATTCCAGAAAAATAAATGACCCAATCAAAAAATGGGCCAAAGAACTAAACAGACATTTCTCCAAAGAAGACATACAGATGGCTAACAAACACATGAAAAGATGCTCAACATCACTCATTATTAGAGAAATGCAAATCAAAACCACAATGAGGTACCATTACACGCCAGTCAGGATGGCTGCTATCCAAAAGTCTACAAGCAATAAATGCTGGAGAGGGTGTGGAGAAAAGGGAACCCTCTTACACTGTTGGTGGGAATGCAAACTAGTACAGCCGCTATGGAAAACAGTGTGGAGAATTCTTAAAAAACTGGAAATAGAACTGCCATATGACCCAGCAATACCACTTCTGGGCATACACACTGAGGAAACCAGATCTGAAAGAGACACGTGCACCCCAATGTTCATCGCAGCACTGTTTATAATAGCCAGGACATGGAAGCAACCTAGATGCCCATCAGCAGATGAATGGATAAGGAAGCTGTGGTACATATACACCATGGAATATTACTCAGCTGTTACAAAGAATTCATTTGAACCAGTCCTAATGAGATGGATGAAACTGGAGCCCCTTATACAGAGTGAAATAAGCCAGAAAGATAAAGAACATTACAGCATACTAACACATATATATGGAATTTAGAAAGATGGTAACGATAACCCTATATGCAAAACAGAAAAAGAGGCACAGAAATACAGAACAGACTTTTGAACTCTGTGGGAGAATGTGAGGGTGGGATATTTCAAAAGAACAGCATGTATACTATGTATGGTGAAACAGATCACCAGCCTGGGTGGGATGCATGAGACAAGTGCTCGGGCTTCGTGCACTGGGAAGACCCAGAGGAATCGGGTGGAGAGGGAGGTGGGAGCAGGGATCGGGATGGGGAATACGTGTAAATCCATGGCTGATTCATAGCAATGTATGACAAAACCCACTGAAGTGTTGTGAAGTAATTAGCCTCCAACTAAAAAAAAAAAAAGATATCAGGTTCACCTTTCCAACTCGTAGTACTGGTAAGCTTCAGGGAAAGGTGTGCTAATAACTATCATTGACTGGAATAGAAATAAATAAACTCTTTCTTGGGTATATTGTGACAATATGTAACAACGTCTTTGCAAATGATCATAACTCTTGGACACAGTAATTCCACAGCTAGGATTCTGTTCTGAGGAAATAAAACAGATCTACAAATATCTGTGGTTAAGGATATTCCAATAAACATTAGTGGTAGTACAAAATTGAAAACAATTATATTTTAGAAGAATAGTTTAATGACATGGGATAATATTCACAATATAATTTTAATTGGAGGAAAAATAGCCCAGGGTGGGGGAACCCCGTTTGATCTCAAACCTGTGTTCTGCTGTAATTCACACATATCTAGTCTCATCTGAAAACTAGTGGGATATCAGAAAAAGTTGAATGGGAGAATGAGGGACCTCCTTAAACAGAACTTTTCATAAAGGAAAAAAATTTATACAGAACAAATCTGGTCAAGAATGAGAACATGACTAGTTGGAAGTTGCTGCATAACACAGGGAGTTCAACTCAGTGCTCTGCGATGACCTAGAAGGGTGGGATGGGGTAGAGGGTGGGAGGGAGGTTCAAGACGGAGGGGGTGTAAGTATACTTATGGCTGACTCATGTTGTTGCATGGCAGAAACCAACATAACATTTAAAGCAATTATCCTCCAACTAAAATATATATTAATTTTTCTTTAAATGACATGACCTAAAATGTTACCTTTGTTATGGGAGACCTCTGCAAGTTTCCATTGCTCTACCATAAAAGGGGAACAATGACACTTTCTTTGTCTCACTCACCAAATTTTCAAGTCTCAGTTAACAGGTATATATTGAAATGCTTTGAAACCTGCCAAGAATTATCCAAATAGGTTGGCCTTATTAGTTTAGGTGATCAGAGGCAATTCCTCAGAAACTTTGCTCATGAGATGGGTTTGTTTATCATTCACTCCTGGTGTTTTCTTCAACCATGACAAGTACTAGTGCAATTAATCTGACTG
The DNA here is from genome assembly GCF_033118175.1 of Dama dama. NCBI lineage: Eukaryota > Metazoa > Chordata > Mammalia > Artiodactyla > Cervidae > Dama > Dama dama. The sequence continues at coordinate 31,380,016 of NC_083714.1, forward strand.
AGATGAAGGCTTTTGATACTGTTTCAGGTAGAACAGGTTTTCCTCACAAGGGGATTAGTTTTTAATTTCCAATGAGGTTGAAAAGAGAGCATCTAAGAACAGTAGGGTTTCTGATGTAGTTCAGTTAATGCTGTAGTGTTTTATTACCTCCATTTGCTATAATACTGCTTTTATTAATATACTCATTTCCTTGACTCACGCTACCATACCAGCCACAGGTGCATGTGTTTAAAATTAACTTCTATAGTCCTTTCATTTTCACAGGAGCCTTGCATCTTTTTTTCCTTTAATGTTTAATTGAACTACACACATCCCACTGCCACCACCCCCTCCCACTTACCTCAGTGCAGAAAGCAAACATTTTGATGCTTTGCTTTAACTATTAGGATAGTTGGGGAGGCAGTAATGAAAATAACTTAGCATTCACTGTTATTTTTCAGTATCTAGAATGTACCTGTCAAAAATTATCTAACTTCAAATGGATGGAGGAAAAAAAAAAAAAACATGAAAATGATTCTTTCTCTACTTTTTCCTTCTATATCACCACTATTCTTTCTCTCTGAAATACTCCAAACATGGGGACTATATTCAATTCTAAAATTCCCTATTATCCTCTCCAAGTCATATTATTATATCCCCTTCTCTCTCATTTTCCTACCACTTTAGTGTAGGTAGTCACTGGACTACCACTTTAGTCCAGTGGTTCTGAGATTTCAGCAGGCATCAGAATCCCCTGGAAGGATTGTTAAAACACAAGTAACTAGGCCCCTTCCAAAAGAGTTTTTGATTCTATAGATCTGGGATGAGGCCCAATAATCTATATGTTTAAGAAATCCCAGGGACTTCCTTTGCAGTCCAGTGATTAAGAATCTACCTTAGAATGCAGGGGATGCAGGTTTGAATCCTAGTCAAGGAACTAAGATTCCACATGCCATGTCACAACTAGAGAGTGGAGCCCACATGCCAAAACTAAGACTTGACTCAGCCAAACAAATACATATTTTTTTTTTAATCCTAAATGGTGCTGATGCTATAGGCTGGGAACCACATTTTGAGAACATTTTTCTAATCTACTCCTAAGTTACTGTCAGTCAGTTTAGTCGCTCAGTCGTGTCCGACTCTTTGTGACTCCATGAACCGCAGCACACCAGGCCTCCCCATCCATCACCAACTCCTGGAGTCCACCCAAACCCATGTTCAGTGAGTCAGTGATGCCATCCAACCATCTCATCCTCTGTCGTCCCCTTCTCCTCCTGCCCTCAATCTGTCCCACCATCAGGGTCTTTTCAAATGAGTCAGCTCTTCGCATCAGGTGGTCAAAGTATTGGAGTTTCAGCTTCAACATCAGTCCTTCCAATGAACACCTAGGACTGATCTCCTTTAGGATGGACTGGTTGGATCTCCTTGCAGTCCCAGGGACTGTCAAGAGTCTTCTCCAGCACCACAGTTCAAAGCCATCAATTCTTTGGCCCTCAGCTTTCTTTACAGTCCAACTCTCACATCCATACATGACCACTGGAAAAACCATAGCCTTGACTAGACGGACCTTTGTTGGCAAAGTAATGTCTCTGCTTTTTAATATGCTGTCTAGGTTGGTCATAACTTTCCTTCCAAGGAGTAAGTGTCTTTTAATTTCATGGCTGCAATCACCATCTGCAGTGATTTTGGAGCCCAGAAAAATAAAGTCAGCCACTGTTTCCCCATCTATTTGCCATGAAGTGATGGGACCAGATGCCATGATCTTAGTTTTCTGAATGTTGAGCTTTAAGCCAACTTTTTCACTCTCCTCTTTCACTTTCATCAAGAGACTCTTTAGTTCTTCTTCACTTTTTGCCATAAGGGTGGTGTCATCTGCATATCTGAGGTTATTGATTTTTATCCCGGCAATCTTGATTCCAGCTTGTGATTCCTCCAGCCCAGCGTTTCTCATGATGTACTCTGCATATAAGTTAAATAAGCAGGGTGACAATATATAGCCTTGATATACTCCTTTACCTATTTGGAACCAGTCTGTTGTTCCATGTCAGTTCTAACTGTTGCTTCCTGACCTGCATACAAATTTCTCAAGAGGCAGGTCAGGTGGTCTGGTATTCCCATCTCTTTCAGAATTTTCCACAGTTTATTGTGATCCACATAGTCAAAGGCTTTGGCACAGTCAATAAGCAATAGCCTTCTAACATCTATTCACCCTTCAGTCTGCTGCATATGCCTACTCCATACAAAAGAGAAAACAAGCCTGGACTGAGACTGAATTCCTTTGGAATTTTTATATACTATGTTACCTTGGACAGATAACCCAATATCCACGAACTTCAATTTCCTTATCTAAAATTCTGGCTAATGACAGTACATATTTCATAATATCACTGTGGTGATTAACTGAGATAATTATTGAACAATACAAATAACTCAGCACAATTTTTACCACATTGTAAGAGCTCAGTAATCATAGCTATTATCATATTTACCAAAGAAGTAGTCTTAAAACATCACTATACTTAAAATAACTCTACCACAGTCAAGAGTTGAAATAGGTTTTGATCTAGTAAGGCTATGGAATACATATGTGAATTAAATAATAAAAGACATGAATAAAGATGTTTCTGTAAAGATGTATATTGTGGAGTTAGGTATAATAGTAGTAGTAGTAGTTTTAGTCACTTAGTTGTGTCAGACTCTTTGTGACCCCATGGATTTTAGCCCCCCAGGCTCCTCTGTCCATGGAATTCTCCAGGCAAGAATACTGGAGTGGGTTGCCATTTCTTTCTATGGTATAATAGTACAAACTGGAAATATATGATGAATAATATTCAAGATGTCAAGTAAATTATGGAATGTTAGTAATAAAGAAATGTTATGTAGCCATTAACCAAGAGAAGTAATGTTACAAGGTGGCTAATTGTGCAAGCAAAGTTCTGAAGCAAAGCTGTCTGGACTCAAAATGCCAGCTATCCTACTTACAAGTTATGTTACCCTGGATAAATTCAAGTTGATTCAAGTTCACTTACTGCCAGTCTCATCTTGACTTTATACTCTCAGGGTATTTGGTATTCAATTTTGTTAACTGAGACCAAATCAAGTAAACATATAGGCCAATAGGCACATGAAAGGATGTTCAACATCACTAATTATTAGAGAAATGCAAATTAAAATGACAATGAGGTATCATCTCAAACCAGTCAGAATGGCCATCGTCAGAAAGTCTACAAATAACAAGTGCTGGAGAGGGTGTGGAGAGAAGGGAACCTTCCTGCAATGTTGATGGGAATATGTTAGCACAGCCTCTATGGAGAGCAGGATGAAGGTTCCTTAAAAAACTAAAAATAGAGCTACCATATGATCCTGCAGTCCTACTCCTGGGTATATATCTGGAGGAAACTCTACTTTTAAAATACAGATACACCCTAATATTTATCACAGAACTATTTACATTTTATGTATAACATACATAAATCTTAATGTTCAAAGCATATTCTATTCACATAAGAAACAACCTAAAAGTCCATCGACAGATGAGTGGAAAAGAAGGTGTGGTATGCATATACAATGGAATATTTTTCAACCATAAAAGAGAACGGAATAATGCCATTTGCAGCAACATGGATGGACCTAGAGATCATTGTGCTAAGTGAAATAAGTCAGACATAGAAAGACAAGTATCATATTATATCATTTATATGTGAAATCTAAAAAGAAATTATACAAATGGACTTATATATAAAACAGAAATAGATCCACAGACATAGTTACCAAGAGGGGGAAGTGAGAAGGATAAATTAGGAGTTTGGAATTGACACAAACTCCTATATATAAAATAGATAAACATTGACCTACTGTATATCACAGGAAACTCTACTCAATATTCTGTAATAACTTAAATGGGAAAAGAATCTGACAAAGAATTGATCTATATATATCTGAATCACTTTACCTCTGAAACACATTATGAATCAACTATATTACAATATGAAATAAAAATTAAAACAATGTAAATTTGACATCATTCTCTGACTTAGAATTCTCTAATAGCTTTTCATTCACATTACAATAAAATTCAGACTGCCTCAAAGGTGTCAAGTAACATATGCTGAATAAATATATGAAAAATTTAAATGAAAATAAGTATATGAGGGTTGAGATGGAGTTAGGCACATCAACAAACTGTATTGTCAGTAGAGATATTCAAAACTGTTCAGTTATTCCTTTTCATTTTTTCAAATTCATGGATGTTTTGCAATTTCTATACTATTATGGAAGAAAGGACACCACAGCATATGTGTCACAATTTATATACTTGGTATCATTTAATATGTTCATGACAGATATAATGATATTCTCCACCTCTTTGTGAAGTTGGGGAAGCTTACAACTCTCTTACATACTTCACCACCTAAACAAGAGCATGGTAGGTGAAAAGAGCAGGTAGCAGGGGCTATTATGGTGAAGAATGGTAGGGTCAGGTGGGGCCTTTCGGCAACTGTTTTTAAATTGAATCATGTACTAATAGATGGTTATGACTACAGTCTAGCATCCAGTACAGTTCTACACTATAGTCATGTGGCCCCATTCTCCTTTTGAGAGCTATTAATTTTATAACTAATAATTAATTAGCCAACCTGCTTGGGAAAAGAGTTCCTTGTGACAATTTTATCAAATTCATCAGCACATGTTAGAGCACCTTTCAAAATAAATTTACCCCAGTGAAAATTAAGGAATAGGAGACAACAGGGAGGAAGAGATTGGCAACACATTTCTTAGATTTTAAGACCCATCATTCACATTTGAAGATAAACAGAAACATCACCAGAAGAAATGTATATAGTAGGGATTTCAGTATTTATTATACTGATATAGATCTGTATATCATATACATATTTATATATCAATTTCTGAACAATCCCACAGGATGAATAATATTATTTACTATTTGAAGAGGAGAAAGAGTCAGAACTGTTACTGTTTTTTCAAGACTTCTCTCAAAGCCACAAATATTCACGGCCATGCTTCAAATCTGTCTGTTTTGCTTCAGAGTCTGTGTGTTTTCAATTATATTATATCACTTCAGTAAGGGGTAGCAGAATTTCTTAAGGTTTTAAGAGATTTTAAGGTTTAATTATGAGGTTTTAATCTCATAATTAAAATGAAAAAGGGATTTTAATTTTTTAAAACAAATCCTTTCTTCAGTATTTCCAAGAAAAGAGACATAAGCCATCATGTGTATATCCTGACACAATTCTCCTATTGACTGACTTCAAACTTGTCAAACTTCTTCCACAAAATATGTTTACCATAACCAGCTTTTTCCAGATCCCACTCTGAATGTCAAGGGTTTAGGACAGTGAAGTAAGTCAGACATTCTTCTAATGCAATGGGAGAACAATATAGAACTTCACATAAAAAGAGACTGTTTCAGACTCATCCAAAAGAATTTAGTTGCTGAAGCAGCACAAAGACCTTGCTTTGGTTTTCTTTCCTATTAGAATAGCATGGCCCCAAAGACTAGGTTTGAGTGAGATTCTGGAGTGTACTATAATTTCATTAAAAAATATGTTTCATGGTCTTATACCTTTCCAACCTTCACAAACAAAAACTCATTTCTAGCTGAAACCTGATATCATTTTTTTTTTGGCTTGAATGTGAAGATTTGGAGAATGGGTGAAAGAAATTTATTGAGTTGTTAAAAATATATGATGCAGGTCTTGTCTAGTTTTCACCTCCCTGGCTCATAAACACAGTTGCTCTCTTTCACACTTCATTTCTGTCAATCACTGTGACAAGCAGAGTAGAATTCCCTTCCTCTGCCTTCTCAAACAAAAGTAAAATAAACAAAACAATATTTTGATGTAGAACCTCAGCATTTCAGTTAAGGTGAAACAACTTGCCACTCCCAATCCACTTTGAGATCTGATCTCAGTTTGGGGCCAGGGCGTGGGCCTCAGTGGTATTGAGGAGGCTCAGTAGTGAGGGAGGCATGAATGTGGGCATTCGTCTGAGCCAGTGGGGAAGGTGAAAGAGCAAGGGCCTCACACAGTATGCAGGGTAGGAAAGCTTTTAGTCAATGTTCTTGGCTCTTCCTTCCACATGTAAATTCAGGAAACTATTTGAGAAGTTAGTTGGCAGAAGTGTTTATGCTTTGAGTGTAGGTCCTCAAAACTTGAAGTCAAAGGTGACCCAACTTAAAGACCTACAAGGCATAGATGTACTATTTGGTACTACCAAGTCTTATCTACCAAGTACTTTTGTAGTAGTTGGTTTGAATTTTTAGAGGGCAAAAAAGTAAGAAAGTCTTATTACATGTAAATATAAACCTTACTGGAAAAACTCCATGATAAGGATGAGCAAACGAATGAGAAGATAGAGGTTGGTAGAAAATTACTTTTTAACTCCTCAGAATGTGTGCTCACTGTAGGAGGGCCACCTTGGATAGGAGCTATAGAATCCTGTCATGCACAAATCATTGTGTGTGAGTTATACCTTGTTGGCATATATTTATCTGGTAGATGACTATAGTCCTCAACTTACTGGTACATAAGAGCCTAATTTAAAAAGTGAGCTGAGTATTCAATATTTCATATCATAATATCATAGACAGTGAAAAAGTTCTATTGTCATAAATATATAACTCCCTTCCTGACCCTGGAATCAACATTCCCACTGGATTTCCTCAGAACTTATATAATATATAGCAGAGGTCTCCAACCCCCAGGCCATGGACCAGTTCTGGCCTGCACCTGTTAGTAACTGGGCCACATAGCAGGAGGTGAGCAGCAGACAAGCGAGTAAAGCTTCATCTGAGGCTCCCCATTATTCGCATTACCATGTGAACCATCCCCATCATCTGAAAAGCTTTTGTACAGCAAAGGAAACCATAAACAAAATGAAAAGACAAACCTCAGAATGGGAGAAAATAATTGCAAATGAAAAAGGATTAATCTCCAAAATATACAAGTAACTCACACAGCTCAATATCAGAAAAACAAACAACCTAATCAAACAATGGGTGAAAGATCTATACAGACATTTCTCCAAAGAAGACATACAGATGGCCAACAAAAATATGAAAAGATGCTCAACATGGATCATTGTTAGAGAAATGCAAATCAAAACTACAACAAGGAATCACCTTATACCAGTCAGAATAGGCATCATCAAAAAATCTATAAATGATAAGTGCTGGAGAAGCTGTAGAGAAAAGGGAACCCTCTTGCATTGTTTGTGGAAATGTAAATTGATACAGCCATTATGGAGAGCAGTATGGAAATTCCTTAAGAAACTGGGAATAAAATTACCATATGACCCAGCAATCCCACTACTGGGCATACATCCTGAGAAAACCATAATTCAAAGACACATGTACTCTAGTTTTCATAGCAGCACTATTTGCAATACCAGGACATGGAAGCAACCTAGATGTCCATTGACAGATGAATGGATAAAGAAACTGTGGTACATATACACAGTGGAATATAATTCAGCCATAAAAAGGAATGAATTAAAGTCCGTTATAGTGAAGTGGATGAAACTAGAGCCTGTTATACAGAGTGAAGTAATTCATAAAAACAAATATTGTATATTAATGCATATATAAGGAATCTAAAAAAAGTGGTACTGATGAATCTATTTGCAGGGCAAGAATAGAGATGAAGACATAGAGAATGGATTTGTGGATACAGTGAGGGAAGGAGAGGGTGGGGCAAAATGGGAGAGTAGCATTGATACATATATATATACACTTCCATGTATAAAAGACCCTGATGCTGGGAAAGATTGAAGGGAAAAGGAGAAGGGGGTGGCAGAGGATGAGATAGTTAGATAGCATCACCAACTCAATGGACATGAATCTGAGCAACCTCCAGGAGATAGTGAAAGACAGGGGAGCCTGGCGTGCTGTAGTCCATGGGGTAGCAACAGATCAGACACCACAATGACTGAACAACTAGAACAACAGATGTGTAAAATAGCTAGTGTGAAGCAGTTTTATAGCAGAGGAAACTCAGCTCAGTGCTCTGTGATGACCTAAAGAGATGAGATGGGGGTTGGGGTGAAAGAGAGATGCAAGAGGGTGGGGATATATGTATACATATATCTGATTCATGCTGTTGTACAGCAGAAAGCAATACAATGTTATTAAATAATTATCCTCCTAAAATAATTTTTAAAAAAGGAAAACTGTCTTCCATGAAGCCAGTCTCTGGTGCCAAAAATATTGGGGACCACTGATATATAGTGAAAATAAAGTAGAGGTCAAAGGAAGTCAAAGAGAGAGGAACCAAGGACACAAGTCTAACCATATATATTAATAGATACACCAAGAAGTCAATGGAGTTCCCACAAATAAACAAGTGTAACCCAAGGTGAAATGCATAGTGTTTAAAAACTGGAAACAAGCTGTCTGGGTTCAAATCTTAGTTCTGCTACATACTAGTTATATGACCTTGAATAAGTTGCTTTACCTCTCTGTGCCTTGATTTTCACCTGTAAAGCCTTATAGAGTTATAAGGCTGAAAGTAATAGTTGCAGAATGGTTAGAACAGTTCTTAACATATAGCAAGTGTTATACATGTGTATGTATGCATATACATGCAATATATAAGTGTCTGCTCTTATTCTAAGCTACAGTTCTAAATCTAATGGGCACACAATGGAGAATATGGATAGATGAATGTATACTGTAATGTAGGTTATTGCCATAATTAGCATTCAAACAAAAAAAATGTCATGCAAAATGACATGCCGGTCCCTTTATACAGCTGGTCCCCTCTATCTCAAAGAATATTATTTGTCTTCCCCTCCTCTCTATTCATCTCTTTTCCTTCTAGTAATTTAAAAGATTTAACTGAATATGCATTTCTTAAGGAAATGAAAACTCTGGCCCCAAATTAATCTTTCAAATCTCATAGGTGTCATAGCTTCATTTAGTTGTACCACAATTTAGTTTATGTAGCATCCTGTGGCAGAGAGATCACTATCAGTGGATGCAGAATGCCAGAGCTTAGTCCTAGCTAGGAAATATTAGCAAGTAACAATCAATCTGAACTTCAACTGTTCCAACTATGAAATAGAGAGAACAATACTAGCTAAAATGAACTCACTTATATGGGAATTGTAAAATGCTATATAGTTATACTATTAGTATAAAATATGCACTCTCTCTCTCTCTCTCTCTCTCTCTCTCTCTCTATATATATATATATATATATATATATGGGAGAAACTGAGAGGGACAGAGAAAATTCTAGAATAAAACTGTGTGTTCACAATTTGACTCAACATAATTCTAGATATAATTTTGTCATTTAAAACATTGTTTAGGATAAATAGCACCAATATAGCTTTAAAGTATTTAAAGCAGAAAAATTATACCTAGAAGAGCTATTTTACAATATTAATCTTTTCCTATGCCTTACAGTGACTTTGTACATAAGACTTTGTCTCTTCCTGCCTTCCTACTCTACCGGGCTCAATCAATCTGCTAGACACATGCTGGAAACAAGAGCACTTGTGTTTCAACTTTGCTTTTTGGTCTGCTGCCTATACAAATGAAAACTAGTATTTTTCAAGACCAATCCAATGTTTCATTACAACGACTTGGAAAATCTTGCATCTACAGCAATTCCTTGCATATACTTACCCTGAGAGAGTTATATATAGCAAGTCGGTAATCCAAAATTCTTCTTCAGAATTACAGCAAGTAAGATTTGATTTTTAAAAGTTAAGATTCAGTCATGATATAAGTTATTCAAGGTGACCCAATAGGCTAGACTTGAGAACAAAATTCAGAACTCTAATTTCCTATCCTGGGTCCCTCCAATTGTCCAGGCACCCTCCTTAACACAATCAGTTTTCACCTACAAGAATACCAGTTAATATCTCTGGGTGCTAAAATGGAATTGGAGGCTTGAAAATGGAAATTGGTTACTTAATTCACTCAATCAATATCTCTGTTGATAATGCATCTGTCAATGTGAGTATCAGGGATCCAGCTGGGTACTGGTGCATAGCTCCTCAGTCATTGTCTCAGGATGTCCTTGTGACATTAGGGAAAAGATCAGATTTTCAATCAGGCTTCAGCTGTGCTGCCCTTTTTTTTAGCACACATTAAAATGCATTTAGTGTGATCTCCCTCCAAGGGACAAAGAGGTAAAAGCATTCTTGAAAGAATATTGAGAGGTTCAGGGACCATTCTGAAAAATAAATTTGAACAAATAAGTACTGAATGCTTATAATAGGTTCTCAGAATGTTCAGACATTCAGCATGGGCTTTGAAACATATCTTGAAACATATGGGTGGTGTGTATACATTGTTGAGTATGCTGAGAAGGAAAAATCTGTGCATGAAAATACTCTATAAGTTACTAAAATGAATCATGGACTACATGTGATTGCTGTGCTCAGTCACGTCCAACTCTTGCGACCCTGTGGACTGTAGCCCGCCAGGGTCCTCTGTCCATGGGATTCTCCAGGCAAGAACACTGGAGTGAGTTGGCATGCCCTCCTCCATGGGATCTTCCCAACCCAACAATCAAACCCAGGTCTCCTACACTGCACTGTCTGAGCTGTGAGAAAAATCTGTGTGGAAAGGAGCCATGTCTTAAATCTCTGAATCACTATGATTTAGCATGGGGCCTGGCACAGAGTAAGTACTTGTTAAATGTTCATTGGATGAATGAATGAATGCACAAATGAATCACAAACATATATATTACATTATATACATGTATGTTAGATACACAAACACATACCATTGTTAATAACATAAAACATCGAAGATCCTTCACAATTTATTTTCCTCCTTCCACTATTTCAACTTTACATGAATACTCCGTTTAGCTACAATAAATAATGTGCCCTTTTTCTGAGACATACCATCTATTTGGATATATTTTCCTGATGTTTTGTTCATAATATTTCCCCTGGATAGAATTCCCTTCTTACTGTTCTTTGCTTAGTATTATGTGGCATTATCATGACCAACTGCAATATTACTACCAGTCAGTGCTCTAAAATTTCTCCAAACTTATAGTATGGCCCTTATCACATTGCAATATAAATATAAATTATTTATTTTTATAACTCTGAAAAATGATAGAATATACATTGTTAAGCTGAAAAAAAAAAACAGAAATCTTTCTTTGATGACTCAAAAGGCTTCATAATCACAGGACAATGTAAAAACTCATATTCTGGGGATAATGGTATTGTTGCTAAAACCTCATGTTCTAAAGCCATTGAGAACTGAGTGGAAAATCTTAACCCCATCAGTTATTAACACAGATTGTAGGAAATTCACTCTAGTTTACCATCTTTCCATCCATAAAAAGGGGATTCAACCCCATTTACTTTTATTAGTTGGAGGCTAATGACTTTACAATATTGTAGTGGTAAATGGGAAAAAAAGGGGGTATTCAATCAAAGTTCCACTATAAATGATTGCTATGAAGATCCAAGAAAATAATCTCTGTAGTATTTGGCACATAATGGTCACCCAGTAGATATTAGTGATTATTATTATTAAGTTTCCATTTCCCAAGTGCTGAAAAGTTGAGTAGCTGTGGTATCAAATATTTAATCAATGAAAGTTTACATTACAGATTTAGCTATGCTGGGAAGAGACATTGGTCAAGGGCACATGCTCTCATTTTCATTCTGATCTAAAATTCTGTCTGTATGCAGAGGCTTATGAGAGGTCACCATGAGCTGGTACCATGGGAATGCCTGTAGGAATTCAGAAAAATTCCTATCAGGAATTCAGTCTCCCCCTGACAGATATAAAATTCAGATGAGATTACTACTGGAATGAGTATCAGCTAGGTCACCATCAGAATTAGGTAACACTCTGTAGTCTTGACTTTTAACTCAGCCCAATGGGGCTGGAAGCCACAGTTTCCCATATACTGTTTAGACCAGACATATAGAAAAATAAAGAGCAATTTTTAAGCTGCTTCAATAAATTCATGGTTGAGAAACTTTGGGTTGAGCCAGCTGATTGAGAGCTTACCAGAGAGGGTTAATTGGGCTGTCATCAGGTTTGTAAGTCAGTGAGATATTGTCACTGGCCATGTACAGATAGCAATTTATTTGTAAATGAGCCAGTTGACCATAAATTTTAAAAAGAAAAGTAGTTTTAGGAAGAGGTGGAGAAACGGGAAACCTTGTACACTGTTGGTGGGAATGTAAATTGGTACAACTACTATGGAAAACAAGATGGAACTTCCTTGAAAACCTAAAAATAAAACTACCAAAAGATATAACGATTCCACTTGTGATTACTCTGAAAAAAAATGAAAACACTAGTTTGAAAAGATACATGCAACCCAAAGTTCATAGTAGCATTATTTATAATAATCAAGATATGGAAGCAACTCAAGTTTCCACCAACAGGCAAATGGATAAAGAAGATGTGTATGTGTATATGTATGCATATGAAGGTGAAAGAGGAGAGTGAAAAAGCTGGCTTAAAACTCACCATTCAAAAAACTAAAATCATGGCATCTGGTCCCATCACTTCATGGCAAACCAATGGGGAAACAATGGAAACAGTGACACACTTTATTTTCTTGGGCTCCAAAATTACTTCAGATGGGTGACTGCAGCCATGAAATTAAAAGACTTGCTCCTTGGAAGAAAAGCTATGACCAACCTAGACAGTGTATTAAAAAGCAGAGCTATCACTTTTCCAACAAAGGTCTGTCTAGTCAAAGCTTTGGTTTTTCCAGTTGGAACATAAAGAAGGCTGAGCACCATAGAATTGATGCTTCCAAACCATGGTGCTGGAGAAGAGTCTTGAGAGTCCCTTGGACTGCAAATAGATCAAACCAGTCAATCCTAAAGGAAATCAACCCTGAATATTCATTGGAAGGGCTGATGCTGAAGCTGAAGCTCCAATACTTTGGCCACCTGCGAAGAGCCAACTCATGGGGAAAGACCCTGATGCTGAGAAAGACTGAGGGCAGGAGGAGAAGGGAGTGGCAAAGGATGAGATGGTTGGATGCCATTAATGACTTAATGGACACGAAGTTGAGCAAACTCCAGGAGATGGAGAAGGACAGGGAAGCCTGGCAATCTGCAGTCACAAAGAGTCAGACATGACTTAGTGATTGAAAAACAAAAACAATATGTGTGTATGTATACTATGTATAGTATACACACACACACACACACACACACACACACACAATTGAATAGTACTCAGCCATAAAGTGGAGAAGGAAATGGTAATACAGTCCAGTATTCTAGCCTGGAAAATTCCATGAACAGAGGAGCCTGGTGGGCTATGGTGTCACAAAAAGTCAAATACGACTGAGCAACTGAGCACGCATGAATGTACAGCCATAAAAAATAATAAAATTTTACCATTTCCAACAATGTGGTTGGACCTAGAGAATATTATGCTTAGTGAAACAATTCAGACAGAAAAAATAAAACTCAAATAATATACAATATCACTTACATGTGGAATGCAAGAAAAACAATGAATATATATACAAAACAGAAACAGATTGAGATATAGAAAATATTTCCATTTTCTACTTTCTTTCAGTCACAAATTACCATTACAATTTTTCACTTAAGTGAGTAACCTGCTCATTCTGTTTCTTCCTCTAAAAGCTCCAAGAGATCCAATTACCATGTATATTTTGTTTACTGCTCTATCCTTAGAACTTACCTCAAATTCTGGCACAGACTAGCCAAATAGTTGGCAAATACACTGATCCATTAGTATCCCAGTTGGCAGGTTTAGACATGACTTTATGGCCTCTTGCTGATTTTGATCTTCACACTAAGGTTCACTTGCACAAACTTTATATCAGCTTAGAAATCACAATCTTACAGAGCAAGTTGTAGAAATAAATGAAGTAGCCCTATTGTAAAATCAACTGAGAGTAGTTGGGACTGTAGAGAAATAGTGTATGCAGTGTCTAAAGAGATTAAAAAATATTGTACTGGTCAAATGAAACATAATCAGTAGGTTAACAGTTCGTGACCACACTTCTGGTTCAATGAAGACATGCTGTTACTTAATACTGGAAAATTTCTATCATCTCCTGATATCAATTGTCACATAGAAATAGGCAATTAGCCAAGGAGAACTATTTGTTACAAGGAGTTCTCAGATATACCTGTCAAAGTGTGTTCATTTATTCCATCACCAGAGAATAAGTGTAGGTGAAGACCTTTAAGTGAGTTCTAATAAATGTAGAGAATAAAATTGAATGAAGTAGCAACAGGATGTCTGCCATGAGTTGATCAATTTTTTCCCCTGAGTAATTTTCCTTTAGAATTGTAATGATCTATGAAATTGAGTCACTTAAAAGTAAATAAACCAGAAACAAACAAATAAAAACATGAGAAAATGACAGAAAAATCTGTAACACATAATTGTGTATTTCCAATGAGAATATACAGTATATCATACTTGTAAAATATATTTTAATTGGCAGAGAGTGATGAAAAGGCAACAAAATAAAATCAGAGATTTTATGGAGATGAAAAACATATTCACTTAATGTAAAACTATGATGAAGGAAAATAATTAAATGTATCTAATTTTACTGGGTGCTTGTTATATGCCAGAAGCTATTCTAAATATGTAACATGTAATAGCTCATTTACTCCTCTCAGTGCTGTGAACAAGATATTATTATTGCCCTGCTGTTGTTTAGTCACTAAGTCATGGCCAACTCTTTGCAAGCCCATGAACTGTAGCATACCAGGCTTCTCTGTCCATGAGATTTCCAGGCAAGAATACTGGAGTGGGTTGCCATTTCCTTCTCCAGGGGATCTTCCCTAACCAGGGATCCAACTTGGATCTCCTGCATCTCCTGCTTAACAGGTGGATTCTTTACCACTGAGCCCCCTGGGAAGCTCCAGATAGTAGTAGTAGTGGTAGTATTACATTACTGATTAAAAAATGGGAGCACAGTAAATTTGCATAACTTTACCAAAGTCACATAGCTAGTAAAGAGCAGAGGTGGGACACAAAAAAAGGTTTGCTTGATTCAAAGCCCTAAAGCTAAATCAAGTAACTTTACTACATTTTAATAACCAACCTGATATGTTCATATAACATATCAATACATACTTCATATATACATGTATACACACATATGGAATTCTACAAAAAGGTATAGCAGATTTAGGAGAAAACAATGAAAAAAAAGAACTTTGTAGAAAATACAGACTTACAGAGTAAATCTGTATCTATTGATAGCTTTTTACTGTCAAGGAATGAGGAAAACTCCTATTAATATCCATAGCAACAAACTAAGAAAACAAGCAAATCAAAAACAGCTTACCTAAAAAGAAAACCAAATATGAATTTTATTTGTCACATCTTCCATAACATTGAAACCTAGGAAACAATTGAACAATACCTATGGAGTTTTGAGAAAAACTAAAATAGCAACAAAATTCTATACCCAGCCAAGCTATTAT
Organism: Dama dama; assembly: GCF_033118175.1. NCBI lineage: Eukaryota > Metazoa > Chordata > Mammalia > Artiodactyla > Cervidae > Dama > Dama dama. The sequence continues at coordinate 31,395,451 of NC_083714.1, forward strand.
ATACCTATGAGGGCAACAGAAATATAGATATTAAGATATCCAAGGATGAAAAAGTATAAACTCTAATTTTTCTACATAAAAGAGTAACTACCATAAATAAATATATAAGATAAAATAATTTGTGAATTGGGGGAATGCTATAAAGTAAATAATAATGATTAAAGAACTGAGGAAATGTAGAGAATAAGCAATGGTTAAGAAAGCTGTGAGGGCTTCCCTAGTGGTTCAGTGGTTAAGAATCCACCTTACAATGCAGGGGACACTGGTTCAATCCCTGGTCTGGGAATATCTCACATGCCATGGAGCAACTAAGCCCCTGTGCCACAACTACTGAGCTTGTGCTCGAGAGCCAAGGAGCCACAACCACTGAGCCCATCCTCTAAAACCTGTAAGCCACAACTATTGAAACCCATGTGCCCTAGAGCCTGTGCTCCATAGCAAGAAAACTTACCGCAATGAGAAGCCTGCATATCACAACTAGAGAGCAGCCTCTGCTCTTCACAACTAGAGAAAGTCTGTGCACAACAATGAAGAGTCAGCACAGCCATAAATGAATAAAAATTTAAAAAGAGAAAGCTATGAAATGTTAATTTTTTTATTATCAGAAGCAGATTTCCAATAAAGCCCATAAAATTTGGGCTTTAAGTCTCCAATCCCCGCATCTACTTAGACCCCTCTCAAGACCCTGGAAGGAAGAACCTT